>NC_062578.1:28257916-29643333 GCF_022837055.1 Prionailurus viverrinus
TCCCTTCCACGGCCTCGCCCTGGTCATTTTCCATACTTGTAACCACTTTAATTCCAAAATATCTTGCTTTATGATCACAAAATTTTCAGTACCAGCATTTAAAAAAATTACTTCTTTTATGATCCTCTAGCAATCTTTCTCCCAGTCCAGAAGTTATATACAGAATATTTCTTGAGCAAATGGATGAGTGAACAAACCCATGAAATGAATGCAAAAATGCTAGTAACCCAGTTAAAATTGAATAGAAAAACTTAAATCTTGCAGTGACTCTGACCCCGAGCAGCTGGGCCAGATAGAAGCCTCACTTTTTGCCTCCCAATATCACTACTAAATACCTGACAACCGAGAATAAGCGAGGGTAGGGACAGATGGCACAGAGAGAATCAGGAAGAGGTCCCATAACCACATTAACACCATAGTAGAATTTTTTATTTGAAACATGAAAATACACCTTCCAACATGGCATTTAATAGTTGAGGAGACAAAAAAAAAATGTATGGATGGATGGACAGAATAAGCTTCTGCTTCTTAATTTTCCCTAATTTATTTTCTCCCCATAGAAGTAAGATGCATAAATCTTTTCCCTTGACCAGGGGTGCTTCCAGCAAATGTAGGTTTAACTGAACTGAAGCTGTAGGAGGAATGGAATCTTGTAAGTGTCCAAAAGACTTCCTTTACTGAAATAAACACACATTGTAGCAAATAACTTCAGGATTTCTCTTGGTTCTAGACTGTGAGATCCATTAACTTGGTTGGCTGGGCTTCTGGTCATTTGCAGTGTTTTAGACTGAGTCTTTTTCCTTCACTTCAGAAAAAAAAATCCATGTATCTAAATCTCATGAAACTGGGGCATCTGGGTGGCTCAGTCATTTGAGTGCCCTGACTCTTGATTTGGGCTCGGGTCATGATCCCAGAGCAGTGGGATCAAGTTCTGCATTGGACTGCGCCCCGAGTGTGGAAGTCTTTGTCTCCCTCTGCCCCTCTCCCCTGCTCACACACACTCTCTCTCTCTTTAAAATAAATCTCATGAAACTATTAAAGACTGGTATGAGCACTGGGTGTTGCATGTAAGTGATGAATCACTGACTTCCACTCCTGAAGCCCGTACTACGCTGTACATTAACTAACTTGAATTAAAATAAATATATTTTTAAAATGATAATAATAAATAATTTAAAAAATCAGATGAAGTCACTTGCAGTGTGAAGCTTCTCCTGACTTCTCTTTCTCTCTCATTCTTCAAGAAGTTCTTCATAAGTCTGTTATAGGCTTTAAACAATATCACAGTGATGCTTTAATGGTGTAACTAGTTTCCTAAGAAATGGTGAGTTCGTTTCTCAAGGACAGAAGACACATATGTTATCTCTATAATGCAGTAACTAAATGCAGCTCAATCATGTTTATGCTATACAATATGGTCTATAATTAATTAATTCAGTGAATATTTATGAAGCACCCACTATATGCCACTTATTATTTGAGGTGCTGGCAATATATCAATGAACAAAGAAGATAAAAAGCTCTGTCCCATCGACCTTGTAATTTTTGCATCTTAGAGGAAGAGGGTATGGCAGCCCTGTAGGAATGCCATTCAGATGTCCCTTCAAAGACAGCCTATCGCAAGTATCTGCCATAATAAGCTACTCTAGGCATGGGCTGTTTTTAGCCAATGGCTGAACCCAGAGTGGGAACTACAGATGGGCCATTCCAGCCCATAAGAGATGCCAGTAATGATTAATCTAGGCTCTGGGGCTCCCCATTGAGTGTCTTGGCCAAGACTTTGTCAGAGCTATGTTGTAGTCTGAGGCTTTTCCTACCCAATTCTTCTTAACTTCTTTCCTTCCTAAGACAATAGACTTGCATGATGGTCTGAAGGCTTTCCATACCTACTCTACTCCTTTCCCTTTAGTTTGAGATGTACTCCTGCCCACCAATAAGTCTCATACACTTCTAAGTCTATGTTGGAGTTGGTTACCAGAGGCACAGAACTGGTACAGAAGATAACAAAGATTTTCTGATTTTAATCCTTTAGTATAAAATGGATTTTTATACTTGTTTTGACTGCCTATGATATGCTTGCTACTGCTCAGGTGCCCCTCATGTATTTTTTTTTTTATATTATCCCAGAGCTGTACTTGATATCCTCTTTTTCATGATTTTCAACTATCATGAAATGTATTCTGGTGCCCGCTCCCTCCCCACCCCCCAGAATGTTTTGCCTGTTTTTCTTCCTTTTCAGTTTGTGCTTTTGGTTTTTATTGTTATATTTTAAAAATGAAACATGTTGTCCTTTGCCCTTACAAAATCATATCAGGAAAAAGCTGGTTTTATTATTTTCTGTAGCCCTAATAAAATAATTTTAGCAATGATAATAAGAAGAGGTAATATACCTCTCCCATGATCTTTACGGAATGCATTTAATAGAATGCATTTTTGGCAAAATACTGGTCAACTTCCTTGGAAGAACAGAAGAACCCACTCTTTATTTTTTTAGTGGCACTAATAAAATAGAAATAATGTTGAGAATACATTTTCTACATGTTTTCAACAAAGCCTAATATTTTTTATTATGTTCATTCAGAAGGATCCAAAGTATTAAATAAAGGGGGAGCAAATGTGTGATCCATATGACTCCAGTCCCTTGTTTCCCCACCCAGGGCAAACATCACTCATTGTCATCACTATCCTTTCCAATGAGCAGAGAAGGCCTATAATCCTTCTCTTCATGATTGAAATGTGTTAGGAGATAAAATTATCTTTTTTACAAAGGTCCTTATTTTTTAAATGTGCATTATAACACTTCTTTAATATCCTCACATGCTTGAAATCCTTCTTGAATTATACAATATTCTAGAGACTGAACTATTTTTCAATTTCTCCAAGTTCCTAGAGACCCTGGAGTTCCCTGTGTTTTATAGATGTCCTGTAACTTTCTCCTTTCTCTCTGGCTTTCTTCTTGTTCCACCTCCAATATTAAAATATATATGCAGACTTCAAAACAAATTTGAAATTTGAGTTAGAGATGTTTCAGACCACCAGCTGTTCAAGAACACCTTCATAAATATGCCTGAAATATTAATATCAAGAGGTGAAAAGGAAGGGAGCCAACTATTTAGTATCATCAAGCCACGTTCTGTAAAAACAGCTGGTTAATAAGGCATCTTTACAAATGATAGCTCTGGATTCATGGGTGAGGAAAAGCCACCCATTATTTGACTCTGAAGTTTACAGTCCTAAGAGAATAAGCTCATAAAAGAATTTCACCAAAGCTAATATTCTGACGTGTCTTGCAACAGTGTATCCAATCATCAGAGTATTTAATCAGTTTTCTTCTGTGCATCTGATGGCCAACCTAATATCATAAGAAGACAGAAATTGCTAATATTTGCTCCTATCCTACTATGATAGGCACACCAACAATGTCAATGCAATCATTGGAGATTTTACGAAGTAAAGGAAGAAAGCAACTAAAGCAAAGAGAGATTTGAAAGTGTTGTGATTCCGACTTGGAAAATAGTAGAAGAGAATACCGGCCAAGAAACGTAGTTGGCCTATAGCATCTGAAAAAGGCAAAAGAATTGATTAACCCCTAGAACCTCCAGAAGGAACACAGCTCTGCCAACACCTTGGTGTTAGCCCGTGGACGTCCATTTCAGACTTGTGACCTCCAGAACTGTGAGATAATAAATGTGTCTTGTTTAAAGTTGTCAGTGACTTCATTGTCACTTTTAAAAAAGTGTTTGCTCTAGTTTGATGTTTATAACTTGGGAGTGCTTTGCAGTTCAACAGTGAGAGTGTTCCACATGAATTTCTACACACAACAAAGCTATCATTAGCGTGCATTTTCAAATAGACTGTTGTAACCCACTCAAATCAGGAGATCCAATGTGCTTTTGTGATAATAATAAATATATGAAGCACTTTAAAACTCACTGTACGTTAAAGCCTAGAATGCTATGGAATTTTTTGTATGAGCCTAATGTGCTAGTCCATACAAATGCCATGCAGCTTAGCATTAAGAGGCAGTGTGTTTTGGGACAAACATTGCTCCTAAATTCCTTCAAGTGTGATTTGAAGGGTGTCATGCAAAATTCTCCTTCCTAAATATATCCCGAGGCCAACATAGCATAATACTGAAGATGCACAACAGAGAGACTTAAAACTGGATATTGCCAAGGGATCTGTTTAAAACAAAAATAATCTTTATAGTAGCATATTTACTCAACTACTCATTCACAAAAGATTTATCGTGCAGCAAATAACATAGTAAAAAAAAAAGTACAGATATTAGAATCCACAACTGGCTTAAAATTCAGGTTTAGGGGCACTGGGGTGGCTCAGTCGGTTAAGTGTCTGACTCTTGGTTTCGGCTCAGGTCATGATCTCATGGCTTGGGTGGTGAGTTCAAGACCCGCAGCAGGCTCCATGCTCACAGTGCAGAGCCTTCTTGGGATTCTCTCTCTCCCTTTCTCTGTCTGCCCTCCCCCTCTCATTCCCTCTGTCTCTCAAAAATCAATAAACTTTAAAAATAAATAAATAGGGGCGCCTGGGTGGCTCAGTCAGTTAAGCGGCCAACTTCGGCTCAGGTCATGATCTCGCGGTCCGTGAGTTCGAGCCCCATGTCAGGCTCTGTGCTGACAGCTCGGAGCCTGGACCCTGTTTCAGATTCTGTGTCTCCCTCTCTCTGACCCTCCCCCATTCATGCTCTGTCTCTCTCTGTCTCAAAAATAAATAAACGTTAAAAAAAATTTTTTAAATAAATAAATAAAATTCAGGTTAACTTCTTATGAACTGCTTTTGAACCATTTATGAATATCCTATCACTCTCTCTCACCTCCAATTTCTTTGTTTGTAAAACGAAGACAGAGGAGAAAAACTATTAAACTGGACTAAGGCACAAATTATTCATTTATGCTCAGTTAATTATTTGACCATTCATTGAAAACTATGAGCTAGTTACTGGGGGAAAAAAAAAGATGAACAAAATTTATTTTCTCCCACAGAGACTCACAATGGGTGAGGAGACAGATTTATTAACTAACAATTATAGCAGCAATAAGAAAACCCTCAATACATTTATGTGTAAAGTGTTATGAAAGCAGGTAAATGCAATGATTTACTAACTCTTGTTGGGAGAAGGGAGAAGTGACAATAAGGATGGGTTTTGAAGGATGACCATGTATTCTAGAGGTAGGAAATTTGAGCAGAGGGAATTACCATATGACTCAGCAATTTCACTCCTACTTATATATTCAAGAGAAATGAAAACGTATGTCCACTCCAAAATTTGTGTACACAAATGTCATAGCAGCCTTAGTGAGAATAGCCAAAAACTAGAAAGTACTCAAACACCCATTAACTGAGGAATGGATCAATAAAATGTGGCATCTACATGTGATGGGATATTCAGCCATAAAAAGTACTGATACATGCGACAATATGAAAAGAACTTTGAAAACATTATGTTAAGTGCAAGAGACCATATTCAACTTAAAGAACACTTCTATGATATGATTACTATTTATATGAAGTGTCCAAAATAGGCAGAGCTAGAGACCAAAGGTAGGTTAGTGGTGGTCTCGGGCTGGGGGTAGGATATTGGTGAGAAGTGAAGAGTGATATTTAATGGGAACAGGGTTTCTAGGGCGTGTGATGACAATTTTCTAAAACTATTGTGGAGATGGATGCATAGGTCTATAAATATACTAAAAGCTATTCACTCGTGTACTTCAAAGGAATGGTATATAAATTGTATCACAATAAAATGGTTACACACACAGAAAGGAACAAAAAGCAATAGGCAACCCAAAATTTCCTCTAAGCTTCCATATGAAATGGTTACCACTAAGATATTTGTCCATTATATTGCAAAATAAATATTTTCAAAATAAACAGACAAACAAAGTTCTGCATGAGAGAGAGGGAGGGGAGAAAGCAGACAGGAGAAAATCTATAGACTGAGATCTTGGAAAAATTGTGAGCAGACAGACTGTTGATTCAGCCGCCAGAGTGACAAAGCAAATATTCACCCGGCATTTCATTCTCTCAGTTGTGCCATTAACAGTAATACTAAAATAAATACAAGAAATGAGTATTTCAAGAAATGACAATCTTAGCATGAAGGCGTAATGTGAACAGAACTCCAGGAAACCGAATATCAGCTTTCATAGTAATCTTAACCTTGTCCTGTGAATTAAAAAAGTTAATCAAGAATATCTCAAAACACTTTCCATGAATATGATTCCATTTGCATGATTCCATGTTCCATGCAAACTTCACTTTTGTTTAAAAAAAAAAAAGTGTAAGTTCCCTTTTATAAGAAACCAAGCTAAGAAGATAATCGTTTAGAATAAAGTAAATGAGATGGAAAATAATAAATAATAAACTCTAAAATAAGAACAAATGTATGAAAGCACAAACAATATTACTGAAATAGTAATAGCTAACACTTTAATAAAAAAATTTTAATGTTGATTTACTTTTAAGAGGTAAAGAGAGAGAGAGACAGAGTGTGAACAGGGGAGGGGAACAGAGAGAGGGAGACACAGAATGTAAAGCAGGCTCCAAGCTCTGAGCTGTCAGCACAGAGCCCGACGCAGGGCCTGAACTCATGAACCGTGAGATCATGACCTGAGCCAAAGTCCAATGCTCAACCTACTGAGCCACCCAGACACCCCTTAATAACTAACACTTTTAAGGGACTATATGTCGCACTCTGTGCTAAACCCCTCCCCATCCAGACACACATTCATTTAATACTCAAAATCCTATGGGTTAGGTTCTATATTCCCAATTCACATGAGTTAAAATGAGGGTAGAGCAATGATGTAGGTTAGCAAAACTCACACAGGTAGTGAATGTGAAAGGGGAAATTACCCCCAGGCAGTCATGCTCTGTATGCAACACAGGATGGATTGCAAAGATATGCCCAGGAAGTATCAGTTCTTTGTGGCTGAAATGAATACAGGTTTTGTAGTGAGCGATGTCAGAGATGAAACTAGAACGGCAGGCTGGGATGAGTTAGTTGGTGTCCTCAGCTATGGGGGCCACATTAGGGCTGCACTAACTGGGTAGTTGCTCGATGTGTTCATTTACATGGAGCTGTGAAAACTCACTGGGTGCTAGTAATTTATTGGAAATTATACCTGTGTAATTTTTGCTAATCTACATCATTGCTCTACCCTCATTTTAACTCATGTGAATTGGGAATATAGAGCCTAACTCATAGGATTTTGAGTATTAAATGAATGTATGTCTGGGTGAGGAAGAGTTTAGCCCAGAGTCTGACATACAGTCCCTTAAAAGTGTTACAGAAAAGCATATTTACTGAGATTCGTCTCAGAAAAAAAAAATTCTGAATGTGTTAGCAGAGAAAACTGATTAGCTCCTTGGGACAAGGGATGATACCCCAAAGGAATACCTTCAAGCAACAATAAATGGCTCATAACTGCCTTTTTTCTGAGATACAATTAACATAAAATGAAGCACCTGCACCTTATGTGTTCACTTGGATAGATTTGACAACTGTTTATGCCTGTGAAATCTACTCCCACCACAAGATTAAGAATATCTCCATCTTCAAGGAAGTTCCATTATGCCCCTTCTAGTTAGTTCTTGCTCACACACACTATCTGTCCTTTCACTATAAAGTAGTTCTGACTGTATTTGGTTTGATATAAAAGAATGTATACAGCATATATATATATATATATATATAGCACCTAGTTTCTTTCATTTAATGTCCCCTTTTTGAGATTTATCCATGTTGCTTTGTTCTTTTTATTACTGAGTAGTATTCCATTGTGTGAATGCATGGCAATGTGTCTATTCATTTTCCTGCTGGGAAACATTGGGACTTTATTTTCCAGTTTGGTGCAATTATAAATAAGATGGCTATTAATATTTTTATAGAAGCCCTTTTGTTTTGAAAACATATGTTTTCATTTTCTATAAAACATAAAACATATGTTTTATAGAAGCCCTTTTTGAAAACATATGTTTTCATTTTCCTGGGCAAGCACATAGGAGTGAAATTATTACATGTGAGTTTAGCAAAACTCATGCAGGTAGTATATGTGAAAGGGGAGATTCTCACCCAGGCAGCCATGCTGCCTTCTAATTCCCTCTTACAAAATGTTGGTCTGTTTGATAATTGGACTTTCTTTTGACAGAATAAGGTATACAAGTTTGGAACCAGAGCTGAACTGAGGGTGATAATTGCAAGGAGGCTAAGTGCTTTCTTCTCCCCCTTTTCACATGGATGCTCAGCCTCCTTATACATAAATAATCCATAAACACATATTAAGACTATTGGTTGGAAAGAATAATAAATTATTAACTTAGTAGAAGCAGCAAAATGTCCTTGCCTGGCTTAAATATACCACAGTTATGAATGTAGATTTTGGTTTGAAGACTTTAAGTAACGGGATTAAATCTCTTCTAGTGATAGTAATTTTTGCATGCCGTGGAAGGTGGGCTAGGAGCTGGGAAGTAATTGAAGAGGCTATTGCAAAAGTTCAGGTGAAAAGTAATGAGGTCAGGATCTCTGGAAATTCTTAGGAGGGAAATGAAATCAAAACGTACCCAAACACTGCTTGTGAATGCGTATGTGTGTCTTTCTGTCTGTCTGTGTGCAATAATTTTGTAACAGTACCCACTTTGTTTCACATTCATTGCATTTACGGCATCCATACACAACAGATTCTATATTACAGTGCAAGTTTAATCATAATATTCAGACCAGCCAGTAAACTGAGATATCTGTCACCTACTGGCAAGCCCCCCTGTGTCACACACATTGGATGCATATCTAATGTGACCAATAACACCCTCAATATATTGTAGCTTTCCAGTTTGTTTCTCTTAGAATGTTTCTAAAACTCTCAACTGTTGCAACATAGTAGCTTGCTTTCACTGCTCTATAATCAGTTCTGAAAACTGCAGGAAAACAAAACATCCAACTGAAAAAACATGTGAGAAGGACGTGAATACCAAACTCTGACCTTCATGGTACCTCTTTCATTGCGTTTCTCGACGATTTTCATATAAAACAGTAGTAAACAGAGATGAAATTTATAATATCAGATTCAGAGAAAGATCAAGCATCTATTATTTTTTTCAGTTCAGAAAGTCCTGGAAGAGATTATCTTTATCCTCTCTCTACTGTGACAGGCTTTGTCATTCTGCTGGCTGGCACATCCTTCTGACTGAAACAAAATTGGTTGGTCATGGTTTAGGTTACTTTCATAAAATGTACTGTCTCTCTGTTTAGTCAGCGGTATTGACTGAAAACTCAGAAACCTACGAAAAATCTAAAAGAAAACAAGAATTGAACTGGAAGCCATTTCCCACATGTTATCACCATCTTGTGACTAGTATATTCATAGAAACTGCCTGATCCAGCCTTCCCCCACAATTAACTTCGTAAATTTACTGTGGGTGGTTGGCCTCTTATTTATATTGTCTCCCCATTTTTTCTTGGGGAATCTCTTACTTGAGTGTTTTTCAAAATTGAAAATAGATCCTGAATCAATCTTTCATTACTAAAAATGTTAAACATTCCGTACTTGTTGAGCAAGAGAACTAACCCCTGTTAATTGACTATTAAAAGTATTTATCAAAGGCTACAAAGGATGGGAGACTCTACAGTTTGTTTGTGCATCACCAGGTGGTCAGGACCATTGGGTTCTGGGATGTCTGGAGCCAAGAGATGTGTCTTCTGGGAAGGTGACTTTATTTCGAAGGTAATATACCTCAAGAACCACCAGGAGAAGTGCATGCTAACTCTGGCACTGACGTGCTTTCATTGATTTTGCAAACCATTGATGTAGCAGCTGTGAACACGAACTGCACTATATCAGAGTCAACAGGAAAGACAGGCTTTCTATATGTCAGAGGGAATTGCTTACCTTAGATGGCTAGCTCAGCACACTCTGATGTACATCCGCACAGTGAAAAGCAATACATGAGGGTTCTAGTTTAAACACACACACACACACACACACACACACACACACACACAAAAAGGCTCTCTCTGCAATATAAAACTTGATGCAGGATTCTTCATCTTGGCACATCTTTCATCAAATTAAAACTCCAGACTTGAAATAAAAATTGCTGATGGGAGTATTAGTGCGCTTCAGGCACTGCTCTCTGTAGGGAGAAGGCTGCAAACTGATCATAAAATCAGTTATTCATCTAATTAGGTGGGAAAGGAGTCAAGCTTTTACTGCTAAAAGAAATAAAAGCCTATATTGGCCCTCTTCCTTGCAAGTAGGTCAATTTACTTGAATCTGAGTATCCAGGAACTTAAGTGGCATCTCCAGAACTCTAATGCCTCCTCTGTGCTAAGTAGGATGTGTTCAATATAACCCAGCCCCCACACATTATGTCCATAAGGGCTGAATAACGTCCATAAGGGCTGAAAAAGGCCAAATTCTGTGAAACAAACTACACTAAAATGTTGCAAGTCTGTTCAGAATGATGGTAATCTGTCAGCCAGTTTCTAATAGAGAGAATTCATTTTATATTTCTCATTAAATTGTCTTCACAAAAATATAATGAATAATGGCTTGTTTTGAAGACACTTTATGTTTAGGACATCTAAACATAAGAAACAATATTTGTCTCTTTAACAAAATTGGTTATAAAGGTACTTATAAACAAGATTCGTTTTTATAAAGCTATTTCTTAAAGAATAACAGAAGGATAATTTTGGGGATATATCTTAAAATATTCTTGAAGGATAATCAGAGGCCAGAAAAATTTGAGGTGGGTGTCTTCCCGTTAAAAAAATCTTTTTGAGGGGCGCCTGGGTGGCTCAGTCGGTTAAGCATCTGACTTCGGCTTAGGTCATGATCTCACAGTTCTTGAGTTTAAGCCCCACATCAGGCTCTGTGCTGCCTGGAGCCTGCTTCAGATTCTGTGTCTCCCTGTCTCTCTGCCCCACCCCATTCATGCGCTCTCTCTCTCTCTCTCTCTCTCTCTCAAATACATAGTAAACATTAAAATAAATTTAAAATGAAGAAATAAAGAAATAAAAATTTAAAAAATCTTTTTGATAGTGTTTCTCTAGGAGTCAGTGCATTATTCAACTCTTCTGCAATAATTGACCCCGTATGCCAAAATCTTCCTATTTTAAGTTTCTTGAGACCTACCTACTGAAATGCTATCATAAACACAAGGTGGAGTGAATTTGAGAGTTAATTTCTTAAGAAAAAAACTACCCATTCTACATAAAATACAAAACATGTTTTTAAAAATCACAATGTTTTCATTTTGTTCGCATAGTTAGGATTAAATTTTATGTCAATTTCTTATTCTATGTTTATAAAAATATTATTATAAAGAATTAATAGGGGTACCTGGGTGGCTCAGTCAGTTAAGCATCCTACTATTGATTTTGGCTGAGGTCATGATCTCACAGGTTCATGAGCTCAAGCCCCATGTCAGGCTCTGCTTGGGATTCTCTCTCTCCCTCTCTCTCTGTGCCTCTCTGGCTCACACACCCTCTTTCTCTCAAAATAAATAAACTTTAAAAAAGAAGAATTAAGCTGGAGGAGTTAAGATGGTGAAGCAGCATGGAGAACCTGAGCTTGTCTCATCCCTAAAAGGCAGCCAGATCAGCACCCAACCATTTTGAACACCCAGGAAATTGATCTGAGGATCAGATCTTCATAACTTGAGCCATGGTTATGCCATGCAGAGAGGTGAACTGGGGGAGAGAAAAGCTATAGAGGGTAGGGAGTTGTTTTTGTGGTGAGAGGACAGAAATGGGAGAGTGCAGCACGTCGGAATCATGCAAGAAAACTACTCCCCTGGAAATAACTGGAGAGAAAGAATAAGCGAAAACACTCACAAGGCTCTGAACAAGAAATCTGTTCTCCAAAACCACTGACAGAAAGAAAGAAAAGGGTTTCAATACCACCAGGATTCTCCAAACAGTGGAGCGCAGAGTCCGAGGTTCTGGAACACAGTGCTGGTGTTGCTTGATAACGAAGCAGGGCAAATCCTGAAAAGCAGGCAGCAGGGTCTGAGGGATCCATGTACCACACTGGGAGAAACAGTTCTCCCACTTGAAGTGCATTTGGTAGAGGCCATAAGACCTCTCCACAGGCAAAGGTCCCAGCAGACCCTGGAGAGCAGCCACCTTTGCTGACATCGGGACAAAGACACCAGATTGCGATGACACCCGGTGCCAACTGTGTGTTGTGGTTTGCCATAATCTCTGAACTTCTGCCACTGCATGATCACGTGAACATTTTCTGGGGCAAGCCTGCGCACACAGCTATTGCTCAGTGAGACCCCTCTGCCAGAGAGTTAGCACGGGTCCAAGCCACAGGGGTCTCTGAAGTGTGGGGTTTTGAAACACAACTCCATCTGAGATAAAACTCTGGAGAGACGTGCTGCCTGACACGCAAACAGCTTAGACATGGGCAGGGTAGAGGCAGGGAATGGACAGAGGCCTGAGACAAAGGAGGGGTGCTTGATTGCAGCCCTCCTTTGGTTGGTGAAAGTGCGGAGTTCCTATGGCAGAGACTAGGGAGCTGGGTGAAGCCATTTCAACCTCCACCCTCCTGTGCACGTGCATGTGCAGGGGTGCCACACTGATCCACCCCAGAATAATAAGCTAAGAAGCTCCACCTAGTGGAGAACGAAGCTGTTACACCAAGCCCTGCCCAACTGTGCCCTCTAAGCACATCTGCTAGAAGACCACCTACAGAGTGTATGGACTATAGAGGGCTTCATATTTTCAGTTCTGGGGGAAATTGGATGTAACTTTATTTGGGTCTCATTCTGTTGGCTGGTTCATTTATTTGTTCATTTTCTTTGCTCCTGTTTTTGCTTAAATTGTTTTCTTTTTTTCCTCTTTCTTAGATACAGAAAGAGAAACATTTATTTTTTTCTTCTTTTTAAACTTCTTTTATTCTATTTCATTTTATTTATTTCATTTTCTTTTATTTCATTTTATTCTATTTTATTATAAAATTTTTTAATTTAAAATTTTTCATACCTTTTTTCCCCCTTTTATTTCTCTTTTTTCTCTATTCTATCAAGTTTCTCTCAACAAGTAAACCAAAACTCACCTAAGATCTAGCTTCCTTTATTTAATTTTTTGTTTGGTTTTTAATTTCTTTTATTTTTAATAATTATTTTATTAATCTTTTCTTCCTACAAAAGGACAAAATGAAGGGATTCACTTCAAAATAAATAACAGGAAGAAATGACAGCAGGGGCTTAACACAGATATAAACAAGATGTCTCAACTCGAATTCAGAACCACAATAATGAGAATACTAGCTAGGGTTGAAAAAAGCATAGAATTCCTTTCTGAGGAGATAAAAGAAGTAAAATCTAGTTAGGACTAAATTAAAAATGCTGTAACCAAGGTGCAATCTCGAATAGATGCCATGACAGCAAGGATAGAGAAAGCAGAACACTGAATGAGCAATTTAGAAAATAAAATTATGGAGAATAATGGAGCTGGAAAAAAAGAGGGAAACAAAGACAGAAGAGCATGACACAAGACTCAGTGCACAATAAGAACTCAGTGACTTATTAAAGGACAAACATCTGAATCATAGGAGTCCCAGAAGATGAAGAGAGAGAAAAAGGGGTAAGGTTTATGTGAGCAAATTATAGTGGAAACCTTTCCTAATCTGGGGAAGGACACAAACATCAAAATCCAAGAAGCACAGAGAATTCCTATTAGATTCAACAAAAACTGACCATCACCAAGGCATATCATAGTCAAATTCACAAAATATACAGACGAGGAAAGAATTATGAAAGCAGCAAGGGAAAAAAGTCCTTAACCTATAAGGAAATACATACAGGTGAGGTCCACCGCAGACCTATCCACAGAAACTTGGCATGACAGAAAGGAGTGGCAGGATATATTCAATGTGCTGAATTGCAAAAATATGCAGACAAAATTTCTTTATCTAACAAGGCTGTCATTCAAAATAGAAGGAGACATAAAGAGTTTCCCAGGCAGACAAAAACTAAAGGAGTTTGTGACCACTAAACCAGTCCTGAAAGAAATTTTAAGGGGAACTCTTTGAGTTGAGAAAAGACAAAACAAAAAAGATCAAAAGCAACAAAGACTAGAAAGCAACAGAGGACATCACCAGAAACACCAGCTCTACAGGCAACACAATGGCACTAAATTCATATCTTTCTGTACTCACTCTAAAGGTCAATGAACTAAACATTCAAATCAAAAGATATAGGCTATCAGAATGGATAAGAAAACAAGACCCTTCTATATGCTACTTACAAGAGACTCACTTTGGACCCAAAGACACCTTCAAAATGAAACTGAGAGGATGGAGAACCATCTATCATGCTAATGGTCATCAAAAGAAAGCCAGAGTAGCCATACTTATATCAGACAAACTAGATTTTAAAATAAAGACTGAGGGGTGCCTGGGTGGCTCAGTCAGTTAAGCGTCTAACTTTGGCTCAGGTCATGATCTTGCGGTCTGTGAGTTTGAACCCCGTCAGGCTCTGTGCTGACAGCTCAGGGCCTGGAGCTGTTCGGATTCTGTGTCTCCCTTTCTCTCTGTCCCTCTCCCACTCATGCTCGGTCTTGCTCTCAAAAATAAACATTAAAAAAAAAAGAAATTTGTTTATAAAAAAATTCAGAATCAACCACAAGAAAAAATTTGGAAAGACCATGAATACTTACAGATTAAAGATATCCTACTAAAGAATGAATGGGTTAACCAAGAAATTAAAGAGGAAATTAAAAGGTACATGGAAGCCAATGAAAATGAAAACATGACAGCCCAAAACCTCTGGAAGGCAGCAAAGGGAGTCAGAAGAGGCAAGTATATAGCAACCCAGACCTTCTTAAAGAAGGAAGAATGGGGGCGCCTGGGTGGCGCAGTCGGTTAAGCGTCCGACTTCAGCCAGGTCACGATCTCGCGGTCCGTGAGTTCGAGCCCCGCGTCGGGCTCTGGGCTGATGGCTCGGAGCCTGGAGCCTGTTTCCGATTCTGTGTCTCCCTCTCTCTCTGCCCCTCCCCCGTTCATGCTCTGTCTCTCTCTGTCCCAAAAATAAACGTTGGAAAAAAAAAAAAAAAAAGATATCACCTCTGCCTAAGTCAATTTACAGATTTAATGCACTTCCAATTTCAAAAAATACCACCAGGGGGTTTTAAAAAAAAAAAAAAAAAAAAAAAAGAAGGAAGAATGGTCTCAAAACACAACTTAACCTTAAACGTAAAAGAGCTGGAAAAAGAACAGTGAATAAAGCCCAAAGCCAGCAAAAGAAGGGAAATAATAAAGATTAGAGCAAAAATCAATGACATTGAAATCAAAAAAACAGTAGAACAGATCAACAAAACTAGGAGGTGGTTCTTTGAAAGAATTAACAAAATTGACAAACTCCCAGCCAGACTGATCAAAAAGAAAAAGGAAAGGACCCAAATAGAATTACGAATGAAAGAGGAGAGATCACAACCAACACCACAGAAATACAAACAATAATAAGAGAATATTATGAGCAAACAAATTGGGCAATCTGGAAGAAATGGACAAATTCCTCGAAACATATAAACTACCAAAACTGAAACAGGAAGAAATAGAAAACTTGAACAGACACATAACCAGTAAAGAAATTGAATCAGTAATCAAAAATCTCGCAACAAACAAGAGCCCAGGGCCAGATGGCTTTCCAGGGGAATTCTACCAAATGTTTAAAGAAGAGTTAACAACTATTCTTTTGAAGCTGTTCCAAAAAGTAGAATTGGAAGGAAAACTTTCAAACTCATTCTACAAGGCCAGCATTACCTTGATTCTAAAACCAGACAAAGACCTCACTAAAAAGGAGAACTATACTCTGGTTTCTCTTCAGATCGCATAAATCTTTCGCCTTTTACTAAAAAGGAGAACTATAGACCAATTTCCCTGATGAACATGGGTACAAAAATTTTCAACACGATACTAGCAAACTGGATCTAACAATACATTAAAAGAATTATTCACCGCAATCAGGTGGGATTTATTCCTGGAATGCAGGGCTGGTTCAATATCCGCAAATCAATCAATGTGATACATCACATTAATAAGAGAAAGGATAAGAACCACATGATCCTCTCAATAGATGCAGATAAAGCATTTGACAAAATACAGCATCCTTTCTTGATAAAAAAAAAACCTCAAGATATTAGGGATAGAAGGATCATACCTAAAGATTATAAAGGCCGTATATGAAAGACCCACTGCTTATATCATCCTCAATAGGGAGAAACTGAGTTCCCCCCTAAGATCAGGAACATGACAAGGATGTCCACTCTCACCACTGTTATTTAACATAGTGTTGGAAGTTCTAGCCTCAGCAATGAACACAACAAAGAAATAAAACACATCTAAATCAGCTAAGAGGAAATCAAACTTTCACTCTTTGCAGATGACATGATACTCTATGTGGAAAATCCAAAAGACTCCATCAAAAAACTGCTAGAACTGATACATGAATTCAGCAAAGTTGCAGGATATAAAATCAACATACAGAAATCGGTTGCATTTCTAAACACCAATAATAAAACAGCAGAAAGAGATATCAAGGAATTGATCCCATTTACCATTGCACTAAAAACCATAAATACCTAGGAATAAATCTAACCAAAGAAATAAAAAAATCTTTACACTGAAAATTATAGAAAGCCTATGGAAGAAATTGGAGATGGCACCAAAAAAATGGAGAAACATGCCATACTCATGGGTTGAGAGAAAAAATATTGTTAAAATGTCACTATTACCCAAAGCAATCTACATATTTAATGAAAACCCTATAAAAATAACACTAGAATTCTTCACAGATCTAAAACAAACAATCCTAAAATTTGTATGGCACCAGAAAAGACCCTAAGTAGCCAAAGCAATCCTGAAAAAGAAAACCAAAGCTGGAGGCATCATAATTCTGGACTTTAAGCTGTATTACAAAGCTGTAATCATCAAGACAGTATGGTACTGGCACAAAAACAGACACATAGATCAATGGAATAGAATACAGAACCCAAGCCAACTAATCTTCCACACGGTGGGAAAGAATATCCAATTAAGAAAAGACAATCTCTTTAACAAATGGTGTTGGGAAAACTGGACAGCGACATGCAGAAGGATGAACTTGGACCACCTTCTCACCATACACAAAAGTAAACTCAAAATGGATGAAAAACCTAAGCATGAGACAAGAAGCCATTAAATCCTGGAGGAGGAAACAGACACCAACCTCTTTGACCTTGGCTGCAGCGACTTCTTAGTTGACATGTCTCTGGACGCAAGGGAAACAAAAGCAAAAATGAATTATTGGGACCTCATCAAGATAAAAGCCTTCTGCAGAATGAAAGAAACAATCAGCAAAACTAAAAGGCAACCAACAGAATGAGAGAAGATATTAGCAAACGACATATCAGATAAAGGGTTAGTATCCAAAATCTATAAAGAACTTATCACACTCTATACCCAAAAACCAAATAATCCAGTGAAGAAATGGGCAGAAGACAAGAATAGACACTTTTCCAAGAAAAGTGGTTATCTACATGGTTAACAGACACATGAAAATATGCTCAACATCACTCATCATCAGAGAAATACAAATAAAAACCACAATGAGATACCATCTCACACCTGTCATAATGGCTAAAATGAACAACTCAGGCAACAACAGATTTTGGCAAGGATGTGGAGAAAGAGGAACCCTTTGTCCTGCTGGTGGGAATACAAACTGGTACAGCCACTCTGGAAAACAGTATGGAGATTTCTCAAAAACTTAAAAATAGAACTACCCTACAACCCAGCAATTGCACTACTAGGTATTTATCCAAAGAATACAGGATTACTAATTCAAAGGGTCACATGCACCCCAATGTTTATAGCAGCACTATTGATAATAGCCAAAGTATGGAAAGATTCTAAATGTCCACCAGCTGATGAATGGATAAAGAAGATGTGGTATATATATGCAATGGACTATTACTCAGTGATCAAAAAGAATGAAATCTTGCCATTTGCAACAACATGGATGGAACTAGAGTATATTATACTAAGTGAAATAAGTCAATCAGAGAAAGACAAGTAACACATGATTTCACTCATAGGTGGAATTTAAGGGAAGGAAGCAAAAATAATATAAAAACAGAGAGGGAGACAAACGATCAGAGACTCTTAAGTAGAACAAACTGAGGGTTGCTGGCAGCGTGTTGGGTGGGGGATGAGCTGAATGGGTGATGGGCATTAAGGAGGCACTTGTTGGGATGAACACTGAGTGTCAAATGTAAGTGATGAATCACTAAATTCTATTCCTGAAATCATTATTACACTATATGTTAACTAACTTGGATTTAAATTTAAAAACTGATTAATTTAAAAACTAATGAATATAATTTTTAATATTGTATAATATTTCAATGAGGAGCCATGATTTATGTTCATTTCATTCCTACTATGGTGATGAAAGTCTGACCATAACATATATCATGGCATGATAGAAAAAGACTGAGTTCTGGAATCAGACAAATACAATTTCAAATTTTGGCCACTTCTTTGAAAGAGTATGTGACCTCGGACAAGTTAGTTTAGCCTTTCACAATGTCAGATAGCTCACACTTCAAATGGATGTTATAGCTATCTGGTCAGGCTCTTGTAATAGTTAATTATGGCAATATTTTTAGAATACCCAGAAAAAAAGCCTGATCTCTATTATTGTGGTTAAATTATTTCATTTATTGCTATTAGCATTTTCATTGTCATTTATTGCTATTAGCATTTTCATTGTCATAAAGACCTAGGATAGATTCCAGACAGTCAGCATCACTGAAGGATATCATTAGTAATTTATCATTCATAAGTGCTATGTCCTTAGAATCCTTTTTATAAACTTGATCTGAAATGTTGATTTCTCCTTGTATTTCTGCCTGTTGTTGCTTTATATATTTTAATATAGTTAATATATTTTAATATGAAGTTTGACACACTGGAGTTAAATTTTGTTAAGACTTCAAAATGGATTATAAATTTATGGTGAACATTCTACTTAATATTTTGGTCTTGGAAATGTATCTGGTGCACTTTTACGGTATTTGCCAAATATATCTTTACCTATCTCTTTATCTGCAACCATCTTGCACCATGTGTCTTAATTATTCACAGCATATGGCTAAGTTTTATTCTTTAATTCATATGAGTGCTGTTGTCTTTTAGTGGGTTTTATTTTACATTTCGTTTAATAACTTTTTATAATATTTTGACTGCCAGGGAGTGAGTAGGAACACAGATATTGGGACTGATGCTTTAGAGGGCTCTAGAAGTCAGTCCATGCAATGCTGAGGCATCATTGCCCTCATCATAGTTGATGTCTCCAGGAGCCAAGACTGGTGCAAAAAGATAACACTATGAAACAGAGATGGATGGAGAAAATGGAGAGTGGGACCAAAGGATGTGTGAGAAAAGGCAAGCTTCTATTCTATTTTAGGACAAAGTCTGAAAATAGGTAATAAATAGGATTCCCCTTTTATGCTGTTCCTCATATATAATTTGAAATGCAGCAACATTTAAAAGGCTCATTTTCATTTAGACATTATTATCTTCATGTGACATATTTCTTAAAGACTACACTTTTTTCCTTTTCTGAGCCTATTTGACAGGAAGGGGTCTATACAAACTGTCTATTTTGTCTATAACGTCTGCAATAATTTAGAAGGTATGGATTCAATTTTTAATTTCTTAGTGGATATCTTGTATTTTTAAATTCTTGAAATTATATTTATTTAATTTTGAAGCCAAACAATAAGCAGATTTTTAAAGTTTATGATTATTTAAGGAGAATCTCAGGGCTTTGTTTTCTTTCTATGTCCATCTTGTCATTATTTCTCACCCCCTTGCAATTTCCCTTGTTTTCTGTAATGTAATTTGGGGGTATAAATCTGTATTTCTATAAAACTCTTTCCAAACACTGTTTTTTTTTCCCACATAATTTTTATGGACTTAATTTTGAAACCAAATTCTATAAATATTTAAGTAATTCTATTGGCTTTTCTGGCTTAGTTAGTCTCTTTTATCTACAATCCCCTATTCTTAGACTAAACTTTGATTCATTAATTGAAAGGCATCTATGTAGGAAGGATAACTTGATAGAAATTCTGCTTTTATTTCTTCTATAAACATCTAAAACATCTTGCTGTACATTTTACCTTTGAAAATTAATTTGCCTACCCAATGATATTGCGGGTGGAAATTTTTATTTTATTGTTTTCTGGAAGCTAACCCTGTGAAAAGAGATCTAAAGTCAGTATAAGTTGTTCTCATTTTTTAATTTACTGGGATGCTTATAAGATATTTTAAAATATATTCTGAATATCACTAGATAATCAAGCTTTTCTTAAATGTCTTGAACCATGTTATTTTCAGCTCAAGAGCTATTTCTGCTATTATTTTCTTGGTTATAGAGTCTGTTCATGAATTCTACTATCTCCTTATACATTACTTTTGCCTCATATTCTCCATATTTATTATCATCATTTTATCTGTTTATACTTTTTGTCTGTGATCCAGAGATGAATCTCCAGTTAGTCTTTTACATCATGAATTGGAATTTAGTGTTTCAGATTTACTGACCCTGAATATGCGATCCATTTACAAGCAAACTTTGCCCATAGTACCTTGTTCTGATGATCTTCTACTATTCATAGAGTTGGTATCTATTTATTTATATTGTGTTGCTCTGAATCTAAAATGCTCTTATGTTGCTTGTGGTAAATTTATTTGAGAGAGATGATTATAACTGAGACAATGGATCTTGTCTCTTGTGTTGCAATCCCTATCATTTCATTTGCCATCTACCATTCTCCTCCATTCCACACTTCATTTCTGTATAAAAGGAAGGTTCTATTGAATCAAGGTTTTGGTGTATGGGTAAAATTAAAAGCTGTAAAGGTTGTCCTGGGCTCTACAAGAGTTTTATGTGGGGTTTTATACAAATTCTCTAATCAACAACTCAGTCTGGCATGTTATAGGATCAGAGATAAAGTATTAAGGGAGTGTTCTGAGATTGGATACTCAAGTCATGTCTCATCACAATTCCCACTGGATGATCTAGATAAGGGTCAGCAAAGTACAGCCTTCAAGCCAAATCTGGCTCACTATCTGTTTTTAAAATAAAATTTAATTGAAATGTAGCCATACTTACTCATTAATACATTGTCTGTGGCAGCTTTCAAACTGAAATAACAGAGAGGAATGGTTGCAGCAGAGACTATAAGGTCCTCAGAGCCTAAAATGTTTACTATCTGGCCCTTTATAGAAAGAATTCGCCAACATGTCATCTAAATTCCCTACCCCCAGTGTAAACAGGAGTGCTAAGGAAATCTGACTCCCTTTCATCTTCACTGTCATCCATAAGTAATATGGTCTTCTTTTCTAATAAACAGCCAGAATAGCCTTGGGCACCAAAAATATCAATTTATATCTTATCACCGAGTTATCTTTGTTAGGATTGCCAGATGAAAGATGGAGGCTAAATTCAATTTAAATTTCAGTATATATCCCATGAAATATTTGTCCACCTGAAATTCAAGTTTAACTGAGTATTCTGTATTTTTATTTGCTAAGCCTGGCAACTCTATTTCTGACGTATACCCAGTGGATATATGCAGATCAAATAAAACACTAGGTCCCATTGTGCTAAGGGAACCAAAATAGTCCTGGATAAACTATTCATGGGCTGGTATTTTTTTACTCCAAATAAGAAAAGACCCAGTTCCAGTTGGATTAAACAATAATAAAATGTATTATTTTACAACATGGAGTCCACAGTCAGGGACTCCAAATTTACATTTCTATGATTTCTGTTCATCTCTTTTTTGTGCTGGATTGATCCTCAAAGTGTTGTAAGATAGCTGCAGAAATGTCATGTGTGAAATACAACCAGAGCTACAACTTCCAGAGTCAGCAACGAAACCATGTAATTTTTACATATCTCAGGGAGAAGCAGGCAACCATTTTAAAGTGCCGTAGCAATATTCCACTGAAGTTTCACTGCCTAGGACTGACAAGGAAATGAGATTATCATGATTGACTTGTGCTAATCATTTGGAGTGGGATATTGAGAAGTCAGCCTTGATGACCATTACAGTTCACCTCTTTGGCTGCCCAATATCTAAATATATTTTTAGAAATGCTAATACCTATACAAACATGTTTATATCCTTCCTGAAGAAAGTCTAAGACCTCTTCCTCACCTAGATCCAAGTACAAAATCCCTGGCTTATGTGCAGTCCTCTTCATCAAGTGCAGATATGGCTTCTTCCAGCATAGGGCTGAAAGATGAGGGAGCCAATCCTAAAATAATGAATACAAAAAAGGACAGAAAGAACAGGTTAACAATAATAAAATTTAACAGTAATAAAATAACAAAAGAAAAGGGAGAATAGGAATTAAACATAATAAGTATTAGTCCACACTGTGTACCTTCTGCTGACGAGAAAAGGAAAGATTCCCTGTCATGGGAAAAGAATACTGTCTCGATCAGCCAATCTGACAGCATTGTTCTGTTCTGTGTATATATAGCCTTGTACATTTTTCGGTATGATCATACCTGAGGTAAGTGGTATAAAAACAGACCTTACAGAATATCCCATTGCTTTAGCAGACCATTTTAAGCTGCTGAAGTTTTAGTGGCCAGGATATTTCCAAAGGAGGATACAGTTCTCCTAACTAGTTATTAAACGTCAGGTATTTTTGCTTCCAGGCCATAATTAAAGATCTCCATTTAAATATGACCTTTGATTATAAAAGTATTTGGCTTCTAGCTACAGATTTCTGTCTCCTTCCCTTCTCTTTTGGTCTCAGATCAATCTCTGCCTTGAAGGAGTCTGAAACAATTGCCTTCAGTGGGGAGGCATCATGAAGAATCTGATCTTTTACCCAGGATTAGCTTTTTTCCAGGCAGAATGAGCAATAGCTCACACTTTAATAAAACCCAAATATTGTGACCTGCTAAATTTCTGCCCTTCTGTTGCTATTTGGACTAACGTTAGCTAAGCTATAGTAGGTGGCTATACTAACCATCATTGGACTTGGTGATAAATCAAAGGTACAAGTGACCTCTTCCTGAAAACCCATATTTCGTTCCTATAGTCATTTGGTTGGACCACTTTCATCCAAATCTCGTCTTCTCTTTTAGGAATTTACCAATAGCACTAGGAAGAATTAAATCATCTCAAATCCTGAACTTTCCTTGTGGTTTTCCTAACACTAGAACCTGTATAGGAATTAATGTAAGTCTAGTGTATGGCAAGCAACAGTTTAAATGAATGCTAGCAAATGCTTTGCTTCGACTGTCTGCTCCCTAGCTTAGAATGGTGGTGTATTCCGGGCTGGGTACTCTCACTTCCCACCTCTACTTTCTCCACCCAACAAATACCCCCCTTAGGGTGTGCCCTTTGTACCTTTCCAATTCATTTTGCCACTTTCTGTGTCACCTTGGAAGATTTCCACATCAGGAAACAGAAAATGCTATATGCTCGCGTTGCTCTTCTATCCATGGCAGCTCAATTTAAAAAGAAAATATGTAATATTAAATCCAAATAGAGAAGCACATTTTTGGTGGCAAAATAACTCAAACATTTAGAACACATTTGCAAAATCTTTCTTTTGGGATTTAGGGGGAAGAAAGCAATATTCAACTTCAGAAGTTATAGTTTCTGTTATAAAGAATGAATGAAGAGGGAGACTTAGGGAGCTTCTAATTCATAAAGGTAATTCTTTTCTCTGGTAAGCAATGTTCACTACTATGAGGTACATGACATGTTTCCTTTGGATTTTATTCTGACATTTTTCTATTATGTTGATTGATTTCCACAAGCCCCCACATACTGCGCATCAATTCAAGACGCTGAAAGCTTACATACTTGATATGGCAGAGACATGGCCACCAAACTGCAAGATGCTAGGACAAATATCTAAGTCATGGAGGCCTCCAGAATGTGGAGGGTTATATGTGCCCCCAGGGAGACACTTCCTAAGCTGGTAATGAGCATCCTTTGACATTCCACACATCTAAAGTCACTTTTTATAAGAAGGCAAAACCTTAATGGGCCCATCACACTATGTGTAGTGGGAGCTCACAGACTTGCTTTATGAATGGATTGTGGAAGAGGTACCTGATACAGCCCTCAGACTCTGGCTTTTTCTGTGGACAGAATCCTCCTTCCTTGCGCAAATCACACCTTAAATAGGTTAATTACACCACTAACCATACCACATTCAACAAGCATCCCTTGAATGCAACTATATGACAAGTGCTGTGTTAGGCACCGGGAATACAAAGGAGAGAGAAATGAGGCTATTTGGCCCTCAGGGAACTCATATTCTAGTAAGGGCGTGGGGGGGGGAGTGTTGGTAAATAATCACCATAGAAGAGGGCAGGTGCTGTAATGGTGCCATGTTGGGGCCACAGGGGACAGGGAGAGCCTGATCAGAGAGGGCTCCACCGAGGTGCTCATTCCACTTGAACTGAGTCTTGAAGGATGAGGGAGGGTCTCCCCAACCTTTTTGCTTTACAGCACATTGTTCATACCTCGATCACAGATCTTGTACCCAGTAGGAATGTATGAATGTATGAATGTACCCATTACATGTCCACCTGAATTAGAATCCAAACATCCAAAGAAAGAGGATTTACTACTTACTAACTGGATTGCTGGTCAGTTTTATGCCCAGAGCTTATGCAGTGCAAGACCCTTGAATGTGCTCATTGCCATGTCTGCTGAATCTGTGAATAGTGAATTTCAGTCTGGAACCCCAATTCTGTTTTTGGTCAATTCAAATTCAACATGTTTAATGTAAAAATAACCCTCTCTCTAAATTAAGGTCTCACTGAATTGCCAATTTCTGTGATTTCTGCCAATGCAGTCACTGTCTGCATGACCCTGTCTCAAAAATCTCTGTGTTACCTTTGGTTCCTTCATCTCCTTTACTGCCTACATCCGGTTACCATAAGCATCTTATTACCTCTTCAGAGTGTCTCTCCCGCCTCCCGGGCAGGAACCCTGCTTGAGGTCACTCGGGATGTCATGGTTATTTCAATCATTTCCTACTTTCTCTCCACCTGGCAGTTCTTTTCCTTCCGTTCCATTCTGAGATCCTCCACCATGTTGAAGGACCTCCACCTCTGGCTTTAATCTATTTGCCATCTACTCAAACAAAAATACAATCCCATGAAAGATCTTTTTTTTTTTTAAATCAGACATCTTTTCCTCACATGAAAAGATATAGGCAGAGGTCTAGGAAACAACTGTCATGCTGTGGTGTATTAGTCATATTATCTGTATTAATTATTGAGGCATATGATACCATACACTTGGCAGTTTACAACAATATACATAAAGTATCTCATGGTTTTCGTGGATCAGGAGTCTGGACACTGAGTTTTCTGCTTCAGTGTCTCATAGGCTACAATCGAGGTGTTAGCTGAGCTGGAATCTCATCTGAGGTTCGGAGTTATCATCCAAGTTTACATGGTTGTGGCTGTTGGCAGAATTTAGTTCCTTGGACAGGAGTCCTGAAGCTCTTGGCCCTAGAGGTTGCCCACAGTCCCCTGCATGTGGCCCTCTCCATAGACAGTTCTCAGCATAGCAGCTTGCTTCTTCAAGCTCAGCAAGACAGGAGAATGAGTCTGGGTGGAGTCAGCATATATGTATACAGGTAATGTGCTATTAATCACAGGAGTAACATCCTCACCTTTACCAGGTAACAATCACAAGAATGATATTCCATCACATTTTATATATTCTATTGGTTCAAAAAAAGTCCCATGTCCCACCCACACCAGAAGGGGTTCGTGTAAAGGCATGTTAAGAAATAGCCTGGCTGCATTTTTGATGTTTGATTAAAAACAACTTTTAGGCCTCACTCCTTCCTCTCCCCTTCTGCCCATATCTGAGTGATAGCAAAGCCTGGGTGCTCAATCCTGTGCAGCCATGAGGGATTCACACCGCAGAATCCCTGGCTACATGTGAGAACCATGACCCCCGTCACAGCCTTTAACTACCACAACAACCTGAAGCCAATTTTCCTTGCCTGCTTTGCTGGCCCATTTCTAGACCAGCCTGAGAAAGCTGCCTTGCTTTCCCACAATGAATTATTACATGAGTCATACACCTTTCATACCCTCTTGGTGTACATACGACATCATTATTCTTGAATTCTGAACCAAAGTTTGCGTGTGGGTCCATCCTACTTCTGCAGGATGTTCACAACAGGTAGAAATATCAGGAGATGGGGCTGCATGGCAGTCACCCTGGGGTCTATTCATCACCCCAGATTTAATGTTGCCACAATTAGAGAAAGTGCATAGTCTGTCTACATGAAGTCTTTTTCAACCCTTCTGTTGTGGGAGGCATAGAAACCATGCTACCAGGAAATTCTGCCTTGCTGCTGTGAAAATATGTTGGATTACTATAGATATGAGAAAAACATTTCTAAGATTGCATATTTTCAGACCCCAGAAGGAATAATCGCAAACTTGATTGTATGTGCCATGACAAAAAATATTTTGAAAATTAAATAATGAATTAGCATGAAATATACATATAAGTGTAACACAGGTAAAAAAGGATTACAGAAGACTCAAAAAGCAATAAAAATATGGTTACATACAATGTATTGCTATAAAAATCAAATGTAAGAGCACCTGGGTGGCTCAATCAGTTAAGCATCTGACTTCAGCTCAGATCATGATCTCACAGTTCATGGGTTCGAGCCCCGCATCAGGCTCCGTGCTGACAGCTCAGAGCCTGGAGCCTGCTTCGGATTCTGTGTCTCCGTATCTCTCTGCTCCTCCCCCGCTCATGCTGTGTGTGTGTCTCTCTCAAAATTAATAAATAAACATTAAAAAAATTAAATGTAGTATTACTATGTCCCAAGCTGTACCCGGTCATAGGAAAAGTCCAAATGGATTCTATCAGTCCCACCTTGGTCAGCAAGTGATGTGCATTTAATACTCTCATCTCCGCGTAAGGTTTCCAAGGCCTCCAGTTTCCATTTAGTGAAATTTACAGTATCCAGAATCGTGGAACTGTGGTTTGTCCACAGGCCATGGGTGGCCAGGGAGGAGGGGAAATACATATTGGAGAATAGCCAGTAACGAGTCTCTTTAGCTCTGTTCCCCGGTGCTAGAAAATGGAAAAATCGACCTTATCCACCACCTCCCCTTTGAAGAAGGAGACCCCTCTCCTCCTCCTTTCTATGTAGTCCCACTTTCCCACTGCCCCTGCTACTTATCTTTGGTTGTTAAAAACATACCTCCTCATGTACATATGTGTCTCTTTCTGACTTTCTGAACATGTAATTTTTAATCTTTCTTCCATTTCGGTGTTGGCTTAGGAGGTAAAATTAGCACCAAGCATACCAATAGAGAGTGGAAGAGAGGGACAAAAACTCAGAAAAAAACAGAGATTCAAATATTCCAAGCTATAACTCTGCCTCAAAATATAGATTTGTCTGTTTTAAGTTAGATGTTCTTCCTAAATCAATTATAAGAAATAAACTAGTTAAATTACATGAACACAGTGTTTTGAATATACCAGGTGTAAGGGGAGCTTTTTGTACACAGGGGCTACTTTCTTCCTTATACTCACAGTGCTCATGATGATGTCTGGCACTGATAGTGCTTATTTTGTATTGCATACTTGATAGTAAATAATTTAATTAGAATAGAGGTTCTTGGGGCGCCTGGGTGGCTCAGTCGGTTAAGTGTCCAACTTCTTCTCAGGTGATGATCTCACGGTCTGTGAGTTTGAGCCCCGCGTCGGGCTCTGTGCTGACAGCTCGGAGCCTGGAGCCTGCTTCGGAGTCTGTGTCTCCCTCCCTTTCTGCCCCTCCCCGACTCATACTCTGTCTCTCAAAAATTAATAAATGTTAAAGAATTTTTAAAAAAAGAACAGAGGTTCTTCTTTATGCTAACATAAAATAGGTTAATTATCCAAATCTTAAAATTGAATTCATTTTCACAGAAAAAATTGAAAAATATGTTCTCTTGGCAAGGTTTAGGAACTGTAATAGTCTATTTTTTTTAATCTTTTCATTGGTAATTGATTCACATGATATACTGACTTGTGACCCTGACACCAAAATTCACCTTTTCTTTATTGCAAGGTTGTATTAGATAGCTAATGCTGTGTAACAAACCACCTCAAGACTTAGTTATTTAAAATAAACATCATTTATTGTTAAATCTCATATGTCACAAGGCTGAGTGTTAGTTCAAATTGATGGACTTGCTTACATTTCTGCAAGTTAATTTTAGTCCATGTGTCTTTCTCCTCCTCCTAACACCTGCAGGCCAGTCTAGGCATGTCCTTTGTACAGTATGACAGAGTCTATAAAGAACACAGTTTCTCCACTCCAACACTATTGATATTTTTTTAAGTTTGTTTACTTATTTTGAGAGAGAGAGAGAGAGAGAGCACAGGAGGAGCAGAGAGAGGGGGAAAGAGAATCCCAAGCAGGCTCCACATTATCATTGTGGAGCCCAATGTGGGGCTCATACTCATGAGCCATGAGACCATGACCTGCGCTGAAACCTAGAATCAGACACTTAGGTTCCCTGACACTATTTTTTTTTAATTTTTTTTCAACGTTTATTTATTTTTGGGACAGAGAGAGACAGAGCATGAACGGGCGAGGGGCAGAGAGAGAGGGAGACACAGAATCGGAAACAGGCTCCAGGCTCTGAGCCATCAGCCCAGAGCCCGACGCAGGGCTCGAACTCACGGACCGCGAGATCGTGACCTGGCTGAAGTCGGACGCTTAACCGACTGCGCCACCCAGGCGCCCCGGTTCCCCGACACTATTGATATTTTAGACCGAATAATTTTTTCTTGTGGGGAGCTGTCATGTCAATTACAAGATTTTCAGTAGCGTTCTTGGCTTTTCCTTACTAGATCCAGTAGAATCCCCCAAGTTGTAATAACTAACAATATTTCCAGATATTACCAAAATTGCCCCCAGTTGAGAACCACTTCTCTGGAACACACACAGAAATGTATAAGGCTTCATGAGTCCTGTGCTTCAAGCTGGCACACTATGACTTCTACTTCCTTCCATTGGCCAAATGAGTCACATGGAGAATGAGTCAAGAGGAGAGGCAGGCCATCCTGCTCATGGGAAAGTTACACAGGAAGAAATTTGAATACAAGGAGGTAAGAAGACCCAGACTATTAAAACAATAAATTTACTTCAACAGTTATGAGTTCAGGAACTTCACTGATAATAGACTTTCTTCCAAGGCTATTGTAACATTTCCATTATTTGCAATCTTCTTAGAACAAGTTTCTAGGACTTAGGTATTGTACTATGACTACTTCTCTTTTGGTCTGATTATTTGCAGCACCTTCTATCCATAATAGGTATCACATACATAAAATAACATTAACACCATCATACTTTAGATATTAGGGTTTTCCAATATAACATGCACAAAAAGTCCAATCTAAAAATTCTTTGTCCTGTATGTAATGTTAAGTTCTAGAAATGATAACAACTATCTCTCACCCTTAAAAGGTATATTCATATAAAACTGTGTACATTTAAAAAATTTTTTTAAATGTTTATTTATTTTTGAGAGAGATAGAGTGAGAATGAGTGAGGGAGGGACAGAGAGAGAGGGAGACAGAATCTGAAGCAGGCTCCAGGCTCTGAGGTGTCAGCACAGAGCTTGATGCAGGACTTGAACTCACAAACCGTGAGATCATGACTTGAGCCGAAGTCGGATGCTCAACCAACTGAGCCACTTAGGCACCCCCTGAAACTGTGAACATTTAAAGAGCAATGTAGAATGGCCTGCTTAATATAAAACAATACAAATATAGTGTGTATGCCCTATGAATCAGAAATGTATGCACGTGCAATATACATTCAGTAACACAATTTAAGATCTCATTGTTTTCAATTTAGGGGAAAAAAGAAAACAGGTTGCAAATGTTGGTAAATACTTTTTTCTAAAGAGAAACAACTATGGGTTAAGGGAAAGAGCACATTGAAACTGATTCTGTCTGTTACATTTAGGTAACCTTGAGCAAAGTCACTTAATCTGTCTGAGGTTTGGTTTATTCAGCCACTAAGTATATTGGGCTAGATCATATGAAATTGCCAATATTCAACTCTGGTTTTTTTTCACCTTTAAGCACACCAATACCGTGTGATTGAATCGACAGAAAGCCACTTCAGCCTCACAATGTGTTATGGGGTTAAAAGAGTCAATATTAGCTGATTTTGAATCAAACGGGGACATATACAATGGTAAATAATCAGAGATACAGAAATCCACAATGCTAATACAGAACAGTCTCTAAAGCAAAGACACAAAAGCATTTTCCAGGAAGCATCTGCTCCTCTTTTTCATAGCTTTTATCAAATTCTAAATTATAAAAATGAAATCACATAAAAATTAGAGTGACTGAAAACGTTGGAGGTGGTGAGGAGAGGGAAAGGGAATAAGAGGTAGAAGGAAATTTTCTTTACAAATAGAGCAAAGAATAGCACAAAAGAGAATAAAAATGAAATCAGGATCTGTTTTTCAGAGATATTCCTGTGAGGGGTGGGGGGAGATGAAGCTATTGTGTTTTTTTGTTTTTTTTTGTTTTTGATTCTCTAAAGCAATCAAACCTTACCCTGGAAGTGAAACACAAAGACTTAACTTCTTTCTTCTGAAGCTGAATAAAAGATGAGTCATGCTTCAAGGCAAGTTTCCTAAAAAGAGAATTTAAAAAGAAGGAGGTGATAAAGAGACAGTATGAGCATTAGATTTTATTAAATTCCTTCTTAATTATAGGTGAAGATGTCTCAGATATGAGTCAGTTGACCACCGTGTGTTATGTTGTTATGCCCATCTTAAGAAGAATAGAAAAGGAAAAATACCTTTCTTTAAAAAGCAATAAAAAGTAAACTCTGTAATACTTAGATTAGTAGTTCCAAAACCCAACTCATCATCAGAATTATTTGGTGTGCTTGCTTAAAATAAAGCACAAAGACCCTACTCCGGGTGACAAAATTAGAATCTCTGGGCTTAAGGTTCAAGAGTTTGATTTTTTTCAGAACCTCTGCAATGTCTTTCCATCACTTAAGTTTCAAAACCTTCAGATAAAACTTATGCCCTATGTTAGTTTCATTTATTTAAACTGATCTTATTTCCACACATCAGAGGCCACATCTTCTTGTAGATTCTTATACCTATCCTTGCTTTGTCTCTTCTGTGCTCTGACGTTCCGTCTGACATTAGGTTAGTTAATAACTGTTAATCTACTCAGGTTGCTGTAGCAAAATACAACAGAGTGGGTGGCTTCACCAACAGAAATGTATTTTCTCACAGCTCTGGAAGCTGGACGTCTGAGAGCAGGGTGGCAGCAGGTTGGTTCCTGATGAAACCTCTCTTCCTGGCTTATAAACAGATAGCTCCTCTCTATGTCCTCACATGGCCTTTTCTTTGTGCCAGTGGAGAAAGAGAGAGACAGCAAGAGAGCTCTCAGGTGGCTCTTCTTATAAGAACATTAATCCTATTGGATTGGAGCCTCACCTTCATGATCTCCTTTAACCTTCACTACTTCCTTAGAAGCCCCATCTCCAAAAAAAACACATTGAGGGGTTAAGACTTCAATGTATGAATTTTTGGGGTGGAGGGGCACATAAACATTCAGGCTCTAACAACCAATGACTTCATTCAAAAGAATCAAATTTGTTGTTTTCAATATAGGCTTAAAAGTACCACTTGTGATGGAGAAAAGAACCTTAAACCAAAATGAACTGTACTTATATCTTTTGTCTAAAATGCACAGGTATCCAGAAAATTGTGCAGGGCCGAAAACATTAAACAAGTGGTTGTGTATTAAATAATTTTATTCCCCTTAGCGGACCAAGGATAATATTTATGATGTCTCTCCCTGAAACACTAGCCCTGTTCTCTGGCCTCATATGCTTTAGAACGCTAAACATCCCTCATAGGCAGGAGGTGGGAGTTGTTGTGTTCCTTATGGAGGATTCTGAAGAAGGAGCATGTGGAAATGCATAGGCATTTGGAGAAGTCTCCAATTTACAAAGACAAGTTTTTTTACAAGCAATTTACAAAGACAAGCTATTGAATTTGGGGGGAGGGACAAAGAAAAGCTATAGTAAAAACGTCTGCTGGATTTAAGCCATCCATGCTATCTTCCTGATTAGTCCCAAATCAGACTGGACAAGAAAGACTGAATCTTGGTTGAAGAAAAGAAAAAAAAATCCCAACTTTAGTCACAGCAATTTCTAGGACTTTATTTGAAGAAAATAATCAAACACGAGATCAAAGATATAGGTAAAGGACATTCATCGAAGAGCAATCCCCTCCATCATTTATTGTTCCCAGCCTCTCCCTGAGCGCTGGCAGTTCTCAGAGTTTGGTTCTTTGCCCTGTCCTCTCATCTTATAGGATTTAAAAGCAGAAAAATAAAATTAGAAATATCTAAAGTACCAACAGAAAGATAATAATGAGATAAATTATAGTATGTCCAGACAATGGTACATTGCAGTCTCTGAAAGTGGTAATTACAGGAAATTTTAATAACATAAAAATATTCCCTATATAATATTAAGTAAAAACAGCAAAAACAGTACTTTACTTAGTGTTGTGATTATTTTACGTGACTATAAATAGATAGGTAAATAAATGACATTCAAACAAGTACATTAAATATATATATATATATGTGCATAGAAAAGAAGATCAGAATGAAATATAATTTAATAATTGTTAGTATTTCTCTTTTTTTCTCTTTTTAATTTTTTTCCCCAATTCTTTGGTAATAAAATTTTATGATATCTATAATTAAGACAAAATGTTTATAAAACAGAACATAAATGAAAGAGTCTAGTATTACTCCTTCTGACACTTGGACAGATAGGGTGAATTTTAAACCTTCATGCATCTATTTACCTTTCCTAACATTTAACTTTCATAAATCTTAATTTCCTACATTCTAAATTCTTCGTCTTTCTTGGTGATTTCTTCATCCTGAGGCAACAGAGTTGGCCTAAAGTGTTAAGAATGTAAAAATAACAGCCTTCCGTCTCCCATTTCTGTAAGTCAGCTTTGAACATCCTTCGTCTGAAGTACCTTGCAGAAGAGATAAATGGCTCCATTAAAGAAACAATATTCTTCAAGACAGATGTTAGGAGTGGAGACACAGGGGTGGGAACCATTGACTAGACACAATCGTTGAGAACAACAAGTAGTACAATCAACCAAAGACAACCCATGAGACAAGAGGACAGACCAAGAACTGAACCCTGATAACTGCCCGACACTCAGAGAGGCTGAAAAAGGAAAATAAAGTGAAGGAGGAGATTGCAAGATTGACAGAGTACGAGGCAAAAAACAAAACAAAAAAAAATAGGCAAGAAAGGTGCAATGGTAGCAAAGAGAAGCCAGGAAAAGCTTTGCTGAGGAAGGAAATATGAGCAGATGAGGCAGGTGGAGAGAAGGGCATTTAAGTGTAGAAAAATGGTGTTAATAGGAATAAAGAGATGGAAATCTGTTTGGATACAGCAACTTGGAAAATGGAAAGATAGGTTGGAAATCAAATTGTGAAAGATGTTGAATTCCAGGTTAAAATGATGAGTCTTCATTCTCCAGGTAGTAAAAGCTGGACTGTTTAATTATAGTGAGTCTTGAAAGCCTGAAATTGATGAAGAGGGAGAACAAAAAGTATCCTAAATTCCACATTTTCCTTTTATGCATTAAGAATTAAGCTTAGGTGTCTAAGAATATAATTACGGTAAGTAATATGCTACATAGGAGACGTTGAGAAATGCCCTTCGGGTATGACAGGAGCTTGAGAAAGATTTTGAGAAGATGCATTCATGTAAAGATATTGCCTGGGTCTTTGCAAAGGGGCATAGGAAACATGTGGGAAACACTGACAGAGACTGCAAATAAGTTTAGAGAGAATTCAAGAACACCTTGGCAGCTCCTTCGCTTCCTGTCTCTTCCAATGTGGCATAAGAGGATGGTGTCTAGGATGGTGTCTGCCCCATGTGCAGCTGTGACAGGAAGCTCACACAACACCAAACGGACTGCAGAGTTTTGAAGAGACTGGTGAGGGCCATGAAGCCGGGGAGTGGAGACATCGACTGGAAGCCTGAGGCAGGGGCCACAAATTCCAGCAATGGGTGTCAGCATACTATCTAGAAGAGGATGGGACCACATGTCAGCGGAACACAGCAAAAGATGCCCGGGAACCAAGAGGAGTGGAGGCAATTCTGTGCCCATGAGTTTGGACAAGAGGCCTCCTTCCCCACCACCATAAAGATAGGTGAGCTTCCACCTAAACCCATTTGCAATCTTGGAAAGAAGGGAAAGACAAATCCCTGAAAGAAAAAATAGGCTCAAGAGGGGGTTTCAATTCACTATATATTTATTGTGAATAGAAACTTCTAAATGAGACTGCTTTTTTTTTTTTTTTTAATGGCAAAGATGAATTTCCTGCTTTGGGAAAGAAAGAAGGTTTGTGAATTAGGCGAGATCAGCTATTAAAAATATAGAAAATGGCAATTTCAATAGTCTGACGTGAAATAATCATGACATGGACCAGACAAAAGTCAAAGGGAAGTAAGTATATGTATAGAAAAAGAAAATGAACAGTTTTGAAGACCAAGGAAGTGATACTTGAATTAGAGAGTCTGTTTAGAAGAATCATATTTTTCTACTAAATATTATTCGTAGTCTCAAACAGTTCAGTGTCTTTTAGCCATGTGGCCTTTTGAAAGTTCCTTATAGATTTTTTGGAGGGATGAAATTACTTTATGTAAAGCATTTGGAATAATAATAACTATAATATAGTAAGTATTCAATACAAATAAGCTTCCATTAATATTAGAATTATATCTTGATCATGTGTAAATGTGAATGCAATTTAGTCAAAATGTTGGAGTCAGAGGAACTAGAACTGAAGCTATCTACAAAACTTCTCCGTTTCTCATTTCCACAATGCACAGAAAAGAGTACGGTAAATTCCATCACCAAGGAGCTGAAATACCCATGAATATCCCCAGGGCAGTAGCCTGAGTGATGAGGCCATTAAATAAAACCGAGGAATCTTCATACTTAAACATTATGTATATGAAACATTCTAACTGCATCCATTTGCACATAACTAGGAATAAAATAGAAAGCTTTTGAGGAGGATACTTTGCCAACAAAATCGCAGGCCTGGCTGCAATAGCTTGTGAGTTTTGAACCCTAAATCCATCTCTAGGTCCCCCAGATGGCACCCATGGAAGAGGCCTTAGAAAGCTGATCAAACCAGGAAAAGACAGCCTCCCTTAAGCCCTCCTCAGAAGTAGTAAAAGAAACGAGCAAGCAGGAACAACCCGCTCCAACCCGACCCCCCACTCCAACACACACATAGGCTACAAGAAGCTAAAGGAAACAAAAGATGAGACTTTTTTAAAGAGAAGAACTGGGAGTTGCCAGGATAGTTGGGTGATGATGCCGTTTGCTACCTGCCCAGATCTCCTTCGAGACACAGCTTCTCTGCGGTTGATTGCTAGTGGCTGACAGCTGAGCCCTCCTCCTGCAACTTGCTCTCTGCCAGAGTCGATGGATCCAGAGATGTCTGGGTGATTGCACAAAACCCTGCAACCGAGTGGTGTCCTGCCACTAAGGACTCACTGATACTTGCCCAAAGTGGGACAGCTCTGTGTGCCATTCATACTCCAAAATCCCCTGGGGAGGAACGTGAGGCAAGGGTTCCATGTAGAGGTCATACTTCATACAGTAAGAGTCCTACCATTCTTTCATAAGTACAGTTATAGTTGCAATTCAGAAAAGGGGACAATAGGAAACACACAGTGGTTACTTTTTCATAACAAATATCAAACCCTTCGAGGCAGCCATAACAAGGACTTGATGGATGTGTTGCAGAGTGATAACTCATTTTTTTAGGTTTGTAGGTCACCCCAGACCATGAGGAACCTTACAAGGAACGCTTCCTTGGAATGATGCTAAATAGACTCTATGTATGGGAAGATGCACAGCGTTGTTAAGGAGCAAAACTGGTGTAGACCGGAAGATTTTGCTGCTGCCAACGTAATTCACTCTTCCGTATTTCCTTATGAATAGAACTCCGCTTATGTTTGAAGTGGCAATAATACAGCTACAGTCTCTGCTCCAGAGAAGCTAGGGGTCACTACCTGACCTAGTTCTGAACAATGAGATAGAGGCAGAGGTTACAGGACAAAGCTTCCAGAAATACTTTTAAACTGGGGCAAGTATAGCTGGTATAAACCTTTACCCCATCTTCTTCTCGCTGCTGGAGATAGAACAGCCATCTTATATCAGAAAGTGACAATTATGAGACAAAAGCCACGTGTTAAGAATGTCATGAAATAATCTGGAGTCACAGTATCAACCCTTACACTATTTACATCTCTCTATACCAAATTTCTTATACATCAAATGCAATCTTTTTAAAAAAATTTTTTTTAACGTTGTTGTTTATTTTTGAGACAGAGAGAGACAGAGCATGAGAAGGGGAGGGGCAGAGACAGAGGGAGACACAGAATCCAAAGCAGGCCCGAGGCTCTGAGCTGTCAGCACAGAACCTGACACAGGACTTGAACTCACGGACTGTGAGATCATGACCTGGGCCGAAGTCGGATGCTTAACCGAGTGAGCCACCCAGGTGCCCCTCAAATGTAATCTTAATTCATAAATTATGTGAAAAGAAAAATGATCAAAGGTTATAATAAATCAATTTACCAAAAAATCCCAATATAAATGTATAATAAATTTACAATGCAAATTTCCAGCAATCAATACAATTTTTTTAAAGTTTTATTTTTGGGTAAGAGATTGGCAGAGGTTAATAAGGAAAAGTGTACAGTGTCCAAAAAGCTATGACAAAGCAGCTATTAGGAAGATACACTGATATAACATTTCTGAGGGAAGATTTAGTAAAGTATCAATATGTAACATGTGCTCACCAGATTTCTGGTACAAGAAGTAAGTCTAAGAAAATGCATTTATGTTTTCTCCCACTGAAAACCTTCATAAAATAATTGTAGAAAAATCACTATTCACAAACAAACTCTGTAGGTAGAAAATTCAAAAGAATGTACAGATAAACTACTAGAATTAATAAATGAATTACAGGGATGCCTGGGTGGCTCAGTCAGTTAGGCGTCCAACTTCTGCTCAGGTCATGATCTCCCGGTTTGTGAGTTCGAGCCCCATGTCAGACTCTGAGCTGACAGCTCAGAGCCTGGAACCTACTTCAGATTCTGTATCTCCCTCTCTCTCTGCCCCTTCCTTGCTCGCACTCTGTCTCTCTTTCAAAAATAAGTAAGCATTTTAAAAAGTTAATAAAAATTAAATGGGTTACAGAGTCACTATTGATAAAAGCCAAAAACTGAAAAAATGTACATTAACAACAAAACAGATGAATTAAATTGTGGCATCTTATGCCATGTAATAACATAACAAAGAGATTAATCACAAACGTTGTGGCGTGACTGGTTCTCACAAACATAACCTCCATCAAAAAGAGCCAGATGCAAAGTACATACGCCATGGTTACATTAAAAATAATTCAAAAGCAAACAACATTAATCTATGGTGTTTGAAGTTAGGATAGTGGAAGGGCTTCTCCGAAGATAACTGAAATTGGGGGCTTTTTCAGTGCTACTAATGTTCTGCATCTTGATCCAGGTACCGCTTGTATAGGTGTTTTCACTTATGAAAATGCATCGATTTGAAAGATCTACATTCATTTCTGCAACGATGTTCTTTAAAATGTTTACTTAAAAATGATAGCAAAGACATATTTAAAAATCATAATATAAAACCACACAGTGGAAGCTTAGAAAATTCAACAAATTTCTGAAGAAAGAAATCAGCTGGAGTCCAAACCACATGAAGAAGCCGCGTGTAGACGAGCCGGCTGACAGCTCCAACTGAGCTCCGAGCCAACAACAAGCATCAGTTGCTACCTTCTGGTTAAGTTATTTCCAACGTCCAGTCTCGCCGATCAGATGACAACAAACCCAGCTAAAATCTGACTGCAACTGCATCAGAACCCCCTAGTGAGAACTGCCTAAGTAAGGTCTTTCCAAAAATTCTGATTTACAAAATCATGAGCCAAATTGGGTTGTTTTAAGGAGCTAAATTTTGGTGAAATCCCTTACATGACTAGAGTAACTGAAAAAAAAATAGCATCCAGGTTCTGATTCATAGGACTCCCATAAAGAGAAAGGAAAGAAAATGGTGAAATTATTTTTTTTTTATTTTGAGAGAGAGAGAGCAAGTGGGGGAGGGGCAGAGAGAGCAGGAGAGAGAAAATCCCAAGGAGGCTCCAGGCTCTGAGCTGTCATTGCAGAGCCTGATGCGGAGCTTGATCCCACAACCATGGGATAATTACCTGAGCTAAAATCAAGCACCAGATACTCAAACAGTTGAGCCACCCAGGTGCCCCAACACTGAAATCATTAATTCTTTTATAGTTTACTTATTTACTTTGAGAGAAAGAGAGAGAGAGAATCCTAAGCAGGCTCTGCACTGGCAATGCAGAGCCCATTGTGGGGCTCGAACTCATGAACCATGAGATCATGATCTGAGCTAAAACCAAGAGTTGGACACTTAACCAACTGAGCCACCCAGGCTCCCCAAAATTATTTCTAAATAAGGATGATAAGGAAATCTTGCTGTTTATGACAATATGGATGGACCTTGAGAACCTTATGCTAAGTGGAATAAGTCAGACAGAGAAAGACAAATACTGTATAATCTCACTACATGTGGAATCTGAAAACAAAAACAGAAACAAAACAGAAATAAGCTCATAGATACAAAGAACAGATTGATGGTTGCCAGAGGTGGGCGGAAAGGGGTTAAGAGGTAAAAAGGTACAAACTTGCAGTTATAAAATACATAATTCATGGGGATGTAAGGTATAGCATGGCAACTATAGTTAACAATACCATATTGTATATTTGAATGTTGCTAAGACAGTAAAATCCCGAAAGTTCTCATCACATACGCGCGCACACCCACACACACACACACACACACACACCCCAAAATGTAACTATGTGTGGTGATAAATGTTAACTAGAATTATTGTGATTGTCATTTCACAATATATACAAATATCAAGTCGCAATATCAAATGACTGAAACGAATGTCATTTGTCAATTATTATATCTCAACATTTTTAGTGAAAAAATGATAATACCGTGATAAAATTCTCCAGTGCTCAAGGACAAAGAGAGCTTGCAAAATAAAAACAAAAATCAACATTTTCTAGAGAAAGTGCTAAAATAAGGAGCAAATAGGCTTAGTGGTAAAAGAAAACAGTAGTGATCAGGTATTCAACAATCTTCTAGGCTAGAATTGACCATAGAGCATAGTGATCAGACTTGGATCAAGGGGCCAGAGACCTTGTATCTACTAGGATATAATATGTAGTTTTCCATCAGTTATCTGTGTGTGAGCAAGTTGGGAAAACCTCTCAGACACTGGAGTCCCTCGTTTGTAAGATGATAGAGCTGCAACTAAGGAGTCCGCAGGAAAGAAATTCTATGTTCCTGTGATTGAAAGAAGTCACAGGGTTTCCCCAACATTGGCAGTATTGAGGAGTTTCTGGGAGGAGTAGACTCCTTCCTTAATCACCCAAGAAATTTGCACCTACCAGTGTCCTGAAACACTATTATCCCACCACTGTAGCTACCAGATGAGGTAGGGTTGAAAACTGATGTTGTTACTTGGGTAAATCAAGCCGATCCCCTATGACTGCTTAGTAGAAACAAATAACAAATGGGCTTCGTTCTCTATTCAGCCATATATTTAGAGTTCTAGATATATTTTTTGTAACACACAAATGCAAATTACTTTCATAACTTTACACTGTCTTGTGTCAGAGATGAAATGATTGATAAGGCAAAAAGTTTCATATTCTCTCTTTCATGATATTGAGGCTTTCTCTTTATAAGAAGGTCCGGGTACACACCATAATTTAAGTGAAATGAAGGAAAGTAGAAGAGAAATTAAAGGTTAAAAAAGCAATTACAGATCAGGTATTGCAATTTAAAATACTGTACACCATTTAAAGTTTGTGAACTGTATCAAAGTATGAGTATTGACCTCCGAGTCTTACTTGCTTTGTCAATTACCACAGAAGCTCTCCTAGCCAACCACAATTTAATTAATTTGTCTCGTTAACTAACACTATTTCATATGTAAAACTTAAATTCTGATGCTCACAGCACACGAAATGCTCTCCAATCCTAAAATGCCCATTTGTATGCCTGAATACTTCCTCTTATAGTTGAATTGTACGCCTATTAAGAGTTTATCATATACAGCCCGAACCCATTTTATGTCTGTTACATTTGTATTAGGATTACATTAATCGATGAAATATTACATGTACACATGAAATACGAGTACAAAAATAAGGGGAGAAATCTAGAAGTATCCTGAGCTGAGATTTATTATGCTCCATTTCTAAGAAATCATAACTATATAGTGGATAATGAATTGTAGGGTTGATTTATTTAAGAAAGATGGCAAAGACCTATAACCACTGAATCTATACCCAGAGAAAATGCCTGTTGAGATAGGGTAAACGAATTTACCTTTCTATGCTTTAAGTCAAAGCCAAAGGTTTTATTTTTGTGTGTTTATCGTTCAGATATCTAGGTTATACTGGAGTAACAATCTTCAAATCCCAGTCATTCAAGCGATAACAGTTTATCACACACACTATATATCCATTACAATATGCCTAGAAGGAGGAGACTTTAAGTATTTATGGATATGCTTAATGAACCTCTGGGTTGAATTTAGCCCATTGCAAAGTTAGAAGGAACACAGTGTACAAAAGATTACCCCCAGTTCTAAGACCAACTTCAAATGTGATAAGGGGGGAGCACAGTCCCAAACCACTCTCAGGTTAAATAATTCACTAGAAGGATTCACAGAACTCACTAAAAGCTGCTATATTCACAGTTATGATTTACAACAGGGAAACAGTGCAGGCCAAAATAAGCCAAGGGAAGAGAGCATAGGAAGGGGTCCAAGAAAAGCACCACTTGTGGAGTTTCTGTTCTCCTCTCCCCATGGAATCACAAACGTGTTACTTCCTCAGCATTGATGTATGGCAGTACACGCAGAGTATTGCCAACCAGGGAGGCTCACCCATACCTTTTGGTGTTCAGAGTTTTTATTGGAGCTCTATCACATACCGCCCACATAGCTGTCTGTTAGTCTCTGGCACCTACCAAAGGTTCAAGCTAATACCTTTAGTCTTCAGTCTTTTCCCCAAGGCAAACAAAGACACTCCTACTGGGAAGGACTCCCCAGACGACAAGAAATCATCTCCTGGTAGCCAAAGGCTGAGGCAAGAACTCTCTTTGAGTTAACTTAATTCTTCACTGCACAAGACTGTATTATTTCACATTTGACTGACTTTTGGGTTAATTGGTCAAACACATGGCCCAATTTCCTTGGATAAAAGGACTCCTGCTAACATCAATTTATCCTAATTAACCTTTTAGTGTCAGTTGCATGCTAATTATCTCAAACACACATTGTCCACACAAAATGAATACCAAACATGCTTCTCTACCCCAGACTGGGGGCAGGAGGTTGTTTAGTAGAGCAACTTGTGCATTGTAAAGAAAACTTTCCTAGACAGCGTCCAATCTGGTAGCTGTCTCTTAACAGTAAAAGCCACTATCATCTTTGTTACAGCTCATACTTCTTGACTTCAATTCAGAAAACACATTACAAGGAAAGTAAAGTCACTCCTAAGTAAAAGGCATTTCAAAAATAATGCATTGAAAGAAAAGAAACCTTTTAAATTGAACATTGCATGAATCTGTGAAGAAGTAAATTAGGGACCATAAAGAATTATGGTTAATGAAAACTCAGCCTTCAAAACATGAGCAATTGCAGATAGAAAAACTGAGACCTCTTTGCAATTCAAATAAAAGCCTTGATAAAAGCATAGCCCGATTGTCCACATGCCAATGAATATATAGCTGTCATTTCCAGGAGTTATGATCAGGGTATTTGGAGAAAGCTTTATAAACCATGTGTGACATGAGTATAGATTTTGAACGAGATTTAGAATCAGACAGACAGAAAGGAAAGGAAAAGATATTCCAAATTAGAAGAGCATTATGGTCCAGACAAAGAGGTAAGTTCTGTCCGAGTGTCTGTAAGAAATCTAACAGATTTATTTGGGTAAAAGGGAGAATCTTTCTGGGGGATGGAAATGGAAATTGCAGTTAGGGTCGGAGAGAATTAACTACACAGATGCCCAATGTGGAAGGTTAGCATAAAGTCTGGATCTTAGCTATAAACTAAGGGAAACCCTGAAGTTTGGGCAGATTCAGTGATGTGTCCAAAGAAGTATTTTCTAAATATTCTTTAGGCAGTAGTTTAAGGGATAGGTGCAGCAGAGAAAGACTGCAAGCCAGAATATCACACGCACTTCTCGTGAAAATGCTATTAGTTCCCACTCCTCCTCTGTCTCTTGCATAGATACATGTAGCATAACTGAATGTCAAAGACATAAAACTCTGGAGTTCAAAAATGCAAATTTATTTTCCTTAACCAAATTGCTTCCCTCAAAGTCTCCATTACGCTGTTGGAGCAGGATTTAATCTCAATTAGTGTGTATTTAGGCATTGTTAAAGTCTCAAAATCAGGATTCTCCTCCTCCCTTCATCTCCACACGACTGATTTCATGTTCCCAGACAGCCTGATGAATTAGCATGCCACGGCCGGGAGAAGAGGAGGTCTGTGTTTCACGCCGGCACGGTGTCCGCTCTGATCCTTATAAGATGTAGTCTTTGTTGGCGTCGATCCACGTCGCCATCTACTCCTGCTAGCCCAGCCTCTTATGGTGTGGGCTCCATACAACACGGTCATAGATGGCATCACCCCACCATTACCATGGAGTGTCTTCGAGTCTGCAGAACTTTCTCAGACACGTTTAGGGTCTTCTCAGAGCAACTGGAAAATTCCGTGTACTCTCCCATGCCACTTTGCAATTAAGGTGGCCCACTTTAGGAAGTGGAGTGATAGGGATGTCTCAGCAACAGCCTCCGCCAAATATCCCCTGAAGTACGTGTAGTCAGTCTCCGCCTGGATTGTCCATCCTGACATACCAAACTGGTGTGCAAATTTCTGTGTGAAGCTACTCCCTGGCAGGTGAAGCGTCGGTCCACTCTGTTGTCAGATATCCCCAAATCCATCTAGGATTTCTATCCCCATTCTTCTCACCTGGACTTGTCTCTTTCCACCTGTGTGTTTTATTGTTTTCCCCTGGGCCATCAAAAATCATCTCCTTTATGACTGGAAAATAGGCTTTTACAGAATCATTCAGTCCTCCCAACTATTTTCTTGATGGTATAAACTTCATTTTCTGAGGACCCCAGGCCTTTTGCAAATTCTCTCCAAACAGTTTTCTCTATCTGTGAGACTCCTGCAGTTGAAGTCCTGAAAACAGGTCAGAGTGGTTGTGTAAATAAATTCTGGAATTAGATACCCAAGGGTTGAAGTCTAGCTCCATCACTTGCTATCCATCTGAATTGGTGCAAGCTGTTTTACCTTGTCATTATAGAATGAATATTATAATTACCTATATTCATTGGATTGTTCTGAACATTAACTCATATAAGTATAGACAAATCTTCAACTAGCATATTGCACATATGTACTCAATAAAATTGAGCCTTCTTTTTTTATCAAAGAGTTTTGTGCCAAATCTTTTTTTTTTTTTTTCAAAAATCTCTAGATTAGAGTTTTTTAATCTCAGCGCTATTATAATTTGGGGTCAGATAATTCATTGTGTGGGAAGCTGCCCTGTGTTTGTGGAGCATTCAGCCTTCTACCATTAGGTTCCAATAGCATTCCCCTCCCTGATATGACAACCAAATAGATCTCTATACCTTGAGGCACCTGGGTGGCTCAGTGGGTTAAGCATTTGACTCTTGATTTTGGCTCAGATCATGATCTCACAGTTCAGAAGATCAAGCCCCACATCAGGCTTCATGCAGTCAGTGCAGATTCTGTCTCTCCCTCTCTCTCTGCCCCTCCCTGGCTCATGCTTTTGCGCTCCCTCTCTTTCTCTTTCTCTCTCAAAATACATAAATAAACTTAAAACAAACAAAAAATATATCTCTACACTGAAGTGGGTATCTTCAAAATATCTTGTGAAGTGGGTAAAATCACCCCTAGTTGGGAACTACTACATTTAAATGTAAGTCAAAAACCAAGGATTTTAATCTTTTTTTCTCCTTTTAGCCTTTCTTTTACGTGATAAGCCTTGCACTTGCAATCTAATTTCAGTGGATAACTAAAAGGCATTATGGAATCACAGAGAAAAATCAGTTAATATTTCAACCTTATAAACCTTTACTTGGTAAAATTTTAAATTATAATCCTACTGGAAAGCAGTAAATAGACAAGACAGACCTAGTTCTCCCAGTTTTGCTTTCTTTGGTTGATTCACCATGAAGTTAATTGTAATATTTCCACGTGATGGTGGACATTTAAAAAATGGATAACATCAATGCTGCCCGAGATATAGTATTATAAGGCATTAATTCATTTTTAAAGTTCACCCATTGTAATGGCCACCAGAGTTAATTAGAAATTTCATCTACATGCATATTAAACAGCCCATCCATATTTCATGACCAAACAAGACCCTGCTTAATAATATTTATACTGCAATAACGTAAAATCAGTTTCTAAACGTTTCTGATGGTTTATAACTTACTTCACTAGTAATGTTTTTCTTGATGTATTATTCATTGAAAAATTCTGAACACAAATTTATTTTCAATAGTTGTGTTCGGTGTACGAACCACTGGGGTTCGAAATAGTTTATTTCTTGTTCCCAAAGAAGGATTGTCGTAATGATTTGTGTCCAAATGACTCTTCATTCTAGTTTTTTTTAAATAATTTTCTATGCATTTTTCCTTTTGAAGTCTTCTATTTCTTTCATCTCAATATTGTGCTATCATCTGCAGTATGTAATATCCCTAAAATGAGAAATCAAGGGCTCAAAAGTTGGGATGACGAGTGAGGGGAGAATGACTTGATCTGTGTGACATTAGTCGTGTCCTTCTGTTCCAGTCTTCTCATTTATAAAATAGGGGAAATAACCACGCCTACCTCAGTGTTGTTATGAAAGTTGAATACGTGAATTAGCGTATGTAAAGTGATTTAGACTAACACCTGGCCCATAATGTGCATGATATGGGTTAATTATTAACAGTAAAAAGAGTTGAATGATAAAATTCTAACAATTAAACATATCGAGTTTTAAGCCTGTATATCTAAACTAAGACTAATCCAAAACAGTACCACACACCTCTGGCTGCCCACTCAAAAAAACTCAGGAGGGTTTAAAATATACCAATGCCCAAGCACTCCTCCCGGATAATTGAATTAGAATTTTACTGGGTTCCCCAGCACTGAACTTGCAAAACCTCTTCAGATTATTCTAATGTGAAAATAATTATTGAAAACCAGGATGGAGGCAATAATTACCAAACTCCTCTCTTATGCTATTAGTTCATGTATTTCCATGGGGTGATTCCTATTTGAAGACAGGTTAAGTGCTACAAACATCAGTATGTTTACAAGAGGACATTCTCCACTGGAACTTCAGTGATACTACTTCTCCAGGATAATTATTCCTGCACTTCAGAAGCAATGTAAAGAAAAGACATTTTTCATCAGCTCCATTTGCCACCATCAAAGCCAGTGGCTGGAAATCCCAAGGCAATTTCCGTAAGACATTTATTCCATATGTGACCCCAAATAATACAATGAATTTTGTACATTTCGTAATTCCCTTTCACACAAAATAGTTTATTTAGCCTTCAAAAATCCCCGTAAGATAGAAATAATTCTTATTGTTATCTGTCAAATATGAGGCTCAAAGGGGACTAAAGAACAATTTTTAAATTTGCATTACTTCTCACCAAAAAAACAGAACATACCCCCAAATGTTATGACACCTACTCCTATAGATTTTCCCAACCCACACACAGCCCTGTATGTTCTAATGATGATGCCAATGGAGAAATAAAATGAAAGTCACCTCATAGATAGTAAGTGTAACCAGTGCCCAAATAATTAAAATGTAAAAATGTTAATCCCACTATTTAACATAACAGACATAAACTATTGTGGTTGAATGGATCCAACACTTTTTTAATTTTTAAATTTTTATTTATTTTTGAGAAAGAAACAAAAAGAGTGAGTGGAGGAGGGGAAAGAGAGAGAAGAGAGAGAATCCCAAGCAGGCTCTGCACTGCCAGTACGGAGCCAATGCAGGGCTGAAATCCATGAACCGAGATCACGACCTGAGCTGAAACCAAGAGTCAGACACTTAACCGACTAAGCCACCCAGGCACCCCGAGTCCAACATTTAAAAAACAAAATTTAGTCAAGCTTATTTTTATGGTTTGTCTAGGCAAAAACTTCTGGTGTAATGTAGATGAATTCTGTTGGAACTGCCCTGGGGTTTTCCCTAAAATGCACATGTGATCTAACACATCACATTTTCTTTTCCTTTCCACTTGTCTCACTTTCACATCTGCAAAAAATATTAATGAAGAGTACACCAAAGGGGACAAATGTCAGATTGAAGACAAGTCTAGGCTAAGATTCTATACATACTTCTGTGCCCGAAACAAACAAACAAACAAACAAAACCCTGATTTTTATCTGTAGGGATTTAAAATTTTAAAAATATTTGTTTGAGAGAGAGAGAGCAGGGGGAGAGGGGCAAAGAGAGAGAGAGAGAGAGAGAGAGAGAGAGAGAGAGAATCTTAAGCGACTCCATGCCTAGCACGGAGCCTGAAGCAGGACTCCATCTCACAATTGTCAGATCATAACCTGAGCCAAAATCAAGAGTCGGACACAACCAACTGAGCCATCCAGGTGCCCTGAAAAAGTTTTTTAATTCAACACAATTAGTGAAATATTTGTCGAGCACCTACTTGATGAGAGGCGTTATGAGATATGCCTCGGGGGATGCAAATATGAGTGAGACATTACAGACTTAATATCCAGCAAGACAAGCTGAGGAGATAAGTACACTGGTAACTATGGTACAAGGCGGCATGTGAACCATTTTTCAAGAGTTTGTAAATAGAAAGATTGTCTCAAGCCTTTTAGAAATTAGAAAAGGATTTATGAAGGAACTAACATTTGTTTGGTCCATTTAGAGGTAGGATTTTGAGAGGAATGGAGGAAGGGTATGTCATACATAGGGAGCTTGCTGGAAAGACTGGCCATGAAAGCAACAGGGACTGAGAAGGACAATGGGCCAGGAGGAGCACTGGATTTCCTAAATGGGACTTAGATGTAGATTTTGGAAGTAGCTCGTATTGAGACTAAAGAATAAGATTTTATAAGACATAACAGCAAAGACAGGAACTTATCACAGGGGTAGCAGTAGCAAATGTACTGTACCATTATTGAAGTAAGAGAAAGATATGGCCAAGAAGGAGGCTTGTTAAAAAGTGATGCCATTTAGCAGCGTGGTTCAGGGTTTTCCTTGGTGGTTAACCACTCGGAGGTCTAACCTGGTCTTAAAAATGTAGAATGTTCTGGTTTCTCTGAGATAGTGACTTATTGGTCCATTTTCCAAATTTCCCTTAGTTCTTTGAGGATACAGAATTGTTTTCAAATGGTTAATAGGTTTTGGGGGAATTCAAAAATCTACCGATGTGCTGAGTCTAGTCTCTCCTCTGAAGCCCCAGCTGAGGTTCCTATAGGGTGTTTATCCAGGGCCATGGACAGGAACAGCCTGAGAGAAAGACAGCAGGAAATCTTTGGGCAAGCTCAAAGAACAGCATGTGGTTTTGTGTGTCTGCAAGGTAGGGAAATGTCGGTTGAGGTTGAACTAGGGAAAAACATATAAGGCAAAGGGGTTTCAAAGTTGATTTGGGGGATAGTGGGTAGCAGTTGGAGTTTTGTGTATTTTACGCTTGTTTTGGGAGGTGAGTGGTATCAGAATCATCTATTTTCAAGAACTGAAATATTAACCAAAAATTTCAGCTTTTATTTGGATCTTTGACACATCAGATCATAACCTAGGAAACCATGAAGAATCTTATAACGGTAACATTATTAAGTAATAGAACTATTTATAGAAAAAGGGATAATAACCATAATAATGAACATTTCTAGGGTAGTGGTGATAATAAGAAACCTTTGAGCACTCAACATATGCCAAACGCTTTATTAAGTCCTTTATATTCATTATCTCAATCACTATTTCACAAGGAGTCTGTGAGTAGGTGCTGCAAGCCCCATCTTCTGAATTGGAAAAATGAAACTCAAAGGTGAAATAATTTGTCTAGGATGAGACAAAGCAGTGGGACTGGATGAGCTCTCAGTAGCCTTCTTCCTACCAAAATTTATTAATTCTAACAAAAAAGCAAACACTTTGCCCTTACAAAGCTTTTATATTTCTGTTTGACCAGTCCTCAGATAGACTTTCTAATACCTCAAACTTAAAGATGCTTTTAGAGTTGATAACATTTTGCTTTATTAATTTTGGTATGGTTTATAGGTTATTTATCTTCTAAAGATTAGAGTGAACAAATGATCTCATGGACAATGATTCAAACAAAGTCAATGGCTAAACAGTAGCAAATACAAGATCCAAATGATTGATTTCCTATAAAAACAGAATCCAGATTACAAGTAAGACATATATATTTTGCAGCCTGTGTGTGTGTGTGTGTGTGTGTGTGTGTTACTTACAATTTCAAGTCTTATATTTTGCTAGTAAGTTCTGACTATGGCATGTTTGAAATTTAAGCCCATCCCCTCCCTCTTATTATGTGTTTCAAGAATTTTTAAAGAATTATTTCAGGAAAATAGCAAATAAGGTCTCGTCTTTCTAAGATCTTGAAAGTTTCTGAAATCCCCTATTCCAGGACTAAATTTTTATTTCTTGCCTTTGAAAATACCGAAATGGCCAGAAATAAAGTATGTCATAAAAAGATTAAGTTAAACTATTTACATATAGTATATGAATAAACTTCTTTTGATATTATAGTTCTCCTTGTTGAAAGTAGAATACAAATCAGAAAATACATTATAACTATGTAAATTATCTAACTGTATTCAAGATTAAAAGAAATGTGTGATCTACCCAATTAATATTCACAAAATATATCTTTTTATATAATTACTTTGGAAGTAATTGCAAGCTTAAACATGTCAGTCAAACCTAAATTTACTCTATGGTTTAAAATATTTTCAATATCTTACTATATTAAAAAGTCTATTTTTAACAATGAATTTGTAGGAGAAAACTCTCCAATTTGATCTTAGTTTTCATTGCTTTTTTGGTGTATTTTCAAAACTCATTAAAGCAAAGAATTTCACAAAGTGCTCCTTCAAATTCTACCCTATTATCATAAATTTTAAAGTCTTTAAAATTCTAAACTTTTTTAACTTGTTTAAGAATTATACCCTCTTTTTCAAGGGTCTTCTTAACCTGATAAAGAAATTAATGTAAAAAAAAGACTTATTTACACATAAATTTTAAAATGTTTTACATTTCCAATTCTATTGTTATCTGTAGAATCCAAAATATCTGTGCTTTTGTTATCCAATGAACCACGACCTTATACTGATAACATTTGCACAATGGAGATTTGCAAAGGAGATTATCAGAAACTTGATCACATATAATTTATCACTGAATCAAATTGAATTTTTAAATTGAATCTTCAAAGATAATTTATTTACAATAGCACCAAAAGAGAAATTGCTTTATCTGATTATACAAATAAATAACAAATACTAGAACTTCCTTTGGAAGCATAGATGGCTTAGTCTGTTGAGCATCTGACTCTTGATTTTGGCTCAGGTCATGATTCCAGGGTTGTGAGATTGAGCCCCACATCAGGCTATGCTCTGAGTGTGGAGCCTGCTTAAGATTCCCTCTCTCTTTCCCTCTGTCCCTCTTCCCCACTCACTCTCTCTCTCTCTCTCAAATTAAAAAAAAAAAAACTAAGAAAAACTTTTTTGTATTCTATAAAGATTATTCACGAGTGTAAAACACTTAAAAGATAAGCATTATGTGTTTTGGAATTACTCTTATTTTTTTATTTGTGGAAAAAGGAAAATTCATTGTTTGGCTTGTTTTCTTAAATTAAAAAAAATCAAGCTACTTTTTTTCAAATATTTATTAAAGACTAAACAGGAAATAATATTTTAGCAAGGGAAATCCATCATATAAAGTCAAAATATTTTTGTAGATATTTACTGATTCATATCATAATAAGCATGCCACTAGGCATGGGCTAGCATAAAATATCATAAATTTTCCAAAGGATAGTCTTGATAGGTTATCTCCCAGGGACTGCTCTTCCCAAGAGATTGGCCATGCTGCTTGCATTGGTTTCCTATTGCTGCTTACAACAAATTATCACAAATTTAATGGCTTAAAACAACAGAAATTTGTCTTACAGATCTGGAGGTCAAAAGTCCTAAATGGGTTTCACTGAGCTAAAATCAAAGTGTCAACAGGACTTTATAGGAGAGAGTCTACATTCTTGTTTTCTCCAGCTTCAGGGGCCACCTGCACTCCTTGGCTCGGGGCCCTTCTTCCACTTCAAAGTCTGTGCCTTCAAATCTTTCTGATTTGGCTTCCATCAACACATCTCCTCTCTAACTCTTTTAAGGACCGTGTGATTACATTGGTCCCACTTGGATAATCTAGGATAATACCCCAGTGTCAAGGTCCTTAGCCACATCTTCAAACTCCCTTTTGTATATAAAGCAACTGATTCTCAGAGGTCTCAGAGATTAGGGTGTGAACATCTTTGGGAGGGCCATTATTTTGTCTATCACCTTGCCACGATTCTACCTTGCCATGATTCTGAAAATGTTACCTAAAGCTTTCAGGTCCAGGCATTTTTCCTGGGCACTATTTGAAGTTGCTCCCATTTTTGTTTTATTTTGTTCTATTTTATATTGTGGTGTTATAAGGTCAAAAACAAAAAAAGTAAACTCCTAATGGAATGTAGTTTGTAGAACATTTACATGAAACAAGTTTTATGGCTATGTGCATGCATGTATGTGTGTGTTTATGTCCATAACTCATTCTATGCATCCAGCAACAACTTGCAGTTGATATACAAACATAAATAAGGTGTAGTTTCTGGGAAACATAAAAGGAAGGGGCTAAAGAACATGTCTCCATGTTAATTCTGGTCTCAATCTCCCTCCATCTCCCTAGTTCTCTTCCATCTGACTTCTTCAGGGCCATCTGTTGATTGATGCCATTTCTTTTTTTTTTAATATTTATTTATCTTGTGGAGTGTGAAAGTGGGAGAGGGGCAGAGAGTGGGGGACAGAGGACCTGCACTGACAGGTTGACAGCAGCAAGCCCAATATGGGGCTCGAACTCACAAACCCTGAGATCATGACCTGAGCTGAAGTCAGATGATCAACCAACTGAGCCTTTCAAGTGCCCCGATGCCATTTCTAAACTAAAAACTTCTTTGTATCAGAGCTGATATACCAGCTGCAAAAATTTCCCTCATGTGCCTACCATGACTCAAATTTAAGTCCTGTAGTTCATCACCTATCCACTTTTAAGAAGGAGACAATATGAAGTAGAGGTTAAGAGCACGGACTTTGGAGTCAGTTCCCTGGGCCTGAATCCATGTGACTGTGTGTTGTGGAGCACATTAATATAGCTCTGCCTCAGTTGTATTTAATCTGTAAAATAAAATGATAACAGTCACTTTAGAGCTTATTGTGAGGATTGAATGAAATGGCTACTATCTTTAGCTAATCGCTAGCACTCATTAGTTCTAAGCTAACGTTTCTTTCCCTATGTGCTACCACCCAGATTCATGTAAATGTGAATGCTTGAGTAGGGGCTGCAACAGACACAACACACATTTATAAACATACATTTTGGAGTTCAGGGAGGAAGTCTAAAGACTAAAAGATGAAGGTTATGTATTTTCTATGAAGTGGCCCCTTCATATTACAGTTTGTATTTGAAAACTGGCATTTGAAATTTGCAACCTTGACATTGCTTATTACAATTTTAGAAGATTCATTTAAGCCAAGAATATTATAATCATGTAGGCAGACAAAATAATTAGGCTATACCACTTCTTTAATTCTAAGATGGAGTGAAAAAACTGGTCCAACCAGAATTGGAGAAGTGGAATGGTCACAGTGAAGCATCATCCATCGCAAACACATTATATATACAAGCAAAATTAGAAAGTAATCAAAACCCAGCCCTGGACACCACTGCACCATATAAAGTTTCTCATCTTTTTTAGTCCCAATCATCACGAAACCAGGTCATATATGTGCTTTTGAGTACAGGTTCTGCGAGGAAGCCATTTCCAGGAGGGTAAGAGATGTTGGTTTATTTCAACAAGTAGGGATACTTTAAAAAATTAGGTGTCAAGCTACGTTGTGCCCCCATTTTGCCAAAACAGTGACAAAAGGCAAATGAAGGAGAATAAAAGCATGTCCATATTTCCCAAGGAGGTGGAAAAAGAAATCAGAAAGGAATTTTTTCTCTCCAGTCCCCTTAAAAAATAAATTAGGAAAAATAGAGAAAGAGAATTTTTGTTTCTTTGTTTACTTCACTGAAAGCCAGAGGCGTGTTCCCAGTCATTTGACAATGAATCTAGAAAGAAATCTAGAGATGGGTTGAATCCATAGGTAACCCTTATATTGGACAAAGTGCAAACTCAAATCCTGTTAGTCATCAGTCACGTGAGGTACGTGAGTGAAGTGCTAGATCTGAGTCTACAGGAGTGATGGGGACTGTATGCTGGAGAACGCATGCTCCATCTGAAGGTGGCAATCACCCTTTAGCTCCAACTCTTCATTGCTTTGTTATGATACTTTATAAGTATCTCCTGACATTCAAAGTGTTTTAAGAGAAGCTAGAAATCTAGATTTCCATTTAAATTCTCTGACATTTTTTAATGATGGCACCACTGATATCTTTCTGGAATATCTTAAGGGCCGAGATACTGAAAGACAAATAAAAGGCCTGTGGGTCATGAGTTCACGACCTGTGGTGCCTATGCTAAATAACCTCAAAATTAAATGACATTTATGTATAAAAAATCAGTTATAAAGGGTTACTTTCTTTTCTTCTTTGCAAATATAACAGAAATGGTTATTCTAGATATGTTTAAATATAACAATTTTCAGCAATAAACCAGGGTGCATCTCTACCTTGCAATTATAGTGAAGAAAAGGTATGTAAGAAAGTTATTTAAATAAGTACCTAAATAGGAGCTCCTGCATGGCTCAGTAAGTTAAGCATCCAACTCTTAATTTCGGCTCGGATCACGATCTCACGGTTCGTGGGATGGAGCCCCATGTTGGGCTCCATGCTGACAGCACAAAACCTGCTTGGGATTCTCTCTCTCGTCCTTTCTGCCCCTCTTCCCCTTTTCCTCAAAATAAATAAATAAACTTTAAAAATAAGTAAATAGATTTTCTTTCCAAACAAATAATTTTCAAAATGTGCATGCATTTCTTCATGTCACCATATATATAAGATTTTTTTAATTATGAATAAAAATAACAAGTAAACTATCAAAATTAGCTTGTATGAGAATTTCTCCTTCTAGTCATGATGGAGTAACAGGGACAGAATTTTCCATCTTGCCTGAAAAAACTTAAAATACTGACAAATTATGTGAAACAATGGTTTTTCAAGTCACTGAACAGCAGGCAATGAAAAACAGTGATTTCTGAGAGATAGAAGAAAAAAATGAGTTAGAGCTCTACTACCTAGAGAGAGTTACCAGGTCACAAAACAGAGGGGAGAAACCCAGGAAGAGCCCAGGGAATTCTGAAAAGTGAAGGGATGGAACCAGAAGTCATGAGAATCCAAGATATATCAACAGTGACATACAATATAAATAACCTAACACCCCAGTTAAAAGGCAAAGACTGTCAGATTGCATACAAAAGTAAGATCGAACTATATGCTGCCTAAAACAAACCCACTTTAAATATAAACATACAAATAGATTTAAAGTAAACCATGCCCTATCTATATACAATAGAATGTAGCCAGCAATAAAAAAGAATGAAATCTTGCCATTTGCAAAAACATGGATGGAGCTAAGGAGCATGATACTAAGTGAAATAAATCAGTCAGAAAAAGACAAATTCATGGAGCACCTGGGTGGCTCAGTCGGTTAAGCATCGGGCTCCTGATTTCAGCTCAGGTCATGATTGCATGGTTCATGAGATCAAGACCTGTGTTGGGCTCTGTGCTGACAGCAGAGAACCTGCTTGAGATTCTCTGTCTCTCTCCCCCTCTCTCTGCCCCTCATCTGCCCATGTACACATGCTCTCTGTCCCTCTCAAAATAAATAAATAAACATTAAAAAAGAAGGAAAAAAAATACCATAAGATTTCACTCATATGTGGAATTTAAGAAACAAAACAAATGAGCAAAGGAAAACAAAAAAGAGAGACATAAAAACCAAGAAACAGACTCTTAGAGACTATAAAGAGCAAAGTGATGGTTACCAGAGAGCAGGTGGGTAGGGATATGAGTGAAATAAGTGATAGTGATTAAAGACTGCACCTACCATGATGAGTACTAAGTAATGTATAGAACTGTTGAATCACCATATTGTACACCGGAAACTAATATAACACTCTATGTTAACTATATTGGAATCAAAATTTTAAAATAAATAAACTATGCTCACACTAATCAAAACAAAGCAGAAGTAGCTATATTAATATCATAGTATATATTAGTATATCATTACCCAGTCAGGATAAATAATATCCTAAATACTAACATCTTACATCTTACTAATGTAATATGGATATGTTAAGATGAAAAATATAGACTTTAGAACACAGAATATTATCAGTGTTTAAAAGGGCCATTTCACAATATAAAGGTGTCAATTCATCTGAGCAACATAACAATTGTGAACATTTATCTACCTAATAACAAGATTTCAAAATACGTTATAGAGGGGCACCTGGGTGGCTCAGTCAGTTATGCATCCAACTCTTGGATCTCAGCATCCAACTCTTGATTTTGATCTCATCTTGAAATCACAGTTTGTAAGTTCTAGCCCGACATCAGGCTCTGTGCTGATGGCACAGAACCTGCTTTGGCTTCTGTCTCTCCTTCTCTTTGCCCCTCCTGTTTGTGCTCTCTCTCTCTCAAAAAATAAATAAATAAACTTAAAAAATGCATTGTAGAAATGCAAGTAGATAAATGCAAAATAATAGTATGAGATTTCAACATTCCTGTCTCAATAATTGATGTAAGTAGACAGAACATCAATAAGGAGATAGAAGTACTGACCAATACTGTCAACTAACTTGACCTAAATAACATTTATAGAACACTCACTGAACAACAGGATATATTCTTTCCAAGTACACACAAAGCATTAACTTATATATACCATAAACTGTGACACAAAACATGTTTGAATACACTTATAAGCAATTAAATCATATAAAGTATATAATTGATCACAGTAAAATTTCATTTCATTTTATTTTTTTAATGTTTTATTTATTTTTGAGAGAGAGAGCATGAGCAGGGGGAGGGCAGAGGAGAGGGAGACACAGAATCCGAAGCAGGCTCCAGGCTCTGAGCTGTCAGCACAGATTCTGACACGGGGCTTGAACCCATGAACAGTGAGATCATGATGTGAGCCTAAGTCAGACACTTAACCGACAGAGCCACCCAGAAACTGTAAAATTTCATTTTAAATCAATAATAGAAATATGCTGAAAGATCCCCAAATATTTGTAACTAAATTGCACATTTCCAAATTTACATTTAGAAAGTATCTTGAACTGAATGAAAATAAAAATATATCAAAATTTGTGGGATACAACTAAAGCAAAAGGGAAAGGGAAATAGAGATTTACAAAAAAACCCATATTAGAAAAAAAAAGATCTCAAATCAACTACTTCAGTTTTAGTCACAAAAAACTAGAAGAAAAAAAAAGGACAAATGAAAATTGAAGCAGAAGAAAGGAAATAATAAAGATCATAGAGGAAATAAGTAAAATAGAAAACAAAAACAATATGATTTTCTTCCAGAAGACTGAAGAGAAGGGAATACTTACCACCTTGGTATATGATGCCATTACTTTTATACCAAAACCTGATAAAGACATTCCAAGAAAATAAAACTATAGACCAATATCCCTTGACAACCTTAAAATAAAATAAGCAGTTGGTTTACTAGCAAATGAGTTTATTCAGAAATAGCAGAGAGATTGCAATTCAGAACATGCAAATTATGCCAAGCTACAAGCAAGTCCAGAGAACAAAGAGGAGTGTTCTTTTAAGAGGAAAAGAGGGAGATGAAGGAGCTGTTTAGAATGACATGTTATTAGAAGAGAACTAGATTTCGGGGTTGTGGCAACTTCTCATTGGCTGAGTTATGATGGTTCTTACTGGCTGGGTTGTTGCTGGTCAAGAAGAAAATCTCTTTTCCTCCTGCTGGGGTAGTAAAGGAAGCTTTTTCCTGCTGGGGTATGTAAAAGAAGCTGCAAATGTGGTACATGCATGAAAATACCCCATTCAGACTTCCTGACTCCATTTTGAAGGAGGTTTCCCTTTACTAATTTTCACACCCTCTTAAACCTAGATGGTAATTCCTTAACAAAATTTTGTCAAATGGCTGAGGTAGATTTATTTCAGGAATGAAAGTTGGTGTAACATTAAAAAATCAATCAATATAATATAATGTATTAACAGATTAAAAAAGAAAAACCATACGACTATCTCAATAAATGTGGAAAAATATTTGACGAAATTGGACATCAATTCCTAACAAAAACTCTCTGCGAACTAAGAATAGGACTTCCTCAAATAAAAATACCTACAAAGAGATTATAGCTCACATCCTACACAGTGGTAAAACACTACATGCAAAAATGAAGGAAAGAGCAAAGATGTCAACTCTCACCATTCCCACTCAACCATGTGCTAGATATTGTCATCAGTGTAATCAATCAAAATAAAGAATATGTTTTGATAAAAAAAAATTAAAACTGTATTTGTTCATAGACAGGTACATAAGAAAACTTTTGGGAGAGTAGATATGTTCATTATATTGATTTTGTGATTTCACATTAGGTGCAAATGCCAAAACTTCCCAAACTGTACACCTTAAAGTACAGCTTATTGTATGTTAATAAGACTTTAATAATGTTTTAAATTTTTTTGTATATAATAAGGTACATTTATTAACTCACATAATAGGAAGTCCCAAAGTAGAGCATCCATTAAATCATCTTTTCTGATATCAAGATTGCTCTATTTCAACAACTGTAGGCTTCACCTGTCATTGTATTAAGATGACTACAGTATCTATAGCCACTGTGTTCCTACATAACAAAATCCAAATGTAAAACAAAACAAAACAAAAAAAATCAGGGAGGGACATGTGTTGTCCTAAGTATCTTTTTAAAAGTAGAGATCATTTTTCTAAGAAACTGCTCTTCACCTGAGAATCAGCCAGAATTTCATAAATGCCCAATCTAGCAAGGACAACGGAAATATATATTGGCTTAAAGTATTTATTTCATCTCCTAAAATATATGGATCCTCCAATTTCTGAATAAAATCAGAGTTCGGATAACAAGAAGATGAATACAAATGTCTTTTAAGAGAGCTATATCATCAGTGACTGACAATCATTAAGTGGCTACTTAGGATATTGCATCATCTCGTTGGTTGGGCTAAAAGAATTCTTGCTAACAAAAGATATATGCATTTTTGAAACTCTGGGGGAAAATGTTAGAATGGCACAGCTTTTGAGAATTCCTAATTTATTCAAAATTATTTTTAGTGGGGATCTAATGAATTTTGAGCAGCTTTTTTCCACACTCCAAAGATGAATCACTGCTTACATACTATTTGTATATCCTCCTGATGTCTAATATTAATTGGAATTATGGGATGTCTCAAAAATATAAATATGCACTAACCCAAAATAGTTGAAAATAGAAACCATGGAAACTCACTTTTAGAATATTCTTTTGTGCATCGAATGCATCTATTAGATCAAATGTCATAACCAGGAAAAATACAAAGAGTCAAGAGAATTTGATGAGTATGCTTTGGAGGGCATTCATAAATTACAAAAGGTTCCCACTGAGCAAATTTGAAGAAAATACAGAGATATTTATCAGACAAACTTTAGGAAGCAAATAAATTCCCAAAGTGGAAGGTCTGAGAATTAGTAATAACATTAATGGATATACTGTCAAATATGGGACAATTTCCAGTTTTCAGCACAAATCCTAGATTAGAAACTGGCAAATGTTTAATCCAGCTTCCATCTCTGACCTCAACAAAGCAGAAAAAAATCAGGCGACAAAATCTCTGTGTTAAATCCAGTGGGCAGGGCCAGGCAGTTGGAATCTCACCAACTTGTGGAGATAAGAGCCATTCCCATCTCATCCTCCTTCATTTCCCCCATGAGACAAATATCTTGGAAGATCCAGAAACCATCAGGTGACAAGAGGATCTAACGAGACCAATGTCAACACCTTTTCCTCAATTAGCAAGTATGAAAACCTCAACAGACCCTCCTGACTCTTTCTCTTCAAAATAACGACTACTAAGTCTCAGAGCTGGAGAATAAGAGAACATACTGCATGTCTTGTTTTGACCATAGTAACCCAAACAAGTGAGTTTCTCTCCTTTCATACTCTTTTACTTCTTCAAATATAAACTGCTCTTTTAATTTCAAAAAGAAGCTGTTGATTTGGAATGAATATATCTGAATAACTGCTCTGATTCTGCACTTCTCTTTGCTCTGCATTCTTCATGCTATTTGATTGAGTACCTATCTCTGCAGAGTGCTATGATTGGTGAGACAGATTAGGCAGCAGGTAGAGGAGAGCAGGTAATACACAGTGTCTATCTTTAGGAAGCTTCACATAATGAGAAATGATGCTTTAAGTTTCTGCTAATAGAAAGCATTCCACAGAGAGGAAAATATCTGAATATCTCTAGTTTAACCTCAGATGACCTTGAATGAGGGGTTCCATGGCCTCCTTTGTTCAAATAAACATGTTATTCCTGGGTTTGACATGGTAGAGATTCTCTTTCCAGATTTGCTACTTTATCCCCTTCTTTTGAAAAGGAGTTGAAAAGGACTATAATATATCCAAATTTTAAGAAGTTTGCACTGAGACCCCCTGAATTCATATGTCCTTCAGGGGTATAAGTACTTTAATTTGCTTTTAAATTACCACACAGCACTCTGAAATCACTGCGTGGACAGGAACCAACAGCTCTTGGCTGGTTAGAGCCTGAAACCATCTGCTTCCCTAGTTCTCCCATGTTGCTATCCTCGACACTTTCTAGTTTCCTGGTCAGAGGGGACAAATTCTTCTTTATATTCCAATATTCCTCCCACATACTCCACACGTCTTCAAAATGCCTTCTGTCAAATGCAGGCATTATTGAAATGACTTATCAAGTGAGGTGGGCAGGGGAAGCTAGTATCCCAACTCTCGTGCCTGGCTAATGGGAATGTGCTCACCAATTCCACTCACTGGTTTAATATTAGACGTTACAATGCTCCCTCCCCTCATGCTTAATCCCCATCTTCTCCATCTTGAGTTCACAGTTATTGAAGAGACGTCTATTTCCCTTTCACTCACTTACCCCTCCTCTTTAAAAATTTCACCTCCCTAACATATATGTGTTTGTGACAAAAAGTCTTCAAATCAGTCCTTGATTCTCATTCATTTTTCTAAAGGATGCACCATATAGTATAATGCATGGATACTTATTATTAAACAATAAACACTTAAGCAATTCTAAGCATTCTATGGTTCTGAATATAACTTTGTGTAATAAAAATTTAGCTTGTAATTTGTTTGGGAATTCACCATTTAACTGTCTGGGAATGACATCCATTCTCCAGATGTCCTCATCCCCATTGGTCACAGCTTATTATATATGACCATCAGTGGACTCATCAAGGCAGTTCTCCTCCAGCTTTCTAAAAATTTTAAATAAATAAATAAATAAATAAATAAATAAGAATTATTCTCCCTCTTCCGGGAGATTGTAAACAATGGAATATTTCAGTTGCACATGTCTTCAGCATTAAATTCTTCCCAAAGAAAAGTGTCATGATATAAATCAACCCACAATAGTAATAAACTTCTGACTACTCCTAGAAACTACAAGATAATAACTTTTTTAAATTTTATTTTTTTAAATTTACATCCAAATTAGTTAGCATATAGTGCAACAATGATTTCAGGAGTAGATTTATTAGTCCCCCTTACCCATTTATCCCATCCCCCCTCCCACACCCCCTCCAGTAACCCTCTGTTTGTTCTCCATTTTTATGAGTCTCTTATGTTTTGTCCCCTCCCTGTTTTTATATTATTTTTGTTTCCCTTCCCTTATGTTCATCTGTTTTGTCTCTTAAAGTCCTCATATGAGTGAAGTCATATGATATTTGTCTTTCTCTGACTAATTTCACTTAGTGAAATTAGTTCCATCCATGTTCCATCCAGTTCCATCCATGTAATTGCAAATGGCAAGATTTCATTCTTTTTGATTGCCAAGTAATACTCCAGTGTGTGTGTGTGTGTGTGTGTGTGTGTGTGTGTGTGTGTGTGTATCTTCTTTATCCATTCAAGATAATAACTTTTATACATGTATTCATTCAAGAGAGCTAGAGTAGGTGAGAACCCACCATTTGCTGTCCATTAGACAATTTCCATAAAGCTGTTTTTTGTTACTGTTTTTATAAAAGCATAGGAAAATGCAAAAGACAACATGCATTAGGAGACAACATACATTTGACATCATACCATGTATTGTGAAGAATATTTTTCTTATGTTATATATATTATACACATATATTATATTACTTATATTTTACTTATGGTTATCTTATTTACTCTTTATAAGAAGCCTGAGAAGTTGGTAATAATGCACATTTTACAGAAAGGAAACAAGCTCAGCAAGCTCAGGTAACCTACCAACATCACACAACCAGTGGTGACTCCAGTCTATCTATTCCACAGTGCACATGCTTTCCACTGTATTGTGGAAGAGGACATGATCCCTGGAGAAATTTATCTAGTGAAGATCAGTTAAACATGTTCTATTAGAGTCATTTCATTGGCCACATCTGAGTTGACTCAGACTCTGGGGTGTTCGAAAGACTTTAGCTCTCTGCCAACTATGGTTGAGTCAGAAACAAACAAGCAAACAAAGGAGGAAAAGTCTCAAGTATGGGGAATGAATTAACATCCAGCAGCTCTAAGAATGGGTTAACAGGACTACACATCAGTCTGTCTGATACAAGATATTTACAAAAATAATTAACCTCCAAATTAAAGGAGGAACATCACCATGACTTAAGTGTGCCTATAAAAGATCCAGTACGGTGTTTTCCTTGCAAAAGAAAATCTTAGCAACCTCTGCAGTATCCTGGGTGTTTACCCACAATATGTTGGGGAAAGTAGGAGTTTAACTAAATGTAAATATCTATAAATCATCTCCTCCAAATGACAAACAACAAAGATAATTTACTCTATTTTTCTGCTGAAGTGGAATGTCCACCAACAATAAAGTATCAAGTAGTACAGAAAAACTCTGAAAGAAAGATATCTTAGAACATAGTTACTGCTAAAGCCGTAAGAAAAGCAACCGCAATCAATGCAAAGCGATAATTATAGCGTTCTTTCAAATCACCCTTAATGACAGAAAACACAGCCTAGCCTCATTAGTAAACCACGAACTACAGTCCAACTAATGGAACCCACTGGCAATCTCAATAAATATTCCATTTCTGAGAGCCTTTGTAGAGAAAATGGTTTAAGGGAGAGGAAGGGGAGAAATAATCAATGTTCTGTAAAGACTCTTGCTGCTTATAAAATTATAAATCAATCACCTATGTGTTGCTTAAGAGGCTAAGACAATGGAAACAAATGGGAGAAAATACTGTTTCGAAGACACACGTCTATTGTTGACTTAAGACAACAGATCATTTAAGTAATCTGAACCACTGCAATTTTTCCCAAATGCATAAAAACATCAGAGCTAATCAACTGTCATATTGTCAAGCTCAATCATACACAATCCTATCTTCACTACTTAAGCCATTTTCTTTCTCTCCTGTTATTTCAAACATTTCCTTTGAAGTTAAAAAAGGAATAAAATCATTTTTGAAGGGTGCCGAATGTATGGGCCTTTTAACAGAAGGACATTTGCAAAAGGGAAAAAAGCATGTGGCACATCGAAGGAGAAATAACTGACTCACAATCTCTTACCAAGTTAGAATTTTTAGGAAAAAAAAAGTTTTAAATTAAAGTCACAGTAACACGGTTCAGATAGAAAGGGCCTCCATTACATTTCCAGGATATTTCTTTTCTGAATCATCTGAAATCTAGTATACTTTCATCTTACCCTATGGCCTTCTTCTGGAAAAGACATAAAATAAAACCCTGCAATTAGCTTAAAAAATATGACAAACTCAATATCATGAAATATAAATAAGAACTAACTGGCAGAGCATGACAAAACAAAAAGCTTCAAAGACAAAAACTCAGCAGAAAGATAGAAATTTATCTTCTTATGTGGTCAGACATTAATTAGTTTTACTTATTTCAATGCCTCTCTGAAAATATCTATGATCTAGGTTGAAATAGACTATGTAATTTACTCATCAAAAAGAAATGTACATCTTATTCTTTTTAGGCTTCCACTGATTCTGATTTACATATGCTTAGTACATAAAAAGTGTTGCAAAAGTATTTTTTCCTAATACATATAACATATTCTGAAATGCTCAATACCTAGCAGGCTAGATAGCTCAGAATTCTGTTCCAGTGTTTTGCAAACATAAGACATATGGTCCATGAAGTTTCTTCCGCACATTTTGGACCAAAGCTGTTAAAGAAAGCAACTTAAATAAATTCTCTAAAATAACTTTTCAAGTGATTCCAAAATTTGTGAAAAATAACCCAATGCAACTGGTTTCAGATTTCAGAATTAATTTTAAATTGAAGAGTTTGATCAGGTATGGAATTATCTCTCATTAAACTTTTTAATCCTGATTAAAGTTAGCCAAACCTATAGACATAAAACCAATAATTTACATTTGGTTTCAAACTGGCTTCAAATTCCATTAGATTTAAAATTCGTAGTAAAACTTGTTTATAGATGCATTAATTTTCTGTTGCTATATAGCAAACTACTACAAATTCAGTAGCTTATAACAACATCCACTTCCTATCTCAGTTTCAGAAGACTTAGAATCTCTGGGTTCTCTGCTCAGGGTCTCCCTAGACTGAAATCCAGGTGGTGAAATCCAGGGGTGTAGACTCATCTGTATCTCAAGATCCTCCTCCAAATTCATTCAAGTTTTGGCCAGCATTGGGATCCTTGCGATTGTAGGAATGAGGTTCCTGTGTTCTTGCTGCTATCAACTGGAGGCTATTCTCAATTCCCGGAGTCTACCAGCTGTTCCCAACCACACAGCTACCTTCACAACACAGAGGTTTGCTCCTTCAAGGCCAGCATAAGAATCTCCTTTACTTATGGGACACCTGGGTGTCTCAGTCGGTTAAGCATCTGACTCCAACTCAGGTCGTGATCTCACGGTTTGTGGGTTTGAGCTCCAAATCGGGCTCTGTGCTGACAGCTCGGAGCCTGGAGCCTGCTTCAGATTCAGTCTCCCTCTCTCTCTCTGTCCCTCCCCACTTGCGTTCTCTCTCTCTCTCTCTCTCTCTCAAAAATAAATAAACATTAAAAAGATATTTTTAAAAAGAAAAGAATCTCCCTTACTTTTCGTCTCTTTACCTCTTTGAAGGACCCACCTTATTAGATCAGGTCCACTCCAATAATCTTTTCGGTAATTCAAAGCCATTAGAGACCTTAATTATATCTGCAAAATTCATTCTGCTATATAACATAATATAATCATGGGAATGACATTCTATCATATTCACAAGTCCCAATAATAGTCAGTGGGGGAGAATTTTATATATTGTATACACAGGGGGTGGGTATATTCGAATTCTGTTTACCATAGATGCTTGTAAAAATAACACTACCATAAAATGCTACTATATTTTATGAGAAGTTAGATTATTTTTGTTTCTTGAAACAACAAGGTTATTTCAATAGAATTTACTCATACATACAAACAGTACAAATCGTTGCAGTTCATTTCCACAAGCCTTTGGATGTCACAGAATTTGGTGAAGCTTCTGTAGCCTTCCTGCTATGAAAATGTTTTTAATGTATAGAATGTTACTCCACCAGGACAAAAAGAAATCAGCTGTGGTTAGGTTAGCCTTTCCCTCCCAGGCTAGCTCAACCACAGGTTCTAAAGCTGCACACTCAAAATATCTAGGTCCTTTGTTAGTCTGGAATAGATGGGGAAATCACTGGGAGACTTAGTCCATCATAGGGTGGAAACGGGGATTCAGTTCGGATCCTATATATAGATCCAATACCTGGTGTGGATTGGATCCACAATGCCTACTCTCTTCCCAACGCTTCTACGTGTGCTTGGTCCATTTAACTGGATTTTTGACACATTTCTTTGGTAAGATCTATGTTTTGCCTTCGAACAAGCTTATTGGCGTGAGTGTCTGACCACCTGTCTCAGATTCTGCCAGGCCCTCACTGGGCCTTGTCCTCTGTGTCCTTGGCTGTTGGACACATGCTCTTTCCCTGGTGGTAGAAAAACTAGAACCCTTCTTTAACTATCACCTCTTATCTGAGGATTTCTGTTATCTCACTCTTCTCCTGGAATTGAACCTTAGTTAAAAATACCAATCAGAATAGCAAAGTAGCCACGATTCATTTAGTGTCTGCCATATGCCAGGTATTCAGATGGCTACTTTACATTTATATAAGCTTTTCAACAACTTTTGAATGAATTATTATTTCCACTTACTGATAAAGACCGCAGCTCAAAGGAATTATGTAATTTGCACTAGGTCATCGATCTGGTAAATATCAAAGTTGGGATTAAAACCAAGATCTCTCTAGTCCCAAACCCCATATTCTTGCTCTTCACATTTTTTTTAACGTTTATTCATTCCTGAGAGAGACAGAGAGAGAGAGAGAGAGAACGAGCGGGGGAGGAGCAGAGAGAGAGGGAGACACAGAATCCTAAGCAGGCTCCAGGTTTCAAGCCGGCAGCCCAGAGCCTGATGTGGGGCCCGAACTCACTGACCGTGAGATCATGACCTGAGCTGAAGTCGGATGCCCAACCAACTGAGCCACCCAGGCGCCCATATTCTTTCCTCTTTAAATAGAGGAGAATATTATTTATTTTACAAACTAGGTCACTTCTGAGACTAAAAGAGAGTCCTATGAATAATTACAATTAATAAAAATTATTGAAATTAATAATTATTATTACAATAATAATAATAATCAACAACATAGACACAAGCCAAGCCTGTACCAGACACATCAAAAGGTAAAATTTCTTTAACTTTAGCTTTCATATCCTTTACATCTTAAGGCCTGATTTTATGGTAAGTTGCCTCTTAGTAGCCAGTCCAACAATGGGAGTGACTTCTCCAAGTGGATATCAGCTTTCTCCCCTTCCCTGTTGATCAGTGATGCACACAGGTCAGAGCATGCTTCAAGGCTATGCCTACCAAGCTATTTCCTGTTAGTCTAACAAAAAGAGGAGTCTGAACTTCCAGGTTGTAAAGCCTGACAAGTCGATTTCACATTCTTCAATTCGTTTACATGTAACTCCTCTTCCTGATCATTAACAAGATTTCTCAGTTGTATCTTTAGAGACCAAAGAAGCCTCAAAGTAACTGAGATTTTCTCAATTAAATCTATATACTCAGTTCCCAGAACAGTAATAAACACAAAAGAGATTTTCAAAATGTTTACTGATTATGATAAATATGGATATCTACACAACTACAATATTTTGGAATATGCAGATGAGGGCATGTACATGTAGGTGGTTTTTACACAGACTCTCTCCTATCTCATTCATCTGTAGCGTGTATCTTTCTATATTTCCTTTTTAAAATCCTCCAGTATTGAATAGAAGCCTCATGAATGGAGGCTCTGGTACAATCTACACAAAGCTCAGTATGTAGTGAGAACACAATGAAGCATACTAAAAAACCGATTTCAATTAACATGGTGTCCCAAAGTCTACAGTTTTCCACAAAGCCCATAATTATATCCACAATTAATTTTTAACTTTCATATTCATTAAATAACTTTAGAAAGGAATTCTGTGGATCCCTAATCCTTTCAGATTCTCTTCAGAAGAAGTGTTATGTAGCCTTTTAACTTAGATAATTCTCATTCAAGTCTGCACTTTCAGACTCCTGTGCAGACACATACAAATGACTCTGAGACACTTCTTATTGATTTGGCCCTGCCTTCCTGAGAGGGCAAGAACAAGGTGATCGAATTGTCTTCATAAACTCTGGCGTGAAAATATAAATTTGCCATACAATTTCCCAACATATTATTGTAAGTAAGTGTTGCTTAAAATTCTCCCATGAGAAGATAACCTATATTTAAATAAATTTGAGAAACACTATACTTTCCATTTCATCTCTCAATACTTATTAGCATCTCAAAGACTGTAGCCTGTGGCTACGTCTCCTACCGTGAACAAGGAGACCTAAAGACAAAGACATGCCCAGGTACATTTATAACTAAAGATCTCCTCCTAGCTAACCCCTAAGGGGGAAAGTTGGGCCATAGACTATAGACTGAGGAGCAAGTTACTAACTACCCTGAAGACTCCTTACATTGAAAACTCCTTTCTGGTGAGGTATGGGTAATCCCATAAAGATATTTTCCAGCTCTTCTGGGGACTGGCATCCTCAAGTAGACACTTTAATATCAATTCCCCATTCTTTGAAAGTAGAGCTAGAACCAGAAGCCCTGTGTGGACTTTCCCACTTCTCTAAAAGGCAATCAGAAAAAATTCAGCAAAATGGCTATGGTAATATTAATTTATGTAAACATTATGGGGGAATATGGAGAAGTTTGTTTTCAGTATAATACTGAAAGAGAAACTTTGTACCAACCAGTAGTGATAGTGATGAAGCAAACATAGGTTGGTAAAAGACATATTAAGTGGGTCAGAACTTCTAGCTCTGTCCATTCATTGACATGTACCTTGCAGGAACCCATGAAAAACCTTAGCCAGGAAACCCAGCAGCCAAGAAGTGAACATTCATAAGTCAAAATAGAAATAAGTCATCAGAAAGATAGATAAGAAGTGCACAAAGGACGTTTCTAGGCTTAACCACAATGTGTCGTTTGGTACTGAATCTATTTAGAACCAAGAGAAATCAACATCCTCTCTTTCCCAGAATCCACCTTGAGGAGGGACTTGCCAAACTGTAAACAATAGGCTACGTTTTCCATGCTTGGCACTTGGCGGCCACTTGCATTTGAATTGGCCTTCCAAACGTGGTGCCTCTGTTCATTTAAAAGAGAAAGGTCTAGTGCAGGACTTCTGAACCTCAGCACTTCTGTGGGCTCTATCATGGGTTCTGTATAAGAGCAGTGGCAGTTCTATCTTAACCTCTGTCCCTTGGGAATCCCAGTTAATGTCCAGGTGACATTCCACACATTTGTAGAATCCTGTCTGGCTTCTCTCCTTGGAAGGTATTTGGAGAAGCTATAGTGAGCTGAACTATAGTGAGAATGCACACGTCTGCAGGATGTGAATTCCAATCATCACACTCCTTCCCTCCTCATGTTCTTAAGGAGAATTTGCAAGTTTCCTAGTGCTCTTTCTTGGCCTGTAAAATGTAATGAACTCTCAGACATTTCAATATTGCAAAAAAAGAATTCAAAAGAAATGGAAAACCTCGTGTGTTTCCCCGATTGATGGACTAACTCTGCTAAATGATACTTTATCAGGTTAATTTTGAGAGACAACCCCTTTATTGATACAAAAAATCTTCTGTCTCCACTGATTCACTTAATTATTGACTAAATTCAAGATGCTTGCGAATGAGAAGTAGATTTACAAATACTGGAGTCTTTTTCATACAATTAAAAGCACACTTAATGGTACCACGAAAAGTCTTCTCTGTGAGCCAAGTGACCGCATAATGTGCATTAGGTGAAATTCCAGAGGCTTAACGATTGATTTTTCCTACAAATTGTGCAAAGTGAGTGCAACACTAAAAGCAAGGAGTGCTGTCAAGTAAGGACTATAATTAACAAAACAAGCTTATGAAAAAAATAAAAAAGATGAAAATGAATCCAGTTCACCTTGAGAGAAGCCCCTGAGTAACAGGTTAAGTAATATATTCAGTAACTTAGTACAGTTGCTAAGGAAACAATTGTCTGCAAAAGAGGATTAATGGTAAGAAGGAACCAGACTCAAATACCAGACTTAATCTCATGTTTTCATTATGCAGGAAAGATCACAAATCGATAAGGGCCTGTCAGTTGAATCTGCAACATCCAAGCAATGCTACACCTAATTGTATAATACATATAACAGATGTGGATTCCCACTGGAAAACAAAAATATACCAGATACATGTAGAGAAATGTACGGGCTTAAATGGACATTAAATGACATGTTAAGATGACCTGGAAAATAATGCCATATACCCAATATATATAAAATGTAGATAAGACTAAAGTAAACATAAGTTTGTCTAATGAAATTCTAACACCTTGCAGAAAGAGTTTTTATTTTTCTAATTTTGTCTTCTTATATTTTGGAATACTTAAAATTCTCATTTAGGAATGTCATTAAAGGGTGAAACTTAGAAGAAAACTAATGCTTTAACTTCCAATTCTTTCAAACAACAAGCAACAAAAATTCTGACTTGTAGAATCACCCTGGTCCATAGGACACCTTCATCTTTGGCAAAGACGGTGGAGGGTAGGTTTCTATGAAATGCAATGTGCAAGGAACGCCTTTTTACCTTAAAGGATAGATCAATGTGTAGCATCAGCCCCTTTCTGGAGAGGGAGTTTATGAAATGGGCTTTACCATCTCTCTGGGGCTGTTTGCTGGTCAATATCCTCAGCCTGGTAACCCAGCAGGAGGTAAGAAGGACAAGGAGCCCTGACCTTGACCTCTGACAGAGGTTTGAATAGTCTTTTACAGAAAGATCAAGTAAGCATCTTAAAAGACTCTAAAATAAGACCAGGAGTGGTAACCTTATTTAATTAACTCATTCCCCTGAACCAAGAAAAAGCATCAGAAAATGCAGCTCTTCCATCCAGGCCTTTGGAGGACCTCTTACCCCGTGAGAATTCTCTTGTTCCCTAACCCTACATTCCCAGAGGCCCCATTCCTTTCCCACTGTGACACTTTGATCCTTTCTTCCCTTGGAAAACTCACCTTTCCTCGGACTCCCTCCCCTTCGCCCCTAGGAAAATTCTGCTTCTCTCCCATGAAAAGTCTATGGATATCTTCATCTCTTTCTGCATTACCGCCAAGTCTGCTACCTCAGACTTCAGCAAACTTGGAATAGACGTTTTTCTTTGCTCAGGCTTTTGCTGGTTCTGAGGGGAACCATCGGCTGTGCACCCATGAGTAGAAGGAGCCAGTAGAAGCTGTTTAGCAATAATGGCTGAGCCATGTCCCTCTAGAACCATCTAAGAAAGGGGAGTATAATCATATAGAAGAAAGCACATTCTTCGCATTCATGGGGTCTTCCTCCTACTCTTTGAGAAATAAGACCTTGGTGTTCAGAGACTCTTGCTTCTTTCCTGCCTTGCAAAGCACTCACCTTTCACATGAAAGAATAATGGCTCTGCCTGAGCCGTCATCATAGATGGTGCAATTATTGAATGCATTCTCTCTCAGATCCCATTTGCTTCCCTGGTGGTGAGGAGGGCGTAGTGGTTAATTTTTCTATATACAGAGATTCCTCTTTCTGGGGTCTAAGATCATGTTTTTGGAAATACAAAAATACCTCCACAGAGCTGCTTGGCCTACAGTCATTTTTATTGACTAGGTTTTGTCTGACCATCATAGCTAACTGTTACACAATTTTATGACAATTGGACATTAAAAAAAAAACCTATCAGGACTATAGATGACAAAAAAAATAGACAAAATGCTTATCATACCATTATTAATTACTTACATACCAATAACTTAATTACTAAAGTAACTGTAGTCAAAACCATTACACCCCCAAATATTTATTCATTCCTTCAACACATATTTAATGGACACCAGCCACATGTTAAGGGTGGGGTATCGGGAAAGAAAAGCTACCAGACAGAGACACAGCAGCCCGCCCTTAGTCGATGGAGCCTTTCCTCTGGTCTCCCACCACTGCCCCACCTCTTTCTCCTTCCTCATCTGTTTTATTGCTCCCCAATGTGGGAAATGCAGCACAGGAGCTCTATCTGTCTGGAGCAGATAAGTACTGAGTTGCCTTCTTCACACAGACAAAGCTGCAGCCTGGGATCCTGAGTAGCACATGCCTCTCCTCCCTCCTTGTGTCCTCCCCGGCACTCGCCACCCACCACCCCACACTGTTCTAAGTGGCGCTGGGCTTCAGCTTTCTAGACAAGCATCGACCTTAGACGTAACCAGCCTGGGGTGATTTCCTCTTCGAATGCAGGTGGTGCGGAACACTATCCACAGGTCTTCTCCATGACAGCGTGACCACAACGCACCAAGCGCCCATTACCTTCACTGGTAGAATGGCAGCCAGTTCCCATGGTGAACACACGGCCAGCTTGACTGGATGGGAAACAAGGCGCTTTCCACTGAGGGCTTTCGTTTTTGTTTGTGCGTTTGTTTGTGTGTTTGTTTTTCACTTGAGTATAGTTGACACATGTTGCATTAGTTTCAGGGGTACGACCGTTGTAATTCAACTTCTCTGTGTGATCCCATGTTCACCACAATTGTAGCTACCATCTGTCCCCATGCAACACTATTACACCAGTGATTATACTCCCTAGGCTGTACCTTTTATTCCCATGACTTACGTATTCCATAACTGGAAGCCTGTATCACCCACTCCCCTTCACCCATTTTGCCCATCCCCTCCCCCTCCTTCCTCTAGCACCCATCAGTTTGTTCTCTGCATTTATAGGTCTGATTCTGCTTTTTGGTTATTCATTTGTTTTGTTTCTTAAATTCTCAATTTAAATTATTAAATGCTTAATTTCTTAAATCCTCAAATTTCGTATAGGTGAAATTGTACGATATTTGCCTTTCTCCGACTTATTTCACTTAGCATAACACACTCTAGGTACATCCATGTTGTTCAACAATAAAATGGACCAGGAACCTATTCCACCTTGGAACAGGGAGGGTGGGGCACCCAAAGATAACAGAATGATTCTCTCTGTCATGACAGCAATGACTTCTGTTGCTCTGAGTATAGAAACGGTGCCCTTGTGCTGCCCTCTGGCTAAGCTGCCAGTAACACAGGAGCAGAGCAGCAAGGGTGAGGTTTCCATGTAAACGAATCTACCTCAACAAAGGAAAAAAAGCTTTTAAAAATCTTACAGAATTCTCAGCTCTCCAGGGAGTTAGACATTGCTCCCGAGTGCTCACAGGTCCACATAAAGCACCTGTATAAGGCATATATTTGACTCAGTACAATCTTCCACGAAACATATTCCCCCTGGCAGGTGAAATGACAGATAAGCAAACTAGTATACATTTTCCACAAGGAAATTGTGGCCACACTTCCACTTTTTCCCTTCTCTCCAACTAAATCCTTAAGTCTTTTCCACCTTTCCTATATTTTCACCATCCCTTTCCTCTCTCTACGTGTTTGATATCTGTTCACTAAGCTATAAAGACTCTGCATCCTTACCCCACCCCCCCAGAATAACTTGGGCCTCAGAAGACAAGGCAAGTGGTTCTGGGAGCTGACAGAACTTCTGATGCCTTCATAATCCTGTGAGAAATGGGTGTTATCTGACATCTGTCTGAGGGTGTCCTCAGACATATTTCTAGGTTTGGTATTGTCTGCTTTGTCTCTGGGGCAAGCAATAGAGAAGAGCGATATTGATGAACAAATTAGGGAAAGATAGAAGTAAACCAGAGGAACAGAAATGCTTCCATCACAGATAACCCAATGTGTTAAGGTAAGAAGGAGAGAGAAGGAGAAAGACAATCCCCTTCTTCCCTAAAGGTACCTCATCTCCAAACCTCCATCCCACACAAATATTGAGAAAGCTACTGTGATGAGCACAAACTTTAGGCAAAAAAAATTAATGTGAAGAACTGGGGCGTTATTTTTTCAACTCAGTTTATACTTTGAATCCTCATTCTCCTGAGTTGAAAACCAAATTTTTTATCAGTTCTGCACCCTTCCTATTCTGAGGTAACACGACAATTCTGGAGCATTGGCGGAGTGCCAGGCTTGGAGCTATGGCCTGGGAGAACAGACATCTGAGTCAGATGAGTCTGTTCCTATCGGCCCACCAGCCAGGTGTCATCCCTGCCTCTCGACTGCAGGTGCCCTTAGTCCAGCTCAGCCTCAGCTGTCTCCAACTGCTCATCCTGCAGCCTCCACACCAGTTTGGGCCATGGAGACTATGCTACCTACAGCATGATCTAACCTCTGTGCCGCCGCAGGCAACCGGAATTGCTCTTTGGTGCCATATCACCCTGGGGAAGTGAGGGTCTCCCTGGCCAACTAAACCTCCTCTGCCTAAATCCACTTGAAGACGTTAATTCCTTCTAGGGAGTTCTGCTATCCTCCCAAGTCTGTCTGAGAATCACGGCCCAGCCTACCTCTGCTCTGGGTCCCCTAAACGTATCTGGTCTTTTATTGCCCTTCTGAGCCTTGGCCTCTCAGAAGCACAGGAAATAGCCCCTCACCCACCTTATCAAGGGCCCAGTGCTCTTCTCACTTGCCTTCTGACGCTCTGTCCTATGGATCAGAGGACATTTATCCAATCAGATCATCAGGGGAGACAGGTTTGTTTTCTTTATTAGGATCTCCCAAACTTAACGTTCATGCCTTTTCTCCTCTGAAGGCTATGTTTGGTTTTTGAAATTCAAAACTCAAAGGAAAATTCTGGGTTTGTTTCTCTCTCTTTCTGCTGTCTTAGCCCTTCTCTAAGGAGGTAATAAACTGGAAATAGCATCAGGAGTGCTGAAGAAAAGGAAATGCTAGGAGAACACACACCCATACCCACATATATATATATAGATACATATATATGTGGGGGTGTGTGTATGTTATATATGTATTTTTATGCATCATATAATATATATTTAGTTATGGTTATAATGTTTGCCTGACACACTAGTTTTCTGATATGACACCAGCATATTCTCAATAAACCTAAATTGCCAGATAGGGCCCCTGAGTAGTTCCCTTGTCTATTGTCTCTCTGTCATGGTGGCAGGCTAGGAAAATAGCAGTAGTAGGTAGTAGAGAATACATTTTATTTGTATTTCTTAAAGTTAATTTATTTATTTTGAGAGAGAATGAGTGAGAGAGAGAGAGGGGAATCAGGGGAGGAGCAGAGAGAGAAAGCGAGAGAGAGAATCCCAAGCAGGTTCTGCACTGGCAGCACAGAGCCTGATGTGGGGCTTGATCTCACAACTATGAGATCATGACCTGAGCCAAAATCAAGAGTCAGATGCTTAACTGACTGACCCACCCAAGTGCCTCAAAGAAGACATTTTTAAAAACCAAACTACTTCACATGTGTTCATTTCTTCAAATAAAAAATGTTTGGGAGTTCCCTGGGAGACCCTTGAGAGAGAGCTGGTTACAGCTCCCTGCACCAGGGGAGAAGCATGGGCTTCAGTGTATAATTAAACAGTAGGTGCATCTAAAAGCTTCACAAAGGAGTCTTGAGAAGTCTGGATAATATTTGAATCAAGGTTTCCAAACGCCTCTTCACAAATAACCTACTGCTCTTCTGGATTTGTATGTTTATCTAATCATGGTAAATAATTTTTACAAATCCCACCTGACTGGCCATTGTATTTAAAGCCAGTGCCCCAAGGTTTTGCCGTCCTGCTTTTCTTTGCATCTGCATATTCTAATAATTACACATATTCTGTTAACATCAGACATTTCTCTCTAACATTTCAAAAGCTTCTAATGTGTGGCCATCTGGCACATGGACTCCAATAGACGGCTCTGCTGTATGTCCTCATTCTATCAATGTATCTTTCTACGTATCAACTATCTATCATCTACCAATCTCTCAAGTGTCTATCTACCTACCTAACTGCCTAACTATCTTTGTAAGATTCATGCCTCTCTTCCTATAAGATTCATTGGACAGTCATACTTGTTAACGTATGACAGTCATGCTGCCTCCCCTGAGAGCCCGTAGGTTCTGTTGGGACATGGACTGTGTCTGTGGTGGGCACCACTGCTCCCTGGGGTCTAGCCGAGGAGGTAGCATATGCAAGGGATGAGTAAATATTTGTTCAATGAGTACATGGTCCTCTCTGAGAGCAGATACCTGTTACCGTTGGTTATCAATTACCTGGGATTCTGACTCTGCGAGTCAGTCACCTCTCACAGTCACAAAGCACGTGCCTCCCCCCACGGGATCCCATCACAATCGCTCCGATATTTGCAATGTGGCATTGCACATCCCTATCTCTACAGACCACCTCGATGCTTCTTCTTTCACTCAGGAAATGCACATGAATTTGAGTGCCGGTACCATGTGAAATAGTTCACATTTGCTCTTTTTCTTTAAATTGTTCAGCAAAGTGTGTACTTGATCATTACTAATGGTGTATTTGCATTCACCTCGCAGCTCATCTTGACCCATCGGCCTGCTGAGATGTAAAAATTGAGGGCAGCTGCTCTAGACCTGTGCTTTCAAACCACTATGCATACAAATCACCTGGGGTTTTTGTTAAAATGCAGATTCTGACTCAGTAAACCTAGAGTGGGGCCTGAAAGTCAGCATTTCTAACACACATACCCCAAGAACCTGCCCCTCCCCTGGTCCATGGACCACACTTTGAGCTGGAAGGATATGATTACTGCTCATCCAACCGATTGAAATAAAGGTTAAAAAGTGTACAGCCTAACAAAACATTTACATCTGTCTTAAAGATTTTTTTCTTTTTCACACTTTTGTATTGTTTACTTTTTTTTCTCTCCTCATTTCATACACATCTAGCCATGGAAAGTAAGTTTGACACAAATGTTTTTAACAATAAAAATAATTTCTAACTAAGTAATTTTTATTGCTTCCAACAATGCTGCAATCAAATGGACATGTCTCCCTGTGCAAACCAGCAAGATTTGCTCTGGGCTTACACCCTGCAGTAGAATCCCTCCTTCATGGCAGAGCTACATCGCCAACTTCATGCAGCATGGCCAACCTGCTCTACTGAGCCGTTTACCAAGCTGCAAACCTGACGGCGACATATGTAGGATTCTCTTTGCTCATGAAGTTCCCGCATGGGAAACTTAAACATAAAATTCATGAGAACCGTTTTTATCTTTGGGGAGAGAGGGGATGGGATCACAGTAAGGTAGCCAAGAGTCTTAACCTTCTCTGTAATTTATGATTTGAAGAAAAAAGAAGAGAAGATAAAATGTTAATATTTTAAAATACTGGGTGATGGCTAAGTATCAGTTTCTTATATTATTCTCTGTACTTTTCTGTCAGTTTCAAATAGTCCAGAATTTTTGACAGCTTTATTGAAGTGTAATTTATACACCAAAAGCAAAAACAAAAACAAAAACAAAACCCCTGCACATAGTTCATGCACTATTTCATGAGTTTGGGCATATGCAAACATTCAGGATACCATCGCCACAATAAAGACAACGGACATATCTATCGCCTCCAAAAGTTTCCTTGTGTCCCTTTGTTTTTGTTTTGTTTTTTTAATAGAACTCTAGAATGTATTCATCTTGCATAACTAAAACTTTATTGGACAACAGCTGTCCATTTCTCCCACCTTCCAGCTCCGGCAACCACTATTACATTCTCTGCCTGTATGAGTTTGACTATGTTAGATCCCTCATATAAGTAGAATCATGAGGTATTTGTCCTTCTATGACTGGCTTATTTTACTCAGCATAATGTCCTCCAGGTTCATCTATGTTGCCACAAATGGCAGGATTTCTTTCTTTTTTGAGCCTGAATAGCAGTCTATTGAATACATATACTACATTTTCTTTATCCATTCGTGTGTCAGTGGACACTTGAGTTGTTTCCATGTCTTGGCTATTGTGAATAATGCTGCGATGAATGTAGGACTGCAGATATTTCTTCTAGAGTCTGATTTCCCTTGGATTTATGCCCAGAAGGGGGATCGCTGGATCATACGGTAGTTCTAATTTTAACTTCTCAAGGAATCTGCACACTGTTTTCCACAGCTGCTGTACCATTTTTCTGGGATATGACACCAAAACCATAGGTAACAAAAGCAAAAATAGACAAGTGGGACGATATTAAACTAAAAGGCTTCTGCACAGAAAAAAATCAACAAAATGGAAAGTCAACCTACTGAATGGGAATAAATATTTGCAAAACCATATGTGTAATAAAGAATCGATTTCCAGGGGTGCCTGGGTGGCTCAGTCGGTTAAGCGTCCAACTTCGGCTCAGGTCATGATCTTGCAGTCCGTGAGTTCGAGCCCCGCCTCAGGCTCTGTGCTGACAGCTCGGAGCCCAGAGCCTGTTTCAGATTCTGTGTCTCCCTCTCTCTCTGACCGTCCCCCGTTCAACGTCTGTCTCTCTCTGTCTCAAAAATAAATAAACGTTAAAAAAAATGTTAAAAAAAAAAGAAGTGATTTCCAAAATATATGAAGAACACCAACAACTCAATAATAAAAAAATAATAACTGGATCAAATATTCTATAGTATCTTTAATAGCCTATAACCATTACCATACTGTAAGTGACATCTTCTTGTTCTTTTGTTTTTGATCAAATTCCCATGGTGAAATGAGAAACAAAGGGAAGGAAGAGGCCACAGAAAAACATGAAATATGAAAATTTTACAAGCAAAATAAATTCTATTATCCATAAACATTCAATATTTGGGGGTGGATTATCTCACATATTTTAGATTTTCTGTTCCCTAAAAACTTACAAGTTCTTTACTCTAGAATGAAAGGGAAAAAAAAAATCAAGAGAGTGGATCCTTTCACAAAGTGCCTTAATCTGGGAATTTTTCTAGAAGGAAATAAAATCGAACCCAAAGGAGGAAGGTGTCTCCTGGCAAACACCATATTTTGAACACATCCTTGGTGCGAAGCTCTAATTATGTTATCACTGACTTGCCCTTGGTACTAAGGGGAAAACTGATTTAATTCTGAGACTCTGAGGTTTACTAGCAAGTGACTCACCTTTCTTAATTCCTTCTGCATATTTCTCCCTTTTTACTTCCTATCCCTAAACTTAGAAAACTGTTTTCTTTTACCCATTTTAAATTCACTAGAGAACAAACTGTGTTTTAGAATAAATTGTTCTAGAGAATGGAACATCTAGAAGTCACATTATATATTCTCGCACTGAACTAAAAAACCCACAAATGAAAGGAAACTGAAATAGCTCCTATTTAGAAGCAATGAGTCACTTTTCCAGCTTTCACTGCTTCACCCGGTATAGGAACACCCTTTCTTCTATGATATCTGCCTTCCAGTAATCTACGAGCACAGTGTAGTTAGCAGAGTTGTAGCTGGGGAACACACGAAGAATTTTCCTGCTAAATCCACAATATGTCACTTCATCTTCTCCACATTTCTCTTTAACTTAAAATTGTTCATCCTGATTTCTAAGCATTAAAAATCCAATTACGTCTACGTTTAAACTTTTGGAAATCGTTCCCTTGATGTTTTAGAATTTGAAATGGTCTAAAGAGTCAAAAAGGTCATCAGTGAGCACAATCAGAATCCATTAAACCGTAAAGACATTCTAATGCAAAAGTAATTTTAAAAATCACATCTGAGGATCAAATTAAATGTTTATTTTCCATTTAATTCCACATTTTCAATGATATAACCCTCTTGGGCCAATTTCGCACTCTTGGTTATACAGTAAGTTAAGCCTTCTGGACGCACTAGTTTTCTTTGCTTTTCATGTAGTTTATTATTCATCGCCATCCTGCTCTTCCTTGCTACTCATTTATCCATATGGAAAATGTGTTGACATAAAAAAAATTGTATTATGGAAGAAAAATCTTTGCACGATTCCTTCTTCTTCTGCAGCTATGAGAGGTACATGTTCTATTGTTACACTCCCTTTCTCATATGTTCACTCATTGCCTAGGAAACCCCCAGATTATATTTCTTCATTCTGAAGTATCAGAGCCTCTGTTTCCATTAAAAATTCACAAATGCGGGTGCTCCTGGGTGGCTCAGTTGGTTAAGCGACCGGCTCTTCACTTGGGCTCAGGTCCTGATCTCACAGTTTGTGGGTTCAAGTCCCACAGAGGGCTCTGCAACAGCAATATGGAGCCTGCTTGGGATTCTCTCTCCGCCCTCCCCCTCTGTCTCTGCCCCTCCCCCACTTGTGCGTGCACACTTTCTTTCTCTCTCTCTTTCAAAACAAATAAACTTTTTAAAAAATTTCACAAATACAGACTGAGTTATAACACTAGTAGAGTAGATTCGAGAAAATTAATAAATTAGATCATGGAGTCATAAGCTGTCCTAAAAAAAGCCTGAAACTTGTTACTCCCTTTTCTTTTTGATTTGTTTTGGCAGCTTTTCATTCCCTCTCCTCTGTACAGAAGTCGCCCCATCGCCACTAGCATTCCAGTTGGACCTCAGGAGCCTAAAGGTATGAAAAACACTTCTTCCTTTCCCGGTATGAGAAATACCTCTCGGCACTCAATGTCAGCCATTGTCTTCCACTGTACTTCGTACCCTGTTTGTCGCTAAATAAAATCTGTGATGTTGCCCTCATATTCTTGACATCCGAATACTATATAGAAAACATGCCCTGCGTCAGGCATTCAGAAAAGAAAACATCACGAAAGCTGCAGCCCTCCAAGTATGTTTGGGTGACTCTTTAATTCACAGCTTTCGAGCTTTCAGATGGAGAGAATGCAGTGCAGCAATGAGAGCATGGGTGGAGGACCAAGAAGGATCTGGATTCAAACCCAGTCTGCACCTAATTTCTTGACCTTGAGAAAGTCATTTACCTTCTTGGGTCCTCTCTATTAACTGAAGATGATTAAATGAGAGGGGATAGGAAAAATACCCAGCATGTACTAGACACATAAGCCACATTCTATTGCCTTCATGCCTCCATAATGTTCTTTATAAGAACGTGTAAATAGTGTTTCCTTTTTTCTCATTACCCACAACTCTCGTTTCTTCAGTTGCCCTATTCCCCGAAGGCTTTCTATTCACTGTGAAGGCACAGTTTTAAATCCTCTGACATACCTTTTAGCTTGGGTTCTAAATTTACGTTCTGGTAAAAATATGTGTCCAAAGTAAATGAAATACAAAATAACTGAGACAGAGAAGTAGACATGTATGTGTCTCATTTGTGCTCTTGGGATTTAAATTTATGGAAGTGACTGAGTAATAACATCGAGGCCAATGGTACTGAAAGAAGAATTCATTATTTCTATTTCCCTAGAGAAGGAGGCACATCATGTTATGCAGGGCCACGTGGAAAGCACCAGGGTTTGGGCAGGAGGCAGAAGAGGGGAAAGCCTGGGCTGTAGCCTTTTTTCGTGGTTCCACACGAAAGACCAGGCAAAGCTGGGAAACAATTTAAGATTGTCTATTTTGAAAAATTCTGAAGGTTTTAAGCTATAGGAGCAGTCTCTAGCTGCCTGGTACCCAACCCTGGGATGATTTAGGGCAGGAGAAATATTGGCTTGATGTGTAAGTTAATAGAATTTGTTGGGTGAATACATTTCCCAGATTGGTTGATTTGCATTTGAAAGGTACACTGCCTGCCAAGCTGTCTCTAAGAATTGGCTAGCCCTGGGAGGGGCAGTCTCTCAGCAGCCAGAAAGATTTTTTAAGATGGCAAAACATCATAAGATAATAAAAATTTAAAAATATGATTAATACAATAGGGAAAAGAAAAAGGATATCAGTTATATGACATTAAAGGGAAACATTTCAAAAATGCAAAAAAATTAACTCCACTTTTAATAGAGAAATATATTTCAGCCGTGAGGCTTTTTTTAAGCATAGTGAAAATACTAAATACATATATTTTTAAATTCTAGTGGTTTTTTTTAAGGTTATTTATTTTCGAGAGAGTGAGTGTGCATGTGTGAGTGGGGGAGGGGCAGAGAGAGGGAGAGAGAGAATCCCAAACAGGTTCCATACTGTCAGCACAGAGCCTGACATGGGGCCCGATCCCATGAATCATGAGATCATGACCTGAGCCAAAATCAAGAGTCCAATGCTTAACCAACTGAGCCATGCAGACCCCCCAAAAATGCTAACTATTTTTAAAGAACTTTTCATCAGTGGCTCCAAGCAACTTTATTTATACCAATTCCTTGTCTGTGAATATTTGATATAAATATGAGGATGAAAGGAATACTGTTCACTTTTTTTAGTCACATTTGCTTCAATGGGGATAGTGGGAGCTATTCAGTCTCCTAAGTCAGAACTGAGTCAGGCTAAGAAGTATACACCTTTCCTTTCCTTCCCACACCTACCTCCACATCTCAAACGTAAGGACAGGCCCCAAATCAGCATTCTCTGCTTCACCTGTGTAACAATCATTTTTTTTGAAGACTGAACTTCTGTTAGAAACTCTGCCATGCCCTAGAGCTTTGAACATCAGTAAAACCAGGGCATCTTCCTAGGAGTCAAAGTCACTGAAAAGGCTAATATGTTACAATGGAATAAAAAGATTAGGAAAGTTTCTTTAAGTAAGTAGATTAACAAAAGTCGATTAGCAGTAAGTAGATAAGTAAAAGTATACCCAAGTCTGTGCTGTCCAACAGAATAGCCACTGGCTAGCACATGTCACTAATGTGCACTTGAAATATGGCTGGTCCCAACTGAAGTATTCTGTTAAGTATAAAGTACACACCGGCTTCATAGACTTGGATAAGAAAAAAATGAATGAAAGTATCTCGTCAATATTATACTGATTACATGTTGACATTATAACATTTTTGGTATTTGACTTAAAAATTATTAAAATTAAACTTACATTTTTCTTTTTTTGTCAATATGGCTATTAAATTTTTATTGCATATACGGGTTGCATTTATGAGTTTAATTACATATTACATTTCTATTGAATAGTGATGATCTAACTCCTACAAGGGCCCCTTTAGACACCAAGCATCAAAAAACAAAACAAAATTAAAAAAAAAAAACACCTGAGGGCTCCAGGTTATGCCCAAAGTCTTCAATGCCAACCTGCTCCTTATCTCACCCTTCCATATTCACAATGACTGACCTAAGAAAAGCTTCTGTTACCTCCAATATGAATGAAACAGCAGATCCCAAATGAACTCTCTTTTTCTGTTTAAGCAATTCATGCTCTCCGTCATTTCTCGAGTTGTTTATCTTAAACAACAAACTTAAAACCCTATATAAGAACACTTGAGGGGCGCCTGGGTGGTTCAGTCAGTTGAGCGTCCGACTTCAGCCCAGGTCATGATCTCGCTGTCCGTGGGTTCGAGCCCCACATTGGGCTCTGTGCTGACTTGGAGCCCGGAGCCTGTTTTGGATTCTGTGTTTCCCTCTCTCTCTCTGACCCTCCCCTGTTCATGCTCTGTCTCTCTCTGTCTCAAAAATAAATAAACATTTAAAAAAAAAAAGAATACTTGATTCATAGGGCACCTGGGTGGTTCTGTCAGTTAAGCATCCGACTCTTGATTTCAGCTCAGGTCATGAGCTCACAACTCCTGAGTTCAAGCCCTACATCTGGCTCTGTGCTGACCGTGTAGAGCCTGCTTGGTGTTCTCTCACTCCCTGTCTCTCTGCCCCGCCCCTGTTCGTGCTCTCTCTCTCTCTCTCTCTCTCTCTCTCTCAAAATAAATGAATAAACTTTAAAAGAAAAAAGAAAGAAAATCAGTGAAATACATCATTTAAAAACAAGAACATTTGATTTGTCACACAATAATGCCCAAATTTTTTTCTAAACACTAACTCTAACATAAATGCCCAGTGTCCTATAACCATTCAAATCCAACCAGTTCAGGTTACTTATCATCCTCCAGAAACTTCTCTCTGCTGCTATGCTTTTACTCTCTATTTTCTTTGCTTGGAAAGCCCTCTCCACAAAATGTACCTATGACTGTCCTACTCAGACTACAACATATCGCTCCAATTCTCTTCTCTCTTCCGTAATTTCCAGCTCAGAATTAATCTTTCTCACTTTAAGTTCCTTGAGGCCTTTGTTGGCCTCGCTTTTCTGGCACGCACAACATGATATTTTGTGGTACAGCTGATGGTGTACATTTTCTGTCCCTTCTCCAAACTGTAAGTATCTTGAAGGCAGGATACATTTATACAGCCCTCAGGACAAAATCTTACACCCAGTAAATGTTTGAAAGTAGAAGTAATTTGAAGTTTGCAAGGCTATCAGAAGAGAGAGGATCATTCTGTGACACCCACAGTTTGACCTAGAGCTCAGAACAACCTGAAATGATTTCCAGGCAACCAGGAGTCTTAGCCAATCCACCTGCAGATAATGTATGGTAACACAGCATTAAGGAACTCACACAGCAGTCATTTTTCATCTTGGCTTTTCAGTGAAAAGCATTCACAGGCTGATCATGAGTGACACAGAAGGTAATACAGAGATCATGACTGGCAGGGCAATCCCAACATCTCTCAACACCTGCTTGTTTATTCGGCTGGAATGTATCACACTTGAAGAAGTGACCCATTTGATACGTACAACAAAGCAAATTGGAGCAATCAATCAATTAAGCAACAACATGTTAGAAAACTAACTCAGAAGAAATATTCTAGAAAAGCTGACTATAAAGAAGGCATTTTGAGGTCATGAATCACAACTAGTTTTAATCACAGAGCAAGGATGCATTGAGTGTTTTTGCGTGTCGTGTCTTCAAGCAGACTATCCACTCCAAGAGGCATGAAACCGTGCCTAACATGTCTCTTTGCTTAAGTACCCATCACACGGATGGGTACACAGTAGGGTGTACAAGACTTTTTGAACAGGGAAAATATATTTCCATCCAGCTGGTGGCCATCTGAAATTACTTGAGATGTCACACTTAGGTGTACAGAATAAATGAATTTAAATCAATTTTAGTTGATTTAAATAAACATTTTACTTAATAGAGTGTGGATTATGAACCATCATAACCTCAGAAATCTTTTTAAGGCAAAGATATTCTTTTATTTGTTGAGATAGGATGAGATGTCAAAGGCCAGCTATGGAAAAGTAGAAAAAAATGTAAAAAGACAGATTGATTTTTAAAAAGAGGGTCAACTGGTTCAAGTTGCAGTCTCCATAGAGCTGATACAGGTTGGTTTATATTTCTGAGAGTCCAGTCTTATGATGGAGGCATTGCCTCCTGAGTCTGATGGGGATGATAGACAGTTGAAAAAAATAGTCTTGATTCTAGGGCTCTCATGTGTATCTGTCTTTCATGATAGAAGCCAGTGGCTTAATACAGAGGTCAGTGAGGGGAAAGTAACAAAAAGGGTTCACCCAGGTATATGGCCTTCACCAAGTATTATTGGATTTGAGGCAGGCTTCTGTCTCGGCAGAAATTTCAAAACAAACCGGGAATGACATAGAACCCTTTCTTATAACCTCAATGAAAAGAGTAAGGGTTAGAGGAGTATCTGCCTCCGTAGGCTGAAAGATAGAGGAAGCATGTGATGAAAGGCTCTCAAAAGAGTATATATTTTAGTGGGAACTCACAAAAAATGGAATAATTCTACATATAAGGATCAGAGAAAGCTTCATAGAAGGAGCACAGCAGGTATCTAGTACAGCAAAGCTGTCATATTCTTAGCTCTAGTCACTTGTCTGAATAGAGCTTGGCACTCATTAGTCAAGGACAAATCCAGGATTTGGGTAAAGTCTTCAGAGCCAGGGTAGGCCAGTACTCATGATGGGATTCCTTCTTGACAGAGTAAGAAATCTGCCCTCACAAATACGTGAGAAGAAGCACATGTCCTTCAATTCAAGCTTTGCATGGAAATTGCATTTTCTCTTAAAGAAGTAGAAAAAGAGGTTGAAGTTCTTCCCAGTCAACCAGGCAACACTTGTAATGTCTGTCTACCAGGACTGGCTATTGTTAGAAGGGCCTTGAAGGGATTGTTATGCCCTGTAGAACAAAAATACTCTTTACCAAACAAAAGGCATAGAGATTGGAAAAGAAGAAATACAACTGTCTCTATTTGCAGATGACATGATTGGCTATGTAGAAAATACCAATGAATCTACCAAAAAAAAAAACCTCCTAAAATAAAATTTGTCAAGGTTACAGAATGCAAGATCAATCATAATTCTATATACAGGCAACAAATAGGTAGAAAGCAAAACTTAAAACACAATGTCATTTACAATCACTCCCCAAAAATGAATTAGGTAAGTGAAGCCTAAAAAGAGGAAATGTAAAAAAGTATATACAAGATCCACATGCTAAAAATTACAATATACTGATTCAATAAATCAAAGCTCTAAATAAATGGACGTGTTGTGTACATGGATTGGAAGATTCAACATAGTAAAGATGAAAACTTTCCCTAAATTGATATGTAGGTTTAATGCAAGTTCTATGCAATCCCAAGATCTTTACACATATAGGAAATCTCAAAGTTTATATGGAAAGGCAAACAAGAAAATAACAAACAATTCTGAAAAAGCTACAGTAGCCAAAACAGTATGGAGGAATGTGGATCGATGGAAATAGACCCACAGAAATATGCCCAACCGAATTTGGACCAAGTGCAAGAAAATTCAGTGAAGAAAGGATATGCTTTTCAGCAAATGGATGTTAGAAGATAAAATGATAAGTTACAGGCTGAGAGAAAATACCTGCAATCCACATATCTGGCAAAAATGTATCTGGAATATATAAAGAACTCTCAAAACTCAACAATTAAAAAAAAAACTTTTCATCTAGCAAATGGCCAAAGACATGAACAGAGATGAATGGCAAATGAGCATATAAAAAGATGGTCATCATCATTAGCCATTAGGGAAATGCAAAAATTAAAACCACAATGAGAAATAACTATACTCCTATTAGAAAGGCTCCAGTGAAAAATGGTGTGGGAGGTTGTGACAGGAGCAAATCAAGACACAAGATGGCAGAAGAGGGATTTCCAGCACTGACCTCTTCCCAGAAACATCAGTCTGAACAACTATTTACTTCTGAAAATATGATTAAGAAGCTAAGGATTCCAGGTGAGAGATTACAGGACCTGGGTAGAGCACAGAAGTTAGAAAAGACGCAATCAAATGGGCAGGAGAGAAAGTTTCACATTACCCCTGTCATTCTTCCCCCAACACCCCACACCCCAGCATGGACAGGGAAACCCTCCTTCTGGGGGAGAGGGGGGGAAGGAAAATGAAGCAAATACTGGTTTCCCCAGGTGGCTCCTATGGCCCCAAGCTCAAGGCAGGCTGCTGCAGACTCTCTCTCTGGGCCCACTCCAGTGCCACCAGGCTCCAGGCAGCTTTCCAGGGCTTTCCCAGCCCACCCAACACCGGGCTGGCCCAGGCAGCCCCAACCTCCTGGCCAGCAGCCATAAACCACATGGCAAGCCCACCCCAGTTGTCCTAGGTCCTCAGCACCTGGGCCTCCCACTGACCCAGAACTCAACCTTGCCTTGTGGACCATTTGGATTTCAGGTAAAATTGCACATAACAATTGACTGTTATGCTGACTTTCTTTGCTAAATATTTCTCTCAGAGAGACCCTAGAGGGAGGCATTGCTATGTTTGGGATTACATTCATATATTCTGGGCTTCCCTGGTCATAAGACAGACATAACAGCATTGTGATTTCATCCCAATTCTAATGCAATCACTTGTCCTGTTTAAAGAAACCCATGTTGAACTGTTCAGAAGAACAATTGTTAGGTGGAATTTTACCTGAAACCCAAGAGAAAGGAACTCTGGTAAACCAGGCTGGGCCATAGAGAGCAGACAGTTTTCCTAAGTCATTTGCATTTTACTTCAGGGATTCTATCTCCTAAGTATAATTATAACAATTTCTTGGAATATGTCTGTCAAATTAGTGTTTCTCCATCTTGGAAAGAAGCAAGAAAGAATAGAATGAAGAATTTGATAGTATTTGCTCAAGAACCTACAGAATTTTCTATTTGAGATTTTATTTTAAAATGAAAGGAAAATAATTACTTGAGAATAGTTTACTCTGCATTATGAACTGTCTTCCTTTACTCTCTGCTCATCAATTGCAGCTAACGATCATTTGTCTCTAAAACTAAGCCCAGTTGTGGTCTGCTTCCTTCTCATCACTCTTGCTCTGAGTCATTGTTTTTGATCTGCTTTTGGGTCCTATGCTGATCTGTGTCCCAAGCTGACCCACGGTGGTTCATTTAAGTGAATTGGTGTTGTTGTGCTTTTTGGAAACAATTCTTGTTTCTTCTTTTCTTCTTGCTCAACATGCAATCCTTAAATTCTCGTGTCTTGTTCTGCATTATTCCTGCTGTGTTTCCTTATGATCTCTGCAATGCTGCAGTGATGAGGCACATCTACATCACTGCATGTTCCCATCTGGTAATGTCCACTATGAAATGCTGCATGTCCTGATGGGGGGCAAAAGGGGGATAATTATGAGTCCCTAGATGTAGGGAAAGAAAAATTACTTTGGATGCTACTTAGAAAACTATCCAAGGTCTTTAGATACAATGCCCTCCTCCTACCTGACCCTGACTCATTCACTGGGTAGAGACAAGGGAAGAAAATTAAGGAAGTTTTTTTCTTTTATTTGAGACCTATTTTTTATTTGGGACACTCTTACCTCTGTGCAATTCTTAAGTTGTTGAAGACTGACTCTACCTTGTCTCGTCTCCACTCCAGAAGCTCTGGAGAAATATGTGCTACTCTTAAGACATCAGGTAATTCTATGCACATCATCTGCTTTGGCCCCTATGGTTGGTTGATGTTTGATATTTACCACTAAACTAAGGATAATATTAGTGATATTGGCAAAAAAGTGAAATCCTGAATCTAACAGGGATTGAGGTCAAATGAAAGGCAAACACACACAACTTGTAAGTCGGAGATGAATGACAACTATAGTCTTAATCAGAGTTTCAGAAAAGATTTTGTGTGACTTCTGACTCAGTCAATGGAAGGCAATTTACATTTCATGTCTGAGACAGAACAATCTGTCACTTAGAAATATTTGGGTCAGTAATATTGGCTGAGAATGAAATCATGATGAGAATATGAGAATGATCCTGAATAAACTGGATAACCAGAAAAATTCCAAGACCAGAAATACATATATATTTTGTTGTATTTATATATTTATATGTATTTACATAATACATATATATGTATTCATATATTGTATTTATATAATTTTATTGTATTATATAATATTATTGTCATTTATTATATTATATCATACACTGCCACTATGAGACTGATAGATGATATGTAGCTTACAAATTTCATCTGGATTAGAAAATAATTAGATTCTCTGCATCTTTACCATATGATGGAGTTTTACTTACAAACATGTAGAATTGTTAGCAGGAAAAAAAATATGGTTTCTTAAGGAAATATATTGTGACATGGAGAAAAAATAATTTAGGCATATACAGGCATGAAGAAAAAGAGAATAAATTGAAATACTGCATGTTTCAACAAAATGACTACAGATGTGCCTTTCAAAGGATTTTCTGTTTAAACCTATCATTTAAAAAAATAATATACTTTACAGATCTTTGGGCTCAAAAATAATGGTTGTTGCTATATTCAACCATTTTGTGATAAAAATTAAAATCACATGTGTGTAAACATCGAAGCCTGGTTATTGGTGGCACAGCTGTCTCTGCTCACCATAAAGCTCAGACTCAGATTCTTACAAATCCATTTGTGCTAAAAAAGGATGTCACACTTCAGTTCATTACATCCTTACAGTGTGGCTAACAGAGATTTTTGCCCATGACCTCTGCTGCATTGTCTAAGCAATGCTTTATTGTATCCTAAAGCATCCCTCCTACAGAAAAAGAAAAAAAAAAAAACTGAGCTGCCTCATTTTTCCTCTGGAAACTGCTCAGCGGTCCCGCAGTTTTCTATTTGCACTCTAGGCTGGGGATGTTGCTAAGCAGCAAGTGCTTCTCTGCTCTGAGACCCGCTGTTTCAGGAGCTCTTTGCTCTAGATTTTTTGTTTCATGATAAAGAGAATTCATAAAGCAATACTGGTCAAGCTGTTGTTTCAAATCTGTCCAATGTCCTTGATATAGTGACCGTTTTAGTAACAGCACTTCATTTGTGTTAGGATCATAACATGTTAGATTTCCAGTGTTATTCAATAATTATCATCTCCACATTCCCAGCTCACAGATGAAGACACTAGACCTCAGAGAACCAAACTGAAATACTCAATTTGTGGGAAAATAAATTTCTCATTCTCTTTAGAACCCAGACTCCAAGTATTAACTCCTCTGTCAGGAAAATTATCAGGGAAAGTGAGTTGCTGAGAGCAGATTAGCAGTGTAGAAAGGGCTCCCTTGGATGTAACCCCAAAAAGCCCTTCTAAACAGCCCTTCTTTTTTTTTCTTGGTCTCAGATCAAGAAAGGGATGAACATCAGAAATACAGGAAAATGCACATAACACATATGCATTTAAATTCATTTAAACTCAGAGTGCATAGGTTCTCTGAAGCTCATCTAAAAATACTGTTTGTGGGGCACCTGGGTGGCTCAGTCAGTTGAGCATCCGACTTCGGCTCAGGTCATGATCTCGCCCTCCATGAGTTCGAGCCCCACATCAGGCTCTGTGCTGACAGCTCAGAGCCTGGAGCCTGCTTCCAATTCTGTGTCTTCCTCTCTCTCTGTCCCTCCCCTGCTCACGCTCTGTCTCCCTGTCTCTCAAAAATAAACATTTTAAAAAAATAAATAATAATAATAATAATAATACTGTTCGTTAGGAATCCCTATTCTAAGTGGTCTAGATATCAAGACTATTCTAACATATTCTGAACTAATCATTGCTTTGTCCTTGTTAATATTCATGAAGTACTTACTATGTTCTAGAAGCTTTACATATGTTGAGATATTCAATCCTCTTCAAAATCCTATAGATCATTACTATTAAAATCCTCATCTTACAAATAAGGAAATTGAAACACAGAGACAGCAAGTAATTTGACTAAGGTCAAAGAGCCAATAACTGGTAATATCAAGATCCCAAGATTCTAATTCGCATGGTCTGGCTCCAGAGCTGGAACATGCTTTTAACCACGGAGTAATGTGATTGATCAAGCATCTATAACATCCCAATCGCTTTTGCTGACTATTTTAAGTTTTCCAAACTTTCTGAAGGAGGTTAACATTATTTCCATTTTCTAGATGAGGAAACTGCAGTTTATAGATATAAAATCCAATGTTGTTAAAGCTAGTAAGTTATAGAACTGAGAAATGGACCCAGCTCTTCTAACATAAGTGCAGTATTACTTTCTTTACAGCAGCACTGTCCAATAGAACTTTCTACATTAATAGAAATGTCCAGTATGGCAGACATACGAACAAAAGACCTGATTTTGTATGAGCAATTGAAGCATGAACTCCAATCATTAAAATAATATCAACTGAGCTGTTACCATAAACATCATTATTCTAAATAAATCAAAAACAAAATAAATCAAAGACCAAAAAAACACAAAAATTAAAAAAAAATTTTTTTTTAATTAAAAGGGTCAGATCTACTGCTACATTTTCCAAACATAAGAGAAATAAAGTGATGTTCTTTCCCGATTGTATGTGCTGTATACATTTTTTTCTTGGAATCTTTTATTTTCCCCCAAGTTAGGCCTCAGGACGCCCTAGTTGATACTTTCTTTTAGATCTATTGCTCAGGTCTGCTCTCTCAGCATTCACAAGTCAGCTATCAGGGCAGCTCAGCTTTGTGATTACCACTGCACAGACTTCTGAATCGGCCATGTTGTATACAAAATGTGTGTGTTCTCCATCTTCAACTGAATGCTGAGACCCTAACCCTCAATGTGCCTGTACTTGGAGATGGAGCCTCCAAGGAGGTACTTAAGGTTAAACGAGGTCATAAGAATAGGGGCCTGATCTGATAGGGTTACTGTCCTTATAAGAAGAGACAACGGAGAGAGCTCGCTCTCTGTTTCTTTTCTCTCTCTCTCTCTCTCTCTCTCTCTCTCTCTCTCTCTCACACACACACACACACACACACACAAGCTCAGAGGAAAGATTATGTGAGGACAAAGCAGCCATCTCCTAGCCAGGAAAATGAGCCTCACCGGGAATGGAACACTGTTGGCACCTTGATCTTGTACTTCCCAGCCTCCAGAACAGTGAGAAAATATATGTCTGTTGTTTTAGCCATGCAGTCTATAGTATTTTGTTATGGTAGCCAGGTAGCATAAGATAGGTCCCTTTCTGGCTTGGGCAGAAAGTGGTTGACATGAACTCTCAAGGAACAGAGATCAGGGACCAGTCCTCTTCACTTTTCACGTCTGGAAGATTGGAAGAAATTGACTGATTGTCAACCAAGCCAACGAACAGAAAGAGGTTACTCACAACTCTGAACCCTTGGAGCAGACGATCAGGAGCGGGCACTCACTGTGCTGCTCACAAAGTTAATAAGCCTCTAGAAAAAGCTCGATGAGGACCAGCACCTGGTGGAGGAGTAAGAGGCTGCAATAAGGGTCCAGGTCATTGGGGTGGACATGGCACATCTAGAGTGGGAAAGGCTCACTACCATATGTCGATATTTGAACCCAGTTTTAACCAGACATGGGTTACCAATATCCCCAAGAGAAATTAAGGAGAATAAGCAATGCTAATTCAATTCCACACATATTTATTGATATTAACCCTGTACCAGAACAGCTCATAGCTACTACAATAATATATATATATATATATATATATATATGCACAGAGTATTTATTATTGGCTCACAGAAGAGAAACAACTATGGCAGTTGTGGAGGAAGGAGTTAAGAGATGCTTTTGAAGGAGGTGACATCAGAATTCAAAATGCAAAGGTATAGAGAGATAGCTACCATACCAGACTGCTATGTTCGTTTCCCTTTTTAAGCTTATCTTCACATTGTCATCTCTGCCTGCCCTTTTTACCTTGACCTCAGGCAAATTGATATCACTGAAGGCTACATCGTAACATGGAGATTAGTGATCTCCATAACATGCAGATCTAGGTAAAAGATCATGAAGAGACGCATGTGTCCTGCTAAGAAAGTTGGATGTTATCTTATTGGTAATGGACATCTTTAAAGAACATTAAGCAGATGAGTTACATATTACATACAGTTGGTTCCAGTGGGAGTATGAAGAAGGTACTGGTTCAGAGACCTACCCAAAAGTTTTTTACCAAACCAGGCAAGAGATAATGAGTGGTAACTAATAAGAATATTAAAAGTATTGAGAAACAATGTAGTAGTGGTTAGAATAGAGCATAGGGAACAAGTTCAAGAACTATTTATAGAAAGAATGGACAGCATTACATGATTGAAGGTGGAAGACAAGAAAGAGAGAAGATCAAAAATAAGGTGACTAGCTTGAGTGACTACATAGGTTATTGCCTCCAGGGGACATGGAATATAGGAGGTGGTCACACATGTAAGTTCAGCTTAGAAATACTGAATTTTAATTGCCTTTTGCATTGGTTGGAGGACATACAAGCAGAAACTGGATATATAAGTTTAAATTTTATTAGACATATTTTGGGCTAGAAGATGTAACTTTTGGGATCAACAAGGTTTAGGAGAATACTGCGATAGATAATAGCAGTCAGGAAGAACATGCAAAGTGGAAAAAATTTTCCCGACATTTTAAAGAGGTTGTGGAGGAAGAAGAGAAGCCTGGCAATGAGCAGCTACAGTACAAGGAGTATGTGGGATCTTACAAGCCAAGAGAGTGGTTTGGAGTGATTGGCAGCATCAGCTGAAACAAAGACACCAAAAAGACCATTTTAGCTTTGCAATTACTTGGTCACAGAACAGTTTCAATGGAGTGGCTGGGATGGAAACCAGAGGCTGAAGAATAAAAAAGTAAATGAGAAGTAAGGAAATTGGGGCAATGAGTAGAGACTCTTCTTTGCCAAGGTTTATATAATTCTATACCAAGTATTACAGATCAAGGAGATTAAGAGAAACAGGCAAACAGCCCAATTAGCCAAGCTCTGTCATCTCCAAGGGAAAAGCAACATTCTACTTATTTGTGAATAGCCCTTGTTACTGGCACTGCATGGAAAGGGAGATCAAAACTAAATCAGACCAAAAGCAGCAGGTTTGAACACTGCAGAACAAAGCTGTATCCTGAGTGGTGGATGAGATATAAAGAGATGCCAGATGCAATCTGTGGTCCCCCAGGCTTACCATAACATGTAGGGACAAGGCCCAAAATAATCAAGAACTAAATGATCAGAAAGCAGCTGAGAGTCAGATCTTAAACATTAATTAGGCACCAGTGAATGTTTACTTCTTTGTTCATATGGAATTTAACGATTCCCACTTGTATCTCTGTTGGAGGGAGTCACTGAGAGGATGTGACCACCGGTTGACCTGTGAGCTGGACCCCCAGCAATCAGAGGCTTCTTCTCCTTGGAATGTATGATCTACCCACTGTTCTGACACTAGAAGCCATGGCAAGGATGCAGCCTTAAAAGAGTAATGAGTTATTGAGACTACCCCACCTGGACTAGATATATAACTGAATCCCACCTTAATGGGTGGGATTCAGTTATATATCCTTAAGATTCTGGTGGACAGGTACTGAGATCTATTCATCTTGTGGCCATCAGAGACAAGCTTTGTATGTAATTTCCTTAGCTTATTCAAACTGCTGTCTACTAGTCTGGGATAGCCTGACTCTTCTTCAGTCTCTTTCTGCCCTCCATGTACAGGGGCCAATTCCAGATTGTATCTGAAGAACTCTCCAGGTTTTGAACCAACACTCATCATTTGAAAACCTGCCTCTTGACAGCTAAACACCCAGTCACACTCCTTTGCAGCCCCTAAACTACTAGGTAGAATCAATACCATTACCTCTGGCTCCAGGGTTTAGAGGCCCTTTGATCTCCCCAGCAGAGACCACTTAGTACTCCTGCAGGACCTGCTCATTACCATGACTGGGCACCTAAAGAGCCCTAGGGCAACAAGAGAGCATAAAGGTCATGTGACCTCTGACCTGCTCCAGTCTTATGCTCACATTTCACTATGATTTGCTTCTGTGATCAAACCCAACCCAGCATACCAAATCAAAAATTAGGGCCCTGGACCATTTCCTTTACAATACTACTTGAGTCTTCACATTAGCACCCTTCCGGGGGCCTGTTTAATCTGAGTCTAGCCTCCTGCCTTGTGTTCACTACAGGATTAAGTTTCAGCCCCAAGAAGTTGGAACCAGGGGTTGGTTTAGCTATGAATGTGCCCTTGGATCCCTTCCTGTAGAGAAGCCAGCCACAGCAAGGGGTATCCACAAACATGGGTGTGCCTGGGTGATCTTGAATCGGACACAAACACTTAGCATATGTCAGAGGTTCAAATTGTTGTTTGCTTCATGAAGAATGTACATGTATATCTCTTTCTGTAAATCAAGAAGTCAGTAGTGTGCATTCTTACATTGCTAATGTTCAGGGATCTTTGTGCTTTCTGCAGAGACACCTGCCTAAAAAGGTCTTTGGAAGAAGAATCTATGCAACGTGCAAATACTAGAAAGTTTTAGATTTTATCCATTATTGATCATAATATCATGGAAGGAGGATTTATCTTTCAAGGCTGTAGGCAAGCCACTTAAGGACTCTTAGGTTTGGTTTCTTTAACTTTAATTGTAGTAACAATACCTGCCTTAGGTCACTATTGCCATGGGGTTGTTGTAAAGTTAAAAGAATATATTACTTATGTTACTTAACTTCTCTGTGCCTCAGTTTCTTTACCTAAAAAATGGTAATCATAAAAGCACCTACGTCATAAAGTTGTGTTGAAAAAATTACTTGAGGGGCATCTGGGTGGCTCAGTCGGTTAAGCATCCGACTTCGGCTCGGGTCATGATCTCGCGGTTTGTGGGTTTGAACCCTGTGTCAGGCTCTGTGCTGACAACTCAGAGCCTGGAGCCCGTTTCTGATTCTTTGTCTCCTCCTCTCTCTCTGCCCCCCCCCCATGCTCATGCTCTATCTCTCTCTGTCAATAATAAACATTAAAAAAATTAAAATAAATAAATAAACTGCTTGAGTATATAAAATACCAAAATACTTCTAATATCCAAGGATATTTTTCCAAGAAGATATACAAATGGCCATCAAACATATGAAACTAGGTTCAACATATTAATGACCAAAGAAAATACAAATAAAAACACAATGAGACACCTCTTACTTCCCAAAATGGTTACTGTAAAAAGGAAAAAAAGAAGACAACAAGTGTCGGCAGTGGACAAGGACATAGAGAAATTGGAATCCTTGTGCACTGTTGGCAGGAATGTAAAATGGTTCAGCAACTGGAGAAGATAGTTTGGAGGTGTCTCAAAAAGGCAAAAATAGAATTTCTATATGATCCATCAGTCTCACTTAGGGTATATATCCAAAAGAATTGAAAACAAGATGTCCAAGAGATGGTTGCACAACTCTGTTCACTGCAACATTATTCACAGTAGGCAAGAGGTAGAAGAACTTAAATATCCATCGATGGGTGAGAAGATAAGGAAAATGTGGTATATATGTACAATGTGATATTATTCAGCCTTAAAAAAAAAGGAAATCCTGTCACATGCTACAACATGGATGAACCTGGAAGACACTGTGCTAAGTGAAATAAGCCAGTTCCAGAAAGACAAATACTTCATTATTCCACTTATATGAAGCATCTAAAATGATCAGACAGAAAGATGAATGTGTACCAGAGACCAGGGGCAGGGGCAGGTGGGACATTTTTGTGTTGGGTGAGTGTAGAGTTTCAGTCATGCAGGATGGGAAACGGGGGCAGGTTTCTGGGCATCTCTTGCACAATGTGCATGTGGTCAACAATAATGTACTCTACTCTTGGAAATTGTTGGAAGGGTGAATTTTGTGTTATGTGGAGTTTTTGCCACTTTTTAAAAAGTTGAGAGAAGTAAACTCTGTGGCAGAAATTAACACTTGACTATACCTAAATCTCCAGAGCCTAGTCTGAGATTTGGCAAAGAGCAAAGGTTTAAAACAAATGCTTCTTGGAGGAAGAAAGCCAAATGAATGCAAGAATGACCTGAGACTAAAATTTGAAATATATTCAGCAAGTGGATATTTGCTGAGGATACTTGCCTCTCAACCTTGAGCTTGGTATCCATAGTGGTGACTGGAGGATTAATGGTCACCAGAGAATATCCTTGTGATGGTAAAAAAAAAAAAAAAAAAAAGATCAGAAGTGTCATTTTCAGATAAAGAGCTATGTGGGAAAGGTAGAAAATTCCAGACTCACTGAATGCCCTTTTCCTCCAAGAAACTTTGTCTAAACTGTCCTACTTTCTCAGTTGTTATTGTCAGCAGTTCTTGCTTCCTCAATTCTTTATTTTTATTATCTTGGCTTTCTGAAAACTGATGTTTCCCTATACTGAGATAATTTCTCTTCCTATTACACATTTGAGTTTAATTCTTGAATTATAAAGTGATTCTGAATGTAGGTCACTTCTCTCACATACTGCAGAAGCTAGAAGGATCTTAAGCAAGAGCAGTCAGAAGCTGAGTCATGCAAAGCTGGCCTTCTCGGTGCAGGAAGGTCTCCCCAGCAAGTTCACCCAGTGTCCTTGGACCAGAAGTCGGGGGAGCTGTCCTCTTCTTGGTCCAATCAAAAGGGGTAGCAAGAGACAAAACATATTTGTTCATTCAAAAAATGCGAAGCAAGCCTCAGCATCAGACACTCAAGTACTAGGATAGGCCAGAGAGACAGAAAAATCAATAATTAATCCCCGAGGGATAAGCATAGAATCCCATACAGGCTGCAAGATAACAGCAGAGTTGCCACTATCTCCACTAAGAATGGTTGAAATTGCTCAGTAAACGCTTTCCACAGAAGAACTGGTCTAGATAAGGTGACCAAGAGTTAGGCTGAAGGGGCAAGGAGTTGGGTGGGGGCCAGGGAAGGAAGCAAGAACATTAGAGGGGGAGGCAGCAGCTAGCTCATATCATTTTGCTACAGGAGAACTGCTACGTCCGGAGAAAAGAGTCCAGGTGGAAAGACTGCAGGAGATGACAGGAGAAGGCAAGGGCTTAACGCAAAAATAAGACCAAGAAGGTGCTCGTGTGCTTTCTGATAAATTTGAAACTGCTCTTGAAGCTTATGGGAAATGAAGTGCCACAAAGAGACTGGCTCTTCAGAAAGACAACTTAGCAACTGTGTGTGGATTAGAGAGAAGGAGGTACAAATGTGGAGGAAGCTAGTTACATGGCTATTGTTACTCTTCAAGAGAGACGTTATTAAAGTCTGAACTGGGAGAAAGGTAGTGGGAATGAAGAAGGTAGAAAAGATTCAGAAGCCTTTTGTTAGGGAGGTGGTAAAAGGATGCATTTAAGACTATATACTCTCAAGTTAGACTTCCTGAATTTACCACTTACGTGTTTTGTGGAAATGTAACTTCATCGCTATTTCTTATAATTTCATTTAATTTTGTAATGATTATTATTCAAAGCATGAAGGGAAAAATACCTACCTATAAAATACTACCATCCCAAAATAACACACCATTAACATATCACTGAGTATTTTTTTGTACCTTATATGTTTTGTTTTACAAAGTCAACAATGCTCTATGCATTTGTTCTACAACCCCCTGAAAAGCTAATCATATTTTTTAAAGAAATTTCAAAACTACAACTAATTTAATTAAAACTTAAACAAGCACCATTTATGACTGACAATTGTTTTGTTATATGGGTTCAAGTTTCTTTTTTTATAGAACAAAACAGCAAATACGTTCAAAGCCCCACTTGCTTGGTGATCCTAAGCACCACACCTCTTTGTAGGCATCCACTATCATAAATTTAGTATATATAGTTCCATGTTTCGTACACCTAGAAACATGTATTTTAGCTGTGAATAATATATAACAATTCTCAGTATGTGTGTCTTTAATTTTATAAAAGTGTGAACTATGAGAACACAGCATAGCTTCATAGCTAATGCTTGGACTCCAAAGTCAGACTGCCATTCAACTGAGGAAATATTAAAAGTGATGTATAGGAAAAAAAGTCACAAAATACTTAAACGTCAAATTCAATAGGGCCTGGCTGTGAGTTAAAGAACTGGAGAAGTGAAAAATGTGGGGAACAAGGGACACCTGGTCTACCTGCTCGGAACATGGATGACTTATGTGGTTGTAACATTGTCAAATGAGGTAAAACATTTATAGGAAAACAGTTAGCTTTAGAGAGCAGAATACTGAATTTGGCAGTAATTATTACATTACAGTCATCCTAGAGGTGTGCTGGTTACATTGGCCAATAGGAAACTAGATACTCAAGTCTGAGAGTCTTTAGAACCTTTAGGCCCAAGAAATCAATTTGCAAGTTGTCAGTAGGTAAAGCAGTTAAGTCTCTAGGACTAGAGGCGATCACCCAAGAGAGTGCACTGATGGACAGAAGAAACTTCCCCAGATCTAAGGAGAAAAGTGGAAGAAGGAAAACTAGAAGGCAAGGGAAGATACAAGGAAGGTAAATGGCAGCATCAGCTGGGACAGAATGTCCAGAAAAACATCCCTTGGATTTCACAATTTGGAAACTGAAGGTAATTTACAGAGTCAAGTTTGAGCCTAGCTGCTAGAATAGAAGCCAGATTGTGACGAGTTACTAAGTGAATGAGACGGAATTGGGACACTGGGTGTAGGCAATCTAATTGAGAAAATAATATCTAATAGCCACTCAACGATTATGAAGAGACAAACTCAACAGTCCAACATTAAGGTTCAAACTCCTAGTCCATGAGCTTAGCTTGGTTCACTAGCCTCAGTGCCTCACGGAGTCTTGCACGGACTTTGTGAACTTATTCCCATAGATGACCTCAAGTTCTCACAAATATGTCATCTTCTGACCACTAAGCACAGAGTGGTTGCCAGGGAGCTTGGAAACTAAGCTCCCCCAACCTTACAACCAAGGAGGCTGAGCACCCCCAACAGGCTTAGTGCTGCCTCCAGTCCTGTGACCATCCTGTTTGTTCTAAATGGATGACTGTTTCCACTAGAGGGTCTGCTAGGATGGTTCTAGCTTCACGCTCCCTCTAGCAACTGGGCCCCTTCCACGCTCCTACCGTGGAGCCTTTCCCAAGAGCCAGACGCAATCTTGTTTCCCTATGGTTCCTGCCTGACAGTCTTATGTTAGTAAGTTTCCCAGTCAGGACTTAATGCTTCCCAGGGCTTGCCTCTAATCCCTTGAATGATTCTTATAGGAAGTGAGACCATAAAATGTACCTTCCGACCTCTGTAATCTGAAAAGCTGCTTGGATCTGTTTTCTGCCTACATCCCATCTTCCTATCGCTATATTTCTTTATTTCTACCTTCTGGTCTTTCTGCGACCCTCTGCTTGCTCTGACAAAGCTTGTGAAAATGGAGATCTGTGCTCTGGGTCACGCCCATGGCACAGCCACTGAGTTCTGATTGCTCAGGTATTCTCTTAATTAGTGAAGGTGTTTTTTTTCTTTTCTTTTCTTTTCTTTTTTTTTTTTACTGACCACCAAGTCCCAAAGACTATGTATGATTCTATTGGTATGGCCACTATCAATTATTTCAAAAGGCAATTAACAAATTAAGATGTATATTGACACACACTATATGTTTGTGTCGTGCTGCCTAATATGAGAGTTACAGAGCCAAGAGAAAAAAGACTTGAAAACATAATGACAAAAAATTGAATAAAACACGTAAGATTTTGTAACAATAGCCAAAGGCTCACCTGAGTCACATATTTCCCAACGAGGGATACAAACTATAATAAAAATTCTTGGCTGTAAACAACTTTAAAGTATGCAAGAGAATTTTAGATCATTTTATTTGAGCTTCACAATGAGAATGCCAGATGGAAATCAGGAATTACCATCAAGGGAATTTTTACAAATGAGGAAATTTCAGTGTACATAGTTCAACTCAACTGCAAAACTGCACTTGAACCTTTATGTTGTTTCTAAACCCCGAATGTGATTCCAGTCTGGATGAAGTCCAGGCTGCTAACCTGATGTAAAGGCCCTGTACATTTGTTGGCTGCCCCCAAATTCTGCAGCCATGCCCGCTGACTTTTTCAAACCTTTGTAAACATTATTCTTTATTTCTGCAATGCCCTTCCCTCCTTCCTCCCCAATTAAATGCAGTAAATATTAACCTTTCTGTCTTTTTCATCAAAATCTATTACACCCTTTTCTGTGCTTAGGCAGCATTTTTGTGATATCTTCATTAAACTATAATGTTTTTGTTGTTTTGTTTTTTCTTTGGCCCTTTTGCTTTTTTTTGTTTTTTGGTTTGTTTGTTTTGCTTTGCTTTGTTTTTGCTTTTTCAAATGTACAATTGTCACATGTGACCTTTTTCTCCTCAAAGGAACTTAGTATAAGACCTGGCGAAGAAATGAGCTCAGGGCAATATTTGTTGAATGAACTAACGTTTAAAGACAAGTCATGAGTGGAAGTTTGTTCAACTACTGGATGTTTTCTGGAAAAGTCTTGCACTTCAAAATCAGTCTTCATCCTGTAGAGCTTGGGCCCAGTATCTACAGTGAATGAAGAGTTAGTGGCAACGGCGAAATCCTTTATGATCCCTTGTGCCTGAGACTCTGAGGAAAGAGAGTGGATCATAGACGATATACCTACGCTTGGTGATATTTCATGCTCCTTTTCCTTTCCAGCTGTTTCGAACGCAACAGCCCTCCACATGACATTGGGAGCCTGGGTTAGATGGTGGAGCTACAAGTAAGAAGGAGCCTGCATTCCTGAATCATTACTTGCAGAAACACCCAACCAGAAACATCTCCATTACACCATTGTGTGATCAAGAAATTTTATTGAGTTTGGTCACTAAAACTCTGGGGGTTGTCTGTCATTGATACTAAATTACTGTAACTTAGCACAATAACCTAATACTACTTAGATACATTAAAAACACATGCACAAAACAAGGCACATTTTATAAAACATATACAAACAAAAAAAGTCGATGTGTACTAAATAGAATGGTTGCCCAGGAGAAAAGATGGGGAAATGAAATTAGACCTGGAGCGGCAGAGACCAGCAGCGATGAGGCACCCTCTGAAGCACCAGTTGGGGAGTGTAGCTCTGGTCCTGAGGTCCAAAGAAAGGGTAAATACTGTAATTGTGCAAGAAAAGTGAAGGAATTTGAAACTTGTTTGATCAAGCAGTGGAGGTAAAGGAGCCAGCCCTGTAGTTTGCATTAGGTGGGGTGAGATGGCTCCATTGCTGAAATGCCTTCTCTCAGATCGCATAATGGTGAGGAACTGTGGTACTCTCTGGAACTGGGCTGAGCTGGGTGGTAAAGAGCCAGAGGCCCAGATCGCAGCTAGGAACACTAGTGAAGCAGGTGATGACTCTGAGATGCCGGGAAGCTAGGTCTTAATCTTAACTGTCATAAATTTCCGGTGCGTTTTGGGGAAATTCACTGTATGATCAATAACATAAGTGGAATCTCTACTTTATCTATTCTAGTAGAGTGCATGACACAGCATAAATGAATCTAAAGTATTTCTGTTCAGGTATGGGCACCTCATACTGATGGCGAGGCGTGTATATCCGTATTTGAGGACAGAAAGCAGCCTACAAGTCCACATGGATAAGAGTGCTTAGCAGCTGCAAGAATCTGGCCACCTACTGATTTAATTATCTCACCCATGCAACATCTGTTTCTGGAAAGCAAATCTAATGTCCCTTTGCAGAGCTAAACCTAGTGAGGAAGCCTCAAGTAAGTGCGGTGTAAATAGTTCGTGATGTTTCTGCTGTAAATTACCTAGAAGACATGGTGTCCAGGCGATCACAAGATATAAGAGATTCAAGAACACTCAGGAAATGAAAGCAAGCCCAAAACCGACATTTTCAGAACAAGAAGAACTGGCCTGGAGAATGTTCCATTAATAGACTCCCTTTCTGTGGCCAGTTACCTAAGTGGGTAATATCTCTAATTCATGGCTTCTAAATATGGGGTCCTTGGATCCCTAAAATCCATGAAATGGTAAGCAAAATTGTGTGTATATGTATTTATGTGCATTTTCTTGGGGAGAAAATGACTCTGCTCAGATTTTCGAAAATAATTACTAAATTCAAAAAGGCCTCGAATAATGGGGTTTAGTTTCTAGCTAGCAATTTACACGTGTACTTAGTATGCCAAACACCGAATGGGAAAAACAAGTCGTCTTGAATCAAGGGCAATACCGGGCAGGAAAAGATGTCAAGGTCAGGCTGGAAGAGTAATTAAGTTAACCTCTGAGTGGCATTTATCATCCTGGATTTGTCTACAAGACTACTTTTCTGTTTAAGGAATATATTGCTGCTCTGACCCTCCTTTGGCCTTTTTGGAGAAAAACATTCTTTTAAAACTGGAATCACTGCATTGAATACTAAGTCCATCCTTCTGTCCTTCAAAAACCTGTTACCAAAATCTGTATCTATGAACCTAGTTAAGCAGCCCCTTTGGGAATGATGGTCACATTCCATGTCGAATTTTTGGACTGGTGATCCATTTACTCATTTCTGCCTTAAATCATTTAGTCACTCAGGAACAAGTTGAGATTGGGATTTAGGCGAGGGTCAGGAGTAAGGGCAGGGTTACTAGATGATATTAAAATTTAAGAAAAGTGATAAACCTCAGAAAGATGGATTATGTTAAAGGATGGGGTAAGTCTTGGGCGCCTGGGTGGCTCAGCCAATTGAGTGTCTGATTCTTGATTTTGGTTCAGGTCATGATCCCAGGGTCATGAGATAAAGCCCCATGTCAGGCCCCACACTGAGTGTGGAGCATGCTTAAGGTTTTCTCTCTCTCCTCTCTCTCTCTCTCTCTCTCTCTCTCTGTCTCCCCTCCCCTTTTTTCCCCTCCCTTACTCACTCTGTCTCTCCCGCTCTCTCTCTAAAAATTAAAAAATGGGAGGAGCCTGGGTGGCTCAGCCGGTTAAGCAGCTGACTTCAGCTCAGGTCATGATCTCTCGGTATGTGAGTTCAAGCCCTGCGTCGGGCTTTGTGCTTTCAGCTCAGAGCCTGGAGCCTGTTTCAGATTTTGTGTCTCCCTCTCTCTCTGCCCCTCCCCCACTTGTGCTCTGTCTCTCTCTGTCTCTCAAAAATAAATAAAAACTTCAAAAACATTTTTAAAAAATGGGGTAAATTTCAGTTAGGTGAAACTCAGATGTGTGTCATTGGGGATGTGTGTGCCTGTTGCAACAAACTACTTTCTAATATACAAAAATGGAAATTTATTGGGTAATTAAGTCAAGAAAGAAGATAGGATTGCCCCAATGTCTTGGATATTAAATCGCCATCCCCATTAAATTGATAGATGCCCCATTTGAGGCAGAAGAGGTAGGCAACACTAATACAAAAAAGCTAAAAGACATTAAAAAACTGGCCTTATTTTGAGAAGTATATTACAACTGAAGGATAGGATAAATGTGGAGAAGACCAGACTTTTAGAAAGAGGATTTATCACAAAGTCTTTAATATTCTGAAGATCTTTATCTTGATGGTGATGGCAGTGAAAATTACCACAAAGAGTTCCCCATCTTCCACCTCTAGAGTCTGCAGCCCTTTGGAAACCAAAGTGGGTGATATGGAGGTGATATGGACCAAAGTGGGTGATATGGACCTCTAGTCCTCCTAGATACCCAAAGAGACTTGGCAGCATCAGAGATCCTGTGGCATTGACCTTTCTCTCAGCCCCACAGCTGCCTTCAGGAGCATCTCAACTGACAGGAGACAGGTGCCCTGCATAATCTGTCATGTATTTAATAAATAATATGTATTTATTAAAATATAAATTTAATAAATTCTAAAAGCACCTGAATCTACCTGAATTAGGCAGTAGTCCTCACTGGAGCTAAAAGAACCAGACCCACAATAGGAATATGAGTGTAGAGTGGAATTGTGTCATGACCAAAGCACTATCTCCTTGGAGGGGAGAGCAGCAAAGTCTCATGGAGCAACAGCAGCTGTTTTGGGCCAAGGCAGGCAGGAGGAGAAACAAACACCTGATAGGGAGTGTGAAGGAATATGGAGGGTGACCATTAGGTATTTGTACGCTATATTTCTGTTCCATTTATTCAACAAATAGATAATATATGGATTTATAGACAAATACCATATTCTAAGTCTGGGGATACATCGGTAAACAAAATGGGCAAAATCCCTGCTCTCACGGAAGTCTCAGTTGTCTTAACAGCAGTGGCAGGTACTTTCAAGAGCTACCTAGAGAAAGAAATGGTTCCTTAAGTGTTATGATGCTCAAAGATGACACACACTTCTGCAAGGCAAGAAATTGCCTGAATATTTTTCATGGATGATGCTCCCCTATGAGCCAATTAGTGAATGCTGAGTATCTTCCATTTGCCCCTCTAGATCCACACTCCACACTTCTCTATCTTGTTGTCTCCTGTGAGAGTTTAACTTCTGTAGGCTCAGTCAATGGGTACATGTGCCTAATGGCTTCCAGGTGGCTTTAGCTGATGCGAAACCAGATTGGAGAGAAGAAGGGTGGCATCAGGATGTAATTCCCCTGACTCCTCCCTTTAAAATTTGCCTCAAGCCAGTGGTGCTCCTTAAAGGGTGGTGGGGGGGGGGATAGAGGGAGCACTCTGTTTCTCTCAAGGAGTCTGGTCTCCATGACTCTGTCCTCCCAGGTCCCAGTAACCACACCTCTTCTTGCCCCTTCAGGCCTAAAGGTTGAAGCAGAGGCTCTAATCCTGACCAGTGGTTTCTAGACTACCCCGTGTGGTTCTCTTACCAGACCTTGCCTGCTTTGTAAATACAGTAAAACCTTGAATTGTAACTTGTCCTTCGAGTGTTCCTCAAGACAAGCAAACGTTTCTAATAAATCTTGAACAAGCGATGTCTCGCAATATAAGTAGTATGTTACGCCGAATGTCGCATGATCACAACTAAGCCAATACTTCTCTTCTCTCTCTCTCTCTCTCTCTCTCTCTCTCTCTCTCTGCTGGATTTTGGATGATCGTCTCCCATGCTCAGATGCTTGGTCTCAGGCTGTAGTGTTTGGTAGAAATCAGTGATGTTTCAGAGCACTGGAAGGTGCCCACAACTGACACTAGTGTATTTTTTGTCACTTCATAACACCATGGACAGTCCTCTGCTTTTCCATACAAGAGTAAGCTCAGGAATGCTTTGCTTCATTCTAGGTCAGGCTGCCTGCAGATAGAGACCCTTTCCTCTGCTGCCTTATTGCCAGTTACATTAAATACAGTAGATGACAAGAGTTTATTAATACTGTACTGTAGTCAACATCTGTGCGAGTGCGTACAATGACCTTCATGCAGAAAAAGATTCCATTGAGCCTATAGATAGCAGTGATTCCCTTAGTGATAGTGAAAGTCATCCTACACAATAAGCCTCCTGTCTCTTGTCTCCCTCACACCAGCCACGAAGGTTTTCAAAGGTAAGTGCAGGTTAACTTGTTTATTTTTTTATTTTGGATTGTCTTTATTATTTTGTGTTGTATTACACTATTCTTTAATGTTTATTTATTTTTGAGAGACAGAGCACAAATTGAGAAGGGGCAGAGAGAGAGAGAGAGACACAGAATCCAAAGCAGGCTCCAGGCTCTGTGCTGACAGCAGAGAGCTAGACGTGGGGCTCGGACTCGTGAACTGTGAGGTCATGACCTGAGCCGAAGTCAGACACTTTACCGATGGAGCCACCCAGGTGCCCCTTATAATACAGTACTGTAATCATTTCTATATAAATACCTTTGGGTTATAGAACAAATCATCTGAGTTTCCATTCTTTCTTGTGCGGAAATTCATTTTGATACACAAGGGAGTGTGAAGCATGTTTCTGAAACGAATTATCCTCACAAACCAAGGTTTTACTGTAGTTCCTTTGTGTAGTAGCCTGAATAATGGCTACCCAAAGACATCCCTGAAACCAGTAAATGTTATCTTGTAAGGAAAAAGTGCCTGCAAATGTGATTGAGTGAAGGATCTTGAGATGGAAGGATGGTCCTGGATTATCCAGGTGGGCCTGAATATTGTCACACGTGTCCTTACAACAGACAGAAGAAGAGGAAGCAACGTGACCACTGAGGCAGAGACTGCAGCGATACACCCATAAGCCAAGGAATGGCAGCGGCCATCTCGGAGAAGACAACCGATTCTTCCTCAGAGCCTACGGAGAGAAAGTAGGCCTGCCAAAAACCCTGATTTCAGTCCGGAGATACTGATTTGGATTTCTGACCTTGAAAACTATGAGAATAAATTCTTCTTATGAGGCACCAAGGTTGGGTAGTTTGTTTCCTTGGTCATTCCAATATAATACACTTTGCTAATAAATTCTCCTACATGTTCCTGATTATCCTAATGAGGTATTATCCTGTTAATATTCGGTACAGAGCTCTTACCATGATGGTTTGTAGAAAAACAAAGTCCCTGATATTGCATACAGAATTGTGGGCATACCTAGAAAAATCTTTGGCTAAAAAGAGGCTCTCTAATTTTCATCAGACTCTCAGAACAATAAGTGTCTCAATAGGTTAAAAATCAAATTACTGAGCCAAACGATAGCAGTTAGCCACTGTACCACTGAAAAAGAACCAGATACCTTGATTCCATAGGGTATGTTGATAAGACACAGCCCACAGGGCCAGCCTTGAAGAACAAGTTGGCTTTTTAATGACATTCATCATCTTGGATTTTATGCAAAGCCACTCTTGTGTTTCAGAATTCTTTATTACTCTGACCTTCATAAGATGTTGTCCTGTTTCAAGGAAATAATCTCTTATACTCTAGAAAATACTTTGTTTAAAGTTCAAGCTGTGTCTTTCCTGCAAAATTTGAGCCAAACCTACTGTATCTAAGCAGGCCAGAAGGGGCAGCTCAGTTACACACAGTCACACACTCACCTTTAAAACATTTGGGGTATCTTTTCTAGAAGTGTTCATGCATTTATCTGTTTATTCTTGTAGTTCGAGAAATGGAAGCAAAGACAAATAGGATATAGTTTTTGTCAGTTACTCAATTTAATAAGTGGGCTCTAAAGCAGTGGTCCAAAGCAAGCAATAATAAGGGCGCCTGAGGGGCTCAGTCGGTTAAGCAGCCGATTTCGGCCCAGATCATGATCTTATGGTCCATGAGTTTGAGCCCCGTGTTGGGCTATGTTGACAGCCCTGAGCCTGGAGCCTGCTTCAGATTCTGTGTCTCCCTCTCTTTCTGCCCACTTGTGCTTGTCTCTCTCTATCTCTCAAGAATAAGTCAATGTTAAAAAAAATTTTAAAGCAATAATATTTATTATGAGATCAAGAAGTGGGGACATTGCCAAAGAGAGACGCCAAAAGCAGGATCTCAGAGCATAAGAGTTTGCAGGTTGCAGGAACACATCAGGTCAGCTGCAAGAGAAATATCCCATACTTAAGCTGTCACCTTTGGGTAGTTTTTGACCACGTCATTTAAATCTGTATTGTTGGGGTATTTTTTTTTAAGTTTTAGGTCATGAAATCACTAGTGGGAAATGTATGAATATACGATATATAATGTGTCTACCCATTTACATATCGATGGACATTGGGGTTGTTTCCACTTTCTGTCTATTACAAATAAAGCTGTTCTAAAGAGTCACGTACAAGTCTTTGAATGAGTATATGAATTTCTCTTGGGTAAATACATAGGAGTGGAATAGATATTAGTCTTATTATTGAGCAGCTAAGTGTTCTTTGCATGTTCTATGTATGTGTGTGTTCTATATATGCTTTGCAAAGATTTGCTTCTTTATTTTCTTAATAGTGTATTTTGAAAAGAAAAGTTTTTAAATGTTGATTAAATCGTGTGTGTTTGTGTGTGTGTGTGTGTGTGTGTGTGTGTGTGTTCGGTAGAAGTTAGTAAGAAGACAGGATAGACAATATCTTCATCAATTCAGGAGAGAAATGGTCAAAATAACGGTAGCTATAGGGGCACCTGAGTAAGCAACCGACTTCAGCTCAGGTCCTGATCTCATGTCCGTGAGTGCAAGCCCCACATGAGACTCGCTGCAGTCAGCCTGTCAGTGCAGAGCCAGCTTCAGATCCTCTGCCCCCCTCTCTCTCTGTGCCTCTCCCACTTACATGCTCTCTCTCTCTCAAAAAGTAAATAAAAAAACATAAAAATAAATGTTTATAAAAAAGTAAACGTAGTCGTGTATGGTGGCATGAAGGTATAGGAGAAATTAAAATACCACGAGTCCAGCCTAAATGGTTTCTGTGTAATAGGATATGAAATTATGCCGCTGTAAGGAATGGAGACGGACGCGAGGCAAAATTACAGATATCATAAGAATAATAATAACTGGAATTTTGATATATTTACATATATGTGTGTGTGTGTGTATATATATATATATATATATATATACTTAATACTCCCTTGATTACAGAATGATGAACTGAGCAATTTAAATGGTTGCTATAAAAAGGGAGTTCTTGCAATTTTTTAAATTAAAAAAAAAATTTGAGAGGGGTGTCTGGGTGGCTCCATCGGTTAAGCGTCTGACCCTGACTCTCAGGTCATGATCTCAGGGTTCACAAGTTAGAGCCCTGCATCTGGCTCTGTGATGACAGCTCAAGCTTGGAGCCTGCTTCGGATTCTGTGTCTCCCTCTCTCTCTCTGCCCCCTCCCTCCACTCACATGCTGTCTCTCTTTCTCTCAAAAATAAACATTTAAAATATTTTTTAATTTTTTTTGAGAGAGAGTGCACATGTGAGTGGGGGAGGGGCAGAGGGAGAGAGAGAGAGAGAGAGAGAGAGAGAGAGAGAGAGGATCTTAAGCTGGCTCTACATTCAACCTGTGGATTGACATGGGGCTCAATCCCATGATGACGAGATCATGACCTGAGTGGAAATCAAGAGTCAGATGCTTAGCACTCCTACTTTTTTTTTTTAAATCAGTATCTAAGGGGCACCTGAGTGGCTCAGTTGGTTGAGTGTCCGACTGTTGATTTAGGCTCAGGTCATGATCTCATGGTTTGTGGAATCCAGCCCCACATCGGGCTCTGTGATGACAGCCTTGGTTTGAATTCTCTGTCTCCCTCTCTGCCGTCCCCTGCTTGTGTACACACTGTCTTTTTCTCTCTCAAAAGTAAATAAATAAACATTTAAGCATAAATAAATAAATCCATTTCTATGGATGAAAACTTCCCAATCAAAATTCCAAAAAGACCTTTTTTTTTAATAGAAACTGAGGAAATGATTCTTAAATTTATATAAAATTGCAAAGGACTGGAAAATCAAAAACAACCTTAAAAAATAATTCAGTGGAATTATACTGTTCGATTCTAAGACAGAGATGTAAACTTACGGTAATCAAGTCAATGTTGTATTTGACTATAAAGACAGACAAATATATCAATGGAACAGACTAGGGTGTCAAGAAATAGACTAATACATAGACAGCTAATTGGTTTTGATAGCACAATTCAATGGTACTGGAACAATTGGATAAACAAATAAAAAGAGAAGTGAATTTCTACCACTATTTCATATAATAAAATTAATAATGCAATAACTTGAGATGGAGTATAGCTACAAATGGAAAATTTTAATCTATAAAGCTTTTAGAACTATGTTGTCCAATACGATAGCTACTAACCATGTATGGCCATGCAAAATTTAATTTAAATTGATTAAAATTTACGTTAAAATTTGATTTCCCATTCACACTAGTTATATTGCAAATGCTGCACCACCAATATAGATAGCTAAAGGCTACAATATTGGATAGGACAAATAGAAATTCTATTGGAAAGTGCTATTCTAGAAGACAACATGAGAGAATATCTTCACCAGTTGAAAGACAGCAAATATTTCTTAAGTCGGACACAGAAATCAGCAACAAAACTTAAAAATCAATAAATTGGATTTCCTTAAAACTAAAATATCTGCTCATCAAAAAACCCTGTCAAGAAAAATGAATAGATGAAGCACAGACTGGAAGAAAATATTTACAGCACAGGTATCTGAAGAAGGGCTCTGTCGAATACATAAAGAACTCCTATGATGTTATAAAAAATGGCAAACAAGCCAATAAAAATTGAGGAAAGACTTGAACAGCTAGAAAATAAAGGAAAATATACAAATGACCAATAAGGACACACACAAAAAAGTGCTCAACATTATCAGTCATCAGGAAAATGCAAATGAAAACCACAAAGACATCACTGGACATCACTCCTGTGGCTGAATTGAAAAAGAATGACACATCTCTTACTGATGAGGATCTGAAGCGTTCAGAACTCTTAAAGGTTACTGTTGAAAGTCTGAAATGGTACAGTCATTTTGGAAAACTTCCAAAAATTATTTTGGCAGTGTCTTATGAAGTCAAACATATACATTTATGGTATAAGATTGCGATAGCCTGGCAACGTCACTTGGACGAAAGAAAAACAAAGTCACATTGCCACACAGGCGTTGGCACATAAATGCTCCTCAGCAACTTGATTAATGTTAGTCCCAAATTGGAAATAACCCAAAGAACAAATAATCAAATTTTGGTGTATCCAGAAAATGAAGTACTATTCAGCAGTCAAGTAGGACAACCTACTTACACACAGAAGAACATGGATTAATCTCAAAATTTTTTTGCTGAGATAAAGAAGCTGTATCTAAAGAATAAACTTGGTATGATTTCATTTGCATGAAGTTCTAGAAGAGGCAAAACTAATCTATGCCTCTAGAAGAAGGAAACTTACTGGAAAGGGTCACGAGGGAATTTTATGGAACAATGGAAATGTTCTATATTTTGTTTGAGATGATGTGTTCATAAACAGATGCATTTGTCAAAAATCACTGAACTACATTTAACATATTTGCATGTCACTGTAAAGTTATCTCGATTTTTTTTAAGTAGGGATACTACTGGAAGGATAAAAAGAGTCCATGTGTGTAAAGGGGTATTCTAGATGTCACTTTCCTCTCAATGTCTGCAATGACTGCAACTGTAGATGTGCCCCCTGCCCACCCACACCGATTTGGTGTCTCATAAGACGTTCATTATGTAATGTTCCATTATCAAGTTTCAGAGTGGAAATAGAGACCTTGCCTCCTATGGTCTCCAAAGCCTCCACTAGCAGAGTCCAGCCTGTTCTTCATGCTTCTGCCTTTGGTTTATTGAACATAACTCATCACAGAGTCTAATAAACTCAATATGTCATAGACAACTAGAGTTTTTCTCATTCTGGAAGTACAAGTCACCTATTACTTATCTCAGAGATCAAAAGTCTACCGTTCCGTTCCAAGCTCATAAACCTGAGCCCAGATCTCTGCAGACATCTTAAAGCCTGCTGTCCACAGATTTTTTTCCTCTTATGTTCTATACACTAACAATAAATAAATAAAACACTCCAATATCCACTTTGCATTTGCTTTTATTATTGCAGTTAGACACATCTTTTGGTTTTCAAGTGACCTGAATATGCTGAAACATATACTGACATCAAGCATGTTGCCATGGGAACTGAATGCAGTTACACATTGAGATTTACAGGCAGGTAATTTAAGAAGTCCTGGAGCAAAGTATGAGTGCTTCATAGTGTCCTAAAACCCTCATACCAGGGCATATGAAAATTAAATAAAGCACCAAGTCTTGAAGTAAGGTGTGACCATTATATAGTGAACAGTAACTGAAAGAGTAAAGCATTTCCCCCTAAACATCAGGTTATTAAAATATGCATTATTATATTCATTTGATGAGAAAAATCAGCTCTAGATTCTCTCTGTGCTTACTCACTATGTCAAAAAACATGGTGGTTTGAAAATCATTGAGTATGTGCTTTATTAACAATATTATTTGTCCTCAAAAATGGATTAATCATAAATATATAAAGAGAGAACCATAAACTTAGAATTTAAGGAATCCTTAAAAGTAATTCACAGATTAGGTTTCAGTGACCCGATGCCCTGACTCCAGAGAAGGGTCCAGGCCCAGTTTGGAAACTACTGATACTGTTACTCTTCCTAAACAACAAAAATACATCCATGCCAAATCATAAATAAGTTGTTTTCTGACCTCTTTATAAACACATCCAGTCGCATGATGCTCATAGCCTCACAAACTTAATAGTTGTAAAATATAATTCTTGCAAGAGACCTAAATATTGGGAGGTTTGATCTTCAATCACTATCTCTTCTGCAGATCAGCAAAACTGAGGGAAAAGTGAATTTTATCTTCTTTACCTTCCTACCTACTTACTAGCATGGCCATTTTCCTAATGTTAGTTTAAAACACTCAGGTTGTCAAAATCAAAATTCGTAGGGTGCCTGCGTGGCTCAGTTGGTTAAACTTCCGCCTCAGTTTTGGCTCAGGTCATGATCTCACAGTTTGTGGGATCGAGCATAGCATTGGGCTCCACTCTGACAGCATAGAGCCTGCTTGTGATTCTCTTTCTCCCTCTCTCTCTCTCTGTCCTCCTCTCTCTCTCTCTCTCTCTCTCTTTCTCTTTCTCTTTCTCTCTCTCTCAAACTAAATAAATAATTTTTTTTTAAAAAATCAAAATTCTTAATAATGACAAATTCCTCATACTCTGTAAAATGTTTCCTATAAATTGTCTGATTTTGGGGAAAAAAGTGTTTGCAAAATGTCCCTGATTCTACAAAAAAATTTAATACTTTCTACAAGTAAATTGATAATTAAATGATACACTAGAAAGAACACAAGATTTTAAGATTTCAAGTCAGAAGAACTCGTCTTGAGTCTTGAGATTGCTACATACCAACTGTGTGATATTGGCCAAGACTTTTAATTTCTCTATATCAAAATTTCTCTCTTTGGAAAGTGGTGACGATAATCATGCTTAGCACCCAAGGTTAATGATTAGATTCCAAATGATAATGCACATAAAATTTTTAAGTTCATAAAATAATAGACAATTATAATATTTGATATTTTGAAGCTGAAAATTATTACTTGTCCCCACCATTTCTTCCCTGACAATGGGGAGTAAGCTTAGATAACATAATTGTAATATGGGATTATAAAGATAAAGATCAAAATTCAGTGATGAAGGAAGCTTGCACAGTTAACACAGCTCAAGTAATAATAACGGTTATCATTTGTTGAATGCCAATCAAATGCCAAGAAGTCTACATTCTATCATTCAATCCTACTAACAACACTATGAGATAGATCTTAGCTCCGTTCTGGAGATATTACAATTGGGTATTGTGAGCATATTGTTTTTATCCACCAGCATCACATCCTTGAGGGAACCACTCATCCCCATTCCATGATGTCCTGGAGAAGTCTTCCATTGCAGCTTCCTGGCTTCCCATGGCTTTAGGAGTGAAATATGCAAAATGAGACCAATAAGTCATCTCTGTGGATAGCTATACGAACTTTGGGAGGAAATCGCCCTGAGTTGCTAAAGGATTAGAGTCCGAAGGTTTGATCTGGTGGTCACCTTGCCTACTGTGTGCCACAAACCTCCATGCAGAATAAAGTTGAGCAGAGACAAACAGGTGAAGCCCTCGTAGCATCTTTATAACCTGATTTAACCAAATGGAATCTGGATGGACCTTTCTCTCAGACCCAAGTTATAGTAGTAATGAATTCCATTTCGGTTGAGTTTATATGAATTACTGTGAAAGGGTCCTGGAAGGAAATAGAATTTCCTGTGGCATAGTAAAGCTCTCATGCCTGAAGCTCTGCTCAGCTCATGAAGTAGACATTGATCTTTGCTAATACTTTACTAGCCTTGGTGACATTCTATCATTCTGGCTTCATCTTCGGGATGACACTGTGAGTCTGCTGACTCGCCAAGGCATCAGATAACACAAACCAGTCACACCTCTCTCTTCACCACATCAAGGAAGCAACATTGTATCATTCAATTCCACATTTCTTTCTGAGTGAACTAAGTTCCCAAATAGTTTGGTATTGTTTGGGGACAAAAAGAGGAATCTAAATGCAACATGGGCAGAAGAAACCTTTAAAAAGCACATTGAACATCAGAATAAAATGGGAAATGTAATTATAGAAGGCTTAAACTAAAAACTGTGCTATGAAAATGCATTTGAGTTTAAGATTACTAATGGCAGAGGTTTGAAATAAAGGATGCCATTTTGGAGATGATGTATTACAATGTATACTTAGAGGCAAGACGGGGCTTTATGTCTTCAGAGGAATGAAGTATGGCCACAGTCGTTCTTTTAATTCATACGACAAATGGTTTTCGAGCCCCTATTATGTGCTAGGCACTGACTTTCCTGCCTGTGTACAAATCAACCTCATCCTACAGAGGATTACTCTTACAATGTTAAACCTACAAAAAAATTGGAGTCACTTTTGAAAGAATGTTGGGGATAAAGTGTCAAGAATCAAGGATAGAAAAATTTTAAAGGACTAAAATATTTCTCAAATTTGGGACAGGATGCATTTCATGAATTTCACAAGAAATTCTGACAATAGGCCATGATTTTTCCTCATGCTACGACACGCACTTAGACGGAAAGAAGAGAAACAGAAACCCCATTGGAAAACCAGATGATGCAACTGTGGGCAACTTCAAGAGTTCCAGATAAGACTTTCTGAAAAAAGGTAGTAGATGTTTAAAGAGCATTAGAACAAAGGCTAATCTGAGTGACTGAAGGCAGAATCCGTGATTAAACTTCAGAGAATGAGCTGGAACTTGGTGGGAGGAGGAGAAAAGGCAATAATTACGAATATGTGTGAGGTTGTCCAGTTCAAAAAACATTTTGATCCCAAGTCTGTGTAAAGTCAGTATACATTTAGCCTTAATTTATAGGAAAGGAAATTTGTGTTGAAATATATTGAAATTTTCTTTTAAGCTCTTCAATAAAATGTTTTTCCTTCAGTGTTTACCAGCACTAACATGGGTAAGAGTCCCTGAACTACAAAAGGCAGGGTTTCAAACATCAAACATTTTGTATCCTATTTTTATTCACACGTTTTTTGCCCTAATTTCTAAGTATAGTTGAGAAATTTACTTTAATTATCTCTGTTCTCCTCTCTGTTATTGTCAGCCCCACGCTATTCTGCAGTGTGAAATTGATAATGAGAAGAAAGCTGATAAAATATGTAGGAACAGAGGCTGAAATCAAACTCAAGATGTTGAACTATTTTTGCAAGTAAAATAACATAGATTTTTAGGGAATTTTGGATTTGTTTTATTTTTAGGATTTTTTAAAAAATTAATTTCTATTCATGCTAGAACCGGAACAGAGTCCTAAATCAAGGTAACAAAGTCAAAGCTGAACTAACAAGTCTTGTAATTCTATAAGAGTCAATAAATAAGACATCTCTCTGTTGCTACCTGGTGTACCACGGCAGATTGTGTCTGGAATGGCCCAGAAAGATGGGCTCTTTTATACAAATTCGAAACAAAATCCTCTAGACTACTTACCCAAGAAGAGGCATCATCTTTACACCAAGTTTATGATCTCTCACTGGGCACAATTTTTTTCCATTTTTGTTTAAATCCAGACCTTAGACACTGACGAAGTCAAGGGCTGGGTTCTGCCTCTGATGCACATAATAAAAATCTCTTTTGGATGAGAAGAGACAGTTAACATAAATTTATTCTGACATCCTCCAGTCTGCCACAGTAAACAATCCAAATATGTGCATAACAGGATCATTTTTTTAAATATTAACATATCTTCCCAAGTGTATTCCCTTATTTGACCTTCAAACTTCCCCGCATCCCACATGCTTGCAGGCAGAGTGAGGCTGCTTCTGCTGCATGATTTGTCTTAGTCTGTCCAGGCTGTTATAATAGAAGACCATAGATTGAGAGGCTTAGAAACAACAGAAATCTGTTTCTCACAGCTCTGAAGGCTAGGAAGCCCAAGATAAAGCTACCAGAAGATTCACTGTCTGGGGAGATCCTGCTTCCTGGCTTACAGATGCCCATCCTCAGCCGTCTCCTCACCCATACCTCACGTGGTAGAAAGGGGCAAGGGAGCTCTCTAGGGTCTCTCTTATAAGGACACTAATCTCAGGGCGCCTGGGTGGCTCGGTTAAGCGTCTGACTTTGGCTCAGGTCATGATCTCACAGCTCATGAGTTCAAGACCCGCATCAGGCTCTGTGCTGACAGCTCAGAGCCTGGAGCCTGCTTTGGAGTCTGTGTTTCCCTCTCTCTCTGCCCCTCCCCCGCTCACTCTTCGTCTCTCTCTCTCTCTCCTTCAAAAATAAATAAACATTAAAAAAAAATGTATAAGGATACTAATCTCATTATGAGAGCGGCAACCTCATGACCTAACCATCTCCTTAAGGCCTCACTTCCTAATGCCATCACACTGGGGATTAGAATTTCAATGTGTGCATTTGGGGGAACATATATATCCAGTCCATCGCAATGGTTGCCTTAGAAAAGAAGCGTCAAGGCAAAAGGTCTGAAAGAGCCTGCAGACTTTTTGGCTTTGGCCTCCAAAACGGAAACAGAAAGAACTTGGGACTGAGGCCTCACTTTTGAAAAAAGTGAAGATTAGAGAGAGGGACACTTACCTTTGAGTCTCCACAATGTTCTCCCAGAGTGCGAAGGGAATTTGGGGAAAGGAACAGGAAGAGAGGGAAGAGAGGTAATGAAAATGGATACACTGGGGATATTGGAGGTTGGAGGAAGTGCTAAAATAAAAGGCTCCTCAGAAAGGCGTAGTTGAGCAACCAGAAGCTGTGCAGGACAAGTTAATCATCATTTCCATGCTTCCTGTCACTACTCAAGTGAGTGTGAACATAACAAATAACTGCCTTTCTTACTGGCTTTCTGATGGGACTTCCCTCTGACAACTGCCAGTACTTTAGAAGATGAACCATCAGGAAGAAGACCACCTCCAGTGTCCTGAGAATTTGCTCAGTCCCCATCTAACTTACTCCATATGGACCAAACGCTAAATGCACGCTTTGCTACATATCAGAAGGGTAAGTCAGAAAGAAAGAAGGAGAGTAGTGTCCCAAATTCAGAGTGACCTGGTGAGAGGAAGGTTATGGGAAGTACCATGAGATACTCATCTGGTAGGAGCAAGGTCTAGAAAGAATAAGTTCCTTTCTCCCCACTGGGATCCCTACCAATACCACTCCTCCTATCCAGCCACTCCCAACCCTGCTCCCCTCCCTGGCCTTGCTTACCTGTGCCAAGAAGAAACGGTTATGACAACACTCACCACATTTCATAGTGTACCAAAGGCTCTTTCATACACAGCTTCATCTATCTGCACAACTCTACAAGATAGGTCGCATTGTTGTCTCTAATTTACAGATGAGTGAAGGTAAGACCTTGGAAGGTTATGTAACTTACCCAAGAGCACACAGGCGCTAGAACATGATAGAACTAGGACTCACCTGGTCCCAGGGTGTCCATTCTCTGTGGTTACGTTGCTCCTTTGCTACTGCTTTGGCTCTGCTCCAGGATAGGGCAGGCGTCCCTACGGTTTAAGAAGCACTGGAAAGCCTTTCTTCCCAAATGTTCCTTCCCAGACCTTCTTCAGTCCCAGAATACCCGGCCTTACAGTGTTTAGGCAAAGTCTCCAGGAGCCCCTTGGTAAAATAAGACAATACATTAAGCCATTCATTCAATCCAGGCTCCCTTGCCTAAGACTTCTATGGGACAGAGGGCTGCTAAAAAGTTAAATGGAAGTCACCAGGCAACATGACTAGTATGGACTAGGTGCTCAATAAATTCGGGGGAATTTTTTTCTAGTTAAAAAAATTTCAGGAACGTTTTGACCCCATGAGATAATCCCCATGCTTTTCCCAAAAATAAACAAACAGCATAGCCGTGGGTAATATAACTTCTTATAACTCTAATAAGAAAATGAAATCTCAGGGGAAAAAAATTAATCTCAACAAATCCGAATCTCTCTGAACATAACAAGCACGTGAAATTAGAATCCTAAGGGAAAACAGTTAATTTACCTTAACTCTGTTATCAGTAGTAAAATACTAAAAATTGTTTTCATGGAAATTGCTGCATTTATCAGGACCCCCAGCTCTTTGGCATATAAGCATAAAGAATAATGCACCCTGGGAATATGCAAAAACCTAGATTAATATTGAATGAACAGCAAAGGATAAACAGGACTTTCTGCTCTGCTCTCACTAAAGATAAACACAAACAGTAAGCCAAGAAGCAGGCATGAATCAAACCAGTGAACGCATGCATCGGCTACTGCAATACCAACAGGGCTTTTAAAATGTCAAAAGAAAAGTATACTTTAATAAAAATACATAAAAACTGTGCTGAAAAATTAATGTAACACACTGTGTGCAAATAAACCCTGCATGAATAGAAAGTCAAGATTAACTTCAGGCATCAGTGAACTTAAGGTAATAAATCACTGATGGCAATTTCACTCCCCCTTTCAGATATGATTAGAGGTGTTTGGGGGATAGTTGATACAAAACGCTGCTCAAAAATTGTAATGCACACCACTCGGATAGGCAGAGAAAATGTTTTGTTGTTGTTTATAGTTTTACACATGAGACCTCATCCTCTGGCTGGGGGAAATTTTTAAATACGTCTCTAACCCAGTTTAAGCCTAGTCTGATTTGAGTATTTCAATAATCTCTTAAGGCAATAGTCTTCCTAAGAGTAGAAAGAAAGTTCAGTGTCTCAGTTTTCCTCTGCCTTCTCCTACTCAGCTCTGAAAGAAGGCAGTTGGGTGTATGAAATGGGAGGCAAGGAAGGGAGTGTGTAATGGAGAGACACAGAGACCTTGAGCATGGTGTTCTTCTCTCCTGGATGATGTTGTCTTGTCCATCTGGCTGCTGTCTTGCCATTCGTGGCTAGAGTCTCTAACTGGTCTTATTCTCCCAATTTGGTTACAGCCAGTTCACTCTCTGGCCAATTCGGTCTCACTTTGGCACCTGCCGGCCCTGCATGCTGAGGTTCCTGGCCGGTCTCTGCTGCAAAAAGACTTCCCTGTGCCTCAGCAGACTCCAGGCCAACTCCAACGCCCGGACCCCAATCACCTTGGGAAGCTCAGGGAAGCAAGTCCTCGGGCTCTGGCTCACGACAACAGTGCACAACTAGAGGAATGAAGGTGTGTTCAGCGTAGGAAGAGTTGGAGTTCTGCCTTTGTGAGCCTCAGAAGGGAGTCAGGACTGACAGCCTCCTCCCTTTACCTCCCTCACAACCAGGGTCCTGCATCTGCCCACAGTCCAGAGAGTTGGAGTGGAGGCACACATCTGACCAACACGCTCCTCCCTTCTCTTCCTCTCTCTCCCCTTCCCACTATCCTCCTCCAGGCCTGGGAAAGATGTAGGCTTTGCTTCTCTTTCTCCTACATTTCATCTCTGTCAAGAGCAGGGTTTTGCTGTCAGGGATGGAAGGGTACTTTCTCTGCTATGGGATCCTCTGGGTTGAGTACCTGATATGTTAGAGGGCAAAAAACAAAAATATTTGGGAAACCGTCTCTCGGGATCATCGTCTGGCTTGTAATGCTTTTATGTTGCCTTATCCCTGCTTTTCATGCCAGGAATTATATATTGTTCTGTTTTTCTCTTCATCATTTTTATAATAAATGCTTTTCCCCTGTCAGGCAGATTTGCTGTCTCAGATTGACTGGGCCAAAGGTCACGGACTCTGAAAGGTAGATGCATTAGTAATTTCCAAAAATGATACCACACACCCCCATTTCCATAGATAGATAGATAGATGATAGATAGATATGGTTGGCTGTTCTTATATGTTAACATTACATGTTTAAGACAACATAGATGGGTGTGCAAAGCTATCATTTCATATGAAAATTTAGTTATGTAATATTTATTAAAAAGTGTTTCTTCTATTGTTTGTTTTTAACATATGGCATCTATAGGAGATGATTTTAATGACTATCATTTCTGTGGCATTACCGTGAAGAAAGACGCGTTCTTAATTTTATGGCAGATATGATAAACTTATGTGTTAACAAACATTTGTTTTACAGGTGACTGGAGTGAATGGAAAATTTATCCTGATAAGGAAACGTTGGGGGTGGGAAAAGTGTATGGGAGAATAATACAGCTGCCTTCAAATGTATAAGGGGTTTAGAAGTAGAGAAACTAACTTTGTTACACATGACTCCAAGAGACAAATTTAAGATTAAGGAAGAAGTAAACGGGTAATACAATGTGGTTTGGCTTTTTAATAATCAAAGCTGTCTAAATATGGAGCGGGTTGGTGCCTGGAGATTCAATTATTATACAATTGGGATTGTTCAAGGTGGGCCAGGTGACCATTTAGCGAGAATGTCATGTCAATTATTTAAGGATGTTCAGCTTGTTTCCAACACCCTGAATTTCCATACTTAGAATCTTCAGGTCTGAGAACTACAGAAGTTAAATAAAAGAATAAAAGAAAGATTCATAGGAGCATACATGGCACTGGCAGAAAAATTGACCATGGCCATTTGGTGATGATAATCACTCAGTAAATAGGAAAAAGTCCAAATTGCCTATTTAAAACAGAATCCAAGTTTAAATTACAGATTATGGCAAAATTGGTGAAAGTCAGCCCATAGAAGAAAAACCAGAATGTTTTGGCAATGGATATTTCAAAGAATGGAGAGAAACTGAATACAACTGATTTCCTGGTTTGGTAAAACAAGAGAGAAAAGTCGTCACTAATAAGGGTTCTATAAATAGGGAAAGAGTAAAAGGTGCAAAGCTAAAATGGTGTTGCTGTTAAATTTAAGATGATGCCATTTTTGAAGATTTTACTTATTTTAGCAAGTCTCAAGACATCTCAGCTTATATCTTTATGGATTCTTTCCTGTCCTCCTTTAGTGTTCTGCCAAGAGAAATAACGGTAGAAAGGATAGATGTGTAACTGATTACTGTCAACAGGTAGTTAACCAAAAACAGGTAGACAGGTGTTAGGAAGAAGTGTGGAAGGAGAGGACAATTTGAAGGCTATGGATAGGTAGCTGCATCATCGGTCATCCTTGTCATAATATCATGACCCACAAGCCCACCGTCATCAGAAAGAAGGCTGGGAAAGGGAAAGAGTCAAACTGGCCAGACAGGTCTCTAGCGCCTGGAAAGTCAGTGAGCTTGGCCAGCGCAGGAGGAAGCATGGCCAGTGCAGGAGGAAGTATACATGTCTCTGGGAGTGGAGGTCAGGAGAAAGGAAGTATATAGGCATCGAGCTTGTGGTGGGTACCAGCCACTGTGATAAAAACTGTATACTGTTAAGTTATGAATTCTTCACTTGTATCCTAATAGGAAAGTATTAATATTCTTTTTTTATATTTAATGAAAATGAAACTGAAGCTCAAAGAGCTTACGTATCCCAGGTCACACAGCTAGTAACTAGTCACTGGTATTTCAAATCCCAAAGCTCACAGTCTTTCCACTAGATCACACTAGCAAAATGTGCTTAGGCATGAGCAGATAAAGATAAGTGACAAGTGATACCAGGGGCAGGAGCCGGGTGGCAAAAATAAATCAAGCTGGAATGAATAAAAACAATGAGGCACGGGGTGGGGAGGGTAGAGACATAGGGAGGGCTGGAATGTCTAAGATTCACAGCCACTATTTGAGTCAATTTGAACTAAGCAAGAATTCTACCCAAGAGTCAGAAAGATACCAAACATGGAAGATGGTGGGGGGTTGAAAAGCAAGGATGTTTTTAAAAAGGAACCCCACACAAAATACTCCTAAACATTTGGGTACTGTTACTACAGTCTTGTCTTTTATTAATTCTTCATTTTTCGTTATTAGGGGTTTCCATATGCTGAACTGAGGGGAAGAAGGAACTTTTGGCTTCCTCATATCATCCTGCATTCTTACTTGATCAGCACCATAATCTGTGATTATGAGCTATTCAAGGTCAAACTGCAACAAGAGGTAAGAATTGAAATGGAAAGACTTTGGAGAGATTTCAGAAAGGAGTCACCACAGTGTTTCTTGTTCTCAAATTTTGGGGATTCATTTTTCCATAGAATCCATGAATTTCCTCATCATGAGTAGTTCACAAGTCACCAGTATCATCTGAACAACAAGAAAGAGGAACAGAGGCAAAATGAGCAAGAGGAAAAATCCTGCCATTTTATAGGCTGCAGCTTGCGTGTCAGATTTAGCAATTTTTATCAACCGGAAGAAGCCCTTTTTGCATTTGGACAACAAAAGTCCTTGTTTAGTCATTTTCCAAGTGGAAGCATGAAAAAGAATGTCTTAAAACTAAACAAGTCAAAGGATATACTATGTGAGACACTCTCGAAGAATGCAGTAATTACCACAAATATAATAAACTACAATTATGTTCTCAGAAAGAGGTCTATTCAAAGAAGTCATTCGAATATGTGATAATGCATGACAGCAAAGTGAAGGCGGCGTTAGCAAGCGCTGTCGATATGCAAATGCTTTGTTGCTACCAGGCCATTCTGATATTGTTTATCAAATGGAATGAAACACTGGAAAAGAAATAGACTACTCTTATTTCCCTAACACACAGCAAAGTCTCTATTTCCAGACACGTGAAATAGTCTCTTCCTTTATCGCAATACCTTGCTAATAACTAGACTCATCTTCTTTGGATTTTATTTTTAAGGGTAAAATTTTTCATAGTTACTAGATTTTATGACAATTTAAAAACAACTCATTTAGAAGTTTTGTATTACTGGGAAAGTAGAATTACCAGTTAGAAATTGCTTTGCTGGCCCAAGGAGTATATTTTCAGACATACCAATGCCAAATTAGCTCCTATGAAAACATCTAGGTGCACACATATGTACAAATACACACATATACATCTACCCGCACACTTTCTCTCTCTCCCCATCTTTCAGAGGAAATCCATAACATCGTTTACTAGCTACCCATTATAATTTAGCTCCATATGATTGAAATATAAACTTAACCATTGTGTAAGATCTCCTACAGACATCATTTGAAAGCTTCAGGCTAAGGGCCCCGTGGCATATTTGTACAGATGTTACCTTTGCTGGCTTTTCACAAATGGCTCCATCAAAGCATAACATGTGACTCCCATAACTGAATGCTAGTAATAGCACAAGGAAAAGGGGTTGTGTAACCATAACATTGCTGAGGCCCATGATTTTTGTGTTAGTGACTAAAGAAAACTCTTCTGTTTCCAGGAAAGTCATCTCTTGGTTAGTCCTGGATTTGATTAGCGATCCCACTCATGGGTGGGTAAAGCCAGAGAGCATTCCGTGTGCCCAAGCATAGGCATCACTTAAAAGCAAGAAGTCTGGAGCTTGGACCTTAGCAACATCCGCATCCCACCCCTACAGAGGGGCAGACCCCGGGCTGTAAGTGCCAGCCACGTGAGACTCTTGAGGCATGTAAATGGGGGTGAGTGCACAGGTCCAGGAATAGGAAAGTAGAATCATATAGTAACAGCTTGTAAATGAGCACAGGAGAAAATTTTATATCCGGGCCATGGACTCCCCCTCCCAGATTTCCAGAGTCAATGTGAGGAGCACACAGGGCCATACAAGAGGAAAGCCAAAAACAAAACAAAATCTTAAAGGAACAACTCTCACATGGTCACAAGGGGCCCAGCACCTTCTAGAAGGAATCCATTTTGCCCAAAATTTGGGGTATTCCTCAAAGCCAAGAACTATAGTTTCTTCATATCCGTTTGTCTGCCATAGCAAATTGAAATGTGCTAGCTTCAGAACCTTGTGGGAGCAACTTCCTTTGCATTACCCATTACGTCTGTCTCTGTCTGCCTCTCAGTTTCTTTCAGTAAGTATTTGTGGAACACCTGTTATATTCCATACCTCCGTACTAGGTATTATGAGGACACCCCAGATGAATAAAACCTAGTCTCTGGCTTCATAGAACAGACTGCTTGGTAAGAGAGACAATCCTGTAGAGAACCAGTCTAATCCCGTCTAGTAAGAGAGAGATATATTTTTATAACTGTTTATAGTACAATAAGGAGCAGCTTGATTGCTTAGGAGAGGCGACAGATTTCAAGTAAAGAACATCACATCCCTGGTTCCATCAAAGCTCAATCCCTGATGTGTAATATAGGGAAAATCACTAATATCTGTTGCTTTTTCTCAAAAATGGAAATGATCACACCCACCTTCCTTCTTCCCTCATTGTCTTTGGGATCAAATGAAATGTATTGACAGAGTCTTTAGAGATTGGACAGTGATTCACAGGCCTAGAAAAGCTGATATTAATTAATTTGTCTGTGCCCCACACTGTGTTCAATAATTTAAATATTTTCTGTTTTAATCTTCATAACAACCCAGAAGCTTAAGGAACATGCTTGAGTTCACAAACTGACTCCTAACCACACTGTTATACAATTTATTCTCCGCTACTGATAAGCTCAATGACTTTGGACGACTCCTTTAACACTTCTGATTCTCAAATGTTTTCATCAGTAAAATAAAATTGGTCTCAATGAAATTATCTTTTTAAAAATGTGGTGCATATAAAATGAGATCTACTCTTTTAACAATTGTTTAAGTACACAATACAGTATGGTTCACTATAGGTACAATGTTGTATAGCAAAGAGTAAGTATAGAACTTACTCTTCTTTCCTAACTGAAATTTTATGCCTGTTGAACTGCAACTTCCCATTTCCCTCTTCCCCAGGCCCTGGCAATCACCATTCTACCTTCTGTTTCTATGGTTTTCATCATTTCAGAGACCTCGTGTACATGGAATCATGCCATCTTTGTCCTTCTGTGACTGGCTTCTTCTACTTAGCATAACGTCCTCCAGGTTCATCCACGTTATTGCATATGGCATATGGTTGTCACGTATTTCCTTTTTTAAGGCTGAACAATATTCCATTATGTGTATGTACCACATTTTCAAGAAAGTTTCTTAGACTGAACAGTACTAAATGCTACAGTAAAGGTTTATCTTTTAATGTGTATTTATTTGGGGGGAGGGGAGCAGAGAGAGAAAGAGAGAGAATCCCAAGCAGGCTCCGCTCTGTCAGCACAAAGCCTGACATGAGGCTAGATCTCACAAACCGTGAGCCAAAATCAAAAGTTGGACACTTAACCGACTAAGCCACCCAGGCGCCCCTACCTCTATGAGGTTTAAACGGTTTGGGGAGCACACAAAGTCCCTATTAGTCAAGGGTTTATTGGTGTGACATAAACCCCAACTCATTACCCCACTTTTGATGTGCCTGCTTGATCAGAGCATCCTTTTATGGTTTTACTGACACTCTGAGTCCTACTGGCAGCTAAGCCTTATTCATTGTTATCACCTTCCTGAGACCCATGCAGATGTTTGTTGAAATGACTAGATGAATAAGTGGGTAGCTGGATCATACCTGATAACCTGGCCAATGTTGGTCTTCATTATCTTTCTTTTTCTGATCCCTTCTTTACCTTCCTAAACTTCTGGACCAGGTAAAGTTCCCTTGCTATGTATCCCTATAACTTTTTGTACATTAATGTGATTGCCTATGGATGTTTGTCTCCTCTACCAGATTTTAAGTTTACTGAGATGAACACCATCTGTCATGTTTACCACTGTGGCTCCAATGCCTAGCTCATAGCAGGTAATCATTAAATATTTAAAAAGCAGTGAATGACTGAATGAATTTTCCAAAGCCCATCTTTTTCAGTGACCTAGTTTTTGGCCATCCAAAAATAAATTTTGCTCTTAAAAAAACCTTACTGACCTGGTATTGCTGTCTATTTAAGATAAAATACTTAGCATACTTTATTCAATACTTGTAAATATCAGAAGACTAGATATAAGTTATCCTTTTAAAATCTATTTTCATGATAAAATACATATACACATGCAAACACACCACATACACCAGACTGATAAAAGGATGGTTTTTAAGAACTGCCTCAAAGTTGCAAACTGAAGATGAATTATATTTTAGTCCAACTATCTGCAGATTCTATTTTAATATCTCGATACTAGATACCCCGAGTAACACTACAAGAATCTAAAGCATCAGAAGAAGTAAACAAAATTCAGTCTTGTTTACTAATGCAGGAGAAAAGAAAGAGACATTTCAGAAAGATTTTTAAAGATTTTAGTTTCTAGATACCCTTGAGTTAAGCGGAATGTATCTGAAGCGGAGTATTGCTCAAGCCCCATGTTTTTACTAGAAAAAGCTAAATAACGTTAAATATTTGAATCGTGCAACCAAACTGCCCTTTATCTTATTCCCTGCCTATTCCATCATTCAAGGGCCAACCAGGAAAACAGAAGACGATACAAGGCATTCAAAACACAAGGATATTTGATGCAGAGTCCTGGTTGCACAGATGTTAGAATTGCCGAGAAGCTGGGGAGGAGTTGGAAAGGCAGATGGAGGGATTGACAATAGCAGGAAGCTGCAAACACTGCTCGGCTAAAGAGACAAAGGGAAGAGAGCCTGGTGCTGGAGCCTGAGGGCCAGGACACTTCACGGAAACTGGAAACAGGCAGGAGACAGCCACCACCAGCGAAGCCACCTATGGCAGAGATAGATGAGGAAACAGAACTTAACTTTTTCCCCCTCCTGACCTCTGATGTGAGGAGTTAGCTCTTCTGTGACACGGAGAAGAGAAAGAGAAGGCCAAGGAAGCTGTGAGGGCACACGCCCGGCCCGAAACCAGAGCTCCAGTCTCCTAGTGATGCGCTTATCTAGTTGCAGAGTCACGGAAACAAATATCAGGTTGACAATTGATTTCCCATTAATATTAACAAACTGACATTCTGATTTAAAATATTGTATTATTGCTCAAAAAAACCTCTTCTAGAACTGTTGTTCTTAAGTTCTTTTCTTTTATATTCATTTCACATTTAATGTTTCTGTTTCAAAAGACAACACTAACCTGCACATTATTATGTAAAAGACACATTACCAAAAAAAAAAAAAAAAAAAAAAGCACAACTATTCAATGTTAAGGATTATTCATAATAAGAGCAGAGGAAATCTGCCATGAGGAGAGGCATAATAACATTGAAAGAGCTAGAATACTAAAAAAAATTTCTGACAAATTTCTGATGTCAATAAGAATCATTTTGGAAAACAAAATCTTTTGTCTTTAATTTATTTTAGAAAAGGAGCATGTGCAAGTTGGGGAGAGAGGCAGAAGGAGAGAAAGAATCTTAAGCAGGCTCCACGCACTCACCATGGAGCCAGACACAAGGCTGGATCCCTGGACCCTGGGATCATGACCTGAGCTGAAATCAAGAGCTGGACATTCAACCAACTGAACCGCCCAGGCACCCCAACAAAATCTTTTTTAAAGTATGCCTAAAGTCGTCATTGTCAAAGAGGTCTTATAGAAATTTGGAGTACCTGGATGGCTCAGTCAGTTAGGCATCCTACTTCAGCTCAGGTTATGATCTCACAGTTCCTGGGTTCCTGAGTTCAAGCCCTGCATCAGGCTCTCTGCTGTCAGCACAGAGCCTGCTTCGGATCCTGTCTCCCTCTTTCTCTCTGCCCCTCCCCCTCTCTCACAAGTGCTCTGTTTCTCTCTCAAGAGCAAACACTAAAAAAAAAAGGTCTTACAAAAATTTAAATCACTTGACTATTCAGAAAACATATCTTGGAATATACAACTTGCACAAGACTTGCCCAGCTCATATTAAATACCCGTTTTGATTGGCTAGCTCAGTCACTCCACTCGCTCCAGACTTGCTCGTGACCGAATTTCTTTGGTCCGTGACCTCATCAGATCTTACAAGCCAAATGATGGCCAGGTGTTGCCATCACCGTTTGGGTGGGGTCTTTCCTACCCACGTAAACCATGGTACAGGTTGATCCTAAAGAATCTGTAAGACGACCAGGTTTGGTGTCAGTGCTTTCTCATTCCCCACTACAGCTGACTCTTCCAATCTCAAGACCAATTTTCTTTTCAAAACAAAACAGAGCATGTGTTGTCATTAAAATCACCAGGAAGCCTGCTTAGACATGCCCAGTCCCCACTCTGCTGAGACGAGCTCCGTCTTGTGAGGCGTGTGAAATTCAGAGCTCTAAACCACTAGTGACCATTAAGGATTTTCTGGCAATTTTCATATGATTAGGAATGGCCAAACTGCAGCTGGGGAAATTACATTCTCACTCCTCCCAACCCCCCTGCGGTTTTAAATACATTAGATCTTTTCTGCTTTTCCTGCTTGAGAAAGGTAAATTAAGCAGTGCGGTTGTGCACTACTAACCAGCTACTGTAGTCTTTCCCAGGAGGCCAGAGTAGAAGGGGAAGGAGTCTCATTAATTCAGCACAATTCTTAGCCGTTACTTGTCCCTATCACAACAAACCAAGGAGCACGGTTTACCTCCTTAGAACCACTTCCCTCAGAAATTTTGACTACTTAGATGAGGTCAAGAACAAATCAATTTTTGTCCTAAAATGTGCCAAAATGCCTCAATGATATAGTTTCATTATCTAATGTACCTTTAAACAAAGGGGTGACCGGATGGCTCAGTCGGTTAAGCACCCAACTTCAGCTCAGGCCATGATCTCACAGTTCGTGGGTTTGAGCCCTGCGTTCAGCTCTGTGCTGACAGCCCGGAGCCCAGAGTCTGGAGCCTGCTTCAGATTCTGTGTCTCCCTCTCTCTCTGCCCCTCTGCCCCTCCCCCATTCATGCATGTGTATGTGTGTGCGCTTTCTCTCCTCTCTCTCTCTCTCACTCTCTCAAAAATAAACATTGAAAAAATTTAATATGCCTTTAAGCAGAAACAAAGGTGAGAAATGCACACCATGGATGAGAAAATACTCAGATATGTCAACATAGAGATCAGTTTTAAATCAGGCCAAATGATGAAAAGAAAATAGAACTGAGAGGAAAAATGAAAATTTTTACCCTAGAAGTAAACACAGATGTGCGTATCAGAAGATGTTCTTTCTACTAGTTTTAGAATGATCCCTACAAATTTTTCAACTTTGATAAAAATTGAAAACCCAAGGCAAAAAAACATAGGGGCTGTTATTATTGGTATCCTGTGGTCTCCCCCCTCTGCTAAAGGGTAGACAAAATTCTTTGGCACACTTTTCACAAACTTAATAAAACCAGACCCTGATCCCACATCAAGAAAATATTGTTACTGAAGTCACTACTATTTCTTAGTGGGCACCAGGCTTTGCATATACCTGACACACATACACTAATCTAAACTCTTCAGCATGAATGATGATAACGATCGAGTAACTTGGACTTCCTACTGGCCAGTCTAGGTATGTGCAATAGCCAATACCTCTGGCTACACCTGGATTAATGGCATATTTAACTGGGTTTGCTCTAGCTACGAAGCCTGGCTATATTTATTTTCCAAGGAGTCCCTGGTTACTGTACTGCAATCATAGTCATAATCAGACTCATCAGATGTCACCTAAAACAAACAGATTTGGCCCAAGCACCGATGGTATTGTATTGGTATAAAGATAAGCAATCGATAGAACCGAATGGATAATCTAGAAATAGATCCACCCATATCAGTTGTTTTTTGACAAATGTGGCTGGGTATTTCAATGGAAAAATGATTGCCTTGTCAATAAATACGTGACATCTATGTGAAAAAAAGAGAACTTCATCCTTCACTTCATACCATATATAAAAGTCAACTCAAATGTAAACCTTAATACTTATACTATAAAACTCCCAGAATTAACCATAGTAATATATTTTTTCAAATGTGGGCTAAATAAACATTTATTAAGAAACCAAAAGCACAAACCATGAAAGAAAAAAAGTTGATGAATCTTGATCCTCACCAAAACTAAAAGCATCTACTCTTTAAAAAATAGCCAAGAAATAAAAAAAAAAAAAGTCAGAGTGTGGAACAAAATATTTGCAAAACACATATCTCATGAAGGACTGTGTCCAGAATATATAAAAAAAGCTTGCAAAACAATAATAAAACAAAAATCCAATTTAAAAATCTGCAAAAGAAAAAAATAAATTAAAAATAAAAATATGCAAAAGAGTTTGACACTCTACCAAAAAAAAGAGATAAGGATAAAAGCAACACATAAAAAGATGCTTGCCATCATTAGTCATTAGAGAAGTTCCTAAGAGCCACAATGAAAACCAAAATTCAAATGTGCAAGAATTTTCAAACAGTGGTGGTTGGACTGTTTGGTTGGTTATTCTCAAAAGAGAATAGCTGTTTAGAAAACACACATCCACACAAAGACTTGTACTCAAATGTTCTTAGCAGCTTTTTTCAAGATAACTGGGAAGTGGAAACAACCCAAACATCTACCAACAGGTAAACAGAATTTAGTAAATTCATGCAATGGACCACTACTGAGCAATAAAAAGGCAGAGAAACACTGATATATGTGAGATGGGAAAATCTGAAAATCATTATGCTGAATGAAAGAATCTAGACATCGAAAAACACATACTATATTTTTTTCATTTATATAATGTTCTAGAAAGTTGCAAACAAATCTAGAGTGACAAAAACAGATCAGTGCTTGTCTGGGGTAAGGGTAAAAGGAAAGATGGACTGCAAAGGGGTCCAGATTTCTATCTTCTGGCATGATGGAAATGTTCTGCATCATAATTGGAGCCGTGATTTAATGAGTATATGCATGTATATGATTTCTTGTATATTGTAAAAACTCATCAAATTGTAAACCTTAAACGGATTTATTTTACACAAATTGTGCTTCAATAAAAATGATTTTTAAAAAGCCCAATTGTAAAGGGAGGCTTAAGTTAATGTGATTAACTCAAGGTCTCCAAAGAAGTTTCTGAGTTTCAACCCAATAGGTTTCTCTTTTCTGAGTTGGGAAGATGTTACGGGATCAACACCCAAAAAGCTAATAGTCCAACTGCTACTTACAAAGGATTCGCTGAAAAGGGCAATACTCTTGATGAAAGCAACATCACTTCTGCATGAGGAGAAGGACAAAAGCAAAGTCTAGCAGCACATCGTCTTTCTCATACCGGTGGTGCAGCACCCACAATGGTTCCTGAGGCCCTGAGGTCAGCATGGCAGAAAGCGCCGCCTGTAAAAGGCTTCTGAAGCCCAAACAGTTCCACTATTCCGCAAGGTCGTCCCTCAAACATCCAAATATGCCAACCTAGAACTGCAGTATACTGCCATCATTTCGCTTTTGAGCGGTTGAAATCGAAGAACTTGCCCAAGTCCAAAATTTGTCTCTTAAGATGGCCTCCATTTCAAGTCAATACTTCAGTAAGTTCAGTATTCTAGATGAAAGTGCACAAAAGAAATTCAGTACACACCTAAAAGTTCTCTCCTTCCCTAAAATCAAGAGCAACTTTTCAAAACCTTCTTTTAAAAAGTGAACTGCCTAACTTTGGTGCAGATATATAGAGATTTGGCTTTTCCATCTTTATGGTCTTTATGAAACCAAAACATCCTGATAGAAAACAAGCTAATTCAATTATTCAATTATTCATAAACTGGAACGGAGTTTCTAGATTTTCCTCCCAAATATCCAGAATTCTGTTATCCTAGGAGAGGAAAAGTGTTCTAAATGATTTATTTTCACTTTAAGAAGAAAATGATTTATTTTCCCTTTAAGAGCAGCTTCTGAATATTGTAGATACAGTCATGTAGCAATGTATCTTCTTAGTAAAATGTCCCACATTTAAGAGCATCTTCCTGCAGGATGTGGTTTGTTTTCCTAATCGTCCATCATAGTGATAACCCTCTCCTCCACTGCTTCCCAATGTGGTCCCCCGCATGGCTAAAATAACAATGCAGTTGAAGCAGTCTGTTGGCTGCAGGAGCCCGTTTTGAAAACTTAGCAATTGGTCTAAGTTTTAGTTTAAGTAAAAATGACTTAAGCATTGAAATGGTTTTCTTCTTACTATCTGAGGATCTAACTAGACTAGACTACAAAAAGATCAGGGAACAAAGTGCTAAAGGAAGCACGCATTTTCTGTGAGGGAGAAAGACAGAGATGGAAGTTCTCGCACTGCCTGGATGAGGAAGGATGACAAGTGGTAGGAGATTGATGAGCTGGCCGGCGTTGCCTGTTCTGGATTTGCAAACAAATCCTTAAAAAAGAAAGATTTTTGATTCAAAATTCAAGTAATAGCCACCTAGGGAGACATAAGGTGTGGTATGTATGCCCCCCAAAATGGAAAAAATAGTATGAAAGAATATTAAGTGGAAATAATTTGACAAGAGACAGAGATCAAGAAATGGTACTTTCACAGGTCCAGAATCTTTGAATTATTCATCTTCTTCTTTTAAATGTGTCGGTTGTAGTGAACTTCACCAGAGCTTTTCACACCAAAGCTTTTTACACCAAAGTCATTAATGGGGCATTATACTGAGAATAAAAAGTGAAATTAATACCCTTTACACAAACGTGTGTTTTCCTTTAAATTATTGTTTTTAAAAGAAAATAAATTAGATATTTAAATTAATGAATCCAACATCTTAAACAATTTAGCCACCCATGTGTCTATCAGTTCTTTTAATAAAACATGGAAAAAAACATATTGTCCAGTAACAAAATAATAAGAAGCTGAGGGGAAAAGGAGCCCCTGGGTGGCTCAGTCAGTTAAGCATCCGACTTCAGCTCAGGTCATGATCTTCCTGTTGGTGGGTTCAAGCCCCACGTCATCAGGCTCTGTGCCGACAGCTCAGAGCCTGGTGCCTGCTTCAGATTCTGTGTCTTCCTCTCTCTCTGCACCTCTCCCCTCGTACTGTGTCTCTCTCTGTCTCTTGAAAATAAATAAATGTTAAAGAAAAAAATTTTTTTAAAAAGAAGCAAAGTGGAACAGCATAGACTGGACTGCAAACAAACAGCGTAAGTCTAAAAATGTCCCCTTGTAAAATTCAGAAGCTGGGCCAAACATCTGTTTGGCTGGCTAGTGGCCATCCTAAGCAATGATCCATGCCTTTTACTTCCTGGGAAAATAATTAAGCAGTAAATCCAACAGTTCCTTCCAGCTCCCCCAAGAGCTGAAAGTGCCAATGACTCAGGAGTTTGTTATAAAAAATTTTTTTAACTATGGACCTTGAGTAACAAGGCTGCTCAGAATCAGAAGCAAGGCAGAGATGTAGGCATGGCACAGAGCCCAGCCCAGTGACTTGTGGGTTCTGTTTTTGGTGTTTTGGGTTGTCACGAAGCCTCCCCAAGGCCTGCATGAATGACCTACCATCGTAGGCTTCTTTCCTTTCTTTCAATCCTTCCTCTCCTCCAAAGGGGTCTAGATGAAGCAGAGACCTGCAAGGACCAGTCCTGACTCTGTGAAGCCCAATTTCCTCTATGAAAACAAAACATGGGTCCACAGGAGCTGAGGACGTAAGAAGAACAAATTCATCTGCTTTTGCTTAGATTATCCTAATCAATAAGACAAAACACACCGATATAGTTCCAGCTCGTAAGAAAAGAAGGGAAGGAAGGCCACAGTTCTATGGTACCTAATTAAGCTTTCAGTGAGTGAAGTAGGGAAAGTCTCCTATCTATGCTATGCACTAATATATTAGGGATGTTACTCCATTAATGCGTAATGTAAAAGAGAATTAAACCTGTTAAGAGAAAGATTTATTCTACATTATCATTTAATTACCAACAGGTCTCTATATTCAATTATAGGACTATCGTTTCATTAGGCACATGCGCTAAGATTTTCTAATTAAAACCTTCCCAGATAACCTGATGCTTCAGCAGATTTGATTAGCATTTTTGTCTTTCTTTTCCTCATTGAAAGCAAAATAACCTATCTTTGTGTTTAAGTCAAAAATAGCAACCTTCTTCCTAGGTCTCTTTTGCACAGACACTATTCACCACAATTTCATGCAGGTTGTCTCTAGGGACAGTCTCACCTTGCACAATTCTTTTAGAGAAGGCTATGACTTTATGGAACAGAATACTGAGTCTCCCTGCACTAGTACGGGTTAAAAATTTAAAGGCTTTAGGGGCATCTGGGTGGCTCAGTCAGTTGAGCATCTGACTTGATTTTGGCTCAGATCATGATCTCATGGTTCCTGAGATTGATCCCTGCATCTGTCAGTGCAAAGCCTGCCTGGGGTTCTCTCTCTCTCTCTCTTTCTTTCTCTTTCTCTTTCTCTTTCTCTTTCTCTTTCTTTTTCTCTTTCCCTCCCTCTTCTCTGCTTTTGCTCTTTCTGTCTCTCAGAATAAAAACAAATAAACATTAAAAAAAATTAAAGTACAAAATTAAAAGGCTTTGGAATCACCTCCACCACTAACCTGTTACACTTCTTGCAAATTACTTGATTTCTGCAACAGTTCCACATTTGTAAATTGGGGAGTGTTATGAGGAAAAAACAACAAAATACGTGACATATTTAGCTCAGCATCTGGCACATAGTAAGTGGTAATTTTTACTGTTGCTATGGTCATTTTCATTGTTGCTGCTGTTACAAAGTATGGATAAGGAAAATATTCAGAGATATCAATTATGGTGTATGTTCTCAGGCAACTTAGTTTCTGAAAGTCTATACTATAAGCATGTTGCTCCATAGACTGATTGGCACCCATCCATTTAGTATTAAGGTTTGAGCAAGTTATTTGTTCTGGTTATTCTCTGATTGTACCACCTATTCGTTTCTCTGCCCCTCCTGGCTCTGTTTTGTATCCCTGGGGACTGACCCACACAGTTTTCATCACCGGAGCTCTCCTGCCTCTGGCTTCTGGTTGGATCCAGCCAATATGAGGCATCAACTGGAAGTCTGAGAGTGAGAAGACAGGTCAGGAAGATCTTCCTTCACTGCCACCCTGCGTTGGGGCCATTGTTCTAGCAAGGGTCACATTCCTCTGCACCCATCACCCAAGGCCCTTCCACATCTCCAGCTCTCGCTAGACTCTGCTAACAACCCTGTTTCTTCCCGTTGTTCCTTCAGACCCACAGTGGTGTTCGCTTCATCTCTTACTAGTACTTGGGTTCAGAACACTCCTCACTGGTTTATCTATACTTTGTGAATAGTCTCTTCATTAAATTCTCATTAGAACTTCACCCAAGTAGAATCATAAATAAAAGTGGCCCTTGCTTAACATATTTTCCTGTAGCCAACAAGATTAAGGTTAATCTTAAAACATTCAATTAAGCCCTTACTATGTGCTAAGTACTTGGCTAAGTACAAAGTGCCAGGGAACAATAATATATCTATACATTTAAATGTGCACGTGCGTGTGTGTGTGTGTGTGTGTGCCATAGTCTTTCTTTTCAAAGACTTCAGTCTTCACAAGAAGCTAGATCTATAAGCTATAAGTCATAATCCAGTATAACAAATGTGGTATGTATATATACAGAGTACTATGAGTATATAAAGATTTATATTCTAACTTATTGTAAGGATGGAGGGTCAGTCAGGAAGAATAATACAAAAAATCTTTCAGTTTGACCCACAGGAGAACAATTTAAGGGGCAGAATCATGAGAAAGTGGTATTTGAGGCATAGAGAATGTTTAAAAGTCATGAGGACATGAATATACACAGTGCGTTTAGTGAAAAGCAAAGTCATGCAGGGTAAGCAGAACATAGTGCTAAGATTGGAAATGTAGCAAGGTGGGTGGAAGTCATCATGAAGTATAGTGAAGTGGCTGGAGATCGCCAGGTTTTGAAGGACATTACCACAACAGGAGCAAAAGAGTTAAGGCTGTGGAATGATTTGACCCTAACTGAAATTTGAATTGATAATTTTGAAGATAATGAAAATAGGGTGAACAGTTCAATGGATTGTAATAATACAGATGGAAGATAAAAGTCTAAAACAGTAGCCACTGGAGGACATACTGCACAAACATTTCAGAGAAAATTAGCAAGATTTCAAGACCTTTGAATACAGGAGGCAGAGGGGGATTAGCTGAGATGTCTTGTTTAAACCATGTCATAAACAGTGACTTTAACTGAAATAGGAAAGAGAGGAAAGGGAGAAGATTAGGCAGAGGTAGATGAGTTCCTTTTGAAAGAAAAAGTATCACCTGTGGGGGTTACAATAATTGGTTTAAAAAAAAGATATGACTGTCACTTTAAGAGAAAAGGAAATAATCTCACGATTTAAAAAAAAAATATTCATCGGGCACCCAGATGGCTCATTCGGTTGCGCATCCAACGCTTGGTTTCAGCTCAGGTCATAATCTCACGGTTCATGGGTTGGAGCCTCACCTTGGGCTCCACTCTGAAGCTGCTCGGGATTCTCTTTCTCCCTGCCCCTTCCCTGCTTGCTCTCTCTGTCTCTCTTTTAAAATAAATAAATAAACTTAAAAAAATAATAAAATCAAAATCACCCTAGAACTGCACCAAATGCCTCTCAAGTGCAAGGGATTTCAAAAGTAAATGCTTTAGAAGTTTTGAGTCAGACATTCACTCTACTTTGAGATCCTCCTTGTATACCAAGCACAGTTAGCCTCCGTCTATGCTGTCCTTCCACAGCATCACCACATTGTACTCGTTTGTTACCCGTATCTTTCTGTCTCCCTAGCTTACTTTGACATATATCCATAGTGACCCATGCAGGGCTTGGCAAGTGGTAAGGGCACTTAATAATCAGTTTTTAGAGGCACCTGGCTGGCTCACTTGGTAGGGCATGCAACCTTTGACCTCAGGGTTATGATTTCAAGCCCCAGTTTGGGCATGGATCTTACTTTTAAAAAATAAAATAAGGGAGGTGGCGGGGTGCGGGGGTGCGGCTGGGTGGCTCAGTCAGTGAAGCGCCTGACTCTTGGTTTCAGTTCAGGGCATGATCTCGCAATTTCTTGAGTTCGAGCCCCACACTGGGCTCTGCCCTGGCAGCGTAGAGTCTGCTTGGGATTCTCTCTTTCCCTCTCTCTCTCTGCTCCTCCCCAACTCATGATGTCTCTGTCTCTCTCAAAATAAATAAATATACTTTAAAAAATAATCAGTTTTTAGGATCATACTTTGGTAAATGCCAAAATTATGACACCCTTCCTGTGTTTTAACATTAAATTCCAAAATAATAGGAGACATGTTATTTTTTTCTCATCAAGTATTCTAGTCATCAGTAATTTTTTAAACTACACGGATGCTTCCTCCCACTTATTACAAAAATAGTTATATAAGACAGATATTTTACTGAAGTACAATTAAGCTTTTGAAAACAAGATCACCTATGACAGTAAATCTCAATCTGAAAACCCAATAATTTGCTCAAATAGTTCCCTTAGCAAAATTTTTTACAGTTAAAACTGTCAGGCTTTAGAATCTACACACATTATAATTATTGTTTTCTCCCCTCACATTACCATGTTAAGAAATATCACTGGATTTTTGAGACTGGCAGTATGAATATTAAACCCCACTTTATTCAAGTGAAGAGTGTGGACACACACACACACACACACACACACCGTAATACATTCCAGTATAGCAATCATGTCACCACATCTTGGATCTTACGCAGAAACATCCAGGACTTTACCTCCAGGTATTAGAAGCGTGTTCAAGTAATTTCAAACACAAAGTATCTCTCTGTGCTCTATCAGAGATAATTAAGTGATCCATATGATGGAAATGTTGATTGCTAAATTAGGATAATACATCACTTCTCTAGGGGGACCTATAGAAGGGGAATAAAAGGCTAAATGGATTCATTATTCTTGGTTGTTCTTATTCTTTTAATTAAAACCAGAACTAAAAATGAAATTATATTTGACTCTGCTTTGCCATTAAATTCATTCACAATTTTACTTTCCTATTTGCCTTTTTAGAAGAGTCTGAACATTCTGTTTCTGTGACGTCTTGCTAAAGGAAGTAGAATCTAGTGAAAAAACCTTGAATTCAGTGTTTAAAGACCTGGATTTACTTGAAGGCTAGTAGCGGGGAAAGGGAGTTACTAGCCCAACCAGATATAAACTTATCCTAAGGCCTCTATAATTAAACCAATGTGGTGTTGACATATGACTAGCCAGGTAGAACAACAACAACAACAAAAAGAACCCAGAAGTACACATGATTAATTGTAGTATTCAATGAAAGTGAAATCACGAATCAAGTGGGAAACACGGGCATTTTCATAAGTGGTACAAAAATAACTGGACAGTAATAGGAAAAAATCAACATGGGATTTTTTTCTTACACCCCAAACTAGTGAAAATTCCAAAGAAAACCCCAAGAAATTTAAGTGTAAAATATGAAACTACACAAGTACAAACATTCGTGAATTTCTCTATAACCCAGAAGTGAAGAAAACTCTCTGACTCAAAATCTTAAAGCAATAAAAAAAATAATAATTAATAAATCTGACTACATAAAGGTTAAAAATGCATGGCGAGTACAATTTCATTAGCAAAATTAAAAGATCAACAATGCTATTAAAAAAACAGTCTAGAGATATGAACAGTTTGTAGAAAAGAAAATACAGGGACACTTGGTTGGTTCGATCTGTTAAGCAACCGACTCAGTCTCACTCAGGCCATGATCTCGCGAAGTGTGAGATCGAGCCCTACGTCGGGTTGCATGCTGACAGCCTTGAGCCTGCTCGGGATTCTCTCTTTCTATCCCTCCCTCTTTTGTGCACATGCATGTGCACGCACACCCTCCCTCCCAAAATAAATAAAATAAACTTAAAAAAAAAGAAAATACAAATGGTCCTCACATGTTTGGGACTCTCAAGTACATGAGGCTCATAATTAAGAGACTAGCTCACAGAGAAATACAAATTAGTATCACACAGATATATTTATCTTATTTATCAAATTGACAGAAAAACAAAAGCTTGACCACATACTTAGTTGGAAAGCATAAGGGGAAATAAATACATCTGCATTATTAAAAAGAATGCAAAATGTTACAAATGTTATGGAGACCAATTTGACACTATTTAGCAAAATTGCCTATTATGTATGTTTACCTCTTCTCTAGGAATCTATATGAAAGATAAAACAATAAAATGTGAAAAGATATACATACATAGACATTTATTGTAAATTTTAAAATGGTAAAAATCCAGAAACAACTTAAATTTTCATCAAAACAGATGAATTAGATTAATTCTGATATACTTACAATGGAATGCTATACAACTATAAAAAAAATTATTACTTTCTCATGTGTGATCCTCAGTATACACCATTAAATGAAAACAGCAAGTTGTAGAAGCAATATGTACATATACACCGTATTACCATTTATCTAGGAAAGGGAGGATATGTCTGTGTAGGTGTCTGGACATACACACAATGGGATATTACACTATAATTACATGAAATTATCACATGTGATAAGAGAAAACATAAATCAGATATAAAATTCCAGAGCAGGAAGTTTATAAAATGAATCTGAATACTTTGCTATTCCATAAAGCAAAGAAGTTATCAGTATCTGAATATTGTCAGAAGGATTCATGAGCCATCTTGAAGCAGCTCCCACTGTTCAAAGATGAGTCATTTACAGCATCAACAAGAGTAATAACATCAGAGGATATAATGAATCAAATATGTTAAAATCCAGGAATTTGCAATGATCATTTTGAAAAAAAAAAATTGATCACCTTTGGAGGATGCTGGGAAAACCAGCTCATTATTCTAAATACTAGTAAATATTATTGGCCTATTAAATATTTTTACATGTATGATTTTTTACCTTACCCATTTTCAGTCAGAATTAGACACCAATAATCATTCTGGATATTCCCAACCTATCAGCATCGAGGTCAAATGGCCATTAAAATAAATAAATAAATAATAAATAATAAATAAATAAATAAATAGGTAGATAGATAAAGTAAAACTTTATTTACAGTAAATAAATAAATAACCTTATTACAGTAAAAACTGTACCTCAGGGTATTCAAAATGTTGATGAGAAAAAAAATTCCTTCTACAGAAGTATTCCAGCTAGCATGTAAGGATGTAATAAAATAATTGGAATGTCACCATTTTGCAAACACCTAAGCACACTCTGAAGCTGGGGAATGATTCTTAATGGCAGTTAACATCACAGCAGAAGACAGCTGGACATTACGCATCTCTTGATGACAATTCACAGCACCACTTAAGAAATAGTCTTGCCAAAAAATATAACCTAAATACGACCAAGCCTTTTGATCTAACCCACAGGACAGGAGACTATGGGGAATGGAGAAACAGATTTGGGGGGTGGGGTTGTTTTTTGGCTTTTGGTTTTTAAGTGAGAATGCAATCAGCAACATACAGAATGTAGGAAAGTTCACAAGACAAAGTACTCTGTTTCTTCAACAAACCAATTTCAACTAAAAAATTTGAAAAATAAAAGTTAAGTAACCTATGAAATAAAAAATCTGTAAGAGACCTCCCAACAGAGTGCAGTGTGCAGCCTGTTGGATACCAGTGCAAACAAATCAGTAATATAAAATCTTTAGACAAACAAACAAATAAAACTGTGTATGAGAAAATACCGACTGGATATTTGATGATGTGAAGACATTACCAGAATTTTTTTATGTATGAACATGGCACTATGACTGCACTCTTTAGCAGAAGTTATTTTTTGTTAGAGGCACATACTCAAATATTTACAGATGAAATACGTCTGGGAACTTGTTTCAAAAGAATTCTGGGGGCAGAGACACTAATGGTGTGCAAATGAATGCAAATATGACTGTGAACAAGTGTAACTATGTTAAGTCTGAATAACGGGTACAGGCAGATGCCCCGTTCTTTTCTCGCCACAATGTGTGTTCAAAATTGTCCACAATACACTACTGGTGGGAATGTAATATGATGCAGCTGTTATGGAAAGCATCATGAAGTTCCCCCCAAAATTAAAAATGGAATTACCATATCCAGCAATCTGACTTCTGGGTATCTTTCCAAGAGAATTGAAATCGGGATCTCAAAGACATATGTGCACTGTACATCCATTGTAGCATTATTCAAGAGCAAAAACATGGAAATAACCTAAATGGCCAGTGGTAGATGAATGGATACATAAAATGTGGTATATATATACAATGGAACATTATTCAACTTTAAAAAAAAAGACATCCTACTATATGCAACAATATAAATGAACCTGGAGGACATTATGCTAAGTGAAATAAACCAGTCACAGAAGGACAAATACTGCATGATTTTACTTACATAAAAAAATTGAAAAAAAAGTGATCACCTTTGGAGGATGCTGGGAAAACCAGCTCATTATTCTAAACACTAGTAAATAAAGGGAATTTTACAGATAACTTATGTTTCCAGTAAAAACTGTACCTCAGGTATTCAAAACGTTGATGAGAAAAAAAAAATTCTTTCTACAGAAGTATTCCAGGTAGCATATAAGGATGTAATAAAATAATTGGACTATCACCATTCAAATTGGGGATTGGGGATTATGAGGGAAAAGAGGAGGTGGGAATCAGGAATTACCTCACTCAATAGGTATAAATTTCATCTATGCAAGATGAATTAGTTCTAGAGATCTGTACAACACTGTGCCTATACTTAACAATACTGTATTGTGCCCTTCAAATGTTTGTTAAGAGGGTATATCTCACGTTAAATGTTCATAGTACAATTTTTAAAAAAGAAAAAAGTATCCATAATAATAAAAAAAATATTAAAAAAGGACCTAAGTACAAATCCGGGATCCACCACTTGTTGTCTATTTAATACAAACCAGGCCACTTATACATTCTGAGCCACCATTTTCTCGTATGTAAATCAGGATATAATACTAACAATCTTATAGATTGGTTTGGCACCTCTACTTTTGGAGCTTGATAATGGTTAATTGAAAAAAAAAGAGAGGTTTGAGAGTCAAAGATGACCCCCACTATGATATTATCCTTCTATGACGTTAGGCAAGTACCTGGCTTCCCTGAGCCTTATTTTCTTTCTCGTTAAAATGGGGATCATACCAGTATCATACCATTTTTATGAGAACTATGTAAATTTGGCACCATATAAATAGCACTTTCTCTCCTCCATGAATCCAGTTTGACTCCCAGTTGGAAATACTCTCTTGATAAATATACTTTGGTTATTATTATACCATTAATCTCCTTTGACTTATTACTTAATAATTTTTTATGACAAGGCTCTGGGCCCCTTAAAAACAGAAACTATTCATATCTTCCCCCTCATGCAAAGTATATCATACATAGTTGGAGATCAATAAATTCCGATGAATTAAATCCCTTAAATAGATTAGATGCTACCTTCACAAACTGATTAATCCCCTGAAACTCCTGACCTTAAATGCCATTGCCAAGTATTACTTAACAATTGTAAGATGTACATAAGAACCTGGGAAAATGTCAGATAATTTCTTGGACAAACCATGAATGTGATAGGTGAAAAACAGGGTAGGATTTGTAGTCCACGTTGATCAACACGGTGACCTGGGCAATTTATTGACAGGTGACAAGCTATAGGATAACTGTCCGCCCCAGGTTTGTCAGCTCCTACATGCCATACAAACGTGTCGTGGATCCAGTAGAATATTGTTTGCAGCATAAAGTGTCAGCTTTGTTCCAAAACTCGTGTGGCTGTGAAGAATCACCTCGCAAAGCTCCCTGCCGTCACAATGGGCAGCGGGAATGGAGCAGTGGAGTTTCATACAGGTGCCATTCCCCTCAGATCAGGTCACTAATGAACGGGAAAATGAATGGGGTCTCCAAAACACAACAGACTCCAAAAGAACCTAAGGTTGGTGATAAAACAACCAACCTTAAATGTAGTTTAAACGTATTTCCACTGGGGGCTAAAACTCAATTCCAGCATTTTGACAACATCTTGACAACATAGTTTTTACTTCTGAGAATTGTTAAGGCCGTTTCCTCACAAAACCTGAAGAAAGCCAAAAGCAGTTCAGTTAAAATGTCTAAATGTGGTCATCTGTTATCCACAGCTCAGTGGGACAGCTCAGCTCAGCTGAGGCCGATGGAGTGGAGCTGTGCACTCTTCCCAGAGTATTCCCGAAAGATTCTCTGAAGCTATTAATTGTGCAGGTCACTGTAGCAAAACTCACTCTTCAGTGCTCTCCCTTGATGTTCACAAGCAAATACTTGAGTATCGCGGAGATAAATGGAGGCTTTCTCTCTAATTAAAGGAAAGATCGTGATCTATAATTTCAAAGCCCGTCAAACATAATCCTATAAAAATATATGAGCTATGCATTAAGCAATGGGGTCTATATCCCCCCCCCAAAAAAAAGATAATAAAATTAAAACAAGCTTAGTTTACACCTTACCACATAAGACATTTGACAGGAGATCATTGCAACATCATTAGTTCACCATAAAGCAATGTTTTGTAAGACCAGGACTCTACTAAAGTCTTTAAAGTCTCCATGCAGTTGTGTCAAAGCATGTTTGATGCCGTAACTCACAATTTTATTAACGTTCTTAATTTACATCAAATATTTTACATAGTGTGATATGGGGATTTTATTTCACTTCCTGGAAAATATTATGCTTAAGAAGGGATGTGGAGCACTTGCAATATATTCCGTAGAGTTTTCCTCAATTTACATTATTACATTCTGGAGTGAGTTGAAATATGCCAAGACTTTATGTAACTGAAATTGTCTATTATTTTCATGACTTGAAATGGGAAAGGGAGTGAAAAATCAGTCTGTAAAAGAACAAAACATAAATCCATTGTGGTCACGTGTTGCCATAATCAGGAAAACCCTGTAGAATTGCTTAAGAAAGAATCTGAACAAATGACTGCATATATTTCGCAGAGGCTGTACTCGTGACAACAAACTAGAGTTTAATTTCTCCGTTAAAAAAAAAACTGTCAAAAGTCAAGATAAGATTCATTATCCATGAACCAGAAATCATAACTCCTGCCATACATGTCACAGAAAATGTTTGTGACATTAAAAAATGAGCTAATATACATGGGAATGGAGAAGCTTTGTAAAAAGCAAAGGAGCAGACGCATATAAGTGATAACCAAGAGGATGATCGTTACCTGCTTATTTGACAAAAATAGATGATATTACACCCAGCGTGTAGCAAATGCTTTTTTAACTGAAATATTAATAGATGTTGGGCAGGCACATTGTCAAACATACTTCTTTAAGTAAAATTAAACACAAAACGAATCTGGAGCATCTTGCAATGCCAGAATTTAAGGACATACTAAAAAAATAAAAACAAAAAACAAAAACCATCCCACAATGACATGACATAGCATGCCAAGGGAACTCCGGAACCAGAGAAACAACTTCCAGTGGCCAAAGCTGCAACAATCTGAGCATCAAAATAAATAAAATAGAATTGGACTATAACCCAATATAACCCCAAATATAAGATAAGATCAGTCAGCCCATAGTGTAATTAATAAACAAATTTAAAAATGAATGGGGGAGAATTAACAAACTCTTAGGCAAAAGAATTCCGAATAATTTATGTAGATATTTCAACCTCAAAGAGAGGTAGCATAACTCCCTACTCATTAAGTGTGGGCTGTGGACAGTGTGGGAAACAAAGGCGAGAAGGAGGAACTTTCCAGTGGAGAAATCTGACACCACCTCAGCCTGCGATCAAGGTTAACATTAACAGTGATGAGTCATGTTGGTGGTGTATACCCCTGATGTGATGTGATGAGAATGGCATTTTGCCTCAGTGGTCTTCCACCCCAAAACCCATAACCCCAGTCTAATCATGAAGAAAACATCAAACAAATCCCAATTAAAGAACATTAGATATGGAGGGTGGAGTGTCAAGGAGTATATGGGAATTTTCTGTACTATCTGCTCATGTCTTCTATAAATCTAACATTTTAACTTAGAAAGAGGCCTATCAAATATGCCTTTTTCTTTTCTTTATAGATGGTGCAGGAGACAGCAGCAACTTGCCTTCCAACTTGAAGAAGATATCGCAATGTGTTCCTGAGCATTGGATTTCCAGAAACTTCACTAAGACAACAGTCTTCTGAAAGATGGTAGGATTTTATCTCTCTGCTCCTGGTTGACACATGTCTTTCTAAGGCATAAAAAGTACTTTATTAACAAACACGCTAAGGAGGAAAGAGTCTGGGTAGTGCGGACACCGACCCTCTGGGAGGTCATGGGGGGAGGAGGGGTGGGTGGCCTTAGTCTGCAGCCTAGGAATCCCAGATGATCTTTGTCCTGTGCTGGTGCTGGTGCTGGAGGGCTGAGGGGCGGCAGAGCTGGTGCAGGGGGTGTAGTCCTCACAGCAGAGCACGCGGATGTGGTAGTTGAGGGAAAGAGAGTGTGTTATATTACACAGCCCTAAAAAAAGACTGGGATCATGTCATTTGTGACAACATGGATAGACCTAGCAGGGATTATGCTAAGTGAAATAATTCAGCCTGAGAAAAACAGGGGCACCTGGGTGGCTCGGTTGAGCAGATCATGATCTCACAGTTCGGGAGTTCAAGCCCCAGGTAGGGCTCAGTGCTAACAGCCTGGAGTCTGCAGCCTGCTTCAGATTCTGTGTCTCCCTCTCTATCTGCCTCTCTCTCTCTCTCTCTGTCTCTCAAAAAAAAAATAAACATAAAAAAATTTTTTTAATTCCATATGATTTCACTCATAAGTGGAATCAAAAAAAAAAACAAGAACAAAAGAACAAATGAATTGAATAAACAAACAAAAAGCAGAATCAGACCTCTATATACAGAGAAGAAACCGATGGTTGCCAGAGGGGAAGAGGTAGAAGATTAGGCAAAACGGGTGAAGGGGAGTGGGAGATACATGCTCCCGGTTATGGAATGAGTAAGTCACGGGGATAAAAGGCACAGCATAAGGAACAGAGCCAATGATATCACAATCGTGATGTGGGTGACAGATGGTAGTTACACTCGTGGCGAACACAGCATAATGCATATACTTGTCCCACCACCATGCTCTACACCTGAAACTAATGTAACATCTTGTGTCGACTATACTCAAATTTTTATAAAAAGGCAGTCTCGGGGGTTCCTGGGTGGTTCAGTCAGTTAAGCATCTGACTCTTGATCTTGGCTCAGGCCACGATCTCACGATTCGTGAGGTGGAGCCCCGCCTGGGGCTCTGCGCGAACACTGTGCTGACAGCAGGGAACCTGCTTGGGGTCCTCTCTCTCCCTCTCTCTCTGCCGCTCCCCTGCTTGCACGCGGTCTCGCTCTCTCTCAAAATAAATAAACAACTTAAAAAAATTTTTTTAAGGCAGAATCAGACCTATAAATACAGAGAACAAACTGATAGCTGCCAGAGGAGAAGAGGGTAGGAGGATGGCAAAACGGGTGAAGGGCAGCGGGAGGAAAAGAAGGTACTTGACCACGTGTTGCATTATATCCGAACAGCACGATGTCCTCAATGTAGTGACCCCAGTGACATTTGGTCCAATTGCAAAGCAATAATGATCTCTGAAGGCTATATTGCAGCAGAGAGCAGGTAGGCTGACAGGCAAAGCAGTGAAGGTGTAATACTAGCTCAGGTTAAAGCAAATACCTTTGGTGATCCTTACAATATGAAGAAAAGAACACTGACCAGGTCAATAACTGCATATCCAGTGCCAGAGGCCATGCTAATTTTCTTCAGTAAAGATGCTCTGTCTTGAACAACAACTGCTGTCTCCATCTGATAAAATTTACAATAATCCACAGTCGTTCTCCAAAATCTATCCAACTCCTACATAGGCCAAATAAGCAAGTTAAAAAAGAATGTGATAGGTGTTACCCACCCCACTCACTTTTTGCCTTTGATGGTATCACTAATATGTGAAAATCCTCCCAGAGATGCGGTATTGCTTCTGGTTTACTACTGTGGTGAGAAGCAGAAATGTTCAGAAGTTTCTGTTAGCCCTTCCTACCATAATGGCCCTTAACCCATGGGTCACAGGCCAATGCGGGGATTCTTCCAAGTGCCAAGTATTTCCAATCCAATTCAGAAATTAGTGAAATGGTAACAAAGTGGGCCTATGAACTAGCTGGTTATGCTGTGGGTCACACCTGGGTTGGCTCCTTGTGTCATCTGGTCACAACTACACTGGGGTCACCAGGAATTAGCAACAATTTAGAGACAGTGTTTAGCAATTCCCAAAGGTCTGAGAATTTTTTCCTAATGCAGAGTCACTCTAGTAAATGTATGCAAGCTTGAAGATAGATTCATAGTTTATACTTATGGCAATGTTTCAGGATTCTTCCTGAAAAGAACTGGACTTTCCCTTCAATTAAGAAGCTCTGGATCCGGGGCGCCTGGGTGGCGCAGTCGGTTAAGCGTCCGACTTCAGCCAGGTCACGATCTCGCGGCCCGTGAGTTCGAGCCCTGCGTCGGGCTCTGGGCTGATGGCTCGGACCCTGGAGCCTGTTTCAGATTCTGTGTCTCCCTCTCTCTCTGCCCCTCCCCCGTTCATGCTCTGTCTCTCTCTGTCCCAAAAATAAATAAAAAATGTTGAAAAAAAATTAAAAAAAAAAAAAAAAAAGAAGCTCTGGATCTATGAACAGGCTTAGGTCTGGACACCTAGGGAAAGGCCATGACCCTCCTCAAGCATTTAATCACTAGTCCTAAAGGGTTTTCTGTTATAATTAAGCCATTTTCTCATAGACTTCTCATCTACTCCATCCCTAGGAAAACTGTGATCAATTTTCTGTAAGTTCTGATTATCGTTATGTCCCTGCTGACCTTTCTAATAAATGTGACAACTTGTCTTTCCTCAACTGGTCACTTGACTTCTGATACTCTAAGATCCTATCATCTCTATTAAAATCAAGGAATCTATGCCAATGATAACATTATCTGCATTCATGCTTGGCTACAAAGGCCAGTGAGCCCAGATCTTTTTTAAGGATGCAGGTGACCCCCTCCTTAATGTATTTGTCATCACCTGGGTAAAGAGATTGAATTCTGGGCATTTTAATTCCTAATATCATGCCATATAAGCACTGGTATCTCAGCATCAGTAAACATAAGCCACCACTGAGTTTAGAGTTTGGTCAACCAACCAAAGAAATTGTTAGAGTCACTTCCAGCTCCATGAGCTAGCACAGTCAATGCAAAATTTCAGCAATTGCACCTATATCAATGTACTTAGTCCCACCCTTCCAGTGTCGTTTCTGTCCTTCTTGGTCTAACACCCCCAGAATCCACTTCCACATACATTCCCCATGTTATGGATTATAATCAGCAAACTTTGCAATTCTATTTCTTCTTGACTTCTATACCTGATTCCTGAAGCATATTGAGATTTGGCCCCAGTTATAGGTCAAGTGGCAACAAGGGGTGGATATGAAAAAGCATGAACATCCCCCTTGCAAGACCTGTGCCCAAGGTGAGTTTGTCATGGATTTTCCAGCAAAGAAATTCCCATACCCTTAGACACAGGAGGGAAAGCTATTTCCACTGGCAAGAAAGACTCAGAGTAACATGGGGAGTTCAAGACTGTTCCCATCCGATTCCAACCAGATGTCCTGACTTTAGTTTTTAGGGTCTCATTTTTTACAGTTAATTATGTAAATTTCACATGAGAAAAGGTTGAGGCTTTTGGTTCAGCTGATGTTGTAATTCTGCAATGCTTAAAATTAATTTTGTGTTTGATTTTCAGCCATGAAATTTCTCTGATTCTGAGATCATGACATAAGCAGAGAATTTAAAGAGGGACCTTAGCTTATCACTTGTTTTTTTTCTGCAAGTGATCCAATTTCCTTATGAAAAACACCATAGTTCTTGCAGTCACCACTGCTGCCCTAACAGTCAAGTACAGCAGCCACTTGGGCTCTCAAGGCATTTGGTTCAAATTGGCACTTCATCACAATGACAGATGATGGATGGTTTCATTAATCGTGATGCTACCGTATGTCATGGACTATCATCCCATTTTCTCCTGATAAAAAGTGCAGCACTGCACCAGATCCCAAGGACATGACCAGACCAATCTCTAAAATTCCATCTTTAAAGCTTTTTCTACGAGGACCATTCTCAACATCAGTTCTATAGCTGCTCATGTCCAATCAAAAACCAGAAGCCACACAGGAATTAGAACACAGAAATTTTCATTCAAAAATAATCAACTAGTAAAAGGTTGTTAATTGTTAAAAGGAGGAAATAGGACTATAAAGGGTTCAGAAGTAGCAAATACAGAAAGCAAGAGGAACATGCAGACTGACAATGGCCGGAAGACAGGTGCTTGAGCTGGTCTACAGAAACAGCAGACCCAGGTTTGGAGAACCTTGCCTGAGGGTCCAAGTAAGGCAGAGGACTGGTGGCTATTTTTAAAGGGTGAGCTGTATAGGCAAGAAAGCAGAGACCTGGAACTAAACAGGTACACAAACTTGGGCAGGAATTATACGTGGTAGTTGCATCCTCTGGGATGTAGACACCAAGATAGACTTAGAAGTACATATATGCTGGGAGCAAAACCTGTGAAAGATGAAGGAAAACTGGGGCAAGGTGAGCAGAGAAAGGCTTAAGACCATGATGCAGGTCCAACACAGGTGACGGGGAAAAGGAAAGGAAAAATGGCAGGAAAAGACTCAGACTGTGGTGAAAGTCTCATTTAGCCCAATGGTTGTCCACAGAGGAGTTCCTCACAGGCCAGATATAGTGGGTATTTTTGTTCAGTCATTAGTTGAGGGTTGCCTTGAAAGCACAAGACTTCAACTCAAAGCAGAAGATCCTAAAAGCCCCTGCAGTCAGGGGTTTTCGGCTAACTGCACTCCCCACAGTAAGATCTGAGCACTGTCCTCCATGACTATCACCTAAGTTAGGTCCAGTTGCTACCAAGAGGTTAAGTGTGACCATAGTGGATGGAGTAGGCTGGGACTAGAAAGAGGGAAGAGAGGCACACAGGGTGCAAAATTCAAAGAGGCACTTGCTCGCAGTGGCCCGCCATGTACTTGCACGAGTCTAAAGTGAGTGTCTCCAATTTTGCAAGCTGTGTGCCTCCCTTGCCTCTCCTGAGTCCCAGCCCTGCACAAATTCACTATTCAGATACTACAGTTCACTTTATTATATTTGCTTTTTCATATTTTTATCCAGCCAACAATTCATCTTTTTTAAAAAAAAATTTTTAACATTTATTTATTTTTGAGAGACAGAGAGAGACAGAGCATAGGCGGGTAGGGCAGAGAGAGGGGGAGACACAGAATCCGAAGCAGGCTCCAGGTTCCGAGCTGTCAGCACAGAGCCTGATGCGGGGCTCAAACTTACAAACCGCGAGATCATGACCCGAGTGGAAGCTGGACGCTTAACCAACTGAGCCACCCATGCACCCCTCACCCAACAATTCATTTTAATTTTTTAATGTTTTTTGAATTATGCTCATCTCTGAATATTTCTCCTTTTGTTTTATTAACTAGAGTTTACCATTTTATGGTTTCATTTTTGAGATAAAATTATATACAGCAAAATGTAAAAATTTTCATTGGATGCTTACTGAGTTGTAAAAAATGTAAACATCAATGTAGCATAAACCTCTGTCAAGATACGGAACAAGATAGCTCCCAGACAGTCCCCACGCACCCCTTGCCAGTGAGTGTCCACCTCCCCCACAAGAGGCAGCCACTGTTTTAAGTCTTTTTTTATTATTATTAGGGACTGGTTTTACCTCTTCTAGAAATTTGTATAATAGAGTCCCATAGCCTAACTATGCTATGTAGAGATGGCATGTTTGTGATTCTGTACAGAGTTTTTTGAACAAATTTTGCTGAAACTTGGTACCTGGGTTAAGAGTTTGTCATTACAAAGGAATTTATACCAGTTTACCTAGAAGGATTGGCCCTACTCCAGAGGTATTTGTCTACATTTCACAGGGGATGAGGCCCAGACCTTTAGAGTCACTGGATTCTGTTATTTTCCTCAAAAGAATAATGGTTAGTTGGTTCGTTGATTGGCTGTTTGATTGGTCTGTGTTAGCAAACAGTTTAGCTGGACTAAAATCCCTTTGATGAGTGGAAGACGAAATCTGTGTTAAAGTGTTTGTTTGGTTCATTGGTTGGTTTTAAATCCTTAGCTGGTTTGCTTATCATCCACCCCTACATACGGAGCTCAGAGGTCAGCCAGAGAATTGAAAAGAGTTTATATGTAGAATGTAAATCTTCAGCTCTCTGGCTCTCCTCTTCCTGAGACTGAATTCCCTTCTACTTTCAGTCTGCTGTGGTCATCCAAACCCTATCCTCTGGTTTACCAAGCCAGTAAGACTGCACATTTCTACCAGAGTGTCAGTTATCTTGTATGATGCTGACAGGGCTCTGCACTCAGGCAAAGGGCCAACCAGTGTCATTCCCTTCTTCAAACAGTTGTTTTTTACCCTTTTAAGAGAGTTTATAACTGTTATCTGTAGAATACAAAACCTCCTCCACACTGAGTTTTTTAAAGGCTCAGAAAAAAATAGCATATGTCAAATCTATTTTTCATATCATTTGCACAGCATATTGTGTTTTCCTAAATGACTGCAACATTACCCCCCTGCCGCGCCCCAGCCCTCGTTTCTTTTTCAAAGTGACTTTAGCAGTCCTCACACCAAGAGCTTTCATCTATGGGGATGGGGCTTGTGCCCACTCTGACCACTACAGTACAGTGAAAGTAAGGCCGTTTAACTTCAAGTCTAGGTCTTTACAAGGATATGCATCCACATGTCTTTCTCTTGGGCTGTTAGGTCTGGGGGACTGAACCAGCCAAAACCCCTGATCTACCACCAAATAAGTGAGTGAATGAGCCTTTGGATGATACCAAATTCCAGCCTTCGAGGCTTCCAGCTGACCCTAGACATCACGGAGCTGGAACAAGCTGTCTCATTGTGTTCTCTCCAAACTACTGACCCATAAAATTCTTGGCTGGTTTTTACTAGTAAGTTTTGGGGTAATTTATTACAGAACATAAATGACCACAATGACTTAGATGTTAGGATTATCCAGGTATGACATCTGTAACACCAATGATTTCCAGATTTATTTGGGTTGATATGGATGCTAAAAAAGATGCTCCCTTTTTCTCTCCCAATTTCCTCTTAAAGTGGCAAGTTAAGAAAACGAAGTTAAATTTTCCAGATAAAAGAGGACTGTTGTTGACTGAAATGTATTCCTTCATTGGGATTTCCTGCCCCTTGAAAATTTTAAATGATTTGAACCTGAATTCTCTGTTTCTCAGAATCAATAATTCAATTTTTATTTGGAGTATTTATGATTAATTGTAACACTTCCTGTAATATCATATATGCAAGGTCAATCTTTTACTATACAAGCCAGCGTTATTGAATCTTAAACAGGACATGAATGCTTTTAGAACAAATTCAACAAAGGAAGAGTTTAGTAAATTCTATCTTTTGTCAAATAATAAACTGCATATTAGTAAACAATTGCAAATAATAATAAAATATGCATACATAGCTCCATACCCAGGGGGGAAAAGGTGAAGTTATAGATAAACCCCTTTTTAGAGGAAAAAACTTGAGAATGGATTCAACATCAAGGGGAACTATGTAAAATCTGTTGTATAAAAGTGGATTAATGTTTTGAAAGAAAACAACTTCCATGCTACATTTCTTTTGATTTATTCACATTTTCTTCAAAAGTTACTGATATACATGATCTAAAATCTATCTAAAATCTATCACGTACAATTACAGGAGAAAACAAGAGAGGTAGATAATGGGATATTAATGCTAGATTGTTAAAGACAAACTCATTTATCACTAATGGCAACATAAACTGGTACAATGCTTTTGGAGAGCCATTTGGCAACGTCTATCAGGAGGAATAAAACTGTTCACACCCGATGACTCAGTGGTCCCACTGCTGAGATATAAAAGCTATAAGTATGAGGGTTTCTATTACATAAAACTTCTAAACTAAAAAATGGCAACAATCTAAATGTTGAACAATTAGGGAATGACTTTAAAAAGCCAGTGGACTTTTGTGTAGTTATTAAAACTAATAATTTTAAAGGCTATGTAATGCCTGGAAAACATGCTAGTTTATGATAAAACATTAAATGATAATATAATAATACAAAGACAGAACATTATTAAATTAAAAAATAAATATAAAGGTAGACAAGTACTAGAAGGGAAAACATAAAAATAAAAACGTATTGGTTTTTAGGAGTTGTGAGCATCTTCAGTTAATTTTACCTTTTAAAATTCTGATACTGTTTAACTTAGAAGCAATGCTGATTGTACGATCAATTATAGCAGACTCATACTCTTTATTTTGTTTTTTAAAAAAACGTTTATTTATTTTTGAGACAGGGAGAGACAGAGCATGAATGGGGGAGGGTCAGAGAGAGAGGGAGACACAGAATCCGAAACAGGCTCCAGGCTCTGAGCTGTCAGCACAGAGCCCGACACGGGGCTCAAACTCACAGACCGCGAGATCATGACCTGAGCCGAAGTCGGATGCTTAACCGACTGAGCCACCCAGGCACCCCTAGACTCATACTCTTTAAAACACTGTTGGCTATTTACTTAGACCTCTGTCATTTCTGACAGCATTAATAAAAAATTATGCTAACCATTCAACATGATATCTCATTGTGGTTTTGATTTTCATTTCCCTGATAACTTGTGATATTAAACATCTTTTCATGTACCTGTTGGCCATTTGTATGTCTTCTTTGGAAAATGTCTATACAGTTCCTCTGCTCATTTTTTAATTTGATTGTTTGGCCTTTTATGTTAATGAGTCATGAGTTCTTTATATATTTTGAATATTACCCGCTTATCAGACGTATGACTTGCAAATATTTTCTTCCACTCTTTAAGTTGCTTTTTCATTTTGTTGATTGTTTCTTTTGCTATGCAGAAGCTTTTTCATTTAACATACTCCCTGTTAGAATGACTATCATCAAAAAGACAAGAGATTACAAGTGTTGATAATGACGTAAAGAAAAGGGAACACACTGTGCACCGTTGGTGAGAATATAAACCGGTACAGCCATGATGGAAACCAGGAGGGAGGTTTCTCAAAAAATTAACAACAGGACGATCATATGATCCAGAAATCCCACTTCTAGGCATATATATAAATGAAATGAAAACAGGATATCAAAAAGATATCTGTACTCTCATGTTTTTTATTGTCGCAGTATCCACAATAACAAAGACATTGAAATTGTCTGTTGATGGGTGAAGATGCACCTTATATACATATATACACACACTGTATATACCCAATATGGTGTGTGTGTGTGTGTATATATATCTATACACACATACATACACATATATATATACATATATATATATATATACAAACACTGTATATACCCAATGTGGTGTGTGTGTGTATGTGTGTGTGTATATAATATATACACACATATATATACCACATATACACATATATATACCACATATATATATATATATACACACACACACGCTGTATATACCCAATATGGTGTATATATATACACACACATATGTACACATATATACACACACATATGTACACATATATACACACACATATGTGTGTGTATATATATATATATATATACACGCAATATGGTGTATATATATATATACACACACATATGTACACATATATACACACACATATGTACACATATATACTCACATATATATACATACATATATATATACACACATATACACACACACACACACATATATATGTGTGTGTCTGTATATACAATGTATACAATATACATATACATAATGTACAATATATACAATATATATATGTGTGTGTGTGTGTGTATATGTGTGTATATATATATATATGTGTGTGTGTGTGTATGTGTGTGTGTGTGTGTGTGTGTATACAATGTAATATTATTCAGCCATGGAAAAGGAACTCCTGCCATTTGGGACAACATGTATGGACCTTGAGGAAATTATGATAGGTGAAATTATGCTTAGTCAGACAGAGAAAGACAAATACCATATGATATCATTTTTTTTTAAACGTTTATTTATTTTTGGGACAGAGAGAGACAGAGCATGAACAGGGGAGGAGCAGAGAGAGAGAGACACACAGAATCTGAAACAGGCTCCAGGCTCTGAGCTGTCAGCACAGAGCCCAACGTGGGGCTCGAACCCACAGACCGTGAGATCATGACCTGAGCCGAAGTCGGATGCTTAACCGACCAAGCCACCCAGGCGCCCCCATATGATATCATTTTTATGTGGAATCTAAAAAGACTGAATTCATAGAAATAGAGAATAGAATGATGGTTAACAGGGGTTGGGGCTGGGGGAAGTGGGGAGATGTTGGTCAAAGGAACAAACTTTTAGTTAGAAAATGAGTAAGTTCTGGGAATCTACGGCATAGTGTTGTCATTTTAGTTAACAATACTGTATTGTATACTTGAAAAGTGCTAAGAGAGTAAGTCTTAAATGTTCTCACCACTAAAAAAAGGTAATCATGTGATGCGATGGAAGTGTAGTTAATGCTACCGTAGTAATCTTATTGCAATATAAAAGAGTATCAAATCAACACATTGTGTATCTTAAATTTGCACAATGTTATAGGTTAATTGTATCTCAATAAAACTCGAAAAAAATGTATGCAGCAACTCAGACATAGCTGTGAAGGGAGTGAACTGTTTAAGGGAGTGAAGGGAGTGAAATTTCCTAAAGCTGATAGTTTTCAGCTTAAATAGATAATACATATACACATGGCAGCCCTTGCCTCTTTGAAGCCCTATGATTTGAGTAGATTATCCTAGTAAATGAAAAATACTTTGTTCCATAGTCCTCACTCTGCTCCAGATTTTACAAGCTCTTTCCAATTTTTTTCAGAATCTTCATTTTGTTTTAACATAGCGTTAACTAATGCTATCCTGGTTTGACAAGAGATTTTTCAGGGAGAAGTAAAAACGCAAGTGGCTTGGAGTTACAGGTAAAAGACACAGTTAAGCAAACATTTAAGAAAAAGGAGACTAAGTTTCACCTACTTGATAATTTTGTTTGAGATGGACCTATTGATGGTCCCATAGTACAGGGGTTCTTAAACTTCACTATATTTAGGAACAGCTTCAGGTATGGAGTTTTTAAAATATAACTTGTACACCAGTCCACATGCCTAAAGAAGGTGCTTGAATTTATGAAAACTGGCCCAGGATCTACGTTGTAACCAAGTTCCAAAGTGATTCTGATACAAGCGGTCCCAAGACCATGCCTGGGAAACTTTGATATAAAATTTAAATGGATGTGCCTGGCTTTTCTTTTCAGATAGTCCTGGTCTGGTCGAAAAATGGGGGAAAATGTACATTATACATATATATATAGAGAGAGAGAGAGAGAGAAAGAGAGAGAGAGAGAGAGAGCCTCCATGATATTCTTCTTTGTTTAATTTCATTGTTTTGCCCCAAGTGGAAGAGAGCACAGAAAAACAAAATCCATTTTAAGACAGAAAGATGTTACTATTTGCAAAATGTTCTCCATGACTGACTAAATCATAATAAGGTTATCTATAGAAAACAGTGGGAATTTACCTCATAAGCCCCAGGATGGAGGCATGCTGGGAGACAGGCTACTGCCCAGATCTCTCTGTCCTCAGTTCTCCAGACTCCCAGGTGGACCAGAGTGAAGGCAGCAACACTGCGACCGGTTCTTTGCTCTCTCACCTCCTCGGATTGTGGTTTCCATTTAAGAGTTATCGCTTTGATATATATCAAACCTGATATGTATCAGAAATAGGCCTTCGAAAAGAAAAAAAAAAAGAAACCCTGAGAATTCTGGCAAAAAAAAAAAAAATGGAGTCAACCTATTTAAAAATTCCATAGTCATCAAGGAAAACCAACGAAACTGGTGGAAGTCATGGACATTTATGTCTTTCCTGCTCCCCAGTTTCCATGGGTCATTAATACTGAGAATTGTGAACATTCTCACCTGCTAAAGAAAATTTCAAAAAGCTTAAAACACATGATAGGTTTAGCCCTTCCATGTTTTGGCCTTCACATTAGCTGTGTCTGGAGCCATTGAAGCTCAGTACATGCAAAGCCTGTAAAAAGAAAGAAAGAAAGAAAGAAAGAAAGAAAAGAAAAATAAGAAATATTTAAGAATAACCTATGGCAAAAGGAACACTGAAGATGTGATGTGTTGCAGATTGCCAAGAGAGAACTATAAATGTCAAATTGTGTCACACCAAAGCCCTGAACTGCAAAGGGTAAAAAGACTGAGAAGAGTTAAGAAGAAAAATTAACAGAGCGAAGGAAAGGGAAGAGAGTGAAGAGGAACAGAAATGGAAAAGGGAAAAGTCAGGGGCACTGCTAGGAACAATGGGGAAGGCTGCTGCGGGTACATAAAAACAACTGGGCAAAATAAAAGACATGTTTTAGAAGAGAGAAAACTACCAAATAGAACCTGACAGTCTAGACCATTCAAGGAAGAGCAAGTGGCGTGAACTCTCCTCCACAGTCCTCCAGGACTGATTGCATCTTCAGTGAGAAACTACAGAAGAAACATGGCTCCGGTTCAGCAACGGAAAAAGCTGTGTTAAAGGCTATTCTAACCTCTCTGCAGACAAAGCCTGGAAGAAATATAAAAAGATTGGTGTCACCTTCTCAGAAAATGGAGATCTACCTGCATTTTGTAACCTAAAATAGGAAAACTTTGAAAGGTCAATAAAATATCGATTCAACATTTTATATGACATTGAGAGCCATAAAGGAGATATTACATTCTTTGTAGATTCTGAGGCAAATAAGGTTCATCAGCATGGCCCTTTCATGAAGTCAAACTAATTCAAAACATTCTTTGTTTGGTCTCATTAAAAAAATCACTCTGTCCAGCTTTGTCCCAAATGTGCTAAACATGTTGCAGATGATGTTTATGATGGCAATGAAGTGCATATTGGAGTAAAAAAAAAAAAAAATATCCTGACTTTTAAATTATACCTTCCACATTCCTAAGGTCAAGATGGGGAAATATAAAGAATTCAAGGAGTGCTGGGTGGCTCAGTCAGTTAAGCATCTGGCTTCAATTCAGGTCATGATCTCATGGTTGCTGAGTTCGAGCCCCACATGGGGCTCTCTACTTTCAGCCCAGAGCCCACCTCAGATCCCCTATCCTCCTCTCTCCCTGCCCATCCCCCCATCACGTGCACATGCATTCTCTCCCTCTGTCTCTCTGTCAAAAATAAATATTTTTTTAAAAAAGAATTCAAGAGAAGCTCCTTTAAAGAATAATTGCTTTTGCTGACTCTCAGAAACAAATTTCAAGGGATTCATCTCTGTGTTTTGGGTTTTGTTTTAAAAATATTTCAAAGGGTAAGATAAAATGTGAAAATGGAGTCACTGGCAAAGCATTTCCCATTCAAAATTCTTCACAAATATTTGTAGCAGTCATGTGGCTCTCTGACCTGCTGCGGGGCATATTATAGATCGCAGTTGAGAAAAAGACTTAAAAAGGTAAATGAATTTTTAACACCAGGGTTTTATCAAATTGCCTCAATTTTTGTGTAATTGCCGGACCCTGAGTGCCTTGCAGATGTCTGTAATTAGCAAAGTTATAAAATATTCTAAAAGCCAACAGGAGGTTGACTGCATAATGAAAGTTTTGTGTCCTTCCTGACTTACAACATGGCTGCCCTGAAAATGCCAACTTTGGCTGTGATGTTTTCAGAGATGTCTGAAGCTAAATACTAAAAACATAGGCAAACAGGTTCAGCTCTGGACTAGGCTGACCATATGCTAAATATGCTATCAGCCTTGCCAGGCATGTTTTCACCTTTATATAAGAATTTTTTTCTAACTTAATGGAATTGACTTCTCAACTGCAACTATTCAAATATATCCCCAAGTCTCAGGATATATCCTCTATAACTGGATAATTCCTCTAGTCTTCTTCATATCCACTGTTTGGCAATCAGTGTGTTGGGACATTCGGTTAAAAAGCAGACCTCAGTGGGGGCACCTGGGTGGCTCAGTTGGTTAAGCGTCTGACTTTGGCTCAGGTCGTGATCTTGCACACGTGAGTTCGAGCCAAATATCAGGCTTGCTGATGTCAGCACAGAGCCTGCTTCAGATCCTCTGTTCCCCTCTCTCTCTGCCCCTCCCCTGCCCATGTGCACTCACTCTCTTTCCCTCTCAAAAATAAATAAAAACTTTTTTAAAAAAATAATAAAATCTAAAAAGCAGACCTCAATGTCATGTATGTATACAAAAGGGTTACATTTAAAGAGCAGGACAAATGACCCAGTCTTATCAACTGGTTAGTGTATACCACAAAACCAGATCTTCCAGCCTCCTGGAAGATCATAGGTGTTGAAGTTCACAGACTTAGATCTAACCCATCCCGACATGTACTAGCTGAGCGACCTTGATTAAGTTACTTAATTTCCTTGTGCCTCAAGTTTCTCATGAATAAAATGGGGCTATATTGTGTAAAGTTGCCGTGAAGATTTAATGAGCCAATGTGTGAGCAAAACAACCCAGGGACTAGCACCAGACAAGATCTCAATAAGTATTAGATACTAATTTCAACATTTTAACCAGATCGTTGTAAGTTATTTGGGTCCCTTGGGACTACTGTGGTTTAACTGAGCACTTAACCACCAGACAGAACTTCAAACTACAATAAAATATTAGCCCAATATTAAAAATGCTCTAACAGAAATATAAAGTGAGTAGCAGGAAGTGATGTGAATAAGTGTACGATTCCATGATCGGTGGTGGAAGGGGGAAACTTTCCAAATTGATAGAGTTACCAGATGTAAATTTCAGGTTAGACTCACGCCAGTCAGAGTGGCCAAAATGAACAAATCAGGAGACTATAGATTCTGGCGAGGATGTGGAGAAACGGGAACCCTCTTGCACTGGTGGGAATGCAAACTGGTGCAGCCACTCTGGAAAACAGTGTGGAGGTTCCTCAAAAAATTAAAAATAGACCTACCCTATGACCCAGCAGTAGCACTGCCAGGAATTTACCCAAGGGATCCAGGAGTACTGATGCATAAGGGGCACTTGTACCCCAATGTTTATAGCAGCACTCCCAACAGTAGCCAAATTATGGAAAGACCCTAAATGTCCATCAACTGATGAATGGATAAAGAAATTGTGGTTTATATACACAATGGAGTACTACGTGGCAATGAGAAAGAATGAAATATGGCCCTTTGTAGCAACGTGGATGGAACTGGAGAGTGTGATGCTAAGTGAAATAAGCCATACAGAGAAAGACAGATACCATACGCTTTCACTCTTATGTGGATCCTGAGAAACTTAACAGAAACCCATGGGGGAGGGGAAGAAAAAAAAAAAAAAGAGGTTAGAGTGGGAGAGAGCCAAAGCATAAGAGACTATTAAAAGCTGAGAACAAACTGAGGGTTGATGGGGGGTGGGTGATGGGTATTGAGGAGGGCACCTTTTGGGATGAGCACTGGGTGTTGTATGGAAACCAATTTGACAATAAATTTCACATATTGAAAAAAAAACAAATTTCAGGTTAGACAATTAGTACCTCTATCTAGAGGGGTTTTTTGTTTTCTTGTTTTAATCTCCAAAAGCTTTCTGAACCAAAAACCTTTTAAAGGCATATGTATATTATTTACTTTGTCACTCTCCAAACAATTTTCTGAGGGTTTGAATGGTTATATTAATTTCGCCTCATATAAATCCTTCCTCCACAACTTTTAGGCACCACGAGATATTACAATAAAAATTAGAAAGTGACCTAAAAACATAAATGATGCCACTTACAAAGATTCAGATGCTACCTTTGACAGTAAGGACCTGGCCAGTAATTGATAATTCTGCCTTCTCAATGTATTAGCATCTTGAATATTCTGAGCAGTGTCTGTATAAATGTATCTTGCTGAGCCACAGGGTTCCTCGGGGGAGACTCACGGGCAACAAGTGGGGGGGAGAATGGGTGGATTTCTGGGCTGTCTGTACATGACCCACTTTTCCAAGCCAGTTCTAGTTCCACTTCTATCTATTTTATATATGACGGTAATTCTCCTCAGTGGAAAAAAAATGGTTTTACTCCTATTCAGTAGTTTGACATCTCTAAATATTACCATGAAATTCTAAATTAAAAATATTTTCATTCAAGAACCCCACTTCTGGAACGTCTCTTGGCTATACTTCTTCCTGAGTCTTGCCCTTCCAAACAAAAGTGTCTTTTCCAAATGTAGAAAATTGTAGATTTCAAAGTTTTAAGCCTAACTCATGCTTAAAGACATTGCTAAAATCTCTAGGCCACCTTGTACTCTCCCTTCTCTGATCTGCTAAAGAAGTGAGTGTCCACACCTCTCCCAGGACCCCCAGTACTGTCCACACCACTCCTCCAACAGCAGTGTTGGTCTTCTGTTGTTCCCTCTCTCCCGGGTGCATGCTTCCTTCCTCCATTGAGACCACACATTTTCCAATGTCAAGACTATGCTTTAGAACTCTTTAGGAGATTTTACCTTCTCTGCCCATTAGACGTGAAGAACCCAAAAAATATTGGCTGAACAAAATTAAAACATTAGCTATAAGTTTGCAGAAAGTCTTCAGTGGGAAAAATAAAAGGCAGAATTCAGTTTTGGCGTTTAAACACACACCCCTGAAAAAAATTAGCAAAAATACAAAAGCATGGAAGCTGGAAGCTTTAATATGTTCTTAAAAGGCAACAAAGTAGCAAATGTAAATCAAACATCAGTCTCCCTGTAGTGCAGTAGGGTGGTAATAGTTTTCAATTTCTAATAAACACACAGGGGTTTTTTTGGCAGACTGTAATAATCGAAAAATTGGGTAAGGCACCAAACTGGGGAAAAATGACAATGTAGGCTTGGTCTTCCCAATTGTTTCTATGATTAATGATTACCATCACATAAACCTCCCAGCAAACTAACCCTAAAACTCTGAGAAGTAAAGACATGACTCAAAAAATATATAAATAATGGAACAAACAGATTGGGGATGCATTAGTAAACTATTTAATACCAAAAAAAAAGTGTCCAATAAGAATTGGACAGGGGGGCGCCTGGGTGGCGCAGTCGGTTAAGCATCCGACTTCAGCCAGGTCACGATCTTGCGGTCCGTGAGTTCTAGCCCGCGTCGGGCTCTGGGCTGATGGCTCAGAGCCTGGAGCCTGCTTCCGATTCTGTGTCTCCCTCTCTCTCTGCCCCTCCCCCGTTCATGCTCTGTCTCTCTCTGTCCCAAAAATAAATAAAAAACGTTGAAAAAAAAAATTTTTAAAAAAAGAATTGGACAGGAGATTTGTTTTTTATTACCTTCTCATTATTCCAGGGTACCAAGCAAAGCTCAACACAAGCAAAATTTTTCTTCTAGGAATCTCCTCAGTCCCTCTATTTAGGTAAGAGCAGAACTTCCTCTTCCATAAAAAATGCACTTGAATCCAGCTGTGATCTAATTGTCTCCTGTGGCTACACGTGCATAAATGTTTGTGCACATATTCCTATCAACAAAGTTATGAATCAGAAATGTGTTTATGCATTTTTTGAAAATAGTAATAAATGTTTACAGTGGTAAGACTGTGTGTCCTAACGATTATAATAATCCTTTCAATTTGTGTTGAGCTTTACAGTTTATAAAGTGGTATTACTTAGTTTCATTTTATTCTCACAGTTACCCTGTAGGTAGGTGTAACTGTGAGATCCACAGTGGCAGATCCACTGGCAGATCCACTGGGTAGATGAAGGTGCTGAGACTGGTGGGGCTGGAACCATCTGCACAGTTATATGGGGACATACACATATGTCCTCAGCACAGTCAGTGAAAATGATGTATAGACGCACAAGGGAAAGTCAACTCTTCTGAGTACGGACCTGCTGCCACATGAGCACTTTTAGCTGCCATTATTTTTAAATATATTCTGAATCTACATATCTGATACGACACACAAAATAAAAATTTCAAATACAGTATCTTCCAATGATATTAGAACTATAGTAACAAGCCACTGATTAGAATCAGTAAAGCAAATAAAATAATGAATCTCATTTATCTTCCCTGTTGCATTCTTAACTTTATATACCTATGACATCTTTCTAAAATCTATATGTTTGCTTTCTTTCATTCATCCAGTCACTCGGCAGATGTTTACCTGGTCTTCTATTTTTCCAGCTAGGTGCTTGAGATACGGAGCTGAACAAAACAAAGCCACCCCATCGTCAGGGAGCTGATAGTCTGCTTACAGATGCAGACATTAGGCCAACAGGCAAATGCAGAAGTTGTGAGATTGGTACAAAGGAAAAGAACAGAATGGTCTGAGATAAGATAGTGAGGGTCTTAGACTGGAAAACAAGCAGCCTTCTCTGGGTATGTAGCATTTAAGCTGCTGCCTGAATGGTTTTTCTGTTTCTTTAACACTATTCCCTGCATACATTCACTGTGCCAGCCAGAGTTCCCAACGGTGCAGTCCTACAAATGCTGTGATGTACAAGGATAAGCAGGACAGCTCTCAGGGAGCTCATTGTGCAAGGGTAACGGTGCAGCCAAACTTGTTTTGGAGCTTGGAAAACATATATTTAGCTATTGAGCTCGAAATAATCAACACAGCACATTCTTGCTGGATACATTATTTTAAAACTTAAATCCAGACCTAACTCATTCATCCCATAAGATTGAGCAGATCTTCACCCTTCAGTATCATCACTGAAAGAAATGTCCCATGGGAGTCTGATCCAAGTATTAACTTGAGAATATTGGGATAAAGCTTTGCAATAAGCAAAGATCACAAGAGACACCATTATCTTACTACCCTTACCCATTCTTTTCTAATTGTAAATGTAATGTCTTAATTTTTTATACTTCTCTGACATAATTTCATATTTTCCAATGAATCATATTTACCTAAATTGGATTAATTAAAATTAGCTGTCATATAAATATCCATGTATCAGTCTACCCAACTGAAGAATATTATCATAAATATGTTGATAATTATAAGTATTGAATCATGAAAACAGTCAATCTTAAAATATATTGCAAACTATGATAATCTATTTTATTTCCATAATTTTTTTCTCCTTTTAGCCTGTCTTTATTATTTAGCTATTTTTATTTAGCTATTTTATTTTTATTTAGCCTGTCTTTATTATTTAGCTATTTTAGCTACTCAAGAGTAATGTCTTTGGGACACCTGGGTGAGTCAGTTGGTTGAGCAACTGACTCTTGATTTTGGCTCAGGTCATGATCTCACAGTTTATGAGATGGAGCCCCCTGTGGGTCTCTGCTCTGACAGTGCAAAACCTGCTTGGGATTCTCTCTCTCCCTCTCTCTGTCCTTCCCCTGTTTGCATGTGCACACACAAGCTCTCTCTGAAACAAACAAACAAACAAAAGAATGTGTCTTAGTCATGAATCAAAATAACAAGAAAAGAGATATATATCCCTAAAGTTATTATGAGAACGGAAGCATTAAAAAAAAAATCACTATGGCAATGCTGGGCTTTCTTGCTCTAACTGTAGAAGTTTACCTGGGCTTCTATTTCCACTCAAGCTTATTCTTCTAATGAAATACTATCTGCATACAAAAATAAAAAATAAAAAATCAGTTATCAGATCCATTACTTATGATTACTGGAGATTTTGTGACTCTTTGTATTCCAAAAGTTTGTTTAATTCTCTTTATATGGCTTGTCTAGAAGAATTAATACACAGTTTTATGGTAATCAACACTCAGTCTTAAAAAAAAAAAAAAACAGAGCACAAATCATAAATTAGGTGTTAAAGGTATTTTGTGTACTTGGGGCACCTGGGTGGCTCAGTCAGTTGGGCATCCGACTTCAGCTCAGGTCATGATCTCATAGTATGTGAGTTCAAGTCCAGTGTCGGGCTCTGTGCTGACAGCTCAGAGCTTGGAGCCTGCTTCAGATTCTGTCTCCCTCTCTCTCTGCCCCTCCCCTGCTCATGCTCTGTCTCTGTCTCAAAAATAAATAAAAACATTTTTTAAAAAAAGATATTTTGTGTACTAAAAAAAAAAAATCAAATATGTTGAAACAAAAGAACTTTAACAAATCCCATCAGGGGCACCTGGGTGGCTCAGTTGGTTGAGCATCCAACTTTGGCTCCGGTCATGATCTCATGGTTTGTGGGTTCAAGCCCATAATTAGACTTGCTGCTGTCAGCACAGAGCCACTTTGAATCCTCTGTCCTCCTCTCTCTCTGTCCCTCCCCAGTTCTCACTCTCTCTCCCAAAAATAAATAAAACGTTTTTTTTAATCCCATCAAAGTTTCATTTTCCAAGTAGTTTTTTCCAACTTTCAGCACGTGCAATGAAGATTGATGTCTATTTCAGTTTGATTACAACCTAATCTTGTCTTTTTGTTCTCAAATACCATGTTCCAAATTTATATTTCAGTCTCAAACACTCATGACAAAGCACTTAATTCAAAACATCAATCCTCTTTTTCTTGGTTTTTATAATTATCGATTAGTTTTACAAACCATTGAAAATGTGACCCAAAAGTATGTTGCTTCTCACAATAGGTGGCATCTTTGATTCTGTGAAATGTATTATGTGTTTTATACCTTGACATTTACAAATAATCTAACATAAATTGAGAGCAGAGGGGAAATGAATCGAGTTAGAATAGGTATATTAATTTCTCCATCTTAACAACTAGAATTCAAAAGATGTTGTTAAAGCCTTCAACTAAAATAACAAAGCATAAACGTTTATCATTATAAAGTACTAAGAATGAAGAAATTAACTAAAATATAGTGGAGAAAAGAGAAATACACTAGTTTTATGATTGTTCATAGCAGGGAAGTAAAAGATAACGTCTAAAGTATTAGAGAATTAACAAAAATATATAACATAATAGCTATAAGTTAACTACTGGAACAAAAATGCAAATCTTCTTAAATATAGGAATTATTTCCTATTCATAAAGAATTACACAATGAAAGTGAAGAATAGGGACTATATATGATTTTTGAAAGAGTGAAAGCATAAAGTATAAATAATTTCAAAGAACTAGCTTCAAATATACCTATCGTATCAATAAATATAAATGGATTAAACTCATATTTTTAAGAAAAGAAAGAAAACTGTGGACAAAGTTATCTAAAGCAAATGTAGAAAAAGAAAGAAGAAAGAAAAGAAAAGAAAAAGAAAGAAAGAAGCGGGAAGAGGAAGAGAAGGGAAAGAGGTAGGAGAGGGAAGATGGGGAAAGGAGGAGAGAAAAGAGAGAGAAAGGAAAGGAGGGAAGAAAGAGAGAATCCATTGTAACCTTAATATCAACTCATTTTAATTCATGTCATAAAACTTAAACAAGACAAAATGTCACTGTATAATGTTAAAAGCAGATATTCATAGTAAAGATTTTAAAAGGTCAAGACTATCAATGCATCAAAAGATATATCACAAAACAAGAACTATAGGCATTACAAAGAAAAACACAAAAGTAGAATTTTAGTCACCTCTCTTAGTCTTTGACAGACCAGAAAGAAAAAAATTAAGGAATAATATAGAAGATCTAAGTGACATAATAAAGTAGGACTAACTATAGATCAAACTCTGTTCCCTGAAATAAAAACTACGATCTATGTTTACATAAAACCATCATAAAATGACCAACAGCCCCAATAAAAATCACAATTAATTCCAAAATGTTAAAATAATACAAGTAACATTCTCTGATCATAATGTAAAAACCCCTAGAAATTAATAAATAAAATCAAAAATAAAAATGTACTTATTAATTATGTGACTTTGTACAAGTTACTTATCTTTCAAAGCCTTCATTACATCAACTGCAAAATGAAAATAATACTGAAATCATAGGGTAATTTTGACATTTTTTTTAATTTTAAGACATTATTCAAGTAAAATATTATCCATGAAAAATCATATTCCTCTTCACACTTGAGAAGTGACTTATTTGGCAGCTCTGAACATTTGAGCAACTTGGTCTATACTGTCTACATATGGCTATTTAAATAAATCAAATTAAATTACAAAATTTTAGATTCCAACATTAGCCGCACTTAAAAAGCTCAGTAAAAACATTATGCCAAATGAAAGAAGCCGGTCACAAAAGACCACATATTGTATAATTCCATTGATATGAAATATCCTCAATAGGCAACTCTATAGAGACAGAAAGTACATTAGAAGTTGCCCAGCACTTGGAAGGGGTGTGAGAGAGCAGTGAGGGACTGTTAATGAGTACAAGTTTTCTTTCTAGAGTGATGGAGCTGTTCTAAAATTAGATTATGGGGATGGAAGCACAAATCTGTATACTGAAAACCATCAAGTTATGCACTTTAAATGGGTGAATCTTCTGGTATATAAATTATATCTCAACAAAGCTGGGGTTTTTTAATTGTGAAAAAAAAGTTCATTAGCTACATGTGGCTAGTGGCTACCATCTTGGACATCATAATATTTCCGTCACTGCAAACAGTTCTATTAAATACTACTCACTTAGCTGATACTGAACAAATCAAACAAATATCCAGAAGTTCACAAAAATTATTTAAGCTTTACTTCAGCAAATTAACAAGGTCCTTCTAACGAGAGCCTCAGATGAATTTTTTTTCTCACTTCACTTACTAATTATACTAAAAGATCATCCTCTCACTTAATATAATCCAAATACATTAAGGTGCTAATTGAATATGCTGAATAATCTGTGCATACTAATTGTCACTAATAAGTTAAATGCTGATTGCTTAAGTTTATAACAGCTACTCACCTACATAGTGGTTCAAGTCAACTTGATATCCCTCACTCTTCATTAAGAAAATGTGTTTCATTAACTTGATGTCATTATATGTGAGCTCAGAGGATTTACACCATGGGTAGTCCTTTTAACGTTCAAAAGTATACTAAATGTGAATCCTGAACAAACTGCTCATGCAGTTGAAGGTGACTCTTACATCATCCTCAGTCTTCCAATGATGCTTAGAGTATTCCAATATGGTAAGCTTTGAATCAATAAGTACTTCTATGTCTATTACAATTCTTTACTCATTCAGTATATTTTTAAATACCTAGCATTAATTATAGTCTTATGATCCTAGACAATTCTTCTCTGGGCTTCAGATTCCCCTTCTCAAAATTAAGGTGAGGGGGAAGGGTAGAGAAGTTGGTAGCCTAATTACAAGTTTATGTCACCTTTTCCCTCCCAGTTGAGGAAACTCTACCTAAAAAATACTGGAGATTGGAACTTAATTGTTCTCACCATGAGTAGAGAAATGATAACTGACATGATAAAGGTGTTAGCTAACACTGCAGCAGTAATCATATTATAATATATAAATGTATGAAATAAACACATATACCTGTTATTTACACAATGTTATCTTTTAATTATATATCACCAAAAAAAGTAAGGCTCACCTGGGGAACTTGGAAAGGTCACAAATATACCTAAGAAATGATTTTTTTTTAATGACTATGTACCATTGTGAGCAATGTCAGGGAGAAGAAAGGAAGACCAGCTGCTCCTTCCCTGCTTCAGTACGAGGTAAAGATCACAGGCCCTGAGACAGCCCAGAAAGCAGAGCATGGATCTTTCTGCAAATAAAGAAGAACTCCCTCAAATGCCAATGTAAGAGAGGTTGGTTGACCCTGCATGGGTGGCGGTGCTAAAGGAAAATGACCATCTTGAGCTAATTCAATAAGCACTGAACAAGACTGTAACAATCTGATTGTTCCTTCCCCCTCACAGCTTAGAAACCTAAGAACAGAGATTTTCCATCCCTGACTTGATACAGAGATTCCATCTTGTCTGTCCTTCTGAGGTTGGCGGGACTACTGGAAAATAAATATCTGTCTTACTTTTCACCATCCCTAATCCACATCCATTTCACCTTCCCAGGAGCGAAAAACTACAAGATCTGCCAAAAGCAATAGGAGAAAAGGCCAGGTGAGAGGATTCAGGGACCCAAAAGAGAAAGATTAGGAAAGCCAACCTGTATATGTGTCCCCACTGGGCCAAAGCTAATAGAAGAAACAGAAAAAACCCACTAATGAAGCTTGCAGTAAGAGGATATGTGATCAAAACAATGAGACTCTAAAACGGGCAAACAAAAAGCTAATAATTGAAAATTAAAATACAATGGAAGAATTAGAATTATCAAATTACAATTAGAAAATACATTGGCCAAAAAAATAAAGAAAGAAAGAAAGAAGAAGAAGAAGAAGGAAGAGAAGGAAGAGAAAGAGAAAGAGGAGTGACAAAACAATTTTATGTCCTGGAAAATCAAGTGAAGTTGTTTCATCACACATAAGGAAAAAAATTTAAATAAAATTATGAATAAAGAATTTAGAGAAACCACCATACACCTATTATAATGACCAAAATCCAGAACACTGACAATATCAAATGCTGTGAGGATGGGTAGCAACAGGAACTCTCATTCATTGCTGACAGGAATGCAAAATGGTACAGCCACTTTGGAAGACAGTTTGACAGTTCATCAGAAGATTAAACATATTCTTACCACACAATCCAGCAATCACGTGCCTTGGTATTTAAACAAATGAACTGAAAACTTACATCTACACAAGAAACTGCACATGGATGTTTATAGGAAAAACTATATTCATAGTTTCCAAAAATTGGAAGCAGCCAAGATGTCTTTTAGTAGGTCAATACATAAATAAGCTCTGGTACAACCAGAGAATGGAATATTATTCAGCACTAAAAAGAAATTAATTATCAAGCCATGAAAAGACATGAAGGAAACTTAAACGCATATTATTAAGTCAGAGAAGCCAATATGAAAAGGTTACATACTATATGATTCCAAATATGTGACATTCTGGAAGAGTCAAATTATGGAGACAACCACAGCAACAAAAAAATCAGTGGTTTCCAGAGGTTAGAAAGGGGAAAAGGATAAATAGGTAGAGCACAGAAGATTTCTAGGGCGGTGAAAATACTCTGTGTGATACTGTAATGATGGGTACATGTCATTACAAATTTCTCCAAACTTATAAACTGTACAACACGGAGAGTTAACTCTAATGTAGACCATGGACTTTGGCTAATAATGATATCTCAATGTAGGCTCATCAGTTATGACAAATGTAGAGCTCTGAAGGGAGATGTTGATAATGAGGGAAGCTACACATGTGAGGGAGGCAGTGGGTATGTGGGAAATCTCTGTCCCTCCTGCTCAATTTTGCTATGAACCCAAAACTGCTCTAAAAATAAAATCTATTAAAAAATAAGTTTAGAGACACATGAAGAAAACAACTTCTGAAAACATACTATGAAAGAGGTAACAACCAATTAAAGAAATAATAGTACATTTTACTGAATTGAAGAAAAACTTGAACTCAGAGTACAAGAGAATCTCCAGGTAATAGGTGAGTCTAAAGAGAAAAAAAAGATCTATATCTAAATATACCTTTGTGAAATGTCTTAGATTTAACAGTAAAGAGAAAATGATATGACCAGTCCAAAATAAAAACTGGCTTTCAAAGTAAAAAGAATCAGACTTCTCACTGAAACCTTGGATGTCAGGAGACAGAGAGATATAATCTGTAATATAAAAAAACATCTAGGAGTCTTAGTCCTGGGCAAGAAAATGTTTGCAAATAAAATAAAACAACACTATTTTCAGTAATGGTAAGAAATATACCAAAAACAAAAGAAGATAAATGGTTGAACATAAAAGAAACAGGCAAAGTGTATCAAGTAAATGCAAAAATTATATAGAGCCAAAGAATATAAAGTGAAATTCAAAATAGTATTTTATGCTTTAAAAATTATAATCTCTGAACAATATGTAAAAACTGCATATTTATGGAATAAAAATAAAAGCAAAATACATAAAACAAAGCGAATATTAAAAACAGGACACTGATAAACTATGACAGGAATTTTATATATCTAAGTATTTGAGATCATATAAATGAAAACTATGTAAAAATATGCAGAATTTGAATAATGTAATCCTAAAGTTGGACTAAAAAATACACATTTTTTAAAGAGAGTATTTTACACTTTAAGAGACAATAAACATCCTTCCTTCATTACTAGAAATATTTGCAAAAATGTGACCATTTACTAGACCAGAGAGAACAACCCTATTTCACTCAAGAAAAAAAAAAAATGTGTGAAAAATTTTTCACTCAAGAAAAAAAAAGTGTCATTTCTTGGACATTATGCAATAAAACTTAAAATCAGCAATAAAAAACATTACCTATGAGAAAGTTCCAGAATCATAAGTATGTGAAAATACATAACTTCACATGCTTTTATATTTAAGAATGAGAGACTGACTATAAATATCATTAATATTAAATTTAGGAAACTAGAAAAATAATAAAACAAAAGGAAATAAAAGAAGGAAATTAATATAAATAACAGTTAAACTTGGTAATATAAGATTGGAGACATACACCTACAGACGCTGAAGCCAAACCGCTGAGTTCTGCAGGGGAGGCAGAATTCTGCCTCTACCGTTCAAGGTCTTCCAGCTAGACTAAGAATTCAATTACATGAGACAGATTAACAGGAGAAAAAAAAAAAAACACAAAGTTTTATCACACGTGCACGGAGGCCCAATAGTAAAATTGTGACCCCAAAGAAATGACCAAGGCAAGCAGTTTTTACACACTTTAGACAAAAAGATGATATTTTTTTTGAGGAATTTACAAGATAAGGAAAACAGGTGTTTGGGAGGTTTAATTAGTAAGGAATTCTAAGTAGAATTTGGGCCTAGGCAGTAGTTTAATTAAAAAAAAAAAAAAAGTGAGAAGGTTAATTTCTACAGCTTTCTCCAAAATCCTTATCTCTGGTGATAAGGATGTCTTTTTACTTAGTACAAGGAGGGTATTTTTCATATGGGAGATTTGTTTCCTGCTTTCGGGGAGACAGATGAGAGTTTGAGTGTCCTTACAATGGCTATTACCCAAGCAGCTTTAATTCAGAATGATAAAAATATGCCATTGGAGTACATTTGGGGGCAGTCTGCTCTGGGCTCCTGCATATCTAATTGCAGCTGTACCAGTTTTTGCTGAGTAACTTGGGCAATAGTTTTAATCTCCCTGTGCCTCATTTCTCTCATATATAAAGTGGGAAAAAATAATAACTACAATATAGGGCTATTAAGAGAATTAAATGGGGGCGCCTGGGTGGCGCAGGCGGTTAAGCGTCCGACTTCAGCCAGGTCACGATCTCGCGGTCCGTGAGTTCCAGCCCCGCGTCGGGCTCTGGGCTGATGGCTCAGAGCCTGGAGCCTGTTTCCGATTCTGTGTCTCCCTCTCTCTCTGCCCCTCCCCCGTTCATGCTCTGTCTCTCTCTGTCCCAAAAATAAATAAACGTTGAAAAAAAAAATTTAAAAAAAAAAAAAAGAGAATTAAATGAATTCAAAGTTGCAGAGATTTTGGACAATGTCTGACAAATGTGTTTATATGCACATCGTTAAATAAAATCATAAAATAAAAGTAGCAAATAATGATAAATCAAGCACATTGATGTTTTTAAATATTTAAAAATAAATACATTTGATATGAATTGACATATTAAAATAAAGTAATAAAATAGACAAGTTCCTAATAATGTGGTTAGATCTCCTTGTTTTATAGGGCAAAAGTAGGAACTGTGTTTTAAGACTCAGGACAAACAAGAGTACTTGATTCCAAACAGAGTAAGCCTAAGAACAAACAGGCAGTTCAGGCTGGGGAAACCAGATGTCCAGAACCCAAAGACCCTGAAAACCATAGAACCACAGCTCTGGTGAGGGTGAATTTGAACACAGCCCCTCCTAATGCAGTCCCAGATGCTTGGCCAGGGAGAACTCTGGAGTCATGTACAGGACAATCTACTTTATCACCCTCCCGACATCTACCCCACCTTCAATGAGTGAGTAATTACTGTGTGTTTCAACCTATTCCTGCACCTAGAGAAGGACAGAAAGCTTCCCAATTCATTTACAATAGCTTGATAAAAGTACAGGAAAGGAAAGGAGAAAAGAGAAGAGAAGAGAAGAGAAGAGAAGAAAAAAGGAGAGAAGAGAAGAGAAGAAAAAAAAAAACATAGGTCAATTTCACTTCTGAATATAAAATGTTAAGTAAAATATAACAAATTGAATCAAACAGTGTATTTTAAGAAATAATACACAATGACTGTGCAGGGTTTGCCTTATGACTGAACGGATGAGTAAACATTAGTTGATCAATCAAAATAATTCATTATATTAAAAAGCGAAGGAAGAAAATGTTATGTAAAAAGATGTGAAAACAATCTAATTCCTCAGCTATTCCTCAAAAATTATTAAGTAGCAACACTATGCAAGATGCAAGTTTTTATCAGATACTATCATTAAAATTATTTACATTGTGAAATATTAAGAATATTTCTCCTAGGGGCGCCTGGGTGGCGCAGTCGGTTAAGCGTCCGACTTCAGCCAGGTCACGATCTCACGGTCCGTGAGTTCGAGCCCCGCGTCAGGCTCTGGGCTGATGGCTCGGAGCCTGGAGCCTGTTTCCGATTCTGTGTCTCCCTCTCTCTCTGCCCCTCCCCCGTCCATGCTCTGTCTCTCTCTGTCCCAAAAATAAATAAAAACGTTGAAAAAAAATTTAAAAAAAAAAGAATATTTCTCCTAGAATCAAGAATTAGAGATGTCTTATGTGACTGGTAGTCAACATTTTTAAAGATCTAATGAAAAAGAAAATATAATTACTTTTATAAATGAAATGCTTATATACATAGAAATCCAGGAGACTCCGTACCAAACCAGTTAGCACTGAAAAGGATAGAAAAATGAAGGAGGGAAATCTTAATTCACAGCAACAAAAATTATAATATACCCAAGATAATCCAAATCAAAATAACCTATATTTCTAAAACCACAATAGTTTATCAAAGAACAGAATGTAAAACCTGAATACATGAGGTAAAATAAAAGTAATAATTCTTCCTAAATTAACAGAGAAAATTTAGTGCAATTATAAACAAAATTCCATAGTTTTTTTTTTTTTACTTGTATGTCTAGGTATGTCTAACATGTATATGGAAAAATGAAGTCATGGGGTCTGTCAAAAAAATTTTGATAATGAAGATTAGTGACCAGGGATTACTTACATATTATTAAAACTTACTATGAATCTACAACTACATATTATTAAACTCACTACAAAACTGCAGTATGGTATGAGCACAGGAATAGGCAAAAACATCAGTGAAGCAAATTCAAAAATCAGGAAGCAATCCAAGTATATGAAAGACCTTCATTTATGATAAAGGTGGCATGTCAATTCATTGGGGAAAAAAATTATTCAATAAACAGTGCTGGAAAAATTGGCTATCGGTGTGGAAGAAAACAATCAAATCTAACACCACAAATAATCTTCAACATCAGGATATTTAAATATACAAATATAAAAGTAAAATAAAATACTAGAAGAAAATATTAAGAAAAGTTTTATAATATTGTGATGTAGATGACCATCCAAACAATATAAGAAATGCTTAGCTATAAAAGAAAAAAATTGACAGATTTGATTAGATAAATATTTAAAAGCTTCAGTATTGAAGGGAAAAAAATCTGAACAAAGTCAAAAGATAATATTAATTATAATGGGATAAGAACCTATATGCTATTAAGAAAAATACAACCCACCTAATTTTTAAATGGATAAATTATATGAATAAGCAAAGAGAAAATATGAAAAACTATATATAAAAAAGACATTAAATGTCACTAAAAGTCAGATAACAATAACATAACATTTTCTGCCATCACTTAACAAGATTTAAAATGACTGATAACATCCAGAATATTAAAAACATAGTTTAAAGAATACTTGCTTATATTGCTTATAAAATTAATATTTTAATATATACACCCTTTAACCCAGCAATCCTACCTATGTAAATGTATACTACAGAAAAAAAGCGTTAATACTTAATGCAACATTGATTCATAACAACAATTTAAATGTTAGTCATCCAAGTGATGTGATATATATACATATATATAGCATAAGACAAAGATTTGTTGAGTGTAAGAAGAAAGAAAAGGAGAGAGGAATGGAGGAAGACAGGGAAGAAAGGAGGGAGATGCTAACACAGAAACCAACACAAAACAGAATCCATCATTAATATTATTACATATCTTTCTTCATGCTTCAAGGAATTAGATAATGCACCAAATGTAAAAGACATAATTTCCCTGGATTCAGAAGAAAAATCATCCTGTGTTTGCATGTTTGCAATAAATTGAAGCAGAGAATTAGATTTTTTTTTAATTTTTTATGTTTATTCATTTTTGAGCTACAGAGAGAGACAGAGTGTGAGCAGGGAGGGGCAGAGAGAGAGGGAGACACAGAATCTGAAGCAGGCTTCAGGCTCTGAGCTGTCAGCTGTCAGCACAGAGCTGGGATGCGGGGCCGAACTCGGGAACAGTGAGTTCATGGTCTGAGCCAAAGTCTCGGATGCTCAACCGACTGAGCCACCCAGACACCCCTAGAGAATTAGATTTCTAAGCAGAGAATGAGATTCCTATTCCAGCGGACCTGGGTTTCTGCCTGGGACAATATGTGGAGAAGAGGGGCTCTGCTCCTCCGCGACAAACAAGTCCTCATGTTCTCCACTGCCAGTGCTAGCTCTCCTCCACATCACTTGAAAGTGAGGTTTCAGCCCCGGGCCCTGGTCCCCAGTCCCCAGCAAAGATCACATCCCAAGCCAGAGCCCCTTCCATCTACACAGGAGGGAGTGTGCTCAAGTTTCCTCGGCCACTAGACACAAGAGGAGAAGCATGGCTAACTCATAGAGTCCTTTCCCCTGCAGCTGTAGTTTACTCCAAAGAGTAGAGAATCGGGAATAAGCCCAGATGTTGAAGTTTAAAACAAATAATTTGGGAAGTTTAAAACAATGAATATATTGGAAACAATATAAAATCCCAAATACCAAATTAAGTATAAAAGCAAATACTGATTTAAGGTCTCTTTTTCCTTTTTGTTATCTATTTTTGGGGTTGTGATTTTTTTCCTTAATCTTCATGATTTTAACCATCAGACATTTTGTTTTCTTTGTAGTGTTATAAAAGAGTTTTTGGCATCTTGAAGCTTCTGCCAGATTTATTTTGGTTTGTATTTCCACTGAATTTTCCCATCATGTTTGAATTTTCGTAGGGCTAATAATTCCAGAAAACATACAAATTAATTTGGATTCAGGCATACACGAGAGCAGCTCAAATTGAATTTAAAATCACCATTAAGTTACACTGAACTATAAAATGTGATTAAATCGTTCTATAAAAAATACATTACTTTCCTGAGGAATACACCCAGGAGTTTTGTCACTGGGACATTTGCTTCTTCAGGCCTTTCTGCTGAGTGTGGTTTTATCTGGAACTGCCAGATTTCATTAGGAAAAGATGCACTGATAAACTTAAGACACAGTGCAATGCACCAAGAGACATAAAACATGCAACTTTACACACAGAGGTACACACTATTTGTAGTAGTCCAAATTGGTACCCTAGAAAGAAGAATTCTGGTAAATTCTGTTTCACACGTCTCTCACCAAATGAAGTTAAAAAACAAAAGGTATTTTCTACAGTAAATTCCTGACAAGAGTGAACTTCCCTTTTACCTAGGCATATCTGAACACCAAATCCTCCACTTTTAATTGTATACATTTGATGATCAGAATATTTTTCTAGACTAGCTTCCAGCCCTGTACAATTTCAAACCTTATTTCTCCTCTAGGTATCCTATGGCCAGAGACAGTAGAACATCACAGAGCACGATGCAGCTTCTGGTCTTGCGATTTCTGATGACCCAGGTAAGTTGGCCCAAAATGTCCTAAGAGAATTCCTGGAAGTCACAGCACAACCTGAACACGGATAGATACATGGAACTGACTGCAAATCACATAAATAATCCCACTGAACCCACTGAAATCTATGCCCCGCTGAAGTTCTTATTAGTCAGATCCCAAAAACGCTTTGGCCAGTCCACAGCCACCCAACATAAGGGTAGGTGTGACTGTAAGAAAGTTATGGTGGAACTAGACAGCAGCCCTGATTGTAAATAAAATATTTAACTTTTGCAAATTAAAAAAAAAAAACCTGTATAATCACACAACACATTGCTAGCAAATCTTCCCAGGATCTTGGAAGAGCCCTAGCCAAGTGAGGGTCTTGAAGATTGAGCTTTGTGAGTGTCACAGTGAATCTGCCTCTGGAGAGAAGATAACATATTTTCATATTGACAAACTTGCCCATTCATCAAATCTGCTTACTATTAACTCTTCTATCCTTAGATTCATGTCCCATTATTACCATCCATTACCAATCAGCAGTTGGTTGATATACCAACCAACAGTTCCGTTCTTTCTGAGAGGAAAGCAAAATCTTTAGTTTGATTTCATTATATATGTTTTTCGGTTTTTTTTTTTTTTTTTTTTTTTTTATTTCACACAGTTGCAAGAGGCAAAGGATCATTTAAAAATGAAGTATCTGGCCCCGTTCAACTAAGGGCAGTGTCACCCAGTCTGAGGCTCAATGGTAGAAGGCACATAAGGGCCAACTTTGTGGGGACAAGAGCAAAGGGATGTGTGTTGGTAATAGGTCACCGTGAGCCAGAGAGGATGAAAGAGGCCTCACTGAGTTTAGGCAGGATTGGAGGCTCTGAAGGGAGATAAGCAGCTGCCTCTGCGGGGGACCTCTCTCTTCCCTGAGATCAAATTGCTGAGGCAGCAGAGAGTGGGTGTGTCTGGCTCCAAGGTGAGGTCACTCCCCAGGCCACTCCATGCCTCATGCCCCAGGCAAGGCTCCATCTGGGTCCAGGTGACCAGAGAGTCCCTGGAAAACATGGTTGAGTGTTCTGTAATTGGTGCCCCTGGTCTCCCACCCATTTTTAGTCATTGTGGGTGTCCCCTCCCTCCTGGGACCCTGAGGCAAAAAGAGGATGGTGGGGAGGCTGGGGAGCTCAGTCGGTTAAATGTCTGACTTCAGTTCAGCTCATGATCTCATGGTCTGTGAATTCAAGCCCTGCATAGGGCCCTGTGCTGACAGCTCAGAGCCTGGAGACTGTTTCGGATTCTGTATTTCCCTCTTTCTGCCCCTACCGGACTCACACCTCTGTCTCTCTCTCTTTCTCTCAAAAGTAAATAAACACTAAAAAATTTAAAAAATTTAAAAAAGGAGGGTGGCACCTGGGGATGACAAGGTTTACCCACCAGCAGTGAGCCGAAGGCCATGAGATGCCATGCATCCTTCTACATGGGAAGAAGGAGCCTCTAGGAGCTGTCTTGATAAAAATCCTGAATAGCATGTGGACATGCTTAATATCTCCAGGAAGAAACTGCAGCCACAATTGTGCCAGAGAGTATGCTATGTTCAAGTAGGCACCAACATTTCAGAGTAACTTTATCCAGATCAACAAAAAAGAAGTGGTCAATGTGTACACCCACGTGGGAATGCTAACTCTGAGTGTCACACTCCCCAGGGTCAAGCTTCGTCCTCACCAGCTCCACACTGGGCAAAGAACATGCTAAAGTGGTGGGGCCAACCAGGGCAAAAGCAGCAAGCCTAAGAAGACCTTAGAGCTAACCAAGCTGCTTCTCTGGAAGTGGGTAAAGTTATCCACTCATGACCATGAAAAAAAGCTCCACCTGAAGCTTGGCCTGGTTACTCTTCTAACTTAAGCTGTGTGTCCCTTCAGATACAAGAGGTCTTTTCATTTATTGGAAAAAAAAGTTATTCACCTCCTAAAACCAACAGCAAAGGGTTATGCCAATACTCAGGCCATTTCTTCTGGGGACAAAATGGACAGTACTGCATTAAAAAAGAACAAGCCCAGGGTGCCTGGGTGGCTCAGTCAGTTAAGCTTCTGACTTCAGCTCAGGTCATGATCCCGGGGTTGTGGGATCAAGCCTCACATTGGGCTCTACACTGAGAGTAGAGCCTGCTTAAAATTCTTTCTTTCTTCCTCTGCCCCTCTCCCCACTCTAGTTTACTCTCTCTGTCTCTGAAAGAAAGAGAGAGAGAAACAGAGAGAGCTCAAAACAGAGTTATTTGCCCCCATGACAGCAAACCAAGATTTAATTACAATTTCAATTTATCATAGGAAAATGTGACCTTTTAACCAGCAATCTAAAATTTCCTGACGAGCACTAGTGATGTAATCTGCGTAATAAAAACTCCCTTTGTTCCCTTCCCCCCAAAATGAAGATGTCCTGGCCTGAAACAATCCTTTCTTTTCTTTTGCTAATAATGTTTTCAGCCCGTTTTTCTACCTATAAAAACCTTCCATTTTGTACAACTCATTGGAGCATCTCTCTATTTGCTAGATGAAATGCTGCTAGATTCATGAATCACTTGACAAAGCCAACTAGATCTTCAAATATACTCTATTAAATTTTGTTTTATAACACTGTGTTTGAGGCAGAGAGGCATCTAGCAGTTATCTCAAAAGTTGGGCAGGATCCAATCTATGACTAGCTCAGGGTCCTCCCTGAGTCCAAGAAAAATTGCCCTTTGTTGAAGAACATTAGAGTCCATTTGACCACAGTGACCACAATTTCTAAAAATAAGACACCCAGCAGGACTGATTCTTTATTAAAGAACCTCAAAGCCCACCATGCTTCACATGCTTCAGAGGTGAACATTATGTCTAAGACTGTGGAGGAGAGCAGCATGGCAGAAATCCCTTGTACCATGACACCTGAGACCAAGGAGACAGGAAACTTTGAAGCCCATCAGAAGGACTGAAAGCATAGGAACCAAGCTGTTTCCAGCTTAGTCTTCTTAGTTATAAATAAATAAAATCATAAAGTCTGAGAATGAAATGTTATTTTTTTTGAAGTGCTCTCTTTTTAAGTTTACCTATTCCATAGCATAGTAGAGACCTCACAGTGGATTCCATGACATCAACTGTGCTGCAGTCTGACACCCCAGTTTTCTAGTAGAACAGAGCCCTACCTCACACCCATGTCAATAGAGACAGAGGAGTACCCAATCTGCCTCAACCATTATCTGCCTTTGGTTCCCCCCAGTTATGGCTGAAAGTCATTCTGTGGGCTGAGAAGTACCACCACCTCCCTCTTGTATTCCTTGTTTTACCTCTGCAAGTCCCTGAATATAAAATTAAATCCTGTCCACTGATAAAAAAAAAGAACAGGATTCATGTCCCCTCCAGAATATTCAGGGAAGGGAGGAAGTACACAGCATTTGTTGACAATCAGATTAAGATTACCATCTAGACTCAGCAATTCCATTTTTGGATATAAACCCTCACACATTTACCTTAGAAGACAACTGTGAAATGTTTTTAGCAAAATCATTTACAAGAACAAAACATTGGAAATAGCCCTAATTGTCCATCACCTGGAAAATGGGATACTATAACAATGGCAGCTACATTGGAATGAATGAATCTCACTGTTGAGTATCAAAAGCAAGTCACATAAAGAACACCTGTGTTATAGTTCTATCTATAAAATAGTTCAAAATAGACTATTTAAAGCATATAGTTGGCAAAATTAGAGGAACACAGTTATCTGTAGGTGGAAAGGAGGGAGATATCATCAGAGTTTGTATGCAAAAGCTGCAATAGTGTTAGGAATTGTCCTCCCTGATAAGCAACAAGGAGGATAGTCAAATATTGCTTAATATTTTCACATTTTGACACTTCTGAAATCAGGAGGATCTTAAAAGATACCTACCATTGTCATAGAAATCTTAACCAATTTCTGTGTTGACAGTATGTGATATTAAATAGAAGTCTGAGAAATATTTGTAATAAGTACAAAATAGAAACTCAAAGGGACGAGATAAGATGTGTCCATAGGTCATGGTCTTAGACTTATAGTTCAACTGAAACATCGGCATTTATTCTGATTCTCACATCAAAGCGGCCACCAAAAGTATTTCCCAAGTTGTTTATAGCTTTGGATGGAAACTTAAGAGTAATCTTCAAAGACATTTTTGAGTATTCTTTTGGCATAAGTAGATAAATAAGCAGTTGAAATATTGCCCATAGTTCTGTGAGATTTACTAAAAATCTAAGTTTAACAAAAGAATTTTGAGTACAGTGGTCACATAGTTACTAGAAAAATGTAAACCCAGTGATATCCAGCTGAAGGTCACATTTTTTTCAGAGCTTCACGTACTGCCCAGCAGGGGTAAGTAAATCTCTTTGTGTTTCTGAGAACCTTCAGTTCCTTGGCCACTATCCCAGTATTACAGTAGAGTTCTACTATAAAATATAAATAAAACAATTTCATTCAAGGGTTGCTCTGCACACCAGAGTTAGGGAAAAAGAAAAAGAAGCCCTTTTTTTTCTTTAGCTTTAAGCCACTATGTTGTTTAATGTCTAAAATATGAGCTAAAAATCTCTTTCCATTTAATACCAATTCATGTATAAAGACACTCTCTGGCACTTTTAGGTCCACGTTTCATTTGTGGGGAAGATTCCTGGAGTAGTAGAAAGCAATTCTTTGTACATTATAAGAAAAGATGAAGAGAGGTGTAGAATTGGTGAAGAGGGATACAACTGGGAAAATAAAAGTGAAAGAAAAAGTAACTAACCATTTTCTTTGTCCACAGAGGCATAAAAAAAAACAACAACAAATGTACCAGAAGCAAGACAGAGTGATAGCTCACTAAGAAACACCCAAATAGAGGGCACCTGGCTGGCTCAGTTCATAGAGAATGTGTCTCTTGATCTCAGGGTTGTGACTTTAAGCCCCATGTAGCACTTACCTTTAAAAAAAAAACCCTCAATTGAACTGCTGAAATAAACAAAAGAGTTACTTTTGATTTTTTGCAAAATAATTATTTCTATTCCATTCAGAAATAACCTGGGCATAAATCTGGTACCTTCATTCATATGACCCACATCCCTACCTTCCCTAAATAGACTTATAACACATAAACATAAAGGTAAGTTGTTAAACTTCAAAACCAATCTGTTCTCACAGGCATGAGGAGGATAATTGTTATGAAAGAGAAAGAAAGAAAGAAAGAAAGAAAGAAAGAAAGAAAGAAAGAAAGAAAAAGGAAAGTGCTAGACCTTGTTTATAAAAACCAGTGTGGTCACCTGCAGGAAGAGGTGACATCACATGAACATAAGGCAAACAGAAATGCCAGCCAAGTGACCAGCCTTATGTTAGCCAAGAAAAGTCTGGCCACCAGATTTTACAGGAAGAACTAAAACAGAATATGGGAAGTGGACCATCTCTCAGAATCCAACACAGCTCAGCAAAAGGGTTATCCCATCCCTAAGCAGAAAGTGTTTACTGATCTTTTTTCTTGGATTCTACCCTTAACAAGACTCAAGGGTTCCACCTGCCACCACTACTGTGCACTTCTGTCCATTCTCTCTTAGATGGCTTCCACTCCATCACAGTTTCTGCCTTGAACTCTCATCTGATTTTTGTGCTGTCTTCTCCTCAGACATCAAGCCACACTATAAAACTGCTACCAAATCACCAATGGTCTCTCTGCATAAATATCAAGCTTCCATTGGCCGAAGTTTCATACCGGAACAATTTAAAGGGTTCTGGTCAGGCTATAGACTGGCTATCCTTGCATCAAACGCCCTCTCTTGGTCAGACCAGCTCTGGACAGAGGTGATGGTGCAGGATGGGGTCTATCAGCTCTATGCCTAAGCAGCCTTTCAGAAGAGAGTTTTGTATGAGGATTGGCTTCTTCAATGCAGAAGACACAGTATACATAGCATCCTCCATCACACAATTTCACATTCTGATATTGTCTGGGGCTCATCACACAAAACTTCAATTTGCTTTTAAGCCTCAATTCTAGCTTGGGTTTTTCTTCTTTTAATATTTTAAAGATCTATTGAATTTCTATGCTAAAGAAAGTAAGGTACTAGGTATTGGGCATGAGGGGTGGGAAATAAAACATTCTAGCAAAAAAGATATTACAAAAAAAAAAAAAACGAAAGGAAAAGGGAGGAGGAAATGCCAGGTGTGGGAGGTGCAGCGTAGCCTTCAAGAAGAGGTCACAAGTTAGTCTCAGGCTGACCGGGGTTCAAATTCCAGTTTTGACATTTCCTAGCTGTGGATTTTGGATTTTGGACAAGTTGCTTACTGTCTCTGAACTTTAGTATCTTTACTATAAAACAAACATAATAATAGAACCTATTACAGGAATCCCCAGGATTGGTATTTAAATACTTAAGTGAACACACACACACACACATATACACACACACACACACACACACACACACACGCATACATACATAGATCCTGGGATATCACATTCACCCAGAACTTTTTTTTTAATTTTTTTAATGTTTATTTAATTTTGAGACACAGAGAGAGACAGAGCATGAAGGGGGGAGGGTCAGAGAGAGGGAGACACAGAATCTGAAACAGGCTCCAGGCTCTGAGCTGTCAGCACAGAGCCTGACGCGGGGCTCGAACTCACGGACCGCGAGATCATGACCTGAGCCAAAGTCGGCTGCTTAACCAACTGAGCCACCCAGGTGCCCCACCCAGAACTTTTAAATTATGTTTTGCAAAGAGGAAAAAATGCCTTAGTTCTTGGCCAAGTCCAAAGGGATAATGGAGAAATGTCTCAGCAAAACACGAAGACTACTTCTTTCCTTTTGACAACATTTATTCTTTGCCACCTACATCCTGTACCCACTTATGATCCAATCAGTGAGTGAGTGTCACAGCCCAAACCAACCCTTCCTATAGACTGAACTCCATCCAGGGAGTGGTTTTACCAATCTCTCGTTACCAACAATTACAGGATCACTCGCAACAAATGCTTAGACCTGTAATCAATAAGTATTCAGGAGCCATTTGGAGTGTGTGGAAGAGAAGGCAGTGTTAAATATTCCATTTTCTCCTCTACATTTCCTGGCCCTTTTATATAGTTAGGTAAGAACATGTTCTAGTTCTAGAGAATTAAATGTGAACAAAAGTGACATGCATCACTTCTGGGTTGAGGTAATAAAAAGTTTATGTGCTTTTTTTCTCTGTCTTTTTTCTCTGTCTCTGTCTCTGACTGGCAAAAATCCAATGGGAATAAATCTTTGTTGGGCTAAGCCCCAGCAATTTCAGGCTTAATTTGTTACTAAAGAATAATCTGGCTTCTACTGACTAATAAGAATGGCTTTCAGTACTACAGAAAATTATTACTTTTATTTTTTTAATGTTCATTTATTTTTGAGAGAGAGAGAGGGAAAGAGACAGAGCATGAGAAGGGGAAAGGCAGAGAGAGAGGGAGACACAGAATCTGAAGCAGGCTCCAGGCCAGAGCTGTCAGCACAGAGCCCAGTGTGGGGCTCGAACCCACAAACTGTGCAAATTATTAAACTGATCTAAATAAAGATGCTTTTTGAATTCCAGGAGGCAAATAATGTAAATTTTCTTGTCACCTCACCAAAATCACCAGACTAAGGGCACCTTAAGTCAGTTAAGCGTCCAGCTCTTGATTTCGGTCATGATCTCATGGTTCATGAATCCGAGCCCTGCGCTGGTCATCCCAGAGCCTGCTTGGGATTCTCTGTCTCCCTCTCTCTGTGCCCCTCCCCCACTTGCATACTCGCACGCTCTTTCTTTCTCTCTCTCAAAATAAATAAAAATAAGCTTAAAAAAGTTATAAAAATAAAAGATAAAAACACCAGTCTCAATTCCCTTTTTTAGCTGCTTCAAGTCCAGGGGCTGCAGAGGCTGGACCACAGATGGCGATGTAGCAATGTCAAGAAGACAGAAGACAATGTGTCATGCATTCCACAAACCATCAAGGTTAATAACGCACAAAGTATTCTTATTGTGCCAAGTTCTTCTCCGGCCAAAATGTCCATTATTTAGGTTACTTTTGGGTTCAGCAGTTCCATTAACAGCTAATAACCGTAGAGCACTTGTGGTTCTACGCACTTTGCAGGTAATAACTCATTTAATCCTCATAACAACCCTGTAATGTTGATACATTATTATCCCCATTTTCAAGATCAAGAAACTGAGGCAGTGTGGTCTCTCATCGTTTGGAGGAGACAAACTGGTTCATGGTCAAGTCAGAAGCTAATTATGTAGTATTGGGTCTGCAGACAGATTCACTTCACAATGTTGTTGAGATACTAAACAGCATAGCATTTGTAAAAAAAAAAAAAAAAAAAACCACCTCAACCACAGTAAACATCCAACAAGTATTTGCTATGATCATGATGATACTGATGCCAATGACCGAGAATGGAGCCAGTCATCCTTGAGTCTTCCAGGGAGAAATGTGTTCCGTTGCCACTTGGGCACTGTGGTCTGTGCTCCACTGATATGAACAGATATAATTCCAAAGACAGGAACTAAACTCCAATCAAGCTGAAAGAAAAGGCATCCAAGTAAGACTAAAAGTGCCCATAAGTTCTGTGCTATGCACCATTTAGGCAGTTGCTGGTTAATGTATTTCTCATGTTCCTGTCACTAACATAAATAATTTATACTAATAATCACTATAAAGACATTGTTATTATCTAAAATGACAGATAACCATATGGATGCAAGAAGTGTTTCCTGTAAAGGACTGTCTGGTGTCCTGGGCAATGCGTACTTGAATATCAATTCAAAAGTGATGACACATGAAGTTAAGTTTTAATTATTTTACTCAGTAACCGGAACATACAACTTGTCAATCCTAGGGAATATAAATCCCTTGTCAATAAACAAAAGGGAAGCCATGAAATTGAGGGAGGATATCAGGCAATGAGTGTGATTTTTAGATCTTAGACGTATATCACATAGAGTATTATAAACAGCATCAAGTAAATCTGCACGTTGAAAACTGAATGTGGGAATAATACAAGGGCTCCGGTTTACTGTTCACAAATTATTCTGTGATATTTTAGAAATATTTCATAGACTAGGGGGCTTGGGTGTCCCAGTCAGTTGAGCATCTGACTCTCGGTTTCAACCCAGGTCATGATCTCACCGTCATGGGATTGAACCCAAGTTGGACTCTGCATTGACAATGCCGAGCCTGCTTGTGATTCTCTCTCGCGCTCTTTCTCTGCCTCTCCCCCACTCTCTCTTCTTTCAAAAATAAACGAACGAACATTTTAAAAGGAGAAATATTTCAGACAATGATTTCTGACACCTGCCACTTACCCAGGTACTGTCCTTTACTTTGCCATAAGCGCCAACACAAGAAACTAGTCAAAAAGCCAAGAGAATAACCAACGTGGCTTGTGCGTCTCTCTGTCTGAGCATTTTGTCATAATTTCTAAAGAAGCTGACTTTTTAAAATATTTATTTATATTGGGGAGAGAGCAAGTGGGGGAGGGGCAGAGAGAGGAGGACAGAAGATCCGAAGCAGGCTCTGTACCGACAGCAGTGAGCCCGATCTGGGGCTCAAAGTCATGAAACCTCTTGACATGACCTCATGACCTGAGCTGAAATCAGAAGCTCAACTGACTGAGTCACCCAGGTGCCCCTAAAGACGCTGACTTTTAATATAAGACTGCATATTATATATCATGCCATCTTAAGTAAAACGGAGTTTTTTAACTTTTCAAATATAAAGATATAGCTTTTAGTTCACAAGTCAACTGGGAACGGGAGGGGAGGCAGAAGGCCATTGTGGCATCTATTTTAACGCTTTTTTTTAGTATATCATAAGCCTTCTTTTATTTCAGTTTATATGTTTCTTTATTTCTTCACTGTTATTATCCAAAGACCCTTATAAGAATTAGTGAGTTAGACCAGAGTTGACCAGATGGCCTAATTATTCTATAAAAGTAATTTCTCATTTAAAAAAATTGCATTGATCACAATTTGAGGATTCTAGGCAACCACGGAATGAATCTGAAAACTGCTAAAGAGAATGAACACTTACCCTGTTTTTCCTGCATGACCTAAGCATCTGAATAACAAACACTTAATGAGGAAAGTGTGTCTTTAGAGAAGCATTATAGCTAACAAATGAAAAAAGAATGATAGATTTTAAATATGACTATTTTACAAACACTAATGAATTAATGCATCTATGCACTGATCATTAATGACAGCCAACATCACTAAAAGAAAGCAAGATATTTTGTGTGTCCTTTTGTAAGTATACATTACCTATGAAGTAACCTTGTCATGAAAGTCAAACCTGAATTTCATCAAGCCTCTAGATCCTACCACCAACTTACAGAAAAGCAGGGGGTCAGAGGGAAGTGTTAGTTTCACAGGTATGTGATCAGGAAAATCCAGACTGTAGGAAATTCTATAGAACAAAGGAACTCACCCCTTCCACAAATACATTGCAAGTGGAAAAAAGAGATAATGAAGATATAGTTAAAAGGCACTTGAGAGCTATATCAAACAATTGCAATGTATTACATTCATTTAGAACTTATTCAAACAAATTGTATATTAAAATAATTTAAGAGGCAGGGAAATCTGAACACAATTATAATTAATTGTAAAATCAAAGTTTACTCTTAAGTGTTACAATGGTATGTAATTATTTTTAAAGCATATCTTAGAGCTAGAGATTTTTAAATGATACAATGTATAGAATTTGCTTCAAAATAATCTGGGGAATTGGTGAGGATAGAGAGGAAATATGATTGGCTAAGAGCTGGTGATTATTGGAGCCGGGCACAGAGTATATGAAGGTTCCGATGCTATCCCATCCGTGTTTGTGTGTTTCACATTTTTCATAGTACACGGTTGAAAAACATCTCTCTTTCAAATTTTAAAACTCAAAGGAAATCAGGCTGACCATAAAAGTTTGAAGGTGATCTGGAAGCTCAAATCCATTGCCTAAAAAATGATGAGTTCTTGTTATTTTCCCCTGCAAATCATAAGCAAAAGCCCAATTTTGTTTCCATTTCCATTACACCATATGGTTTGGATGTTTGCAGAGGAGGAATTTTTCTCATCCAAACTCAATTTCAAGAAATGTCTTTGATCCATTTCTCTGTAAATTCAAGCAAGAATTTAAAAATTAAAGAAAATATATGCAGTACAACAGGTAGCTAGGGAAGTCTGCAATGATAATAGTGATATTCATCTTTTACCATCAAAGGAGATATATATATGGTGTTTGCCTTCTCCTGAGGAAATAATAATTTTACCTTGAAGCAGATAATGTGCTATTTCACGTACACGGAGGAGATCTAGATAAGACACAGCCCTGCAGCCTTAGTGGCAATAAGGAAATACAGGTGGATTTTCACTGACCAAAAAGAAAACATTTATTTAATCAAAAAATCAACAAGTTTCTTACACTTACAGTGTACTTTATCTTTTTAGGCAATGATTTTCTATATAAAGCTTCACTGGTTATGTTTATCCTTTGATTCATTGGAAATAAAATAATAATATTAATCACACTTTTCTCTGTTATGTCAATATTTATAATTTCACTTTTGAATTCTGAAAATTTGTATGGTAGGTAAGCTGCATTTTACCTACACCTAAAAACCTTTCTTCAAAAATCTTTAATTCACTGGTTTATTCATTAAAACAATGAACTAAACCTGGTGTTAGATATACATTGGTGAATAATAAATAGTCTGTGCTTCTTTGAGCTTATGGCATGGTTAGAGAGATAAATAACCAAGTAAGTAAACTATAAATGCACATTTTAAACTGTGATAAAAGCTTTGAAAGAAAGGTTAAGCGATATATACAATGAGTGAATTCTCTGACATTTATTCATTTACAAATGTTCACTGGGACTTCTGTTTCTTGTCAAGATTGAGTAACAGGGCCCAGATTTTTCCTCCCACCTGGGAAAAAATTAAAAAAAAAAACATATATACATATAAAAACAGTGATGCTGAAACATTGAATATCAAGAATTCAGGACAGTTGTTTCTGAAAAAAGGGAAGCAAATGATGTGAGCCCTCTGATTACCTCAGCTGATTGCTCAGAGATTTCCAGGCAGCAGCAGAGGAAGCTGGAACACAAGGGGATTCCAGGACTCTCCCTGAGTTGAGGAGTCAGAGCCAGGAGCCAAGGAGGCCAAAGCAACTAGAGTTCACAGGGAAGAGTTGCACAGAGATTGAGATCTGCAGACAGAGCTCCCGAGATCTGAAAATGGCACCTAGCTCTTGAGTCTTCAGGTAGTACCGAGCAGTATATCTGAATAAAGACTGTGGGTTGTACCCAAGGCAGGAGAAAAAAACCAAGAGGAGTGGAAGGAAGAAACCCTGTCACTCCCCCAAGGCTGAGGATGTCATATGTTCTCACTCACTAGGGTAGAAAACTTCATAGCACACGACGCATCAGGTAAAGGAGTCAGAGGCAATTATTCCAATACTGGAAAAAAAAATTAGGCAAACAATAAAAGCTGCATTGTCCCATCTAAAAAAAAAGAAATGAAAGCAAGCTTTAAAAAGATCAAGATGTATCCAAGAAACTTACTTGTGACCCAGAAAGTTCAAGAGAGTTTATAAACCACAAAAACATGTAGAACATAACAAAGTAAAATTCATATTCTATAAAAGGCATATTATGGCATTCAATGTTAAAGTTACAAGGCATGCAAAGAAGCTAGACAATATGACTCTTCAATTGCAATAGACCTAGAAATAACACAGATAATAAAATTAACAAACAAGGACTTTAAAACAATTATCGTAACTGTATTCCATAGCTTACAAAGGCTAGAGAAATTACTGATGGTGTTAAATAAGGAAATAAAAGATCTAATAATGACTCGTCAGACTTGTAAAAATGAAAGATACAATGCTTGAAATGAAAATTACAGTGGATGGGATTAACAGCATATTGGGAAAAGATCAGTGAACTTGAAGACATAACAGTAAAAACAAATCAGACAGAATGAAACACAGAGAGAAAAAAGATTGAAATTTAAAAAGTAAACAAAACTCCAGAGATGTGGACAAATACAAGTGACATAACATACATAAAAGAGAGAAGAGAGAGGGGAGGGAAAAAAAAAAGTTTGAAGAAATAATGACTGATGATGTTTTTGTAATTTGATGAAAATTATTAGACCACAGATCCAAGAAGCTAAAGCATGAATAAAACTACATCAAGGGATGTACAGTCATGATCAGATTGCTTTAAACCATAATAAAGAGAAAAATCTTAAAAGCAGCCAGAGGAAAGACCATTACATATAAGAGAGCAAAGAATAATGACAGACTTCTCAAAAACTATGTAAGCCAGCAGACAATGGAGAAAGATTTTTAAAGTACTAAATTCTTAAAATATCACTAACATAAAACAACACTCACAGAGATGAAGAAAAGATTAAGGGCTCCCAGGGACTAAGGACAGGATGGATCGAGGCATGTGTGTGGCTGTGAAAAGACTGCATGAGGGAGCTTTGTGGTTACATGTGATAAAACTGCATACAATTATATACTCATACAGGTGCATGCAAAACTTGTGAAAATATTAATCAGGTGTATGGACTGTCTCAATGTCAGGTTCCTGATTTTAATATTGTACTATAATATGCAAGATGTTACCTTTAGGAGAAACTGAGTGCAGGGTATAAAAAATCTCTCTACTATTTGCAAGTATCTGCAGTCTATATTTACTTCAAAATAAAAACGTTAAAAAATAAGACAATATACAAAAATTAAAAGAATTCAAAATTAATAGAAAAGCACTTTAAGAAAAAGCAAAGGAAATCATTTTAGCAGAAAGAAAACAATACAAATGGAAATCTAGACCTACACAAAGGAGTGAATAGCCCCAGAAATAGAATATGTGAGTCCATTTTAAATCCATTTCCTATATTTGCATATCTTTAAATAATAATGATCTGCTTTGAGGAAAAATAAGAACGCTCTATTGTGAGATACGTGACATGAGTTACGTATATGTGCGTAAAACGCACATATAAGAACCCCAAAGACGAGGAGGGAGGAAAGGGAAATGTATTGCTATAAATTTCTTATACCATACATGACATAACAAAATATTACTCAAACATGGTCTGTGGTAAATTAAAGAATTATATTGAAACTTTTTAAATATTGATTTTTAAAAAGAAACGTTGTAGATGGGGCACCTGGGTGGCTCGTTCAGTTGAGCGTCCAACTTCAGCTCAGATCATGATCTCGGGGCTCATGAGTTTGAGCCCCATCTTGGGCTCTGTGCTGAGAGCTCAGAGCCTGGAGCCTGCCTCAGATTCTGTCTCTGTCCCTCTCTCTGCCCCTTCCCTGATCACACACTGTCTCTCGCTCTCTCTCTCTCTCTCTTTCATATAAATAAACTTTAAAAAAAAATTTTTTAAGTCGTAGAAAATATGCCAAAAGGATAATAAAAGTACTTAGTCCAAAAGAAGGCAAAAGGAAAGGGGGGGAAGAACATATAGGACAAATAGAAGGGAGTCAGATCTGAAACCGTAAAACAGTAACATTGGCATTAAATGTGCATGCACAAAGACACCTGTTATGGATCGAATGTGTCTCTCTAAAGGATATATTGCAGTTCTAACCCCTAGTGGCTCAGTGTGAGCCTATCCAGAAGTATGATGGTTGCTGAAGTAGTTAAGATGAGGTCATACTGAAGTACAGTGAGTTCTTAATCTCATATGACTGCTATTCGCATAAAATGAGAAAAGATAATGTGAAGACACAGACACACAAGAACACCAGGTCAAGACAGAGGCAGAGATTGGAGTTATGTGGCCACAAGCTAAGGAACACTTGGGGCTACCAGGAGCTAGACGTGGCAGAGGAGGATCCTCTCCTAGAGGGAACAGAGGGAGCATAGCCCTTGTAATACCTGGCTTGGAACCTCTAGTCTCCAGACTGTGAGAAAAGACATCTCTGTGATTTTATGCTTCCAGAATTGTGGCACGTCATTACGGCATCCCTAGAAACAAATACAGTATCCCGATTATAAAGCAGAGAATGCCAGATTGATAGACAGGCAAGTGCTGACTACATTCTGCTTGTAAGAGACCTATTTTAAATATAAAAACAGAAATCCAAACAGAATTATCCCAAAAAGTTAAACATAGAATTACCATAGAATTGACCCAGCAATTTCCCTTCTGGGTATATACCTAAAGGTATTCAAATCAGGGACTCAAATAGATACAAGTGTTCCCTGCAGCATTATTCACAATAGCAAGAAGGTGGAAACAACCCAGATGTCTATGAAGAGATAAACGGACATACTAACAATTATGCCAATAAGCGCTTGAGTAGACACTTCACCAAAGATACAAGATGACAAATAAGCATGTGAAAGTATGTTCAACATTATTCGTCATTAGGAAAACACAGATTTTAACTACCATGAGATAAAACTCCTAAGATATTAGAATGGCTAAAATAAACTTTAAAACAGCAGTATCAGGGGTACCTGGGTAGCTCAGTTGGTTAAGCATCCCACTTCAGTTCAGGTCATGATCTCCCAGTTCCTGAGTTCAAGCCCTGCATTGGGCTCTGTGCCGACAACCCAGAGCCTGGAACCTGTTTCAGATTCTCTGTCTCCCTCTCTCTCTCTGCTCCTCCCCCCCTCCCTCTCTCTCTCTCAAAAATAAATAAAAGTAAAAATAAATAAAAATAAAATGACAATGCCAAGTGCCGGTGAGAACAGAGAGAAATAGGAACTGTAATATAGTGCTGAAGGGAATGTAAAATGCAACTGTTGCCTTAAGAAGGCAGCTTGGCATTTCTTAAAAAAAAAAAAAGTTAGTGACAGCTCAGAGCCTGGAGCCTGCTTCTGATTCTGTGTCTCCCTCTCTCTGCCCCTCCCCCACTCATGTTCTGTCTGTCTCTCTCTCTCTCTCTCTCTCTCTCTCTTAAAAAAAAAAGTAAATAAACATTAAAAAAAAATTACACACATACCAGGAAAGGATCTCTTCCAGCCATCTCTTGTTAATTTCTTGGCTTGTGGCCTTTTGGCCATGTAACTTCAATCTTCACATGTGTTCTCTGCATGTATGCTCATCTGTGTCAAAATTTCCCCTATTTGTAAGGACACTAGTCATGTCACATTAGGGGCCCATCCTCCTCCAGTATGACCTCACCTTAACTAATTATATCTGTAATGACCCTATTTCCAGATAAGGCCACATTCTGAGGTCCTGGGGGTTAGGACTTTGTGGGGGAAATAATTCAATCCAGAATAGCCCATATTAGAATGGCCAAAATCTTCTGTTCTTCTGGAGATCTATTTGTTTAGTTTTCAATTAACAAAGAGTGAAAATGAAAAACCTTTTCCGACATTTTTGCTTGGAGTGCTGGATTTAAAAGTAAGTCATTTATGTTCGATACATTTCATTAAATGTTTGGCATGAATTTACAAGGAACTACTATTTATTTTAATCAGTTTCAGATTGCAATAGGTCATTTAAAATTCCACTAGAGATTATTAATGACATTATTATTTTTAAAAAGCACATCTGATAGGATAAAATCTCTCTGTTGCCAATTTTTTTATTCTTCTTTGATATATACATTTTTTAATCTGGTAAATGTGTTAACCTCATCATCTCTTAGTGATTTCCTGATTTTGTAGTTTATGATTCAGATAATACTATTCATTCAGTGTGTCACACTAATCAACTCGTGCTCACTAAAAATAAATAAATTAAATTAAAAAACAAGAATAGAGAAAATAAAAAAGACTGACCATACCAAATATGTGGGAATATAAATTGTACAACCACTTTGGAAAAACAGTTTAGAAGTTTCTTTACAGGTTATACATATTCCTACCATATGACCCAGCTATTCCACTACCAGGTATTTACCTAAAAGTCATGAGAGTATACATCCATGCAAAGATTGTACAAGAATGTTCATAGTAGCTTTAGTCATGCTTTCCAAAAAGTGGAAACAATCCATATCCATCAGCAGGTGACTGGACAAACTGTGGTATATCCATACAATGGAATACTACTCAGCAATAGAAGGGAATGTACAACTGAAACACAACTTGAATGGATTTTAAAATAATCATGCTGAGTAAAAGAAACCAGGCAAAAAATTAGTATGTAATATATGATCCCATTATGCACACCTCTAGAAAATGCAAACTAGACTACAGGGGGATAAAACGAATCAGAGGCTGATAGAGGACAAGAGAAAGATGGGCAGAAGAGAGGATTAAAAAAAAGTACAAGGAAACTTTTGAAGGTGATGAGTCTGTTCATTACATTGACTATGGTCGTAGTTTCACAGGCATATATATATATTTATATATATAAAGTCATAAAATTGAACACTTGAGAGAAGTTCAGTCTCTTATACCTCAATAAAGCTGTAAAAAAAATTCTGACTTACTTAAAAGGGTATTATAGTTATCATAAATCTACAAAGTGCCTAGCAAAAAGCCAGATACACAGAAAGTATTCCCTGTAAACACGATAGCTGAAAAGAATACTAATTAAAAACTGTGAGTAAATTTTAAACTACCCTCAAAAAGTCTGCATTTATTAAGTATTTACTAGTCTGCGCAGGTACATAGCATAAACAAAAGTATAAGACAAACATCAGCTTCTAAAAGCACCATTTACACAAAAATCACCTATTAAATGCAACTCATTTTTACCTGTTTTTTAAAATAGTTTCTCTAAAGATTCCTACCAGGTGACACTGCTAATATGATTTATTTAACATTTAAAAAATAAATCTCTGTAATCCATAACCTGAATTATATGCTTAGTTGCTTTATTACCACTATTACTATTATGATTATCCATTTAAACTACTTGGGCTTTCTCCCTGTTCCCTCTCTGAGGAAATTAAAATTAATATAGTTCTTTTTCTGCCAAATGAATACTTAACAAGTCAGTTTCTACAATTTTTACTTCTTGCATTTGTTCCACTCACCTGAAATGAGTACTTTGCCACGTTCCACTTATCCTCGGGCCCCATTCAAGTACTTCTTTAGCACATGCATTAGCAACCCAGTGTCAGTGTGGCTAGGTCATCTTAAAATACTTCTAAATGTGCAGTGAAAGTTTAACCTTTATTTTATTCTAATCGCCTATAATTTAAAAATATTTGAAGCTATCTTCCCTTCCCAGAGCATCTATTAAGAAGCCAAAAGATTTTATAAATCAGTTAGTGTCTTACTACAATTATTCTTGTTCCCGCGTAGTTTCTCTATTAAAAAATAATCTTAGTGAATTTTCTCTTCGGTCTTCCCATTTCACTTCTGTGGTAGATTTTACAACGGCAACTTTACCAAATCTCAATTTACAAAATCTCTGGCGTGTGATATAGTATAATAAAACTTTGACTTGAGATATTAACTAGGTGATAAAATGCTACATAAGATTCATTTGTAAGGTGTAAACGGCTAGTTCTAACTTAATGCCCTGTAATTAGAGGGAAATATAAAACTCACGCCTGTGCCGTGAAGGAAAAAAAGGCAGAAGAACCAAGAAAGTTGCCTTTTCATTATTCCAGCAGCCGGTATGATGACGTAAGATGGTGATCTTCTAAGTAGAAATCAGCAGAAAACCATTGCTCCTCCTGGGACATAGGATTCCCTATTCCTCTGTCAGGGCCCCAAAATCCAGGGCAGGGACAAAAGATCGCAACAACTCAGTGGAAATCAAATCTCAATCTGACACAAAATACAAGTTTTTGATCTGTCATTGCCTCTTCCCTTACCAACTCTCGCCCACTTTAGTTTGTTGTACAACTGACCTGACCTCTGCTTTTTTTTTTTATTAATGTTTATTTATTATTGAGAGACAGACAGACACAGAGCGTGAGCAGGGGAGGGGTAGAGAGAGGGGAAGACACAGACTCTGAAGTAGGCTCCAGGCTCTGAGCTGTCAGCACAGAGCCCGACGCAGGGCTCGAACTCACAAACTGTGAGATCATGACCTGAGCCAAAGTCGGTCACTTAACCAACTGAGCCACCCAGGCGCCCCACCTGACCTCTGCTCCTAAATATTAGTGGCAGCAGCAACTTCCTTTAAGAGACAGACTCCAAAGAGAATGCTACTTAGCTCAAATAAAAGTGAAAGGATGCAGATTTTGTGTTCAATTATTCCATTCTCTTCTTAGACCTGAAGAAGCAGTCTTAGGGAGAGTATTTATATCATCAGACCTTTGATGCACCCCTCACTAGGAAGAATTTACACCCCAATGGAATCCCTACTCTCTCTCCTTAAGCAAGCTTAAGGAGAATTCCAGTCTTCCCTTTATTTTACTAGCCTGGAAAATCTGTCTTTCCTATTCATTCAATACCTGCGTCATACTTCAGTATCCTGTCATGTAATGAACATGAGTAATACTCAAAAATAAGAACTAGACTCCAAGTTATATTTTTCCCTGCATGGATTATCTTGATATGAGTCATTCATCAATGTAGTAAGGCAAAATATCTGATATCTTGGTTTCATTGAAAAAATCAAGATGCTCTGGACTGAATTTGTCGTTCGTTGCTCACTAAAGCGGGCAAATATAGTTCACGAAATGAATTTCTAATGTTGTCCTTCAGCAAAAACTCTACTCAGGAGAAATTTATAGTTCTAAAAGCTGGAACTCCGTGATTTTACTTCATTATCTGTAAACGGGTACTAGAACACCTAGACTATTTTCCATAGGTATCTGAAAGAATGACCTATTATAACTTAGGGAATAGGGAAGATAAGGAACAAGAAACACTAATATGCATCCAGGAATCCCAACCCATCTATATATCTCAAAACCAAATTCTCTAAGATCTCTTTTCTCAGGGTCAGTTCAATTCAAAGCGCAGCTAGGACGTTCCATGGGCTTATTGAATTGAATGACATACATGTTTTTTAAAGAAAGAAAGCATTTAAAAAATCATCATATACAAAATGTAAAGACAAAAGACAAACAAAAAACAAATTCACAATATACGAGACTGAGAAAGCCTTAATATCCATACTACATCACAGACTACAAAGACATCAATCATTAAGCAAAAGATAAATACTTCCATATTAAATTAAGCAATGTAGGGGCACCTGGATGGCTCAGTTGGTTAAGTGTCCAGCTCTTGATTTTGGCTCCAGTCATGATCTCAAGGTCATGAGATCCAGCCCTGCATCAGGCTCCACACTGGGAGAGGAACCTGCTTAAGATTCTCTCTTCATCTGCCTTTGCCCCTCCGCAGCTCTTGTGGGCTCTCTCTCTCTAGCTCTCTGTCTCTGTCTCTCAAAAAATAAAAAGATAAAATTTTAAAAAAGGTAAAATAGGCAATGTATATGAACTATCAACCTCACAAGACAAATCCTCAAGATATTTTTAAATGATCACAGTAACAGAGGTTTGAAAATTAAAATAATAATAATATACTTTTCTCACTTGTCAAAGTGGAAAATATTTTTCCAATGATAATTCTCAGTGTTGGCAATGGAGTAGGAAGGAAGGCATTCTCATATGTTGCTGATCACAAGGCAGCTTGCTCTTCGTAGAAACAATGTTTATTTGTATGATGTGTATACTAATTTATATATGTTTGCAAATGTATACGTATTTTAAAGGCAGGTATTATATATTTTAAATACATGCATATATTTATATAATGTACATTAATTTATATTATATATTATTATGTATGTATTTTAAAGCATAAACATTAAAATTATATGTATTATTATATATGTATATGCATATATATGTGGATTTTTATATTACATGGTTATTTTTAAAGGCATATTTCTATTCCACTATTATTTTCTAACCAGCTAATTGAAGATATGCTGATCTAAGATTCTGGCTCTCCTAAAGTGGATGGCTTGCATGGTACATAGACAAGACTCTGGGGATTCTTCTCAGAATCTCTGATGCCATGTATGCTAACAGAGAAGGAACAACGGACATCATTCTTCAACAAACCAACAAAACCAGATGTATTTTCAAGCATTACAGACACTCCCTCTACAGGCAGAGTAAATGGAATTTTCTTCCATTTGAATTTCTTCTTAGCAAAATAACGATTTAGAAGAAGTCAATTTTGCAATTTCCAGAAAAAAAAAAGCCCACAAAATGATATCAGTACATGCATAATATGTGAAAATCCAAAAATGAGGTCACTAAGGCATCTGTAGTTTCCTCCAACTGTATGTTGAAGGAAAACGGAGTGGCTTCCAATTCCTTCATTACCCACTTCAAATTATTAGAATAAATGTCAGCAATTCTGGAGTATATGACATCATTGTAAAAGACTGATTTTGTTCTCATTCTGCTCCAAGTTGCAAATAAGTGCCACCATTTCCAGCACAAATGGATTCGCCAAAGTCACTCATTATGTAAGGCTTCTTTTATTTGACATTACAAAAAGCAATTTTGTAGAATGGATCAAAAAGAATATGGATTGGAGAAAACTTTAGTCTTGGTAAAATTCCAGACTTTAAATTGAAACTTCTTCAGATCACATTTTTTATCTGTGTTTTTGACTGACTGATGTAAGGAGCTCGTTGGTTCCGAGGGCTTTACGTTTCCATTGTATGAGTTTTTCCATAAAGAAGTAGCTTTTGTGGCCCATCACATTTAATGATAAGAGCAAAACAAGTGAATGCATCAGCTAAATTATGCGTTCTTTTGCCTTGACATTTTCAGCATCACCTCGAGCACAATACAAATACAGACTGGTCTCCATAATATGATCTCCAAGTTGCACTTTTAAAAACCGTCTCAATGAGAAGCAATCGTAGACATCATAACTTAGCAAAGTGTTGACTGATGGTTCTTGATTGTGTACTGAAGAATTCAATAACATACTTATGTAAAGTTAAACTAGAACTTAAATAAAAGAATGCATTGTTAAAGATAATTTAACAAAGGAAATATTGAAAATTCCAGAAGGGAATAGGAAAATTTTTCACCTGGCGCAATATGTATCTGAGCTTATCCTGAGAAACAATAGAAACCGATAAAACCCATAGACTAAAGTCCAAAGTCTTCATCATTTTCTAACAACCCAAATGACAAAATGTTTATTGAACACCTACAGAGATAACACAGGCATCTATGTCAATTACAAAATTGAAGGACACGGCCCTTACCTTTGAAAAGTTGATAGTCCAGTGGGAGATACGAGTATCTAAAGAGATAATTTTAATATAATATGGTAACCACTAGGATAAAGGTAAGTAAAATAACACAAAAGCCTCGAAAAGAAATATTTATCCCTCAAGAAAAGTCTCCTTGAGGAGCTGATGCCTCAGCTAAGTCTTAAAAATGAAAAGATATCTTTTATCTTTTCATACTCAGACCAAAAAAAAAAAATTACCTCATGTCTTCTTTGATAGATAAGAAATTCAGATGATAAATTATTAGACGTGTACTTTAAAACCATGCAATAATAGAGGCTAAGCAGTGCCTTTAATATCTGGGCCCAGCACAGGGTATGCCATCAAGAGGCTTGGCTCTGGAGGAGAAGTGCAGTTTGAAAGAAATGTGCAATACAAACTGAATAAGAACCCGAACTAAGGCACATAAAAAAAATTTTTAAGTGTATTTATTTGTTCTGAGAGAGTGAGCGAGAGCAGAGAGGGCCAGAGAGAGAGGGAGAGAGAGAATCTCAAGCAGGCTCTGCACTTGGGGCTCAGACTCACGAACCGTGAGACCATGACCTGAGCCAACTGAGCCACCCAGGCACCCCTGATGAGAAAAATATGAGAGAGAATAGGATTTGGTAAGTAATTGGATATACAAAGAATTAAAAAAAGCAAAGGACACAAATTTGTCTCTCTGGGTTACCTGGAAAGAGACAGCGATGATACATCATTAATTAAAGACAGAGGTCTCATGATGCAAAGGCATCCCTTTGGAGAAAGGCAACCACCTTTGGAGAAAGCTGCTAAGTCTCGTGAAAACGTGCAGGCCTACTTCATGAGATCAGTCAGCCTGAAGGAAGAGGGACAGTGATACTGGGAGCTTGAGGAGAAAAACATGACAGCCCAGGGAAAGCGATCCATGAAACAAGAGAAGAAAGTAGTGGTAAAAGCCCAACTAAAATTGGAGATCATCAATCTACAGTGTAATAAATGATTTCACCATTGCATGACTTTCTTCAGCAACATTCCATGACCTAGAAGCAAAAGCACGTAGAACAAGTGCTGCTCAGAGAAATGGTGCCACGGAAAGGCAAAGAGGTAAATAAATCTACGTGCCCAAATAGTTTCCAATTAGTAGCTCATTCAGTTCTCACCAAATCTGATCCTGATCAGACCTACACTTGTCAAGCCTCCTAGAACCTTCCACAGGCCCACAAACATGACATCATTTTATAGTTGCAACATGAGTAGACATACTTGATGACGACTCATTACGGTACTTTGTTTAAAATGTTACTTTTGTTCTTATAACAGCAAATAATAGCTTCAATAAGATTTATAGATGTGTTCAATAATCTTCACCAGGAGTTCAACTCCATCCTTTGAGAATTCACTTCATCTTGTGAAATAGATTTTTATTTTGTTTCCATTGCTGGAAAAAGTAAGTCGAGACCCAAAGCAGTTAGCTAAGATCATTCCACTACCATTTGGTGGAGGAAGATTGAGGCTCAGACTCTCTGAGTCTTACTCTTTCTGCTGCACCAAAGTAGAAATGCAAAGTAGGCAAAGGAGAGAGAAAGTGCCCGTTCCTGAAGAAGGTAAGAATAAGACTTAGCAGATGTAAAGAAATGTCAGGTGAGTGTCAGATAAAAACAAGTTAGCAATCTGTGAGACGGAGCAGGGTTGATCATGACAAAATCCAGGATATGAGAGTGATAATGAGCAGTATTAGGAAGTGGAAGGTAAGGTTGCTGGCAGTATATTGAGTAACAAACTGATTTGGACATTAAGGTTGCTAAGTACTGAGTAGGAGATTAGAAAAAATATGAGAGAGTAATGTGAGCAGTAGCATGGTTACAATGTCCAAGCAAACCAATGGCAGGAAATAATTGAAATGCAAAAGGTATTGAAATATAGAAAATAGGCAAGCCCTTTTGGGTTTACCAGAATAATAAAAGAAGGCAAGATAGATAGATAGATAGATAGATATTGATATAGAGATATATAGTTATATAGCTATAGAGTTATTTATACACATATATATTTCATAATTGTTAGATATATGTATAGTTAGATACAGTCTTATTTGAAGAAGCCACATTTCCACTGAAGGAGTAAAGAAAGTCTGAATATGACAGAAAGTTTCAAGCAGTGAAGTAAAACTTACATTAAAAAAACAAATAGGGGCGCCTGGGTGGCTAGTTGGTTAAGCATCCGACCTTGGAGGCTCGGGTCATGATCTTATGGTTCCTGGATTTAAGCTCTGCGTCTGGCTCTATGCTGACAGCTCGGAGCCTGGAGTCTGCTTTGCATTCTGTGTCTCCCTCTCTCTCTGCCCCTCCCCTGCTCATGCTCTGCATCTTTATCTCTCAAAAGTAAACATTAAAAAAAATTTTTTTAATAATAAAATAAAATAAAATAAAATAAAATAAAATAAAATAAACCATGGGAAAGGTTAAGTGAGAGAACAGGAATGGGTAGCCTATGAATGAAATTATTGGATGAGCTGAACTTGACTGAGTGTGTGTGGAGGAATCAGCAAAGAGGAAGACAAACCAGAGCGACAGCAATGAATGATGTCAGAGCTTGGAAAGCACAGAGGAAGAAAGGAATATTTTTGTAGTAGTTTAATTCCAAAGTAAGTACACTATCACAAGAGTAGTTAGGCAGAGACTCTCATAAAATTTCACATAAGGTGCTATCTGACTTTAATGAGCTCTCTTTGGTCGTGTACTTTGTACTTTACAGCAAGATCAAGCATTTACCCCACCTGTTTTGTTCTTAAATATATCGCACATTAGAAGCAAGGTGTGTGCTTACCAGGAACATGTGGTACATCAAACTCTAGTCTATGAATTTTTTATAGGCAGAGAAGAATTAAAAGATCAGATTAAATTCAGAGCAATAACTGAAACCCTGCTCAGAATTAATGGGCCTCATTATTTGAGTGAAGGTTTCAAGAGTAAATACTGCTCATTTCGCAGTCAGAGCACTGAACTGGTGACATTGCTCAAGCAATTCACTCATACTTTAATATGATATTTCATAATTATGATAAAATATTCTAGGATGAAAATTATGTTTGGCCATTTATGTGCAAGTTTCATTTTGTGCAAGTTAATACAATTCATGACCTGGTATGCCTCAGGGCTTAAATATTTAAATGATGTTTGACATAATCTTTCCCAATGGATAAAACCCTTTTGGGAAAAAAAGCAAGATCTAAGTGATATTAAAAAATGTTTACTTAAATTTATATTTGCTCGATGCTTAGAATAAATGCTTCAATTCATTTTAAAATCTACTCTGTTCCTCTATGCTATTTTTTATTTTTACTATATTTGCCATTTGAATTTCTGTGTTTTAAATAACCATATATCAATTTTTATTAACTATGGTAGGTCATTTGCAAAGATGACCTCTAATATTCACACATACTTGCAATGTTACTCTCTTCTCCCCCCACAGAGAAGTAAAGTTTTTTCTCCACCCTTTGAATCTGGCCTTGGCCGTTTGACTTGCTTTGGCCAATGGGATATTAGCAAGTATGAGATGAACAAAGACAAAAAAATACTTGCACATTAGGGCATGTTCTCTTTTGACTCCATTTGGAACCCTAAGACCACGGTGTGAATAACCCTGAACTAGCCTACTGGATAGACCATTTGGAGTGGAGCAGAGAGCACCCCATCTGGATAGACTGCTAACCACCTCACTTGTGAGTGAGCCCATCTTAGGCAATTGAGTCCTAGTTAAGCCACCAGAAGACTACAACCAAGTGATTGACCCAGAAAAGGCCATCAGCCCAATTGAGCTCAAAAGTTGCCCAAATTGATGACTCATAGAATCATAAGAATATAAAATTATTTTAAGCCTATAAATTGTTATACAATTTGTTACATAGCAATACCTAAGTAATACACTAATATACTTTTATCTTCTGAAAATAGGTAGCAATGGTTCATTTAAAGATGAGTGGTAAAGAAGAGAGGTGGTTAGCAAAGCAGTGCTTTAATTGGAAGAAAATGAAATAAAAGTATAGGTATTATGTTAATTTTCAGTCTCACCCAATTTCAACTTATACTACCACTGATGCTTTCCAGCAAATGCTTAGTCTTCTAAATAAGCTCACAGTATTCAAAAACTCTAGAAACATGTAACTTCCAAACGGTTTCCATTTAAGCTATCCTATTATTCTAATAATCTATTTGTTAAACACTATTGCCTGATTTGTTAATAGTGGAATGCTGGGAAGCAGCCTCAGCGCTGGATTAGTTCATTGCTACATCCCTAAATTGATCACCAGATACCTGTCTCACTGTCATTCACTTTTATCATGCACAGGAAAGGCTGCTGGGGGAGAAGTCTCCACCAAGAGTGAGACTGAGGTTAGGCCACGTTTTCACTAAACCCTGTACCACAAGATAAGGCAAAAATTCATTACTGGTCAGGATCTGTGACAAAGATATTTTTTTTTAATTTATTTAATGTTTATTTATTTTTGAGAGAGAAACAGTATGAACAAGGGAGGAGAAGAGAGAGAGGGAGACACACAGAATCCAAACCAGTCCCCAGGAGGGGAAGAGAGAGAGAGGGAGACACAGAATCTGAAACAGGCTCCAGGCTCTGATTTGTCAGCACAGAGCCTGACGCGGGGCTCAAACTCAAAGACTGTGAGATCATGACCTGAGCCAAAGTTGGACGCTTAACCGACTGAGCCACCCAGGCACCCACGTGTGATAAGGATTTTTAACCAGGGATAGGCATGATAATCACCAGTGGACTTTTTTAAACCACCAATTTTTTTCCCATCTACTGGAAATTTTAATTCATTAAGCCTGAGATGGGGGTGGGGGAGGGGGTAACATCTGACTTGTTTTAGCGTCACACATAATTGCCATTCACTCGGCTAAGAATCACAAGTAAAAGCAAAGGAAAACATTAACAATGTGATATGATTTGAGGGGTAACAAGGATTTTTTAATAATATAACCCCCTTTGGGCGCCTGAGCAGCAGCTCAGCCGGTTCAGCTCAGGTCATGATCTCGCATTCGTGAATCTGAGCCCCACATCGGCTCCTGCACTGACAGTGTGGAGCCCACTCCAGATCCTCTGTCTCCCTCTCTCTCTGCCCCTCCCCTGCTCATGGGCACACGCAATCTCTCTTTCTCAAAACAAACAAACATTTAAAAATAATAATGTAATTTATAATAATAAAAATATATAATCATGTAACTAATATAGTGCCTGAAGTTACATTGGCTTTTTTCTTTGGTTAAAAATATATTATCCATAAACAGGGCAGTTTATTCAAGGGAAAAGCCTTGCATCAAAAGACCTGGATTCTCTTGTAATTGCTTATCTAACCTTGATGGAGTCATGTAACCTCTCAGTTTCTTCCCTGGAAAAATAGGGAAAGAAATATCTGCTTTCTAGGTTACTGTGAATGTCAAATGAGATGCATGGGAAAGTATTTTGCAAAGTCTAAAATGTCATCTAAAATAAGGAATTACCACCTTTCAGGAGGAAAAGCCATTTACTTCTCAGAACAACCTCACTTATTTGAATCACTAGCCTATTACCTAATAAAATGATGAGACTAGGCATGGGTAACTTTGGATTGGGAGGGAGAAAACCTCTGAAGTGGAATAATATCCAGGAAGGAGGAACCAAGCTTTTCACCTCAAGGGGGAATCTTCCTCAAGTGGCTTGAGGACAATACAGATTAATGGAAGAGAGTAAGGTAGTTCAAAAAAAAAAAAAAAAAAAAAGCCAGACGCAAGCATTCCCAACTTCCTGATTTAGCCTCAGATCAGCTCAACAAATGGCCCCAGATCAAAATGGTTCAGTGGCTTCGTTTTATTCTTAAACGATGGGACAGACAGTGAGAGAAAGAATAAAATAAGATATACTTCCGAGTAATGCATTTGACTGGATATGTTTGATTTTATAGGCAGTTCTTCTCTTCATCTTTTTCCATTTGAAAATCAGGTTATATCCATTTTTCATATTTGGAAGCACAGACCTACAATAACAGAGTCAGAGGAGGAATTTTGCAAATACAGTAAAAATAAAACTGAATTGCTCTTCTAATTGCCTTGCAGACTTAGGTTATATGAATAATTATTCATAATCTTCTTTGATGCTGTAGTGAAATAAGTTTTTTTTTCTTTTGATGGCAATGAAATAGGTCCGTTCATTTATTGAGGTTATAATGATCCAAATGAAAACTTGAAAAATGATGGGCTCGGGCACTAGAGAGAAAAGAGTTTGAGTATTTAAAAATACTAAACAGTAAAATTAAGTATTCTCACTTCAAGTTTTCAAAAATGTTGGATGAAATGAATCCTGTGCACTTGGTTTATTTTTTTGTGTTAATATATTTTTATCCAACCCATTATATCCAAAATATTATTTCAATACGCAATCAATCTAAAAATTATTGAGATATTTTATATTATTTTTCACACTAAGTCTTCAAAATTCAGTGTGTATAGGCTTGCCGTGTATTTCAAATTGGATTAACCATACTGTGGGTGCTCAGTAGACACAATGATGCTACCATATTGGAAGAATAGCACAGATTTAGAATATAAGAATATTCTTGGGTGAAGTGACAATTTAGCAAAGAAATTCAGGCAATCTACATAATTGAGAGCTCAGAGGTATAGGGCAAGTAGAATAAGGACAAATGCCTCTACACTTGAGCTTGAAAGAGGGGTGGGTAGGGGAAAAGATAGTGGGCTTTGAGGGGATAAGGTGCTGTGCTGTCTGGCTAAGTTGAGCAGTCAATAGGAGATGAAAAGGAGGATTTTATGACTTTATGAAGTATCAAGGGTCCATGGGTCCTTTGCATAGGGTTAAAAAAAACCCTCAAGGTTTTGTTATTTTATGATATTTAGGTTTGCATGGACCTCATTCTTTGTCAAGAGAATTGCTGTAGATTACAACCACAAGGGTTAAAGCTTGAAAACGTTAATAAATACTTTAAAGGAGGAGGGCTTTTAGTCAAAGTACTGGAGTGGGGGGTGGGCATTAAATCCCTAATCCATCCTTGTTTTCAGTTCCATCGAATATGGCAGTGAACACTTCCTGTTGCCTTCTCTACGATTACCCATTGGAAGAGAAGCAACTAATCTGAAGGGTGAGAGTCTGACACACACTGGGGCTCTTACTTCTGGGGAAAGGGCCCAGATGTTCACAGCCACTGGTCCAGCTCTCTTTCTCAATGCTGTCAGCTGCAGCATGGGCTTTCCCTTTGTGTTCCTCCCATGCTTGCTCTTGCTCAGCCTCTCTCAGGTGGTGGTAACAGACATGAAATTCCAGTACAGCACAGTAACTGCTTTACTGAAGCCTTATTCAAAGTAGCATAAGAGCATAAAGGAAGGAGGAAGTCAGGGGTTTGGAAGTCATTCTTCACATCAGAGGGCTGTCTTTACTACTCATAACACCTTATGCCATTTTCTCATTCCACATTACTATGGAAATGTACTTTTCTCCCAGCTTTATTGAGATATAATTGACATATAATATTGTATGCGTTTAAAGTCTACAACTTAATGATTTGATATATGTATATGTTGCAAAATAATTACCACTAAAAACATTAGTTGACAGTTCCATCATCTCACGCAGTTACAAATTTTGTATGTGTGGTGAAAACTTTTAAAATCTTCTCTTAGCAACTTTCAAATATACAAGACATTGTTGTTAACTATAGTCACCACGTCGTACATCATATCCCCAGAATTACTCATCTTACAACTGGAAGTCTGTACCTTTGACCACCTTCACCCATTCCACCACCTCTCACACCCTGATTTTGGCAATGACCATTCTATCTCTGTTTCTGAGTTTGGCTTTCTTAGACTCCGCTTACATTATTTGTCTTTCTCTGACTTATATCATTTAACATAAGGCTCTCAAGTTTTATCCATGTTGTTACAAATGGCAAGATTTCCTTTGGTTTTATGGTTGAATAATATTCCATTGTATATATAACCATTTTTCTTTATATATATAAAGAAAAAGATGTTATATATAACCATCTTTTCTTTATCTGTCAATGGACACAAGTCAATGTCCATCTGTCAATGGACACAAGTTGTTCCCATGTCTTGGCTATTATAAATAACCCTGCAACGAACATGGGGGTGCAGATATCTCTTCAAGATAGTGACTTTATTTCTTTGGGATCTATATTCCAGTAGAATTGCTAACTTATATGGCAGTTCTATTTTTAATTTTTTAAACATTTTTTAAAGTTCATTTATTTACTTTGAGAGAGAGGGAGGGAGGGAGGGAGGGAGAGAGAGGGAGAGAGAGAGAGAGAGAGAGAGAGAGAGAGAGAGAGAATATCCCAAGCAGGCTCCAGGCTGTCAGGATGGAGCCCAATATGGGGTTCAAACTCACAAACTGTGAGTTCATGATCTGAGCCAAAATCTAGAGTCAGAAGCTTAACCAACTGAGCCCAGGCACCCCTCTATTTTTAATTTTTTGAGGAACCTCCATACTGTTTTCCATAGTGGCTACACCAATTTACATTTCCACCAACAATGTAAAAGGATTCCCTTTTTCCCCACATCTTCCCAACCTTGTTACTTCTTGTCTTTTTGAGAATAGCCATCCTAACAGGTACAGCTCTGGTTGCTATAAGAAGGGGGGCAGCCCTTCTCTGTTTCTATCTGATTCTCAATGGTCAAGGCCCGTGAGTGATTCCTCTGAAGAAATGTCCAAGTGGGCTCCCTGGAAAGTGCCTGACAATGATGGGGAAGGTGGATGTTCACCTTGGGCTCTTTGTTCTCTGCTGTAGAAACCATAAGTCCAGGGGCCCCTTGATGCAGCACAATGCAGTCCTGGAAGAGGGGCAACAAAGTCAGACTGTAGCCTCTCCTATTATCCTTCTAATGCAGTCCTTCCAGATTTCTGTGATGGGGGAGGGGGTTTGCTTCAGACCATACCTGGGTTTCTGGGATTTCACAATGGTGTCCTATCACTGGATAGTGGCTAGTTGGTCTTCTTGTGAGGATAAGTTGGGAACAGCCCATGTCACCCTCTTGCTCTGTTTCCACTGAAAAAATGAGATGTTTATTTGGGGTAAATATGAAATTTTCTATTTTCTAAAATAAAAAAGCAAAAATTATATTTCTTTCTTCTAAAAGAAGTTCATAGCAAGGCTGAACATTTTTCAAATAAGCAAAAAAAAACTGTTCACTCACTTTATGAAGAAATATTTTTCCTCCATACATTTTTATCCTATAAACTATCAAAATATGCCTTTTTTACCCTTTCTCTCCATTCCTACAAATGGACACAATGGCATATATTCTTTTCTTCATGGGATACAGTTAAGGGCGATAGCAAAAGGTACCTGATAGTAATGTCCAGCTGGACAAGGACTGAGACTTTGAGATGTTACCTGGCCAAGTGGTTTTCTTCGCTGCTAGATGTTCTACAAATACGTGTTGCTTTATATGTCTTGATTCTCTGCCTAGGTGTCTATTATAACCTGGGGTCATCAAACCAAGCATAATAAACAGACAAGTTAAAAATCGATCACAATATAGTCTGATAGATACTTTCATAAAAGTATTATAAAAGTGCAGCAATATGACAACACATCATAAGGGCAGTCAGGGGCATGTTGGTGCACTACGTCCATTGAAGGAGGTGCTAGAAGTTTTATATTGCTGTGAAACAAATTACCACAAGCTTAGTGGCTTAAAACAACACGTAATGATTATCTCAGTTTCTGGGGGTCAAAGTCCCGGCTCAGCTTAGCTGGGCCCTCTACTCAGTGTCTTATCAGGCTGAAATCCTGACATTGGCTGACTTGCCTTCTCATCTGGAGTTCAGGGTGCCTTCCAAGCTCACGTGGTTATTGGCAGAATTCAGTTCCTTGTGGATGTAGGACCGAGGTCCCTGTTCTCTTGCTGGCTGTCAGCCCAGGGCTGCCCTCATCTCCTAGAGGCCGCCTGCAAGGCGGTGGCTACCCAGGCCTCTCACCAGCCTTCTCAGATGGGGCGGTGTGAAAATAAGTAAAGAAAACCTTACTTAAAATGGAGTCAGAGCCCTGATGGGGGAGATTTCATGCAACTACAACTCATGGCAGCCTGCTTAACCAGCAGGACGAGGTAAGATAATAATTTTGACCAGGGAGAAGATTTTTCACATAGGAATTTTATCTCCTGCTTTTAAGGAAAAGAGGGAAGATCCCTCTCTGCCTGGCAGCACACAGGAACCACAGCTTGCTGCCAATGAGAAACCTCCACAACCACCAACGTTCATTCTTCTCCAGTGAACTAGTTCACATCAACCCTCCCCCACTTTCCTCTTAAAGTCTAAGAATAGCTGAACTTCCCTCTGTTTCTTCAGACTTGCCTGCAGCCCACCATAGCTGGCTTGTCCCAAAATTGCAATTCCTCTGCCATTCCAGAATAAACTTATTTTTTTTACTTCTATAAAATGTTTTTTGCTCTCTTCAAAGTCACAAACAGTTTACTTCGTCAAAACCAACAGGACAATCTCTCTCCAGTCTGCTAAGGCAGGGTCTCTATAACTTAAGGTAACCACAGGAGTAACTCTCCCATTCCTTCTCCATATTTTATTGGCCAGAAGCAAGCCACAAGTTCTGCCTGCACTTCAGAGGAGAGAGTTACACAGAAGCATGACTCATTTGGAGGTCTTTTTAGGATGTGTCTGCCACGAGACGACACACAAATTTCATAAAGATGATGTCTGAGATGAGTGTTGTAGGTTGCCTTCGATTGGACGACAGGGGAGTGAGTGGGGAAAGACATTCCGAGCAAGTTGAAAAGCCTTAGCAACAGAGCAGAGGAGGGAAGGCGCCAAACACATTCTGAAATAGGAATTAGTCCTTAGAATGGAATAAAAGGACCTCTGTTCTTTCTACTTGGGGTGAATTTTGAGGAATTCCCAAAAAGAAGGCAGAGTTTCTGCCAACCCATGTGATGTCTTTGTGTGGATTAGATAAAGACACCCCTTCACCCCGTGTGTACCCACCACACCCTAGACAGCCCGGTGCGTGGATGGCTGCGGCTGGACTTCATCCCCCATCTCCTCTTCCCAGTGGACAGGCTGCCCAGTTGTCTGCAGCGTCCTTGGGGGAAGAACTGTAGAGGAATTTGGGAAGTGGGTAACCTGGTGCTAGTTCCATCATGTAGATTCTTCCCCAGCTGCCTGGCCACAGACCCCTGGGGAACTCTCTCGTGTGGCTCCTTCCAGGCTTTCCACAGGCACCCAGAAGCCGGGCTAACCCTGGGGCACATTTCAAAACTGGCAGAGCCGAGTGAGGAGAGGGATGGCAATGGGGATACAGAGAACGAACACAAGAAGGAAAGTGAATTTAAAATTAAAGAATGGAAAACTAAAGTTCTGGAGATTATTTCACTTTTTTTTTTTTATAAAGGGGCAATTTTCTCCAGGCCTTTGTAGCTCAAAACACAATTGTTTCAAAACAAGTTGGGTATCATATATTTGAATATTCATTAACAAAAATGATTTCAGATCTAACTCTGCACATGGGATTAAGGACCAAAAACATTTTTATTTTTCCAAAAAAATAATAATAATAACACTATCAAGTACCTATCATATGCTAGGCACTAAACTTTATAAACGTTGCTTTGACTAATCCTTATATCCTTAAAAAATAATTATTAATATACGTATCTTACGGATAAGGAAATTGAGATGCCAGGATACGAGGTCCAACTCGGGGTTCCATTCCCACGTATTTCATGTGAACCGTGAAGAGTTCACATGAAACAGTTGTACAGCCTGCTCAGGTCAAGTGTACCCATTTAAATGGAAAAGGAAACCCTGGTCCTTTGGCTCATTCTTTGTACTACACTAAAAAGTAAATGTTCATTGCTTCAGAATTTTGGGGAATTTAACTTTTCTGATTTGAGCTGTAATTTACAGTTACATAATTATTAGGTATCTGTGGAGCCTTACTACATGCCAACACAGTATTTGGTGTTCTACATGTTCTTTCACCTAATCTTCATAGCTTTCTGCTACAGATACTATCAAAGCCCCCATTTCATATACAAGGAGACTGAGATGACAGGTTAATAAAGCTGCCCGTGATAATCAGGCAGTAATTGGTGGATTCAATATTGAACCCAGGTAATCCTTGACTGATTGTGCAAAGCTAATCTGAGAAACTATGGGGGACATCACACACTTCTCAGGTTGACGTCCCCACAGTAGTTAATCTGAAAGTATCTTCACATTTATCTCTTTCCTATTTAAACTGTCATGCTACTTTGCAATGATTTATCATCACACATCAGATTTTATAGTCACCTCCACACAAATCCGGGGCTGATTAATTAACTAAAATTGGAAGACATTTTGGTGATGAAAAGTGCTAAGCATTGCTATGAATAATAATTAGTATGCTACTCCAACTAAATTGTGTATGTCCGCATTGGGAATCAATCTGCAGGAGGAGGGTCCGACCTCAGATGGCCGAACTAGATAAGATGGATTAGTCAGAGCAACAGAAGTGACTCCAAGAGATGTTAGCAGGAAAATCAAAAATAAACAACAACAACAACAACAACAACAACAACAAAAAGCCTCACTGAACACCTAGTATATGCCATGCACATTCAGGATCCTCAAGACACAATGTTGAACACGACAGAGCTGGCGCCTGCTTCAGGGTGTCTTACAGTCCAGAACACAGCAGACATGAGCGATGGTCCCAGCACAGTGGTCCACTGTGTTGAGAAAGTCTTGCAGGCTCCAATAGAAAGCAAGTACATGGCCAGGGTCGCTGAGATTCAGAGCCCACTCTCCAGTCCCTACAAGGGTTGGGATGGGGTGAAGTGTGGTTGCAGTCTTAGAAGGGAACCAGGACAGGCAAGGCTTTCCCTGGGATTCTGCAACAGAAATAAGGCAGTGACCTGCCCACAGGAAGTAGGCAAGAGCTTGGCTACTAGAAACAAATTAGGGCCTGATCATCAGGAAGAGTAAAATAAAGTTAGTCTTCAGGTCTGGAATTTTATAAGGCTCTCTACGGCCTTCCAGAAACAGAAGTGAACCCAGAGGCTGAGGTACACTGTCAGTCCATCTTCTCCAGGGCAGTGACTGCTGCTGTGCGAACCAGGGAGCCATGAAGGGAGAGAGTCCAATAAGCCACCCCACTTTCCCGTGCTGCTTTCCTTCGAAGACGGCTCACAACATTTATGTAGCTATAATGAGAGATCCCGCCACCAGAAGTCCCAAATTGGAAGTTACCCAAATGATAGTCACACATAGGGCTTTCCCCTTCCCTACCAAAGAAACCTTTTCTGAGCATGAATTAGATAGAATTCTCACAAGCTTTCTTGCCCAGTAATTCTGCCAGGAAATAATTGCTTCCTTCATTTCTGGAAGCTGGACTCCCAGTACTTGTTCTAAGCAGTGAATTTACTCTAAAAAAGGAAGCAATCCTGAAGCAGGTGTGCATGCAGATACATGGTCTTGGATTTCAGGAGGCCCCTGTGACCCACTCAGTTCTCTGATTTGAATTCTTATTGGGGAGTCAATTTCTTCCGAGGTGCCATTTCATCCATATCTAATTCTATGACTAATCCCCTTCTATACTGCATAAGGCAACTGCATTTCTTCGCTTTTGCCTTATTCTCAATAGTTTTTCAGGTGTGATAGGGGATCATTTTCCTTCTGTGATGCCAGTGGTGACAGGCACAAACTACATTTATTTGATCAAGCAAATTAGAACAACCGCCTTTTGCAGTGAGAAGCAATATTTTTTCAAAGAATGAGATTTTGTTTTTATTATTTTTTTAATGTTTATTTTTGAGAGAGAAAGACAGAGTGTGAACACAGCATCTGTGCTAAGCTGTCAGCACAGAGCCCAACATGGGGCTCAGACCCACAAACCATGTGATCGTGACCTGAGCCAAAGTCAGATGCTCAACCCACTGAGCCACCCAGGCACCCTCCAAAGAATGAGATTTTAAAACAGGATGTTTCAAGTGTCGTTTCCCCCATTTTCTTTAAAGACATTTCTTCTCAAGAGGGTAATTACAAACAATAAACTCCTTTGCATCTAAGCTTCGACCCAGACCTAGGTGTTGCCAAAGCTATCGTTCAAAACATGTATAAAAAAAGCTAAGTGACTCTTCTGTGAGCATATGGTAAATATTCAAGAGTCAAGTATTCTACGCAACTCCTGATGATCAATAACTTACAAGGTTCTTTCATATAGTTCAGATTTTTTAATCAACAAAACAGATCAGAGTTATGATGTCCAATTGGCATTGACATGCTCATGTTTATACACCTGGACCCTGACCACAGCCCAGATCTCCTGACCATGAGTTCATATTCCTTTCTGAAGTGTACATGTTCAAAAACTATTATCTAAAATACAAAGAGGTAACTGTATCTCCCAAAGGCCCCACCTCCTAATACCATCACCCTTAGGGGTTAGGATTCAACACATGAATTTGGGAGAGGGAGGGCACACTCCAACTATAGAACAGTCCTTTGCAATCTTCTCGCTAGGCTTGTTAACATTCTTCATATGTGAATCTCCTTATTACCATAAAAGAATTTCAAAGAAATCCAGACTTACAGACACAGATAAAAATGCAGAGTAGTACAAGAAGTTGCTTATATTAAAATAGAGGAAAAAAAAAAAAAGCATGGCAGTGAGATAAATTGCTGTTATCCTTAGAGTGGCTCAGAAAGGTGAAGTTATCTCTTGATAAAAATTCACCCTGAAGTTACTGGGTTCTTTCCAGGAATGCTTATTAAGTTGGAAATGTTTAATATCAAAATAGACCCTTAAGGACACCCAAAAGTAGGCTAAAACCCATGATTTTCTTTCTCACCCATCTAGTGCTCCTCAGGTTTCAAACTGGGAAGGCTCATCAGCAAAGACTCCTTGCCACAGAAGGTGACCAAAGAGTACAAAGCTGTCCGGCTCTTAACCACTCCACCATCCCACTTCTCATTGTGCTGTGTAAGTAAGCACACACAAACACACCCACACACAATGTGACTTTCACATGCCAGTCACCGCGGTAAGGACTTTGGCATGGTATTTCACTGTGTCACCATTGTAAGTGAGGCATAATTTCATTATTTTTGTTTCTATTTTTTCTAGCAAAATTTTCCTAATTTCAGAAATACAAATTTGAGATCTATTAAACTCTCTCTCATCTCTCATCTCATAAATGAGATGGGTTCTATAACTGGGTAGGTAATTAGGCTTTTTTAAAGAGTTAAAGAGGACACTGCCCACAAGAATAAAAATCGATGAGAGTAAAGACCTGACAAAGAAGAAACTTGTACGTCCAAAGTCCATAGATGAGAGTAATTCAAGACCCTAGAATAATGAGGCCATGGAGGCAGTTTCCAACAAGATTTAGGAATAAATAGCTCTGCAAAAGGCTTTGCCATAAACTTCAGAGAAAATAAATCTATAAATAATTTCATTTTCATGCTTGAAAGTGTAAGTATTTGGAAGTACAAGGTTGCCGAATTTCTATTAAAAATCAGATATAGATAACCTCAGATGATGAGTGATCGTAAAACACAGCTTTGCAGTTCTGAACCATGATTGAAAATAATCATTGTTCTCTCCCTTTCTCTCTCTCTCTCTCTCTCTCTCTCTCACACACACACACACACACACACACACACACACACTTGCACACTAACACACAAAATGTAGTTTGCATTTTTATCCTATTTTCCAATATTCATAGGGTAATCACTGGTCACATTCCCGCATCACCCTGTTTTGTGCTTTCGTTCTATTCTATTTTTTTTTAAGTTGATTTATTTATGAGAGATAGAGACAACATGAGTGGAGCAGGAGCAGGGGGAGGGGCAGAGAGAGAGGGAGAAGGAGGCTCCAGGCTCTGAGCTGTCAGCACAGAGCCCAACATGGGGCTCGAACCCAAGAACTGTGAAATCATGACCTGAGCCGAAGTCGGACGCTTAACCGACTGAGCCACCCAGGCGCCCCTAATTTCTTTTCTTTAAATAAAAGTCACAAAAGTTACATTAGGGTATTATTTGGACACACAAAGAGCAATCTTTAAAATGTCTACACAGACTTTGAGAAATGCTAAACTATGTACCACCTTTTGAGAAAACAATCCCTTCCTACTATGTGAGTTGCCTTCCTCCTACATGCAAGGCATTTAGGAGAGTGCATGGCTCATAGTAAATGCTCTGCAAGCATTTGTTGCTATTGTTGTTGTTTTTTATCTTCCCCAGCACCTCCTCCTCCTACTCCTCCTCTTCCTCTAAAACTTGCCTCACTGCAATCTTCAATAATGGACTCTTGCAGCCATCACCCTGCCTCTTCCTTGGCCACAGATGGTTGAACCAGGAGTGGAAACCTGACTCGAGCCACTCAGATTTCCTCTCCCAGGAATTTATTTGGTGATTCCACATTGTCTCTGTTAGCATCAAGCTGAGTGGATAGATAGGGGTCTGGGAAGGCCATTTTACAATATGTGCACAAGTATTTCAACCTGCTAAGTGAGAGGAAAATGAAGGAGCTGAGAGAGAAAGAGAACAGAAATATCTTGTGGACCCATAGGAGGGGAGACAAAGAGAGTTAGAATGCTGTGAATTGGAATGACTTTCCATTTCTGGTTCCAGCTCTTTGTGAGCTGTGACTTCACTTCTTTCACTAGGTTGGTGTTACTTTCAACATGTTTCCATTGTTGCTTAAATTAATATGAATGGATTTTGATAAATGACAAAAGTGATTGCAGATTATAACAAGAATACACTCCAAAATAAAAGGTGGCTAAGAAAATTTGAGGAGAAGCCACAAGACCCACATTCTAACTCACTTATTTTAGGAGAAAACACAAAAGTAATTTTAGATTGAAGTTGTTCTTATAATGTTCTTGATAGGAATGATTCTACTTTGACAGCCACTGAGTATACTCTAGTAGTTTGAGCTTTAGATCTGTATACTTTCTTAATGGCTTTCTGGAACATTTTTGGGGGGTAAGCAGTGCTACTGTAATGCACAAAATTGTATCTTGGTGTACTGAAAGGATTAACGGGCTTCTTTTATTAACCGACTTTCTACTACGAAATGACTGGGGTGCTGGTCAAAAGAGAGAATTCTAACAAAGACTGCAAATACCTAATACTGTTGATGCAACCATGGGAAGTATTAATATAAATTTTAAAGCAATAAGTTCTTCAGGGAAGCATATATAAACTGGGGAAAAAATAAAATATCTTCTGCTTCTTCTAGAGTTACTAACAGTTTTTGGTGTCAATACTGGTAATTACAAACAAACCACGTGAGCCTGTCCCCAAGCACGCCCATCGCAGGTATCCCGTTTCCTTGGATTTTATCCCATCACAGGTATCCCATTTCCTTGGATTTTATTTGTCTTACAAGTCATCATTTGCGTACACGGAGCTCTTCTCAACAAATATGCATGAATCCAAAATGGACTAAGTGCTATATTTTCCTCAGCTTTTGTTAAATGCCATTGTCTGACTCACAAATCCTTAGTCTGGTGTAGCTGAATTCCCTGTCTCTTGTAAGAATTCTTCTTATGAATGGTTTGGGATTTGAAGTGTGAAAACATATACTTGTGCTATGGCTATAAATGGTGAGACTGATGTTTATTATGAATTTACAATAAAAATATTTTCCCATTGCACGTGCATGCACACGCGCGCACACACACACACACACACACACACACAGCATCTTGGTTTACATGCAATTCTTCCATGCTGAGGGCCAGGCTGTAGAAGTTCTTCTTTCCACCTCACCCTAAGATCTCCTAGCCTCCCTTTCTTCTACACATGTGCACCTGCTCTGACAGTCCACCACCACCTCCTATGCTTCTCCAACATCCCCTTCCTGTAGCCTCTACCCCCAACCTCTGGGATCCCCTGGTCAGCCCTTCATCCAGGCCTGCTGAAGACCTCTTCCCAAACTGTGGAAACTGGATCAGTGACCTGATGAAGGGTCTCCGCTCATACTTCTGTGTATTCAGGAAAGGAGAGAGGAAAGAGAAGTTACAGATATCTCAAGTTAGAATTCTGAATGTATCTTCCAGTGGAAGCAATAATAGAAATAACATTACATGTGTAACATAATTGGTATTATTCTTCGGGTTTCTTTCATTCATTTACTTATGCACCAAAATGTTTTTTTGTTATCCACTATATTTCAGGTACCACTTATGAGTCCAGGGAAATGTCCATAACAAATAGATAAAATTATGGGTTTTTTATGGATTGGTCTTAATACATAAACATGATGAATAACATTGATCCTATAGGAAATTGTGCACTGAGTTCATAATAATCTCACAGAATGCAACCATCCCATCAGTCAGCTGAAGAATTCCTATATATATCTATATCTATACATGTATAAATACTAATTTCTTAGTCAAAATCTTAAAAGCCTATTTATTCATTCATAGACACATAGCTAAATAAATATGCACGCTTACTCTCCATTTACTATACCATAGAAACTGGTTTCCAGACCTCGAATCACTGAAAGTGATTTCTTCTCATTATTCCCCAAAATATCACATCAAATTTCTAACATATATTTTAAGTCTAAAATAAAGTTCCAAATCCAAAACATTGTTTAGGTTTCCACCTGGATAAAGCATAGTTGCTAAGGATGTATGCTTTGGAATCAGACAGACCTACTTCCAAATCTTAGTACTTTTGTCACTCTGTGCAAGTTACGAAACTCTTAGCCCTTAAATTTCAGAATTGTAATGAGGATAATGGTACATGTCATATAAGATTAACATGAGTATTAAATGAAATTAAGCAGTGTATACATTAAGCCCACCATGCCTAGTACAAGGTAAGTACTCAAAAACTTATACTTATTAATATGAAATGGCTATACTTCATCTATCTCATGAGCCAAAGAATTAGTTGAAGAATTCGAAAAGAATTAGCTGACTTCAAAGCCCTTGAGAAACAATAGGCTACCGTGTCCTCTTCTGATGAGAGTATATTTAGAAGGTGAAAGTACAACAAATCACATTTTGTAGACAGGTGTTCAATTATATTTTTCTTTCTATCTTTGTTTCTTTTGCTTTTATCATGCCCCATGGTACGTGTTCAAATATTCCCATCTACCATGCTAAGGAGGCAACTATAGCAATTCCATTAATACAAATACATCAGCCTGGAAAGTCATATGAACACTCCAACCAAACTCCAAAGGAGCAACTGAAGGTGATTTTTTAAAATTACATCTCTGAATCCATCTGACCAAACCTAGGGGGCAGAAATGGATCAAATGATGTATGAACGGGCAGGTAACCGTTACCCATAAATAATTTCCTTTCAAGACTTAGAAATGACATTGATTGAGAAATGACATGCTATTTCTCACATGAGCTATTAGCTAGACGTCTCTTTAACATTCCTTTTTTCCGCCTATCTCCCCAGGGGAGCATTTTAATATACAATGCTAGTCTGGAATGGGCATTTGTTCAGAAGGAGAAATACAGTTACAAGTAGCTCTTCCTGAACAGCTTCTCCGGTGAGGAAACAGCTCATATGCCTTTGTCCCAGGCATCCATCCTTCAATTAGGATGCATCCTCCAGTTAGCAGAGAATTAAAATCATCCTTTTCCCAGTAATAAAAGTCCTTCTAATCCCAAGTGGGAGGCACAGGGGGAAAGGGGGGTTAATTAAAAGTTAAAAGCCTCAGGCAGAAAGTAAGTCCACATGACCACATCGTTGAGAACTATGCCATCTAATTTTTTTTTATGTTTATTTATTTTTGAGAGAGAAAGTCAGTGTGAGCAGGGGAGAGGCAGAGAGAGAGGGAGACGCAGAATCCAAAGCAGGCTCCACGGTCAGCACAGAGCCTGATGCAAGGCTTGAACTCACAGACTGTGAGATCATGACCTAAGCCAAAGTCGGAAGTTCAACTGAATGAGCCACCCAGGTGCCCCGACAAGTATGCCATCTAATCAAGCCATGCAGGTGCTGGAGGTGAGGATTCACCCAAAGAAGGAAACATTGGCTTACGTGGGAAAACTTTCAGATAATAAATAGATAATTCATTTTTTTTCTGTTTTCTGGCCTTAAGTATGAAATGCAGAGCTGCTTCTTCACTAGAACCTAAAGAATTCATTATCCTTGGGCTGTGACTCTCACACGTGTAATTTTCTTTCCTTATTTGCATCTATTCAACCAGATGTGCAGGCCTTCTAGTGCTACTTCGGAAATAAGAATGAAAACAGGACCCCTGGGTGGCTCAGTCGGTTAAACGTCCAACTTTGGCCCAGGTCATGATCTCACGGTTTGGGAGTTCAAGGCCTACATGAGGCTTTCTGCTGTCAGCACAGAGCCCACTTTGGAGCCTATGACTCTCTCTCTCTGCCCCTCCCCTGTGCTTTCACATGCTCTCTCTCTCCCTCTCTCTTAAAAATAAATAAACATTTAAGAATTAAAACATACAAGGCTAATAATAATCAAGGGGTAGACATAAAATAAATATAACTGTTTTATCTTGCCCTCATTGTTTTTTTACATCTTGTTTTTGAAGAATCCAAGTCCGCGTATGTATCTTTGCAAATGCTGTGCATAGATCAGTAAACTTTATATTGAAAATACATTGAAATGGTCTCTATATATCTATCTGTCTCTCTCATTAGACTATAAGTTCCTAGTTACAGAATCTATGACTTCTACGTCTTTGTAGTATGGCATAGGATAGTGTCTTGGAAATTTTGCCTTAGTTTTTAACCTGTTTACATTTAGATAAGACCTAACATGAAACAAACGTAGCCAAATTCAAGGATGAGTTTGAGTAGGCATTATTTGAAATGAAGGCAGTTTGTGTCTGTCAAATACTAAAGAGAACTTCTAGCTCTGAAACCGGAAATATTTGTATGAACTTTTGACCTTTAAAAATATATTCTTTTACAAAAACAAAGACGGCATTGCAAATTAGTGAGGAAAAGATAGACATTTCTAAATGACATTGGAATAAAGGATAGCCATGTGGAAAAAGAAATTTCATTTCGCCCTAACACCACAAACATCTGAGATCTGAAATACAAAAAATTAAAGTAAGGAAATTATACAATAGAAAAATAAAATCAGGATAAGTTTCTTTACAACTTGGGAGTTGGGAAAATATACCTTATTCACAACTTAGAAACAATAAAAGAAAAAATAAGTTTGACTACACTAAAATAAAAAAAAATTTTATAAGAAAAAATATAAATAAAAAGGACAAACTAAAAAAAGATATTTATAACTTATAGACATAGTGGTGATATTTTTATAACATGAAGATATCCTAAAATTTGAGGCAAAAAACTCTATAACAAATAGAAACAACCAATGTGAACGAACAATATACAGAAGAAGGAAACATATGACAAGATGCTCAACACCACCCATACGTTAAAATTTTATTAAGATCTCACTTCCAATTGGCAAAAATGCAATATGTTGGCAATGTATTATTTTATTTTAATGAAACAACCCCATGACAGGTGAGAATAAAAATAGAGGTAACAACAATAAAGGATGATTCAACAGTAACTAAAAGAAATACTTATATACTCAATTTTTGACTCAGCAACTCCACCTCTAAGTATCCATCAAAAAATGGCAGAATTATGAAATATTTTATGTACAAAGTTATTCATTGCAAAAAAATTTTTTTAAACCAGAAACAACTTAAATGCTCATCTGTACAGACTGGTTAAATAAATTATGGTAAATTAAATAGTGTGCAGTCAGGCCACCTGGGTGGCCAAGTAGGTTAAATGTCCGACTTCAGCTCAGGTCATGATCTCAAGGTTCTCAGGTTCAAGCCCCATGTCAGGCTCTGTACTGACAGCTCAGAGCCTGGAACCTGCTTCAGATTCTGTGTCTCCCTCTCTCTCTGCCCCTCCCCAGCTCATTCTCTCTCTCTCTCTCTCTCTCTCTCTCTCTCTCTCTCTCTCTTCCTCAAAAATAATAAAAACATTAAAAATTTTTAAAAATATACTGTACAATCATAAAAAGGACTGAAGAAGATTGCTATACATATGAAATGATATGAAATGATCTCCAAGATATATTAAGTGGAAAAAGAAAAATGCAGAATAGCATATATAGCATGCTATTTTTTGTATAAGAAAAGAATTTGGTTTATTTAGCAAATTACATTTGTGAAAAGTACATTAGTACATTTTTTGTACTAAACCTGTACGAATTACAACGTTTTACAAAAAAATTAGTAGCTATAGAAAAAGAGAAGGAACAGAACAGAATAGATTGGAATGGAAGCAAGAGCCCTAAAATATGAAAACTAAAAGAAAAAATAAATTTAATTGTATATCAAGTTAAAGACATAAGCGCGCGCACACACACACACACACACACACACACACAATTCTTTTTTCACATAGCATTTTAACTTTCAATACTTAATGGAATAGAATATATTTCATGGACAAATACAGTTCAAAAAAATCTTATTGGTAGTTTGTTTGTTGGTAATATTATTGGTAATTTTATTTTGACATTATCTGTATATACACACAAATATATAATTAAATTTAATATTATTATATAGTAAAATACTCCATGTAAGAGAAACACAATATAAGCACATAATCAAAAACTTGACTCAAATATTTTAATGTTAATCCTGAATTTGAAATATCATAATAAATTCATGATTTCTTCTCCTTTGAAAAAATTCAAGTGCCCTAGCTCTGCCCACTGAAGAGGCTGGAATTAATGACCACCAAATGGCACTGAGCACAGCTAACACCCATTGAGCATCTCTAGCATTATGGTTTCCAAACGCCATTTCCTTCTAAAAGTACTCAGACACCAAAAATCATAAAATACCTAGGAATAAACCAAACCAAAGAGGTAAAAGATCTGTATGCTGAAAACTATAGAAAGCTTATAAAAGACATTGAAGAAGACACAAAGAAATGGAAAAACATTCCATGCTCATGGACTGGAAGAACAAACATTGTTAAATAGTACCCAAAGCAATCTACACATTCAATGCAATCCCTATCAAAATAATAGCAGTATTCTTCACAGAGGTAGAACAAACAATTTTAAAATTTGTATGGAACCAGAGAAAAGAATCTGCATAGCCAAAATAATGTTGAAAAAGAAAACCAAACCTGGAGGCATCACAATTCCAGATTTCAAGCTGTATTACTAAGCTGTAATCATCAAGACAGTATGGTACTGGCACAAAAACAGACACATAGATCAGTGGAACAGAATAGAGAACCCAGAAGTGACCCAACAGATGTATGGCCAACTAATCTTTGACAAAGCAGTAAAGAATATCCAATGGAAAAAAGACAGTCTCTTCAGTAAATGGTGTTGGGAAAACTGGACAACAACACGCAGAAGAATGAACCTGGACCACTTTCTTACACCATACACCATTAATAAACTCAAAATGGATGAAAGACCTAAATGTAAGACAGGAAACCACCAAAATCCTACAGGAGGAAACAGGCAACAACCTCTTTGACCTCAGGCACAGCAACTTCTTACAAGATATGTCTCCAGAGGCAAGAGAAACAAAAGCAAAAATGAACTATTGGGACTTCATCAAGATAAAAATCTTCTGCACAGTGAAGGAAATAATCAGCAAAACTAAAAGGCAACTGATGGAATGGGAGAAGATATCTGCAAATGACATCAGATAAAGGGTTAGTTTCCAAAATCTATAAAGAACTTATGAAACTCAACACCCAAAAAACAAATAATCCAGTGAAGAAATAAGCAGAAGACATGTTTTCCAAATAAGGTATCCAGATGGCTAACAGACACAGGAAAGGATGCTCATCACTCATCATCAGGGAAATACAAATCAAAACCACAATGAGATACCACCTCACACCTGTCAGAATGGCTAAAATTAACAACTCAAGGAAACAACAGATGTTGGCAAGGATGTGGAGGGATTTTTGCACTGCTAGTGGGAATGCAAACTGATGCAGCCACGCTGGAAAACAGTATGGAGATTCCTCAAAAAATTAAAAATAGAACTACCCTACAACACAGCAATTGCACTACTAGGTATTTATCCAAAGGACACAAAAATGCAAATTCCATGGGTCACATTCACCCCGATGTTTATAGCAGCAGTATCAACAATAGTCAAACTATGGAAAGAGCCCAAATGTCCATCGACTGACAAATGGGTAAAGAAGATGTGGCGTATATATATACAATAGAATATTACTGAGGAATCAAAAAGAATGAAATCTTGCCATTTGTAACAACATGGATGGAACTAGAACACATTATGTTAAAGGAAATAAGCCAGAGGAAGATAAATATCATATGATTTCGCTGATATGTGGAATTTAAGAAACAAAACAGATGAACATAAGGGAAGTGAAGGAAAAGTAAGGTAAAAACAGAGAAGGAGGCAAACCATAATAGATTCTTAAATACAGAGAATAAACCGAGGGTTGCTGAAGATGTATTGGGTGGGGGATGGGTTAAATGGTTAATGGGAATTAAGGAGAGTACTTGTTGGGATGAACACTAGGTGTTATATGTAACTAATGAATCACCAAATTCTACTCCTGAAACTGTATATATATTAAACACTATATATTAACTAACTTGGATTTAAATAAAATTTTAAAAATTAAATAATGAAAAGTAAAAGGACTCAGGGACTTCTGAAAAATATCTGATTCTCAATGTGGATCTGGAAATTTACAAGATGAACATTCTGCTTTGTCAAGGAGTAAGGAAATTGTCAAAGTCGAAGGGTCATTTCCAAAGGTCACAGAAGCCAGTATGAAGGAGTGCCTATTGGCCAAACTTGAAATGACTGGAGTGTCAAGTATAATGAATGTAATTGTTTAAGGCATTTAATATAGATGTATTTTAAATGGGTAAATAATAATAAAAAAGGAAGAAAGCAAAAAAAAATCTAATACACAGCATTTAAAAAATCTTTACTTCAAAAAATGTCAATTAAAAGGATGGAATTAAGTGTCCATCTTGCCTTTACTCTATTAAGTATATTTCAGAGATCCAAAATTATTCTTCTTTATGCAAGAAGGTTCTTTACCTAATGGTGGGGATGAAATTATAGGATTGTGATATAGAAATTACAGATTTCTCAAAAACACATTTTACAACCTGAAATGAAATAATTGATTCAAACCTCATCAATAGATAAAATCATTGGATGACAGGGATATTTACAATGGAGGGAGGGACCAGGCTGCCACCATCCAAAATCCCCTGATCATTCACTCTTTGCATCACAAAAATGTAGGTGATCCATTCACCGTAATGTGTTGTGACATAAGACACATTATGCCATCTATAAGAAATTCTTAACAAAAAGTGTGAGGGAATTACAATAAGGGAATAGGACATTCTTGCCTTAACTGGGGTGGACACCAAAAGCATTACCAGTAGCCATCACCCAGAAATTTACATACCACACACATTCCACAGTCAAAGTTTTTTGAAAAGAACTGAAAATACCCTCCCTGATAACTGTCAGCTCTAGGACAGGTAGCTGTCTCTGAGATCTGCAGTCAAGCAGAAGGAAGGAAATAATAAAGAGAAAAGTACAAATCAATGAAATATGAAACAAAATACAATAGAAAAAAATCAATGAAACCAACAGTCAGAATGATACAGAAAAAAAGAGCAAAGACACAAATTACCAATGTCAGTAGTGAAAAAGGACACTTCAATAGAAATCTGAAAAGACATTACAAAAATAATAAGGGAGTAGCAAGCGTTTGCATTATTTGAAAAGCGAAGAACTATAATTGTTTGTATGATACTTTTACAAATACACTTAGGAGGGGATGTAGATGGAATGGGATTAATTGCTTCTGGCTTGTCTGAAGACTAAGGACCTCCCAAGAAATCTTCAAGGTGCAAGACTTTTTCTTTCAGAAAAAGAAATAGGAATCCCATAGAAATATACAAAATGAGGCAAATCGAGATGTAAAAACAGCTTTTTCATGCCAAAGACAAAATATTAATAACACCTCAAAGTGAGCCCATAGCTGGACTTGAAGAAGTACTCCTGGAAAAATACTACTAAAAAGAGCACACAATGAAAAAGGGGGAAATCCCAACTTTTTCCAGGAATGTGATAAGGTTTTTCCATTGAGTATGAAATACATTCTTTTATATATAGATATACCACATCTTATTTTTTTTAATTTTTTTTAAATATGAAATTTATTGTCAGATTGGTTTCCATACAACACCCAGTGCTCATCCCAACAGGTGCCCTCCTCAGTGCCCATCACCCGCCCTCCCCTCCCACCCATCCCCCATCAACCCTCAGTTTGTTCTCAGTTTTTAAGAGTCTCTTATGTTTTGGCTCCCTCCCTCTCTAACCTCTTTTTTTTTCTTCCCCTCCCCCATGGGTTTCTGTTAAGTTTCTCAGGATCCACATAAGAGTGAAAACATATGGTATCTGTCTTTCTCTCTGACTTATTTCACTTAGCATAACACTCTCCAGCTCCATCCATGTTGCTACAAAGGGCCATATTTCATTCTTTCTCATTGCCACATAGTATTCCACTATGTATATAAACCACAATTTCTTTATCCATTCATCAGTTGATGGACATTTAGACTCTTTCCATAATTTGGCTATTGTTGGAAGTGCTATTATGAACATTGGGGTACAAGTGCCCCTATGCATCAGCACTCCTGGATCCCTTGGGTAAATTCCTGGCGGTGCTACTGCTGGGTCATAGGGTAGGTCTATTTTTAATTTTTTGAGGAACCTCCACACTGTTTTCCAGAGTGGCTGCACCAGTTTGCATTCCCACCAACAGTGCAAGAGGGTTCCCGTTTCTCCACATCCTCGCCAGCATCTATAGTCTCCTGATTTGTTCATTTTGGCCACTCTGACTGGCGTGAGGTGATATCTGAGTGTGGTTTTGATTTGTATTTCCCTGATGAGGAGCGACGTTGAGCATCTTTTCATGTGCCTGTTGGCCATCTGGATGTCTTCTGTGAAATACATTCTAAGGAAACGTATTGATATGCCATTTATACCAGGGAATATTAATAAATTATATTATAAATTCTCTCAATTTGAGAGGAACTCCTATTATGATTGGTTTATAAAGACTAATTACGCTCTTATTTAAACTAGCCTAGGGAAGCAAACTCCAAGAAAGGAAAGTAAAAATGCTTTTGAAATGCTGGCCCTTTAAGAACTTGAAAAAGTTGAAATTCGTGAGGAAAGAAAGAAAGAAAAAGAACAAGTTCAACTGAATCATATTAATGGATTTAGTTGCTACATTATAAGATAAAGAGAAAATAAATGCCGGTTTAATCAACCTATCAAAAAGTTTGTCTTTTTTTTTTTTAAGTAGAGCTTTAGTTCTTTTGAGTGAAGTTTAAATATTGGTCATGTAAATACAGAAAAATTCCATAAGGATAAGTTTGGGTAATATTCCTAAACAAAGCAAATCCTGCTAAGGTGCTAGTGTGTGACAGTTCTCAGTTACCTACTTCCCAGTTTTCTCTATAACTGAATGACTAAAAGTTGCTTAGTTTTTTTTTAAGTTGAAGCTACTATAGATGATATGGTAGTTGCAAAGAGATACTGGTATGGTATGGTAGGTGTGTTTTACATGTTTCTCAAGGTAACCAAGGCAATTTTATTAGGATGGCAAATTCAGTGAGGGTAGCAATTGTCCTGGACCTGCTGATGAGGCTAATATTTTTTTTAATATTAAACACCTAAGTAATTTTATGCCTATTTGTGCATGTTTAAATACATGCATATATAAATGCATACATTAGAAAACAAAGAAAGCTTAAAAATCATAGTTCAGAAAAAGATTGAACTTTGAGTATAATTTTTGTGTTTTTTATGCTCTTAAACCATTTTTTAAATTGTTATTTCTGTTTCCAATTGTGGTAAAATACATAGAATTTAAGTCATTTTTAACATGAAAGTTCTTTGTTTCTGAAAATCCTGTGGTTTCAAATATCTGTTATACTTGCTATTATATTTACTTTAAATATTTTAAATATTTTGCCTTTTCTAAACCAAGTAATAGTTTCCTAACTTTAGGCATCTGTGATTGAGGCTATATCGATGCAATGACCAGTTTCCTCTGACAAATCTCTTTAAAACTGTCTTTCCCAAGTGTAGGCCCAAATTCAGAATGCTAAAATTCTTAACATACCTTTTTCACTCAAACAATCCTTGGTGCTCCTCAGATAGGCCACTGAGTTTACTACTTTACCTTATAAAGGATGGATACTGGATATAATTGAAATATTATTTCTACATATATTAACAATCTCAATCACCATGAAAGCTAACTAATATAAATGGCCCAGAGACCCTCTCTTGGCATCTAGAATCAGAAAATTCCTTTTCCTTTCTTAAGTAGACCTTACAACAACTCTCGAATTCAGGCACCCCATTTATAAAAACCCTTCTCATTAAAGGTAGAAGAAAAAACTGTGCTTTGTGATGCTTATCTCCCAAACTGGAACCTTGTCATAAACCCATTGTTTTCCTTGGCATTTTTCTTGATCTTGTGTGTTGACTCATCATGTTTACAAGTGGGAGGGCAGCAGCTCCACTTGTTAAAGTCTCCGTAGAAGGTATTCTGGCCTCGCCTGTCCCACTCTGACTCTCTAATAGAGTACAGGCCTCATTACTCCAAACTAGCACCCAGCACTTCCGAGCCAGCCTGACTACCACCAAAAAATCTACTTTGTCTGTTTCTCATATAATTGTCAACTGCTGACCCAATCTAAATCCAGCCACATTACTACTTTCACTTCCTGGTAGAGACGACTTCCATGACCATTTAACAGTTTTCCAATACTCTGTTATACACTTGTAAGTCGCTTAGAGAGTTGATCTTAAAAATTCTCACCACTGTAGAACCAAACTAAAATGGAGTCACTAATGTCAAGGACAAAATAGAAGTGGTCAGCACAGGTGCATGAAGGAAATGTAACCTAACCTAACACGAATTTATAGCTCTTCCCAGAAAGCAGCAGAGGATACCAGCTCGTCCCCAAACATCACATCTGTTCATGCCATCTCTGGACTTTCTTGTTCCCCTGACTCACCTACCCTGATTCAAATAGGGGAAAAAACCCACTAGACAACCAATTAGCTGCAAAATAATGTCCTCACTGACCCCATAAAAATCCCTTTGTGAACAACTCAGGGTTTACTGCTCCTGTAGCCTTGAGTTTTGCAGCTCGCTGGTGGAAAGCCTTGCAAGAAACACCTTTCTTCGTTTTATTCAGTATGCAGAGTTTGGTTTTTGACACCACAAAAAAGAAATAGTAATCATGTGATGTGATAGAAGTGTTAGCTAACACTGTGGTGGTAATCATTTTGCAATATATAATTATATCGAATCAACATATTGTACATCTTAAATTTACACAATGTTGCATGTCAATTATATATGAATAAAGCTGGAGGGAAAAAAGAATTTAAATTAATAGCTGTTCATAATGCTCCATCTTGATTCAACTCATGTTCTCTTAAAAACCCTGATACATTATTTGTTGATGGCACATATCTTAAAAATAATCAATGTATATTTTGTGCTGGGCAGTGTTTATAGAAGCTACCTCATTTAAAGCTTTAAGTTAACAGCTCTGTTGATAATAGATAAGACTTAGAAGTCATTCATGATTGCAACTTTGTTGGGTCCCCAGAAGCACATTCATTTGTGTAGAATATTTATTAGAGTGTACACTTGCCACACGAAGCACCCACAATGACAAAGGCAAATTGATCCAGACTTTTCAAAAATATTGGACGGGGGTATTTCCCGAGAGATGTGACAGGTGACCAAATCTTGCCTTTCCTGTAATTATGTTGACCCAGCAAAAATGATAAAAGTATGGTACGACTCCCCTCAAGGCCAGTTTGAGCATTTACAAGATTTCATTTAGTTGCCCCAAAAACAAAGCTTTCATTAAGTTTTAGAAATATATATATACATGTATATGTATATATATATATTTTTTTTTAATTTTCTGGTGAAATTGAAGCTTTCTTTGCTAAAAGTCTAACATTCTAATTTTTGAGGGGGAAAACTTACCCCCCCCTTAACAGGTGAAATGCTTAAGAAGTTATACAAGATTCTTCTTTTACTTTTTTAAAATGTTTCTTTATTTATTTTGAGAGAGAGCACACATGCACGTAAGTGGGGCAGGGCACAGGGAGAGGGAGAGAGAATCCCAAGCAGGCTCCATGCTTAGCATGAAGTCTGATGTGGGGCTCGATCTCACAACTGAGAGATCATGACCTGGGCCAAAATCAAGAGTTGGGTCCTTAACCAACTGAGCCACGAAGGCACTCCCAATACTCTTCCTTCAAAACAAAACTCATTGGCGGCAACGGGACTCAGCTTTGGCCTCCTGCCACTTCCTCTCAGCTCCATTGATACCATCACCATAGTCCCAGCTGGTAGTGCACTGATTGGAACGGCTGTCATGAGCAGAACTTAGTTTTGAACATGAATAACCATGGCTTTGTGGTGTGTACTTTTAATAGAAAAGTCTCCAAAGTTGGTAATTTCTTGACCAATGGGCAAAGGCAACCAACGTGGTTGATGCTCACTCCAGGCTGAAGAAGTGCAGGCCGATCAGACTGTTTGTGATGGCTGGTTAAGCTGTTGATGACTTCATTGAAAAATTAGTACCATTGTTAGACGCTGGTGACATCATCATTGATGGAGGAACTTCTGGATACAGGGATACCACAGTGTTGAGACCTCAAGGCCAAGAGAATCTTGTTTGTGGAGAGTAGAGTTAACGGTGGAGAGGAAGGGGCCCAGGATGGCCAAGAGGGACAAAAAAGGCTGGCCACACATCATTTTGTGACTGGGTGGGAGATGAAGGAGCAGGACACTTTGTGCAGATGGTGCACAGTGGAATAGAGAACGGGGAAATGCAAACTCATCCATAAGGCTTACCGCTTGATGAAAGATGTTCCAGGCATGGAGCACAATGAGATGGCAAAGGCATTTGAGGAATGGAATAAGACAGAGCTAGGATTGAAATCACAGCCAATATTCTTAAGTTCCAAGACAGCAATAGCAAACACCTGCTGCTGACAATCAAGGACAATGAGAGGCAGAAGGGCACAGGAAAGTGGACCACCATCTCAGCCTTGGAGTACCATGGTCCTGTCACCCTCCTTGCAGAAGCAATTTTTTTTTAATTTTTTTTTCAACGTTTATTTATTTTTGGGACAGAGAGAGACAGAGCATGAACGGGGGAGGGGCAGAGAGAGAGGGAGACACAGAATCGGAAACAGGCTCCAGGCTCTGAGCCATCAGCCCAGAGCCTGACGCAGGCCTCGAACTCCCGGACCGCGAGATCGTGACCTGGCTGAAGTCGGACGCTTAACCGACTGCGCCACCCAGGCGCCCCCAGAAGCAATTTTTCTTGATGTTTATCATCTCTGAAGGATGAGAGGATTTAAGTTAGCAAAAAGCTGAAGGGTCCCCAAAGATCCAGTTTGAAGGTGGTAAGAAATCATTCCTGGAGGACATTTAGAAGGCCCTCTATGCTTCCACGATCATCTTATGTGCACAAGGCTTCATGCTGCTAAGACAAGCAGCCATGGAATTTGGCTGCACCCTCAACTATGGTGGTGTCACCCTGACATGGAGGGGGTCTGCACCATTAGGAGTGTGTTCCTAGGAAAGATAAAAGATGCATTTGATCAAAACCCATAACTTCAGAATCTACTACTAGATGACTTTTTTAACTCAGCTGTTAAAAACTACCAGGACTCCTGGCAGCAGGCAGTCAGCACTGGTGTCCAGGCAGGTATTCCCGTGCCCTGCTTCACCACTGCCCTTTCCTTCTATGATGGGTACAGACACAAGATGCCACCTGCCAACCTTATCCAGGCCCAGTGGGGTTACTTTGGGGCTCACACTTATGAACTCTTAGCCAAACCTGGGCAGTTTAATCACACTAATTGGACAAGCCATGGTGGCATTATGGCATCATCTTCATACAGTGCCCAATCAGACTGGTTACCCGCCACAATGCCACAGACTGGGACATTCCACTTACCACACAGCTCTGCTCACACAGCCCTCTGCCCTATTTTCTGATCAGACCTCTTAAAATAAAGTCTCATAAGAGACTCTTGAAGGAGCCAATCTGAGTTTACTTGTAACATAGATCTGTGAGAATCACCTTGCCCTCTGCCCTTGCTTCTTAAGACCAACCAGGAGCTGAGGCACTTGGGTGGCTCAGTCGGTTGAGTGTCTGACTTTGGCTCAGGTCATGATCTCATGGTTCATGAGTTCAAGCCCTGTGTTTGGCTGTGTATTGACAGCTCAGAGCCTGGAGCCTGCTTCAGATTCTGTGTCTCCCTCTGTCTCTGCCCCTCCCCATTCGTGTTCTGTCTCTGTCTCTCAAGTATAAATAAATGTTAAATTTTTTTTTATTTATATTAAAAAAAAAAAAAGACCAACCAGGAGTTGACCGTGTGCGAGGTAATGTGAATCAGCTCCGGGAAACAGTTTTCCAAGTATCCCCTGTGGTTAGGGAGTCAGTGGCAGTTTCACTTGATAGAAGCACACATTGATGGGCGCAGTTTCTGTGGAATTTGCTCAAATTGAAGCGGAATTCCTTTTTTTCCCTACTTAATAAAAGATCCATTGTAAAAAACAAAAACAAAAACAAAAACAGACACTCATTGGCCTATTAGCATAAAAGCTCTGAGGAGGTAAAAAGAATTAATAATATTTTTAAGTTTTTTACATTTTTATTCTTAAAAAATCCATAGTTACAGGAAAGTCCCAAGAACAGTTAACCCCTATGTGCCCTTCATCTGTATTCACTAATTGTTAACATTCCCACATTTGCTTTATATCTCTCTCCTTTCTCTGTCTTTATATATATTATATATATTCATAAAAATAATAAAATGATTATTATTACTAATGCTAAACCATTTAAAAGTTGATTACAGATATTATGACCTTTATTTTTATGTTTTTAATTGTTGACCCTATATTTTTAAATACTCTTATGTTTCTCTTTTAGGAATAGGCATATATTCTTACAAAACCTCATTCCAGTGATCAAATTCAGAAAAATCAATATTGGTTTGGTGTCATAATATAATATACTACTCATCTCCTATACATCATTCTTGATCTAGAATCCATTCCGGAATCACCAGTTGCAGTCACTGATTGTCACGTCTCTTTACTTTATCTGTCACAGTTTCTCATGTGTCTTTACCTTTATGAGATTGATATTTTTTAAGCATACAAGCAAGTTGTTTTATGGACTCTCCATCAGTATGGGCTTTTTGATGTTTTGTTATAATTAATTTTTAGATGTTTGGCAGGAGAACCAAGTAACTAATGCTGTTTGTAGTGTACCACAGCTAGAGACACATGATGGTCATTTATCACTATTGCTAGTGATGTTAACTTCAATTGCTTGGCTCAGTTGGCTTCCACAAGATTTCAAGGTTCCATCATCAATATTTCCTTTGTAATTAATAAGTAATCTGTGAGGAAATACTCTAAGACAGTTTAATTATCTCTTCCTCATCAAACTTTCACCTAGTCATTTCAGCATTTAATGATTATTGCCTAAGTCAGTGATCATTATGGCACTTGCAGAATGATGATTGTTTTCCAACTCTATCTTTCCTCCTACATGTATTATATAATATTTCATGATAAAGAAGAGCTTTTCCTTTTCTCCCATGTATTTATTTATCATAAATACATAATTAATTATTATTTGATTTAATGTGTTCTTTTTTTGAAAGAGAGAGAGCACACACAAATGGGGATGGGACAGAGGGAGAGGGAGAGAGAGAATCTTAAGTAGGTTCCATGGCAGCGCAGAGCCCAATGCAAGACTCAGTCTCACGATTGTGAGAGTTAAAATCAAGAGTTGCTTGGGGCGCCTGGGTGGCTCAGTCCGTTGAGCATCCGACCTCGGCTCAGGTCATGATCTCACAGTCTGTGAGTTCGAGCCCCGCATCGGGCTCCGTGCGGATAGCTCAGAGCCTGGATCCCATTTCAGATTCTGTGTCTCCCTCTCTCTCTGACCCTCCCCCGTTCATGCTCTGTCTCTCTTTGTCTCAAAATAAATAAACGTTAAAAAAAAACTTAAAAAAAAAAGAGTTGCTTAACCAACTGAGCCACCCAGAAGCCCCTTTGCTGCTATATTTGTATTGATAGTTAGATTGTCCCAGATTTGCCATTGAGATCCCTTCAAGCTGGCTCCTATGTCCTTTTTACAATACCCATTAGTTTTTAGAGCTTCCTTTTTTTTTTTTTTTTTTTTTTTTCATTAAATAAGGTCCTTCAGACTTATCTTGAATTTTCTGTGTCCCAGCCCTGGAATCAGGCAAGTCTCTAATCTATTGAGAAACCATCACATGGTTTGTTTAATGTTTATTTTTTTTTTAATTTTTTTTTCAACGTTTATTTATTTTTGGGGGGACAGAGAGAGACAGAGCATGAACGGGGGAGGGGCAGAGAGAGAGGGAGACACAGAATTGGAAACAGGCTCCAGGCTCTGAGCCATCAGCCCAGAACCTGACGCGGGGCTGGAACTCATGGACCGCGAGATCGTGACCTGGCTGAAGTCGGACGCTTAACCGACTGCGCCACCCAGGCGCCCCATGTTTATTTATTTTTTAGAGAGAGACAGACAGTCAGAGTATGAGCAGGAGAGGGTCAGAGAGAAAAGGAGACACAGAATCTGAAGCAGGTTCCAGGCTCTGAGCTGTCAGCACAGAATCCAATGGGGCTTGAACCCACGATGTGAGATTATGACCTGAGCCAAAGTTGGACACTTAACCAACTGAGCCACCCAGGCACCCCGATGTGGTTTGTTTAAATCTACTTAGAGTGTTTGTTCTGTACAATAATATCAATAAGTTTATGTCTCCTCAACATATGCTCTCAAGGAATCTTTTTCCTACATTTATGTTTTCTCATGCTGACTACATGAAAATGTGGTATATACTTTGACAAGATCATCCTGCCCTAGCTGTTTTTAGTGGAGAATCGTATTTCAAAACCAAACTCTGGGTGTTAACTGCTCATTATACCAGTGTGTAATTGCTTCTTAGCTCAATCAGCAGATAAAACTAAGAAGCATAGGGGCGCCTGGGTGGCGCAGTCGGTTAAGCGGCCGACTTCAGCCAGGTCACGATCTTGCGGTCTGTGAGTTCGAGCCCCGCGTCAGGCTCTGGGCTGATGGCTCAGAGCCTGGAGCCTGTTTCCGATGCTGTGTCTCCCTCTCTCTCTGCCCCTCCCCCATTCATGCTCTGTCTCTCTCTGTCCCAAAAATAAATAAAAACATTGAAAAAAAATTAAAAAAAAAAAAAAAAAAAAAAAAAAAAAAACTAAGAAGCATAGACTTTTATTAGAGATATGGTGTATTTTAAATCATGAATTAGGAAATGCATATATATTTTTATACTATGAATTTTTAGACATCTAATTCCAATCTAATACCACAATATTCTTTATTTTTTTTAATTTATTTTTATTTATTTTGAGAGAGATAGTGAGAGCAAGCAGGGAAGGGGCAGAGAGAGAAGAGGGAGACAGAATATCAAGCAGGCTCTGCATTGTCAGTACTGAGCCCAATTCAGGGCTCAAACTCAAGAACTGTGAGATCATGATCTGAGCTGAAATTAAGAGTCAGCCACCACCCAGGTGCCCCTAATACCACAATATTCTTTTCTACCTTTCCAAATTCTATATTTGTATTTCTCTTCCGCCACAGAGACAAACCTGACTCCCAATAATAAGATTATTTTGACTCAGTTCTCAATCCTACTGTATATACAAAATGGTTCCAGAATTTCCACACCCAGTACTATACAAACAAGAACAATTTTGAAATGTTCAAGGAACAGGTTTTGTTTTTTTGGATTCGGAGTTGTTTTGGGTTGTGGGGGTGGGGGAGTTTGTAGTTTTGTTGTCTTTAAATTGAGGGTATATAATCAAAGCACTGTGTTTAAAAGTTATGAACTAAGAGTATTTAAAATTAGAACAATTAATATTTACAGAAGAATTTGATCCTCCTTATCTTAAAGTTCTTCCCTAACCTTAATTATGATATAATGTACATCACAAAATCCCCATAAATTCTCACGTTTTTACTAAGTTATCCTTATTACATCTTGATCTTGACAGGTATTTTCAAAACCTAGTATCATATACAATCATACCCAACAGGTGCAAACTGTACTTCCTAAAGAGATACCTGTGCACACACCCCTATGTAATACACAACCGGTAGATTGGTTACATGGGGAAAGACACCGATGAAAATCAGTTTTAGAACTGTATTGAAAACAGGGCCATTCAAGTGTTTCTAACCACTAATGCTGTTCTTAAATTCCAGAACACATAATCCATGGATTTATACTTTCCAATGCAAATGTACCAAGGATTTTTACAACCTAAATATCCATTCCCATTGGAGATCTAATTCAGAAGCAGGAAATTTACAGAAATAAAAAAAGACAACTGCCACAGACCATTGCCATGGCTGCCAACATTGCCAATTGTGGAATTTTATATCTGGTCCAGATCTTCCTAAAAAGTATTAACCCAAACACATCTAATGCATACGTCTCAATCGAACTCTAGGCCTCCCACAATTACTGCTGTTACATATATACCCAGGGCCTCACATCACCCATATGACGTCAAAAATGGGAAGGGACACGTCACTAACGATGCAAATTATAAGTCAACTGTTTTGTCACAAATCAGTTCAGAACCATCACGTGATTTGTTTAAAGCTACCAAAAATGTTTGTTCTTCACAATTAGACTAATTACAACTAGGTAGAAACTGGTACCGACTGATTATCTTTATACCCTCTCAGTACACACCCAAGGGACTATTTTTCCTATATAATTAGATGGGCCTTCCATGCTAATGACATCAACATATGACCTATACTTTGAGAAAATCATACTGCTTTTCTAAGGATTCAAGACAAATCCCTCTGCATCTCATATTTGTGGTGAGAAACCTGGCAAGGTAGCTTATCAAAAAAGATCCAAGACACCAGGTACCATGAAAATGTCGTCCTCAGACTGAAATGTGTGATCCACAATTTATAACTGACTATAACTGAATGACAAATAAAAGAGCTTAAGCACTCAACCCACAAAAAAATTGTTGGCTAGACTAGTTCCAGCTAATAAAATTGTCCCTGACTATTTACAGGCCAACCAAATCCTGAATCAATACAATAACTAATGCCCAGGGAAACACTTGAAGAAAAGTGGAATCGTTAATTTGGGGGAGAAGGAAGGGGTTGGAATGGTACATAGATTTTAGGGTTGGCCAAATTTATCCATGATACTTATACTCCTGGTTGGTTCTAGGCCAATTAAAAATTAGATACGAAGTGGGATTGCAAATATTTCTTTTAATATTATGAATGTCCTCATACATCTTCCCTTTTCTACTGAATCATATTGCTTAAAAACTATTCCATTGCCACTATGCCAGAGTGACAACTAGCTGATGCTACCACTGTCAAAACAACTGAAGTCACTGCAACTCACTTAGCCCACTTTGACCAAAAGGAGGACAGTATTATGATAAGCAAGAAATAGTACAGTCATCGTTTCACTAAGGAGGGGTGTTCAGCGAAGTCCAGGCAACAGTTCAGCAATAGTCATACCCAGAAATAAAACACATCATTTTCAGAGTTTTCAGAAAGAGTTTTCAGAAAACTCATAAATAACTACTGTTACCTTCCCTGACAAATGCCAGTTTGCTTCAAAGAAAAGTTTCCCCCTGATAAGTTTTAACTAATAGTTAAATACACATTTGAGCTCAAAGCTAATGTTACTGTCAAATTGAATTTTTGATGAAATAGCTTTTTAAGAATATTACTTAGATCTATTAATTCAATTTCATTTGATAATAAAGCAGAACAGGGGTGGGGTAAGTTCAGAGGGTCAGAGAACGCGTTAATAAGTGATTAATGGAAAAATATCCCTGGAAGGCAGTATAATAAAATGCTTTTGCTTTTTTCTTCCCTAATTCCTCCTCTTCATCCTCCCCTTCCTCCTCCTTCTCCTCCTCTTCCTCCTCCTCCTCCTCATCCTCCTCCCCCTCCTTCTGGCTGTGATTTAAAATAAACAAAGTTCTTGGGCAACTCATGTTAATTGTATGTATAGTACTGTGCTCATTGTGGGGCTTCTGTTTAAAAAATAAAATAAAATGGGGCCTATGGGATAAATACAGTGAGTCATACTTCTCCTAGACTTCTCCTCCAGGCATTTCGGTATTATCTCCATTGTGTTCCCACTTGAGTGTTGTAAGCTAAAATGCTGAGTGGAATCCCAAGGGGAATCAACTTCCCAGCTTCGGTGGTGTCCAGCTAATGTTCTCCTTGAACTCAAGTTGTAAATCAACTCACAGAGAGAAGGAAAAAGTCATAGTAGTTGCTGCCAAGAGAGCAAACAGTTTTCGAACACTACCAATTTAATGTAAAGATTCAACTTATTAAATTTATATTGTCCCTTTTATGATTAGAGCAAGTTCGTTCCCAAAAAAGTTCAATTATAAAACTATCAGTAGGACTTACTCATCTCAATAGGTCATTTTGTTTCCAGGTAAATTATACTAATTATTAATATGTACAAGTCCCATTTGTACATAAAGAAAACCTTAGGTACAAAAAAAGGAGATAATCATTAACTAAACATCCTTCATATTTAAATAACTGATCTAAGAGGAAATAATAAGATATGTTCATTCATCATTTCAGAAAACAACTCTAAAACATTGGAAAATTCCTGAACTATATAGATTTCATTATTAATAAGGAATACCCCCCTTTCTCAGGATGACTTCCTTTCAATTAAACCATATTAGATAGTGCTATTGAAGGGCACCTGATTCTTTTTATTCTTTATTAATCTATAAAAGTTTAAATATAGCAAAATAGTCAAAATGTTAGTCAGTTAACTATTTTTTCATCTTACTATTTTAGATGCATTAGTAGATATCTTCAGTTATAACTGCATTCCCAACTACCTAAAAAGAAATTTTATGGCTTCCGCTGCTGCCCCCCAAACTTCCTTTGTAATCAACTAATGTCAGATCAAAACAATTAACTCAACTCTAACAATATTTTTTGTATCTCACTAGCTTTTAATAATTACTTTAGAATTCCTTCCCAGACACTTGATTATTAATAGCAGAAAGTCATATGACTACATTAGATTACATCAGCTAAACCTCCAAAGCAACTGTTCCTCTCCACTTTGGAAAGAAATCAACACCTCAGGCTTCCTCACAGAGATAAAACACAATACACTGTAACCCACAGTAATTAAAATCTCTGTTAGCACATCTTTCATTTCCACAGCTTCCTCTTACTACTGTTAAAGATTTTACAAAATTGACAAAGGTTTTATCCACCTCTGCCCTTTAGGGAATGGGGAAGAATATAAATAAACAATAGTAAACAGCTTAGTAACTGCTCCTGACAGGAGCTATGCAAAGAAATGTGGTTGAAAGCATCACTATGGCTTCACCAGGTTCAATCATTTTGAATTATTTTCAACCGTATTTTATTATTGTCACTGTTAATTCACAAGTATTTATGGACTTTCAACTGTGTGAATCATGAAGCCAAGCACTATAAAGGATATAAAGATATACACTATTCAGTCCATACCCTTAAAAAGTTTAAATGTATTGGAAATGGTAAACATAGTAGTTATAATTTATTAAGTATCCATAGTGATTTAGGCAGTTTATACATGATAACCCTACAGTCTACCCCAAATCCTGGAATACAGGCCTTATGTCACATTGTAGAAACTTAGTACTTATTCCTTAATTTGGGTATCCACCCATCCTTATCAAAATCATTTGTTTCAGGGAAAGCTGATTTTTGTCTCCAGGCTTCTGGGGCCTATTCTATCTCTGTAGTTAGATGAGTCAAAAATCCTCTTTTTTTTTTTTTTTTAATCAGAGCGACTTGATTGTGTTTTCTATACTTTGCAACCAAAAGCAGTCTAACTGATTCCCAGGATATTTATCCTCCAAAATAAATATAATTTTCTTAAAGAGGTGAAGGTTACACTTTCTTTTATTGTGCATTAAAAAATTTAAACATTAAGGAGAAGGTTGGTGGTTTCATAGTATAAAAGCCTGAAATTTCACTAAATAAATATTTGTTGGGTGAATAAATTGGCTGAACAAGTGAATGAATAATGAATAAACTATTGAATATAAAATAATTCTCTATACCTATTTGCCCCTACCCTCCCAGGCCAATATCCATGATTCAAATTGTTATGTTAGAAGAAAAGAAAGAACAATAATTGATTAATAAGTCAGCTTTTTAAATTTATTTAGGGTTTTTTTTTTAGCCAGTTGATGATAGCCTGCTATCTCTGTATACTATAGTAAATCATACTAACCTACCCTCTTCCCTGCTTGACATTACTTAAAAATCACACAAAGCTGAGGTTAGGTGGCTAGCACCCAAAGAGTCAGAAATAGAAAAGAGTCACACATCTGACACTTGCCCCTATGCATACTGACCTCCTTCTCACATTTCTATCCATCAGTAAGTCATGTTCCCCAAAGGATGAGAGATTAGACAATAGAATGTGTGCGAGTTTTGTTCTGTTTTGTTTTTTGTTTGATCAAAGTGCAGAAAAAGATCTCACTCAACTGCCAGTGGTAGTTGTTACAGACATTAATGTCATGACTTAGGGATCCTGTTCTCCAAGGAAGCTAGAGAATATGTAAACATGATACATAACCTGAGGGGAAAAGGTGTGGTGGGGAGAAGAGGAGTACCATAAAGATTTGAGTCACACAGACAGGCTGAAGCTCTCTCATCTCATTACTGGTAACTACTCCACGGAGAAGGAATTAGCTCTCACATTTAAAGTGGGAAATGACCCTAGAAAGGGAGAAAATGGCTATATATTTCCAGACCCTGCCAACTTCCATACTGCTCTCTTGCTGTGTCATAGTCACAGACCTGTACAATGACAGGAAAAATAATTTCTAATCTTCCTGTTCAAGAAGTAATTTTATTGATCTCCACTTTATCTTTTATTTTTCCTATGATTCAGCAGGTCAGAATTGCTCTAGTTCCAATAGTTTTCTATCACTCAGCAGATGTCCATGGGGTTTAAATGTCTTACAAGTTAATAGGAGGTGAAGAAATTTATTTCAGCACCAAGGAGAGTGCCTGTTATTTTTCAAATAGTTTTATGTTTAAAACTGCATATTATTCATGAGCCTAGAATTTTTGATATATGACTTAATAGAAACCTGCTAAGAAATTATTTCATTCATTAGAATAACCACAATCATTTCTATAAAATTAAAAATTTGCCAGGATTCTGTATGTATTCATGATTTCAACAATGTGCTATTCTTTTAGCTATCAACTGCAATGGAATTGGCGATTCTTTCCCTTTTTTCAAATGTCAAAAACCACAGTTTCCTGAATGGATCTAGACTAGAGGAAGGCTCAGAGAAATCACAGAAGTGTTAAATTAAAATCTCTATGAGAACAAGGTCTAAAATCTTTTTCACGGTTGTGTCCTCAAAGCTTGGCATGTAATAAACGCTCAATGAATATTTATGTGAGTCTTCGGAGAAAGAACGAATTAATGAATGACATTCATTAAGTCAATAAGAATGAATTAGTGAATGCCTTCTCTCTAATCAAAGGTCGCTTTTTGCACCTGATCTCACAGATCCTCACACACCACATCGCTCAGCCTGAAACTTTAACACATCTTTCTTTGACCTATATCAATTGGGTCTGCAGATCTCTGAAAAATCATCCCCCAGATCACACCTTTCATTGCCACTTAGCTTTCCGCATGAAGGTTTCTTCTTTGAAACCTGAAAGAGTCACTGGGGTTTCAATCCAGAGATGCAATTCTACATCTCCAAGGTAGAAAGGCATTACCCATCTATGGTCCTCCAATACCCAAGCCAATCAGTCAACCTGGTTCTGCCATGTAACCAGATGGAGAGGTCACAGACACTGGAAGCTGACTCTCCCCTTCCTCCTTGAGGTACCCAGGTGGACCATAACTATTTGTCCCTATTCCTAAGTAACCCAGACAGCCCCTTCCTTCTGTGCCAAGAGTAGAAAACACCAGGCCTCACTCTGTCCAGAGACCTTCAAGAGTCCGAGACATCTGAGTCCCACTGTGCTGAGAGACAAAAGTCAATAATGCAGTTCTGTTTCAAGTTGCTACCATAGCCAGACATGGGGTCACTCTGGGGGACTAGAAACTACCAAAACAGGGTCAAAGGTGAAAGAGAAAACATGAACAAGTAAAACCACAACGTTTAAACAGATGTTTTCACTAGTCGGCATGCTGTGAAGACTTTTCAAAGCTTTAAATCCCTTCACCTTTTTAATGTCTATTTGTGAGATAAAACAAGTGTGAACAAAGTCAATCCTCTTGGCTCCCAGGTAGGCACAGCCCAGTTCTTAGCTCCTAGGAGGCTTCTGGGCTAAGGCTCCACTCTACTTGGACTGTACTATCAGGCCCCCAAAACGGGGGGGAGCTGCTAGGGAAGGACTGATTTCCATTTCAAACTGCATTCTGGTACTTTGTACTCCAGCACCATTGGTCGATCAATATTTAATGCTTGGAGATTCTGACTCTGCGGGAGTCATGTCAGGGGACCTTGGGAGCCAATCTGCTTGAGCTTCTGAGTGATAATTATTCATGGGCTCCTGCCTCTTGCTCTTTCTCTCGCACGGTCCCACTCTGCAGACTCAGTGCCTTATTCAGTCTTCTCTCTCGCTCTCTCCGCTGCTGTAGCTGGACCCTTCGCCTTCTCCACCGCTCAGCATCTGCACATCCCTACAATGGCTAAAACAGCAATGGGTAAGGCATCGCGCCTCGTTCTCCCTCGGCTCGACCTGGAGCCCACCTCTCACCTTCTCTCTTAGAGTTTTGAAGGCATTCAGAGATATTTTATAGAGAAAAAGACGTTAAGGGTAAAACAGCAACCGGGAAGGACGAAGGCAGTTCTGGGGGTTTGGGAAGGGCAAAGAGGGTGTCTATGGAAATCTAAAACTAAAATTTTCTTTTGAAAGGTAGAAGCAGGTAAGTTGCCCTCCCATGGGTAGAGAATTTATTCTGTTTCCATGTTTAAAATTAGGGCTCAATCGTGGGGGGTGGGGGGAGCTACCTTTACTGTTTGCCTTAAATGGGGTTAAGGGACATTTTGGAAAGTGCTTTGTAACATCCTTTATTTCTTCTCTAGTTAAAAAAAGAAAATGGGGAAGAGGAGGGCAAGGTGAGGGAAAGAAAAAACAGAATGCGAAGTCAAATCGGTCCCTTCTAGGCTGTTTGAAAGATGGGTGGAGACTTGGGGGGGGGGGGCCGGGTGGAGAACGGGGCAAATTTTATGGTATTGTCTCGTCGGAGAAACCGCTAGTCCTGGGGCGCGGTGCGGGGAGGTTAGGGCGGGGGTGGGGGTGCTACGCTCCTTTGTTTTAGGGAAAGGGAGGGGAAAGAGAGAGGAAGTCGGGGAGGGCTTGGAGGGCGCGGGTGGGCAGCTGCAGGGGCGGGGAAGCGCGCGGTGGGGAGGGGTGGAGGGACAGCGGTTTCGAAGGCACTGGGGTGGGGTTTCTTTGTGTGTGAGGACGAGCGGTCCCAGGGGGAGGCACCTGCAGCGCTGGGCGCACAATGCGGACGGCCCCACCCTGTGCGAAGCCGCGCCGGCGCCCTCACTCCTCCCCGCTGCGGGGTGCAGCAGCATCAGCCGAAAGAGGGCCGGGTGGGGAACGCAGCGCGACGCCCAGGAGCCCAGCCCAGGAGGGACAGCAGGGCCACGCCCCGCGCTTCGCGCTCCTGACTCCCAGCCTCGGTTTCCGAAACAGACCCGACCATTGCCCCAGCCTTCCCGACCTGGCCTCATTGTTCCGTTTTACAGAGAGAGGAGGGAAAAAGTGGGTTAACATTTTTCTTTTCAAAACCACGTAGGGTGGCTAGACATTGACGCCAATGAAGGCTTCTTTGAACTCATTGATCATTTTGGGTAAAAGCTTCGGGAACCTAGGTGTGTGTAGATATAATCATAATACAGATCCAAGAGAGGCCAACTTCTTAAATTGAGCCACGCGAAATACCCGTTTTGTAGGTCAAACAGGGCCGAAAAATGGCAATTTTCATAGGCTCAACCTGTATCAGAGAAACAGTCCAGACACAGAGATCCCCCACCGGTCGTGCGCCTCTAGTGTCCCACGGTTCTGGCGCTCGGTGGCCCCGGGGGTGGACAGGCAGGGAGGGACCCGAGGTCTGGTGGCTGCTGGAAGCACCCCTCCCCCGGGACCCGGTGATGGTTGCGGAGAAGGGAAAAAGCGATGGACAGGGCTCTCGCTGCACAGCTCCGCCCTGCCCCACCCTTTCCGTGGTGCTGGGAAGACCTCGGGCTCCGAGGCTTGGCAAGGAAACGGAGCTGGGGAAAGACTGTTGAACGGTCTGCAGTCCTAGAGCCCCTTTTTGCAGCCCCGCAGTCCAGAACAGCCCAGACACCCCTCGAGATGCGCAGACACCCGGCTTTGCTCTGGGTCCTGGCGCCGAGCCCCTCCCAGCCCAGAGGGTGGCTCTGCAGAAAAGCTGGCTCGAGCCCCGCCCGGCCACACAAAGGCGCGGCCCCACCCCAGCCGGCCGCAAGACCGCAGAGGTGACCCCTGCCCAGGGGTGCGGGAAGGGTTTTTCTCTTCTCGCTCTCCCCCAGCCCTCGGAGCTCAGGCACTTTCCCCTAGCTGAAACCCTCGGCCCACGCGCGGTTCTCTATTATTTCCCGGGACGAAGACCCTTTGGAGAGTCTCTCTAGGAGGACCCTCACTAATCCAGCGGGGCGCGGCTCGGCCCCACCCCTCCCAGCTGCGACCTAGACCAGTCAGCCGCTGGCCGGATGGGGGCGCACTGGGCGAGCCGGCGCGTGGAGCGCTGCCAGCCCTGCAGAGCCCAGCGCCGCGCCCTGTACTCCCCTCCCCCGAGCTGGGCGCTCGCCCCCGCGGATGCAGCCCGGGAGACCGGTTTCTGCGCAGTGTCCTGAGCTACCCCCGCTTCGCACAGTTCGCGGTTCACCCGCAAGTCCAGAAAGGTTCTCAGAATGAGGGACGGGGGCGATCTCGCTCTGCGCTCTGCACCCCCACCAAGAGGTTTCTGCTGCAGGAGGGCGGCTACAAACTCATCATTATCAGTATTACTTTAAATCATTATCATTATAATATTATTATTATTTCATGACTCAACGGCCTTATGTGTTCAAAAGGTTCAAGTGATTGAATTTGATTAAGGATTATTAACCTTTGTTGCACTCACTTTTCCTGCTTCTACTCCTCCCTGCCTTCTCCCCCACCCCTTAAAAAAAGAGTTTTTTGTCCTGTTGTTCATTTTACATTATAAAGCGAATGTATTTTCAATCCCTGTCCGGATCACGTATGTTCATGTGGGTCGGATATTACGTGCAGGTGCTTACTAAGAGTAGGATTTGTGTGCCAAAGATTGCTGGAAAATTCTCCGCACATAATTGTTACTGCAATGGGTAAAATTATACATATACAATTAAGAGGTTATGATTTTCACTGTATATTCCATAAGGTTATATCTATCAATATATAAATACAGGTTATGCAAAAAATTTTAACTGTTTTTTTTCTTTTTTTCTTTTTTTGAAACTGATCTTCCAATTGCTGATTCTTGATACAGTCTCAATTCTGCACAGAAACCTGGATCTTGAAATGGTAGCCACTATCCCATTAATAAAAATCCCACCCATAATATGACAATGCAAGGGTCCTTTCTGCCACGAATAAGCTGTATTTGCAAAACATGAAAAGAAGTACAACCTCCGCAATATTAAAATAACGGATTTTGACATCGTTTCGGTTGCAAAGCCTAATCAATTAATCACCAGGGCGGGTGCTTTTTCCTGATTCATTAAACAATTATTCAGCATGATTGTACTAGGTGCATATAGAATTCCCCATTATCTTCTCCAATGAAGTGAGCGCCTTCTAAATGGATATATAAGTAACCAGAAGTGGAAAAATGAGGATTTGGTCAGGCTTTCCAGATAAAACTAAAAAAGAAACAGCAGTAGCTTATCAATTAATGATATATGTGATTAATACCTGCTGAGTAAGCTGAGCCTGCAATAAGCATTATGTGACCCAGTGTATTCCTAATACACATGGCTAGTATGAGGGTATAAATTAAAATACCTGGTGATATTTGTCTACACATGTTAAAATTCTCTGAAAGTACATTTTGAAATAATGAATAATTAAGAGTGAATGGTTTTTAACATTAAAATCTGGAATTTTGTTCAGTCACAATTCGCATTGGTTTTGTGAAGTAATTTGTAGTAAATTAGTCCATCCTAAGGGGGAGGGGAGTATTTTTATTGTTAGAACAATTGCCTCTGCTCTTAATCATTAACATTTTTAGCAGGATTTTATTTGTTGCACTAAAAACACGTTTGCTCACTTTGGGGATTTTTTAATTATTAATGGATAGATTCTGGAATAAGCATTCAATCGTGTGGCCCAGTATGTCTTCTATCAAATAACCCGTTCTCTGTGATGAAAAGGCTGCAAGAGGTTACATTTTACCCAGATTCAAGAGTGCCCTTCAGCCATTTCAGAGTGCCAGAAAGCTGATTCACACAATAAGATAGTTTTCCTCCCTGTAATTTAGGATCGAAATAGTTATTTAATTCTGTGAATATCTAGTAGTTGCTATCATCCAGAATTTTAAGTTAAATCTGTATAGTTAAAAATGAACTGGGAGATGAATCGATTACATATTTAACTGAGCATTTTTCTCATTAATGAATCCAGACCATCTTTAGGAAAATTCCCGATTTAGCGATCACCACTGTTTTTTACTCCAACTGAACAGAACTGACTTATATGCCCTATTCCCCTGCAATAGCTCCTTGCTCACAAGCCTGGATGAAGCTGGCCCAAAGCTACTTGCTTTGGGTGTGGCTGCTCCCAAGCTGCTGATACCTAATTCCAGCTCACATCAATTTCCTATTGGTTCTTGGGAAAATACACACTATTCTGTTGTCTCAGGGTCTGTGACCTTATATGAAAATGCAAGACATCTGTCAGACAAGAAGAAAAGACCAAATCAGAGAACTGAGGCTAGTTCTCTTTCCTACTTCTCTCAATTGGAAAACCTTGGAGTCCACATTACCTTTCACCCCACTAGAGGGCAATCAAGTTCTCTTAAGAAATAGATGATTGATTTTTTTTTTTTTTTAAATATTTTTGGTGTTTATTTTTGAGAGAGACAGAGACAGCGGACAAGCAGGGGAGGGGCAGAGAGAGAGGGAGACACGATACCTAAGGAGACTCCTGGCTCTGAGCTGTCAGCACGGAGCCCGACACAGGGCTTGAACTCACAAATGGTGAGATCATGACCTGAGCAGAAGTCGGATGCCTTACCAACTGAGCTACTCAGGCACCCCTGATTTTTTTTAACCCAGTTTCAAATGCTATTTAACAAAATCTTTTTTTTTTTTAATCTGGAACATTCAGTTGCTTGTTCAATAAATTAATGGCATACTTTACCCTAGTGGATGAAAAGAGTTTGTTCACCTTTTCAAGGAGACCTACTTGGAAGTAGGTGTAGACCCTGGTTAGTTATTCTGTTACGATTTTACTTTGTAGTTTCATTACCTTGCTGTTACATCACTTATGTTACTTTTGGGAGTTTGTAGTGGATGAATGGTAGAAAATAGTCAGTGGTAATAGCAAAATTATTTAGGAAGAGAATGTTTTAATGTTTGAATAAAGGAATAAATTAAACAAAAACATTATTTACTTATTCATTTGTTTAAAATGTGCTCCAGATGTTGTGGACACACCTGAATGTCAATGTCCACCTTCAGGGAGCCTGCAGGCTAGCAGTTAAAAGGTAGACACAAAGTGATATCTGAGGAGAGGTACCAAAAACAAGCAGAAACTAATTTTTAGGATCATCAAAAATGGATTTTTTTTCATGTTTGCATTGGCAGGGATTTTTTTTTCTCTTATGTTTCATGAAACTATAATCCATCTGTAAAATATTTAATAGTTTCATATTACTGTGTTCTGCTAATTTTAATCTGCATATGAATTACCTGTGATTTGCATTAAAATGTAAATTCTGATCCAGAAGGTCTCATTGAGGCCAGACATTCTGCATTCCTAACAAACTACCAGATGATGCTGATTCTAACCACCAAACATACCAGATTTAGAAGTAGAGAACTGTGATGTACAATAAGCTTTGATATTAGGTCTTAATATTTTCAAATGCATGGCAATCCTTACAAAATATTTCATTTCCAAACTCGTTCTTTTAGGGATTGTATACCTCTGGGAGTTATGTGTTCTCTGTCATCACCTTCTCTTAATTGGATTTTTAAAAATATATTCATATTGTAGCACTCAGCAGAAGACCTTCAAAAGAAAGGTGGAAAATGAGAATTTGGCTCTGTGTGTGTATCTAACACAAAATGAATATGGCTTGTGGCACAGTTGGGAAGATGACAAATCAATATTGCTAGCTTACTATTGTTAGCAAAACAGTGTGCAGAACAGGAAGTTCAACACACAACCTTTTAGTTATGGGATAATCTAAAAGTCTGTAACCCGTTTGCCATATAGCTAATTTGCTACAAATACTCCACATATTGTAGAAATTAAAACAAAAGATGGAACAGTACTAAAATTGCTTTTCAACATATCCCATACTTATTACTTACCCAATTGAATTTCTTTCTGGATAGCACATAAGAAAATTATTAATAATTTAGTGAGTGTGGGTGCATCATTGGAAACAGATTACACGTGTGTTTTCTCCTTACTTAAGCCAATAAAGCGCTTCCATTATTTGATACTATTCAAGAAAGTCAACCCAGAGGAAAAAAAATTGGTCTTTGAAGAATACTATCAAAAATACCATATGTCAGTCCTCCCATGCAGTGGGTGGCTGACCATGCAAACATTACCACATTTCTGGAAATGCAACCTGAAAAATTATACTACATAAAATATCTCCAATTAGAAATACAACATTTCCCAAATAGGGCACTAAAAGCATAGTCCCAAATAGAACTGGCCACAAAGTTGGTAGGATATACTGTTAGTCAACACAAAGTTGGATTAAGCCTCAAGGTTATCCCTTCCTTTGTTGTTGTTGTTGTTGTTGTTGTTGCTGTTGTTCATTAACAGGTTTTTCTCTGCCATTGTTTTCTTTCAAGATTCATTTTTCTGGCATAGACCTAAACCTTATAGAGTGTCTATGAGAAATGACTTTTATTTATTGATTTGACCCTTGTGTAGCATATATAACAGGCTAGGAACTAAGCACTTTGCACATATTAGTGATGTTAATCATCCAATAATCCTAAAAAGTAGGTACTTTTACAGATGAGGAAACTGAGGCACAGACAGATAAAGTGATTTTCACCCAAGGTCACACAGTTAGATACAGAATTTGAGCCCGGGCCATCTGGTTCCAGAATCTGTCCTTTTTACCAGTACTAGCCACTCTTATATGCTCCGTGGCAGAAGTGTTCCCACCATGGAGGTCAAACCTGTGAAGCCTCCATTTTGGATAACAACCCTGAGATGCTCTTACCCTTTGCTAGCACAGACATACTTTGAAGAGGAAATACATTCAACCTGATGATTACTTTTTTTTTTCAACTTTTTTTTTGGGGGGGTGGGGGGACAGAGAGAGACAGAGCATGAACGGGGGAGGGGCAGAGAGAGAGGGAGACACAGAATCGGAAACAGGCTCCAGGCTCTGAGCCATCAGCCCAGAGCCTGACGCGGGGCTCGAACTCACGGACCGCGAGATCGTGACCTGGCTGAAGTCGGACGCTTAACTGACTGCGCCACCCAGGCGCCCCATCAACCTGATGATTACTTTTAAGACCTAACCCGGGATTCATTGAGAATAATTGCCATGATTTAGGCTTTGAGGGAAAAAAAGCTCTGAGGGGGTATAATGTATGGAACACATGGCTGTCTAAAGGCTCAGCTAAGAAATCAGCAGGGACTTTGGGTGGGGACACAACAGGATGACCAGGTCTGGGGGGGAAACAAACAAACAAACAAAAAAATCTTGACTTAATGTAATCAATATCATCATGGCTATCGCATTTTAAAATGGGCCCTTACCTCCTTCCATAAACACCAGATATTTAACTTCAATATTTTGTTTTATGAAATAAATCTAGAACTAAAGGAGATATACAACCCAGGCATCCACTGTTAGTATAATCATTAGATGTTCTTCAAGACTCTTCATCTTATTACGTCAAAAGCAAGCAAGCAGGAGGAAGGCTCTGAATCCCTTGTGAAACATTGCTAATTATCTTTTAATAAAGGAATCAGGTCCTGTCATTTGTCAAGGAGACATTTGCAGTAGTAAAACCTGTGTTTATATAACCCATTTTTATTAACCATGATTAAAGATAACATTTTGTGTACATTTGTTCTCACAAAACACTTTTATGTGAATATAAAGGTTAATTAATGCATTTCAGCAATCATTTTGCTAGTCATCTGGAAATATAGCTTCTCTAGGAATTGTACTTAAGAGAAGCAGCCATACCTTAGACTATAAAACCATAACAAAAATTTTAAGAGTTTTCTCACTTGCTGGGCCCCTGGGTAGCTCAGTCAGTTGGGCATCTATCTGACTTCGGCTCAGGTCATGATCTCACATCACAGCTCATGGGCTCTAGCCCCGTGTCAGGCTGTGCGCTGACAGCTCAGAGCCTGGAGCCTGCTTTGGATTCTGTGTCTCCCAATCGCTCTACCCTTCCCCCACTCATGCTCTGTCTCTCTCTGTCTCAAAAATAAACATTTTTTAAAAAAAATTTTTTTTAGGGGCGCCTGGGTGGCGCAGTCGGTTAAGCGTCCGACTTCAGCCAGGTCACGATCTCACGGTCCGTGAGTTCGAGCCCCGCGTCGGGCTCTGGGCTGATGGCTCAGAGCCTGGAGCCTGTTTCCGATTCTGTGTCTCCCTCTCTCTCTGCCCCTCGCCCGTTCATGCTCTGTCTCTCTCTGTCCCAAAAATAAATAAACGTTGAAAAAAAAAAAAAATTCAAAAAAAAAAAAAAAATTTTTTTTTAAAGATTTTTCACACTTGCAATTTTGTTGGCCTCCAGATTAAAATATTTAATATTTGGAAAAATTACAAAATTCAAAAAGTTTGATCAGAAGTAGATAATTTTTGTGGAGTACCTTAAAATAATATTGTCTGGGACTGATTTTTTTTTTAACCAAAATCATAAAGCAATGCCTGTAAAAGTGCTTATTTAACAGTTATTCTTTTAGAATAATTGTACTTTCGATGTCAGAGTTTGTACATCGTCCACAGCACAAGTAATTATGTAATTACAAACAATAGATCATCAGAATAAAAAAAGATAATAGATCATCAGAATATGAATCTGTTAGTCTTTCAGTTTTTCAGTGGTAAGTCTTTATATCAGGATAAAAAGACATGGATGAAATTTATCTAAACCTAGTTCCACAAATACTCACACAAGAGAGCATTTTAAACTTTACATTTTTATTAGCACTCTACTCCCTCTTTAGGGATTTTTTTTTTCCCTATAAACTGCAGCCACAGTTTGATTTCCATTCAGCAAAACCACTCACAGTAAACCTAATGATAATCTTCTAGTTCAGGCTTCCTAGTAGATAGAAGCCTAATGCACGTGACAAAGCTCAACTTAACAAGATATTGACTGTTGCAACACTGGGACCCGAAAATTTTATCAAAACGTTACTTGCTAGTGACTCTACTTGCTAGAGTCACTTCCAGACTCTCACAGGGAGGGGCGCTAAGCGAGTCAGGCAGTTGAGCTGACACTAGAGTTTCCGGAGCCTTCTTGGGAACTCTGCTTCCAGACATGTTGTCTTTATGACTGCAAAGTTCTTTTTTATTCCCAATACCAATATCTACTGTGTTATTTAAATCTTGGCAGCTTTATCTGAGAAGTGCCAGTTAGCACCCTTCTCGTTATCCTCATTCAAACACATGAAAAATTATGAGTCAATTCTCATCTTTTGATGCACAGATTACATGATCCAAGCCTCCTGTCACTTGAAATCCTCATTCTACTTCAGACTCACTTTTTCCTTTTATATTAAAACAACAACAACAACAAAAGAGCAGACAGACACAGAAGATTGAAAATGTAAAGTGTTCAAAAGAAAAGTTAGATGGCATGATCTATGTTGGACCTTGTAGTTCTTAGAAAATATTTACTTGCTGTATCCTTCTTAATCTTCATATAGTCCCTATGAAATGGGAATAGTATACATGTTGCTCTGTTTAAAATGAATAAATTTAAGCTCAAAAGAATTTACTGGGTCTAGTTCATATGTGTAAGCTTCAGGCCATATACATATACATTTTATATATAAAATATAAATGTATATATATATTATATATATGTAAAATGTGTATATATATGATTATAATGGTGTAATATGTAACATATAATATGTGCAATATATATCATATAATTTAATATGTGTGATTATATATTACATATTATATATAATATATTATTATAATGATTTTTTGATAAAAAATAAAACTAATAAAGTTTAGCACTTAGTCCTGTAAGTCCTATAATCAAATATGTCCTGTCATCAAAGATGCATATGTGAGGGAAGTCACACACTAAACATATTTGTCTTTAGTCCAATGTCGTTAATAGTTAATGGCAAGATTTACTAAAGTAAAATAGATTCAAGCACCAATTCTCCTCTGAAGCCTATGCCAAGTATTGTGAGAATAAAAATGAACATGATTCTCATGCTTGGGGAATTTAGTCTTTTAAAGAAGACAAGATTCTGTACTTACAAAAAAGTTGAATACCAATAGTAGTAACTTAAACCATCATTGGAAGCCTCTACCACTTTTAAGTTTATTTATTTACTTTGAGAGAGAGAGAGAGAGAGAGAGAGAGTATAAGCAGGGGAGGCAACAGAGAGAGAGAGAGAAAGAATCCCAAGCAGGCTCCACTGTCAGCTCAGAGCCCAATGTGGGGCTCGAACTCTTGAGCCATGAGCTCAAGACCTGAGCTGAAATCAAGAGTCCCAACGTTCAACCTACTGAGCCACCCAGCTGCCCCTGGAAGTCTCCACCACTTTAATAATTTTGTTATACTACCCTACAATTATTACAAGACAGTACATAATTATACACAAAGAACATCAGTTAGGAAGTACTGTGATCTACCCAAAGGACAAAATTAAAATATTTAACTAATCTCCTCTATCAACCAGACCAGCCAGGAAATCCCTTAGTTAAAATGCTTCTCAAATTTTACTGAGCATCAGCAGCACTTGGGAACTTCAGATCCCACCCCCAGAAGTTCTGATTCTGTGGGTCTGAGGTGGGTCTCCTTAATTTGCATTTCTAACAAGCTTCTGGGTGGTGCTGATGCTTCTGGTCCAGAACCACACTTGGATTAAACCTAATGTCAGTGACCAGTGGGTACCTGGAGCAGTGGGGGAAGAAGCATGGCCCTCTGGTGTGAGTTCCCTCCTCTGACCAGCTCAGCAAAGTGGACTCAAAAGAATAGAGGACTTAAGCCCCAACAGCTCCACCCGTCTCCACATGCTGCTGGTGCTGCATTGCAGGAAGAGGCCAGAAGCAGGATCCTGACGCCCTGAGCTCTAGTCTTTACTCTCTCAGCTAACCAACTTTGGTCAGGTCACTTTTTCTCTCTCTGCCTCTACTGCAGCATCTGTAAAGTGGCAACATACTGCCTTGTCTGTTTCAGAGGTCCTTTTCAGAACCAAGTAAGCAAACGTGAAAGTGATTGGTACCTGTCAAGTACTCTGTAAATATAACCCATTGCATTTTTTTGTCATTAAATAGAATGAGTGGATATTTTACTCGTCAAGATACCAATGCACATTTAGAATGAGTAACAAGGAAACGAGGAGTGAAGAAACTGAGCCTTTTGTTTTTTGAAAAATACTTTCTAAATAATAAATTGAAATAAAATGTTGAGTGATTTGCTTGGACAGCAGTATCGGATATTTTGAGGGGCTTGTGCTTAGGTTTCATCCAAGATTCTTCTTTAGAATTCTTAAGTGAGCATTGGCTGAGAAGCAACAACTAAGTCACCCAAAGTTTAATTTATTACAGTCCCCACTCAATTTTTCCCCAACCCAAGGGAACGGTGGTAAGTAGTGACCCAAGATGGTACCCTCAAGCTAAGAGAGATGGGCAAAGCAGGGGTGCCCCTGAAAAGAGAAATAGAAAATGTGAGAGGGTTGACAAGGAAAAGGTGACACTTAGTACAGATTTTTCTGCTGGTTCCATGATTGCCCCTTGCCAGCACCACCTTGACCTTCTCTACCCTCTGAGTCTAAGTCTTCCCTCTTGAGCAACTATACAAGCAGGCCCACCTTAGACAAAGCAACCCAAGCCCGAATGTTCAGGTGTGCCGAAAGCTTGGTTTAAAGCTGCCTCCAAAAGTTAAAAACAAAAAGGAAAAGTTCTGTGTAATAGGAAAAAGCAACTTGTCATGGAACTTAAAAGAGTGCAAAATGCTATGAAAATTTAAAACTGTGATGTAAATTCCCCCTTCACGCCCCCGCCCCAAAAAAAGCTTAGGTCAAGAATGTTGCTGTTATGTGTAAGAGTGCATTCTGGCAGATTAGAAGTGGGTTGCGTATTAGATGGACATAGTTTTGAACCCTGCACCACTCGTCATTATCAGATACTCCTTGTGCAAATTATCATTTCTATACCACAGTTTTCTCAGTTATGAATGGGGAAAATAATACCACTTAAATCACACGGTCGTTATGAGGATTAGCTAATCAATTGAATATCAAGCACTTTTAATAAAAAAAATTAATCTCCATCCAAGACTCCCTGAACAGATGATGGAAATATTAAATAAAAACAATCACTTAAAGTAAACATCTAAATTCTTGGACTTTGTAAATTTCCACATATAGTAACAAATCTACTGGAAATTACTTGGAATTTAAGAAATGATTGCTACTCAGTAATTCTTTTGACAGAGGGAGAGCTGATATATTTATGATGCAGCTGCCAGTATAGTATATCTCCAAAGCAAATCCGTTCTGGGGAACATGCCAGAATTAAAAGTACACTTCTCTTGCATTTATTTCTCATTTTATGTTTCACTGTCCTATTTCATATCTCATCCTACTTCAAATACATATATCAAAAAAAATTGACCCTTTTTGCCTGCCCAGTAAGGTTCAGCTACATAAGATGTCACATTCCATAGAAATAAAAACTGATTCCAGAAACATTAAGATGTAAAAGTCTACACTGAGGTCTCTTAAAGGGCAGGAAAGGGGGGGGATTATATGACATAACACACACACATACACACACACACACACACACACACACACCAGACACACAGAGTCTCTTGTCCTTACATTCCTATTAAACCATCAATTTCATCTGAACCCCATCACTCCCCATCACTGGGCTGTTGCAAAATCCTTCACACCTGATTCTCTAGTCTTCTCCCTACCTGGCACTCTCCTGACCTACTACTGCCATTTCCAACGCCCTTCTTCCAATTAGACCTTTTCTTTCAGAGATAACTCCAGGAGCTTTTCTCTCTGGATCCATTTAGTCTCCCTCTTCTCCTTTCATTAGTAGATAAGTACAACAAAGACACTAGAGCCAAACAATATGAACATAGTATTCCTTAGATGACTATGATGGTACAAGGCTATGAATACGTAGAGTTTCATATTATTCTTCAATCATTCATGACAGTAACACCTTTTCAGTCAGTAGTGTTTCAGGTACCAGTCATTATAAATGTAGAGGATGTTAGCAGAATGTAATGACTAGAATAAAGAAACTAAGAAATCAAATTAACATTCGTTGGGTTTCTGACTTTACAAAGGCTTAGTTAATAATTGACTACCAATATAAAAGATCATTTTAAATATTTCGCCTCTAAAACTTAATATAAACGTGTGGTATATAAACTTGCAACTGTATTTACAACATAACTGAGAACATGATAGAAATATGTGCTTACGCCTCACGCCAGTCAGAGTGGCCAAAATGAACAAATCCGGAGACTATAGATGCTGGAGAGGATGTGGAGAAACGGGAACCCTCTTGCACTGTTGGTGGGAATGCAAATTGGTGCAGCCGCTCTGGAAAGCAGTGTGGAGGTTCCTCAGAAAATTAAAAATAGACCTACCCTATGACCCAGCAATAGCACTGCTAGGAATTTATCCAAGGGATACAGGAGCACTGATGCATAGGGCCACGTGTACCCCAATGTTCATAGCAGCACTCTCAACAATAGCCAAATTATGGAAAGAGCCTAAGTGTCCATCAACTGATGAATGGATAAAGAAATTGTGGTTTATATACACAATGGAATATTACGTGGCAATGAGAAAAAATGAAATATGGCCTTTCGTAGCAACGTGGATGGAACTGGAGAGTGTGATGCTAAGTGAAATAAGCCATACAGAGAAAGACAGATACCATATGGTTTCACTCTTATGTGGATCCTGAGAAACTTCACAGGAACCCATGGGGGAGGGGAAGGAAAAAAAAAAAAAAAGAGGTTAGAATGGGAGAGAGCCAAAGCATAAGAGACTTAAAAACTGAGAACAAACTGAGGGTTGATGGGGGGTGGGAGGGAGGAGAGGGTGGGTGATGGGTATTGAGGAGGGCACCTTTTGGGATGAGCACTGGGTGTTGTATGGAAACCAATTTGTCAATAAATTTCATAAAAAAAAAAAAAAAAGAAAGAAATATGTGCTTACGTTTATAAGTGCTACATAGGTCTTTTTCAAACTAGATTCTGTTGATGATAGCAATCTCCATTTCTCCATACTTTCTCACAAGCATAGAATAATGACAAAGGAGGAGCTTTACATGAAAGCATTAAAATAACCTAAGTCCTTACAAGCTCATAATACAATGTACAAGTTCATTGCACAGGGTAGGAAAGTTCAGTTTTAAAGAAAATGTAGGCATTTCCTCATTAAAAAAAAAAAAAAAATCTAGCTAGGTTCTGAAATACCTAGCCAAAACACAAGGTGGAGAGAAAAGAACTGCATCTCTCCTATCAACCAAAAACTTGGCTTGGAAAAAAAGAAAAAAAGATTTGTAGTAGAACAAATAAAAGAAAACGAAACTCCATATTTAGGATGAAAATTTTTTCCAAGTGGAAGAAATATTGAATTAGGGAGCCTTGAAAGAATTAGATTTCGAATTTTGAAATTTTTCTTAAAATGAAACCTTAAAATGGTGTTCCCAGTTGCAGTCTGTATTGGTCACAAACTGCAGTACATGTTACAACATATCCTAGAGAAGAAATGCAGAAAAGTGTAACTTGAGGAGAACACTGGACTTTGTGCCCTGCCTGCCTGGCCAAATGAAAGCTCACCCATCTAAATACAAAGGGAAGATGTCACTCATGAAAAATAAACAACAAATAACGAATAACCCTGAAGTTTTTCTATCCAGAAAACTGCATGTTTTATCACTTCTGATAAATTTTAGGAGTGAGTGGGGAATATGTAATATATAGGGTAGTCAGCTAAGAAGTCAAGTAGGATTTCTCAGAATTGCTTCTGGGAAAGGATTTGTCCTCCTTGAAACAAGTAACAGTAGGTTTCTCAAGTCAACCTCCAGTCCAGCTTTTCTTGATCTTTCCTTCCTGTGAACTCTTCAAACAGATTTCCTATCTCCTAGTATATGGCCATTTATCACCAAATAGCACCTTCTGCTATCATCTACCTTGTCATTTATTGTTCCCTTACTATGCATGAGCCACCCACACATCACATGTCCTCCCTGTGCTCTTTTTCCTCAATTTTTATGGCAACCCTCAAGCAGGTTTCATTATCCCCACCTGACAAGGAAGGAAAGCAGAAGCCAAGGAAGTTAAGTGACTTGCTCTGCAGTGCAAACATTCAGGGCAGATCTAGGTTTCAAATCTAGCGCTCACTTCACTGCACTCTGGCTTCCTCATCATGAGCTGTTCTTACTTTGTTTTGCTGCAGACACTTCTTTGTCTTAGATCCAACTATATTGAGGGCTGTTTTTTAGTACACAGTTATGTTTCACTCACTTTGTCTCCCCTGTAATCACCTCTGTGGCTGACAATAATAATACTACTATTGTCTAACATGCATTGAATACTTTGTCAGGTTCTGTGACTATGCCGAACACTTTACAAAGGGTATTATCATTCCCATTTCCACAGGTGAGAAAGGGAGAGAGAAAAAGTCACACACAGCCAATAGGTGGTGGTTCAGGATTTAAGACAAATCAGTCCAATCCCAGAGTTCAGCTGGTTAACCACTGTGTCTCTCCTGGACATCGTAGGACCTCTGTGTTCGTTGACTCGATGACATAAAGATGAACTAAGAGAAGCTGGCAGAATTGTACCAAATAAGGTTCCACAACATCTCACTATAGCCAAGCCCAGTAAAGCTTCAAAAGGTCACTCAAAGAATAAAGATTAATTTGCAGAAGACTCATCTTCACTAACAATATCATATCAGTACAGCATTTCAGTTTCTTAACACATACCTAATTCAATCGTCACAAAAATATCCTGTCTCCATTTTGTGGATAAATAAACTTCTGTTCAGGTTTAATAAATTGTCTAAGGTTGAAAAGATCCTGAGCTAGAGCATAAGTCTTCAGCTCCTATTCATATTCTTCCCATGGGGGAGGTGGGGGGAAGCAACACAGCATATAAATGTAAAGGAAACATTGACCTCTTTTTCTCCTTGAATAGAGAGTTGATTACCTACTATTGTGAAGGATAAAGGTGGTGGAGCTTTCTTAAATTCTGCCAGGAAACTACACAATTATGGTTGTACCACTCACTAGTGCCATTTTGAAACTATCCACATAGCTATAGCTAGGGCTGTAGGGAGAGAAGCAACCAACTTCAAGTATGCAGAAACACCAGTCTGTAGCAGAAAATGAAGCTAATGAATTTAGTGGGGAGAACAGTTGAGCTCAATGTGGCTCTAACATCTGGGCTCTTAACTCCCACTCTATACCTTGTTTCAATGGGAAAGCCAGCTGGGCCACTGACTGATTCAAGTATCCTTTGCAGCTGATGAACAGCCCCACCCTGCTCAGCAACCCATGGATAAGTGTTTACAGCCCATCTTCTAACAGCTATATGTACCCCTACATGAGGGGGAAATACAGAAAACATTAAATGATAAGTGTTTACAGCCCACCTTCTAACAGCTGTATGTACTCCTACATGGTGGGGGGGGGGGGTGCGGAATACAGAAAACATTAAATGAGACACCTTCCCTCATCCTCAAAAAAATTTAAATATAGTTGGTAAGAAATAATTAGCAGCAAACAAACAGGCAAATAAGGGCCAACCTCTGTGACACAAGACAGGAGAATGATTGTCTTTGAAAGAAGAAACTCAAAGGCCCTAGAGATGGAAACCATTATGCTTGATTCACTTCTGTTTTTAGGAAGGTACAAACCCAGCCTTACGGAATTGCATGAGTCACAACTGTTGGAGACATTTCTGAATTGGCACCACATCCTAGGACACAGATCTGTCCTGCTGTATTATTACTTGGCAAGTGTTTTGAAGATGTGAGCAACATTCCCAACCACAAGTCTACTCTTTTATGAATAATGTTCAGGCAGAATAAGTCTATAGAAAATAAACCATCAAATAAAATCAACATGATGCCTTTGCATATTATGTATGACCACGTTGTGATTTGCAAAATAACATCAGCAACTTATGCCAAAATCCAATCCACATTTGTCTATACAGACCAAACACTTGATTCCCTTTTCACCTTCGGTTTTCTAGTATTTATCACCAAATCATGTGGTATTTTCTGCCATAAATAAATACAATGCATAAGTTATTCCAATCTCATTCAATCAGTATAGCAACATGTAATCTTCCCACATCTTAAGATGAGTGTTACGAATTCAAAAGGAGTTCTAGCTGGTATCCAAAAAGTTTACCTTGTGTGCACCATTTATTCTGGCTAATGTTATACATATTGAAAGCCAAACTAAATCTTACATGTAGTATGTGGAAAAGTGAAATTTTCCCTAATGGTTTGACAGTTTGAAACTTAAAACATGAATTGCTTTATGAAGCATATTCTATGTTATACTATTTTATGTAATATAAATATTTATTATGAAATGCCAAAATTTGAAAAAAGGAAAAATTTTGCAAAGTAGAAATATCAAGAGTAAGTTTTCCTTTTCTTTAAAATGTAATACCTTAAAATAATCTGTTTAAAAAACATCAGTACAGAAAATGCTTACTGCAGAAAATGCAAAAAAAAAAAAGATGAATCTGTATGTAATGAGAAAGTTACTCTATTTAAAGACAAAATTTGCTAAATTCGTAGAATCCAAAAATTCCAGAGCTTGGAGCTATTAATTGTAGATGCGGAAAAGGTCCAAATTGCTTAAAGGACTTGCTCAAGGTCTTAAAAAACCTGAAGTTCTAAGAAGATCGTAAAGGCCCTGTGATGCAGTCACCACGTCAATGCTTATTTTCCTAGCTCTCACATGGGATTAGTTCAGACTTGTGTCACTACACAAGATCATAGTTTCACTTGAAAGAGTCTCAATCCATTTCATAATTTTTTAGAGTAAAAGGACAATCCATTGTTCCTGACAATTTTGTAACTGGAAGGAACTCCAGAAGTAATAACAGTACACCTATTGCAACAAGTACCACACATCCCAAGAACTTTGTGTCCGTACCTGAGGCTGTCGTCTTCACATGAAGTGAAATTTGCTTCCCAAGAGAAGCTAAATTGTGTGGCCATCTTTGAAGGGCTGTTCCCAAGTGCTCTGAAAGAGGGGATTAAAGATTTCCCAAGTCTGGGGTGAGGGGCAGGGGTTAGAGGGGAGAACTAGGAACTGCCACAATGCAAAATAAATGCTTTTTAAAGAAAGACACTGATTTTTTTGTAAAGTCTACCATCACTTCCATTTATGACACCCCTTTCCCACCTCTGTTTTCCATTCTGTCCCTGCCACCAACATCGCCCCACCATCTCTCACCCCCACAGGGGACCTTCAAAGAAATAAAGGTTATTAGATCTGGTTTCTTCACCTATAAAATGAGAATAACATTAAATGATTTAGGAGCACGTGGTGGCTCAGTCAGTTAAGCCTCCAACTCTTGATATTTGCTCAGGCCATGAGCTTAACAGTTGTGAGATCAATCCCTGCATCAGGCTCTGTACTGACATGGAGCCTGCTTGGAATTCTCTCTCCCTCTTTCTCTGCCCTTCAGCTATGTTCTCTCTCTCTCTCTCTTTCCCTCCCTCCCTCCCTCAAAAACAAACAAAAATGATTAGGTGATTTCAATGATTTCAAGGCTTCCTTCCAGTTCTAAAATTCTGTGGCTGGTGATTCCAATTGCATTAGACTAAGTTGTCTTTTACATTTTAATCCTGTTTGTAGCAGTGGTGACACAAACTGACTGTGCATTGCAGAGGCTTCAGACACCTATGTACTTGCTTTGTATGTTGCTTTACGTGCCCTGCAGAAAATTATTACTAATTCAAGTTCTAGTATACAATCTGATGAATCCTATTTCAGAAAATGAGTCTTTACGTGGCAGAACTTGAGGAAGTAGCATTTAATTTCCAAAACGAAAAAGCCATTTTCATCACACAGCTAGATTAACCTGAACGGTTTCTTCCATGCTATTTGGCTGCCTTGAAAATGGGTACTGAAGATCATCATGCCGTGGAAACTGTAACATTAAGATGCTTCGTTTTCATCTCAAAGGCTCTGTTACTCTCACAAATTCCCAGAGGCACCCAAGAATAATATCACTATAATAATTTTTTTTAACATCAGGTAGTTCTAAACCTGATGCACATACTGTGCATTTTACAAAATTTCATTAAATGAGACCCTGGAATTCTCATTACATTTTTGGAAGCAAGCAAAATGACTGCTCTTCCTACATGAGATTTTTGTGGACTTTGCCTGAAATGGTTATTTTCTGTTAGTTATTTATGTTCCATTCATTTCCTACGAAAACATTTAGGAATACTAGTATAAAGTATAGATTGTATACTATCCAGATAAGGATTCTATCCAGCGAAACCTTAAGAAATATTATGTGGCAATAACACCAAGCTAAAATAATTTTTATTCTCAGTTGATGCTAGTAACTATTCTAAGTACTATGTATTTTGTAAGACATACTCAGAAATAAAACAGCAATAGGGAGCTTTTCAAATGCAGAGGAACTTCGCACTATTCCAAGAAAGTACAAGTTTATGTAGAAACTCTTCAAGAAATACGCTTTCATCTTTTAGCAAGTTTTCAGACTGAGAAGAATTAAATCAAGATTAATTTATAGGGCTTGTCACACAAATTGCTTAATCCTACTGTGTTTTCATACAGTGTTTTATATAAATTAAGGTATTCCAATATACGAAGATGAACAACCCTGTCTTGTGACTGATATATAGTATTTCCTTTGAATTCATTTTCTGTGTCCTCATTTATGTAAACCACTGGTCCATTCAAGGGGAAAGCCAACTGGCCCATTAACAGAGGTAAAGTCATCTGAATCTTATATGACAGGGTTTTTTTTTTTTGCAGTTGTGATAACAGATTTGCATTTTTCCATTTCCGAAAGTTCTTGCTTTCACTGAGAACATAATAACTAATTTACTGTATTTGTAGTTTTGTACCACTTTATTCAATGCAAAGACACAAGTCATGGACTTCATTCTAAATCCATATGAAATAGAAGCAAGAACTTCTTTTTCTGGAGAAAGGTCACACATTACAACAAAGTGAACAAGGAAGCTAACATCCTTATCATTGATAACCAAAACATTATTTATTCTAGAAATTGAGCCCACAAATGCAATAATTAGTCTGCATAGGCACTGTGATCTTTGCTGAATTAGAAATGAATGAAAATGTTTTTCTAGTCTTCCACCAAAAATATTAAGAAGTAATGGGGAGTGATTTAAATTACTTAGGTGCCACATTAAGCAATTATGGAGACACAATTCAGGTCATGGCAGCCTCAAATGACAGCTGCATCCGGCTCAGGAGACTACAGGGCAGGGAAGAATCATTCCTATGTGAGAACTGTACTTAGCCAGATGGACCAACTCTCCTGAGTGTCTGAGATGGCTTTCTGTCATTTACGTGCCAATCAATCGAGCTATCATTTTAAGCTTATTCATATAACCTGGCCATGTTGAGGGCTTAAAAAATATATCCTTTAGTACTCAAAATTAGCTTGGTAAGAAAGTCTTGAAATATAAACAGAATAAAGTGCTTTCATTACTCCTATAAACCAGTGTAGTTTTATCTCCATGTAGGACTATAAGAATTTCTTTCATTAGAGAGTGGGAAAAAAAGGACCAAACCCTGCACAATAAGTAGGATTCTTATTAAACTCAGCCAGAGCTGTAACTGGAATGAGGGTAAGGTAAGGTCTCAGATTGGTACAATTTACTGCTCTTATTACAGTCTTGATCACAAGGACTGATTCATGTCATCCAATTTCTTTTCCTTGTCACAATTGTTTTGCCAAGAATCAACTGAATTGAAATTTAAGAACCTCCTATGTTTCTGTACAGCCCAGTGATGGGTTGTACAGCTTTGACCTTAAATGTCCCCTAATTTGATTTGATACCTATTCCTGCAGAAAAAGTATGCTGTATCAGCTGATCAAACATTAATCTTTCAAACCCTCCTTGGTCATTATATCTTAGGAAGCCATAATTTGGGGGGTGGGGGAGCGGTGGGTAGAATGAATATAGACTGAATCCATTTCTGTACTAAGCCAATTAGCATTACATCATCATAGCAGAAATATCTAGAACATTATCTCATATCAGTGATCTTCTGGGATGTTAAAATAGATCTTCAAAAATGTGAGATTTATTTTTTCATTTAAATGTTGAATCTTAAATTACATTTTCATCAACCATATTCATCAACCTTTTTTTAAGGTCCAAATTCAAGCTAATGTACTATATACAAGTGTTTTAAATAAAATCCTTTTAGTCTGTTTCATCTTTCAAGAAGCAAATCACAGTGGTAGAGTTCCCAAAAGTATTTCTAAATGGGATGACAGATTTGACTTTTAAAAAATAATCTGACCTCAGTCTCTAGGATCCCAAAGCAATCGAACTACCAAATGCAACACACACACACACACACACACACACACACACGATATGGTCAAAATCAAGTTAAAAGGAGGATGAAGAGTTTAATTTATGACCTGGAAAAGAAAGGTACCAGAAACAGAGCTGGAAGCTTACTGATTCTGATCTATGTAAAGACTATATATTTAGAAGAGTAGGGAAATAATTATATATGTGTGTTTGTCTATTTCATATTTTACTAAATAAACATAACCTCTCTGCTGCTTTAATCTAATCTAATCCAAGATCTAATCTGGCCATGAAATCTCTAGTATTGATCATATTGTTCTCCTTGATGCTCTTTGTTCCTCAAAGGAAAAAATAGTCTTCAGATTCACATACACACATACACAAAGGAAAAAGAAAAAAATAGAGAAAACTTGGTAGTCGTCTGCCAAAATAAATCACTCTTAAAATATTCAATAACTGAATCATGGGAATCTACTCCCAAAGCCAAGAGCACACTATATACACTGTATGTTAGCTAACTTGACAATAAATTATATTTTAAAAAAATATTCAATAACTGATTCAAAGGAGCTTTTTCCTTAAAATACCTGGGTAACTACCACTTGCTCCACTTGCCTCATTAGCTGTGATACGAATGTTAAAGATATATTCAGTCGTATAAGAATATATACACTCAGAGATCCTTTTGAGAAACTGTTCCTGAGTTTTCTAGCCATCTCTGCACCAATATTTACTATCCAAGCAAAACACACAAGTGAGAAAAAGTTATACTTTCTTTCTGTAAATCTCTATCCTGAATTTATAGTCATGGAGTCAGTAAGTCACACGTGGAAATTAATTAAAGAATAAATGCCAAAGAAAAATGGGAAGAGAAAAAAATCTTGGATTTTTTATTTTAAAAGTGGGTAGTAGTAATATACATCATTTTCTTGTTAAGCACAATTTGTAGATGGCCAAGGTGTGTGTAACGCGTCTGAACAAATTGTTGGAGGAAGTAAAGAGCATTAAGAGCAAGACACATAGAGTCAGACAGACCTACATTCAAACTGAACTCCACGCTTTATGATCAGTTGGATGTTGGGCAAGTTACTCCACTTCTCTGCATCTTTTTCTTTCATCTGTAAGTCTAGTCTAATTATAATACCTTCTCATAGCATTATTCAGATGATTGAATGAGAAAATTCATGCAAATATCTTAGCCCAGAGCCTGATATATTGTTTGTGCTCAATAAACAGCAGCTGTTACCATTATTCACAGTTCCTTGTAGCCATTTGGAAGAATGGAAAACAATGTTCAAAAATCATTAGGTCACATGGATATTGCAATAGAACCATTATACATCATATGGGTTACATTTTAAATGAATTCACTAGACAAATGCCCAAACTTGCACACATTAATAGTTAATAGCAAATGCGACCAACTATGAGAAAAATTATATGGAATTACCTGTTGCCTCCCACATCCTTACAAACATGCTTACAATTCTACTTCGTGTTGGGATGTAGTGAAAAAATTAATATATGCCGAGTTCCAAACACTGATGAACGGACCTATCAATTTAAAGTATGAAATATCAATAGTGAAATGTTATTAGCACATTTCTAATAGCCTTCGCATTTGCGTGGGATTTTTCATTGTTGGTAAAAGACGGTTATCCAAATTACATATATTTCAACCCACACTCTATGTTCTGCTAGGCCAACTCATTTTACTGGGCTCAGTTTTAGTGACACTTGGAAAGCTTCCCTGACCACCCAACCACAAGGATTTCTTGCTCTCTTCCCTCTACCCTTGGTTCCAAATACAGTTATTATTTACTGTCCATTCTTTCCTAAAGTCTCTTGGATCGTCCCTTTCTTTTTCCGTTGCCGTTTCCTACTGTTTTCTTAAGCCACGCCACATTTCCTGCTGAACTTCACTCAGTTGTGTCTTAAGTGTATCCCTTGGTAACAGATCTTTCCTGTATAAAATGGCTAGATAAATCTAGTAAGAGGCTTTCATCAGGTCACCCTCCCTTTCAAAATGTTCAATGGCTCCCTATTGCTAAGATCATTGTGATGGCCAAATTCTAAGAGTGAAAGAAGAGATTTTTAATGGCTTCAACCAGGACTTCCAACTAACTCACTCATTTTCATCTCCATGCCTCTCAAACTTCCCCACAAAAAATATTCCTAAGAGTGGACTCAAACCTGATGCTTGAGCTTAAATTTCTTTTAAGTAACCTGTTTAAAATTCATGATATTCTGACGTTCTAGTTAAAAAATATAACTGTGTTTGCTTTAATGTGAACATATTTTAAGTCACCTTCTCCCTCCCTTGCTTTCCTCAACACTGTTCAGTCCTTACAATCCAGGTCCTTTTGCTATGGTTGCTGTATAAAATACAAGTCACCCAATTAAATTTGAATTCCAGAAAAAGCAAGGAATGGTTTTTAGTGTGTCCCATGCAATTTTTGGATTAAAACTTAACTGGGCTTCCTGTATTTTTACTTGAGAAATCCGGTAATCCTAACTGTAAATCCATTTCCTGCCACTCTCCCCATGGCACCAGGGCTTTGAGATTCTTCTGAATTTCTAATACAAATCACCTGTGCCTCCCCCAACACCCTATTTTCCCCATGATCTCTGTTTTTATCCATACACTCCATATTTTTATGTCCAGATACCCCACTTCCCAGATGCAAAAGCTTCTTGAGAATGAGGATACTATTATATCTCTTTGTGATTCCATAATGCCTCACAGAAACTCCTGATGATTTATGGTCATCAATGGTGACCATAAATGCTTGTTAATGGAGAGATCGACCTAAAATCAATAAGCAATAGCCAACACTATTTATTAAGAAATAGCTTGGGGCGCCTGGGTGGCTCAGTCCGTTAAGTGTCCGACTTCAGCTCAGGTCACGATCTCACGGTCGTGAGTTCGAGCCCCGCGTCGGGCTCTGGGCTGATGGCTCAGAGCCTGGAGCCTGCTTCCAATTCTGTGTCTCTCTCTCTCTCTGCCCCTCCCCCGTTCATGCTCTGTCTCTCTCTGTCTCAAAAATAAATAAACGTTAAAGAAATAGCTTTCTGGGAGCGCCTGGGTGGCTCAGTCAATTAAGTGTCCGACTTCGGCTCAGGTCATGATCTCATGGTTCGTGGGTTTGAGTCCCGCATCGGGCTCTCTGCAGACAGCTTGGAGCCTGGAGCCTGCTTTGGATTCTTTCTCTCCCTCTCTCTCTCTGCCCCTCCCCCTCTCATGCCCTGTCTCTCTCTCTGGGTCTCTCAAAAATAAATAAACATTTTTTAAAAAATAAAAACAATAGCTTTCTTTTTTTTAAACAATTGCTTTCTGTTCCATCCAGACCTGTGCTGTGAAATTTTTCATAGATAAGTAAAATGTAGCATTTGCCCTCTAAGAACCTATAGTTCTGTAAACAAAAATTACACATCAAAAAGTAGTAATGAATGACCCTAGACAATATAGAATCACGTAAAACGGTATATAATCAAGTACAGCCAACTAAAGGCAATAGGAGATCAATGTGGGTAGCACCCCCCCGAGCGAGGGAAACGCTGGGAGGGAAGATCTGAATTGGGATTGAAATTCTGGCAAGAATTTAGATGAGAGGAGAGGATTAGGAAGGGCAATGCCACCTGGGGGAAAGTTTGGGAAACTGCACCCAGTGAAGAGGAAACTTCTGCCTTTACTGCAGAGCAACAGTCAAGAGTTGTTTGGGTTGTAGCTGCAACTGGTTTTAAGCAGCTCCCTAGGATTCAGAGCAACTATATGAGTGAGAATCTAAGCAATGGCTGCTACTGGGTAGGTTCATGCCATGTAGAGTAAAGAATAAATCCAAACCAGCAATAAATACAATGTAAAGGAGCGCCTGGGTGGCTCAGTCTGTTAAGTATCCCACTCTTGATTTTGGCTCAGGTCATGATCTCTGGGTTCATGAGATTGAGCCTCACATCAGGCTCAGCACAGAGCCTATTTGGGATTCTCTTTCCCTCTGTCTCTGTCCCTCCCCTGCTCACTCTCTCTGTCTCTCTCAAAATAAAAGAACTTATGTAAAGAGTCTCTTAAGTAATCACCCACAAAGGTCAATGGGGTTTTGTCCCCAGACCACGTAGCAGAGGAAAGAAGAAACTTTTTATCAATCATGGTTATCATACATTACACATAGGGCTTTAAAGTATTGGCCCCTGACAACTTTTATATCCCCTGCCTTTATTAAATTATCAAGCTTAACAGAGCAGTGGCTTTACTGAAAATTATTGAATTTTGTTCACAAGAAACTGAAGACAGTTATTGAGGAGTATTTTTTTTCAGTGGGAATTCCTATTCTCCTATAGCTTTAATCAGTTACTACTCTATGAGAAGGAAAATCTTTTATTTTATTTCTATTCTTCAGTTGGCCCTCCCTAATGAAGTTGGTATCTTTAACATATGCTCCTAATAGGAGCTTAATTTTGCAAATTACTCTCGATGCCATATTGCTTTATCTTACAAAAAGGCACAGCCTATGAAAACTTGCTGGTTTGGGTTTTATTCTTCATGGAATTGAATGTATTAAATCATCAAATGTTTCTATCCAAAAAAAACTGTGAGGTACACTGAGCATCCATGTAAAGACCTGCTTGGACCTTCATAAGTGACATAATTTCATTAACTAAATAAACAAAAAAGATGAAGAAACATAGTTTTTGCCTTCTAAAGTTCCAAAGGCATCTGATAAAATCTCTCAGAGTGGGTGTCAGGACTGTTATGGCAAAGGGCAAATTGTGTTGCTTATTTTAAAGGAAATCAGCTAAATAAGGAGGGAAATTCTCTTAAAGAGACCCTCTGGATGTGGTAGGTTGAACCATATACACAGTATGACAATATTTGATCTTTGCATATGGTTCAAAGATGTGCGAATATTTGCAGCCCTCTTGGCACATTGAATCTCCTCCCGAAAAGAGAGGTCGAAAAAGGCATCTTGGCAAACTTGACATTGATTCATTTCCTGCATTTTTATCTGGAGGCCGCATATGACTTTATCCTCTGTGGGCCAGTGTTATTTGCAAAATTGTTGGTGGGGTGGGTGGACAGTTCGCTAAATGATCTTTTAGGACCCTCCTAATGTAGCATTCTGTAGTTCTAAAGCATCTGGGTGTTGAATCTGTTTCCTCTTAGCCAACAAAAGATGCACTTGTCAATAATGCCCAAATTAACCTTCCGGGAATTCCCATCTCCCCAAGGTACTCGCCCTCCCTTGGGTTGCTGTAATGATCAGAAGCCCCTTCCACGAGGTGAATGTTACCTATGAGACTCAACATGTTAGACCATTGCCCTTTGTTTATACATTTTCACAAGTTAGTGCACAGTATACCTTCATTTTTCTTTCATTTTCTTAACTTATTGATAATCAACAATAGTGAGAAGTCCCCACCTCCTTATCCCCATCTGGTTGTCGTTCATCCTGGGAGGGAAGGAGGAAGGGAATCACTCGCTGAATTCCTGCTCCTGCTTGGCAAGGTGGGTGCCCAAGCTCGGTTATACAGAGGAAAGGGGAGCCTCATCAGATCTCAGATCTAGGTTTATGGTGTGTGTGGAAAGAAGTTGCTGCAAGAAAGTGCACTTGGGGATGAAGAGAAAGCAGCAACACGGGTCCTTGGAGGATGTATCTGCTTAATAACCCTCCTGATGGGTTCTCTGCCTATCCCCAGCTGAATACGTGGCCACTGAGGCCGAAGCAGCAAAGGACACCTCCTGAGTCATACTTGTATATACAGTAGACCTGCCTACATCTGTGCTAGAACAGACCTATCTCTCTGCTAACTTTGTCTGGTTTTGCTTCTTCCATGGCTTTTCTGTCTCTCCTCCCTGTCCTGCTGGATCTCAATTCCTTCTACTTTCCTTTCTTTCTCTAACTTCCTTTCTCTCACTTTATAGTTAACCTGCTATAACATGTAATTTATGCCCTCTGTAATAAGGAATACACACTTGAAAGTCCCGTTTCAGTCTTTCTTTTTGCAGAGCGGGGTCCCTGGCAATATTCATTCTGCAGGAGGCTGTAATATTATTTGGGCTAAAAGAAGCATTAAGAGGCAATTCAGGAAATGAAAGACACTAATCTTGAGCCTCTCGTTGTAGCCTACAAGGAAAAAATGAAGGAACTGTCCATGCTGTCACTGATCTGCTCTTGCTTTTACCCGGAACCTCGCAACATCAACATCTACACCTACGATGGTGAGTTCCCCACAACAGAAATGCTCCTGCTAACAAGATCATTCGGAAAAGCTTAGATACCTTTGTTTCTCTCTCACAGCTCCTGGTATAATTAAATCGATATTTTGTAGATCTCACTATTGACTTGTTGTGTCTAGCTATTAGGTCTCACTGATTGCCTATTGCTTGAAACAGCTTGAGGGGCTTTTTTTTTTTTTAAGTAAACTCTACTCCCAACATGGGGCTCAAACTCACAACCCGGAGATCAAGAGTCACACGCTGCACTAACTCAGTCAGCCAGACGCCCCTGAAACAGTTTGAATTTGATGCTAACACCAACACATTAATGTCTCTTAAGACACATGACTAGATTGTTGTTAGCAGCATAGCAAGACCCACAGCATGTTCAAAACTTTTCTTTGCAAATAATATAATATGCTGAGCTTTAGTGAGGCCAGATCATAATTTGCAAGAAAATGCTTTATACCAAGGAAACTTCAAGAGTAAAAATCAACAACCACCACTGTTTCCCCCTTATCACTGTCTTCATAAAGTGTGCATATTTTGTGCATGCATGTCCACAAGCTGACAAGTTTCCATGATAAATGTGACCTAGGACTAAGGCCCCAGATAACAAGAATTTTAAAAGAAAAGTCTAAAGCATTGGCATGACTACGAACTTCATTTGTAGTGCAACATTTTCAGTTTGATTTATCCAAATTCATTCTATTTAGTGCGGTTTTCCTCCTGGCTCTGCCACTATCTGCCTGACCTCAGGCAAGTTACTTTGATTTTTCTGAGGTTTACTTGTCTCTAGTATTTTCCTCCCGCAGTTGTTGTAGGGTTTAAGTGGTCAAATTCAAGTCAGATGCTTAGGCACCAAGCCTGATCTCTAGTAAGCACTCAAAACTGATAGCTATCACGACCAAACAATATCATCCTCACTTAGTTCAGTCAATTTAATCCAATGGTTTGATACCATTATGTGTGTAGCAGATGGAGCTGAGGTATATTTTACTACCTGTGGACTGATCGTTTTTCTTTTCCATATGTGGAAACACATACATTGAAGATAAGCTGAAGGCATCCGTAGCAGTTAACCCCTTCTGTGCCTTTACAGCCTGTTCTAGGACTCGGGCTTTCTCCTCCCAAAGTTATTCTATCACAGCACACGTGTCATAAATGCAATCATCAACATAACAATTAGCAATTTCATAAGGAGATGTTCTTCATGTGAAAAGGTTTCAGTTGCCAACCGAAACTTTCATTAGAACACAAGCCCAGTGTCTGCTTTGTGTAAGTTCATTGAGCCAACAAATAAACCAGGGAGATTCTTACTCTGCTGGACACCAGTGACCAGTAATCCAGCCATGTTTATTCTGAGATTCTAATATCTCACTACGTGTTGTCACAGAGGCTCCAAAGATAAGTACAGAACAGGCCTGTCCTTGGAGGAACTTAAAACCTGGAAGAAGAGACATATGTACAATATACAAATAATCAGTAAGCAGAACACAGTGTGGTTAAGTGTGCTAACCCAGAGGTTACACAAAGTGCACCAGTAAGACAGGAAAGACAGTGACAATGACAATTTCTGCAGCTTTAGGGATTGAAGCCAGGGGAAGTAGAAAGTCAGAAGTTATGTATAAGTTGAGTCTTAAAAGCTAAATAGGTAATTCAACATTGTTCGTGCACTGCGTCCTAGAGAATTTCAAATTTCCAATAAATCTTTGTTAACCTTATTCTTCATCATTTAGCCTGAAAAATGCTCCAGCCATGGTAATTTTCAAAAAATAAATCTGTACCACTTTATTTTCATGTGAAGTTCATGTTTATTCAAGAGAAAAATAAACTTTAGCTTAAAATCAATTCAGGCTATTTTTTCCTAAGTATGCCTACCATTATTCAACTCCCTATGGATCCTGTTGAATTTCTCAACACTAAATATTTATTCTGTTAAAATATATCTGTCCTTATACTAATGAAAGAAGTCTAATATGTTCAGAACAATGTAGAGCAAATAATCCCATGCAGCATTTTGCTATTTGCCAGAATAAGAACGCTACTTTCAATTGCCTGAATTCAAATTACTTAAACAAACACATGCTTCACACTCTGTATGTATGTTAACATTCTCAAATAATTCATTTCTCAGATATGGAAGTGAAGCAAATCAACAAACGTGCCTCTGGCCAGGCTTTTGAGCTGATCCTAAAACCACCATCTCCTATCTCAGAAGCCCCACGAACTTTAGCTTCTCCAAAGAAGAAAGACCTGTCTCTGGAGGAGATCCAGAAAAAACTGGAGGCTGCAGAGGAAAGAAGAAAGGTAACTTTTTCCATACATTTTTAAATTCTGTCTTTACTCGTTTTCTTCCCTTCCCTCCTCTTTTCCCTCCCTCCCTCCATCTCCTCTCCACACACTCCCCCTCCACGCACACACATGCTGGCAGAGGTTCCAGGAGACAACCACCTCTACACCTGCAACATCCCCAACACGTGTAGGTCTTCAACAGACACAGACCCAGGCTAGTTCAAGTAAACATTGCTGCTTTTAGGCTAGTTAAAGCCAAAGCCCTTAGACACTAAAAGTACCTTTCTCCCTCTCCTGGATCCCTTATCATAAAATCTCCCTGCTGTAATACACGGTGCATAACTGAGAAAGCACAGCCTTAAGTAACTTTACTCCAGTGTTTGGAGGTGGGGAGGGGTGCAGGAGTGGTGATTCCTCCTTCTCAGGGTCTGTGTCCTTTCCCCACTGGAACACATGGTTTTCCTTGAAACTATAGACCACCAGATCTTCTGAAATATTTCTTCCCAGATGCTGTTCACCCCGGGATAGGGGCCCCGAGCTTGACCCTGTCCTCCTAAAGGCCTCACTTCCTGCCCTTGAAGTTTGTGCTTCTAAGATCAGGACCCTCTCCGGGATCTATTAGGATCCTCCTCTACTCAGTTCCAAGCCTTGATGGCATCTTTTTCCCTTTTTTCCATTAGCCCTTCTTTGTATTAGAGCACTTTTCTTTTTCCAAATCTCCAATTTTTCACAATCAGGTGACTAAGAAGCCAAAGGTACTAAAAAGGAGGGGCACTCAGAAATCCCAAGGACTCTGCACGTAAAGATAGAAGTTATGTCTAAACACATGTGTACCAACCATGTGATTATTAGAGTTCATCCCATCAAGATGCTCTTAATCAACCCAAATGGAATTATTTTTAGGAAATTCATTCCTACATTGTATTTTCCAATGACTTTATCATCATTTATTTTTAGAATCATGTAGTCACTAAAAATATGCTCCATGCATAGTCTTATTTGAATGGACAGTCCGCATTTATAATAATGTATAACTTTATTAGTATATTGCCTATAAAAAGTTAGCCAATACATCCAACACCTCTATGTTGGATAGTTACAAAGAAAACAAAGATACTCTTTCTCCTAAAAACTGAATTCTCCAACAGTCAAAGCAGGACAAAACCAAACACATGTATGTGTATGTACAGTTAACAGATACAGTATGTGTATCTTCAGATCAGGAAGAAAGAGCCAAAGATTAGAAGTCCTCAGATTACATTTTCTGAACTAAAAATTACGTTCTGTTCTGACCTTTGTAGTTGAAAAATCTTCCTGTGTCAGAAAACATCCTAATCACATTTTCAGTTTTCACTGAAGAGTGAGGTTCTCCAAGCATCTGACAAGTATTTCTTTACATGTATATTTATTGTAGTTGGTCAATTACTGTTGTCATAGAGGTGGATTTTAAAAGGAGGAAACTGAGCTACTAACTCAAATCTGTGTACAGGAAGTTGCTTTAACAAATGTTGTTACTTAGAGCTTTCTTCTCATAGTAAAGCTAACTTAACTTGCATTTACAATCCATCAAGACTTTGCTGCCAACAGCTCTAAGTAACTCCAGCAGTGACAGTGGGTTGCATCAAAGCAGCTCAAGTCCTCTTAGAGGTAATGGGCACCAGGTACAGATCCTAGGTTGCCACATAGAGATGCTGTGACCTGATTAGAATAGGAAGTCAGTGACTGAGCTGCAATTGAAACTTTGAGATCATGGTTCAGAATGCTGCTGGTGTTTCTAAGGTAACGTATTTGATTTGAAGGATATTATTAAAAGGAAAAGAACGACACAGAGATGATCAAAATTAACTCGCTGTTCTCACAAAACTCCCTGAGTTAGCTAATGACTGATTCCAGTAAAATTCCTACACCCTGGCAACGATAAATTATCAACAATTACACGTTTATACAATTGAATGGAACTAGAAACCGGCCACATGGCTAAAAAACATTTACAAATATTATCTAACATTATGACACTAGGAAAAATGTTTTTTGAAACCCTTAAAATCAGTATTCCTTCACGTGTCTGGTATTACTTGTTAAAATTTTCAAGGCAAAAATCATTATATAGATTATGTCCTTGTAGTAGGGTTTTAATTAGAAGAAAATATAATTAACAGAAAGTGCCAACTTACAAAAATCATTAATTGATTTTATTCTGTTGGGTTGTGCTGACTTAATAAGTGCTCATTAGAAGAACTGTTAATTCTCCTCAAAGAGCCTCCAGCCAGTGCATATATCTCAGTGATTACCTTAGAGGACATGCATGTAACCAAAACTCAATTCAACTAGCTAGAATACAAAGTGGGTATGTGACTAAAAAGTCTAGGAATGGTTACAGCTTCAAAAACAGCTGGATCCAGATCAAGCAATAAGGTCAGAAAACCTTCTTTTTATATCTGTCATCTGTCTCTTCCTGCGTCTAATTGGTTTCAATACCAAGAAAGTTTAGTTTTCAACCGTCAGTCCCCATTTCTTTTCCTCACAAATTAGCAACTCCGGCAGAAAGAGGGCTTTTCCTTCCCAATAGTTCTTCTTTTTTTAATGTTTATTTTTGAGAGAGAGCACAAGTGGGGGAGGGGTAGAGAGAGAAAGGAGACAGAATCTGAAGCAGTCTCCAGGCTCTGAGCTGTCAGCCCAGAGCCCAATGTGGGGCTTGAACCCGTGAACCACGGGATCATGACCTGATTCGAAGCAGATGCTTAACCGACTGAGCCACCCAGGCGCCCCTCAATAGTTCTTTTTTTTATGTGTATTTATTTATTTTGAGAGAGAGAGAGAGGGAGAGAGAGAGAGAGAATGCATGGGAGAGGGGCAGAGAGAGAGAGAGAGAGAGAGAGAATCCCAAGAAGGCTCCATGCTGTCAACTCAGTGCCAGTCACAGGGCTCCATCTCATGAACTGGGAAACACGAAATCAAGACCTGAATCTAAATCCAGAGTTGGAAGCGTAACCGACTGAACCATCCAGGCGCTCCCCAAATAGGTAAGATCTCTGCAGAGAAATGTGGAGGTATAGACCCCTAAAAGCAAATTGAGATGTTCTCATCCAGAGAAGGGGAAATAGAATTTAGATAAGCAAAATTGCAGATATCCACAATTTTATCTGTAAACGTTTAGTGTTAGTATAACAATTATAGTAACTATTTAGCTCATAACTGTACAATCGGTGAGCTTGTAGCCCTGCCAACATGGAAAAAAAATAAATGTCTCTAGCTATATAGAATAGTGCTGTCCGATAGAAATACAATGTGAGCACATATGTATTTTCAGTTTTTCTAGCAGTTGTATTTTTAAAAGTAAAAAGAAACGTGAAACAGCCATATGTAACTAGTAGCTACTGAGTTGGACAGCACAGAGACAGATGATCAGACCAGAAAAATTTTAGGGAACCATGGAGGAATTTTAGGCCTTTACTTTTTCAAATTGGTACCAGATAATTATTCAATTTCAACTTTACTATTTTTTAAAATAGTTCCTGGGGCGCCTGGGTGGCGCAGTCGGTTAAGCGTCCGACTTCAGCCAGGTCATGATCTCGCGGTTCCGTGAGTTCGAGCCCCGCGTCAGGCTCTGGGCTCCGATTCTGTGTCTCCCTCTCTCTCTGCCCCTCCCCCGTTCATGCTCTGTCTCTCTCTGTCCCAAAAATAAATAAACGTTGAAAAAAAATTTTTTTTTAAAAATAAAATAAAATAGTTCCTAATAATAGATGTTCAGCTGAGCCCAGTGATCAGCAACATTTTTGCCCTGGATCCATTTCCTTTCTCACAGTTACAAGTTTCTAAAGATTCTGCCTATTAAACATACTATTAATATTAATAGTAGTATAATAATAGTATAATAGTATGAATACATTAAATAGTATTAATAAATTCCTTTGTCGTGGTTACATCAAAGGAATCTATAAGTGCCAGTTAATATTTTTATTATCATAAAAATAAGCATATTCTCACTAAATTAACTTAATTCTAACTCAAAGTAAATGTAAAAATAGACAGAGACATACAAGCAAAATAAGATTTCTGATAGGTTTTAAAACATAAAAAAGTTTATGAGCTTCTCTCGCCTCCGTTGGTACCATTGAAAGGCCGCTTCTGGGAGTTTAGGGACCACATCTGAGAACCCGTGACCCAGGCTGTGTTGCCTGTGTGAGTCCTTCTGGATTTAAGGCTGGAGGACTGCCACGGAGTCATTTCCACGTGGGCCCAAACTCACTTTGTGACAAATGTTTTGGCAGTGTCCCCAGTCCCTCACTCCATCTGTTGACACTATCGCAGCACTGACCATCTGGTTACTGGGTTGGACAACCCTCCCTCAGGCTTCTTTGAACCAGAATTAATGCCCCTTTGATTTGCTGGTAGAAGAAATTTGTTATACAAGAAATAGCCCTTTTTCCTGCTTTTTCTGCTCTCTTTAATTATCTCTGGGAATCAGCTTTCACCTCCATGAGACTATATTATATCGTGAGCTCAGCTTGTAGCTCACATGTTGAAATCAAAATTTCCATACCACAACTGGCCCACAAGGGTGAAGCAATATAAAGACTTTAGTCAGCCAGCCAGCCAGCCCGCCATTTATTCATTCAACAAACTTTTAGCAAGTAACAGCAGACCTAAGCTAACCATTTCCCAAATGGCCCAGGACAACTCCTGTTTATTCCTTTTTTCGATATCATCATTATCATTTCAATGTCATAAGTGCCCAGTTTGGGCAATAAATTATATGGTCATCTAAGCCAAGCAATAGTTTCTAAGAGCATCTTTAAAGCACAGTGGTTAAGAACATGATTAAGGCAATACCTGTAATCAAAGTCTGGCTCTATCACATAATAGCTGTGTGACCTTGGACAAGTGACTAACCTGTCCATCTATGTCTTATTTTACCCATCTGTAAAATGAGCCTAATGATAGGACCTGGGTCATGGAGTTATTGACCATGGGTCAATGAGAATTAAAAGACCTATCCTACATGAAGCCGCAGGCAAGTACTGTGAGAGACAACCAGCTATTATTATTCAAAACACATCTGGTTCCTGCCTGCAGAAACTATAGTCCAGCAAACTCAGAATCATATAGAGAAAAGAAGTTTCTTGCTAAAAAAGATACTGAAATGTTACCATACATTTCTTGAACATTTTTAAATGTTATAAAATATTATGTATCAAGTTACAAAGGAGAAACAAGTTTGACAGGTGACAGGTATATAAATGGGTCTGCCCAACTAACAGTGTCTTGAAAAAAATAAGTATTATGAAAAAAAGATGGCAATTTAAGAATTTTAATGACATTAATAAAATCTCGCCCTAAAACAGATTAAATTAAGAAGAGTACTACACAAACAGTACTCACAGTTCAGTGGGATAATTGACACACTGACGATATTGGTACAATCAACTGCAAAGTCCCTAAACCTCTGAAAGAAAGATGCATTGCTTTTTTTTTTTTTTTTTTTTTTTTTGAGAGAGAGAGAGCATGCAAGTAGGGGAGGGGTGGGGCGGGGAGTGGGAGGGAGGGGGTGGGAGAGAGAGAATCCCAAGCAGGCTCTGCACTGTCAGCATGGAAACTAATGTGGGGCTCAGACTCACAAAGCCATTAATTACATCATGACATGAGCTGAAGTTGGACACTTAACCCACTGAGCCACCCAGGCACCCCTGCATTGCTTTTTTTTTTTTAAATAAAATGGTGTAAACTGGGCCATGATTAGTCACCAAACCTGATAGACTTAACTTTCTTGTTTGTTGGCATCTCACATTATAGATGGTAATTACAGTCACATCCAGGAAAAGAGGGGGTGGTTTGTACAGCAACGATTATAAACTCAAGTGCTGGCTTATTTGTGATTCAACATTCGGGAGGCATCTGCTCCTTGGAGGATGTGACACTTGGTCCACAGAACCCTCACATGTGTCATGTGTTGTCCCTCAGTGAAGAGCACCCCCGTGGTTCTTTTCCTAGGAGTCAACCACAGTAAACGCATTCCAGGCTTTAGCAGAAGAGCTCATTCTAAAGGGCTTGGGTTTTAAACATTTAAAATGTTTTATTATGCTTCTCACTTCAACACACAGTGAATATTGCACACTTTTGTTTTGCACAATTATATTCAATTATCATATTTTTTAATGTTTGTTTATTTTGAGAGAGAGCACAAGCAGGGAAGGGGCGGGGGGGGGGGAGAGAAAATACCAAGCAGGCTCTGTGCTGCCAATGCTGAGCTCCACTCAGGGCTCGATCTCACCAACTGTGAGATCATGCCCTAAGTCGAAATCAACAGTCAGATGCTTCACGACGGAGCCATCCAGGTGACCTTCAATTATCATATTTTAACAAGACATTATTTATGACTCTAACTGGGTTGCTAATGGTTTTTCACTGTTAACAGTAAAGCCAATAATTAGAGACACATCCTTTAAAGATACTTAGGTACTCAGAGATCTAGTGTCTGATAAATGGTTCTAGTTAGTGGCAAGTAATATATCCAGATGATGAAAGGGGACAATAAAATAAAGGGTTAGAAATGTGTTCACTCCAGAAAGAAATGGAACACTAGTACTAACTAAAATATAGTCTTAATCTCATAAGAGTACATAAAATAAAATTGAGTTTTATATATCACTTAACTCAAATTTATCTTCCATTTCATTTGTATAGTAATTAAACTCTTATACTCAGTAATATAAGGCACGGTAATGAACCTCTCTGGAAAATGTTAAAGTGTTCCTAAATGTACAATAACTCTTGTCCCTGTCTCATTATTTTTCCCTTCACGTACCTCTCATGTAATCATTTCGGTGATGCTGAGTTCAGTGTATGCTTAGAAAAAGTGGGCACCAATTCTGTGCCTCCGTTATTACAATAGCAAGGTGGAGAAGGTTCCCTGGTCTCCCAGAATGTCATGTTGGATGTCTTAGCTCTATAAATAGTTTGTCTTGACATTTGCATTGTATCAGCTGATCGTTATCATGCCCTAATTTTCCATTTCAGTATTTCAGTGACCTTCTATGTTAGGTACATGCCATTCAGAGATGGTCCTCCGTGGTCAGATCCTTTGCCCTTAAACAATTTATTTTTAACAGCTTTCAGCAAATCCTACCTTTTAAGCCTCCCAGTCAAGATTCTTTTCTGCTAATCTGCCCAAGCGAGGAAGAAAATAAAATCACCTCTTCAACCATGTGGTGAGAACGTTTACCAAAATGAAGGCAAATGCTTCCACTTTTGTCTAAAATATATTTTTATTCTGGATCCTCACGCATGTTATGTTTCAGGGCAGTTTTCTGAACTAAATGCTTATTTGCTCAGTGAAGCGTAACCAGTTTTCTTCCTTGAGGCTGTGACCGGGAGATTAAAAGGTGTATTGATGACAGAATCAGTCTCTCCCCAGGAATAAAGTCAGAGAAGTTGTAGGCAGTGACATCTTGGTGCTAGGGTGTGAAAGAAGGAAAAGGGAGTAGTGCTGTCTTCAGCGGTGGAGACCTTAAGAACTGAGGTAAAGGCCCCGAGACTATTAGCTCCACAGAAGAGTTTGTCTAAGAGTTGAGTGCCTGTGGGGAAAAACCAAAATAGGGTGCCAAAAGTTATCTTCTCAGTGTGGGATCCTTTCCGTAATCAATGTATTTTTTTTAACGGATGTGGCTTTAAATATTTGAAACATAGATGATCGATAGGTCCCAAAAATGTATCAGTGGGGAGGACGGTGGATGCAACATTCCCTCAGTATAGGAAAAGGCACCACAGAAATGAGCAGCCCCGAAGTGGGCTGGCCCAGTTTGGCAGGTCTCCGTCACCTATCAGCAGCCTCACGTGAGAACGCTCTGTACTGCCTTCTGTTTCTGTTTCACCCCATTAATTGTGCTAAAGAAATACACTTGACACCTATGCTGGGTAATCTCATTTAGCCCCAGTGGCCACAAAAGTACTAACGCCATTAATTGAGGCACCTCAAACAGAGCCAAATGCTGCGCCCAGTAAAGCAATAGGCCTCTCTCTCCATTACTGGTAACGGGGCCGGTGGGAGTGTTTGTTCACGCAAGCCAAATGTGCCCCACCAAGGCAAGACATTTGAAAAGGTATGTGCTGCAATATTGCCCTTTTAATCCCCAGGGTTTCCCTTCTCGATTCCCTTCCTCTGCTGTCTCCTGTCTTTAAGTCTCTCACAAAAGAAAATTAAGAATGCAAATGGGAACTGGAAGTTAAAATACAATTTTACAAGTGCCTCAGTAAATTTGAGCCCCTGAAAATTAAAAATTACTCAGTTGCTCATTGATAACCATCCTTGGTAACTTTCTCTGTGAGCTGATATAGTAAAGAACGGCAGGCATATGGCCCCTTGCCATGAAGTCCATCAGAGAGAAGCTTTTACACACACACACACACACACACACACACACACCTTTAGTCAGTCTGTCTCTCACATTGAAGTCAGTGGTCCTAGTAGCAGTAAAGAAGCAAATCAATGTAGGATGCTTTACCAATAGTCCCACCTAGAGGCAGAAGGATGAACCAGCTAGAAAATATTTTTTCAGGTTTTCTCCAGAAAGGTGCCGTTTGATTTTGAATTTATTCCGTGTTAACATTTCCCGTTGTTTTTCATATTGAGTTCTACCGTAAGCTATAACAAAGCAAGTATGTGATGTAGTCTCCTAAGGATGTCAGTGAAACCATTTGGGGACTAAAGATGCGGGGCTAGTTCCCCAAATTTTCTAATCTCCCATGAGTCACGAGACCTATTCCTGATAAACTTCAGGATAAACATATCAGCAAAGAGTCTCAAGGCTGTCTGATTTTCCCCTTCCTATCTGAAGAGAAGTTTCTTCTCCTTCAAGCCTCATACTGTATGCATACCAAGATCTCTCCTGTGAGACCCCATGATGGCTATCAACTAAATGTTTTCCTATTAATGCTTTTAACATTAACATTAATTAATCAATATTTGACAAGCCATGAGACACATTTTTAAGCTGCCATTGTTTAGGTGTTCAGAGTTACAGTTACTCCTGCAAAGACTCACCTCAGAGCACCAGCCAGTCGTAAGGAATTACCCAGGAACGATGCCTGTGTAATAATTTAGTCTTCAACCTGGATAGCTCAGCATTGAGTAAGACTTCTCTTAGCTGCATACTGTGAAAGAAACAATGAATGTGGGAAGAAGTTAAATAGCATATCCAGGTCACCAACACAGGCCTGACACCAGAGGCCATGCCAGTGCATTTTCCAAAAGGTACCCTGAATAGCCTGCATTAGAATCACCGGGGATACTTATCAAACATATAGATTTCTGGGGGTGCCTGGTGGCTCAGTCAGTTAAGCATCCAACTCTTGATTTCACCTCAGGTCGTGATTTCATGGTTCATGAGTTCAAGCCCCGATGGGGCTCTATGCTGACAGTTCAGAGCCTGCCTGGGATTCTCTTCTTCTCGCTCTGCCTCTCTCCCCATCCTCTCTCTCTCTCTCAAAATAAATAAATAAATAAACTTTATATATTACATACATACATATATTACCTATGGGTCTTAACCTGGGTCTTAACCAAAGAACCACAGAATCAGAACTTTGGGGAGTGGATACCAGGCCTCTGAATTTTTATCAAGCACTTCAGTGATTGTTAATATACACTGTACAGAGTCATACAGCCTCCTGATGCTGCAGGGAAACTACAGTGCACAAAATGTGGGGGGATGCTAGGTGGGGTGCAACTGCCTCTGGCCTTTCTACTCTAATCACTAAGTAACCACAGGGTTTCAAAGATTACCCGGGTGACCTTGGCATGTTCAAGAGGGGGCCAGAACAAGGACTTTCTGTTTTCTGTGGCCAAGTGGACATTACCTTTACACCGTTCACACGTCTCCAAAGAAAATTTGGGTAATGAAAGTAAAACAGGCAAGTGAGGAGAGGTGCATGTGGAATAAAACGAGAAAGTACATTTGGAGATTTGAAGTTGAAAAGCTCAGGACTTAGCCTACAGCTGATGAAAAATGGGGCAGGGGAAAGAGGTGAACTTGCCCCAATCCTCCATATTTTCCTTAGGCTTCAATGGATGCTGCTATCCAATGATTAATTATAGCATTCCCGGTTGCACAAATGCTTAGCATCAACTTATTCTAAAAAACAAAACAAAACAAAACAAAAACTCCTCAGTGAGGGTTAAATGCTTCTTCCAAGACGGTGTGTCCAAAAAATCCCCAGCTGAAAATTCAGCTAGCCACATTCAGTAGAAAACTCAAAGCCACGTAGATGAGTATTGAATTGACAATAGTGCTTAAGGCTAGAACAAGTGTTCATTGAAACACTCAAATCAGTGGACCATTATTCTGCCAGGTTTGCTTTTGGGTGATTATAAAATGGGTATGTTTTTCTTCCCCAGTCTCAGGAGGCCCAGGTGCTGAAACAATTGGCAGAGAAGAGGGAACATGAGCGAGAAGTCCTTCAGAAGGCTTTGGAGGAGAACAACAACTTCAGCAAAATGGCGGAGGAAAAGCTGATCCTGAAAATGGAACAAATTAAAGAAAACCGTGAGGCTAATCTAGCTGCTATTATTGAACGTCTGCAGGAAAAGGTAATCCCGACCAAGTTCTGGGCATAAGCATGCATTCATACGCAACACAGCTGGGTGAAGTTCCAAATGCCCGGGCACCAGGGACTTAGTCAAAACTTGTTTCAAGTACAGAGACAGCTAACGCCTTGGACAGGTTCTTCCGTTGTAGCACTGACTCTGTGGGCACTGCGACATGGGAGAGGAGTGGGAATCCAACGTTAAAGCTAGAATTTGGTGAAATGTTTTAGTAGTGAATGGATTCAGGGAAGCTGATTCATGCTTTTCAAATATGTAAAAGACTTGCACAAACTTTAAGAACCAATCCATTAGAAAAATATTAAATTGGAAATATGAAACATGCCATAAAAATATATCATATTAATAAGTAACAATAATATATAACAAAATAATACATTCAATATTTGCTTTACTATTTCATTGAGTGTAATATTGAATATATAGATAATAACTTGGAAAAATATATTCAAGAAATGACAGACTACCTAGGAAAAATGGAAAGCCCATTCTGTCCATGTAGGAGAATCTACATGGGAAACCAGGGTATAGTAACATTCATGGAACCAAAGGGAAGGGAAGCTAGTAAGGGATGTTTATTTCCTCACGTTCTGATATCCTGGTGTCTTTCTCCTCACCAACCCTGAAATATACCCGTTCCCACCAATCAGGATGAGCAGAGCAGGAGATCCTCTGAAAAGTATTCTCTCTTTCCCTGTTGTTGACGCTATGCTATCTATCCATCACCACCACCACCACCCAGAAAAGTTTCCTTTGAAAATGTGTAGTATAGATACGAATAGTGTAGCTTTTTCCATCTCCAGAAATTGGATTAAGCGTTGAGAAATATGATTTTTGAGAAACAATGCCTCAGTCCTTTTCTGAGCCGTTGCCCTCTGCACCAGCACTGAGTACTATTACATGTTGGCACTGGAGATACAGACGGAAGTAGGACTGTCCCTGTCATCAGAGCACTAAGAGTTTAGACAAGATCAGGCTCCTGTTTTCTGAGTATTTCTTAGGAAGACCCAGGGATCAGGCAACTCTGTTCTGAAGTTCTGATGACTCTGTTTTTACTCGCATTCTCTGATGACAAATATCAATCCAGAACCAAAGGAAATCAGGCACAAAACATAAATATGTATATATATATATATATATATATATATATATAAATAAATAATTTCATGGAGATTTTCATGGGCATCTGTGCTTTTGAGGGATTTTTTTAAAGCATTGCCTAGGGAAGGGCCTGTGGGCTCTGACACAGCAGTAGGACACTGAGGCTCTCAGAGGTATGTGGAGAAAGTACTAGATGACCTGGTCAGGAGCAGAGAACCACTGAATGCCTTGGTCAGAACCTTAAAGTTAAAATTTAATTGATGCATATAAGCTGGTGCTTCCATACTCTCAGACCAATGTCACTGTGTTTCACCCAAGTGCATCAGGTCAGGATTTCAAGGAGGCAGTTCAGCTCTCTGCATGTTACACATGGTGGTACCATAGCAAGTGCTTTGCTGAGATGCAGGAGAGCAGAGTTCCATTGGGCAAAATTTATGTGCCTCACCTTGAACCATTCAGTCTTCCTCCATTTGCCCTCAGTTCACACATTTCTGTACAACCAAGGAGAGTCCTGCTGACTGGTGCTCATACCACGGATAGCAGAAGACCACTGTGTGTTCTGTTTGGGATAATTATGACTCAACCATCTCATATCCTAGGCCCTAAAAAAAAAAAAAAAAATTAATGAAGTTGCTAGAAATGGGGCATGCTGATCATATTCCAGGCTTTTCAATTAGACCGTAATATCTAGTGCAAGATTTATATCACTGACAACCAGGAGCATTATTGTTTTTGAAATTACACATATGCAAATATATAGCATATCCCTCTTGATTTCAACTATAAAGTGGTACATAAAATTTGCATGTTTTAACTAGTATTTCCAGAAGTGTTGGATTTTAATAGGTAATTTCTTTTTCTCTGTGTATTTCTCTTCACCCACTCCCCAGCCCAGCACCTTTTAGCACTCTTTCCCATTCTCACCCAGATTTAGTCTCCACCTCCTTTCAGACACACTTGCATACAGACATGCAATTTGTCCTAGAAATAATCAACTTGTGGACGGCTTAACATCCTGACATCAAGCTGCAAAATCTCCCAGTGAGACGCAGGCGTCTGTATTTTTTAAAACCCTCCAGATGATTCCAATATTCGGCCAGGTTTGAGAACTAGGGGTTTATAGCCTATTCTGATTTAAATCCCAACTGACAGTATTCTATCCCACGCTGGATAATGCAGTCCAGATCATTTTTAGGACCACATTCCCCTTGGAATTTCATAGCCACAGAGATGCTTTTCAAATCTAATGGGACCTTTGGCCGGTGTCCTCCAAGATTCATTATCATCTCCATAAAGTGGAGGTACTCCTTGGGGAGTACCAAATTTACTTCCTTTTGACGTATTTTAAATATGTTTTCTTTTTCCTAAATAAGACAGAGTAAGGTTTTTATCATGACCAATATCTCGCCTTTTGTTTGAATGAAATTACTGCAGTAAGATTAAATTAAAAAGAGAATCAATAATAATACTAATGCTGAAAATGCATGAAACTGCTAACATATATAAGCTGTCCTGGAATCCGATGCATCAAAAGATGATTACTACTGAAAATGACACCGATTAATCAGTTAATCATTCAGTGCATATTCGTGGAGTACCTACTATGTGCTTAGACACCTGGAATAATATCAAAGAGCATTTACCAACCGTCTCTTTCCCTATGCAGATAATATAAAACCAGCAACGAATAGCATAGCACCAAAAATTAGAGAATAAGACAACACATAATATGGACCAATATAGATAGTTAATACAAAAGCACTGAAAAATGTTAGCAAAAATGAAATCCATGTCAAGGCTAGCACACTAAATTCTCACCACTGTGACAGGCCTCACTTCACTGAGCCTGTCAATTAGCCAGACAACATGATACAGTTCCACAGAGCCATGGTGTCCGCGGTTTCCTCAGTGTCATTCACTGACAAATTCCCACAAACTTCTTGAAGATCCAGCCGTGTTAGCTCAAAGTCTTTAGCTAAAACTGAAAGCCTAAAGGAAAAACAATCTCAGTTGCACTTTAGAATCCACTGAAGTGCTCTTTAAACCAAGAGATTTTGATTTAATTGTCTGGGGTGGCACCCAGAGATCAGTATTACTTCTAAAGTTTACCAGTAGATGCTAATAGCAGGAGTTGAGAACCACTGAGCTAAAGACTTCTTAAATATGCTTTGTTATATTGTCGTAAATTATATTTAAGTATTTTTATCTTCGTTCCATAGAAGTGTTCTTTTTTCCTTCAGAAAAGAATGTTACGCTTTTTTCTTTCAATGTCTGTTTCCATAGCACCTCGTCTCAACACCCCAGCTTATTATAAAGGAAAGAATCAAATGTGGAGAAAGGTGTGAAAGAAGGAATGCATCTGCCACCGAGAGTTACACTAGGCTGATCTGTTTATGTCACTCACATCGAAATTACAACTACCCAACAGTCTTCAAATTGAGTGACATAAATAGTCATACCCAGGACTCAGAAGTATAGTCTGTGGACAATGATTGACACTCTGGTGAAGTTTAAAATGTTCTTGTTCATGGAATAATATAATAGAAAGAGACACACTGAGACAGAGACTGAGACAGAAAGAGAGACAGAGACAGAGATAGAAAAACACCTTTTCCTGCCATGCGAAAGGATTAAAGAGACACTTTCTTCTTCCCCCAACATGTCCTTTCTCCCCTAACGCATTCAACAGTATCTAGCAGAAAATTCACTGCCTGGCCCATCAGGAACCCTGAGTAACAGCAGCTCTGTCATCAGACCCAACCAGGATCTGTAGTGGGTATTTTTGAAAAGCCAGTTAAAGCAGGTATAATCATTTTCACAATATTGCATACATTCATAATACATCTAACTTTAACATCAAGCATTTAAAGGTATAGCCAATTACCAATCTTTTCACGTAGGCCAAGACCATTTTGAGAGATGGATCAGTTAATTGGGGTACCATGTCCCCCTTTTCCCCATTATCCACCTATATCATATTAGCTATGATTTACAGTTTCAATTTCTTTAAAATTGGGTAAGGGCTAAAGATATCTGCAAAATAACATGAATATAGGACCTTAACAACTTTTCTTTTTTACAAATTTCCCCTAGCTTTTATACTTGATCCAATATCTGATCATACTGCCCTTTCTCAGGTATTTCCAAAGCTTTTCCTCCACCCACACTAGCTTCTATTACTGTATCTTTAATTAAATTATGTAATTAAATTCTCAACTAGCTAGCCGAACAGGGTGGAAATATCATTGACTACAAGTAAGCATGTAACTCAGCCAGTGAGAGGAAAAGTATGTGCAAATAATAGGGAAGAGCCTACTAGCCTCATAAGCAACCCAACATTTAGGTGATACCAGGATGATGGCGGGAATGGAGAGTGTTGGTTAACCTACCAGATCAGTTAAGAGGACTTCTAGTGAACCTTGTTGAATTCTCCACTTAATTCAAATTGTGTCACATCTTCTTGCCTTTATAGCTCTACCCCACGATTCACTAGCCAAGGCCAAGACCGCCCAGATCATAATATTGTAACAAATACCAAAGGAGCTTCCCATGGTGTTCAGGAGTAAGAGAAGCAAAAAAACACAGCAACCTTGACAGCTACTTTACCTAGCCAACCCCAAAGGACAGTACTTAGTAAGAGATGTTGTTTTAGTATATTGATCATCTCACCTCTAACAATATAGAAACGTTGGTGCAAAAACATTGTAGTCATTATTTCAGTGACAATAGCATCCCATAATATGATACAGCTTAAAACAATAAAAATATTTTGAGGGAATAAGATTCTGTGGTTCTTTTCTGAAAAGGTGATTTTGATGTTATATAACTCCTTAGATACAGATTTCAACCATTATTAATTTTCATCTGTCATAAACTTTTCTTCTCCTCTGACTTTTGTTTGGGGGGAGGGGTCATTCTTGTTCACGAATGCAATTTATGTAACTATTTACTATTGAACCTGTCTGAGGAATGAATAATGAAAGGAAAAGGGACGTAAAACTAGCTGTTCTTGATTGCTGGCTGTAGGCCAGCCATTTTGCATGTACTACTGCATTTAATCCAAACAACAACCCTGAAAGGAGATACTGTTATTGTCTCCATTTCATATCTAAGGAATTTGTCCTTAGAGAGATTTAGTCAAGATCACAAAGCTAAGTAGACAACAGAGTTTAGCTCTGAACCCCTGTCTTTTTCATTCCACCCTTTATACTAACCTTTATACTAAGCTGAAGCTGCAATTCGTTGACGATCATCAAACACCACACAGTAAGCAGGCTTAGCAGTACCATTGGAAGTTTACGCTCCAATGACCACTATCATCTCGATATATGAAAACGTTCTTTCCTGGCACTCACAGCTCACTCCTGACCCCTCTTTTGTATTGCAAGTGCGTAGCCATTTGTAAAAAGAATTTCTGATGATATTGACCGCAATCCTCATCTTGCATTTAAATCGACTCATGCAACAGAATTTCACAGATGGAGATGATACTCTAGGTCATCTAGTTCAGATCCCTTGTTTGTATTTGATACCTAGTGAGGCAAAGGAGACCTTAAAAGGTAAAAAGTATACATATAATTAAATTAAAAAAAAAAAAAAAAGGAAAGAAGAAAAAGAAAGACCTCATATTTCTTGGCTTCCAGTACAGAAATCTCTCTAATCACATCTTCTTAGGGAAACGGAATGTTTCCTAAAGCCATCTTTCATACATTTTTGCATACCAAGGGAGTAGTTACATACAATGCTAAAATATGATCTATTACACTTCCCTTATATTGAAGGGAGGAAGGAAGGTAAGACTGGAAAGGTCACTGGCACTCAAGTTTTGAAAGGCTCTGACTAATAGGTTAAGCATTTAAGAAGCATATAAAAAAGTCTTCTTCCTGCGTCTAATCCTCTCAAAGTGTCCACTGATAATTGTAAAGCCCTTAAAATATTCAGGAAGAGGAAAAACACCATTAAAAATAGGGTAAACAACAGTAGGATGTTCTATTGCCATTTTCTGGATTTATATAGCGATCATAATATTCTGGATTCTCTTGATCATATGACCTTTTTAATAGTTTTACTCAAATACAGTATTAAGGGGTTTTTTTTAGGCACTTTAAGTCTTATAAGATCTTCTGTTATGTTATACTTACTGGGTCCCTTGTCCTTTCTCGTGAAGTGAAGAGAATTCCTGATGATAGACATCAAACAACTGGGTGACTTCCAACGAGGCATGTATTGTGTAAAGAAGTAGGCAAGCCTTTCCGGTTCTCTGTGGAGCAGACACCCAGGCTCTGTGACATTCCTTCTCCCTTTGGTGTCTTCCAGGAGAGGCATGCCGCGGAGGTGCGCAGGAACAAGGAACTCCAGGTTGAACTGTCTGGCTGAAACGATGGAGGGTATGGCACGCCCCACCATTAGTAAATCCCCCTGCCTATATTATAATGGATCATGCGATATCAGTATGGGAAATGTATGACATGGTTTAAAAAGAACTCATTATAAAAAACAAAAACAAAAAAACAGAATCAAAAATTAAAAAAAAAATCAATGCGGTCTCTTTGCAGAATGTTTTGCTTGATGTTTAAAAAATACCTTGGATCTTATTTTGTAAATACTTACATTTTTGTTAAAAAATACAAGTATTGCATTATGCAAGTTATTTCATAATCTTACATGTCCTGTAACAGGCTTTTGATGTTGTGTCTTTCCACTCAAATGAATTTGCTAGGTCTGTTCTTTTTGAAGCCCTCATGTCAAACTCCATTCCCTGCCCTTTTCATTCCAACAGAAAAATGAGGTCAGTAGACAGTCTATGGTGCTAGAAACCCACCATTGCCTAATGACCTAGATGGCTTTGTAATCTCTGAACTTGACTAAGACCACACCTAGGTTACAGGTTTTATGACTCCACACGAACCTCCACATTTGTTCACTCATAATCTACTAACTGCCTAGAAACTACAAAACCAGGCTAAGAAAAAAAAAAAAAACCAAAACACCAATCATAGCATTTACTTCTGCTTCTCCTGGATTATGTGCTACAAATGTGCTTTGGCTTTAGAAAGGGATGGATGAGAAGACAGAGCTGAGATCAACCTGGGTAGAAGCAGAAAGTTAAACCCTTTAAAAGCGCTGAACACAGATTCGAATCCAAATGGTTCAAGCAGCCATGAAATCGCTCTTCATGAAGTGGGCTTAATTCTCTAGTTTAAGTTCTTTTGATGGAATGAATTAATTAATGTGTCAGGTGGCTTATTTGTGGATGCCATGATTGATGATGTTCATTTTAAGCTCTTACCTATAGTACAAGTACATGATGCTACTGAATATTTTTCCACTTGGAAACTGTGAGCTGGTTGTTGCATTGAAACACACATACAAACGAGATCAAAAACACTGCGGACTTTCACTCAAGCTGGTCTTTCTTCCCCAGTGTGAGGCAATCCTGCCTATTAAAAAAAAAAAAATTACTCCATCTGTGAGGGCTGATACAGCTAAGGGGGCTAGGCAGGGCATTTGTGCCAACTAAGAATCACCAGACACCCACCATAAGTACCTATCGCAGTTTTGAAGTCGTTTCTCCCCCAAATCCCAACTCCTGAAGGTTGCTGCCTGCATATTTACTCTTCATTAGTGCTATTTTCCTGTATGTCATTGTGAGCAAGCCGTGATTAATAAAGAATTGGAGTTCTGTGAACTAATAAAGGTTCAGTCTGTTCTCTTGCCCCTTCATGTATCTGACCTGGAGTTCAGATTTTAAAAGGGTGGCCAATGGATTAGACAATCTCATAAGCAAAGAGACAATGATTAGAGTTTGAAGGAAACCAGTGCCCTGCTGATTCACTTCCCTTCTGGGGCAGCAGGCAGCATCTCTTTTCTCTCTGCTTCTGACAGGCCAACGCAGCAGGAGAGGTCTTCAATCTGTTTCCCTTGAAAACATTCAGGACTGCAGGAGATACCACAGGTTCAGACTGACGATTCTGAGAGCGAGACCCCCTTTCAAAGCACTTGGAAGGTTCCTGGCACCACCTCGTGCTCTCCCATGTGGCCAAAGAACACCTTCACCGGCCTGTTAAAATGAGATTTCCTTGCCATAGTGCTGAATTTTGCACCACCAGTAAGCATACTGCACACATGGACACAGCAGGGTCCTGTCGATGACCCAGATGGATCTTACAGGACCAAAGGAACCCCATCCAGCTTTAGCAGAAAATCATAAATAATTGAAACCACGCAGATTTATGAATAAGTAAACTGGGCTATAGTCCATAGGAGCACTAGTGAGCCAGGTTTGAGGATGAGGCCACCTGGTCCCTCTCTTTGTGGGAATCTAACACTGCAACGATCAATACACATGTTTGCAAGCCTGAACGCCATGATCTTCCTTTGGGAAGTCAGTTGGAGCTTCTGATTAGCATAAACCAATCTTTATTTTCATACTGATTTCTATACAACTTAGTTTGTAATGTTTTTGTAAAACATTATTTGAAGGGCTTCCATGGGACCAGACCCTGTGACTGAGCCCCGGAAACATGAAAATGAATGACCACAAGAAGCTCACAATCTACTTGTGAGCCAATGGGGATATTTTGATGTGTCCCTGCAGCATACTGAGGGGAAGCATAAAATTTCTATGAAGCTTTCTGAAATAACTAGAAATAGTTGACAAACATCTCACACTACTTTGTGGGTCCCTACATTGGAACTGTTGACCAATCAATCCAACTGAAAATCCCAAAGGTGAAGAAACTAAGGCCCAGAGAGACAGAAGATAAGTGGCTTTGCTCCAGGTCACAATTCCCACTTAGCGTGATTTCTCTCCTTACTGGTAGCTCATCAGTAGACCATCCTCAAATCTTACCACACCAGCAAGGATGTGTTATGTCTATAAAGTTCCCCTAGACTAATGTTTTCCAATATTGGCATGCTTCATAGTCATTTGGAGGACTTGCTAAAAACAGATTGCTGAGCTGCAACCCCAGAATTTCTGATTTCTGAGGTCTGTGGAAGCCTGAGAATGTGCATTTCCATCATGTTCTCAAGTGGCACTGGCATTGCTTGCCTGCAACCTCACTTGAGAGGCCCCGCTGCAAAATGTAATCGATACAGATGTGTGGATTCTTGGTGATGGCCACAGTGGTGGTATTGTTTCATTCAGGGCATATTCCATGGGAGTGGGCCGTGAAAAGAAACTCATTCATTCAATATTATTCAAAAAAGTGGAACCCAAAGGAATCCAAGAAGAAGAAAAAAATGAACTAGACCTTGCAAGTTCATAAAAGAATAGAAAGAAAGCGTCTAAGAGACAGATGAGGTCAAGGAACCAAAAGCGTTGTCTCTCTCACATCTTATTTCAGTAAGGCTTAAAACGCCTCAGATGCTCCCGACCCTTTAAGAGTTGAACTAAGAGATCTTTGCAGAGATGATGTCATTTTGCAAGTTATCCACAGTTTGGTAGTCTTGTTCCACTTATAATTTTTTTTATAGAGAGTCCGGTATCTTCGGGACTATGTTTAAATTGAATATATGACTTTAAAATGCACTCTGAAGAAAATTCACAGAAGCTCATCGGTTTACAGATTTACCCTCCTCTCCTATTTCTTCCATACCCAAAATATATGGAACAACTGACGGTGACAAATTCTGTTTTCTCTGGAGGCAAGCACCAGCCTTTGTAACATTTCTCAGGAGATAACATATGTAAGAGTGTACTGACAGTCATACTCTGCCACATCCACCCCCATCCCACTGAGGGAGAGAAGAAGGAGATATGGCACCCGTGATTTTAGCAACCAAATAATCGATCATCTTGCGTTCTCAGCCCTGAATGAGACAATTAGCCTTGACTTCTAATCAGGCCATTTGCTGAAAATTCCTAAGGCAAACACACAGCCCCAAACAAAACTGAGATTCCCAAACTCTTCCCCCAAATTACCATAAAGTCATCTTGGATCCTTCACTGCCCCCACCACCCACTTCCAGTTAATCATCAAGTATCATCAGTGTGACCCCCAATTGTCCCTCATTTCTTGCTTCTTTTCTATTTCCATAATCACTCCCCTACTTTGGGTTTTATTAGACTCTTACAGCAACCAACATATCTCCTTCACTCTAATATGCAGGCCCCTCTCCACTCTGACCACATCTCTCCAGGCCTCTACCACCTCGTCCCCCTTAGCAGCAGACTAAAATCTACACTCCTCTGCATGGCGGTAAAGTGCCTCACTAGCCCCCTCATTTCTCAAGAACATTACTCCCCTTGGGCACCAAACTATTCACTTTAACAAGAACCTTCTGGTCTCTATGCACATGCTGTACTCTCTGTTTAGAATTATGGTCACTACAAATTAGTTAGGAGATGCTAGACCAGACTGTGATAAAACCTACAAAATCTAAGTGGGGCTAGCAAATCACAGAGGCTTATTTTCTGCTCCTGATACATGTCCAGCATGTCCTGATACATGTCCAGTCACTGTGGACTCTGTCATTCCTCACTCTGCACTAAAGGCCAAGGAACTGCCTTTATCTGAGATACTGCTGGCCACTGTGGAAAAGGGAAAGTGGGAAGCCGGCCAATTGTGCACTGGCCCAGAAGCAGCAGACATCACATTTCTTTGGACAAAGCAAGTGATATGACCACATTTAACTCCAAATGGGCAGGAAAATACAATCTCAACATAAGCTCTAAAGGAGGAAAGCCATAAATATTTAATGAACAGCACCAGTGACTGCCACCCTACTAGTCACAAAACATTCAGTCACCCTCCTTGCCACATGTAAAGTACGTTCACACTGTCCCTAAGGTAAAATCTCCAGGTCCATTTGATCACAGCAGCAAGCTCAACATCCAGGGTCTCTGGGTAATGCACAGTACTCTCTCTGACAGATGTGGACATGAGTCCTCTTGACCAGAGACAAGTTAATGAAGATGACAAGTTACTTTCCCCAACATAATCAATACACAATGATGAAACATTTCTTGCTTCTGTCTCTATTCTGATTGCCAGAGAGGAATTCTCCCATCTGTGGCTCTAGGCTCTGTCTTCTAAGGAGATGTGCCTGTTCCTTCATTCTCCTTGGCCACATCTTACAGGGTATAGAGAATATGCCTTCCTTGGAATCCGAGGAACTCTCTCAGCTAACTTGCTGCCCATCATGTGGTTCCAAGAGATGCTAAGTCTTTACTGATCTAAAATTGGTCCATATCTTGGCAAGAAATGGATGATACATTATTATAAATGGGTAGATGAAGAGAAACTAATGAAGATTCTATCAGACAGAATAGAATGGTATGGACAGATTAAAAGAAACCAGCTAAAGATGGTAAAGCACTTGGGGCGCCTGGGTGGCTCAGTCGGTTAAGTGTCCAACCTCTGCTTAGGTCATGATCTCACGGTTCATGGGTTCAAGCCCCGCATCGGGCTCTGGTACTGACAGCTCAGAGCCTGGAGCCTGCTTCCAATTCTATGTCTCCCCCTCTCTCTGCCCTTCCCCCATTCACACTCTGTCTCTCACTCTCTCAAAAATAAATAAACACTTAAAAATTTTTTTAAAAGATGGTAAAGCACTGAAGGTGTACCAACAGAGAGAAACAATTTCCTCCTATGACCTGAAGACCCAGGAGACAGCTGTACCTGTAGAAGAAGGCTGCCTAATCTGGGGGCTATGACCTTCTGGAGATGAATTCAGCCTCTAACAAATGCAATCTGGCAAGGAGGGATTGGGGAATAAGTGTCTCAACAGTAAGTGTCTCCACTCTCACCTTTCAATCTCTAGCCAAGTCCCCTCATTGGCCAAATCCAACCATAAACCAGAGGGCAAAGGAGCCCAGGCAATGCCTGCATAGAAGTCAGCCTCTGGGGCTGAGCAAGAAGAGGAAAGGTAGAGAGAGACCCTAGAGGGGCAAACAGAGAATGTGGCCACCTACAGTACAGGCCACAGACTGGTTTAGTGAACAGCACTAATGACAGTTATGGTGCCTTGTCACTTATTTGTCATTAGCACTGTTCACTAAATATTTCTGTGTCTTTCCTTTCAAGATAGCTCTCTCCTCACACTTGGAATCAGGTAAGGTTTTGTGACTTACTTTGGTCAGTGAGATGTGAGCAGAAGTAATGCGTGTCCCTGAGAGTGGAAGCTTTAAGAGCACATTCATGATTCACCTTCCTGTTTTCCCTCCACCTCTGTGACCTGGAATAAAGACGAAGTAGAGCACAGTTCCCATCTGTTAGAGACACATAGCATGAGTGAGATCAACCCTTTTCGTTTTAAGCCTCTGAATTTTGGAGTTGTTTGTCATTCATCAATAAGTATTCATGGATTGAAACTCTTCACCATCACACAGGTCTCTTATCATCCTCAGTCCAAAATTGAATGTTCCAACAGCTTCTGAGTGGCTTCCATATCTTCATTTCATCTAAATGCTAAGTGCCAAGGAATCCAGTTAAAGCCAGGATATTGGGAGGGAGGCCTGATCTAAACACATGAACTCTTCATCTCAGATACTAAAAGGCAAATTAATTTTTTTCATTGGTTTGTTATGATGGCAACTATTGTCACCCACATCGCTTTAAAGGGTAAAAGAGCAAAGAAGTAACAAAAGAAAACTCAAGCATACAAAATGTTCACATGTGTACTTCTGTCAACTACCTCTAAAGGTTATCATTTCCTAACACACCAATTCCCATGACTGAGGTTCAGTAGAGCCTTTTGTGTATTAAAGGGAGACGCAAGGCGTATTAACATTTCATGTAAATCCGTGGGTACTTTGGGAAAGTCCTTTCTCCTTGTGATAAATATGTTACCTCATACCCTGAATACCAGTTAGATAAATGTGTCAGTTCAGTTCTGTAAGCTATACGACAGATACTAAGCTAGACCACATGTTAGTACACAGTGACGTACACAGTCATGAATATGATCCCCTCTCTCTCGTTTTTGAGTCAAATCCAACTCTTCTTTCTTCCTTACCCCTTAATAATCTATCTTGTACCAAGGGGCAAGGATGTGGTGGATATTTTAGAGGCCAAATCCAAATCCAACAGGGTCTCTCTTTCAGGCTAGCATTAAGCACTCAGGTCTTTGAAGAAAAAAAAAATGCTATCTTTTACCCTTTTCCAATCCTAGTGTCATAGTTTTTCTTATCCATCTCAGTCAAGCTTCCAGAAGCTGTTTCTCTTCCTTCACTCCCCATGCACCCTTTAGCCTACCACCTTCTGCTCCACCTTCTGCCTTCTGTTCTCACCTGTCCAGGAAAACTACACTCTACTACTCTATCTATGGTCTCTTTGGTGCTAAACCAAATAGATACTCTTTGGCCAAATACTGCTAGGGTCAGCCCCACATCTTACCTTCCCTACGAGCTTTCCTTATACCCTTCACACCCCACTAGGCTGGCAAGACACCTCCTATGTGTTCCCAAAGCACCAGTGCAAAAATATTGTGGTGGTCAAGGACATGGTCTCTGGGGTTTAAGGTTCCTAGCCCTCTGACCCTGGGAAAGTTGCTTATCTCCTTTAAATTTCCTCACATGTAAGTTGGGGATAGTATAATATTAAATGCCTATGGCTGATCGAATCACTGTTCTCAATTTGTCACTCTCTCCATGTCTCCTTGCTATTTGCCATGTGACTTGCAGGACCTCCAACTAGAGGAGGTAGAGTATATTTTCCCACCCCACTGATGTTTGGTTTGACTATGTGTCATATTTTGGCCAATGGAATAATAATAAATTTGACATGAGTAAATTCTCTAAATGTGCAGAGGCGTGCTACCTTACATTCCTATTAATCTGTCATGAAAACATGTCACAGAGGAACTGCTATAACAACAGTGGAGACACATGAGCAGACCTAAGTCCAATCAAGGAGTCATGGCCAGTTGACTGACAGCCTAAAATACACACACACACACACACACACACACATATACAAGAGAAGTAAATATTTGTTGTCATGAGCCACTGAGGTTTGAAATGGCTTATAACACATTATTATGAGATGATTAATACAATGTCTGAGAACATTGCTGAGAAGAGCAAATGAGCTAATATAAAAGATCTCCACACAGCACATAGTACATAGTAAATATTAAATAATTAGTCATTGGTAACCTATATCACACTGCATTATAATTTGTTTGCCTAGCTCCTTTAACCATAAGCTCCTCTAAGATGGAGTTTCTAATTTATTGTTGAATCCCTAGTATTTAGCAAGTGTTACACACACACACACGTGCACACACACACACACACACACACACATTTCTGGTGAGTTAGTAAGTCAATGAACAAAATGAATTTATGAATCCAAATGACAAAAATATTTACGCAGTGCCTGGTGTATAGAGACATTTTAATAAATATTAGTTCCCATCTCTTTCCTCCTATTATAGTCTGATAGTGTCTGCTTGGTTTTTATTTGAGCTTGAAATTAAGCTTTATATCATACAAAGGACCATTTTAGATGATCAGAAAAACAAACTTCTGTGATGAATGGAAAAACTTCCTTACATCTAACCACAAGGAAAATCAGAAAAAAAAAAATCACTTGGGGGCAACTCTTTGACCATAACTTTAACACCAAAACTTTCAGCCACACACCATCAAACCAACGCTGGTCCCAACAGACCACACCACCGGGGCTGCTGATTCTGCTCACAAGTTATGCCATTTCAGGCAGCTCCTAGTACAGGTCCCTGAAGCCAGAAGCTCCCATTTGTTCCTGAGGAAAGGGAGTTTAGCTGATCTAAACTCTCTTCAGAAATGGGAAGGTATAGTATCAGCATAGTTCTTAGGGTTTGGCAACAAATAAATCCCTCACATTTATGTCCTGAACACCGGATGTGCTTTGTCTCCTTCAAACCACAAATTCCCTCTGTGAATGTCTTTCCCTATAGAGACCTCTCTCCCCTGAGTACACTTCTTCTCTGCAGGTGTCTCAAGGAAACATGGTAAGTATCTACCTTGCTCTTGTTTGCCACTTCTAGATCATTCTACTTCCTCTCTAAAACACCCAGTCTTGAAGCTCATGTCACCCTACTGTTCAACCTCTTCTCTTCATTGTTGGCATTCACTGTTAACCCCCAGGTTACACTCCCTCGTTTCTCTACGATTTTTAGTTCCTGGATCACTGTAACTCTCTTCAACTCTACTTCTGTCCCAATGATTGGCAATTTTAATATTCACACAGTTGAAGCTTCCACGGTCTGCTTTGGGTTGCTTGGCCTCCCCTTCTTGAGTGATCATGCTCCTCCACTTTTCCTGAGTCACTCAGCCTCATGGTTATTCCCTAGGCCTTATCATTATCAATAATCCCAATCCCTCCATTATCTCTACTCCTTGCATCTCGATCTTTGACCACCACCTCCTGTCTTTCCAGTTGAAGGTCTTTAATACCTTGACTCCTATCCTCAACCACACTGGGACTCCAGTCCCTTGATCATAATTTTTCACGTGCCTTTCCCTCCTCAGTCATCACTTCCCCCTTATCAGCCTATTTTCCAAGGGCAATCATTGCCACCTCTCTCTTATATATCCCTACAACCCCCTCCTTTGACATGTTGTGCTTAGTTGGCCAAACCCATAACTCCAGGTAAATTAACTCTCCTATGGTCCATGCTTGTACCCATACAGATGAACAGAGGTGCAGAAACCACACAACTATTCTGACTGGTCTTTCTTTAAATTCATGAACATGAACTTCAGTTGGGCCCTTAATTTTCCCCAGCAATCATACTTTATTTCTCTGGTTTTATCTTTATGTTCTCTCAAACCTCCTCAAACTTCCAACATGGCTTCCCCTGTGTTCACACTTAGCTGATGATTCTCCTGCCTACTTCACTGAGCAAATGAAGTAATCACAATATAATATCCATCCACTCCCAACAACACATTTATCTGCCTACCACGCTTATGTTCTGATTTCCTGACCATTACCACAGATGAGCTATCCAAAGCCAGGCCTTCCATTTGTGCACTAGAGCACATCTCCTCTAACCAGCTCAGATATATTGTTTCAGTAAGTCTCTCCTCTCCCTCTTATTTCATCATTTTTTTCTACAATGTCAGCATACAGACATGCTAATATCTTAAAAAACATCTTAAAATTTTTTCTATTCTGGGACACCTGGGTGGCTCAATCGGTTAAGCGTCCAACTGTTCAGTTCAGCTCGGGTCATGATCTCACAGTTTGTGGGCTCAAGCCCCATGTCAGGCTCTGTGATGACAGTGCGGAGCCTGCTTAGGACTCTCTCTGTCTCCCTCTCTCTGCCCTGTCGTCCACTCACACATGTGCTCTCTCTCAAAAATAAATAAACATTAAAAAAAAATTTCTAACAGCTACTAACATATTTCTCTGCTTTGTTTTGCAGCAAAATTCCCCTCACTATCATTTCTCTCCCTTTCTTCTCTCATGATCCCTCTCCAAAAAGGCTTTACCTCATTGTACTGTACCTACACGGTTCTTGTCAGAACTGACTAAGTGCTAAGCAGAGTGAATGACAAAAGACTATACCCATACAAATGCTGAAATTTTGAAACATCCTATCATTTATATTATCAAGGGAGGTAAAAACAATGTACCTATGAAGGAATAAAAATCAAATTGCCTCTGACCTCCTGTTGGCAACTCTGAATGCTAAAAGCTAATGGAATGATATTTTTAAAGTCTTGAGGAAATAATATAGGATATTATATTCATCAAGTAATCAATCAAATGTGAAGGTAAAGTAAAGATATTTTTGGACATATAAAAACCCATAAGAATCTTTGCTCATTTCTGAAAAAAATTACTCAAGGATATACTCTGTTGATATAAGAAGCCAGTAAGATTTATGGATATTCTGGGGCACCTGGGAGGCTCAGTTGGTTAAACATCTGACTTCAGCTCAGGTCATGATCTCACGGTTTGTTCAAAGCCAGTGTTGGGCTCTGTGCTGACAGCTCAGAGCCTGGAGCCTGCTTCGGATTCTGTGTCTCCTTCTTTCTCTGCCCATCCCCTGCCCCACTGCCTTATACTCCATCTCTCTCTCTCCCTCTTTCAAAAATAAATAAAACATTTAAAAATTTTAAAAAATGTTTATAAATATTCTAATTATTGTCAAAGAATATACTAAATCTCATCAAATGTCATTCAGCATCATTCTTGTTCCCTCCGTACTATTCCCAGAGACTAGAAACTAGTCCCGGAGACTAGAGACATTTCCTTTGCCAGCAGTGTTCTTGATACTCTATAGATCCCGATATGTGCTTACATCAGATTTGGAAGGTGGAAGAGGAGGACAAGGAATTTGTTCCCCTCTGGAAGTAACAGTGAATGTGTGAGCTTCTGTAAACATGATCTTTTGTAGCGGTCACATACCCGTGACAGTGCCTCACTTCAACACAACTTTGACCATGGACATTGACCTTTCCTGCCATCTCCTGGCTCCTGGGTGGCAACAGCCAGTTTGCGATTTTCTGGAAAACACAGCTAAAGGCCTTCCGACTTTCATTCTTGCAGGACTTGTGAAGTTCTGGTAGACACCGAATTGCCTTAAATCTCTTTCCATTTGACATAACTAGAGTGGTTTCCGACTGAATTTTGGCCAATAATGGCCCGTTTTGAAAGTAATAACAATTAGGAAGTAAGTAAACAAATAATAAAGTAATAATAATTAGGAACTTTTTAAAAAATGTTATCCAAAAAGTATTATTCATAAAGAGAAACTGTCTGGATTTCAAGTTCAAATTAAGTTTCTTTTCAAACCACTTATCAGGCTCCTCCCATGCAGTCTCATCACTTAAGAATTTAGTAAATTTAAGAATACAGGAAGCCTTAGTAAAAAAAAATAGATTGTTTCTTAAAATTTTACAAAATCTAGAATACTTACAAAGTGTGGTGCTAGATTCTTAAATGTTCATGTCCTCCAGAAACTGCAGTAAATTCTAGAAAGTTTTTGCCATGCAGTGAAACTCACTTTGAGTTTTCCTTTGAGTAATATATTGGTTAAGAGACCGAGGAATCTCAATTGGTCTCTGCAAAGAGAAAAACATGTAAGGAAAATTACTGCAAAATGGATTTTGCCGTATTTATCAATTTAGGCTAAATTCCTACTGTATGATAAGCAAGAAGATAATTTTCACGGCAGCACATCAGGAACAAAGATTACGCACTTTGAAGTAGGAATCAAATTTTAGGAGTGATACTCAGAGGTCAGGGGTTTTTTTTTTGTCCCGCAATCATTTTACAGATGAAACCTTATGAAATGTAGGTCAAATCCAAGTATATCAGTGGTGTAGGTCTTTGCGTGGCGCCCACAATCAAGACACTACAGGGTGAGCAGTGCAACACCAGACAGAACAAAAATAGGACTTGATTAAGGCAACGAAGGAACACTGAAGAGATGTCAGGATCTGTAGGATTTCACTGCAACAACTCCAGCTCACTTTTTTCTCTGGCGACTAGTCCTAAGTTTCATTGATTCATTCAGCAAAGAGTCACTGGGGATCTACCATGCCGTTCACGCAGTCTGAGCAAAAATGTCACCTTCTTTCTCGGTTCTTTGCTCTCTCTTCCACACACAAACATACGGCCATTCTTTTCACTTATCTTCCACTTGCTCCAATCACCCTCATGACTGCTCTCATTTCACTTCTGTTCTTACTGATTCACGTTTGCGTTTGACTTTTATGGAGTGCTTCTTGCAAACCAGGCCCACCATGGAAGAGAACCTGATCCTCGGCTCAGAGGCCAGCCTTATGGTGATCTGCTTAAGAGACAAATGTAGCTATCTCGTGTTCTTGTAGCGGCTGCCGGTCACCCACTGGAGAGTCTCAGCCATGGCGCCTTCCGACACTACTGATCGTTGCAGCCCAAGCTCTCCATGAGACTTCCAAGGCCCGTGGTCTTGGTCATGCTATTCGCTCTGCTTGCTTGCCTACTACCCTGTCTGCACAGGCATCCAATGTTCCATTTCCCGAACATACCTCCATCCTCTCCCTTCTCCCTAAATTGGCTGGCTTTCCTCTCTTCTTCTATAATCTTGTGTGTTTGCTTCTATCAACAATTATCACATTACAAGTTAAATGATTTAACTTATCTGTTCATTCAAACATTATTGACAATGCCAAATGCATGGCTAGGTCCTAAATAGACAACAGTGAGCAAACCAGAAATGATCTCTGCTTTCACAGAGCTTGATGATTGTGAGAAGAAATCAACAACAATTAAATATAAACACACACACGCATTCATACAACTTGGGAAAATGACCATGAAAATGATGAGATTCATGCTCTGTGAGAATAAAGGGATAGATAAGATAAAGTTGTCCAAAAATTTCTGTTGGTAGTGAATCCTGGCACATAGTAGGTACTCAACAAATGTTTCCTTGACTATCAAACTGAGCAAGTAAGACTTCAGTAGAATTACAAAAGTGCAAGTGGCAGTTATGGTGGTTTAAATAACACGGTAGAAAAGGAAGGACAGTAAGAAAGAAGGTGTGTGTGTCTGTGTGTGTGTGTGAGGGGCACGGGGAGTGAGGCAGAGGGAGAGAGAGAGAGAGAGAGAGAGAGGGAGGGAGAGAGGTGCTCAGGTATCTCAGACTAGAATGTGTTGCATTCAGATTTTCCATTTCTGGAGGAAATACCAGATCACTTTGGACCACCAGGGGGCAATGTCTGATCACACGTAAGGGCAACTCTTGCCTCAGGCAATCTTTGTGTTCTGGAGACACTCCCTCCTGCTCCATCTGTTAAAAAATAAAGGACTTGAACATAACTGCTATTTATTTTTTTACATTACTAATGAAATACACATTCCTCGAAGATAATAAATACTGTAATTAGATTAAAATGTATTAAAATGGAAAAAAAGAGGCGTTTCATATTCATAATTCTATAATTATCCTTATCTAACGGAACAAATCTCCACTTCCTAATCATTTATAATTTTCATCACTCAACTACAGGTCACAGCAGGTATTAATATTGGGTGAAAGGAGTTTTCCGGTTTCTACTCTGCATTTATGCTGTTCAAGCACTTCCAACCGCTGCTTCCTTCATATTGAATAGTCTTGTTTAGCCTCATCATAACTCATTGAGATAGATGAGAGGCAATTATCATTTTTGCTTGGCACATAAGTAGACACAGAGGAGTTCTCGGCTGGTTGGGGCAGAATAGAAAATGGCCACCCAAGTTTGACAGGCTGCCCAGAACTCAGCTCACCACCAGCCTGAATGAACAGGCCCTGGAGCACTGCCATTTCCTGGCAAAAGTCAACGACCAGGTGGTTTCAAGAGTGTGTTTTTTGAGACACCTAGAGATGTTATTCCTGTCGCAGCACATCAGGACGTGTATAAAGAGCTTAGAGCCCTTGCTTGGCCCAAAGTAGGTTGTTCCCAGAGGCCTCGGCAACATCTTCACTAGGAACCTTTGATGGGAGAGGCCAGATACTGCTCCAGGAAATAAAACAGCCACAAAAGTTGGAAGGAAATAATCCAGGCTTTGCTACCTGATTATTCGATCAATGGGCATTCATCAAACAGTACTGCAAAAGTCACTGTGCGGTTAGCAACGCATGAAAATTGTCCTTACCCTAAAGGAACTTAAATCTAATTATGAGAGCATCGCATAGATGCATGAAAACATTTGTTAATAATAATATAAAACAGACCTACGTGGCAGAGCTCTTCAGAGGTTGTTGATAGATATTTGTTGATTGCCTACTAAGTTCCAAACATGACTGAGACGCAAGAGTATATATAAAAGGTACTCTGCTTGCCTTTGCAGACTTTACTCTCTAGTTGTAAAGAGATGGGTTATTCTGTTTATTAATCTATTCAATAAATACTAATGAACCACCTACAACATATGAAGCATAATGCTAAACAAGAGGGATATGAATAACCCACAATCCCACCCGCAAGGAACTCAGTCTGCTAAGGGAGGCAGACCTGCAAACAAACAAATAATTTACTTTCAATATAGTGTATATGTGTAATTATATACATATATAATATATATAAAGTATATACATAAAGATTGGATTAGATTAGATTATATTTTATCATTTATATTTATTGAGTATACATATATTTGTGCATTTATATAATTTATAAATTATATTTATATTTTATTTTATTATTTTATAATATATGAAGATTGAATTATTTATAGATAGATGATAGAGATAGATAATGCTTCAGATGAGCATGAGAGCTAGAAAAAAAATCACGAAAAAGTGACACTTAAGGGGAGTCTTGAAGGTGTTTTCCAAGCAGGCTCATGAGTGAAGAGTCTTCCAGATAGAAGGAACTAAGTATGCAAGGGCACAGAGTCAGGAAATGGCATGATTCAGCAATGGCTGAAGCTCATAGTAAAAGTTGAGCAATGAAGGGAGAATAGTAGAAGACCAGATGGCAAAAGGGGAAGGGATTTTATCTTTCCACAGTAGAAAACCTTTAGAATATCAAAAGAGAAGACTGAGACAATTTCATTTGTGTATTAGAAAAATTATTATAATTGCTGTGTGGAGAATGGTTTAGAATAGAATAAGATTAGAAGCAAGGAAATATTAGGGGTCTATTTCAGTAATCAAGACAAAAACTAATGAGAGGGAGGAAATACAGAATGATTTAGGATGTAGAACCAAGACAACATGGTAGCCAATCGATATTTGGAATAAGGAATGAGAAGTGTCAGTGATGATGTATTTCTATTGGGTGTTCTTAATTTCTATTGGGCCATGATTGGGTGTTCTCAACTCACATGCTGGCAGGCAGCAATAGGAAACCAAATGGGAGGAATGAGGGACAAACAGCTCATAGCTAAATATGTTGAGTCAAAGAAAGGTACATGTGAAACATCTAATATACATCCCATAAAACATCCCATATATTTTTTTAAGTTTTTATTTATTTATTTGAGAGAGACAGACGGCATGAGTAAGGGAGGGGCAGAGAGAGAAGGAAAGAGAGAATCCCAAGCAAGCTCCCAGCTGCCAGTGCAAAGCCCAATGCAGGGTTCAAAAACGTGAGATCATGACCTGAGCTGAAACCAAGAGTTGGATGTTCAACTGACTGAGTCACATAAGCACCCCAGAGATGACCCATAAGTAGTTGAAAGCTAAGGTAGTCATAGAATATGCCCTGGAAACATTTGCATTAATTTAGATCTAGAAGAATAGATAGTATTTGTGGAGTGAAGGTGGAAATGAGGGAAAGAGTTAGGAATGAAGGATCTTCCAGGTAAGGGAATATTCTTAATGAAGTCAAACAGGGAGGAACAAGGATAATTATGAGACCCACCTGAACAAAGCAAAGCATAAGAAAAAAGGCAATGTTTCACAGACATAATGAGTCCAACATCATGGTGGAAGTGAACTCTGAGAAAGAGTATTCTGGGAGTGAGATGCAGACTATGGTTTACAGACTAGAAAATCTGGACCAGGGTGGCAAATGGAGGTGAGTGATTTTTCAGGGCGTGAAGAATATAAGGTAATAATGTCCTTTCCTTTCAGAGAGTAAAGTACAGAACCTCCAAATTTTAGTTCCTAAAGTAGAGTTTCCTGGTGAAAAGCAAAGGTTGATAAAATATGTATTATATGCCAGGCACTGTTTTAAGCACTTCACATGTATTAATATATTTAATCTTCCCAGCAACCATATTGAGTGTATATCATTTTTATTGTGACTTTAATTTTATGGCTGAGGGAACTGAGACACAGAAGTGTCCGGTAACTTGACAAAGTAAGTGGTGGACAGGAGTCTGGCTATGCAGCCATACCTTCAATTGTTTCACTACGTTGCTTCCCAGAGGAACTGCTCTGACTCAGTTCCTCCCCTTTCAGCCCACCCACCACCACCACCATGCTAATTCCAGGAAGGGTCTGCTCTGTTCCCTTGCAGCACTGACACAAGCCAAAGCCTGTCAAAGTTTTCACTAAATGATAAACGAGAGTAGAGTGGAAACACAGGAAGAATATTCAGAAACCCAACCTGACTTATGAAACACAAGTCTCTAATCCTTTTACAGCTAACTAGCCCTGTTTTTCATGATCTCCTCTGCACACCACATCACCCCAAAGGCTGACATCCCTGCACTCCTTCCAGCCTGTTCCATATGGCTAAACCATCTTTCAAACATGTGGTACGGAGCAACTACCTAGACGTCTGATTTAAAGACGTCTTTGTTAGTGGAACTCTTGCCCCATTTCCATAGACTTACCTGCAAGACCTGTTCCTCAAGGGATCAATATCACACGTGACTTCATTCTACCAGTGAGATTTCCTGTCCATCACCCCCATGTCTACAACCTTCACCCTGAAGTGTGTCTCCAGTCTCCCCTAGCACAAGAGCATTTCCTAATACACTACACCATTGTGTCCACGTGGGAGGAACTACACATCCGTAAAAATGGGAGTATTTCCTTACAAGGTGACAGGTGTTAGGCCAGGGAGGGGCCAGCAGGCATAGGGAGGAAAGGATTGGACTGGAAAGAACTTGGATGAGTTCCTTGCCATCAGGGTTGAAGGCGATCCCAAAGTTTCAAGTCCAGGTAACAGAGAACGAATGTATTGAGAAAGTCAGGAAAGTTGGTGGAAGAAACTGGTTTGGGGAGTTAGAGTAAGCGTTCTTACCCAAGTTGTCTGTAAGGTGAGGAAGACAGAGCCAAGTGCAGATGTCTGATGGCCAACTGGAAACCTAAAGCTATATATAGGTTGGTGCCAGAGATATAGATCAGGGCATCGTCAGCATAAAGGTGAGAAATGAAAAAGAATTGATAAATGTTCCCAGATTTTAAAAAGGAAAAAAAAAAAAAGACTAAGTGGTCAGAACTCATATCTATAGGGAAAAATGAAGAAAAAGAAGAGGAAACAAGGAGATAAAAGGAAAAAGAATCATTCAGAGAAGAAGGGAAAAACCAGGGATACTGCAGCACCGCAGAAAACAAGGGAAAGATTTCTAAAAAGAGAGTGAATGACTTAAAAAAATCCATGTGACAAGAGATACCATAAGAGCAGAGAGCAAACAATAGACTGGGAGAAACCATCTGAACTACATGTGGCAAATGAGTTAATATTAATATGAAAAGGATTTGCTGTAGGAAAAAATGTGAAGAGTTGAATAGGAATTTCACAGAAATAGAACGAAAAGTCACCAGTTTATGCACGAAAAAATACTCATATTCATCAATAATCAAGGAAACGCAAATTAAAACCTGTCAGAAATGTTGATGGCATCCATGGAGGCCAGTATGTGGGGAGTCAGGCTTTTCCATATATTACAGGTGGAAGCATGAATTGCCATAATCTTTTGACAACAATCTGACAACATTTAATACACTTTAAAATGCACTTTCCCCTTTGACCTGGTGACACCTCTTTTGAAAATCTAACACATAGCAATAAAAGCACCAATATATTTTAAGATACTTGTATTTGAGTGTTGCAGCATTCTCTGAGAGTGGGGGGAGAAAAACATGAAACATTGAATCAAGATAAATAAGACAATAATTGAAGAAATTATGGCATATCTGTGTGGCAAATGCCATATGAAATATGGTGTATCCATTAAAAAGAATATGTGTGTTTTAACCTGAAGGAATATGTTATATTTTAAAGCAAAATGCAAGTTTCAAAGTAATAGTTATTGTATGACTCTCTTTTTATAGAAGATAAAATTATTATAGAATATAGAAATGAACCCATATTCACATCAGGTGTGTTCGCATAAGCACAGAGAAAGAGGTAGCATACACATTAAAGGTTAAATCTGGGGTTGGAGGGAAGGCAAATCGATTCACTTTTACTTCACACATTTCTGGATATTACCTGATCTGTTACTCTGTCCGTATATGTTGTGATTTCTTTTAAATCCAAATAAATGATTACAACAAGAAAACTTGAAAAGTATCAGAAGTCACAGTCTTCTAGAAATGACCATGAAGACAAAACCACTAGACATGACAATGAGGAGAACAGAGTTCTTCAGGAAAACAATTTAGGAAAGTGAGGGTCAGTGGATGGGGCAGGCAGCTGAAAGAATCCTGTTTTTAAGAAATGCCAAAGGAAGTGAGTGGTAAACAGATTCTTAAAGAATGTTCATATTGAACACGTATATGTTCCAGTTTGCATAGGGTTTTTCGTTTATGAAAATAAACACATGCAATTTTTTTTTAATTAAAACACTTTCTGGTGAGGGTGCCTGGGTGGCTCAGCTGGTTGAGCGTCCGGCTCTTGATTTCGTCTCAGGTCGTGATCTCACAGTTCATGAGTGCAAGCCCGGAGCCTGCGTAGGACTCCGTGCTGGCAATGCAGAGCATGCTTGGCATTCTCTCTCTCTCCCTCTCTCTCTGCCCCTTCCCTGCTCATGCTTGCTCTCTCTCTCTCTCTCTGAAAATAAATAAACTTTAAAACACACACACACACTCTCTCTCTCTCTGTGTCTCTGGTGCATTATCCCACTTGGCCCTCACAGAAACTGTCCTGTCATCATATTGCATTCCCATTCTACACATAAGGAAACTGAGTCTGACAGTAGAGTGGCTTTCCCAGTACCACACAGCCACTACAAGTCCCCACTAGCCTGGCAATCAGCATTCCTGGAACAGATCCCTATATTTTCTTCAGCAAAAGCCCCAAAGTACAAAGGTTCTTTCTGGACCCCAAGGAAAGCAGGCTGGCATAAGAGTCATTCCTATTGCCAGATAAAGAATCGATCAGAGGAACCCACTCTGAATCAAAATCAGCCTTTCTGTACCCAAGCTGAAGGCAGGAAGCTGTAACCAAGAAGGCAGCCTGCTAGAAGTTTCCATTCCTATCGGTCGCAAGCTCCCCATGACCTTAAGAAAATAACGTCACCCATGTGTCTCAGTTTCCCTCCCTTTAAATAGGATACCCTACCTTCTTCCAAAGAAAAGTGTGTTGAGATAAATCTCAACATTTTTGTCTACAATAGCTTTGAACTTGCTGGTGGAAAGTACTACACAGGCGGCTATGATCTTGGTCCCTGAGAAGTAGCTCTTTGAGAACATGTTCAGGAAGATGATTTACGGTGTGGCCATTCCACCATCACTCTCCTCATGGTGAGAATAAGCCTGCGAAGAACATCTAAGAGACTAAATACAAATTGAAACCACACCTGCTGAACACTGCTGGGCTGCCAGGAGCTGTTAGGAAAGACCTGATATCTTTAGTAGTCACTATGTGTGCGAAAGGATGTGACAAACCTCACGCAAGGCCAAAGGGGACCCACCATAACCAAAGAAACCACGCGTGTGTGTCCGTGTATAAAATATGGCCATGCAGACAGGAACCTGTAGGTCCCAGTTCCATTTAGAGATATTTAGTTTATCTTCCATTGCTTCAGGAAAACACATTCTAACAGCCTCAAACCAGCTTCTTTGGAGTCATTGACGAGCTAAGGAGCGGACATGTGGTCAGGTGGTGAGAGATGGGGGGTTTGCAAGCATCTTCTATTCACTGAGCAAGATGGTAAGTTCCTGAAGTCCAAAGAACCTGTCTTGTGATTGTCTTTTGCTGTATGCTCTTCTTCCTGCCCTGCTCACTCCTCGAATATGATGTCTAATTCAGGGGTCTGCACACAGAGACTCATGCAAGGCTGGTGTTCATACGCTAGTTATTCACACAGCAGAAAGATTTCTGGAGAATTCCACAGGGAGACGTCAAAGCAACAGCAGTTGAATTGCAAAACAGGGGATTGTAATTAAACTGTTACCCCAGCTAATAGCATCTCTTTGGATAAGTTATAGCCCAAGATACACTATCTTGGTGCCCTGTCATTCTTTTTTTTTAAAAAGTATTGGGGCGCCTGGGTGGCGCAGTCGGTTAAACGTCCGACTTCAGCCAGGTCACGATCTCGCGGTCCGTGAGTTCGAGCCCCGCGTAAGGCTCTGGGCTGATGGCTCGGAGCCTGAAGCCTGTTTCCGATTCTGTGTCTCCCTCTCTCTCTGCCCCTCCCCCGTTCATGCTCTGTCTCTCTCTGTCCCCAAAATAAATAAAACGTTGAAAAAAAAATTTTTTTTTAAATAAAAAAGTATTTTTTATAGTTTATTTATTTATTGTGAGAGAGAGAGAGTGGGCATGAGTGAGGGAGGGGCAGAGAGAGAGAGGGAGAAAGAGAGAGAATCCCAAGCAGGCTCTACTTTGTCAGCATGGAGCCCGATATGGGGCTTGAACTCACAGCCATGAGATCATGACCTGAGCTGAAGTCAGACACTTCAGACTGAGCCACCCAGGTGTTCCCTGTCATTCTTTTTTTTAAACTGTAACAAAATAAACAGACTGCCCAATACTCTGTGCCCCTTTATCTACATACACATTCTCAAAGGCAATCCAGGAGCTGTGTATACACCTCAAAAATAAACACTCGCATCACTTGTTGAGCACAGATCCTGTATTGTAGTTTAACTATTGTGCTTTATAATATTTGTATGGGACCTAAAGTTTGAACTGTTTTTTAAAATATTTATTTCTGAGAGAGCGAGCAGGGGAAGGCAGAGAGGGGGGCTGGACAGAGGATCTGAAGCGGGCTCTGCACTGACAGCAGAGAGCCCGATGCAGGGCTCCAACTCACTAACCATGATCGTGACCTGAGCTGAAGTCGGACGCTCAACCAACCGAGACACCCAGGAGCCCTTTAACTTGTTTTTAGGACATGTTTGGTTCTTTCCTTCCAGGATGTCCCAATAGAGTGAGGCAGCCAGGCAGTTTCCATCTCCACGGTCAGAGGTGAGTGGGCATCCCCACTGTGGGAGACACTAGGCTACACGCGACGGGACATGACTGTGCATGAAGCAAGGCCTCTCCTAGAAGGACGGAATTAACAGTCCCCTCGTGCGGTTTTAAATTGAGCTTTAAATGCCTGGTACACCACCTCCTTTCCAAGTTTTCTTTCTTGTGTATTAATGTGGAAGCCAAGGCAGTACATGGCTTAAGTATGAACTGAATACACACAAAAGGCAATTTTTCTTAATCCCTATGCCCATAATCCTCGATAGGCATCATAAAACAGCAATGTGGTATGAACAGAGCACCAGGGTCTCGTAAAGTGTAATGGTTCATTTGTGCACATCCTCTATTTTTCAAGAAAGAAATGACTTTCTTTGGATTCTTTATATTAGGAAATATTTGCAAGAGAGAAAAAAAGAAAGAAGGGAGAGAAGGAGAAAGAGGGAAGAGAGAGGGGAGAAAGGGAGGAAGGAGAAAGAAAGGAAACAAACAAAAATAAATCTTTCCATTGTTTTGAAAACTGAATCAATTCTTTAAAAAAAAAATGCTATTGATTCCCAGCAGAAACAAAGTCAGTGGATCATCCCTCTGCTTCTGGTGGAGCTACAGTAGTTTAGTTCCAAGAAATATAGGCTCCTTGCTTACGTTAGAGGAGTTCATTATTAATCATCTCAGCCCCTGAATTTCTGTCACTGAAGCTGCTTCCTACCCCTAATCATTGCCTCTCAGGTACCTGTGTCACAGAATCAGTGCCAGGTTTCAGCTTGACAACCTGGTTAAAATCAGAGGCTGTATGGAATATTAACGCAGTTTGAAAATTGGGGCGCCTGGGTGGCGCAGTCGGTTAAGTGTCCGACTTCAGCCAGGTCACGATCTCGCGGTCCGGGAGTTCGAGCCCCGCGTCAAGCTCTGGGCTGATGGCTCAGAGCCTGGAGCTTGTTTCCGATTCTGTGTCTCCCTCTCTCTCTGCCCCTCCCCCATTCATGCTCTGTCTCTCTCTGTCCCAAAAATAAATAAATGTTGAAAAAAAAATTAAAAAAAAAAAGAAACTTACCCACTTCACAACTAAAAATGGGACAAGAGACTACATTCTTTTTTTCAAGTTTATTTATTTATTTTGAGAGAGAGAGAGAGAGAGAGAGAGAGAGAATCCCAAGCAAGCTCTGTGCTGTCAGCACAGAGCCCAACTCGGGGCTCAGTCTGTGAGATCATGACCTGAGCCAAAACCAAGAGTTAAGATACTTAACCGGCTGAGCCACACAGATGCTCCGAGAAACTAGATTCTTATCTAGGAGGGAGTAGGGAGAGGTTGGTAAAAGGGCACAAACTTTCAGCTGTAAGATGAATAAGGTTGAAACTCTAATGTAAAACGTGGTGACTATAGGAAGGAAGGGAAGGGGAGAGGAAAGGTGCGAAGGAGGGAGGGAAACTAGGTCTCTGGTTGAATGGGGAGCCATAGGGACTTCTGTAGTGCCAGAGACAAAACAGAGGCTGGGAGGAAACTGGAACATCCCTGGTGCATTTCTGCCAGTTTAAAGAGGCAGAATGTGCCCTGGCATTCGGACTTTGAAGAACAATAGCTGGGCCTAAAAAGCAATCTGGAATTGAGCACAGCAGCCTCTTCAAACAGTTTTTGTTAAAGTGTGGCTGTCACAGGGCCAGGTCACAGGGCCAAGTCCCGGCTCAGGCAGTAGACAGGCTATCCATCAGCACTTACCTTTGCCCCTGTGAGCCCTGACACTTTGCATGCCCCCTTCCCCCCATCGACCCCAGTTCAGACAGGCTCAGAATTCCTACAGTTATAATTCCATGTCATCTCAAGCCCGAAGATAAAGGAGAGGCAGAAGGAATGAAAAAGCAGAAGGACCCAGGCGTAGGACGGAGATCACTGGGGAAAACACTGCAGACCCCAAGAAGATTTTACTCCCAACGTTCAAGCCATGAAAGAGTTCTCCTGAAATATACAATTCTGGCGGTGGGGCGGAGGGGGTGGGGTGGAACTCCAGGAGATGGAAACACTTTTATTGCCAAAATTGAATTCCTTACCATTCCGACACCCTCAGAGCATTAAGGTTTGCAGTTTGGCACCTGAAGCACAGGACGACGTCAAAGCTTTGACAAATAGCCAAAGGTCACACCTTAGTCTCCGGTGACAATTCCACTAGTGGTCAGAGAGTCACCGAGCCCAAAAAGTCAATGAATGTTTTTTTGGTTTCTTTGGAGATATTGATCTCAAATGATTAAGGATCCTAATGGCAGAAAAGAAGAAGTCCCAATGTGTGTTTGGCAGCTGGAAAGTTGTTTCCAAAATAATTTAAGTAGCCAGTTGTCTTTTCACTGGATTCCTTACTTCACAGCACCTGGTGGGAGGCTCCATTGTTGCCCTCTGTTTCCACTTCCACCTTCTCTGTGTGACTAAATTCCTGTTAGTATCAGATATATCCCTTTAGTCCTTGAGCAGTCTCATATGTCTGTTCAAGAACTCTCTCCATTTTTCAAAAATTTTAATTCAAATACTTATGAAAGTGTGGAACAGGGGCACCTGGGTGGCTCCGTCGGTTGAACATCCGACTCTTGATCTTGGCTCAGTTCATGATCTCACAGTTTGTGAGTTCCAGCCCCACACCAGGTTCTGCGCGGAGCCTGCTTGAGATTCTCCCTCTCTCTGTCTCTGCCCCTCCCCACTCATGTTCTCTCTGTATCTCTCTCTCCCTCTCTCTCAAAATAAATAAACTTTAAGAAAAAAGAAAGTGTGGAACAAATACCACCTTCTATTAAGTTCTCTGCATCTCTGCAAAGAATATCACAATTTGTAATAACGAGAGGGAACCACAGCCCTTATTTGATCAGTTAATTTAGCAGATGCTAGGATACTAGAGTGACAATATCCAAGGATGGAAACAGGATTTGAATTCTTACCCCATGTTCTCCTCCTAGGCATTGTGTGATTTCCTCTATTTGTCACCTGTGCCCACTTTTTTTCCATCACTGAAACTACTCTTCAGGGTCTCCTCCATGATGTGATATCTCGTGCACAGCAGCGAATTAGACATGCTCAGAGGACTTTTAGATGTTCTCCCGGGGGAACTCAGAGCTTCCCTGAGGAGGGGAACTGGGCTTCAGGAACCATCCTTGATCTGCCTTTCATCATCCCTCAAACTGGATGATACAAACTCTCCAGGACTTGCCCTCATCCTTGTAATCATCTTAGGAATGTTCCCAGACGTTCCACAGAAGTTCTCCATTACAGAGCTGGGTATGGTAACTTTGTTTAAAGTCCACTCTGAGTTACTCAGAAAGTTTCCAGGCAGAAGGAAGAAGAAAAGGAGAAGAAAAAGCTGCTAGTAATGAAAGGGTTTATAAGACACCCCCTGTTACTTGCTCTCCCCTTCATTACCATTATTTTTTTTTACATTTATTTAAAAGAGAGAGACAGAGCACAGGTGGGGGAGGGGCAGAGAGAGAGAATGAGACACAGAATCTGAAGCAGGCTCCAGGCTCCGAGCTGTCAGCACAGAGCCCGACACGGGGCTTGAACTCACAAACTGTGAGATCATGATCTCAGCCAAAGTCAGAGGGACACTCAACCGACTGAGCCAACCAGGTGACCCCCCTTCATTACCACTGTTAAGATAACCTCCCAGTCAACTTTCCTGTAACATTCCGGTAATTCATAGGCCACAAAAATCATAAAGATGGAAAAGATGGCAACAGTGTATTTATCTAATATGCTCCCCTTCCAGTTCACAACACTGTAACCTAATTCTTTTTAAGAATGAAAGCATAGAAGGGAAGGAGAAGAGAGAAGGATGAAGAAACGGTGATTTTTAAATAAAATGTTTGGAGTTGGATATAGTCTAATGTAAAGATGTATAACCTCTAAGGGTTAGAAAGATCATAAAGATATCTCCTCCTAGAACATCTCCCTTGTACCAACGTCTCCGCTACCATTTTTCTGCCAAGGGGTCCATATCCTATGTGTGATTGCTACTGAAGGAAAAAATACCCACAGAGGCTGCCCATTCTATCCCTGTTGCTGTGGTCCAGCGTCTCAAAAGGGCACAACCTTGGGGTGCCTTGGTGGTTCAGTCGGTTAAGCATCTGACTTCGGCTCAGGTTATAATCTCACAGTCCATGAGTTCAAGCCCTGGGTCAGGCTCTGTGCTGACAACTCAGAGCCTGGAGCCTGGTTCAGATTCTGCGTCTTCCTCTCTCTCTGCCCTTCCTCTGCTTGTGCTCTGTCTCTCACTCCCCCCAAAAATAAAAGAAACATTTAAAAAAAGAAAAGGGCACAACCCTGAGGACGAATCTGGACCCACTACCATTACACTGCTGTTTTCAGCATGCAGCCTGAGTTCCTTTTCCGAAGTACATTTCTTTCCTCCATGTTCTAAGTCAAATACAAATGGCCATGGTCTGTTCTTAAAGAATTGCAGTGTATTCTAGAGTCAACAACCCTGCCTTCTTTCTTGATCCTTCTCAACTGAGCTATGAGCTATGCATGAGGCTCTCCTCATATTTCTAATCATAAATCAATACCTAGTTCCTTAAAGTAGTAGCAGCCACCTTATGGACTTGTTATGAGCTCTAAACTAGGCACAAATATAAAGTAATATATAGAGTGGTGTCTAACACATAAAAAACCTCTGTCAATATCAATGGCTATTATTAACCATTTTTATGTATTGCGTTTCTCGTTTTATTCCACATACATGAGCCTCTTTTGAGGATGGAGCGCATAAGTCTGAAAACTGGACCTGGCATTCCAAATGCACCGGCACCTATAAGATTCTTAAAGAAAGACTGGCCCTCCCTCCTTCGTGAGGCATCCATCCAAAACAGCCCTGCTCTTTCCCACTGGGAGATCACACTGCGCACATGGGTCCCATTAGCTTCCCATTATCACCGTGACTGCTTTGACATTCTTGTTCTTGTCATTGCTCCTAGAGCTTAATATGTACTTTGAATTATTTTCCTTGAAAGTAAACAAAAGCCAACTTCAAAGGTGTCCGTTTGTTTTTTGTTTTGTTTTGTTTTGTTTTGTTTTGTTTTGGTTCGGTTTGGTTCAAGTCCTTTGCTAGTGTTTGCTGCTCCTTTAGCATCACCTACAAGTTGTGATATACTGATTATATTTATTTTATTGGTTACAAAGGTGCTAATCGGTGTAAATACACATGAAAGCATATATAGAAATATTTAATTAAAACACATTAGTCAGTGGCAGTTGGTGCCCAGGGAGTGTAGAGCTCTGTTTTCGTAAAACCCGACTGATACTTAACAAATATTGATTGGTTCCTATTATGCACAAGTTACTGTAGTAGGTTTTCTTATATGGAAAAAATGTAATTTTATGGGAAAAGATAGTTTTTAATTGAAAATAAATGTACATAAAATGTGTAAGATGCAAACATATACTTGCTATTAAGAATCATCTGAGGGGGCATTTGGGTGGCTCAGTCGGTTAAGTGTCTGACTCTTGATTTCAGCTCAGGCCATGATCCCAGGGTCGGCATTCAGGGTTGGCATCCGGCACAAAAGATATCCCCGTTCCTGACGGGGACTATCCTTGCGCTATTACATCTTCTCCCTTAGAAGATGTAAGATGACAGACGCTTCCTGTCTGCTAATTCGAAGTCACCAGGACTTGAACTTCTGAGTGAACAGAGTGGTGATAAAAGGGTAGTCTCGATTACACACTAGTCAAGATGTCTTTGGTGACAAGTTAGCAGAAAATCAGTGTAAGCTCATTCTAACTGGTAAAGAAGTTCATTGCCTCACTGTGTCAAAGATTGCGCTGTCCCATAATACCCCATGGTCATATATCCCCCATTATTACCCCAGTGTTTGGCTACCCAGAATAAAAACTACTTTCCCTCACACTGAGTTTTAGCCAAAAAGATATAAGCAGAAGTGTATCTGGCAGCGTCTAAGAATCTTCCCCAAGAGACAGATGGTACATAACACTGCCTTCTTCTTCCTTATGCCTTCCTCTTTCTAACTGCCTGGAAAACAGATGCCATTATCTTGAACCTTAAGGGTAAGGGTCATATCGTAGAAGTATTGGGCTGTTGATCTAGAAGAATCCCGGTTCTCTGGCTCTTTCAGAGAATGTGGTCACCACACCAACCCTGACCTGCATTCCTACAGACTTTTACATGAGAAAGTGTTAAGCATCTATCCTGTTTGAATCATTGTTTCTTTAGGAATACATGACTCTCAGCAAATCCTGACCTTAATGATATACTCATGTGTTGGGAAGTCCTGCAGCTGGGGAAGCTTCAGGAACGGTGTAATCTAGTGTTTCTGGCTCCGTTCCTCTCTGATACTTTTGGCCTCTGTTCTTCTCCATAAGGGAGGCTCATCTCAGGCTCATAATAATATTGGAGTGGTGGTTCTGGACCTCAGGTCTGCACATTTCAAAAATCTAAAAAAAGATAGATAAAGTGGCTCCCAGAAGTTTTCCCAGAGGAGAGAAAAGAACAAACCAAGTAGTCCTCAACAAACCTCTCTCCTCTTGTACTAGGGCCTGAACTGAATCCTGAAACTTTCCTTGTCAAGTGGATGGGAATATCCTTGGGTTACAGACAGCCGTCCCTAGAAGTAGGGATGGGGCCAGCTCCCTCCAGGTCGGGCACGCGAGGTGGTGGGCAAGGGCTAAAGATATGAACAAAACCGAAATTGTGTTAGGAAGGAGGAAGAGTAATGCTCTGGTTGCTTATTAGTATAGCAAACCACCCAAAACTTGGTGGCCTGAAAACAATCTTAATAGCCATCATGTTTAGCTTACAAGTCTGCAATTTGGGCAAGACTCAGCAAGGATGACTCATCTCTGCTGCATCTGGCATCAGCTGGGGGAGGGGCTCCTTGAAGAGCACAGGGGGCTCCTCGGCATCTCTACTTCTCACTATATGGTCTCTACTTAGTCTCTCCAGCACTGCAGCTTTCAAGCTGTTGAATTTCTTACATAGCAACACGGGGCTCTGAAGGTACATGTCCTAAGATAGAGTCAGGGAGGCTGTGTAGCCTTTTCTAACTTGGCCTCACTTTTGTCACATTCTATTTGTGCAAGAAGTCACAAAGGCCCACCCAGGTTCAAGGGGAGGGAACATAAACTCCACATCTTGATGGTTCCATGGCAAGACTCTGGAAGAATATACAAGACTGGAACTATTGTTGCAACTTCTTTTTGGAAAATACAATCTGTCACAAGCTGAAGGAAAGGTTGATAGGCTGCCAATAACATCCACCACTAGGAGATAAGACATATCTACAGACATCCACCTGCTTGCTGTGCAAAGCGATAGATGCTTTAAGACCTAGGCTACAGGCCCTACAGCAGCTCAGAAATGCAAGAGATTATATTTCTGATGGCAGGGCTGTGCTGAGAAGACAGCACTGGTAGTGGGCCATGAATAATGGGAAAGGTACGTAAACAGGGAAATGTGGATAAGGGGGTTGGGTGAGACACCAGGTAAGTAAATCCTGAGATGTAAGAAAGGGAATCCCAGAATATGAGACCAGATAAATAAATACAGAAGAGCAAAGACCAGGAACATAAGCAACCACTCATTAATGTCTTCTACTTATTAAAGACTTATAATAATATTTTCTGAGGACTCCTTTTTAAAAAAACTGTTGGGAAAATAATATAAATAAATTAATTCAATGACAGGTAGCCAGGCAGGAAGACAGTCAGGGCACAGACACATGTGAGAGAGAGAGAGGTTGAGAAATGAAGCACACACATAGCAGATGACTCTGTTGGAAGCTTCCAGCTTACAAGGTTGACCCAAATGGCTGCTTACATTGACTGCTGTTGGCATTATGGCACTCATGTCGACTTTCTGTACATGGAAGAATTGATTTTAAACCACCAGGAGCTCTCAGTCTGTGTCACATCTGAGGCCAGAGGTGACACAGCACTGCCCATGGTACAGATCTGAGAAGATCTGTATCCCACCACCCCTGTGACCCGGTTTCGATTTTATAAGTTGGCCTTAGCATGACTCACCCTACAGCAGTGGGCCCAAGCCTTGATTGCACACGGGGATCCCTTAGAGATGTGCAAAACTACCAGTGCTGAGGCCTCACCAGAGACTCCGATTCAATGGGCCTACAGTGCAGCCTGGCAAAATGGGAAGAGCTCTATGCTGGAAGGGAAAAGCTGGCTCTTAGGGCTAGATTATGCTAAACTTCCAACTATACAGAAATAACTGGATGATTTTTTTTTTTTTAATTTCTAACCCAGATGTGTAAGATTCCCAGGGGAAAACTCTCTGTGGTCTGGCCTTCCTACTGGGAAGAGACATCTTTGTTAGTAGACACTGAGGAATTTGAACATAAATAAACCCAGGCCGGAAGTGTTCTTTGTGCGTAAATCTACTTTTCCCCAAATTCGTCTCTGCCTGTGACAAAACACGTGTAACATATGATTTTCACCAAGTCCATAGTCCACTTTCCAATTGTTAACTGAGCAGTTGGCATGACTGAAGTTATTTTAGTAGCATGAGCACCTGAGAACATTCCTGGTCCATTGGTACAATCATATCAAGAGTTAAGAAATGATTTCTAGGGCCACATGAGCCAGCAATCAACCATGAATCTTCCACAGCTATTTCAGAGATATCCAAATCAGCACTGAGGGAATCAAAGAAAAGGTCTTAGAGCAGTGGGTCCGTAACTCCTGCCTGAGTGATTTGGAGACTTACTGAAACCGGTATGTATGAGCACTCGCTTAAATGTCAGCTTAGGAATGAGGCAGAAATCAAGAAGTGCGTTCAGAAAACAGGGCTCGCCGTGATCTTTGGCTGGACCTACTTCCTGATAGATGTTGTCAATTCTTGACTCACCTGGGCTTGGTACGTGCATGTGCCAGACCCTTTCTACCGCATACCGTCAGCTCCGCAGTCCGGTGGCAACAGGTGCTGTGGAGAACCAGACTCAAGCATCACCCAGCGGTGCCCATCTCTTACAGAGGTTGATTCTGACCATCTGACCCCACAGTTTTGCCTTCCCCCTCACAGATAGCAGTTGGACTCCACAAGCTCTTCCACTTGGAGATTCCTTTCCCTTCCAGGCAGCTATCCTTCCTCCTCACTGACCTTGGAATGACCATGGTCTAGTAAGTGCTGCCAACATGGCGATTGCCATGCCTATGTCCCTCTACCCATCCGTCCCAGGTTTAGACCTCATCATGTGCCCCAAAGTAGGGATTATGTCATCCCTCACCTCACCTCCAGTTCCTTCTTTTTCCAGTTCCCTTTCTTTCCTCCTTCTTTCCCTCCTTCCCTCCCTCCCTCTCTCCTTCCCTTCCTCCCTCCCTTTCTCCCTCCTTCCCTCCTTCCCTCTTTCCTCCCTTCTTTTTTTCTTTCTTTCTTTCTTTCTACACATTGTCATGATTGTCTTCCCAGCTCTCTTTGTGTTTCATATAGTCGTATGCCTGGGTCACATGAGCTTCAAAAACCTGGGCCTTTCCATTCTCCACCTTGCCTGTGCCCTGGGCAGGAACTGCCCCCAAGCCCACCTGTTCCAGAGAGGAGGCCCAGAACCCCACTGCAGCAGCCAGATGCTCAGACACTGGAGTCAGCAGGCTGCAGCTCGCTGGTGCAGAGCACGCAAACAGAGAACCAAAGGGACATGGAGCCATGCCAAGCAAATAGGTTTAAAATGAAACGCTTCCTCGGTGGGAAAAATGGACTAACCACTGATTCGCAACCCCTCCTGGCTGCACACCCTGCACAGAATTGCAAAGCCCACCTCGTTATTCAAACCCACATGAACACTGGACCGCAGTCACACCTGTGGGCCCTATGCCGGCCTCCTGCTCGGCATTGCTGCAGAAAGCTAGGTTCAAACCTCATTCAGGGGCCACATCACAGACGAGGCCTGGCAGAGTGAGTGATCTTCCCACAAGTAGTTAATGAGCCCACGATCATTTATTGTTTTATATGAAGTGAGATGAACTCAACAACAAATTCAAAAAGCAATCAATTTGGGCCCTAATGTTAAGCCAGTCTAAAGGGCTATCCACCAAGGGGCCATGAGTATGGCCTTCTGAGTCCTCAGACCAGGAATCCTGGCCTTCAAGTGTGAGGGTATCACTGCATCCTTGTTCTGTAAAATGAAGGGTCCAAACAACGCTCAGTTAGGAAGTTAACAGTGAGTCAGGGGTTGGGTTATGAGGAAAACAACTTGGGCTTCGGAATCAGGCAGTCGTCCATTCCCAGGCTGAAACTTCTTTCACTCCAGACTGGTGATCTTTTTCTAACTGATACAACCTCCTTCAAAACTAGCCTTAGCCTGCCACACTCCATGCATGCTTTCCTTGCAATATTCCCAAAGCCCGGGCTAGCCAGCCTATCAGCAAGTGAGAGGCAGGGTGGCAAGCCGAGTGATTACAGGGACACTGACTTAGCGGCTTCTGGTGCTACACCTGTCAAAATGGCACTGCTTCATCCCTCCCAGAGCAAATGCAAAGGTAGCAGCCCCTGGCCAGGATCTACAAGCACAGATAGCACCCTGCCACTCTTCGGGTTCCAGGGAGCTCAGCACTGTGCCACTCTGATCCCTGACCCCCTCACTCCACAGAAGGTTACGGTTTTTCCAGATAACTCTCAGCCAGTTAGGCATTCTAGTCATGTGAACAGCAATATGCATCTCTGCTTTTATCACCGGAAGTTCAAAAAGGATCATGTCCTTTGGGGTGGTGATGTGGGCTGCTGGCTGTGGATGGACATACCAGCTCCGGAGTGACACTGTAGTGAGGCTCGGGGGAAAGGGGGCTGTCTGCAGTCCATAACTTGATTGTAAGATGTTATAATGCATTTGAAGTCAGAATCCCTGGGTTCATGTCCTGGCTTAGCCATTTACTAGGTAAACGTTGGACAAGTCACTACAACTTTTTCAGCTCCAATCTCCTCATCTGCAAGGTGTGGTTTCATCATTAAGTTTTGCCAATGTTTCAGAGATAATAAAAAGGAAACAGCAATTATAGCAGTTTGGTTTCAATATTAAGCTCATCTAAGGGCCAACATACTATAGAGCAAAGCCAATGAGCTTTTGAGTCACAAGATAAAGATAAGGCTCAGAACGACTCTGAGCTTTCGTTTTCTCCTCTATAAAAGGGTAGTGGCAGGTCAAGGGGAGGGAGCTGGGCAATCCTAGAGTCAGAGACCATGCTTACACTTAGCAGTATAGCCTTGGGAAAGTCATTCAGCCTCACAACACATCAGTTTCCTTCACTGTTCAGTGTGACTAATGTTACCAATTTTTGCACGTGATTATGATTTTTAAATGGAATAACGAATGCATGTAAAAAATCTTCTAGAGAGGTGACTAGCATGTAAGAGACACTTATTAAAAATAAAATGGAGGGCACCTGGGTGTCTCAGTTGGTTAAGCGTCCGACTTCAGCTCAGATCATGATCTCATGGTCCATGAGTTCGAGCCCGGCATCGGGCTCTGTGCTGACAGCTCAGAGCCTGGAGCCTCTTCAGATTCTGTGTCTCCCTCTCTCTCTGCCTCTCCCCCACTCATGCTCTGTCTCTCTCAAAAAATAAATAAACATTAAAAATAAATAAATAAAATGGAAACTATTATTATCATTATATGTAAATATGCCTTTTAATTATGTAAAAGGTTATACGCATATCAGCTATTATTAATTTTCTCTCCCCTCCTTCACAATGCCTAAGGATACAGTGGAGTGCCTAGAATTATTACCTTATAAAAATAAATAAATTAAGCTGTAGTCAGAACACCATAATTCAAATAAACATATTTGGAGAGTCAATAGTTTGAGCTAAGAATCATGTTGCTTGAGCTAAACCCCAGCTGTGTGACCCCAGACAAATCACTTATCCATCCTGCACTTCAATTTTGTCATCTCTAAAATGGAATGATAATTGCAGCTACCTTGCATTGTCATTGCAAGAATAAAATAACCTTAATAAATTGAAACATGAGAAGTCCTTAAAAAGTGTCTAATTCATAGCAAATGTTTAGTAGGTGTTGGTTATTTTATTGTTTTGTGCCAATAGATATGCTAATAGTTGAGTAAATCACAGGTCACTATGGCAGGTTAATTCATCCCCTGAAGGACTCACAATCTACGGAGAAAATAGACCTTATATAACCAGACTTTAGGCTATCCCAAATGGTGCATTGTGCAATTTTGAAAAAGTTGCCCTTTTCTCAAGACACTTTCCTGTCATCTGCCAGAAATTTTTCAAAATAAATGTGCAACAATTATTAGTGTGAATGATGCCCCACAGTCTTGTACAGTACACAACTTTAACAACTATACCCAGGGACCCTGTATAACTGAACGTAAAAAGTGTGTGTGTGTGTGTGTGTGTGTGTGTGCCAGAGCACACATTTTATTAGTAATGAGATAAAGGATCAAGTAAAAGGGAAGGCTAGGGAGAGAGCAGAAGACTGTGCAGAAAGTGACATTTAAATTGGGCCTTGAGTGATGAGTAGAAGTCTGCCAGGTAGAATTGAGGGCTAGAAGGGGACTTTGAAAAAGGAAATCCAAGCAGAGGAAACAAAATAAGCCAAGTTCAGAAGCACGAGCACAACTATGAAGTTTGAGGACCACTGTTGCAAGGAGCAGGGAGCCATCCCATGTTCTGAAATGCAGGAAGGCTCCAGAATAAGTTAGTTTAACCTGGCACTTCTCTCTCAGTAAATGGAAGGGAAACTTTATATGATAGCAGGTGGTCCAGTGGGCTTAGTGAGTTCTACTTGGCATCATGAGGACGATGGACCCTAATGGGTCCCTGGGTCCCGTGTGGACCCTGGGAGCCCTAAAGTAGAAGGAATTGGCCAATCTGTGGAGGTAGGGAAGAAAAAGGAAACTGGACACAACATCCCTGTTCACTAAGGGCAGAAGGGCTAAGTCAACTACTGTGTGCACACCAAACCAAGGAATATACACAGCTATTAAAAGGAGTAGTATGCATATAAAAGATCTCCAAGAAATATTGTTGATTGAAACAAGCAAGTGACCAAACAAAATACACAGTACGATCTTCCTTTTTATAAAGCTAACAAACAGATATACACACAAAGCAATGTCCCATAACCCCTATGTGTGCATATATATGTATGTGAATGCATAGAAAATGTTCTCAGATGGATCCTCGATGCACTGATAAGAACAGTGACCTCTGGGAATAAGTTAAACTTGAAAAGAGTGGTCAAGGGAAACTCAGACTCATCATACCATTCCATTTTTATGAGGAGAATATACTCATGTATCACTGTATAATTAAAAATTAACTTTGAGAAGAAATCAAAGATTAATATGGAGCTGGCTTTGAAGACGAACGTGTCCCTCTTCCCAGTTTTGTTCCCAAGGTGACATTAGCCAACCCCTACCAAGTGTCTCCACCCAACAAATCAGAGATAGAGACAAGACAGGACTAACCCAAGGCGTTCTGGCTCACAATAAACCAAAGCAGCCTGAAGCTACTAATCTCAATAAACACATGAAATAGAGGATTCTTAAGAGTACCATCTCATTCCACACAGGACTGTTTCCATAACAGTGTGAAATAGTCCTCATTTACTAAGGTTCAGCTGTTGCTGGGCAACGTGGCAGGAAGGATTTTCATTGCAGCGAAAGCTTTACAGCTTTGAAAAAAGGAGTTCGTGACCACACCACCAAGGTAATAAAGAATGTAAAGCCCAAGTGTGCTTTTTTCCCCCCTCATACATTTTAAGTTCTCTCTCTAGTATCATGGAACTGGAAGGATATCCTGCTAGGAATTGTTCGTGGAGAAGTAGGCCTTCCGTTGGGATTTGCACCAAGGGATATAGCAGCATAAATAGCAAGGTAACACTTAATTTTCTGTGCACAACCATCATTAGTTGATGCGATACTCCATACAAATGTGCTTAGTCAACCCAAGAAAACCTGTTGAAGTCACACACAAGAAACTGCCTAGAAGCCAAACCTTGTTGTTAAATTGAATTAAGTGTTTTATGTGTCACTTTTTGAAAAATAAACTGCATGACACGTTTACCAGACCAGAAACTGCAGAAATACTTAAGATTCCACAATTGAGACTGGTACTTGTCTTGATTCTGTAGCAGGAGGTTTTCCATAGAGGGATTACAAAATAGAATATTTAGGTAACTATGAATTATTATAAAATGGGTCAAAAAATGCTGTTGGTCCGTTTTTCCGTGATACCCAAGGCAGAACGGTTCTGCCCAAACAAGCTCCTAGAGGTGAATCATTGCTTTGCGAATTCTATTCTCATTGCTCTGAAATTGCCAGCATCATTGTTTCTTCCTCTTTCTCCTCTGCTCATTACTTATAACAGAGTGAAACAAAATAAACCTTTAAACAAGAAGGTATTTTGTGCTTTCCTTTTAAGTTACCTTAGTCCATGTTACTATGGATTTTATAAATAAACACCAAGCTTTTCAATACTCATGAAATACAATGAAGTAAGCACACAGAGACATTTTACCAGATGGTACACTAGGAACCAAAAAAGGCAACAATTAAAATTTAAATATTCACGGTTTGAGTTCAGATGCAGAAGAGATGAGCCTTTTAAAGGCAAGATCCAATTAGTTGATGAGATTGTGTACTTACACTCAGTAAAAGTTTTGAACCAACAGTTAAATAATATATGAAGAAAGTCCAGGTCAATTTAGGCCACTGGATATGAAGATGTTTGCAAACAGGGCTCTTGAGAAGTAAGGCAGGCTTCTCCATTCAAGAGTTCATGGAAAGGGGCCCCTGCATGGGTCAGTTGGTTGAGCGTCTGACTTCAGCTCAGGTCATGATCCCGCTGGTCCTGACTTCAAGCCCTGCATCGGGCTCTGTGCTAATAGCTCAGAGCCTGGATCCTGTTTCGGATCCTGTGTCTCCCTCTCTCTCTCTCTGTCCCTCCCTGCTTGCCCTCCCTCTCTCTCAAAAATAAACATTAAAAAAAAAAAAAAGAGTCCATGGAAATTGTGACCTTCTTTTCAAAAGGCAGTTCTCTAGTAAATTAGCTACAAGAGCGTGGGGTAAAATAGAAGATATCGAAGTATCCTCTACTCTTACTTTACTTTATTATTTTTTTAAATTTTAATTAGGCGCCACACCCCATGTGAGGCTTGAATTCATGACCCTGAGATCAAGAGTCACATGCTCTACTGACTGAGCCAGCCGGCCTGCCCTCTTACTTTTACTTTAGAGCCCTTTCCTCTAGGGGATGCTTTTAAGCAACCAGTAACAATATCTGCCACAGAGAAGTAGGTACTAGTCAGGAAAAAAGTGTGGTTGGGTATTCCAGACAAAGAAAGTAAGGTGTGCAAAGGCCACAATGTGGGAAATAAAAATATTTCAAGGCAGTGAAATGTGAGGTGCAGGTAGAGGCTGTGACGGGACGGGACTGGATATTCTAGACTTTATCTTGAGAACAATGGAGAGACGTTGAAGAGTTTTAAATCAGTAAAAGCTATAATTAGGAGTTTTTTAAAGTGCCTTATTCAGCAAGTGTTTATTTTACAATTCAAACTGGCTTAGCCAATCACATAGATGTATTGATTCATGTAAAAATCCAGAGATAGAAGAGAATTAGGTACAGTTCTTTCATGGGTCAAACTGAATTTCTGTGTGTTTCTCTTGGTTGTTCCACAGGTCCTATTGACCTCATCTGATGCTAAACTCCTTCAGGGATCCAAAGGGCTGCCAGGAGAAGCCAGAGCTACTCGCAAGCTCACTCAAATGTGGGAGAAAGAGACAACTAGCCACATGAACTAAATATAGCCACACCCTGAACCATTCATTGAGGCAAAGGGATAAAACACTACTAACTGACCTCTAACAGAGTCTAACCTTGAAGCACATCCAAAGTATGTAACTACTACTACACGGGGAGAAGGGTGCCCAAAGGAATAGATCCATAAAGGAAAATCCAAAGAAAGCAAGATGGGAAGCAGACAGACCAAGTTGATGTTATGATGTGGCAGACATTGTTGATGTCTAATCCAATAGGCATTTCCTCCTCCTTTGTTGCCAATATACCTCTACTTTGTTCAGGAATTATGTGACTTTTTGCTTCAGGGGCCCTTCTCCACTTCTTTTTGTAATGACTGGTTTGGGCATGGATATGCAACCCAGTCTTAGCTAATGGGAATGGAGAGAGAATATGCTTTGGGGTCTTTTCCTTGCTCATAAAAAGACATTTACTGAAGTAAACACCACTTTTCTTCTTCCTTTTGTGCTGTCCTGTCTGTGTGTGACACCTGCAACCACCACAGCCATCTTGCAGCCATGGCGGGGATAGCACTGAAATGCTGGGCATGGCACAGCAAAAAGCTGGAAAGCACCTTTACACCATTATGTAATCACACCAACCCTAGAACTGCTCTGGCTCCAGACATCCAGCTACGGGAGATAACAACCCCCTTACTGTTTATGCCACTTTTGTTGGGTATCCTTCCTTGTAGTTCAGAACATCTTACCTGAAAAAATTGTGTTTGCTCCATTTGTTCTTTTTCTCTCCTCCCTGTCCTCCTCCTCCTCCTCCCCCTCCTCCTCCTCCTTCTCCTGCTCCCCCTCCTCCTCCATCTCTTGCTCCTCCTCTTCTTTATTCAGAGCTTGGATAGCTGAATTTCTCAAACTCTGTTCAGGAATACAGATCAAAGGTCTTAAGGTCAAAATATCTGGAGAAGTTTGGAGGGATCCCTTTTGGTTTATCCATGCCAAATCACAACGCAGGATGTTACTCCGATTCCTTATAGGCTGTGACTATTTAACAGATAATATATAAAGAGCCAACCAGAACATATTACTAGCCATTTTCTACATCCAAGACACAATGTGGAAGGCAAAAAGGAATAAATCCAGAAACAATTACTATCTGAGCAGGGTAAAGTTAGTTGTGTATTATTACAGATGTTTTTAATTTAAGATCTTTGGCTATTGTGGTAGTCCTTATAGTTCTACTTCAATCTTCTTCAGACAAATTTCTAACATATAGGCTGCCACGCTTTTTGCAGATGACCCCACCTGACCACGGCTTGAAGAACAGCTCTGAAAACCAGTAGGCCTACTAAGTGCCCTGGCTTAGAGCTCCACCCCTCCTACAGAGGCACATCTACAGAATCAGGTCTGGCCAAACCAATGAGTTCTTCTATCAATGGGAATTTTCACATGACCCATACAAAAGGAATCAACAGACCAGAGAGTTGTAAAGTTCTCAGAGGAGAAACAACGATGTCAGAATTGTGATTAGTATAGAAGAAACTGTTCTTGCATTTTGTTTTCTTAAATGGGTCATGGTTTTGTTGGATTATATTCCGTTGGAGTCATTAAAATGAGTGATGTGCATGTTTTATTTTTGTGTCAACATTTATAAAATACTAGTAACTAAATCTTTGACAACTATTTACAATTATGATGAAAAAAGTTAGATCCTTATTTTTAATGTTCAAAATTCAGTTAGAGTATATGGGAGAAAATCTTGAAGATTGGTGGTCAAATTGAAAAACTACGACCTGAGAGATAAAAAGGGAATTTACTGCAATATGGAGAGGCTGATCAACAGTACACTAACAATAGAAATCAGGGGCACCTGGGTGGCTCAGTCAGGTAAGTGTACAACTTCAGCTCGAGTCATGATCTTGTGGTCCATGACCTTGTGGTCCATGGAGTCCCCCCCTCCCCCATCCCCATCAGGCTGTGTGCTGATAGCTCAGAGCCTGGAGCCTGCTTCAGATTCTGTGTCTTCCTCTCTCTCTGCCCCTCCCCTGTTCACACTCTGTCTCTCTCTCTCTCTCTCTCTCTCTCTCAAAAATAAAACAAACATTAAAAAAATAATAATAAAATGCTTAACAGTGACCAAGATGGTCATTTTCTCACCCTCAACAAAGAGATAAAACTATATTGTTCACTAGCTTCACATGATATGTTTCATTTGCCTGGGAAGACAATGTGTTATAAAACAGTTGGACTTGTTATAACCAAAGTCAGCTGACACCAGAATGAAGAATGGAAAAAGCTCCCAAACATTTCTCTAGCAAACTCAAAAATGAGTTTGAGTCAATCAATTTAAAAAGAAAAGTAATTTGCATGTAGCCAAAAGTCTGGCAGTCACTTTAGGCTTTTACAACTCAAAAAAAGGAGGGGGAGAGAGGGAGAGAAGCGGGGAGTGGAGAAGGAAGGAAGGTAGCAAAGAAACGGGAAATAAGAGACATGCTAGATTTTAGGACTCTATGGAAAACTATTAACAATTAGTGGGTCTAGATTGTCATTTATTCATATAGGTATTTCCTTCCCATTTGATATTACATCCCCTAAATATCTTGCCAACAAGTATCTTAGACAGTTCATTATATATATAATTATACAGAGAATATAATCATGTTATATGCTATATATTATATGTGTAACATCCATGACATATATTATATATAATATAAAAACTGTAAAGTATTTTATATCATATAATAATATATATGACACAGATAAGTAAATACATCTTGCAACCAGGGAAATAAGAGTAATGAAAATAAAAGAAAAACAGAATTTAATTTAATATACCTCATCATACCCTGTACACTCGCTAGAAATAGGCTAATGATTTGGGTTTAGCAGCCTAGCAGCTAATACAGAAGAAACCTGATCCAAGAAGCCTTACAGATGCCATGGAAGACCTTGCAATCCGAGAAACCTACATTTGGTTCCCAGCTCTAATCAGCTCTATGGCCTTGAGAGCAAGTCATTGAACCATCTAGGTCTTAGTTTCTTCCTTTACAAAATGGGAATGATGATAGGAATCCCTTAGCTATGAACTACACAAGTCAAGTACAGGCGTACCTCAAAGATATTGCCAGTTAAGTTCCAGACCACTGCAATAAAGCAAGTTAAATGAATTTTTTGGATTCCCAGCATATATAAAAGGTATGCTTACAGTACACTGTAGTCTATTAAGAGTGCAATAGCATTGTGTCTAAGAAAACAATGTATTCTTAATACCTTAATTAAATACCTTAATACCTTAATTAAAAAATACTTTATTGCTAAAAAATGTTAACCGTCATCTGAGCTTTTAGCAAGTTGTTATCTTTTTGCTGGTGGAAGATCTTGCCTTGACATTGATGGCTGCTAACTGATCAGGATGATGGTTGCTGAAGGTTGGGGTGGCTGTGGCAATTTTTAAAATAAGACAACAATTAAGTTTGGTGTATTGATTCACTCTTTTTTTCACAAACTATTTTTCTGTAGCAATGTTGTTTGATAGCATTTTGCCTGTGGTACAACTTCTTCCAAACTAGGAGTCAGTCCTCTCAAACTTTGCCACTGCTTTCATCACATTTATGCTTTTGTTTATTTTATTTGCTTAGAATATTTATATTCTAAATCCTTTATTGTCTTTTCATCAATCTTCACAACATCTTCACCAGGAGTAAATCCTATCTCAAGAAACCACTTTCTTTGTTCATCCACAAGAAGCTACACCTCATCCATTAAATTTTTACCATGAGATTGTAGCAATTCAGTCACATCCTCAGGCTCCACTGCTGGTTCTGGTTCTCTTGCTGTTTCCACCACATCAAAGGTTACTTTTGTCACTGGAATCTTGAACCCCTCAAAATCATCCATGAGGATTGTTGATCAACTGCTTTCAAACTCCTGTTAATGTTGAAATTTTGACCTCTTGTCATGAATCGTGGATGTTCTTAATGGCATCTAGAACGGTGATTGCTTTCTAGAAAATTTTCCATTTCTTTTGCCCAGATCCATCAGGGGAATTACTATATATGGCATCTATACCTTACAAAATGTATTTCTTAAATAATAAGTTCTGAAAGTTGGAATTGTTCCTTGATCCATGAGCCGTAGAATGGATGCTGTCTTGGCAGGCATGAAAACAACATTAATCTCGTTGTACCTCTCCTCAGAGCCCCTGGGTGACCAGGTGCATTGTCAATGAGCAGTCATATTTTGGAAGGAATTTTCCTTTCTGAGCTGGAGGCCTGAATAGTAGGCTTAAAATATTCAGTAAACCATGTTCTAAACAGATGTGCTATCGTCCAGACTTTGTTGTTCCATTTTTAGAGCACGGATAGAGTAGATTTAGCATTTTAGAGTGTTCAGTTTTGGGGATGGTCAATGAGCACTGGTTTCAACTTAAAGTCACAGGCTGCATTAACCCCTGACAAGAGTCAGCCTGTCCTTTGAAGCTTTGAAGCCAGGCACTGACTTCTCCTCTCAAGCTATGAGAGTCCTAGATGGCTTCTTCCCATAGAAAGCTGTTCCATCTCCACTGAAAAAGTCTCAGGTTTAGTGTAGTTATTCCCATTAATTATTTTAGCTGGATCTCCTGGATAACTTGCTGCAGCTTCTACAACACCACTTGCTGCCTAACCTGCACTTTTATGTTATGGTGATGGCTGCTTTCCTTAAACCTCATGAACGGGGCTCTACGAACTTCATACTTTTCTTCTGCAGTTTTCTCACCTCTCTCAGCCATCATAGAATTGAAGAGAGTCAGGGCCTTGCCTTGGATTTGGCTTAAGGGAGTGCTGTGGCTGGTTTGATCTTCAATCCAGGCCCCTCAAACTTTCTTCATATTGGCGGTAGGCTGTTTTGCTTTCTTGCCATTCCTGTGTTCACCAGAGTAGCACTTTTAAGTTCCTTCGAGAACTTTCCCTTTGCATTCACAACCTGGCTAACTGTTCCGCACAAGAAGTTTGGCTTTCGACCTATCTTGGCTTTGGACATGTCTCTCTCACTAAGCTTAATCATCTTCAGTTTTTGACTTAAAGTAAGAGACGTGTGACCTTTCTTTTTACCGAAGAGGCCGTTGTAGGGTTATTAATTGGCCTAATTTCAATATTGCTATGTCTCACGGAATAGGCAGGCCCAAAGAAAGGGAGAGGGACAGGAGAATAGCCAGTCAGTGGAGCAGTCAGAACACACACAACACTTACTGATTAAGTTCGCTATCTTATATGGGCACCGTTCATTGCACATCAGAACAACCCTAAAAGTAACATCAAATATCACTGATCACAGATCCCTATAACAAATGTAATGACAATTTTAAGAGTCTGAAATATTGTGAGGATTACCAAATTGTAATTGTAACACAGAGACATAAAATGAACAAATGACGTTGGAAAAATGGCACAATAGACTCACCTGGGGCAGGGTTGCCACAAACCTTCAATTTATAAAAAAAAAAAAAAAAAAAAAAAAAAAACAAGGGCGTCTGGGTGTTTCAGTCAGTTAAGCATCCGACTTCGGCTCAGGTCATGATCTCGCGGTTCATGAGTTCAAGCCCCGCGTCGGGCTCTGTGCTGACCGCTCAGAGCCTGCAGCCTGTTTCAGATTCTGTGTCTCCCTCTCTCTCTCTGACCCTTCCCCATTCATGCTCTGTCTCTCTGTCTCAAAAATAAATAAACGTTAAAAAACGAACAAACAAAAAAACACATCTGCAAAGCACAATTTAAAAAAATGTCACACAATAAAAGGAGGTATGCCTAGGGAGCCTGAGTGGCTCAGTCAGTTGAGCGTCTGACTCTTGATTTTGGCTCAGGTCATGATCTCACAGTTTGTGGGTTCAATCCCCGCATGGGACTCTGCACTGATGGTATGGAGCCTGCTTGGGATTTACTCTCTCTGCCCTTCCCATGCATGCTCTCTCTCTCTCTCAGAAAAAATAAATAACCTTGAAAAAACTTTATTTAAAAATGAGGTATGCCTGTATCTAATAGGACACCTGGCATTCAGCAAATGTTTAACACAAGTAATCAATTAAATAGCTCATATGGTGCACAAATAAAAAACAAAAGTTGCTCAGGGCCAGGTAGCAAACAGCTAACCCTCTAATACCAGCAGAACTTCTGCAAAGCTCAAGTAAAGACAGGATGAAGAGCCTCTCCAACTTCTTTAGCAACACTTGAGTTTTGAAGCAATCATTGTGAAAAGTAAAATAATTTACACATGGCCAGAAGCTGGCCAGTGGTTCCAGGCTTCACCATAAGGCATTTGGGTTTGGTTGCACGTGTGCGTTTGCGTGTGTGTGTGTGCGTGCGTGTATGTGCGTTATGCTATCGTTTTAATTGAGCAGTCCCTTGACTAAAAGTATTTCATCCCTTCACAGATTTGCGCAGGTGGCTTCAACATTGGCCTTCTTTTTTTCTATTTACTTCAGAAATAAACTGGACTTCCCGGCTCCGCTTTCCTCTCCCAGCATCACTGGAGACTGAGCTTTCTCTGGCTGAGAAGCCAAGAGAGTCCACTGAACCAGATTAACATCATTTTAATGGATCAACCAGTGACAAGTGCTAGACTCACTAACTAGGTGGCAGACTTCCCTGCCCAATCTCCCGGGAGGATTTCAGATTTCACGCACACCCAGCCCGTTTGGCTCACCACATCTTTCGGCTCCAGATCTTCTGGGATTCCAGTCAGCAGGCCCATGTGTCTCGTTCTACCTCTGAAACCCCCAGCCACTGAGCCATGATGATTTTTCCACACCTCACCCCGGGGTGTGTCAGCACACAAAGCCAAAGCAGAACTCTTTCGAACTCACTAAAATACATGTACAACTGGGGTCTGCTAACTCAGCATCCACTAGTCTCGCTCCCCACACCCCATCGTCCCCCCAAACTCACAACCCCAATAGATCCCATGAATAAAGACACGTGTGACTGTCTCTGATGGTCTGGAAACAATACAGTCATATTTAATTCCCACTTGCGCCTGATTATATTTTCAGTAGAGCAATAGCCCATGCTGCCTCCCACATTAAGCATCCCTCTGAGGCCATAAAAGATGTGACTGGAGGCCAGAGTCACACTTTCCCACAGGGGCCAAAATTGCCACATTTCTCAGAAAGCTGTATATTTTTATCCAGAACTGATTTGAAATGCTCAGAGAAAGAAATTTTTAAAAGTGTGGTCAGAAAAGTAGAAATAAGAACAACTAAATGTCCTTTATTTGGTAAGAGCTTCTTGGGAAAGAGATACATTTGGTGGGGAGAAAAATCTCTGGGCCTCAGAAGACAACAGCATGAAAGGAATGCATTGTGATTATCAGAGAAGTTAGAAGACGATGGATGGAACACTTTTAGCCAAGCTTGTGACAAAGAAACACATTCCCTCAGTCAACCACACAATTTGAATGTACTCCCAGCACTGCTCATGATTGGACAAGCAGGCCCAAGGGCTTGGGTTTTGGAATAGATGTAGGGATCATTTTCCGGGGTCTGGCTCTCCCACATGCTAACTGCAGGTCTTGGGGTGAGTAATTTAAGAACTTAAACCTCAATCTCTTCCTTTGCAAAATGGGCTAATTATGTCTCTTCCTTAGGGCTGCAATGAGCTGAACTGACAGCTTAATATTGCACGTAGAATAAGGGAGGGCAAAGACCATTTCTAAGCGCCCATCATGGGATGGACAGTGGTAAAAGAAACGGTCACTGCCCTCAAAGTGCACAGTCTAGTGGAAAAGGAAAGCACACATGTCTAACTGTAACAGAATGCGCACCTGCCTTAGCTGAGGTTGGACATACGTCTCTAGGAGCACAGAACAAGGGACATTTTCCTGGTGGAACCAAGATGCACATGCTGGCGGTCTCCCCCCAGGGCCTCTGCACTTTCTCATCACATCCTGCGAGAGAGGTCCTTGAGCGAGGAAATGGCAGGATGATGAGTCTGGCTCCCGACCTTGCATTCAATGTGAGAAGATCCCAAATACAGTTGGTCACGTTCTGTGACCCCGTTGGGCCCCCCGAACCCAGTTATACCTGTGCCTTTTTCAAAGTCTGGAAGACTCTCATAAAATAGATTCTTCCTCAAAGGACCTTGGTCACTTCATTTATTTTCTCGAGGACTTTTGAGTCCACCTCAAGTCACACAGTCATTCAGCTGTACAGAATGTCTTCCATCAGAATCTTCCCGTGAGAGTGGAAATGTCAAAATCAATTTCCTGGAGAAGAAACAAAAAAAATGCGCTTTTTTTCCCTCCCTAAAATTGTCTTGATAGCAAAATTTACGAGCATAGAAAAATGCCCTGAGGGATCAGATGGAAGGCTCATTTGAAGGGTCATTGTCATCTGGACCAGCAAAAGCCCTGGAGAAGCAACTCCGCTGGGCCCCAGAGAACAGACTCTATGTCGAAATTTTTCCTCATTTTTAACAGCTACGATTCTTTTGCAATGTGCTAGTTGCATCTCAAGGCTAGTGGGTTGGCAAGGTGTTTTACATGGGAAAACTGAACAAGCTGGAGTCACAGACAGAGGCTGGCATGACATATTGCAGACAGCCTGGCGATGGGTGAGGTATGTCCAGGTGCCAAAGATATTTGGAAAGGCCCAGAGCCCTGTTAAGCTGTCTGGAGCTTCAACTACAAGGAATGCTAAGATCTTACTGGAATATATCTGCAAGTGTGGCCCATTGGAACTCAGACCACCACTCCAGACTCATTACAGAACGGTCAAAGGTAAACTGGGTCCCTTGCCACAAAAGGAAACAAGGTTCTGAAGTAAAAATCAGAAACGGCTCTTTTCCATACTGTCCCTGTCCCCACTAAATAAGCGTTGAGCAGAATTTAAAGATCGTCGGCTTGAAGAGATGCCAACTCTGTATCCTTCCTGTGCACCCCAACCCCACCCCAGCCAGCTGGTTCAGAAGTACAGGCAACTGTTACTGAGTCTCAGGATGGAAAGACTGAGCACAGCGTGGGCACAGTGCAGGCAAATCACCAGATCTGACAAACAGGAGTGATCGGAACAATGATCCCCCAGCAGATCCCAGGGCAGAGCCCTCGAAAATGGGAAGCCAGGGCCCATGCGGCCAGAGCCCTGATAGCTGGGCTGGATGCATGTGTGAGGGCACTGGTCAGGACTTGGGTTTAGGGAAACAGTAAGGTGAGTCCCATTCAGAACGGTGACTCCAGAATGACAGTTCAAGAAGGGCTTAGGGGCAGCAATTTTGTTGGAAGAGGGCTAGAAAAGCTGAAGGTAGCTAGTACTTTACAAAGGATTGAGAAAGTGTCAGTTACGTATATCAAAAAATGTAAGTGCTGTGGAGATTTGGAAGGACAGTCAAAGCCTCCCCCAAAACACACTGCAAGCCACCCCGACCCTGCAGAATTGGGAAGTTGCTTGGATTCAGAATTCTCTATGGTCACTGCTCTAAGGTCCCAAAGGCCGACTTAGAAACCAGGACCCCCAGGGGCGCCTGGGTGGCTTGGTCGGTTAAGTGTCCGACTTCGGCTCAGGTCATGATCTCAGGTCCGTGAGTTCGAGCCCTGCGTCGGGCTCTGTGCTGACAGCTCAGAGCCTGGAGCCTGTTTCAGATTCTGTGTCTCCCTCTCTCTGCCCCTCCCCCGTTCATGCTCTGTCTCTCTCTGTCTCAAAAATAAATAAACGTTAAAAAAAATTAAAAAAAAAAAAGAAAGAAAGAAAGAAACCAGGACCCCCAGTGGAGGACAGACTCAGATCTGCAAAAGTCAGCTGCCGGTGTCCTTCCCCAGCAGACGGCAGGGAGGGAGACAGGAAGGGCTTGCCGCAGTCCCCAAGCCATGAGGCACTTCAGCAGTCGGCAGAGGGACGTGCATCCTCGGTGAGCAGGGTGGGGACGGTGTCTGGACGTGTCCCCTGACAGTGTGGGCCGTGAGCACTGGGGGCTGCTTAATCGTTTCCTGCCTATAGCCCAGACAGTTCTGGGAAGGAGGCGGGGCGGGCTAGAGTTGCAGCTGGGAGGTCTGTGTGGCCAGCTGTGATGAAGCTGGAGGGGGCGGAGGCAGGGGAAACGCACGGGGGGTGGGGGTGGCGACGGGCAGGACACACCGAAACGAATCCTCGAATCCTCGAGTGTTCCGAGGAAGAAGACAGGCCACTCAGTGTGGGGAAGGAACTTCCTTCCATCTTTCTGTGTTTTCCTTCCTCTCTCTTTCCTCCCAGGCAACCGGCTAGAGGCAGGATGAGCCGTCTCAAGGAAGGAGAAATAGAAACAGCTGCTAAATTACCGGAGGTCACGTCCTGTTTGAAACCACAGCAAGAGGACAGCGCGCCACCTCGGTCACAGAGGCTGCCGTGATCCCCAGCCAAAGGCATTACGTGATACGTTGGCGGTGGCGTCACAGCCTCGGGTCGAGACGCAAATCCACAAATCACCCTTCCTTTAGAGAAACTGCTAAAGCGCTTCCGTGGCAGCCACTAAAGCACAGATGCTCCAGATGAGTCTGGGAGGTTTTCCTTTGAGAGCTGTGTACGCCTATCATAATCCAAGACGTGGTCCCCGGGACTCTTGTATCTTGAACCCACGTTCCTGCACATGTGGCCCAGAACATAAAGAGGAGAACCCCAGTAAGGATAGGACAGCCAGCGAGTGAGCACTGGTAATAGTAGCTTAGCCCCATTTTTCAAGTAAAATCGTTTAGAATTCACTAATATCCGAAGACACAGCCACTGTTTTTTTCATTTTCGGGTGAAACAGAACTGTCTTCAGGGTGTAAATCTTCTGAAGGCCGCCCTTCTTGGATCCAGTCTTCAATCTGGGGAAACACTTCATGCTGCCCGTAGCGAGACAGGACGCGGCAGCACTCAGAGAATGCTGTTGTCCGTATTTAGATGCACACCGAAGAAACTTTAAAACAAAGATGTCAGAGAGACTTCGAGAGAGAAAATATAAACCCAGTACCCAGAAAAATAGGCCAAGTACTTTAATGAGTCAGAACACCTCCCTGAATATGCCAATCATTTGCAGTGCTGGGTAGAGAAGCAGCAGGGCTGGTTAACCGGCCACAGGACCGTGGCCGTGCCTGACAAGGGAGAGGATGGCCTGTACTCAGCACTGGCTTATGTGATCCAGCGGCGTGCAGAGCTCCATGGGAAGACAGGTGCATCAGGCTGACTGGAGCCCAAGGCATGAAACACACTGTTTCTTTAACTCACCAAGCAACCTCTGCTGATAATCAGGACCCTCCCGTAGGCCCACGGTGGGAGACGGGAGACCGTGCCGCTGAGGGTCAAGAACTCCACTCTAGATCCTTCAGTGATTCTGCTTCTTAATTTCAATTGACTTGTTTACTTAATTTACAAATAATTTGGTTACTGTAAGTCTGCCTTTGAGAGACTGGGTCTACTGAAGAATTTAGTGCCTATGGTAAACGCAGTCAACATTAACTGAGTGAGAAAATGAATAAAATTAGGCTCTTTTGCCCTGAAGATTGAAGGATTGAAGGGAAATCCCTATAGGCAACGCCTCTCTGTGAGCAGCTGGAGAGGTAGTCTGCTGGCCTCTCCTGGGCTGTGAACAGCCCGCCATAATTGTTTCTGGATCAAACACGCAACTAATATGTTCCTAACAGAGACAAGTGCAAATAAAACCAGCTTTGGGGCCGGAGAGGTGGGGGCAGGGGGGATGCAGGGAGGAAGCCAGGGGAACTTTCACACTTCAGAGAATAATATAAGGCAACAAACAACCAACTACATTTCATAGTTCGTGGGCAGGGAAATGACAGCAGCTGACGCTGGGCTTCAGTTGGCTTTGTAGGTTTACAAGGACAGAGGATTGGCCCAAGGTATCCCAGATAGGGATGGAAATGTCTGTGAACTAGGAAGAAGGTGGGACACTTAAAACAGGAAGCTTAGGTTCTGAAGGGCTAGATATGATCCTGGAGACCAAAGGACTGACCAGATCTCACAGTGTCCCAGATGCCAGGCTGCTACAGGTTCATAAAGCAGAAACAGGCCTCAGAAGACCGACCAGGTAACGGTGCAAAGGCTGAGTCCCCAGAGCAAGGGACGAGAATTGAGAGAACAACTAAAATATTGATGCAGAAGTCTGATGAAAAGGGCGATTGAGTCTATTTGGGGAACTTTGTCCCTCCCTTCAACTCTCTAAATTTTTCTCCCATGCTCTATTATGTCAACTCAGCCCACTGTATTTTACTGGCTTCTGCTGTACACATATGATCTCACTTGACTGTCCAACATATGTGAGGTACCTACTCTTCCCCAATTTGTAGGTGAAGAACAAAGAGGCTATTCACAAGGTCAGAAAGTTGCCCAAAGTCATGCAGCTGATACCAAATAGCTGATCAGAGGCATAGCCCTGAATTCAAACACAGGTCTGCTGTGCTGAAAGTCAACAAGTCTCTGTGTGTGTGTCTGTCAGTGTGTGTGTGTGTGTGTGTGTGTGTGTGTGTGTGCATGTGCGTGTGTACAGTTTTCCTGCTAGCTAGGGAAATTAGAGAATATGATTTCTTAGCAGAAGCTTTTAAAAGTCAAGTTCTCTCTTTGGCACCTGGGTTTTTAAAATTCTTTTATATAAACATCACATTTAGTCCAGGAAGCATTTGCTTTCAACAGGCATTAATTACACATTAGATAAGTGAAATTCTCGAATATATTCAATCCTCAGTCATACGAACAGGGCCAGCACTAATTAACACAGTAAATCAAATAGGACTCGTGGCTTAAACCAGATAAAAGCTTATTATTCCTTTACAGGAAGAAAGTCCAGGAAGAAGCAGTCTACAGTGGTGTTAGTGGAACCACAGAACCGTCAAGGACCCACACTCCTATCTCCCTGCTCCACCATTCCTAACACAGGACCCTCCGTCTGTAAGGTCACTTCAAAACCAAATATATTACCAAAGCTCTAGCCATCCAGTCCATGATCCAGGCAGGCATGTGAGGAAGTAAGGATGGGCAAGAAAAAAATGCCCTGCCTCCATCTGTCCTGGTCATCAGGGGCACTTTCTAGAAGACGCTCTCAACAAATTCTACTTGGAACTAATTGGCCATTCCACGCCACAAGGGGATCTGGAAATGTGGCTTATGCTAAGCAGCAATGTGCTCAGTGAAAAATCTGTCACTCAGGAAGAAGGAGAGAATAGATCCTGAGTAGGCAACCAGCAGTCTGTGCCACCTAGATAACCTGAATCAGCAAGGAAGCCAAGAATTAATTTAAATTCAGGCAGTATTCTAGGATTCCATTTGCATGTGAATAATGGAAATCTGAACCTCTTTACAGCACTGTTTCTGCAGGCCAAAGAATGAAAACATTGGAAAACATATTTGAGGCTCTTTAAAAGTTTGTTTTTAATTTTTTTCATGACTTTTGGTATTTTAATGAGAGGTTGCTCCTGTCTAATAAACTTAATTTCCTGAGACCTATCAAAATTTTCTCTTACTGTGTTTCCAATATACGCTGTTAAAATAATGAGAGCAATATATGAGATGTGAGAAATACAGCTGTAGGGGGTGGGAAGGTTGAAGCTGGGTCTAGGAAGTGTTAACCCGTGAAAAGATGCTGCTGTTACACAAAGAACCCCCAACCTGAGCCTTTTCCCTGAGACCTCAGCTTGTCCACAGAACTGTGTTTTACCCTGAGAGTTGCAAGGTGAAAACTGCAATATTTTAAAAATCAACCCTGAAAAGGGGTATCTCGATTGCCTAGGACCATCAGAAATGGCCTCTTACTGGTCAAGTACGCTTCCCTGTACCCTTTAGCTTATTCCTAAATCAGCCAATATGGTTAGGATTAAAGTGACATTGAAAATATTTCAGGGTTAGAGTCCAGCTATTATGAAGCAATTCTGATTATGAGAACAGGACCAGCTATATCCATGATTCCCCAGACTTGGCTAATTTAGAGTGACTACATGAAACTACTCCGTAACCATGATTCCACATTTTCTTTTTTTTCATTTTTTTAATGTTTATTTATTTTTGACAGAGAGGGAGCCGGGGAGGGTCAGAGAGAGGGAGACACAGACTCCAAAGCAGGATCCAGGCTCTGAGCTGTCCTCACAGAGCCCGACACGGGGCTCAAACCCACAATCCGTGAGATCATGACCTGAGCCGAAGTCAGTCGCCTAACCGACCGAGCCACCCAGCTGTCCCTCCACATTTTCTGATTAGAAAAGAAAATTCTGCAGAATTTCCAGTACCTGCCATTTTTGAAACTTTAACAATAATCTAAGACCATTTTTCAACTAACACGGACTTTGGAAAACCATTGTCAGACAGTGCTGAGTTTGGGTAAACAGTTCCAGTTCACCTCTAAGTAAAATTGTGACCTATTTTTAGAGACCAGGGGTTTCAGTGTTTTGCTGTTCTAGAAATAAACATCATCATCATTCCTTCTCTTTCAATGAGCACAGCTGTCTGGGTGGGGATGTAAACATCCCCTGGCCGTGTTGTGAATCCAAACACAACAATGTCAGGCTGGTGTGTGAGAACCAGGAAATGAGGCTGACTCCAAATTGCACAAGAACTGATCTATTCTCATGATCAAACCTAAATGAAGTAAGACCTCCAAGATACACAATACACTTGGGCCTCTTAGCAATTAACCTTCTTTTGGTCAATCCAGGCTTCTTCTAGAACTGATGGAACTCTATATTAATCTTATTGTTTATTTTCTATGTCTTATGATGCCTTGACATTTTCGGGGGCCTAATTAGCCAGGGAGAGACTGCCCCTCCCTGGGTTGGTCAATTCCTAAGATAATAGGAACACACCTTTCGTATGCACCAACACTGGTGAATCCCCACGTGGCCATGCAAAGCGTGGCAGGCCTCCTCCTCTTAGGAAATAAGGTAATAAAAATCTTCTTTCACTACGAGAATCTACCCCCAAAACCAAAAGCACACTGTTAGCCAATTTGACAATAAATTATATTTAAAACAAAAATCTTCTTTCAATGGCATTCGTCTGTCTGTGCTGTCACTCAGTCACTTCTATAAATTAAAAATCCCATGGGCACCATCATGATACAGGCTCCCATTCACCAGTGCTTCAAAACATGGCAGCAAATGAAGATGGGCAAAGTCCCAGCTCTGTCTTCACCCATCATCCAGTCTGCCGGTTCAGTCTGTGTAGTGTTGGGGAAGTATGACAGCTGACAAGAGAAAAATATTTTCTCAACTGTGTAAAGATATCAGGAAAATCTCATCTCGCAAGGATCCAATACAATTTTCCTCCAGCTTTTCTCCTATGCTGAGAACAAGAAGGAGGTTCCTTACAGACAGCACAGCTCTCCTCACCAGGATGTAGGGTGCAGACTCAGACCCTCTTTACTCCCCGCCTGGAGCACTGTGGCCTCCCAGACTCATCTAGCGGTAACCAACCATGGCCTGTGGGCCAAATGTGGCCCACCGATCTGTCTTATTTGGCCATCACCGATCATATGTTTAAATATATTTAAGTCAACATTTTAAAATCATGAAATTTCACACACAAATCTAGATTTCCAGCCTCTTATAAAATTTGATTTCCCACACAGCAACCACAAGCTAGAGCTGAGGAGAGGGTGCCGCTTAGCTGTGTCCTCTCCAGGCCCGCACAGGCCCCCAGGCACTAACAGAGACAGCCTCTCTCGACTCCCCAGTGAAGCAGTGGGAGGTGAGTCATGGGAGGTGGGGATGGGGAGCCGTTAGGAATTAGGAGGAAAAGAAAGCATAACACAGTGAAAACTGGGGCACATTGAAGTGATTGCCAGAATAGGGAGGAATTTTCTCTACATCAGGACCAATAAGACTGGAGGCAGACACATGAATCCTGGCACACAAATGCAGGGCCACTTGAAACAGTAAACCTGCCCACCTAGAAGAAGGTGGGAAGATTTTTTTAACCCTCTCACCCTCTAAAACATGGTCACAAATGAAAATTATGAGAAAATAAAACAAAAGTAACAATATAAAAAGGTACAGCAACCAGGGAATAAATTAAGAAAGCTGTCAATAAAATAACACTCCCTTCTTGAAAAATTGCAAAGACAAAGACATGAAAAATATGAAATTGTTGGGGTGCCTGGGTGGCTGTCAGTTGGGCCTCCAACTAGCTCGGGCCATAATCTCACACTTCATGAGTTCAAGCCCCGCATTGGGCTCTGTGCTGACAGCTCAGAGCCTGGAGCCTCTTTCGAATTCTGTGTCTCCCTTTCTCTCTGCCCCTCCCCTGTTCGAGCTCTCTCTCTCTCTCTCTCTCTCTCTCTCTCTCTCCCTCTCTCAAAAATAAATAAACAGTAAAAAAATTTTTAAAGAAATTGAAATTGTTGAGATTATGAATATTTTTCCCCTCTTGTGCTGATTTGTATTTTCTCATTTTTCTAGGACTGCTTTTGTGATAATAAAAAAAAATGTAATAAAAAAATAAATAAAAATATCATTACTAATTCTAATTTTTAAAATACAAAATAAAATGACATGAGATGTCATATTGCCCATTACAACAGTGAGATAGACCTTTTAACTACCGACTATCTGGATAGCCAACATTTATTAAGTGCTTACTATGTACTGAATAATATGCTAAATGATTTATTACCAACTCAACTTGTCCTCATGCCATCCCACTTACATTTGAGAAACCGAGGTTCAGCAAAATTAAATAACTTATTTCAAGCCCCACAGCTAGTGTTGAAGAGACTCCCTCAGGTTCCACAGCTCAGCTCCCACCACCAGCTACACTGCCTCCTCAAGCACAGGCCTGCAGGGGGCGCTAGGAGATACCGTCGCGTGCTGTTGAGGGAAGTGAACTGGTACAATCTTTCTAGAAAGCAACGGTGCAACACAAGTCAAGGGCTTTGAAAATGTTTCCCATTCTTTGCAAATGATATCTCCAGGATACATGCTGAGAAAATAAGATTGGTTAAAAAATTTGCGAGCAGGATGTTCACAGTATCATTATACATTATAATGAGAAAATGGAAATAACTATATGTCAAAGAAGGGAACTAGTTACATAAATCATGCTGTTTCAATTTAAAATTGTTTTCCATGACTTCAATGACATAGCAAAATCTTAAATAGCAAAGCATGATGTAAAAGCATATTTCATAGAATTCTGTCTTGTAAATATAAAAAAAAACCTCTTTACATATACATGCATAGAAAAATGACTAAGAGAAAAATCACACAGTTATTTATTGTGATGAGGTTATAGATTTTTTCAGGTGTGTGCTTTCCATGTTTATTATGAGGAATGCATTCATATTTATACAAATGAATTTTCTTATACAAGTCATTCTTTAAAAGCCTGGTTTATATTCAACTTTCTGGATTACACCTGTTGCCTCAAACACACCTTTATTTAAATTTTTTTATTACATTTATTTATTTTTGAGAGACAGAGTGAGAGTGTGAGCACTGGGAGGCGCCGAGAGAGAAGGAGACACAGAATCCAAGGCAGGCTCCAGGCTCTGAGCAAGCGTTCAACACAGAGCTCGACACGGGGCTCAAAGCCACAAACCGTGAGATCATGACCTGAGCCGAAGTCGGACACTTAACCGACTGAGCCACCCAGGCGCCCCAAACACACCTGTATTTAAAAGGAATATTTTCTGGGGCGCCTGGGTGACTCAGTCGGTTAAGTGTCCGACTTCGGTTCAGGTCATGATCTCGGAGTTTGTGGGTGAGTTCAAGTCCCACATTGGCTCCCCACTGACAGTGCAGAGCCAGCTTGGGATTCTCTGTCTCTCCCTCTCTCTGCCCCCCCTTCCTCCTTCTCTGTCTTTCTCTCAAGATAAATAAATAAGCTTAAAGAAAAAAATTCTCTCTCCCTCTCCTTCTGCCCCTCCCCCACTAGCACTCTAAATAATAAATAAATAAATAAATGGAATGTTTTCAGGTTTTTAGAATGTATGGAATATATAACTAAATTTTAAATATTCCATATGGATAACATTACGTGATCATGTAACATAATAAATTTAACTCACATGGAGTCCAAAAAAATAAAATGTGATCATTATTAGAAATAAAATTAGAAACTGTTTTATTTGCAGCAAAGGTCTGTTTATCTTGAATCCAATCTACTAGAAAACTAAGATAAACATAATTATTCCGTGCTGTACAATCAAAGGGTGATTACTGTTCATAATGGTGACTTTAAGGCATCGCCAAGATGCTGATGTACCTTCTAAGTCACCAAAGAAAGATTGCACTACATTTAGAATAGCTTCATTGTTAACACTATTTCATTGTGCTGAATTTTCTGAAAATTAGTTAACCCACATTTGACAGGTGTAGTTACTCTCAGTAAGCTAAAATTGTTAACCGGAATACTCTATTCCCAAGACTTGGGAAGAAATTGGAGTACACTATATATTCACTGAAAATTGTTCAGAAAGTGGAGAGCACGAGGAATGCCTGGGTGGCTCAGTGGGTTAAGCGTCTGACTTCGGCTCACGTCATGATCTCCGGGTCTGTGAGTTCTAGCCCCCGTCAGGCTCTGTGCTGACAGCTCAGAGCCTGGAGCCTGCTTCAGATCCTGTGTCTCCCTCTCTCTGTCCCTTCCCTGCTCGTGCTCTGTCTCTCCCTCTTAAAAGTAAATAAACATTTATAAATTAAAAAAATTATATTTTTAAAATATAAAAAATATAAAAAATTTATATTTAAAAAAATTTTTTTAATTAAAAAAGAAAGTGGAGAGCATGAAATACCTCTGGGCTCTTCACACTAAGCTTACCCTTATGATGTGGGGGCTGGGAGTTATAAAGAATTTACAGAACTGGTAAAAAGAGAAAGAAATCCTGCAGGTGGCTCAAGAGAACCTGGGAAGGTCCTGTGTAAAGATAATGTGATGTTGGGACTGTCAGGTTCCATTAGCAAAGGGATATGAAGGGAAACTTCAACACAACTGCTAAAAAGAGGTTAGAAGCCAGAAGGATTTTGGCAGGCGCTGGGCTTGGAGCGGGTCCCGCTGTGGGAACTGCAGGATGCTCTCTGCAGAGGACAATGGCAGGGAACTATTCTTCTCAGGGTTCCCTGGTAGAAACACAATGTGCCCCCACGCTGAGAAATGGAAAACAAGGCTGCAAAGCCTTCAGGTTTGGGGCAGCAGCCCAAGCAGGGATCACCCATGCTGCCCTGAGGAGCTTCTTCAGGTTTCCTGAAATCACAGGCTTGCTGCCTGGGACCGGGCGGCTCGTGAATTTTTGTGCTGACCGAGATGCAGAGAAGCCGCAGGTTTCACCGTAGGTGAGTAGTGCCTGATGGTGGTAGTGTTTCCCTCCCCTGAGAGTCAAGATCCACAGAGAGAATGGCAGGATAGCCAGCATCGCAGATGCATTAGGGCCTTCTGGATTTATTCATGAACAACCCAAATTGAGGAATTAGGGGAGTACTTGTTCTCAGAAATAACACTCTAGTACCAGGAAATCCATACAGCCAGTAGCTAAATGCACTGTTTCTGTCTACAGCCGCACTGTCCAATATGGCAGCCACTAGCCATGTGTGGCTATTCAAATTAGTTTAAATTAGATATAAGTAAAAATTCAGGGGGCACCTGGGTGCTCAGTTGCTCAGTAGGTCAAGCAACGGACTTTTGATTTCAGCTCAGGTCGTGATCTCTTGGTTCACGGGATCAAGCCTTGCTGATCTCTGTGCTGACAGCACGGGTCCTGCTTTGGATTGTCCTTCTCCCTCTCTTTCTTCCTCTCTCTCTCTCTCTCTCTGTGTCTCTCAAAATAAATAAACATTTTTTAAAATTCAGTTCCTCAGTCACTCTAGCCACATTTCAAGTGCTCAATAGCCACATGTGGCTAGTGGCTATGGCATCAGACCGTGCAAATACAGAATATTTCCATCATCACAGAGAGTTCTATTAAATTTGTATTGAAACCAACATTGATCTATAAATGGAGCAGAATACAAGGGTCTTATGATGAATGTTTAAGACAACATGCAAAATTCAGTAAATGTTTGTGCTTGCACCTGGTGCTTTGAGCTAACCCTCCAGGGCCTCCAGGAATACCAATTCATCCTCCCCTTGCTGCGAGTGATTCAGCAGGAAAGGCTGAGAAGCACTGTGATAGCGGTCAGCACCTAGAACATTGCATCAGGCACCTATCACATACTGCTTAATCGGTTTCATGAACCAGAGGGAACACGAGATTTTGAGGTAAAGGCTATTCTCTTGGACTCCTTCTGCTTCTGAGCAGCTCCCTACCCACAGGCAATAATAATCAGTGACTTTCAAAGGCGGAAAAGTAAGTTTGACATTTTTTTTTCCACTCCAGGTCTTCAGGACCCCGGCTTCCCTTCCCTCCCATCATTTGGCTGAGCTAAAAGAACTGGTGGAGAATCACAGGCAAGCTTACCCAGTTCCCTCCAGCTTGAAGACAGGCCAGCTCTTCTCAGAAAGGGGCAAATGTTTTTGACTCAAGGGTTCTTTCCCGAGTAATTTTAGCATTTATTAGTCATTGTGTGCTCTAGAATACTCGGGTGTCTCTAAGGACCTCCTGCTTCCTGCGCCCGATGTTTTAACCTCCACCCCACCTTCATGAGGTTCATGCAGCTCAAGAAGAATGCACTCTAGTGCAACAATTGACTGTATCTTGAGCACAATAAGTCAATCTTTAAAAAAAAAAGGGGGGGGTTGAAAGTCAAACCTTGTAAAATAATTCAGACATTTTATAGTGTTGTTCTGATTACATACAATTCCCACAAGAAGGGAAGTACCTTTAAAATAAGGACTATTCAATACTAGTACAGGATTTCCTCTTGTTGTTGATAATTTCCTCCTAACAGAAGACACGACGTAGTCCAAACCAGATTCAAAGGAGGTGTCCAGAGACAACGCGGCATCTACATTCTGCAGGGAACATTGTTCGATCTAATTGATGTTTTCCTTGCAAGGCAATAGAGTGACTGAAACTATTTTTATCCAGAACAAAATAGGTTCCCTCACAACTTATGATTCCTGCATCCCCCTCCCCCAGCTAGTTTTATATATAGTCAGAATCACAACGTGTACCTTTCCAAAGTCAAACAATTCCATGAAACAAGTTATAAACAATAGGAAAACTGAAATGCCAAACTATGTTCTCACTCAGCAGGCAAATCTTTACCAGCCATTGAGTTTTGAATTGTAGAAATTCTGGTTCAAGCATTATATGTTCAATGGATTCTGTCTTCTCAGCCGATATGGTGTCTTGAAAAGGATCCTCAACCTTCATGAAATTGAATATCTTTTTCTTTGCTAGGGACATAGCAGATATATCAATCAGTTTAAGTTACCTGTAGAGGCCAATGCCTTTAGTTATATACGGTCAGTTTCTCTCAGCAGACAATAAACCTTGACTCTTGTACATGCAAGGGCAGTAAATCAGTAAGCACGTTTTGGAAGAACATTTTTCCAATTTCCTCCCTTCAGTCAGAGAGACACAATTCAACCTTCACAATCTGGCCTGACTTTCTAGAAATAGACTAAGGTCAGCCTTTTGTCCAACTGCATAAACATACCTTATGAAGAAGGTGGTTCTTACTTGAGCTTGAATTAGATAAAAGCTATGGTGATGAGAAATACAACTGCCCAGAAGGGGGGGGGGGGGGGGAAGGCAGCAAAATAGTAATAGGAAACATTTAAGAGCCTATCATCACACAGACTTTTTAGAATGTTAACACGAGAATGTCATAAAGTAGGACACCAGTCAGCATGGCCCCGACTTCAATTCTGGGCATTCAAGAAATGTTTTTGAATGAATAAATGAAGAATGAATGCATAATCTGATTCATTTTTCCAGGCATATTATGTTTTCCAGGTTACACCAGCAATCCGGTGGTTAAAATAGACTTATAATAAGAGCATAAAAACATTACTTCTTTGGCTTCATTTACTCCCACTACCATGTACGTAAAAGCTAAGAAGCGGGGCTCGAAATTCAGATAGAATATTACTCGCTGTACTCGCAATACTTACTCGCTGTGTGCTAGCCCTGGGCAAGTTACTTTCTCTGGAAACTCAGTTTCCTCATCTGTAGAGCAACTATAATCATGGAACCTACTTTATTGTGCTGTGAACATTAAAGGAAATAAGGGTGTAGAGAGCCAAACCAGATGCCCGGCCCATCATAATCATATGCTATTATAAACTATTACATTATTATAAATTTGATTATGTATTATTAAACTATTGTTTTGTGCTGATTATGGTGGCCCCTCTCAACCCCGGTCCCCCCTGGCTGGTTTGTTTTAGTGGCCCAGAGAAGGTTCACATGTTCTTTTGGCCTCAAGGTGATATTGTTCTCTCCTACTTAACAGCTGCTACCAAAGTTGTCCCTGTCACCACAACACTGCCAAGACCACAGGAGCATCGTGTCTTCCCTGCATCCCTTCCAGATGCTTTGCACTCAGAAGACTCCCTTTGCAGGAGCAGGGACTGTTCCATCAGGCTTTGACGGCGACCTGTAGAGAAAACATCCTTCATCCCAAATCATGCCGGGCTGTAGTTGAACTGGAGTTCTCAGTGCTATATGATAATTTCAGTGAAATGCCTTCTTAATATTCTGGACCCTCTTTATTGCAGACCCGACATGGACCCTTGGGGATGGAGCTGGAAGAAAATCTAGATGGCAGATGCCACGTTGTGTTCAAAACAACCATTGTCTTCTAAGGCTGTTGTCCTTGTCTTATTGTTTCCTCTTCCCCTGAGTTCTGCTGGGAAGTCACCTGAGTCCCTCCTATAAATCATCTTCTCTCCCCTAGACGCCCGACTGGACTGCATCCTTAGGCAGAGCCAGCCTGGGGACCCTGACTGAGGCCTATCACCCAGACCCGACCCTGAGTTCAAAATGAAGAGCAGTTCTTCAAGTTTGGAATTATTTGGCCAAAGTATCATGAAATACTACATGAGAAAATACCAACGTGCAAGCCCAGATCCCTGCAGAGGCTGCAGAAGGTTTTAGCAAGTGGAAGATGCCATTTGTCCACATTACTAGTCTTATGCAAGGGGACCGCTGACCTCAACTCATCAAGGTCCCACAGGTTACAGCTTTTCAATCTTCTCACTCCCCAAATAATACTTTTTGCCCCAGGGCAGCTTTGTCACATTGGACTTGCAGCCTCGGCTACACACTGTACATATGTCATTGTCACCCTTGCATCCTGAGAGCCGAAGGGATTTATCATTCAGCAAGAAAGGACTTTTAGTAGAAACCTTAATGAAGCCCACTTAGTACAACCAGAATGTATAGGGCCTGAAGCTTATATAATTTTGGAGGCTACTTTAAGCATAAGAAAATAATTTCTTGGGGTGCCTGAGTGGTTCAGTCAGTTAAGCAATCTACCCTTGATTTCGGCTCAGGTCATGATCTCCTGGTCATGAGACCAAGCCCCACGTCAGCCTCCACACTAAAGCTTGGAGCCTGCTTGGGATTTTCTCTCTCCCTCTCTCTCTCTGCCCCTATCCTGCTTGTGCTCTCACTCTGTCTCTCAAAATAAATAAACAAAATTTTAAATAATAATACTCTCTTTTTACAAGCTTTACAAACATACTTGACCAGGTAGACACATGGCCCTCCCCGGCTTCAGAAGGGGCCCGAGCAGTGCAGAGCCCTGAGGTCCTGCCATGCACCCACCTCCCACTTAGCTCTTTGTCCTTGCTGCTGCCGCCGCCCCCTCCCACCCCCCATCCCTGAGTAAACGCAAACACAAACACTCAGTCCCTCAGTTGATTGTTTTAAATCTGGAGATAGCCTTGTGAGCAGTTGGGGGTGGGGTGCCCCCCCATCATTCATTCTGCCAGCCGTATGGAGGCTGATCACAAACACACCCACAAGTAACATTTTTGTGTCATTTTAACTTGGTTTGGTCCAAATTCCTAATTGTCTAGTAGTCTGGAAATTTTCTTTTTGATTCTTAGCTTTAAATTTCGTTTCTCTGCTGTTATGTATGCTGAGAAACAATCTTTTTTATCTCGTTGCACTGAGCATCCTTGCAGCCCCCTCCCCTGACCGCAGAGGGGAGGGGTGCAGTATTGTTTTGTTTTGTTTTGTTCCTAAACCCTACAAATAATAGAAGAAATGATATTGTTTGTATTGGGTGCACCTGCTTCCCTAAACCAGAGTGAGGTGTTTTGTTTTTTTTTTTCCTCTCCACCCCCACTGTCCTTTTATCTCGGCTACGCATGCTTTGTTGTTTGGTGGGAATTTAAGTGGCTCCTGCTTTCTTAGGGAACTTCCTATCCCAGGGAATTCAGAGATTCTCCCCAGGGGCCCCCAGAGACTGTATTGTTTTATTGCTCCCACCTTACCTCACCCCCATTCCACATAAATCACATAAACACGCACCCAAACATGCAAGATGTTTTTAAAGGAGCAAAAGAAATGCAATTTTGAAAAGGTTTCCTGCGTGTGTGTGTGTGTGTGTGTATGGTTGAATATGTGTTTACATACATGTGTGCAGGTTACAAAAAGAGAAAATATAAGTGTGTGTGGTTTTCTATGTGCATTCTCTTAAGCCTTCAATACAACAAAAGTAAATCTGATCATTTCTTCTATTGCTACCTTTGCTTTTCTCCAGGTTACAAGACAGCCCGAGGTGATCAGCAACTTGTCACACCCTCTTCTTTGTTCCAGGCACTTCTTTCCCCAGCGCCAGTCTCAGCCCCTGATTTGGAGTCTCTGGATAGCACCTACCACAAAGCCGACCCCATAGACTATGCTGGCTGTACAGTACAGCGAGAAAGGCAGTGAGCCCTTCTAATTCCATTTTGTGACTCATGCCAGAATCATGCCCTGCGTCATTTTTGCGCCCCCAGCTCCCGGCAAAGAGCCTCACACACAGGACATGCTCCATATACATTTGTAGAATGAATATCAAGTGATATGACTTTGGGCTACTCACTTTGTGGCCCTGGCTCTGATTTTCTTCCTGGTAAATAAGTCAGATGATTCCTTGAAATTTTGCTTAACACAATTATGATGCTCTTTGTCTAAAATGGATTTGGATTTACCTCTTCATATCAGGAGTAGATGCATACAACAGAAAAAAAAAACAAAACTGTATCTCAGGAAAGATGAAATTCCCTCTCATGTAAAACAAGTCCAAAAGCGGGCCTTTCGGAGTTCCAAGCGCTCATCCGGGACCCAGACCACCATCTTTCTGCATTGGCATCCTCAGTCTAGGAGAGATGGGATAGTTAATAGCCAACATGTCCTCCTACTAGATCAGCAGGAGGAGAAAGTGCAGGAAGATAAGAGGTCCCCCTTTGCAGCTGAGCCCCAGTGCTCTGTCCTGAAAATGTCACCCAACATTTTGCTTGTATCTCATGGGCCAAAATGTTGTCACATGGCCAACCTTGCCTGCGAGGACCTATATATATTCTTTTAGGTGAGCACAATATTGCCCCAAAGAAAAACTGGGGTTGTATTACCAAGGAAGAAAGGGAGAATGGATATCGGTAGCTAGCAGCCATCTTGCCATACCTGTTCATCACTCTTTGGCCAGATTTGCCTCTGAGGCAGCTTTTCCACTATCTGCCTCTTCTTTAAGATCTTTTTTTAACGTTTATTTACCTTTGAGACAGAGAGAGACAGAACATGAATGGGGGAGGGTCAGAGAAAGGGAGACACAGAATCAGAAGCAGGCTCCAGGCTCTGAGCTGTCAGCACAGAGCCCGACGCGGGGCTCGAACTCACAGACCGCAAGATCATGACCTGAGCTGAAGTGGGACGCTTAACCGACTGAGCCACCCAGGTGCCCCTTTAAGATCTTAAATAAGGTTTCTCAAATCCTGATGACATTTCGCCAGTCCTTGAACAACATGAGCGAAAGGGGGGGAAATGCATTGTACTTTTCTCTCTCTCTCTCTCTCTCTCTCTCTCTTTCTCTTTCTTTCTTTTATTTTTTGCATTGCACTTTTCAAATACTAAGTTTATAATTAAATCTATTTGGCTTAAAGGATTGCCCTTTATTTTGTGGGTATATCATTTTTTCCTATCTTTCACATGAAAAGTCGTTTTCATCAAATGTTGTTCAGGGAAGGTGATAGTTTATTTTTACTGATGACCTTAGTGTGAAAAATAAAAAATTGTGAACTGTATGTCAGTCACCTGATTTTTTTTTTTTTTACCCTGGTCCTTCAAATTTAAAAAGTCCTTCACATTTAAAAACAAGCGATGCTTAGGGCTTCTCTCCCCCACCTCCCTCCTCTGAGGAAGAAGGATGAGGAAAGTAGACTAGAAAAGTCTGTGCCCCATCAGTAATAACAGAGAAATAGAGAACAGAGTTGTGGTTCATCCCAGAGGAACATAAATCTTCTCAGCTCTTGATGTCAAGGGAACTGCATGAGAGGGATGTCCTCAATATACAGAAATGAGGGTCTGGTTCCTGAATTCTGCCTACCTCAGATCAAATGCCGCCCCCAGAACATACCCGCTGAGTGATATTAAACAAGTTACTTAACTATGCCTAATTTACAACTGTAAAAGGGGGATAATAGTCGAATCTCTCAAATGACTTTTATGAGGATTAAATTAGAAAATACACATAAACAGAGGCACCTGGGCAGCTCAGTTGGTTAAGCATCGGACTCTTGGTTTCGGCTCAGGTCATAATCTCGCAGTTTGTGAGATCGAGCCCTGCTAGGGATTCTCTCTCTCCCTCTTTCTCTGCCCTTGCCCTGCTCACTCTCAAAAAATAATAATAAAAGCCTCTGAGGCCAGGACATTATTTAAAAAAACAAAGAGAGTGCATATAAACAGTTTAGGGGCGCCTGGGTGGCTCAGTCAGTTAAGTGTCCGACTTCGGCTCAGGTCATGATCTCACGGCTCGTGAGTTCGAGCCCCGCGTCGGGCTCTGCTGACAGCTCAGAGCCGGGAGCCTGTTTCAGATTCTGTGTCTCCCTCTCTCTCTCTGACCCTCCCCCGTTCATCCTCTGTCTCTCTCTGTCTCAAAAAAAAAAAAGTAAATAAACGTTAAAAAAAAAAAATTTAGGGGCGCCTGGGTGGCGCAGTCGGTTAAGCGTCCGACTTCAGCCAGGTCACGATCTCGCGGTCCGTGAGTTCGAGCCCTGCGTCGGGCTCTGGGCTGATGGCTCGGAGCCCGGAGCCTGTTTCCGATTCTGTGTCTCCCTCTCTCTCTGCCCCTCCCCCGTTCATGCTCTGTCTCTCTCTGTCCCAAAATTAAAAAAAAAAAAAAAAAAAAAAAAAAATTTAAACAGTTTAGCATGGTGCCTGACACATAGGATATAGTCAACAAATGTTATGTATTATAGAATTTGAGTCACCTGTGAATAAGCAAAAAGCCAAAATTATCAATGGCTCAAATACATAAATGTTTACTTTTTCTCTTCTGCAATGTAGGTCCAGAGGCGGTCAGTCCAAAGACTGACTGGAAGAACAGTTCCTGGGACACCAGAGACCCCAATCCTTCTATCTTTCTGTTCTACGGCCCTCTGCTCCTTGCCGTGTGAGCCTACATAGTTCTGGAGCTCCAACCAACACATCCACATGCAAGAAGCAGAAATGGCCTGGGGTGCCTGGGTGGCTCAGTCGGTTAAGCCACCGACTTCGGCTCAGGTCATGATCTCACAGTTCATGAGACAGCATGGTTCATGCTGACAGCTCAGAGCCTGGAGCCTGTTTCAGATTCTGCGTCTCCCTCTCTCTCTGCTCCTCCCCCCGCCCCACTTGCGCTCTCTCTCTCTCCCTCTTTCTCAAAAATAATAAACATTAAAAAAAAAAAATCAAAAAGAAATGGCCTAAGAAGATTGCACCTCTACCTTGACTTTCGAAAGCTCTGCACAGCACTTCTGATTCTAGCACACTGAGCAGAACTTAGCCTCATGATCACACCACACCCAGAGGCTTAGAAGACTGGGTGTATTGCTGTCCTGTAAAAAAAACCCCTGAGATTCTGTTAATAAAAAAAAAAAAAAAAAAAAAAAAAAAGGACAGAGAGAGAAGGAGGGGTGTCACAGGCATACAGTAACCTTTGCCATCGATGGGATTGTTGATGGTGTTATTATTACGGAAGACAGGACTCTGGGAAAGGGGAGCAGGTGGAAGCCAGAGATTCTGAGAGTCACCCGTGTCACAGGTGGTGAGGAAGCTGATGGGGGCAAGAAGAGTTCTGAAGGAGTGACAGGATCACATATCCCAGAATCATCTAGGGGCTAGTTAAACACATAGGCCTCCAAGGTTCAAACAACTCCTCCCGCCCCCCACCCAGTTCAAATTCAATAGATCCGGGCTCAGCCAAGCGCCCGTTGCAGAGTCTGATGCAACAGGCCCATGAACCAGTCTGGCTCAGGGGCAGGTTACTTCTTTGCCGGCAGTACCTACGGGATTTCTGCTCCAATGCAAGTACAGAGTTAGGACTGACCCCAGGCCACGGGAAGGCGTGATAATAGAAGAGTCTAAGGGCTTTTTCCCTCCCCTAAAAATTCACCTAGAGATCAAATTTTTAATCAACTTAGAAAGGATGGGCATATGTATTGTTATTTAATTCCAAAATAATTGATCTAATTATATTACATTGCTCAGAGTGCCTGATATAAAGTAGCAAGAATATAGAAACACCTTTATTACCATAAAGATATTTATGTAAGTGTAAAGAGAAACCACGACAGGGGCGCCTGGGTGGCTCAGTCAGTTGGGCGTCCGACTTCAGCTCAGGTCACGATCTCGTGGTCCGTGAGTTCGAGCCCCACATCGGGCTCTGGGCTGATGGCCCAGAGCCTGGAGCCTGCTTCCGATTCTGTGTCTCCCTCTCTCTCTGCCCCTCCCCCGTTCATGCTCTGTCTCTCTCTGTCTCAAAAATAAATAAACGTTAAAAAAAAAAAAGAGAAACCACGACAGACTTTGCAAGTTTTGCTCAAACACCAATGACAGTCACTGCAAAGTGAGGGTTGATGAGACCAACGTTTGCCCACACTACACAGAGCAGTTTGCTTTTGAAGAGATGTCCCAGGAAAAGCAGGGATGTCGGAACTCTTACAAACTGGGCCCGTAGTGGGGTTCAGATTCTTCTGCATGGCTATCAGGGCAGGCTATTAGGGGGCCACACCCTCCATAGTAATAACTTCCTCACCGCCAACCCCCCAGTGATGCTACCCACAGCCCATGAACGAAGTTGGCTCCGTCCTTACTGATCTACTGCCGGACAACAGGCCTCAGCTAAGAGAACTGCAGGGTTTTCTCCGGACTCACAGGTTTGGTGCCGAACCCTCTCCTCGGTCCGTGTTCTCCTGCTCCTGGCGGCCCTAGCATCTGACATCGCTTCTCCGTCTCCCGTTTCTGACCTCCCTTGGCCCTTAATACTTCACACCCAGACACGTTTGCTCATTGGCCCCTTCGTAATCAATAAGTTTCCAGTCCTTCTGTGTCACCTCCCAAATGTAAACCAACTCTGTCTGCCCCCCATCTCGACGCCGCCATGCTTTGTGCGATGTATCTGCCTGGGTCAACCTGCCCGGTAAGCAAGAATGAGATGCTTTCAGTAGTGACACAACAGGAAGAGCAGGCATACGTTTGTACAGAAAAAATTCCCCAAAGCACCATTGTTCCTTTTTTTTCTGCACACAGTTTTCACTGGTGCTCTACACATAGCACTGTCCTCATAACAGAGATAAGCACAGGAAGGAAGGAAGGAAGGAAGGAAGGAAGGAAGGAAGGAAGGAGAAGAGAGAGGGAGGAGAGGAAACAGAAGAAGGAGAGTAAAAAATATTTACCAAAAAATAGATGTCATTCTCTTTGGAGGTCTGGCAAACCCCAAGCCCCAGAAAGCTAATGTTGCAGTCCCATGATGAGATAAAGCATGTTCGCTTGAAGTGGCTAGTTAACCAAGTCACACATTCCTGTATCCAAATGATACATGCTTTCATGGAAAAGGAAGGTTAGGTCAACTCAAGGGAAGTGCCAGTGAAGATCAACATTGACAGTGAGAACCGCAGCTTATGTCCTGGACATTAAATGTTACAGGAACACAGAGCAAAGTGAAGAAGCAGGCTGGAGGAGACAGGAAAGGAGGCAAATCTTCTAGACCAGATTACCAAGAACTCAAGGTAGGTGGGATCTTTTATTAAGAATTGGACTAATCCTGGGACATCTGGGTGGCCCAGTTGGTTAAGCATCCGACTTTGGCTCAGTTCTTTGATCTTACCATTTGTGGGTTCAAGCCCTGGGCTGGGCTCTGTACTGACAGTTGAGAGCCTGTAGTCTGCTTCAGATTCTGTGTCTCCCTCTCTCTACCCCTTTCTCTCTCTCTCTCTCTCTCTCTCTCTCTCAAATAAATAAACATTAAAAAACAAAGAATTGGACTAATCCTGCATGACTCCTTTGTTAGCTGTTTACCACTTGGCCCCACTTTCTTCTTCTGACAGTCTATCTCTGCAGGGAGTGCTTAGCGACACACAGTGGACCCTTCTGCAGTGTTTCCTTCAGAGGGTAGCTGTTGACTTCCCTCTGCCCAGGAGAAGATGTCTACAAGCCACATGTCTGGAGCTGGACAAGAGGGCCAGTTTCACAGCTCCTGATCAGCAGCCACAGGTCACTGTCTTCGGAAGGGAGTCAACTCCAAATCTACAGAAAAATGAACGTTAGGCCAACTCAAGGGAAATAGCACTGAAAATCAACATTGACGTTGAGAACCACACTTTATGTCCCACCCACCCCGATTGCTGAGCCAAGTATGTTGCTCTTTTACAAGCGTCCTGAGTAAAAGCCCAACATCCACAGCCTGCTTGGTGTACTTGTGATCACCCTCACCAGCAACCTGCCTCTCAGCAACCGGCCTCTCCCCTGTTGCCTGAAGAGTTTGCCCCAAGCTCCGCACGACTCTCCTTTCACTTTCCTACAGCACTAACAATCTAGGCTGCACGTTGTTTGAATCGTGTGAACGATTTTTTAAAATATTAATGCCACCTCTAGAACATCTGATTTAGCTGGTCTGGGGTTCTCTCAGTCTCCCCAGGTGACTTTCACACGCAGGCAAGTTGAGGTCAGCCATCCAAAAAGGCATCGTTAACAGGAAGTTAGTGTTTTCAGATTCTAGCTGAGGTTTGAGGGGGTCATGAAGACATAATTAATGTCAGAAGATGAAAAACAATTTGAAACTCTTGTGTCCTTGAAAACATCCCTCAGTCTGTCCCCTCCTTTAGGCAGTTCTTCCTGCTGCAGAGAGATTAACACCAGCTACCACTCAATTTCACTTCTGCAGGTCCCTCTCTGCCCTACAAGCCCCCTTTCCTCCCCAACCCAAGTGCCCTGCCTTCAACTCTGGCATTTCTTCACACCAACCTCAGCCATAATATAATAAGCAATGCCCCCACAAAACCACAGGAACAAGAAGCTGTGAGGTTAATGAAGGGACTAGTTGAACCTCTGTAGCGGGCCAGCTGGGAATCTGGAAATCTGGGAATCAAGCTGTGCCTTCCAAAGACATTCCACCTGCTCGTGGTTTCATGGTCCAATTACAATATATAGCGATAGATCTGGATGCTCTGACTGCCTAGGACTTCCAGGAGTACACAGGGGTTATAGGATCTCTGGTTAGCTGGCACCTCTTTCTTTCCCCCAGATCTGGCGAGATTGGAGAGAAGGAAACCCTCACCTCCCAACATTCTGGAATGAGGTGCCTCCCTTCCCTCATCTGTTGTCCCTGCTCCCATGCCCCCTATCCCTCTGCTTCTCTACCCTTTCACCCCAGCCCTAACCACAATGCAGAAGCTGAGGACTTTCGGTGGCCCAGGTAAAAATGAGAGGTGAGCAGGCAGAAGACAGGCTTCGGTTACTATGCTTTGTCATGAAGAGCACACCGAAACTGCCATGCCTCACATGTCACAGCCACACACACCCACCACCGTGCTGCCCCCACCCACCACCACACCAGAAGACGCCCTCTCCTATGTGGAATTTGGTGTTCCTTGGAGGCCCTCCAGATCAAACCCAAATAACTTTTTCAATTAGTATTCGTTTTTCTTCCTGACACCCCTATGATATGCCAGCCCCTGCACTAAGTACTTTAGACACATCATCCTCATTTATCCTCACAGCTACCCCAGCCCCACGAGCAAGCTTCTGTCAATACCGCATTTCTCAGAGGAAGATTAAAGCTTGACAAGTTTATGTAATTCACTCGGTGTTTCAGCTGGTAATCTGAATTCGTGCCAAATTTAATTCCAGACATTTCTCTATAATAAAAGAGCTTTAGGTTTAAGACCATCTAGATCAGTGGTATTAAAGCTTTTTGGATTGTGTGATATTGTTACTTATTATAAGATATACGTGTGTCCTATATTTGGCAGAGTTCCTAAAACCCTTGAAATTCCCTAAGTGATAAGTGCATTAAAGGTCTTTTGATTTCCATAACAAGCCCTTTTCAACCACCCCTGCATTTATGTTAATAAAATGACTTCTGGAAAAAGCACCTAAGGATGTAGGCTGGTTGCCAGAACCAACCAAGTAATTAGACAGCTGAAACTTTCAATCCCACCCCCAAACTTCCAAGGAGGGGAGAGGGCCTGGCTATCGAGTTCAGTCACGAATGGCCAATGATTTAATCAATCATGCCTACTTAATGAAGCCTTCCTAGAAACCCAAAGGGGTTTAAATGCTCCTGTACGCGGGCTCCTTGTGTACCTTTTCATCTGGCTATTTGTCTGTATCCTTTATAATAAACTGATAAACTTAAGTAAATGTTTCTCTGAGTGCTGCAAGCCACTCTAGCAAATTAATGCAACCAGAGAAGGAGGTCATCGGAACCTCCAGTCAATAGCCACTAAGTCAGAAGCACAAGTGACAAACTGGACCCGCGATTGTCATCTGAAGTGGGGCAGGGGGTTACAATCTCTTTAGGAATGAGCCCTTAGCCTGTGGGACCTGACACTATCTCCAGGGAGATAGCGTCAGGATCGAGTTAAAGTGTAGGACACCCAGGCAGTGCCTCCTGAGAACTGGAGAATTGTTTGGTGGCATGGAAAACACACACATTGGAGATTACTTACTCTGTAGGATGATTTTGAAAAATTATCTCTAACACATTTAAAAATTGACATCTAAAATTTTTCCTATGTTTAAATAGTGCCAAATTTTGCAATTTTTATGGCATATCATTGATGTCTAAGGTGACATTCAAGGGCGTCAGGGAAAGCAAGATACTATAATGACTTGATGCCAGCCATTCCCTTTGTTGGAAATTCAAGAACAAGTTCCTCTTCGTGGGAAATGATACATCATTCCATTTTCTCTTTGAATTCCTATTGCCATTCCACTTCCCCACAGAATTTGATCCTAGTAAGATTTTTATGTTTGGAAGTATTTTCTTGATCTAGTATAATTTTCTCCATTACAGATGTGCACATATCTGTTTTTATTTCTTGTGACCATAAAGCTCTAACGTATGGAAAGAATGGAAAGAAGGAAGGAAGGAAAGGAGTGAGGGAGGTATAAGGGATAGGAAGAAAGGAAACAAGGAAGGAAAATTCTAGATTGAGTTATTAGTACTATACCGTTGATCAAATAATGTTTTGATAACTTTATTATTAAAAGTAAAATGCTATTGTATGTGCATCTCTTTGCCATAAAATGAATAAGGCTTTTGCCCCCAAAGTAGCTCATGTAAAAGTAGATGAATATTGCCAAAAGTCTCATTCTGATGATTCATCACCAAATTATTAGTAACGTCCCACCAGCTGAGAATTTAGGTCAGTCTTTTTTTTTTTTTTTTAAATTTTTTTTTTCAACGTTTATTTATTTTTGGGACAGAGAGAGACAGAGCATGAACGGGGGAGGGGCAGAGAGAGAGGGAGACACAGAATCGGAAACAGGCTCCAGGCTCTGAGCCATCAGCCCAGAGCCCGACGCGGGGCTCGAACTCACGGACCGCGAGATCGTGACCTGGCTGAAGTCGGACGCTTAACCGACTGCACCACCCAGGCGCCCCGGGTCAGTCTTTATTTTAATGAAAGCAAAGAATCGTAAAGTACCTAATTTTCCAAAAATATTTATTACACAGTCATTAGTCAGCCCCTTTCCCAATTTCCAGGAAATATACTAAAAAGATTTACCAAGTCTTATTAAAGGAACTATTAATTATTCCAGTTTCTCTTCTACCTAGAGGGACCTAAAGGCAGAGTATTGAGAGTAACCAGAAAGAACTACATCAGTTTAAGGCAAGGGAGGCAGGGGAGCAAGAAAGCCTTCTGGCATTCACATTTCTTACTGATGCTCTCTCTGCTTTGTTCTTACCTGACTCCTCAGAGAGGCTGCAACCTTTAACAGCATGTTGAGGATGTAAGAAGCAAGGTTATTAAATCCTCGTTGCCATCATTCCCACCACCCCCTCGATATCTCAGAATTCAGAACATATGAACATGAACCAAAACACCCTATTTTATAGCTCATGTTCTGCCCATAACAAAATACATGTTAGACAGGCAGAAATAGGAAACCAAAGGTAAGTTGATGGTGCCCCAGTTATCGTTAAGGAAGACTTCCCTGAAGCCAAGTTTAAGAACTGTCCCTTTGTTTGGTGTCCTGTAAGTTTCTGTGTCCCCAGGTCTGGGATGGGTAAGGGGCCTGGCTTTCTTTTGTAATACAGGGGGAAGGCTGCCAAAGGCAGGGAGGTGGGAAAGTTGAACTTGCAAGTCAAGAATTGTATACCTGTGGTGGTTTAGCATTTGGGGATCGATGCTTACAGAGCATGTGTCTGTGTATCCTTCGCCCCTGGGAAGTCTTAGAAGCCCTAGTCTATTTCCACCTGAAGCTTTTGCACAACATCTAAGGTGGACCAGTGCCTGCTTCGCTGCCCTCTGCTCAGGGAGCTCATCTTCTCCCAAAGGAGTCCGTTCCATTTTCAGGTTGCTGAAGTCATTAGGAAGTGTCACAGGAGACCCTCTACCAAGTTGAAACCAATCAACCGATGAACTGAGTTTGTGGGTTTAAACGGCAACAACACGGATTTCTGATCTGCCTGATCGAACCCTGGCTTTGCCTCCTAACGTATGACTTCGGACAAGTGTCTCCATCTTGCAAAATCTCAGAATCAGATCCTAATGCTGACCTTTCAGGATTACCACTCTGAGAAAGATTGAAGATGATGCATACAAAGCCCCGAGCCCAGCGTCTGGCATATTGCAAGCGTTAAATAAAGAACTGTTGTCATTCAACAGATCACTGAACTTTTTAACTGCTCCATCATCCAGCTCACATTTCTACAACTGTTCCGGAAAACAGTGAGACACTTAGTGAAATAGCTCCCTGAAGCACAGGTACATTATTCTGCAGGATGCCCCAATGGCCCAGCGCGGAAGCCTTTTCAAGAAGAATGAGGTACGCAAGGAACAAGAGCAAGTGTTTTTCTTTGCTTTTTATACGTGCTCCAGGTGACGAAGTGAATAATTTGTCTTAAAATTTTGCCTTGTATTAACATTAAACTCAGTGATTTACAGTATAGAAAATCCATTTTCTTAAAAAGATCCAAGATTCTAGAATCTCTTCCTGAAAGACAAAAGGCTCCACCTTTCCCCCAAATCACCAGCACTAGTAAGGCAATCTCGTGCATAAGCTCCTTCCGTTTACTGAGGTCTCCTTCCTTTAACTGTGTGCGCACTTCTCCATGAAGTAAGGAACAATTAATAAATACTTTGGGGGATTGGAGGGGGGTGTTTGTTTTTTACAATAACTGCCTTCAACCATATTCTGACAAATCTTCTGCTTTCTTTTTTTTTTTTTTTTTTAATAATGTTTATTTATTTTTTGAGAGAGAGAGACAGGGCATGACTGGGGGAAGGGCAGAGAGAGGGAGACACAGAATCTGAAGCAGGCTCCAGGCTCCCAGCTGTCAGCACAGAGGCCGATGCAGGGCTCGAACTCAAGAACTGCGAGATCATGACCTGAAACGAAGTCAGATGCTCAACTGACTGAGCCACTCAGGCTCCCTTCCTTCTGCTTTCTTTTAAGGACATCTTAGACAGAATAGTTTCTCATTTTCCATAAAGGAAGTCAGTCCATGTTAAAATGCCAATCTCCTTTCTCATCTGAAACTTGCCTCCCATCCCATGATCAGCTTGAATGTGGAGAAGGGCCCTTGGGAAAGGGAGGGAAGGCACTGTCTGCACTTTGTCTCCTTCTCCTCCTCCAGAACCTTGGAAGGTAGGAGTAGGGGTGGTCCATGTCCCAGGCCAGCTCCGCTTCTAGAATCCCTTCACCCCTTACCTTCCCGAGACTGACTACTCTGGTGTTGAGGGGGCGAAAAGAGAGAACAAGACATCTCATATAAGTTGAGGGGAGGGACAGGAGCCCGCTGCTCACTCTGACTCTGTTGCTTTCCCTCTGATGCCAGAGGCCTCTGCTGATGCGATGCTTTCCAAATAGATGATGTGTGGTATTTGGGGGGAGATGTTTAGCTTCACTCTAGTCCCCTTCATCTCTAAGAACCCTGTCCCATATAGGAGGCAGCTGGCTCCGCCTCCAGCTCTGACAGTGGTCCAAGCCCCAAACCCACTTTTTGTGAATCCTGTAACCTCAGGAGAGCCACTACAATCCCTCGTGAAACCTTTCAGCTTGCCGACTCCCCACAGAGAAGGGAGAGAAAAGTACCCCCAGGCCAGGTCCACATACAGGCATTCCTTTGCTTTTCTCCTCCCTCAGTCTTTTTATGTAAACTAGGATGGGGTGAGCTATGGGGGCTATTGTGGAACGTGGCAGGGATAGTTTGGCCTCCTATTAAAAATTGTGAAGGAGTGGGGGCACCCGGCTGGCTCAGTCTGTCGAGCATCTGACTTCGGCTCAGGTCATGATCCCACGGTTCGTGGGTCCAAGCCCCACTTCAGGTTCTGTGCTGACAGCTCAGAGCCTGGAGCCTACTTCAGATTCTTGTTTCCCTCTCTGTCTGCCCCTCCCCTGCTTGCGCTCTGTCTCTCTCGCTTTCTCTCTCTCTCTCTCAAATAAATAAACATTAAAGAAAAAAATCACAAAGGAGGTATTGGGCCCCAATTGGGCTTTGGTTCTTTAGAATGTGGGGTACCTACTGCTCTGTGCCCTCAGCAGAAAAAAAGCTGCACTCGGAATCCTGCCTCAAACCCATTGCTGCTTGATGGTCAGAATCAAGGTCATGAATGACCTCCCCACACCATCCAACATTGTCTCTGTTCTCTGTGAGATTGTGGGTCTCCACCTGAGTACCACTGGCCTCTACTTATATAAGGCTCCGTCCTTGCATCTTAAAGCAAGAATTTTCATGTCAGTCCCTCAGCCTCCAACTTATTCCAGACTGTAGTTCCTTTGAACTTGTCACATTGAGTCTAAACATTTCATCCGTGTTGCTCTCCTGTGAACCCTGGGTGGATGTGGTCTGTCCCCATGGTAGAACTTCTATTCTCTCCATTTCTATGAATGCAGATGCTGTGCTCCCCCACCCCCACCTCAAATGCTTGGACTAAAATGTGGCAAGATCCAAATGCTTAGACCCCTTAACTGGCAAGAAGGTGGAGGCGATCATGAATTCAGTACTGAATGCCTTCAGTGAAGAGTAGGGTCTTTTGTGGGGAATATAAAAAAGTGGCCAAAGTCCTTCAAACCGCACTAAGCATACACAAAAAAGGAAATAGTCTTGAAGAATGGAGATCAAGTTGGATTTCTTTTAAAGCAGAATTTTATAGTAGTGATGAGAAACTACTGAAGTGAAACATGAAATTACCTTCCCTGGTAGTTTTTTTTGTTTTTTGTTTTGTTATTAACGTTTATTTTTGAGAGAAAGACAGAGTGCAAGCAGGCGAGGGTAGAGAGAGAGGGAGACACAGAATCCAAAGCAGGCTCCAGGCTCTGAGCTGTCAGCACAAAACCTGACACGGGGCTCAAACTCAGGAACCGAGAGATCATGACCTGAGCTGAAGTCGGATACTTAACCGACTGAGCCGCCCAGGTGTCTCCCTGGTAGTTTTGAAGATAAAAGATTGCAGGGGAGTGGTGGATAGAGACATCTGTTTGGATCTGCTTTGCTCTGCTTCTTAGTGGTAACAAAGGGGATGGATTGGAGTCACTAATTCATCCAACAAATATTTATTGGGTGTCTCCTATATGTTAGGCACTGTTTAAGGGACAGGCCTCTAAAAGTGAACAATCAGGCAAAACAGACATTAAACACATAATTGATGAATTGGATATTGGATGTTCTTTCAGATAATGCTACCTAAGCACTCTGGAGAAAAACAAAAGGGGAAAGGGGGTAGGGGGTGGCAGGAGGGGACAGAAGGCTCAGTGGTGGGTTATTGTTTTAAGTAGACTTCGAGGAAGACTGCATGGGAAGGCAGCTTTGAGCAGAGTGCCAAGTAGACTACAGATCATGGCTGGGTTAGAAGATAGTCTGGCGAGGGGAGAGAACATTCCAGGCATAGGGAAAGCCAGTGTACAGACCTGGAGGTGAGCATATACTTGGCATGTTCCAGCAACAGCAAACAGTGAGTATGGCTGCAGCAGAGGGATGGAAGGGTGAGCGATAGGAAACAGAGCCTAAGAGGATGATTAAAGGCTCAGATATGTCATTCTTTAATTTTATGATTCAACTCCACATTCATGAACAATCCTACGCACCACAGACAAAACCATGCCCTAGAGGAGATAGTAAAACACACACACACACACACACACACACAAAACTAACCTACAAGTAACTACAGAAAATTTTTAGTAATCAACTGTCTCAGGGGGACCCGTCATCTCTTTCGGCCTAATATGAGGTTTTTCAGTTTCTTCTGCTAAATCAAGCCATAGACCACCCTAACAACTGCCAGGAATCATTAAGTTTTCAAATGTAGGCATGGTCTTTTAACTTGAGTTTATGCCAAAACCCAACATACAGCACTTAATGAAAAATACTAATGTAGTAAATAGTAACATAATGGGCAATTTTACAACACAACTCTAAAGAAGCATAATATTACAGCCTATTAACACAAAATCCTGAAACCTGCCCATGTTCCCCAGACCCACCTCAGGACCGCTGTTTACCCTGGATTTCTCTGGGACTTGTGGATCTGGGGCAACGATTCTGCTACAAATACACGTCAGTCCGTACAGACAGCTTAAACAGAGAGGCCTGGGTTTCTTTTTCTTTTGCTTCCTTCTCCCCACTCACTGCCCCTGCCCCACAACAGAACACTAAAGCATCTGAGCGAAAAGCCCTGCAGTTCATCAAGATCAAGGCAGGCATCATGTTTCAAGTTGAGGTTCAAAACAGCTTGCTCTTTGCTGAGACTTCTTACTTCCTGAAATCAGATGGCGCCTTTCAGGACTTGAGCGTGCTGAGTCATGGCAAGCCACACACCCGCTCTTTCATGCAAGGCCACCGGGCTGAGACCCCATCTTCCTCCCTGGTATAAAGTGAACACAAGGACCCTGTGGAGCGCACCTTCAAAAGAAGTTCCTGTGAAGTGCCAGACTTACAAGGAGAAGAATGATTTTACCTTCTCTCTCCTTGAGGAAAATTTGACAACTCAGAAGTAAATAAGAAAACCTGTGCCCCTTATCTTTACATGATATTCTTTACACGAAACCACCTTCAGCTGCCTGATTACTGCATTGTTTATGTTAAGCAAGTGTTTATCCATCAAGAATATTCATAGGCCATGCATGACAAAGATACTAGAAAATTCTAGCCATTCAGATTAGAGCCTAGAGCCAGAGAAGCTGAGAGATGGCTGCTGCCCACAGGCCTGGTCTTACCTGCAGGTAGGCTTTGGTGAATTAGTTACCAACCTATATACACTGGATTGTTTCACATGAAAATCTAAAATTGGACATGTTCTCAAAAACTTGAAAAATCTGGCAACACCGAACCAAAATTCCTATGTAGGAACAACAGGTGTGGCCCTTCAGGCCGACCTTCAGATGGAAAGTGCTGGGAACATGTGTTTGGTCGGCACCCACAGGACCAATGGCCCTGCATCTTTCCCCAATAGTGCCTGTCCTTGTGAGCATGCTCCCAGGACCCCCATCGAGTCTAACCACTCTATCTGACAGATGAGGAAAGCAGGGGCCAGAGAAGTTTAAATGTCTTGCCCAAGGTCATTCAATTAGGCAAAAGCAGAGCAGGAATCAGATTTGGGTCCTCTTCCCAAGGCACCCCCATTCCCCAGAGCTTCGTTCAGAAAGAAATTGGGCCACATTTGAAGCAGTGTCTCAGATGATATTAGCTCTGAAGTTATTTTAATTATAAATCATCACTGGAAACTAATGAAGGCATCAAAGCTGTGATACTCCTATAGACCAGAAGGGCTGGGGAAAAGTATAACTAGGAGATATAACATTTTCTGAGGGATTTTAAATATAAGTAATCTATATTTAAAATATCATGATTTTAGCGAGTAACAGAGCAGGGCAAAAAAAAAAAAGAGCTGAATAAAAATCACATCCTAATTTAACTATACTGAATAAATTAGAAATGACACTTCTTGGATTTTTCTGTAAAAGTTTTTTTTTTTTAATGCAAGAATTCTGCCCATCTATCGTTCATGTCATTACTTCATGGTAATACATATAATAATGAAAATAAATGAGTAATTATTGAGACCTTTCAAGATTCTTTGTGATGAGTAATATTATTTTCCTCATAAGGGAAACTTATGGGCCGTCTAAAAAATTTTGTTTACAAGGGTAGAAATACTATAAATGTATATATAGTATAGAAGTATGCTGATGCTAAAGACCCTGATGTTCTTTTTTTTTTCCTTACTGTATCAGTTCAAAATACAAATGAGTTTTCCTACATTCATTTTTCTATATACCCCCGGCTTATCATTATAATTCCATCCTGTTTCCCGGGAAGACCTCATTCCACCTGCATTATTATTTCTACAAACCAGTCACCTTGGAGGGGTTTAAAAAGACACCAAGGGCACCTGGATGGCTCAGTTGGTTAAGCGTCTGACCAGCTCAAGTCATGATCTCATGGCTTGTGAGTTTGAGCCCCGGGTTGGGCTCTGTGCTGACAGCTCAGAGCCTGGAGCCTGCATCTGATTCTGTGTCCCCCCTTTCTCCCTCCCCTGCTCAGGCTCGCTCTCTCTCTCTCAAAAATAAACATTAAAAAAAATTTTTTTTAATAAAAAGAAACCAAAATATTTATTTGGAAAACTGTGTAACCTCAAAAATGACTGCCCCGCACCCCGCCTCCAAAGACCAAGTACCAGGCAGGTGATGATACAGGGATCACAGACGTGACAAGCGGATGGTGCCACATGCGTTACAGCGCCACAGCGCTTTCCGCACAGCCACCAAAATGACAGGCTTTCCTTCTTACCGCATTAGCAGCCATCTAAGCCTAGGTATGAGTAAGACAACCTAAGGCAGCCTGAGCACAATGCTGCTCGGTAATGCTTTAATGCCATTTGAAATCACGGGGCTAAAATTAAACTGACACTTGGCAGAAATTACCCTAACACTTTCCATCACAGCATTATGATGGGCAGAAAGTACGCGGCCCAGGCAGCGCTGAGAACAGAACCGTGCAGCCCCAGAGGGGCCAACATGCAAGGCCACACAGAGAAACTTGGAGTGAGAGCTAAAGTTGGAGACCCACAATCACAAAAATGTTGCAGTCTCTGGTCCCTTCCCAGAGACCCAGAAGGCGCTGCTCAAGTTCAGAGTCCAAACTTTTCTCTGCCTTCCTGTCTTCGTTTTTCAATCAGAGCGGGGAGGAGGAGCTCTGTGGCTGGGCAAAGAAAAGGCAAGCTCTATTTTGTCATCTGCCAGAGTGGGTTTTCTCCCTCTCCTCCCACCAACCTCAGGATCAAGGCAAACTTCTTCCAAGCCAGGAGACAGCACTCCTCAGCTGGCGGGATACTTTCAAGGCAATAGGAAGGCACCCCTCTCCCCCTGGGGCCCAGATTACTGCCTCTGTTCTGGCAGCGTTTTGTTCTAACCTAAAGCATATGTCAGCTTTGTCACTACACAGCTCAGTCAAATGCATCTAAAGGGTTAAGCAAATTCCTTGAAACAAGACAAGGAAAGACTCCTGGAGCTGTGCAGGTGCAGAATTACAGCCTGCCACTGCTCATCAGGCCAGATTCCCCAGCCCCTGCATGGGCTTTCAGAGATGGCAGTGTTAGCTTTTCTTGTGCTACAGTTAAAAAAAAAAAAAAAAAAAAAAGGAATTTTCTGTTCTCTTAGCACAGGACTATGCACACAGTAGATGCTCTCAGAAAAAAAAAAAAAAAAAAAAATGTTGGTCAACTCGGTTTTAAAAGATTTCAGCAGAGTTCTCTCCCACCCTGCAACTCCCAGCCTGACTTGAGTCTCCCTAGCCCGCTGAGGGCCAGATCATCTGACATAACAGTGAAAGGGCTGGGGCTTCTTGTGGGAGTCAGGCCAAAGCCCTGCACTGCAACGAAGTCACCTCATTCAGTAGCAAATTCACACAGTTTAGAATTCCCAAAATAATGAATAAGAAAACTGGTAACCAAGCAAAATGAAAATGAGAGGAAAATTTATCTTCTTTTAGCCAAAAGAGGGAAAGGCCAAGGCATGTAAGACATATACAGAATAGTTTGTTCTTCCTTTTTTATTTAGTCACAACACATCGGTACAACAGAGGTCAAACCCAGTTCAGTGGAGGTCGTTTAAATTACACCTGCTAAAAGGATAAACCTGTGAACTGATGCTTTTATGAACCAAATTAAACCAAAAGAAGGCAGCACACCTTTTTAAATACCTCAACAACCACGTTGCCATGCACCAGAAAGGAAAACACAACATAAAGATTTCCAGTTAAAAGAAAACATAGCAGTTTCAGGAAGAATTAGGTTATGCATTTAACAGGTTCCACTGGACTATTCGATTGGACCACTTGCACACCGTGATCATTTATCCATGTTAATGTTTGTGAATTTGAGATCCGTGAGATTAAAAATTCATTGCATTGCATGGGGCTGGTAAATGCAGGCATATCCTATGCAGTCTCCTCCCCACCAACTCCAAATGGGGATCAACCCCCAAGTGGCTCTCTCCTAACTAAGCCAGAACTGCAGTCCTGGAAGGTGGTCATATGAACTCAGGGCCCCTGATGGGTTATACATTCACCTTACTGCTGCAGGAGGCAGAGAATGAACCCATCTTCTTTCTTGGATAAAGCTGATTGATCATCTGATTTGTCAACGCTTTGTTCAGAAATATAAAATTCAACATAGTTCCCCCCACAAAAGAATATTACCTATACAACACCTTAATTGTCAAACTATTAACAAATAGCATCATGTTAACATTGAACTTAGTGGTTTGGAAAATTAAATCTAAAAACAGACTTCCACTACACAAGAAGAAAAACAGACCAAAATACTAAATGTTAAAATTCCCAAAACTTTGAGGCAAAAATGGAATCATTCTTCGACAGAGAGGTTTACAAAGTAATTAGGCACAGAACAAACCTATTACCAAGTGCTGGTTTATACTCACTATTTCAATTTAATGTTTGGAACAAAATTTAACAACTAGTTTTTAAAAACTGCTAATACATATGATAAAAAAAAACATTAAAAAAAAGAAAAAGTAAACCAACAAACCTTTAGTCTTTCAACAAAATTCCTCTGAAAGTGTACCTTTTTCCTTTTTACTTTTACTGACGACTTTAAGGTGATGTTGGCAACAGCCCAGCTCAGCTGGGATTATAAGTGTTCCCCTCCCTCATTCTACAGCATCAGTTCTTTAAAAAGCTCCAATCTCTGTCCCCCAAGGTCTATAGGGCTTGCCAAGGTTTGCTGCCTGCGTGGGTGCCGAAGGGCTCAGTGCATTGGGAGACAGTAAGTGAAAGGAGCCAAAGGAGAAGGGGAAGGCCGACAGGGAAGCCACGGAGGAGAGCAGGGGCGGCGAGAGTTTGGAGGCGGAGGTGACCACAGGGAGCACCGGTCCGAGGCCGCCGCTAGGGGGCGCACGCAAAGCAGGCGCCTCCGGATGTGCCGAGGTCAACCTGCCCTGGTGGTGTGGTTCCGTGGGCGAGGCGGTGGTTCCAGTGTTCCCGTGGCCGTTCTGGGGCAGCAGCAGGGGGTGCGCGACGTGCGGGTGATGTCCGAAGGCGCTGCCCCAGGGAATGTGTCCAAGACCTGCGTGGGCGCCGCTGGCCGCTTCCCGCTGGGAGGCGTAGTTGTTAAGATGTGAGACCAGTCGAACTCGAAGCGGGTCAGAGGCATCTAGTCCTTCAATGATGCTCAGATAACGGGCAACTTCCGCCAGGCACTCCCGAAACCCCAAACTCCGATAGTCCATAGCCAGGGCGTGTGCGTCAAAATAGCCTGAGGAAAAGAACAAAAGAAAAACCTCAGGCTTTGCTGATTTCCCGCATTTCTTCAATACCAAAGGCAGCCCTTCCTAACAAATACCTACATCCTTAAAAACAGCATACACTGCTCTTAACGAAGGTCCAAATATTTTGGAGTTGACCGAAGTCTTTGCATTAATCAACATGAGAAGTGTTTGCTAATGTAAGTTCAAAGCCCAATTAGAAACTGCTGAGCAGAAAGTGGAATTATACCCTACCAGCAGATGAAACTATGTTCATTCCTTTAATGTTTTCCCTCAACAACAACAAAAAATACATCAAGGACAGAGAAACCACAGAGCAGTGAAATTCATTAGACACACAGATGTAAGTTATCATCATGGAGCTTTTAGCCACTTGGTCCTGAGCAAAGCATTTTCCGGCTGGAGACAGACACACAGACCCTGGTCTCCCACCTTCTGTTAGGTTTTCTCTAATTAACCACAACAGGTTTCTTTCCTCAAGAGTCATAGGAGCTTTTTTTTTTTTTTTCAATCCTGTAGATAAAATTAAGACCATAACTTTTTTTTTTTTTTTAAAGGCTTTTTCTCAAAATGGCAATCAACAAATGTGGTGAGAGCTACCTGATTTTAATCAGGGCTGTCACAGCTTTCGGGCACCTCGCGGATAAGAGGTATTCTCCAAAAGAAGGTGCATTAGCTTAGTTTGAAGAGGACTGGGGTGATGCATTCACTGGAGAAAATCCTATGTGCATTTGCAAATGCACTGACAACTGTACACAACACAACATTCTCTCCCCACCCCCAAAGCACACGGGAAAAATAAGGCAGCGACTGCACCAGGGCTGGCCTGCCACATCTACTCATTCTACCCAGAGCACTCGGCCGCCACCAGATTAGTGATATGTACCTTTCCCTCCTGCAGTGTGCAGCATTTTCAGGTGATCCACTGTCATCTGCAGAATTTCGGCTTTTTCTAGCTTAGCAGATCCCTGGAGAAGAGAATGGGGGAAAAAAATTGATATGGCACCAAGTGCCTTTGGGGAACAACTTAAAACAGATATGCACTGTATGCGGTATGCTTTGTAAATCATAAAAGTACAAACTAAAACAAAATGAGCTGTCTTCAGAAAATATGTTGGAATCTGTATATGAATTTATCTCTTCGGCAAAAGCAATACGGTTATTTTTCGAGACACGGATGAGGTTCAGATTAATGAGGGGAGGGATTCAGAAGGCGTGGATGGCTACACGGAGAGCTCTACCCACTTTCTCCATTACCTGCTTCTCAAAAGCACTAGGCACCAGCCTCCTCAGCTCAGACAAACTGTTATTAATCCGGTCCCGTCGGCGTTTCTCAATGATCTGCAGAAAGCAGGCAAAACAAAGGAGGGTATTTCCATCAAGACTGTAAATTTCAAAAATGAAGAAAGGTGGTTCTTTACATTAATTAATAACAAAACAAAACAAGAAGCACTGTAATGAGACTCACGCCTCTTCGTCTTTTCCTGGCCAAGATCTGTGAAGATGTAGTTGGGGACATGGAACCGAGAGCCGAACTCAAGTTTCTGAATGGGGGGGAAAACAGGAATCGCTGTAAGCCAGGGGAGGTGATATGAGGGGTCCCCCTCATCCTCCCCGCACTCAGATTGTTTTGGCAACTTGGGTTTGAAAGGGCCTCCGGAGTCCCTCACCCCGGACAGGGGCATAACCCAGATGCGCAGAGGTCAGTGGAGGGCACAGACGTGCCCGGGGCCCTCGCCCGCTGTCAACCGTGGCCAGCCGGCGCTCGCCTCCTGCCCGGGTTCCGCTCTGCCGCCGCCAACTTACCCATTCTCATCCGCACTCTCCTTTTCCACTTCGATGGTCTCGTCCAGCTCGCTATCCGAAGAGCTGTACTCGGGGTGGGCTCGCTTCATGTTGGTTGCGCGGGGGCTCCGGGGGAGGTTCGGCGCGGCGGGCAGGGAGGAGTTAACAGCAGCGGCGCCTCTCCGCGCTCGGGGGCTCGCGTTCCGCACACACTGATCCCGCTCACGCTCTGCCTCCGGTTAAAATTCAACCATCCCTTTCCCACGCTGCGCCCCTACTCAAGTCCCCTGGGAGGGCAGGCGGGGTGTAGGAGGCGGAGGGGCGGAGCGGCGGCTCCTGGGCAACAGCCTCCGCTCCGCCAACCCGGCTTCTCGCTCCGTTGATTGGCAGCCACTCCGGGGAGGGACCGGAGCGAGGCTAAGATCGAAGGCGAACCCTGCCCCCGCCCTCCTCGCCGGCCCCTACCCGGCGGCGGTGCGTCGGCTCCGCGGGGGCTCCGCTGGGTCTCCACTGCGGGGGGAAGGAGGAGGCGCGGGCGGCGGTGGGCCGGCGGCGGGCAGGCGAGGGAGGCCGGGCCGGGACACAAGCCCGCCGGCGGCCGCGGCCCCGCCCCGCCCTGCGCGCCCCGATTGGCCTGGACGCACGCCAGGGCCGCGCCTGCAGCGCCGCCGGTGAGCCGCACGCGCCGCGGGCCGTGGGAAAGTGCCGGCGCCACGGCCGCCAGCCAATCCGGGCGGCCGGCGGCGGCGACGGCGGCCGCGCTGGCGGCGGCGGCGGCGGCGCAGGGCGTCCGCATGAATGGAGAAGAATGGGCAGGCGGGGGAGCGGGGCCGCGCGGGGGCGCTCCGGCGGGGGCTGGGCGGCCGCGGGCCGGGCCCCCTGTGTGAACCTGTAATCGGAGCCCGGGCGCCGGGCGGCCCCGGAAACCGCCGCCCTGCGCCGCGGTAAATCTCGGCTGCGGGGCCACCCGTGCCCGGCGGCGGGAGGCGCGCGCCGCTGGCGGAGCCGGGCCCGTTGCACCTGGCCGGGTGGCGCGCCGACAGTTGCGCGGAGGCTGCAGGGCGCCCGCAGAGCGGAGTTCGTGCGCGGCCACAGTGGCCACCACCTCACCGGCCGGCGCTTGGAGGGGCAAGACGAGGTTTCTGGGAATGTCCTCTTTCGGTTTGGGGTACCGTGTCCCCACATACAGCCAGTCTCGCTTCTGCAGCACTTCTCATCTTCCCGAATGGAATGAGTTGCCTTGTGCATCTAATTTCCGCAAATTGGAGCGTTCCACAAAGTGGAACGCGTTTTTTCGGAGGGGGGGAGACCCCTGGGGATATCCATTATGGAGGGGGGTTTTTTGTTTGTTTTGTTTTGTCGTTGTTTTTTGTTTCCGGGAGTTGGCGGCCAGATCCTCTCAGCGGGCGACTGGGTGGCGGGCCTGGGCATTTGCGTCTGAGGCCGCCCTCACTGCGGGAGCGCACGTCTCTGACCCTTGGACACACAGCACACACATACACACACTGCACACCTCCGGTTTGGGTTCTTGGTGTTTACTGGAAGCTCCGTGGAGTTACGCAAGTCCTCCGTAAGATATTGGCGGAAAAAAAATTCTGTATCTCTGGACTGATTCCCTATTCAGGGATTTGTAGAAGCAGCCGGGTGGGTGTTTTGAATTTGGAAATCCAGGCTTCTCTATCCCTTACAAAGGAGCAGAGCGATTGGTATTCCTCTCAGGTCCATTCTTGTGGCTGCTGACCTTGCAGTCCTGTCAGTGAGGGAGCACTTGATATAGAGGATAACAAAAATGTTCTCACTTGTGCGAATAGCTTCTCCGTGTCTACCTCTCCTTAATTAGTGATCTCAGTGCCATCTTAACACATTTTAGACGCCAATCCTCTGTATGGTCTGAGCCTAATATGTCTGTTCGATTCTCAGCCCCTCACCTCCCCCAGTATTTCACCTCCTGGCTCCCACTGAACTCTTATTTCACTTCACCTCCACTTCCAGCCCCTCAGCTCTTCATTCGGTCTCCTCTGCTTCCCTGTCTCGGCCGGTCCCTCCATCAAGCTATGTTGGATTTTTTCTTGCTGGCATACCACATCCCTTGCTCCCTGAAATTCCCCGGCATGCCACTTGTCAGTTGTCCATCCAAGATCAATTCCTTTGTCTGCTTACTCTGCCCCTACTCACAGGCAACAGCTCTTTGGGGGTTGCTAGAGGTTCAGCCTCCCAAGCTCCTTTCCAGCCTCCACAGTCTTCAGCCAAGCACATCACTCACTGCCACCTGCCTCTTCCCCCACCTCCAGAACTGAATGGTCCAGGCATAGGAAACCATCCACTACTCCCCTCTGCCTTTCAGAAGTCCCTCTGACACCATTTCTTTCCCCAAAGTGGCAGGCCACCCTACCCTAGAAATTAGTGTGTCCACTAACCCTCTGTGGTTCTGTGGTTGCCAACCTCTGGAATCTACAGTGAGCGAGACTTTCCGGCTTTGGCCTATTTCTGCTGCCTTGTACGGACATGGACGAGCCACAGATAGGTGGATGAGAAGAAAAGACAAAGTGGGGTTGAGGATTCCTGACTCCACATTGGTACCTAAGCAAACTATTAATCCCACATTCAGTGTTACTTTGCTGTCAAAAATGAGGTCTACATTAAACTGTTAAATCTCTCCTGCTTCTTAATCTTGACTCTCACTCATCCATCTAACTAATACTGAGTGCCTTCTGTGTGCCTGGCCCCGTGCTAGGGCCTGAGAATGGAATGATGACCCCAAAGTGCTATGGCTCCTGCCATCCTAGAACTCACATCCTAGGGGGGAGATAAAATTGTTATAAATGGGTTTAATGCTTGGAAGCATCTTTTGACAAGGAAAAACAAGGGGTGAAGATACTTCATGGGGTCTGGAAAGAACTTTTCTGAGCTTGGGAAGGCACTTAAGAACTAGGTCAGAGTCTAGTTCTGGTTCTAGGTCTAGCTATTTCAGTTAGAACTACAAAAGAAGGGGCTGAGGCCCTCCCATCAGTAGTAGAATCAGGCAGACTGAGAGCATGAGGCCCAATTTTCCAGCACCTGCAGAGTAGAGGGGCTTTATCCCTGGAGGCCTTGAGTAAAGAACTGCTTTAAACTTCTTAGCAGTCCCCTGAGCAAGACACAACCTGCAAAAGCAGCCTTGTCTCCAACCTGAGTGGGGCTGCCTAGGCCTAGCCCCTTAGGAAAATGTTGCTTTTCGTAACTCATCTGTCCTGTGGGACCAGCTTTTTCAAATATGCACAAAGGCCCATTTCCTTGCCTGTCTGTGGAAAATGGGTTTACTTATCTACTAATAATAATCCATCAGGTTGCCTTTCTCTGTGTTCTCTTGCAGAAGGGACGCTCAAGATGCCCCAGAAGAGACACATACTACAGATTTAGGAATTCGCTCCCAAGGCCAGGCCCAGGTGGGGCCTTCCCAGAGGTGAACCAGTGATATCTCCAGAAAGAGCCCATCCTCAAACTGCAGTCCCAGCATTTCCGTCTGAAAGATTAAGGCCACAACTGGCTGGAAGGGACACAAGGAGCAACTGGGCAGGGGACCACCCAGGAAAAGGCCCTGAATCTTTGATTCATCAGGTTTGGCCACTGTCGAGGTCCCTACCGTGGTGTCCTGGATGGAGCCCTTTCTCTGTTGGTTTGCTGGTGGGATCATGATTAAATAGGTATGCAGGAGGGCCAAAGACTACACCTGCCTCCTGGATAAAGAGAGGGGCTGCCTCTGTCTGGGCTCTTAAGCAAGTTGCTTTATCCAGTCACAGGCAAAACAGCTTTGTTAAAACCACTTTTAGGTGAATCCAGCCAATGTATGAGACACCTGAGTCTTGCTGGTTCATGCATTCACTCGACACACTTGTGTAAAACCCCTACTGTGTGCTGGGCACTGAGCCAGGCGTGAGCGATGAGCCGAAAAGCCCCAATCTTTATCAAGCTGCTCACAAGACTGTGTGGTAAAGACACAGATCAGTCTTGGCCACACAACAGTGGGTAAGTTACTCAACCTCTTTAAACCCCGATTCTCCTATCTATAAAATGGGGCATTAATAAAAACAATTTCCCAACGTCATAGATTATATAACATCAGTTATATAAAGCATCTTAATGGTGCTTGGCCAAGAGGAAACACGTAATAAACAGCAGCTATCATTATTAGCTATTAATATACCTGATTTACCAATGAGTAAACCAAGCATTGGGTTACCCCTCAGTTTTCTTCTGAAACTGTTACACATCTAATGAGGTTGCAAGGAAGGGGGGGGGGGCGGGAATCTAGTAATTGGATATATTCAAAGCAGTGTCTCCAGAACGTAATATCCTTGAAAGGTGACGAGAAAGAACCTGTGCTCTTGCTAAGAGCACTAGCTTATTTTGAATAGAGCTTAAAAATAAGCATCTGCTATTCATTATTAGTGAAAGTTGTGCTTTTTGAGTTTCTTAGGAAGGAAGAGCCCCTGAGCATGCAATGCTATAAATATATGTATAAATAAGTTGCATACTTCTGGAGTTCAGAAATGGCTTCTTTCTGAGAACATCCCAAATCAGAAACCACAAGACAGAGTCGCCCAAAACTGTCATACCAAACTTTTGACTAAATGCCAGTTTCCCTCTGTTCTTCATGCTTGCTGCTCTCTGTAGATGCTGTCTCAATCACCAGATTGCCTTGTGGCACGTCATGCCACGCAAAAGTGCACTTCCGCTATCAACTCCCCTGATGGAGGTCAGATGTAAGACACCTTGGTGTTCACCCTGAGGGAATTGTTTAATTGGAAACCCAGCAGGCAGCAGTGTGGCCCAATGGGAGGAGGAGAGGATTCCCAGTTGCCTGCCTGGGTTTGAGTGATTCTTTCCCAGCTATGGGACTCGGGCCTGTGATCATACCTCTCTCCTCTGAGCCTCCGTTTTCTCATCTGTAAATAAGAATAGTCCCTCAGCTTTTGTTTTGGATTTATTGTGAGAAGTGAAATGAGACAAAGCATTTTGTAAAACACTATACAAATGTTATGTCTTATGCTTGTGAGTTATGATGACGATGATGGTAATAACACGGGCTCCTTCATCCTGACCTTTGCTGGGCCACCTAAAAGGCCCACCTGTAGGTCTTCTTGTTCCTGCCAGTGAATTCCTCAAGATGGTACTGTCTTTAAAAGGTGGGGGGAGGCGGGGGGGGGGGGGGGGGGGAGGCGGGGGAGGGGTATTTAAAATGCTGAAGTGCATTTCACAGACCATTAATCCCTCAAGACTCTGTAAATAAAAGAATCTGTTTTCAAATACATTTGGGAAATTCTTGGAGAGCTCAGGACACTTGAGAGCATGCATGCTCTGAGAAGTCCTTAATAAAGAATCCTCATTTACATGTGTCTAACTCAGCACTTCCCAAACTCATTAGCCATGGAACCCTTTGTTCATATAATATCTGCTAATAGGCCACTGAAATAGCATACCCAAGAAACAGACTTTGGGAAATTCTGTCCTAGCTTAAGGACAGATGCATTTTGCTTTCGACCCATAAAAAAATTAAGCATAGGGGCACCTGGGTGGCTCAGCTGGTTAAGCATCTGACTCTTGATCTCCACTCAGGTCATGATCTCATGGTTCTTGAGTTTGAGCCCCACATCAGGCTCTTCACTGACCGTACAGAACCTGCTTGAAATTCTCTCTCCCCTCTCTCCCTGCCCCTCTCTCACTTGTGCTCTCTCTCTCTCTCTCAAAATAAACTTTAAAAAAAATTTTTTAATTGAGCATAAGTGAAAAGCAACTTAATAAAAAGTATTGTTGAGTTCTGGTAATATAACTTCTGCTTTGAAAGTTCTTTGCTCACTAATCTGAGAGACCAATTCCTTCAAGAAATTTATGCTTTTTTTTTTAATATGGAATTTCATGAATTTGTAGGTCATTCTTGCACAGGGGCCATGCTAATCTTTTCTGTATAAATACTTTTTTAAATTTATTTTTTACTATTTTTTTAAATATTTATGTTTGAGAGACAGAATACGAGCAGGGGAGGGGCAGAGAGAGAGTGAGACACAGAATCTGAAGCAGACTCCAGGTTCTGACCTGTCAGCACAGAGCCTGACGTGGGACTCGAACTCATGAACCGTGAGATCATGGCCTGAGCTGAAGTGGGATGCTCAACCGACTGAGCCACCCAGGCACCCCCTGTATAAATACTTTTTGATAACAAACATTTTTATGGCACTTACCATATGCCAGGCACAGTTTTAAAATTGTTATATATAAGTAATTTAATCCTTACACTAAACCAGGAAGGAGGAATTATTATTTTTCTTAGTTTTCAAAGAGGAAGACCAGGCAGAAAAAGTAGGAAGTTTGCCCAAAGTCATATCTGAATCCCTGCTATTGGTTTGATTCCATGATGCCTTCTTTTTCTCCAAAAGTAATTAATTGTAAGTATTCTCCTCTCAATTAAAATGATGCAAATAGCAATTTACAGCATATTATTTTCCAATTAAAGTAATTCAAATACTAATTTGTAGTGTATTCTTTTCACAATTTAAATCATTCAACTCCTTTTTATTTCCATACTTTCAAGACAACTCCAGATATAATTGAGATCTATCTTATGGTGTCCCAAAAGCAAGTCTATGGATCACGACTCCTCAGAACTCACTCGGAGTTGTCTTCAGTGGAAGTGAGAGTCTTTTTCCTAGTTGCCTAGATGCTCATCCAATACTGCTACAGTGAGTCAGACGACTTCTCTAGGTCCTGTTTGTAAGTATTTCACATTTTAGCACTTTTGTGCTAAAATATTTATTATAGATATTTATATGAATATTTGATATTTGAGATTTATTTGATATTTATATGATATTTATTATGAATAGGTCTAAAATGATTTTAAGTTATTAAAATTTGAAGTGTGGCAGGAGGTTCCAGGTGAACCCCAAACCGGAACCCACGGACTCTGTCTTTGAAAATAGTACGCTGCTGGCCCCCTAGGTTGTCTGAGTGCCTGAACTGATATACACTGGAGCTTTGGTGTGCTTTTTTGTTCTGTTTTTAATTTTTATTAATGTTTATTTATTTTTGAGAGAGAGAGTAAGCACACGAGTGGGTGAAGGGCAGAGAGAGAGAGACAGAGGATCCGAAGTTGGCTCCACGCTGACAGCAAAGAACCGGATGTGGGGCTCGACCTCACATAACCTCGAGATGATGACTTGAGCTGAAGTCAGAAGCTTAACGGACTAAGCCACCCAGGTACCCTTGGAGCTTTGGTTTTAGATTGAAAGGAATGTTGTTGGTTTTCTGTTTGTTTTGTGTTGTGTTATTACCTTTCAATTTAGGGGCCCAGGGCAGAGATGAGGAAGAAGAGAAGAACTGAGGGGACAGATTTTGAGTCTCAGTAGAGAGAAAGATGAGGACCAGAAGCTGAAGGAGGTGTTTGTATGATTATTCCGGTGAAAAAAATAATGCTGATCAGCACCCCAGTAACAGCATGATTCAGGGTTGGGACAGGGTCGTTCTGCAATACCTACCCCACCCCTACATGCACACTTACCACCAAATGGCACTGTGAGGGTGCAGGGTAATGCACCGGGGTGGGGGGGCTTGGCCAAGCAGCAGTCTTAGGGAGCACCTGGCAGTGGTGAACTCAGCCCTGAACAGCTATGAAGCACTGCCCAGGCGGGGCTGAGAACTCAGAAAGGAGTTGAAGTCTGACAGGCAGGAAGGGTTAAGAATCATTATAATCTGGGTATTAATGTGACTTTATTTATACTCGAAGGCTAATGGGCCCAGGCAACATTCCAATTACAAGAGGAAAAATGAAGTGAAAGATGGGCTGAAGTGCGTCCCCCATAATTCATCTGATGAAGCCCTAACCCCCAGTGTGATGGTATTTAGTGACGGGGCCTTTAAGAAGTAGTTAGGTTTAAACGGGGTCACAGAGAGGGGCCCTGATGACTGGATTAGTGCCCTTATAAGCAGAGACCCCAGAGCTTACTCTGTCCCTCTGCTCTGTGAGGACACATTGAGAAGGCAGCCTTCCACAAGCCAGGAACTGTGACCAGATACATTTGTGTTGTGTAAGCCACCCAATCTGAGTGGTTTGCTCTAGCAGCCCAAACTAAGAAAACTCCTGTTTCAAAACTTACACAATGTGAATATATCTTTGTAAGTAGGCATTTCTGTTACGGTTTCTGTTATGGATGCGTCCCTATTTCACAGCTGTTAGAATATATTTTCCTTTTCAGTCATTGAAAGAGCCAACCAAAAGGTTTTTACAAATTTTTCCCGCTTAAAAGGCCCCACTTTTACAGCATCAAAGATATTTTTCTATTTTTCAATGACTTTCTTTTTAAAATGCCTTTTTAATTATAAGTTAATGAAATAGGACAAGTCCTCCCCCCCCCCCAAACAAATGGCAAAGGACTTAGTATTTCTGGTTAGTATCACCATTTAACAAGAGCTTGGGTCTTCAGTCCAGAATCTTCCTTCCTGTCCCTCTCCTTTTTGAGCTATTTATCAAATGACAACGAAATGAAGAGATGGTTTATCTCTTCTGCAAGTTCCCACTGTAGAGACCTGGCCTTCCTGACCCTCTCATTGGCACATGAGACAAATGAATGTAGGACCCCCTCTTTAGGTCTTCACCTCATCTCCCTGTCATATGAAATCCCCAGAAGTGGTAGTGAGGTTTCCTTAGGCCAGTCTTACAACTGTGGCCATCCCTCTGTGGACAACCTTCCTGAGTGCAGCAGGCAGATCCTTCACCCTCCTTGAAAGCATGCTCTGGAGAACACAACTCACTTCCTCAGATTTTCATAAGATGTACAATTGAATAAACTTTTCTTTTACCATCTAAAACCGCTATAAAAGAGGGGCACCTGGGTGGCTCAGTCAGTTAAGCACCTGACTTTGGCTCAGGTCATGATCTCAGGTTCGTGAGTCTGAGCCCCACATCAGGCTCTCTGCTGACAGCTCAGAGCTAGAGCCTGCTTCAGAGTCTGTGTCTCCCTCTCTCTCTGCCCCTCCCCTGCTTGTGCTCTGTCTCTGTCTCTCTCAAAAATAAGTAAACATTAAAAACATTAAAAATAAATAAAAAATAGGGGCGCCTGGGTGGCTTGGTCAGTTAAGCATCCGACTTCGGCTCAGGTCATGATCTTGCATTCCATGAGTTCGAGCCCTGCGTCGGGCTCTGTGCTGACAGCTCAGAGCCTGGAGCCTGTTTCAGATTCTGTGTCTCCCTCTCTCTCTGCCCCTCCCCCACTCGTGCTCTGTCTCTCTCTGTCTCAAAAATAAATAAACGTAAAAAAAAATAAAATTAAATAAATAAATAATAAAAAATAAAACGACTATAAAATACTTAACTATTTTGGCTATTTGGGTTTTATGTTTGTTACATTGTATTCATAATTATAATACGTAGCACATAGACTAAAACTAATGTATTTTTTTCCACTGGGCCGGGGGCGGGGGGGGGGGGGGAACAGGAAACAAGTAATAGAAACAGAAATATGAGTTGGCAGAATTTTTCATAGGGTTTAACACATGCCATAATTTTTGAAAATCAGAATGTATTTGGCTCTTAGGTAGCTTGATTTGTCTTGGCTTCCTTTTTTTTTTTTTAAGTTTATTTATTTTGAGAGAGGAGAGAGAGTGAAAGAGAGGCAGAGAGAGAGGGAGAGATTGAGAATCCCAAGCAGACTCTGCATTGTCAGCCCAGAGCCTAACATGGGACTCGAACTCACGGACCACGAGATCGTGACCTGAGTGGAAACCAAGAGTCAGACACTTAACAGACTGAGCCACCCAGACGCCCCAATTTGTCTTTGTTTCTATGTGCTATCCCCCATCACTGCCTCAATTCATTTGCAATTATCATAATATATACTAAAGCACTTCTTTAAAGTTTTTAATCAAAAGCATAAAATCTCCAAGTGTAGCTTTCTGAGAATCCACAGCTCTGACTTAAAAGTTTTTGTCCTCAAAAAAATGTTGAAAAAAAAATTTAAAAAAAAAAAAAGTTTTTGTCCTCTGTAAAATATATGACTCTCAGTAAATTTTCACACCCGATTTTAAGAGTTAATATTTTGCCAGTGTTAGTTAAGCAAACCCAAAAATGTTAAGAAATTTCAAGTATTCCTTAAATTGGTGACCCTAACCAAAATTTCTGTTATCAGCCCATGTTAAATTTTTTAGTGCTTAATCCATACTGCCTTAATGTCTAAAAGTTCCATTCAAAACACGAAGGTTTAAAATACATAAACCACACACACACACACACACACACACACACACATCATACTCTCTTGGTACCATTTATTGCTAATTCGCAACACTTACTGAGTTTTTCTTCTTGAAATTTGACTAGAAGAATTAATTTTTAAATCAATGTTGTCTAATTGATAAATATGACCTTCTTTCATTCTTTCCCCCAAACTCAATCCTTACTGACAAGCTCCAGAGCACTTTGATGGTACCGCAGATCCCTATTATATCTTACAGAGTTCCTGCTAGGACACATTGCTAGTAAGTACATAGTAGACACGCATGCTTAACAAGTTGAGGTGCAGTGAAGGGGAGTTGAGAACGTTGAAAGAGAAGTTTCACAACCAGTTCTTTGTGTTTCATCGTTGTGAACCTTGAGCCCCTTAAAACACACACACACGCACACACACAAATTTTGCTTTACAGTTATTAAACATTATGAGTTGGTTACACCAGTCACCATATTATAGACTAGAAATATTATTCTTTCTTGAATTGGACAGTCTGGCCCACAACACGAAGCTGTGTGAACACTAAGAGTCTTAGAAAAGACTGCAAGAGCACATCAGAGTGTCATCTTTCTCAGCATTTTCCCTCTGTCTCTGTTTGTTTATGGGTTTTTTGTTTGTCTTTGTTTTGTTTTGTTTTGCTTTGTTTTGGAAAAAAGACCGACAGGTAAAGAAACTACAAGCCCATCCAAATTGTTCTCTAGGAGGAATTTTCGCACTGCTGCTTCTGCGTGTTTATCCATGAAATCTGGTTTCTAGGACTCGCACGTGTAAGTGCAAGCCAGGGAGGAAGAATATGTTGATAGTGAATGAAGAAAGAATTGTGCCGGAATAGACACTTCAACACAATGGGTCAAGAGCAATTTGCTGCCTTTATTCCCTCTCCCTGTGCTGTGCCATTTATGGAGTCAGGAGAGAAAACAGGAGAGGGGGTGGTGGTCTGTGCCTCAGTGGGGAGAAGAGGGTCCCAAGTGTACAGAGTCAGGGCAGGAGAGGGATAGTGCAGCACAACGTGATTTCCTCGCCCATGAGGACAAAGAAAGTGACACATGGGACAAGACAATCCAGTTGGGTTCAGAAACAGAAGGGGGAGATTTTGAATCCCCATCACACACAGTTGAGGTGATATCGAAAGAATACACACATGGGAGGAAGAAGGCCTAGAGCTGGAGAATGTGCTAGGAATGAACCTGGATCAAGGCTGTGGTTTCAGGGAGGGAAAGAGGGAGGGAAAAGAATTCTGAAATAACCTGGAACAATAACTTGGCATGTCATTAGGTGGAGAGGAGAGGGCCCCGCCAGGCAGCGAATCAAGAATCATTCCCAGATCTCTTGCTCTATGATGGTGGTTCTCCACTTTCAGCAGGTATCCAATTACCTGGAGGGCAAGCTGCTGCTGCTGCCGCTGCCGCTGATCCAAGGACCACACTTTGAGAACCACTGTTCTAGAAGCTGCTTGTCTTTGCTAAGAGAGAAGCTTGGCTCCACCAGAGGACAGTGAAGGAGAAATGTGATGTACTTTCCAGTCCATCGAAAGATCGTGATGGGATACACAGTATTCGGCGATGTTATCTCTGAGGTCAGTCGGGCTCTTTCAAATGGTAAGAACTTCATGCTTTTGTAATTAATTCAGGACGTATGTTAAATTCCTAAATTGAGCTATTTGAATGTGGGGATGGTTTTCTTGATAGTGGTTTGATGTTTTAAGAAAGTCACTGCCTACTCGAGAAACCATGGTCTCCCAACGTAAATTTCCCATGGGAAGAGCTCCACAGAGAAGAAAGGGACCCGTTGTTCCCCCCTGTGTCAATTGAAATGTACAGACACCTGAAACCCAAATAAATGAGCAAATAAAAGATGAAAGCATACAGGAGATCATCCTTCAAATCCACAAAGACGAAATAATTAAAAACTAGGTGCACATTACAGTGGTAATAATAAAACTTAATAATATGTAGTAATTACATAAACAGAGAAACTGTGTTCCTCCAGGGCCTACTCCATCATTTTGTCTTGAATTATGATTCACCTAAATATATATATATATATATATATATATATATATATATATATATTCCAACTTCAGACCCTAGAACTATGTTTATATCAGTGGTTCTCAAACTTTAGCAAGCATGCAAATCACAGGGAGGCCTTACTAAAACACAGATTCTGGGGCACCGCCCACAAAGCGTCTGGTTCAGTAGATCTAGAGGAGGCTCAAGAACTTGCATGTCAAACAATCTCAGGTGAAGCTGATGCTGATTGTTCAGAACCATACTTTAGGAATATATTAGAATTATCTGGGGTGCAATTGCTAAAAATCCCAATTCTTATACCATACCTCAAAACAATCAAAATCAGAATCTATGGGGTTGGAACCCAGGCAGCCATCAGTATTTTTTTTTTTTTTAAGTTCTCAGGCAATTCCAATGTACAGCCAAAGTGGAGAATGTCTAGTCAGATCGGTAGTTCTCAAACTTTGGCACACGTCAGAATCACCTGAAGCACTTGTTAAATCCCAGAGAGCTGGCCCTTCTTCTAGAGTTTCTGATTCAGTAAGTATGGGTTGTGTCCAAGAATAAGTATTTCAATCAAGTTCCCGGGTGGTGATGCTATGAATCCTGGACCACACTTTGAGAACGATGGGTTAGACCGACTTCAGTTTGACTGCACTTGGTCTGTTGGGGGATCTGGTACAAAACACTGAAGTTAGCTTCCCCTCTGACCCTCCAAAAAACAACAAAAACTGGGCATTGGGACTTATATCTTCTGAGATGGTGTTTGGCCTAAGTGTGCTGTCCATGCTCTCCAGGTGATTCTAATGTGCAGCCAGGATTGAGAGCCACACAAAACCAAGGAAAGGCAGGGATGGGATACATGTGTCACCTGCAATGCTTGCTGCTCATTGGGTTAAATATGACTTCTTCCAACTAAAACATATTCCTGCTTTAATCACTATATGCAACATACATCTTTGCCTAAGAAAAGTACTACATTGAAATAAATGCAAGATTATGACAGTCATTTCTGAATTTGAGAAATAACTAGGTTAAGCCAGGAGGGGATCCCCCCCGCCTTTGGTTGCTATAAATACAACTTACTGTCTGAATTTTTTTAATGTAACATGGTAACCCACCCCTTTGGTGATCTGTAGCTAGTCATGTAAACAGAAACATTATAACTGTTATTATAAAAGCAGTTTCCTATAAATGAGAATTTATGCTTATATCTAAATAAACTTGAAACCTGATCAAACACCCTGGCTCCAGGAAAATAACTTTGGGTTTGGACAACACAAACCAGAGTAACGTTTTACTGCCAGTTGAAGTTTTTGAATATACAGGGTCATTTTTAATCACATAGTATGAGAATAGCTTGCCTGTCACAGACAGTAGAAGCTAAGATTTGTAAATGGGGTGGGGGTGTGGATGGGGAAGTGGCAGATGGAGTGAGCTCTTAACTGGAGCTTTCTTGGCCAGCTCTATGATATCAGACACAGGTTGGTAGATAATTACTTTTTACTTCACTTTTCACTGGAAGCAGTAATACTATTGTGTTTTAGCAGCTGATTCGCTGTTACCATTCATGACCCTTCTAGGATATACTATTCAAGGTCCAGTTCTTACACTGAGAAAGACTTCAGAAATTTAGCACTGGAAAGGCTGAGAAACCACTTCACACCCATTGGAGTCAATGTAGTTAAAAAAAAAAAAAAAAGACAATAGCAAGTATTGGGGACATCTGCAGAAAGTAAAACCCTCATACATTGCTGGTGGGGAATGTACCGCCAATTTGGAAGCTCTTTGTTGGGGTGCGTGGGTGGCTCAGTTGGGTAGGTAGAAGCTCTTTGTCAGTATCCTTAAAAGTTAAACACAAAGTGACCACACCACTGAGCAATTCTGCTCCTACGTATTCACCCAAGAGAAGTGAGAACGTGTTCATACAAAAACTTGCATGTGAATGTTCATAGCAGCATTATTCACAATGGCTAAAAGGTGGAAACAATTCAAATGTCCATCAGCTGATGAATGGATAAAGAAAATGTGAGTATAGCCCATGCAATATTATTCAGTAATAAAAAGGAAGTCTTGATATATGTTACAACATGGATGAACCTTAAAAATATGCTAAGTGAAAGAAGCCAGTCACAAAAGGTGACACGTGATTCCATCTAGATGAAATGTCTAGGGAAACCTGTAGGAGACAGATGTACATTAGTGGTTGCTTAGAGCTAGGAAGTCAGGGAGGGAGGGGTATAGAGGGGGTGAAAGCTAAAGGATGGGATTTTTTGAGAGGATGAAAATATTTTCAAAGTGACTCTGGTGAATGTACTAAAAACCACTGAATCGCCCACTTTAAATGCATGAATTATATGATAGGTGAATTATAGCTCAATAAAGCTAACCTATATGGAATATAGCGTACTGGGTAAGATCAGAAGCAAATTTCCATCAGCCCATCTCTGAAACCACTTTGGACAAGACCTCTGGGCGCATGCGCGCCCAGCGGCTTACAGCTGGATCCCGGGAGCCCCGTTTAGCGGTACGGGCTCTCTCCCTCCTTGGTCTCTGGCTTGCCTTCGCTGCACTCAGGCCTCTGCAGTAGCACGCGTGGAAGGCGGGCCACTCGTCACACACAGAATAGGACCCGAGCGCGTTCCTCGAGGGAGCCGGCGGCTCCCTGCAGAGGTCAGCGGGGTGCCCAGTCCTCACGGTGCAGCCTGCGCTCCTAAGCTGGCGGGTCCCTAAGCTGTCCAAGGAGGCTATGTGATGACCGTCTTTCTTCCCTTTCTCTTCCCCAACAAAGGGCAACTGACCTGCCGCATGACCTGGCAAGAGCTGAGATTCCCTAAACACGCTTTCCCCCTATTGTGTGCGGACGTTCCCAGAAGCAGAGGAGCGGCGGGACCACTGGAGGGACGCGCGGGACAGGGAGGCCCCGGGCGCCGGGATCCCGCTGGCCCTCCCCCGGGGCGGACAGCGAGTCGCCCGCCGCCGGCCTGGGCGGGGCGGGGCTGGGGGGGTGGGAGTGGAGGAGGGGGGCTGTAATTGCGGCGCAGTCCTGGTTCCCACGCTCCTATTGTTGGCGACTTTGTTTCCAATTCCCATCACGTGTGCTAATTAGTTAGCGCTGCTGGCTGGCTGGGAGGCGTGTGGCTGGCCTAAGAGCAGAAAGATCACTTCCTGTAGGGAGCCGAGCAGGCTGAATAGTAGTGGGGTTCTTTCTCCTTCTCCTATGGGCCTCCTTCTCTGCCTCCCAGGAGGGTGGGAGTGGGAAGGGAACGGGAAGAAATGCTGATTGTGGCGCAAATGCCACTGAATTGCAATAGCAACCCAAGGGGGGGGGGACTAAGGGAGGGAATAGTGGAAGGAGGATTAAAGGAGAAACTCCCGTTAGACTCCTAACGAAATGCTTTACCAAATTACCTTCACAACTTTGTACAGGGAGTCTTTTCCAGAAGGAGATAATCGAAAGGCATTTCAGTGCGTTCATTAAAAAAAACAAAAACAAAAAAAACACAAGGAAACAAAACAAAACAAAACAAACCTTTCACACTGTAAATAAAACCAGCTCAGGCATCAGTGTATGATAGGAAAGAAGGATGAAATGTGGTGAGTCATGACTTTGTAGTCAGTGACTTGTCCTGGAATTTGAAATTCTGGGTTTTTTGCACTTTGGTACTAAGCTCTTAGAAGGGGTGGAAAAAGGTGTTAGAGACCACTGACAGAAGATAGTAATAACCTGGACAAAATACATGGGCTCAATTAAAAGAAAAGTGCTTTCTATATGGTCTTTCAGTGAGTTACAAGATTTAGTAATGCTTTGATTTTCACATAGAGGTCTCCACTTTGAAGATATAGTATTATCCATACTTCTTCCCTATAAATAAGAGGAAAGCTGGCTTTTGTAAGGATTTACCGAATAACCTTATATGCTGTAGCAACAGGGAGAACGTTCTACCCTTTCCCATGGAAAGTGGCAGCGAGGTGGAGGAATAAGCTCAAGGGTGACTTCATTCAATATGCATGATTCAGCAAGGATATTTTTGAGTACCTCCTGTGTGCCAGGGACTGGGCTAGGGCTGGAGATGGAGAGATGAAACATCCAGAACCTGTTTTTAAGTAGCTTGCAAATCTAGTGGAGAGACAGATAAGTATGTAAACCAGTAATTAAAGATGACTCAGAAGTGGAGGTCTGTACTGGGGACTGTGAGGGCCAGAGGAGGGACACCAGATCCAGACTGAGGAATCTGGGAAGGCTTCCTGGAGAAGGAATGAGTCGTCTCACACTTAAATGGCAAATAACACATGGCCAAGAGAAGAAGGGAGAGAAGGGCATTCCAAAAGGAGGTAACAATATGTGCAAATGGCCAAGGGGTCTTGACAGAGTATGAGGTGCTCTGCAAACAGGTATGAATGGCTGCAGCACAGGGCTGGAGGGGTAGGCATGGATAAGCTGGAGGGGCGGGGATCGTGAAAAGTCTGATTCAGGACTTTGGACTTTATCCTAAACACCACGAAAAATTTTAAGCAAGGGAGTAGGATCATGAGATCTGTCCTTTAGGAAGGTAACTTGGGCAGTGGTTTGGATAATGGGTTGAAGCGAGTTGGTCAGGCTTGAAGCAGGGAGAGGAGACTGGGGACTAACCCAAAAAGAGACTGAAATGAGACACAGGTTGGAGGAGGTAGGTCAGGTTCAAGAGGTGTGTAGAAGGTGGAATGGATAGAACACGGAGACCAGTGTTACTTTGCCGTAAGCAACTCGCAGGAGTCCGAGACCACTCCAAGTTTCTATCTTGTATACGTGGATGAAGGATGGCAGGATTCCCGGAGATAGGCAACTTGGAGGTCAAAGAACAGGCTTGAAATGGAATGAGATGATGAGTTTGGTTTTGGCCACGTTGTGTTAGAAATGACTGTGGGGTATCTGAGTAGCGACGTCCGAGAGGCATATGGTTATATGACTATGGAACTCAAAGAGGGTAGGGTGGGGCTGGGGTGGATGAGGTAGCCGTAAGGGGCAAGAGGTCAGCATGGTTTGCCCTGCACTCACAGCGGTCATACTCAGGGACGGGTTCTCCACAAGTAGTTTCCAGATACGCTGCTCCAAGAGGGACTTTGGAGACTGTATGATCCCACACATGGGAGGTATCTAAAGTATACAGTTCACAGAAACAGAAAGTAGATGATGGTTGCTGGAGGTTGGTGGTGGAGGGGAGGGAGAAAAGGGGAGCTGTTGTTTAGTGGGTATAGAGTTTCAGATTTGCAAGATGAAAAATTTCTAGAGATCCTTTACATAACAATATGAACATACTGTGATACGTTTTGTTTTTAAATCACAGTAATTTTTTTTTCAACGTTTATTTATTTTTGGGACAGAGAGAGACAGAGCATGAATGGGGGAGGGTCAGAGAGAGAGGGAGACACAGAATCGGAAACAGGCTCCAGGCTCCGAGCCATCAGCCCAGAGCCCGACGCGGGGCTCGAACTCACGGACCGCGAGATCGTGACCTGGCTGAAGTCGGACGCTTAACCGACTGCGCCACCCAGGCGCCCCAGTAATTTTTTAAAAGGAACTCAGGAGGGAAGGAGAGAGCAACCCTGCCAGCTACCTTTGGACAGCACTAAGATAAAATCATTTTACCTCCCGCTAGTGCACTCCCACCCATCCTTGGTGGGAAGGTTAAGTTGGAACCAGACATTTTAAGGTTTTTTTTTTTTTTTAATGTTTATTTATTTTTGAGAGAGAGAGAGAGAGAATGAGCAGGGAAAGAGCAGAGAGAGAGGGAGATACAGAATCCAAAGCAGGCTCCAGGCTCTGAGCTGTCAGCACAGAGCCCAAAGTGGGGTTCAAACCCACGGACTGCAAGATCATGACCTGAGCTGAAGTCAGAGGCTTAACTGACTGGGCCACCCAGGCACCCCTCGAACAGACATTTTAGAATAGACAATATGAGGGTTGCCTAGATGGCTCAGTAGGTTAAGCGTCTGACTTCAGTTCAGGTCATGGTCTCATGGCTCATGAGTTCAAGCCCCTTGTCGGGCTCTGTGCTGACAGCTCAGAGCCTGGAGCCTCCTTCGGATTCTGTGTCTCCCTCTCTCTCTCTGCTCCTCCCCTACTCATGGTCTATCTCTCTCTTTCTCAAGAATTAATAAAATATTTTAAAAAATTAGAATAGACAATATGAATCAAGAACCTTAAAAATGTTTATGACTTATGACCTACATATTCTACTGCCTAGAATCAGTTATAAATAAGAAACCAAAAATACTGGAAGAAAACATAAAAATATTAGGTATAATTTTTTAAATGTTTTATTTATTCTTGAGAGAGAGAGAAGGCATGAGCGAGGGGGAAGCAGAGGGAGAGAAGGACACAGAATCCAAAGCAGACTCCAGACTCTGAGCTGCCAGCACAGAGCCTGACACGGGGCATGAACCCACCAGCCACAAGATCATGACCTGAGCTGAAGCTGGATGCCCAACCAACTGAGCCACCCAGGCGCCCCTTAGGTATAATTTTTAAACTAATTGTTCAATAATAGAAAAACAGTAAAATACCATACAACTGTCATAAATTTTTACAAAGAATTTACCACCACATGGGAAATATTTATAAAGGTAAGTGAAGCAAAATTCAGAACACAAAATTGTATCTATGCTTTGATCACAATTATGTCAAACACAACCTGTATACAGAATAAAGGCCTGGAAGAAAACAGACTAAAATGTTGATAGTAGCTATCTAGTTGGGGCCATTGGTGATTTTTTTCCCCATATGCTTGGCTATATTTCCATATTAAGTGTATATTCTTTTACAATTATATAAAGTAGTCTGTATAAATTCTCTAATTTTTCTGCAAAATATTCTATGATTCCTTCGACTTTAAAAGACGCGATTTGCATTTAGTTCAGAGCTGCAATAGATTATTACATAACTGATTTATAAATGTGTCAAAAGCCAAAGGGAAGGAGAAATAATCGTCCAGGAAAAACTTAGAAAGTTTCTGAAAATTCCTCCATTTGAATATCCTTTTCTTTTTGATGCTCTTGTGTGGGAAAGAGGAAGCATCAGGAAGTGATGTTGAACATTTTAGCTGATTATAAGTGCTAGAAAGGCAAATTAAGCCCTTCCCTTTAATTGGCTGTAATCAGTTAAACAAGGTAATAGACCACCTGTGGCCGAGATGGAGCCAAGTCTTAAGGAGCCCCTGAGACCACAGCTTTGGCACTGAGCTGCCCTAAGGTCGGCTGGGATGGGCTTTTGATTCCATATCAAGTTACTCAGGCTATGCCACAAAGAAACATTCAATCAAAACCTGAGTGTATGGTTTGGTTTAGAATGTGTTGATAAAAGAAAGAAAAGTATAAAAGTTTTAAAAGAAAAAAATAAAGATATATATAGATATATAGATAGATAGATAGATATTCAACAACCAAGCAAGTAAAGAGCATTTCCTATATGCCAAGTGCTTTGCTAAGCACTTCACATCTAATTGACTTATTAACAAGCCCATGGGATAGATTCTATTAGTATCATCATAATCATCCCTAGTTTACAGATGAGGAAACTGAAGCACAGAGTAAGACTGATTGGGTCACACCGCTTGTAGTTGCACAGCTGGGACCTGAACCCAGACAGTCTATCTTTATCAACGACACTCCCAACCACTACACTACACTACTTCTCAAGGTCTCGCTCAAGTTATGCCTTACTAGTTAATTGTGAATTCCAAGCGCACCATAGGCTAGACTTTGCATTCGGAGCCAATATCTGCAGTATATTCCTACCTCCTTATGTCAGCATCAACTTACAGAAGCAGCATTTGGGAAGTGAAAAAGCCAACTAAAGATGAATCATCAAACCTAAAATTGCCAGGTGACAACAAATGTCACACTTTACTCATGCACCATCTCATTTGAGTTTGGGGCATGACACTGAGATGATTTAGTGAGGAGCAACTAAGTGAGCACTCCTTTGGAAGCCAAAAGATGTTCACATGTGGTTTGGCCACAGTGTGGCAAGACCACTTCTCCCACAGCTAGGATGGAGTCTGGGCTGGCAACAGAAGAAGGCTCCTAAAAGAGTGCATCTTGGGCCAAGACTCTTCTTAGCTAAGGATGGGTCCTCGGAAATTCTCCAGTCATCCAAGTATCCTTTGGACTCTTGTATGACATGAAAACAAATATGAGGATGCAAGTCTAAAAATAAGTTCATCATCTTCTCCCAAAACCAATTCTTCTTCCCAGATCCCTTAATCAGTAAATGGCACCACCATCACCTAGTTGCCTTGGTTCGTGAACCTCGTGGTTGGCCTCCCAACATCCACTCCACCTGACCTCCTCCACCTCACCCCCCGCGATTGTAAGTCCACCTTGGTAGTCTTATCCCCCATGCTAGTGATTGATTGGTCTGAGGGTAGGCTGGTCTAAGTCAATCTAGGCCAAAGAAACAGAATAAGCTTCTTTCAGACTTCTCAGAAAGAGGGGCCAGTTTCTCCCTCCCATCCTATATGAACAAAAACACATCACTGGTAGTGGCCCTCTGTTGATGTGATAGGAAACCAGCTTTAGGATGAAGCCAATGCTGTGGAAGGCAGAATGGAAAGGCAAGGAATGTTGGGCTGATGAACTCATAAACCCCCCAGCGGATCCTAACCTTCTTAAGTCTTCTGTTGTTTGAAAGAATACATTTCCTTTGTTTCTGCCCAGTGAGGAAGGGTGTCAATCATTTGTGATGGAAATCGTCCTCACTGATCTATTTTGCACATCCAAACAAGCATCAAGTTCAGTCCATTCTCCTTCCTAAATGTTTCAAAAGCCACACACCCCTCCCCATCCCCATTTCTAATAATGATCCTTTCAGGCCACCTTTGACATCTCATCCGAATTACTGCAAAGCCTCCTTTTATCAAAATGCCTGCGTTCATTTGAATAGGCCTTAAGACAAAGTAAGAAAAAGAATGTGAAAGGTTGAGGCTATGGCAGGCGCAGCAAGAATTTCCTCACCTGGTCATACGTAGGGTGAACTTTGAATGCTACCATGCCTCAACAGTCCCAAGAGGCATCGCAGGAAGCACCCCTCCATTCTGGGCTCTTCTGACCCTGTGGACACTGTCCTGAGTGGATGTCAAAACCACCTACCTGTGGTCCTGTCACTGTGCTCAAATCCTTATCTGTGGCAGGTCCTTTTCCCGGTCTGTCTGCTGCCTCGGCAGAAACCCCAGATGACACAGCCTCAGCTAGTCCAGGGTATGGTTCTCAGCAGCCTTTGGACCTGGACCAGCCATTACCATCCGGCTTCATCTGGGTGTCCACTCATATACACTGGAGCCACCTGGCCAGGAAACATGGTTATTTCTGTCAGGGCTGATTTCAGTCCAACTCTACAAACACTCATTGAGTGCCTTCTCCATGCTGGGAACATGCTATGTCTTAGGACCGATAGGGAGCATGTCCTGCTCTTTGTACCCCACCATCTGACACATAGGGTGCTCCAAAATATTTAAGTGAGTCATGGAAAGATTCAATGGCAAATGTTTTAGTGTGCACTCCAGCGACTCACAATCTATTGAAAAGATAAACCCAAAGTCAGGCTACCACAGGGCTCACTGGTACATAAAACGCAACAATAAAAGTAATAGTCCATCCTGAGGCGTCAAGCAGTGTTCTAAGAACTGATATATATTCACTTATTTAATCTGCACAACTCCTGGCGTATGCATATGTGTCATCCACACTTTACGTAGGAGGGAACTGAAGCTCAGACAGGTCAGGTAAGTTGCCCAGAATCACCCAGCTGGTAATGTGAAGAAGGTGAATTGGAGAATAGGGAAGGGAAATGTTTATTTAGCTAGGAATCTGGAAACTTATCATGGGAGAATGGGTTTTAAGCTAGACGTTCAGGGAGGAGTAGTAGGTCTTCAACATGCTGGTGGGGGTTGTATATTCCAGATTGGAGAAGAGCATAGGTGAAGACTTAGACGTGGACATTGCAGGGTATATTCTGAGGACAACAAAGTCACCCACGGCTGAGTATAGGGTGTACAGAGGAGGTGTCTATGGTGGGAATTGAGACTGGATAGGGGGTGGGCAGCTCAGTCGTGGAGGGTCTCTAATGGCGCACCCAGCTATCGGTCCTTCCTGTTTCAGTCCATCATTTGTTCTGGATTCTCCCATCCCTATTCAACCCAAATACTCCAACTGAGGCTTCCCCAGTACCCACGTTCAGGGTAGTCCCTAATTTACCTAAGCCAAACAACATTTTCCATTCCCCTGGCCACAAAGATGGGTTCGAGGTTGGGCCTGTGACCTAACCCTGTCCAATCCAGTGAATCTCAAGATTCTTGCCCAGCACCCTGAGACAGCACTCTCTCTCTCTCTCTCTTTGAACGCAGTCAGCACAGTCCTACAAGCTGTTGGCTTCTTCTTGAAGCCTGGAGCCAGCTCCCACCGGTACAGGATGAAGCTGGCATTGTGGGAGGTGCAGCAGGCAGACACAAAGAAACTCTGTCCTGAATTACATCACTGGGCCTCAGGATTAAACCATCCAGTAGCCAGTCCTTCCATCTCCGGACCTTGCCATCACATGAACCTAAAAAGTAGATATAATAAAAATATAAAAAAATAAAATAAAAAGCTTGAGTCAGGTTTTTTAATTATTTGCAACATCAAGAGGGCTAACTTATAAAAGTCTTCATGTGGTTTTAAAGTATTATTCTGGGAAGTGGTTTAGAAAGGTCATGTGGTGGCCATGCAGAGGGTAAAGTGGTTAGAGAATCTCGAAGCAGAGAGGTAGCTAGAGGCCACAGCAACGTGCCCAGTGAGACTTAATGGAGCAAGAATTAAAGCATTGACAGTGGACATAGGGGAAGATGTGAAAGAAGATGCATTTGTGCAACATTTATTTAAAATGGGCTAAGGGGCAGGTCACGATCTCGCGGTCCGTGAGTTCGAGCCCCGCGTCAGGCTCTGGGGCTGATGGCTCAGAGCCTGGAGCCTGTTTCCGATTCTGTGTCTCCCTCTCTCTCTCTGCCCCTCCCCCGTTCATGCTCTGTCTCTCTCTGTCCCAAAAATAAATAAACGTTGAAAAAAAAAAATTTAAAATGGGCTAAGGGGGCGCCTGGGTGGCTCAGTCGGTTAAGCATCCGACTTCAGCTCAGGTCCTTTGAATAGGCCTTAAGACAGGGTTCCTGGATTCCAGCCCTGCATCGGGCTCCGTGCTGACAGCTCAGAGCCTGGAGCCTGCTTCGGATTCTGTGTCTCCCTCTCTCTCTGCCCCTCCCCTGCCTGTGCTCTCTCTCTCTCAAAAATAAATAAACATTGAAAAAAAATTTTAATAAAAAATAGAATAAAATAAAATGGGCTAGGAAATTCATCTGGGACTGAAACCTTCATTTATCCTATGTCATTCTATAGCAATGAATGCTTGTTTTGGAAAAACAACTCCTAAAGTTGTCAGGTCCCTGAAGTCTGTTTCTTCCTCTTGCCCCTGCAGAAGGGAGACAAAGGAAAAGAGAGTTGTTAGTTATTGTCCTGTTATCTGACTTATGTTTCCACTTCATGCTATTCATTCCTTAATCATATTCCACACTAGATAGCTCGTCATTTCAGATGTTTCTATCCTTCAGAAATGTGCAGCCTGCTATTACATCCCTCGTAATTATCAAGTAGCCCAGTTCCATTTATTTAGCTCCTTTAAATCTTTCTTCATATTTCAGGGGTGTCAGGGTGGCTCAGTCGCTTAAGCATCTGACTTCGGCTCAGGTCATGATCTCACGGTCCATGGGTTCAAGCCCCGTGTCCGGCTCTGTGCTGACAACTCAGAGCCTGGAGCTTGTTTTGGATTCTGTGTCTCCCTCTCTCTCTGCCCCTCCCCTGCTTGCACTCTGTCTCTGTCTCTCTCAAAAATAAATAAACATTAAAAAACTTAAAAAAAAATCTTTCTTCGTATTTCAGTGCTTTTTAACTCCTCTGTGTAAAGGAACTATAATCACACTTCCCTCCACTGCATTTCACAGCTCCTGAGTGGCAGCGGCCCAGTGTGCACAGCATGCTGGGTGTGTGCGGTCTCAGTGGGAAGAGCGGCATGGGACCAGGTGCGGCCCTGAGCATCAAACAGAAGCCTTGAGTGGATGAATTCTTGAAATGGGTCTAGCTCTGTCCAGCTGGGTGGTGGAGGAGAGGCCACTTAACCTCTGAGTCTTAGTATCTCAGCTATAGGACAGGAATGATTCTTATCCCATTAGGAGGCTCTCGTCTACCATCTTCTCTTCCTTTATCCCTTCCCATCTATTCCCCAAGGAAGATGAGGGCAGATAGGGATGAATCAAGGACCTATCCCTGGGCAGAGTGATGAGCAGTAAAGACAGTCTCACTCTCCGAAGAATACTGATCTTTTTCAATTGCAAACCCTTCAGGGCTAGAGACTCAGGGCTGCCCCAGGCTACTCAAGCTTCTTGGATTCTTGGAGCTGTTCTGCTCTGAGGAGATGAAAAGGGCCAAGTCGGCTCTAGGCTTAAAAGGAGTCTCCCTTTCCTCTCCTTTGCTTATCTCCCATTTTCTTGGACCATTCTCTCCTTGGACTCAGAGCAGGAGAACAGAGGGCTGAGAATTAAGTGCAGCTTGCTGGCAAGCACTGAGAAAGAGCCTTGGCCTACTTATGGCATTGCTGTCTCTGCCTGGTCACAAGGAGCCCTCCCAGCAGTCCAGCCTGGCTCCCGGGGGGACGCACCAGTATTCAGAGGCAAAAGCCTTGTGCTAACAGAGGCTTTGAATTCGCCGTCACTTGGCTTCAGCATATATATATCTAGGAACAGAGGCAGGACAATATTGAAATTCTAGCCTCTCTCAGCCTTTTTCTAACTCAACCAAAGTAACAGTAATCTTTAAGAGCACCATCTTATAGGATTATTATTATGATTAAATAAGATTGCACAAAAGGAAATGTTTTGAACTCTCCAAAAATGTAAGTAATAATCTCAAATTCTAAACTCTTCCCTATTCCAGTTTCCTCATTTGTTAAATGTTAAAAGCTAGTCATGAAGCATTGGCGGATGGCTAGATGAACAAGAAGTAAAACCCAACCAAATAATCGTGTAACTGAGAGCAGATCTCCTTGGGATTTCTCCAAGGCCTCATCATGAACATATGCCTTTGCTGAATGCTGTGCCTTCAAGGGGCTGAGTTGCTCGCCCGTCTTCTGTGCTCTTAGTTGGAGATCTCCAGGTGATTCCATAGCAGGATCTACACCAGAGGCGGAAAGAAAGGGGCAGAGCATGAGTTCACCCCTTGCCCGAGCCACCAGTCCTGACTGCCACACGGCAAAGGAGTGCATGCACAAAACTAGCGACTGAGAAACTGACACCATCTCTGAGGAAAATCACAGTGGAGGAGGACAGCGGACTCGCTGGCACTTGTCAACCGCCCTGCAGCCACATACAGGAAAAACTTCAAGGCATGGGCCCCCCAGCAAGGGATCTTCTCCCGCATGTCGCTTGTCATTTGTTGGTCCCACAACTACTTTTCAAGCATCTACAATATGCCAGACCCCTCTAGGCTCTAGACATGTATCAGTGAATAGAAAGCCCTTGTGCCTGCCCCAGTCCCAGAGCCACAGTGAGAGGAACCCTCCCACTCAGGTTTAAGCTTCCTGAATAGCGAGGGATCCGGATTTCCCATTTCTTCATTCATGAACCTTAAGGGCATCTCTTACTTAAGAACACTAGCAACTAACGCTAAAAACATTCATTTTTCTCAGCATAACGCCATCTAATAACATACTGACAACAGACAGTTCTTCCAGTTAGCAGGCCTCCGGGCCTGCCCAGCCTCCTGAGGAGGTGCCATGGGCTCCTTCCTGCTAGCCTGAGGCCAAATGTTGCCTCTCTAAGCAACCAACAAAATGGCACTCCAAATAAATTCTTTTGACTCAGATTATCTGTCTGACAAAAGGAAGCTAAGAGCAGCAGCTGGGGTGGGGGAGACTTCTATTAGCATTTTAAGGTACAATGGACTTTTTCTGTCTATTTTTATGGGCCGGACTCGAAAACATCACTTGATTAAATTCACATTTCTCAGATAGGCAATTGTAATCACCCCTAACTAAATTCTAACAAATTCCATTCTGTCACAGAGTCCGAATCGCTGAGCTCTACTGAACTTCTGTGTGATGGGTGGGGACGCCAGCAGCTCATCAGGCAGAGAGGCTTGCGGGAGGTGACTTCACACCCCGTCTCCTGCCCCCTCACCTGGTATGATTCTGGAGCACAGGGTCCACAGGCTAAGCCTGCCTGGAGCAGCCCTGAGACAGGAAGGACATCAATATTCTCTGCAGGACGCCGGGCCCTGATGTGCTCCAGCCACCCCCACTGCAGGGTACGGTTTCAACCCCAGCGCACCATGTAATTCACTCAGTCAAAAGCTACCTGGGGCTGTGGTTTGAAAACTAATGGCCAAAGCCACACAACTTCACAGGTTATGAGCAACGTTTCTTAAAGAGACGAAAAAGAATGTAGTAGAAAATATCAGAGTGCATTGCACATAGTAAGGTTAAGTAGTGTTTCGTGACACTTGTCCTTCCGGTAGGTAGGTGGATAGGTGGTACATCGTTTATTGTGGGTTGGGTCGTAACGCAGAATGAATTTCTACTGAGAATGCCGGTCGAAGTGGACAGACGATGGGTAAGTTATGCTCTCATTACTATTTTTTTTAAATGTTTTTATTTATTTTTGAGACAGAGAGAGACAGAGCGTGAGCAGGGGAGGGGCAGAGAGAGGGGGAGACACAGAATCCGAAGCAGGCTCCAGGCTCCGAGCTGTCCACACAGAGCCCAACACAGGGCTCGAACTCACAAACCGGGAGATCATGACCCGAGCAGAAGTCGGACGCTTAACCGACTGAGCCACCCAGGCGCCCCTCTCATTACTATTTTTGAATGAAGATATAATTGGCACATAATATGATATTAGTTTCAGGTGTACAACATAATGATTCGGTATTTGTATGCATTACAAAATGATCGCCACAATAAGTATAGTTAACATCGTTACAAAATTTTTTTGTTCAGGGGCACCTGGGTAGCTCAGTCGGTTAAGTGTCTGACTTTGGATCAGGTCATGATCTTGCAGTTCATGGGTTTGAGCCCCGCTTTGGGCTCTGTGCTGGCGGCTCAAAGCCTGGAGCCTGCTTCAGATTCTGTGCCTCTCTCTCTCTCTGCCCCTCCCCTACTTATGCTCTGTCTGTCTCTCACTCTCTCTCTCAAAAATAAATGAACATTAAAAAACATTAAACAATTAAAAAAAATTTTTTTTGCTTACGATGAGAACTTTTAAGATTTACTGTCTTAGTGGGGCGCCTGGGTGGTGCAGTCGGTTAAGCGTCCGACTTCAGCCAGGTCACGATCTCGCGGTCCGTGAGTTCAAGCCCCGCATCAGGCTCTGGGCTGATGGCTCAGAGCCTGGAGCCTGTTTCTGATTCTGTGTCTCCCTCTCTCTCTGCCCCTCCCCTGTTCATGCTCTGTCTCTCTCTGTCCCCAAAATAAATAAACGTTGAAAAAAAATTTTTTTTAAAAATTAAAAAAAAAAAGATTTACTGTCTTAGCAATTTTCCAGGATACAATAGAGTATTATTAACTGTATCCCCTATTCTGTACATCGTATCCCCAGGACTTATTTGTTTTATAACTGGAAGTTTGTACTTTTTAACCCCTTTTGCCCACTCTCCTCTAACCTCTCATCTCTGGAAACCACCAATCTGTTCTCTGTGTTCGTATCTCTTTATTACTGATTCCTCCCTTTTCCCATTTTGCTATTTTCAAATCTGTTTTTTTTCAGTGCTGGAGAATAAACAGTGTGCTTCACTTCTCATTCTCTTGTATTCGTATTCCCCAAAACTATCAGTCCTACCTGGTTGGGATTTTTCCTGCCTTGAAGAGGTAATTCCAAGACATATTTTGCTTTTTAAGATGGGAGTAGCCTGGGTAAATAAGTGTCATTCACAAAATTCCACACATTTTGCAGAACTTAACAAACTTATTACACACACACACACACACACACACACACACACACACACATTTTTTCTTTTTCTGGTCAAGGTAGCAAATGGTAGAATGTTTTTAGGATTTGGCCTGAGATTCGTGAGAGTCCCATGCATCGTGGCACCCGCCGCTTTTAGGCTGCTAGGACTCTGCATATTTACAAAGGCCCTCTGTGGCCATAGCCTGACTGACCCGATGGCCCTCCAGGATGTGCGGTGGCTGAAACAGATCCACTGGCAGTAACTTTGCTGCAGCCAATGGGTTAATCCTCCCTGAGCTGAAGCCTGACATGGTGTGAACCATGAGCTGCGCTCACAGCTGTTTTAGCATTTCATGAGCCTGACAAGAAGCATTTATGTCTGACCTAAAGCTCACCTGTTGCAACGTGACTCCGCGTCATTCATTCACCCTGTCAGATGGTCAACAGATACTTTTCAAGCCCCTGCAGTGGGCTCACCGTTGCACGAGGCTCCCAGAAACCCAGGGTGCAGACGCTCAGAGCCCAGCCACGGAGACACCATGCTCATAAATCACAAGGCCAGACTGTCACTTGGGTGATGAAGGCAATGGGACTCATTGTGCACAGGAAAGGGACAAAAAGGGTTGGCCTCAGGAGGTCTGTTTTGGCTCATGGTGACGCTGGTGATGACTTTGAAGCTGTGGAGATGGAGACGGAGAATAGTTAGCATCTTCCCCCAAGAGTAATTTTCCCTAAACCTCTCCTTTGAGTCTCCGGCCCATATTCTAAATTAATTTTTCTTTTTATATCCACCTTTTAGCCCTTTCATCAATCCCATTATTGAAGTCTGTTTATTCTCCATCTCTCCCTCTACAAGGTAAGAAGCTCTATGAAAGTAGGGACTTTATCTATTTTGTTCCCTGCACTGCAACATCTAGTACATTACCTGGCAGTTAATATTTGTTCAATAAATGTATGTAGTCCATTTTCCCTAGGCTTCATTAGGCTAAAGTGGGGGCTGGGACTAATGTTTAAAATGAGTTCGTAGGATAAAATAAAACAAAACAAAAACAACAAATAAAATAAAATAAAATAAAATAAAATAAAATAAAATAAAATAAAATAAGGGTTCCTATTACAAATTATGAAACAGACATCTCACTCCTACCCACCATCACAGTATCTCCATCCCTACCAGGTCTCTCCTGCTTCTTTCTGAGAGTTCCCAAAGATGTCTTTCGTATGCTCAGGAATTAGTTGCTGTAGGTATGGCCACCACACTAGAAACCTCAACAAGCTGAATGGGTTCTGTGTTCTGTGACACCCTCCATGCACCAGAGCCATGGCTATGAGCCACAAAGAAGGGGGAGGAACACCTCCCACAGCAATATAGCTTCGTGCTATATATTTGGAGGATTTGTGATCAAAAGACTCCTTCCCACATTTACTTACAGCTCCTTATTTTCCCCTGGATTCACCTACGAGTCCATGAACAGCTCATCTAAAGGCAAGGGGCAGTCTTCAGTATCCCTTCTCTCTGCAGAGCACTGAGACTGAACTTGTGAGCTCAACTCTTCTCTAGGGTAAGGGATTCCCATGAGGCTATTCAGTGCACCCTTACAAGAGGAACCGCTCCATTAGCCCATCAGCCATTACTAGGCACACCTAGACTCCAGTGACCATGTTCAACCTTGAACTTGAGAACCACCACTAAATCTCTTCTTTTAAATAGAAACTTGGGCTGGCATAGAAACTTATCATGAGCTTGACCAAGCCTGTGTATCTGCCATTCATATTTTACATAATATTCTGGAGCTTGTGTGTGGCCAGGAAGTTCAGCGAATTAGATCACAAATCCAGATGACATAGCCAGTGGCTAAATCCTGTGGGAGGACACTTAGCTTTTCTCCAACCCGTGGACATTCTGCCAGTTGAGCTATCACAAAGGCAGCTTTGAGGGTGTGGAACTAACAGAAGATACCACCAATCCTACCAATACAGCTGCTGCGAACAGACCCAGTGTTACTCCTCAGATCAGAATAGTTCACTCCACAATGTCTCAACAGCATGCCAGTCAATTTGCACAGGACGCTTACAATTAAACTTTAATGATCTACTACTGTGTGAGTGTTTTATCCACAAAAGAAATGCATATGTAACAAAGGCAAATCTCAGCTATTTTTTGATGGCTTATTCAACAATCAACCACTAGTTATTGACTGCCTACTGTGTGTTAGAGTGGCTTCTCGTCATGGTCCTAAACAAAAGATAACAAGGTCACCATTGTTATCCATTGTCATCCAAATGTTACACCATTGTGTAGCTTACTCTACATAAGAGCATACCATAAGTAAGAAAACAGATAAATAGCAAGGTAATTTCAGATAATCATAAGTTCTACAAAAAAAAAGTAAGCAGAGCAAGATGGCATAAAAGGTGCCTGGTCTTAGCTGCCCCAGATCATTTACACCCCCCATCTCCCTTGCATTCTCTAGTATATGTGCTGGGAAGATAAAATGCTTATGTTCCAGCATCCCTTACTGCTAGGGATAGTGTGACCCAAGGCCATGAGTCCAAGTGGAACACACTGAGGAGGCCCTCCCTGCCCAATAAAATGCAGAGCCACATAAGGAAAGACTTTGATGCTTTGAACTCTCCCTCCTTCTTGTTTGGGACCTAGACATAATGCCTAGAGGTACAGCAGCTGTCTTGTGACCTTGAAATGATAATCGCAAGGAATAAAGTCAAGATGTTAAAGATGGCAGAATAGAAAGTGAGGAAGAGTCTGAGTCCCTGATAGCATCATTGAACCTTGAACAACCTTGACCTAACTACCATGGATGTCTTAATACGTGAGACAGAGACTTATCAGTTTAGGCCTATACCAGGTTTATTCTTATTCATAGCCAAACACTTTCCTAATTGATAGATGGACATGAGGTTGTGGGTCGGAAGATATTCTAACCAAGGTGCTCATGGAAATCTTCTCTGAGAAGATGATATTGTAGTTGAGACCTGAATAAGAACGAGACAGTCATGTGGAGATCTGGGAGAAAGAAATCTAGGCAGAAAGAAGAGCAAGTGCAAATGCCCTGAGACAGAAATAAGTCTGCTGTGTTCAAGGACTAGGTTTCAGTGTGCCTGGAGCATCACAACAAAGGGAACGGTGGCCATACTGGAGGTCTTAGAGGCATGCAGGAGCTAGACCACGGAGACCCTCAGAAGTCATGTCAAAACTCTTTTAATTTCAAAGAGATTTGAGATAGATGGGTTTGAGATACACTTTGGAGGGAAAGCCTTCCACAAGACTTACTGCTGAATTCAAAGTAGGATAAGAGAAAATAAGGAATTAAGGACAACTCACAGATTTTTATCCTGAACAATGGATGGAGCCATTACTTATGTAGGAAAGAATGTGAAAGATCTAGGCAGGGAAAGGGAATTGGAGTGCATATGGAAGACTGTGTACATATTAAGTTAGAGATGTCCATCAGAATTGAATTGCAAGGAGCAATGTTGTATGGAAGCCAGATCCATGAATCTGAAACTCCAGGGAAAAGTCAAGTCTGGAGTCAGAAGTTTGGAACCACCTACATACAAATGGCATTTAATCATGGCTATGGACGCGCTTTCCTGGCCAGAGAATGCAGATAAAGAAGGAAGTTTCAGCCTGGGGTATGTCAACATTTAGATGCAGAATGGAGGTGAGCATGCCAGCAAAGGGGACCGAGAAGGAGCATTCAAGGGATTCAAACAAAAGCCAGGAAGCTCCGAGAAAAGGGTGTTTTAAGGAGAGTCATTAGCTCTGTTGAATGATGCTAAGAGGCTGGGAAAGTGAGACAAAGAGGCTGTTGGATTAGTTCATCGGATGTATTTGGTCATCTTGCTAAGAGCAGTTCCAGAAGACAGGAGAGGCTCCTGCCTGACTTGAGTGGCTTCAAGACAAAGTAGAGACCTCTCTTGAGTCCAGAGTAGCTCTGCTATGAAGGGGGGTGGAGAAAGGGGGCAGTGGATACAGGATGTTTGGGTAAATCGAGGATCTGGGAGGAGTTGTTGGTTACAAGACAAGTTCTGTTTGGACAGCAAGGTAAATGGAGTGAGGCGGCAGGGTGTGATATTTATCGAGCTCCTAAGACATACTAGGCACTTTACACATTCCAGTTCAATCCTCCCAAGGTGCCCACGAAGCTGCCATTTTTCACCTTCTTTAAGGACATGAGGGAGGCACTATAGCACACCCATTAGTACTGCAGGTTTGAGTCCAACAGAACCTGAACTCTGCTGTTTGTTAGCTTGTGGCCTTAACTAGTTACTAAACTCTCTATGCCCCAGTTTCCTCATCTGAAAAATGCAGATAAAAGCAGTACCTACCTCAAATGATTGGTGTGAGGAGGAAAATAAAATCATCCATGTAAACCAGGTCCACAAGCTTCACACATAGTAAGTGCTCAATAAATATTAGTTCTTCTCAGAGATGGGAAAAGAGTGCCTCTGAGATTAACTGTCTTCATTTATTGAACAAATATATTAAGCTTCTACTTTTTGTTAAGCACCATGTGAGGCCAGGGAGTATAGCCATGGACAAGATACGAAGTGTCCCTGTCTTCATAGAGCTTAGAGTCGATGATGATAATCATAAGACTAATAAAACCAACAACAGCCAACATGTATTTACTGCGTGCCAGGCCGCAGAGTTTTCACAGTAGTGAGTAACAAAAGCAGAATCTGTCTTTCTCCAATTTGTCGTTCTATTATGTCATCCTTCCCAGGGGTATCATTTTACCAGGAGAAAGAAACCCAACTCCAGTGACATAATCCTGTGGCGTGAGGACATGTTATTGAAAGGAAAACATTAGAGGTGATGACTAACCTTCCTTGCTTTCTCCACCATTTCCCCAAGATGCTATCAGAAACAGGTTGTGAGGATTGTTTTTCTCTGCATCCTGCCACACGTCCCCTTCCCTGGTTTCTTCCCAAGTTGTTTAACCAATGACACAAATGCGACAGGCCCCATGTCGCCTTTGGGTGAATCAAAGATCAGTGTTATGGGGTGAATTGTGGCCCCTTCAAAATTCATATGGTTGAAGTCCTAACTCCCAGGATCTCAGAAAGTGACTGCATTTGGAGGGAGGGCCTTTAATCAGGTAATTAAGTTAAAATGAAGTCATTAGGATGGCCCTACTCCAATATGTCTGGTGTCCTTATAAGATGAGGAATTAGGGGTGCCTGGGTGGCTCAGTCGGTTAAGCGTCCAACCTCATCTCAGATCGTGATCTTATGGTTCGTGGGTTGAAGCCCCGCGTCAGGCTCTGTGCCGACATCTCGGAGCCTGGAGCCTGCTTCGGATTCTGTGTCTCCCTCTCTCTCTGCTCCTCCCCCACTGGTGCTCTCTCTCTCTCTCAAAAATAAATGAACATTAAAAAATAATTTTAAAAAATAAGAAGAGGAGATCAGGACACAGACAGGTACAGAGAGAAGACCATGTGAAGACACAGAGAAGGTGGCCATCTGCAAGCCAAGGAGAGAGGCCTCAGAGAAAAACCAGCCCTGCCAGCAGCTTGCTCTCAGACTTCTGGCCTCCAGAACGGTGAGAAAATAAATTTCTGTTGTCTAAGCCACCCAGTCTGCGGTATTTGTTATAGCAGCCCTCGCACACTAATACAGTAAGTAAAACACGCCACTGGGAGAGAGGGCAGAAGGGTCGGTGGGGGGAACAGTGCAGGGCAGTGGGAGGCAAAGCCAAAGACCAGGGAACTGAGTACTTAGAGGAGAAACTGAGGCATTGAGCAAGGGCTGCGGGCTAGGGAAGTGAGGACAGGAAGGAAGGAAGTGATGGCGTAATAAAAACAGGAGAGTTTCTAAGACTAAAAAATATCCCATTTCAATATCCCCTGTTAATTCCTCACTAGATATTTCTCTTGTACTGTTTCACATAGATATTTAAAGTGAGACTTATAGGCAAATGAAGCACAGGCAGGAATTTGATCTGTTGCAGTGCTTAAATAGATCATGCTGAGAATACATGGCAGGCGCCAATGATACAGGTGTGAAGGGGGTGCACTGCTCCTCACAGACATCAGAACTCATACGGTCAAGACAGTCTTCCTGGAAGGCCGGGTTTATCGCTGGGTGCTGCGGTTACCCACGGTATTTGTCACCTTCTCTCTGTACTTTCCGACCTCCTCAGCTGTACCACGTCATCGTGCTTTCTCTGTAGGTTTGATCTCGGTGGGTTTCATGTTTTTAGAAATAATCAAAAATCTTTTAAGCATTGCTTGGTTGATGAGGTCGTTGACCAAACCGAGAATTGTACTTTTGGTCAAAAACAAAATGACATTAAAAAAAAAAAAAAATGAGACTCGTTGGAGAGTACTCACCGACTACTTGAGGACAAATACAGGGGGAATTCTGAAACTGTCCTGAGCAGGACAATGTAAACAGGAGTGTGTTCTCCCAGGATGAATATAGGGAAAGACAACAATCCTTCAAACAAATTAACTGATGTATTTGTTTAAAATCTCATCTCCTTTCTTCAACGTGACGCCTGACATGTTGCATTGACAACCTCACGTATTACACTGGAGAATCCCATGCCTAAGCTAACAGACACAATGTACAAATGTGCTAACGGTAACACACAAATAAGAATATGTACCAGATGTCAACAGTAAATGGAAACCTGATCTCAATTTAATAAATATTCTTCATAGAAAAATACATCTGACCAAGAAAAAAAAAATCTTTAAAATTCCATCTTTAATATTGGGTTAGAGGAGAAATAAAATGTTCTTTCTTATATTCAATACATTTTCATTCAAGATACTGTTTTGCTAAATTGCTCAAAGTATAAGGGAGAGGATAGTAAATGCTTGTAGGGAATAAGTCTAAGGTAAATTTACAAAAAAAAAAAAAAAAAAGAGCATTTCTCCTCTCAAAAGAAGCTCCTTCTTAAAAGTTAGAGAGGGAGGGAGCCAAACCATAAGAGACTCTTAAAAACTGAGAATAAACTGAGGGTTGATGGGGGGTGGGAGGGTGGGGAAAGTGGGTAACAGGCATTGAGGAGGGTACCTGTTGGGATGAGCACTGGGTGTTGTATGGAAACCAATTTGACAATAAATTTCATATTTAAAAAAAATAAATAAAACTGTAATGGAAAAAAAAAAAAGCAGCTCCTTCTTATCACAGTATCAAGTCCTGATCAAGGAGTCAGAAATTTTGACTAATCCAGAATTTTGGTCTCACCCTGTCACTAAGACACTGTGTATTCCTAGGCAGGTCCCTTAAAGACCCTCTTCAGCTCTCACAACCTCAAGATTAGAAAAAGAGTCACACAGTCTACCAAGTGAGTCAGCCAGGTGCCCCTCCCTACCTCTCTCTTATCTGGGCTACAAAAGTCCCTTTTCTAGGCTACAGGAAGAAATGAGCACCTTTAGTCCCTAATCACATGAAAGCATGTCATTTCTTTCTACATAAAGAAATACCATAAAAGTTATACACCTTAGTTAACCTTCACATGTTAAATCATGAGAAATGATAATAAATTTGGTTCACTGTTATAAAATAAACTCCCTTCCTAGCCCTTTTGTCTGTTTGCTCAGTTCAAAACTTGAACAGTATGATCAGTTTATATTTCTGGCATTCACATAAAATCAGTACTTCATAAATATGAATCATGCTATTAACTGCATGTATGCTGATGTTGTCTAATTACTATCATTTGCATACCACACAGCTCTTAAATAAGTCAAAAGACTAAAAGGAAGTTTGGAAAGTGCACTGCATATTTCGGTCTGCAAGTCCACACGTTACAACCTGATCTTTAAACATAAGTAACTTGATCTTGAACATATGTAGGAGAGACTTTCTACTTTCTAACCATTCCCACCCTAGTCAGCCTACAAACTCAAGGAGAAACTTATAAATAACCCCATGCAATAGGAAGAAGACTATGAATTTGTTTTATTTTAAGCAGAATGAAGATATTTTGAAAACATTTTTAAATTTAGAAGTCTTTTTTCACATGAACTGGATTAAATTTTTTTTTCTGTTCAAATGAGGGGAAGCAATGGTGGTAAGTTTTCATTTAAATATAGAAAAGCAAAGGGGCGCCTGGGTGGCTCAGTCGGTTAAGTGTCCTGCTTCCGCTCAGGTCATGATCTCGCGGTTTGTGGGTACAAGCCCAACAATGGGCTCTGTGCGGACAGCTCGGAGCCTGGAGCCTGCTTCGGATTCTGTGTCTCCCTCTCTCTCCGCCCCTTCTCCGCGCATGCTCTGTCTCTGTCTGTCTGTCTCTCTCTCTCTCTCAAAAATAAATAAACATTTAAAAAAATTAAATATGCAAAAGCAAACGGATCATGGAATGAAGATTATGACTTCTGTTTATATAATATTTGAGATAATAAATGATGTGAATCCTTGAGCATCAAAGCAATCAAAAACTACATTATGTTGCAAAGTAGCTTTGGTCAGTGTTTTTAATGCTTGGATTCTAAGAAGGGTTGGCTGTGACAGTGGCCATCCACTACATAAAACTCTAAAATAACAGCAATCATATAATAGACCTGGCAGGGGCAAAGCCATTAAGAAATATGCTTGTAGGGGGGCCTGGGTGGCTCGGTCAGTTAAGCATCCAACTCTTGATTTTGGCTCAGGTCATGATCTCACGCTTCGTGGGATGGAGCCCCGCATCAGGTTCTGCGCTGACAGCACGGAACCTGCTTGGAATTCTTTCTCTCCCTCTCTCTCTGCCCTTTCCCCGTTTGCACACACATGCTCGCTCTCTCTCTCTCTCTGTCTCTCTCTCTCTCTCTCTCTCTCTGTCTCTCTTTCTCAAAGTAAATAAATAAAAACAAAAAGAAATATGCTTGTAGAAGTTATCAACAGAAACTATCTCCTTAAATGATATCCAGCTTTAACCATAGCAGTTTCTTCTGGAGGCAGAAGTCTTATTTTCTTCTTTCACAATAATTTATTCTAAACCAAGAAGCCATTTGAGAATAGAAAAACACCCCAAGAATGTTTATTGTTCTACTCAGACGGAGAATCCTCAGTGAGGAAAACAACAAGAGTTAACAGTATACTCATTTTTAATACTTCTCGGGTAAACTTCTCTGGCTATTCTGACTTCCCAGTATTTCCTCCAAGCACATGTTGGTGGGTCCACAGCAGTTCTCAAAGTGCAATTTCCTGGACCAGGAACATCAGCATCATCACTAGGGAACTTACTAGAAATACAACTTGCCACATCTCACCCAGCCCTACTAAATTAGAAATGCTGGTGAGGTGCCCAAGGACATTTTTTTTTTGACAAGTCCTCTGGATGCTTCTTTTTAAAAAAAAAAAAAATTTTTATTTATTTCATATTTTAGAGGAAAGAGAGAGACAGAGTATGAGCAGGGGAGGGCAGAGAGATGGAGACAGAATCTGAAGCAGTCTCCAGGCTCCATGCTGTCAGCACAGAACTTGACGCGGGGCTCGAACTCACAAACCGCGAGATCATGATCCGAGCTGACGTCGGATGCTTAACCGACTGAGCCACCCAAGTGCCCTGAGAAGTCCTCTGGGTGCTTCTGATGCTCCCTGAAGTTTGAGAACCACTTGTCTCCAGCACATGGCCGGCCTGACGTTCACTCCATTCATTTTTCCTTCCTGCGAATGCCTTAAATCCCAATCCTCCTCAAGTCTGGCCCAGTTATTTCATCAAACTTTGACAACTTCCTTACTTGAAACAGCACCTAACATTTACATACCACAATTAAGTATCAACTGTATCTGAAGTGATTTGAGCCTGCTGTGTCTTATATTGTCCTCTACATTTTTTCTTACCTATGTCTGTTTTATCGTTTCAACTGAATTGAAAGCCTCTTGAAGGCAGGAACTATGTCTTATTTTACTTATTTTATTATTCTTCCCATAGCATCTGTCCGTGCTCATGGTCTTTTCTTCTTCCCGTCAACTCCCATGTATCCAAGTTCTACCTACGTTTCAAGTTTGAGCTCAAATGGCACTTTCAATGACCTGCCTTCTTCTCTGCATGTAAGTATTTTCCTTCCTTGGAAAAACCAAAACTTTATATCTTTTTTGTTTGCTGCCTCATATTACAGTCATTCGTTTGTGTCTTATCTCTCTCATCATTGAAGATGGAGATAATTATTCTAAACCACTGGGTTTTTTTAACCACTCTTTAAAAAAAAAAAGAAAGAAAGAAAGAAAATAATCTATCATGCCTCAGGGTAGGCATGTATAATTAGTTTATTTTCCCCCAATATTTATGACTCTGATTTTGGGTAATCCGACTATTTACATAGGAAGTAACTCTCACATTTCAGAGATACAGATACTGTATTTCTCCTAGGCACATTGTGGGTCTGGAAGGGGGTCTGTGCGCTGGAGACAATTGTTACAATTTGTGTGGTCTAATAAGTGGTCTCAGAAGATTAGACATGAAGTAATGGGAATCTGCAGGAAATCGAGCCATAAGGAAATCAGGGCGACTTGAAGCCACATTGCTAAGGAAGAAAAGAGCCTCACCCCAGGGTAAGGACCAGTAGCAGAAGGCTTAATTGTTACCATGTCATGGTGTGAACCCACTGTGTCGCTGCCTGAGCTAATGGGAACCTGATGCAGCCAGCTTCCTGAAACCCGCCAGTCCTGACTTCAAACACGGGCAGCCCATCCTGCAGGATCAGGCAGGCTGGAGTCACAGGTTTATTTCCTCTCCCACAAAAGAGTATCTCCCCGCCCCCATCCCCACTCCCCCATCAGCGAAAATGGGCTACAGCCGCCACCCTGGCTGGGTTTGGGGACCACCCCTCCTGGTTTCCCCATTTCACACTTAATTCTAACCTCTCCCCCTCCCTCCATGAACCTTCCAGACTCCTCTGATTAGCAGACCCAGGAGCGAGAGAAAGTTCACAGGTCGTTTGCCAACAAATCCCACTTGGCCAACTGGGAGTGCATACCAGGTTTTCACACTCGTGTAGTGAGATCAGGTGTTGAGAATTCATCCTTGATGGGAACGGGCAGTGCCAGCAAAGAGAATCGGTGAGTCAGCTGAAAACTTCGGGGTCTGGCTCTCAGGTTCCTACCTGTGTTTTTCACTTGTTTTGCCACAGGTCTCTTAAGGAGAAAATGCCGAAGTAGCAGGCACAGAATCCTTCCGTTTATGTGACTGGAAAAGTGTTTACAGTCCTCGGTGTCTGGGGTCAGCCCAAAGCCCCAAGGCAGACAAGTATTGTACCAGGGGCCGTTCTGGAACTTAAAGCTTCCCGGGCTCTTTCTCTGACTCCAATTCCCACAGGCAGCCTTGGTGTTTTGCCTTTGCCGAGATTTCTGCGGTTCCCTTTTTCACATCCCTTATCGACATGTAAACTCCACACTAGGGTGAAAAGGTAGGTGTTTAAGATAGACGGCAACAGCTGGGATTAACTGCCTCTTAAAATGCTGTCTTAATGAAATGCATCTCTTTATATTTGGGGTATTTGTAAGCACAGAATGAGAATGAAACCTGAGAAGATTACGTGATAACCAGACTATATCCTGTCAAGAGGGAGAGTGTTTCTCCAATAACACAAAGATGAGCTTCTAGATAGCCTACCAGATAGCCTCCTTCCGCCCAGCGTCTCCCATCGTAAATCTACATTCTTACCCCGTTTTTTTTTTGTAGATTTTTGAGGCTAGAGCTCATTTCCCTGGAGAGACAGGCCTAAGGAAAGATCTGGAATGCCTCCAGTTAAAAAAAAAAAAAGCCACCATTCTGCTTAATCAACATTTGCTCCATCGGAATCAATATCCTGCAGAGGGTGTTTTTCATTGTTCTCCAGTCTGTTTGCAGGTGGCAGAGCAAAGATTCCGTACGTGATAAAGATTTGCTGAAAAGGAAAAGAAAATATTCCTCAGAATAGCAAACACGCCTCCCAAACGCTCCTTTTACCAGTGAGCTTCCTTTTACGAGATGCTCTGTCTGGCTTTGCACACTCAAGAAACTTCAGTAACCTGACAACACCTCTCTTCCCAGAGTTATCTCCTGTTTCTCACTGAAAGGGCTCAGCCCTTTCCCTTGCGTCTAAAAAGTTATTGGTCCTCTCTAAACCTTAATTTCTCTATCTTTGATCATAGTTCCCTACCCTGTAGTTTGTAGATGAAAAATAGCGTGTCTGAAATTACTAGCCCATGCTGGACAGTCAATAATAGACTCCCCTACTCTACTTAATTTATCCACGAATAGAGAGGAGGCAGATAGGTTTTAGAATCAGAACTGGGTTCAAATTCTGACCACTTTTCATGAAGTGTCTGTTGACGAATCCCTTAACCCGGAATCCTCCCTGAATTTCAGTCTCCTCATCTATAAAAAGAGGATAATGGTCTCTCTCCTCGTTTCAGAAAGAGCTGGTAAGAACCAAAGGGACAAATATAAATCTTTAATAGACAAGTATTGTAATTTGTATAGTTACAAACTGTAAAGCACATAAGTCTTGTGAATTATAGCCGTCAATATCTTCACGACTGAATAAAAATACCTTGAATGCTACTGACATCACAAATATACTTAAGAAAGCAAAGAAAAATATTGAGAAATTTTGAAAGCAATTATCTTGTTATCGTGTTCTAATTTTGACTGGTTTTATCAAAATTTTCACTCTTTGTGGAAGGCTTTTCTAGAGAAGTTGTGCCAACTGAGATCACCAGAACTCATGCTCTTGAGCTACAAGGAAGGGATCCAGAAAACGAAGGTCTCTTGAAGTTCAAAATATATGGATACCCAAATAATTTATGAAACTCCAGTTGACTAGAAGATTATTTGTGTTTGTGGCACTCATCTTTCTCTGTTTGGGCTCCCTCGGCTTCCTGAAAGAGATCAGGGCATTCTGGGGTCCAGTGTAGGTGGAACAGCTGGAGATCCTCCTAGCCTCCTGGTGTCACAGCTTATCAGTGTTGATGGACAGAACACATAAGGCCCTGCCTGCCTTGCTGACCAAACAGAAACACACTCCTCTTTTTCTACTGGACTCTTTGCTTCTTGCAAAGGAAAGAGCAACTTCATTTATGACACTGAAATATGAAGCAATCAATGCGTTCATGTCACCGGGCAATTTCCACCTCGGATGTCACTAACGTAATTCTATGACTTAACCCATTTCTTTGGAGCTGCAAAGTCTAACCCAGCCAACTTTTGATCATCTTCAAAAGAAACAGCGTAGACTTGATGAAAATCATACGCACACGAGACCCTCCTTTTGATTCCACAGGAAGAGAAGTGTGAACAGTCTATGAATTGAAGAATACACATATTAGATAAAACAAATACATATGATATAAATGGCATACGCCCCCCCCCCCCCCCACACACATACAATCCATGATTAGTAATTTTAAAAGAAGTTAATCTCTGTAAATTTTGACTTGGGGCTGAATAGTTCAGGTTTCCAAATATATATAAGATATGTAAGGTTTCAGTGGAATGCATTGCTTTTGTTAAGTTAATTTACATCTCAAATGAGAAAATATGCATAACCCTGAAGAAGTCTGAATGTACTTTCTCATGAGATCAATAAGTAAAAATCAATGAATTCATTTATTGTTCATCCCGTATTTAGTCAGTACTTACAGTATACCAAATGCTGTGCTCCTACTGAACATACATTGATGAGTCAAACAGACTTGGTCCCTACCCTCTGCATCGGCATTCTGATATTAAAACGGCATGTGCAGGGGCCCCTGGGTGGCGCAGTCGGTTAAGCGTCCGACTTCAGCCAGGTCACGATCTCGCGGTCTGTGAGTTCGAGCCCCACGTCAGGCTCTGGGCTGATGGCTCAGAGCCTGGAGCCTGTTTCGGATTCTGTGTCTCCCTCTCTCTCTGCCCCTCCCCCGTTCATGCTCTGTCTCTCTCTGTCCCAAAAATAAATAAACGTTGAAAAAAAAAATTAAAAAAAAAAAAAAACGGCATGTGCAGCTTCACTGCCGTTGGTCTAAGGAAGGAGAGTCTGGTAGAAGAAAACTATCTCCACACTTATGGTAACCTCCACCTTACACTAGACCAAAAGGCAGGAGAGAGTCTACTTTGTCACTTGTCAAGGCAAATCTGAGGCTGTCAGAGCAGCAGCCTGGCATAACCATTAAGAGCACAGGCTCTGGAGTCAAACTGTCTGGGTTGAATACTGGCCTCTCCTCTCTAGTTGTATGCTCTTTGGCAAGATACTTGATCTCCCTGTAAATCTGTAAAAAAGGAGCCATATTAATACCCCCCTCCTAGGGCTATTATAATGATTAAGTCAAAACATATAAAGTGGTTAGAACAGTGCCTGGAAAAGAGCAGATGCTCAATAAATGCTGGCAATTGTTTTTCATATCTGACCTCATCTCCCATCAGGGCTCCGCACACAGCCTGGGGTCCAGGCAGGGTTACCTCCACTCTTCACATCTGCCACAATTTCCCTGGCCTGCCCTCTCTCCACAGTCCCTCCGTCCTTGTACACATGGTGTTCCATCAGCCTGGAGAACCTTAGTGTGTCTTTTGTTCGCAGCAAACTTTTCATGTATCCTTCAAGGCTTGGTTCAAACTCACTTGCTCTGGAAAGATCTCCTTAACCCCCAACTGCCAGTGGTTGGGTGCCTCTCTGCTCTGCTTGGCTAACAGCTGTGCGTAATTCCAATTCGCTAACACACACCGGATTTGGAGTGCGTACTTGTGTGTTCCATCCCACCAGATGGGGGCTGCTGTGAAGCCATAGAGAGACTCAATCAACCTTTGTTAAATGAACAAATAAATTAGTAAATTGACAGAGAGAGGAAGGAAGGAAGGAAGGAAGGAAGGAAGGAAGGAAGGAAGGGAGGGAGGAGGGAGGAAGGGAGGAAGAATGGAAGGAAGGAAGGAAGGAAGGAAGGAAGGGAGGGAGGGAGGAAGGGAGGAAGAATGGAAGGAAGGAAGGACCCCTGGAACAACCTAATTGGGACATTGAATTGTAACTTGTGGGGCAGGCAGTGAGATAAGCTCCCTGAAGAGCTCTGAGCCTAATGATTATTGCCTCCTGCAGACTCTACAGTGCTCTGCTACTGGCCTGAAGACATTAAGGGCAACCAGAGATTGAGCTAAAAGCAGAGAGCAGCTAAATTTTTATATGACTTTACCCTCCACAAACTCTGACCACACCAGAGACCTATAAGCAGTCTTAACATAGCATCTGCACCAACCCTCTGTCTTTAAGCACATGAATGCCTGCATTTCTCAAGAGGGATGGTTACCCATAGCTTTTTTCACATCTGGAAAGTGCACAGTTCCCCTTGGTAGCACTTGCTTTGGGATACTTCTCAACAGAAATGACATTTCTAAAGCTGCAATTCAAGCCCATGATTGCTGTCCTCAAAATTAGTTCACTTTTCATTCTCTGGTTCACCAACAGCATGTCATTTCGATTAACTATTTGTACTCCCAAGAAAGAAAGAAAGAAAGAAAGAAAGAAAGAAAGAAAGAAAGAAAGAAAGAAAAGAGCTTTCCACTACCAAAGACCCCAGGCACGTCAACTCTTTCCAAACACTCACACGCCAAGAAGGGAGAGGGAAAATATTATGTTTGAATATCATGTGGACTAGAGTGCTGTAATGAACCAAAAATCACTGAGAACTCGCTCACTGAGATCTCTGAAAAGGGCAGGTATTGTGTTCATTGGCATAGAAATTTCAACTAGCAAGAGCTTTTAATTTCCCCAATCTGAATAGAAACAATTAAATGTTAGAAAAACAAAGTATAGTTTTTCAAGTTTCAAAACAGAGATCTCCATATCCTTTTATTTTCTCTCTCACCTTTCTTAGTCTCCCTCATGTGAACTCACTTTGGGCATGTAATGAGCTATACCCATATCTTGATGTCTGGTGCCCAAGGTGATGGGCTTCCATTTTAAGGTATAAGACTTTCTGATCACTGTCCTTAAAGAAGGTTCATTCTGGTACTCACTTATTCATTCAGTAATTATGACTGGCCTAGGTCAGACGTTCTCCTAAGAAAAGGGGATAAGATACTAAACACAATCTGCCCTCTGCCCTGGGAAAGTTTTGACTAGTTTGTAATTTCCTGGTGGGAGACGATTTGCATGTGTGTACCTAACTTTAAATGAAAAAAGCATTTTGAAAATTTTCCACAGGAATTGAAAAAATTTTTGTAAGTAGGCTTCACACCCAGCGCTGAGCCCAACGCAGGGCTTGAACTCATGACCCTGAGATCAAGGCCTGAGCTGAGATCAAGAGTCAGAAGCTCAACCAACTGAGCCACCCGGGAAGCCCAAGAATTGAATTTTTTATAAAATTTAATTTTTTTTCATTATTGAATAACTTTTTTTTAATAAAATTTAATTTTTGATGATACGAGATCCTTGCATCCTCTGACATTATATCTAGAATACAGTAGGTACTCTGCAAACATTCTTTTTCCCCCCACCATTGAAAGTCAAGTCACGTTTAAGATGAAATCGGGGTCTTGATACTTCTGGCAAAGCATCAAATCTTACTGCACTGAGAAGCTGTCTAGTAGAGAATATAAAATCATGGTCTTTGGAGATGGCCTCATCTGGCTTTCAAAGCTGGTTCTCTCTGCCACTCTGTAAAGCAGTAGTGATGGAAAAGAAAGTTGCCTTAAGCATTCTAAGCCTTAAGTTCCTCATCTGAAAAATGGGAGAAATAGTACATATTTCATTGAGATGTAAGTTTACTTGAGATAATGTATGTAAAGCTTTTTTTTCATAAAAGTCTGGCATCAATAGGAGCTATTATTTAATGTAAATAATCACCATCCCCAATATATTTGCTTTGGGGGAAGAGCATATATATATATATATATATATATATATATATAGCGGGGGGGTGGATTCTCTTAAGGCAAAGCATGCCTATAATTTGCAACGAAAATCAAATCCAGAGTGGAGGACTGCGGAATTCTGGCAACCTGGTTATTTTTTAAGATGTATTATGACAACCACGTCTCCCCCCAGGAGTCTTCCCCTGCCCTATAGAAAGGAGTCTACACCACCACAGGCCAGTGCACACTCTTCCCAAGTGGTAGATGCAAATCTTGCTCTATTTTATCTAACTTCCTTATCCAAGAGGTTAATCAGGTCTGCCCTAGACTGTACGCTCTTTAAGGTTCTCATTTATGCTTTCTCTCTTAGTTAATATGTCCTCCTAGAACACTGCCTTGGGAGCATAACTTCTGGAAGCCCAGTATCAACTGGCTGGACCCACCCCAGGAAGAGCCATACTCCACTCCCAGGTAGTCAGGTGAAGCGCACTGTGTGGGCACACCCACCTGCTTCTGTGTGTCCTCTCCCCATTACTATTTCCATTCAGTTGCATGAATCAAACACCCAGGTTGCACTACAGCACAGTAGACAGAAGACAATGCATTTGACTTTGCAGGGCCTGTGGGGTTGAGGGAAGCCAAGCACCTCCCCCCACCCCCTAGCTGCCTGTAAAGTCACCTTTGGAAAATCTTTAAAACAGTACTTCTTAAATCTTGGGGAGTCTTGGACTCTTAAAAAGCTGTTGAATATATAAGAGCTCTCTTCCTGGGGCTGTGGAAAATATATAACATTTTTACATATACATTTTTAACATAATTTCAGATGATTCACAAAGTCCCTGCAGTCCTTCCATGTGCCCTTTGGGGTATCCCACCTAATCTAGGAGAATCCAAAATAGCACCTGAGTTCTCAGGATTCTAATTGTCTCTTTTTTGTGAATCCCGAGAAAGCCACCAAAGTGGTGAGCCCCTAAGAATTCAAACATTGAGTGGGAATCCTGCTCAGTAGACTGTCTCTGTTCTGGGTGTCTCTCTCTTTTACCGAGGGGTGATAATTCATCCTACTGGGGACATCCTGGCTGGTTTCCTCAGGCCCAGACATTGTGCAAACTCCAGAAGCTTCTGGGTCCAAGAAAAGGCGCATTATGCAGAAAGCACACGGCATCGGAATAAACACAGATCTTTAGTGAACAGTGGTTTGAGGTCATTTTCTCATCAGCCACAGTAGGCTCAAAATTGATGTGCAAACCACAAGATTAGGGAGCGCTGGGCAGCCTCGGGGTTGTTTTCTGTCTGGTTCAAGGGAAGCGGCTGTAGGAATTTCTGCCTCCAGCCTCTTGTTGAGTGACAGGAAAAGAAAAAAGGATCATTTGAAGGCTCCTCGATTCAAACGGAGCATACAGAATGCCAGGCCCTTGCTGCCCCGGAGAAAGCCACTCTGGTGCCAGCTTAGGAGCAAATGTGTTCCCACTGTCTCCTGGAAAGGCTTTCCCCACCCCTGCTGAGGGAGTGGATTTCAAAGCAGCTGACTTCTTGCCCTTTTTAACAGGACTGCAAGTGTTCCCGTTTTAATTCTAAAACTTTCCTCCAAGTTTCCACTCCTCCAATGCGCCCGCCCCCCCCCACCCCAAGAAAAGCTGGTATTCTGGGTCACTGAAATGGCTTCAGGTTATTAAACAGAGAAAGGAGATGAGAGGAACAGTTCCTAACAGCAAACACAGTATCGAAAGCTCACGTTGCATGTTAATGAAATGCTGTAAAACATCAAACCCTAAAGGTAACAGGGAAAGCCACCAAAATCCCTTCTGGAGTTTGCCTCTGCAGCTGTGAATCTAAAAATTCCAAGCCTTTCCCATACTGTTATTCACAATCATGCTTTCCCTCCTTTAAAGATACACACAGACGCACTCCCAAGCCAGGGTGTATTTTCAATGCTGACCGCCCGTCCCATCTCTCCCTGACCCCATGGAGCCTTTCAGTCTAAAACCCCAGAGTCTGCGGAGCCTGGCCCACACGCTGGGGAGAGGTATCCAGTAATTAAGTTGGCTGTTAGCCTCTGTGAGCTGACTTCGGTATTTCATCGCAGCTGCCTGCCTCCGTCTCCCTAGCCGCCCTCCCACATCTTCCTACGAGACCGGCTGTGTGTGTGAAGGAGGTGCTGTTTCCCACAGCTCTGATCTAATTCAGCTGAAATTCAATCTCCGTGTGACCGACCTCAGCCAGCGCTCTCCCACCCGCCGCTAGGCTCCCCTCTCCGGGCTGGGTGTGCGGCCCATTTACACCCTAGTCCCGCCGCCTCCCCTCCACCGGCCCCTGGGTATAAACTTACGGTGTCAGTGGGCCAGCCTTGGGGACTTGCCTGCTGCCCGGAAGCTCACCCCTCGTCCCCTGTGCTCTGAGGGGAGACACCCTATACCTGCCACTCAGCGGCTTGAATGGGGCTTGTGAGTTCTCCCTGGAGAAAAGGCAGCTGAGCCAGATGAGGCTGAGAACCCGAAACAGATGTAAAAGACATCAGGCTGAGTTTTCCGTGGATCTTCAATGCCCAGAAAGATTTAGGAGCCCTTTTAACCCTCTTTTAACATAGGCTGAACTGGGCTTGTTTTATAGCAAGGAAACAAGCTTGGCAGTCATCCAGAAAATCACCGGAGCCACAGGGCCAAGCCCTGGGGTCTGCAGACCCTTGGCTTCCTTTCTTTCTCCTCCCTCCCTTTAGCTTGATCCTTAGCCTCTGCATTTCATGGGGACATTCCACCACAAGTTCTTTATAACTTTCTATCCCCAGGTAGCCCAAAGCTACCAGTGGCTCTGACCCTAAATGGTGTTCAGTTTTGGTGTGCATCTATACTGAAGAAGGAAATTGTAAATATCTTTTAGAAAGGAGATTGCAAGGGGCCAGCACTGGCCAGTGATGCAGTGGCCCTGGCACTTTTTTCCCCCCTTAATTGTCAAGTAATCACATCATACTGCATCAGGCGCACTTTCTTTTGATGGAGAACGCTTTGAACTTTGCTTTGCACTTCCTGCAAGAAGAGGATTTCTACCTCAGGGCAGGGAGGCACAGGAAGGCAGAAGTTTGCGGGCACTTTTTACAAGCCTTATGAAGCTAAAGGGAAGGGGCTTAGAAAGGCGTTGTAATTAGGAATGATGTGTCAAGGCAAGCAAGCACCTCCTGAACCTGACCCTGCTCGTCCCTTCATGGGCTGCCTCAGGAACCTGGGAAACTCAGTGCAGGTTTAGCACTGGGCAACCAAGCCATTTATTTCCCAATGCAGAGAAGCCCAGTGACCTTTCAATCTTGAATTCATTTTACTGCACACAGTGGAAAAGTGATGGGCAGTCACACCTTTATTTTACTATTACTATTTTTTTATTTTTATTAAAAAAAAATTTTTTTTTTAACGTTTACTTATTTTTGAGACAGAGAGAGACAGAGCATGAACGGGGGAGGGGCAGAGAGAGAGGGAGACACAGAATCGGAAGCAGGCTCCAGGCTCTGGGCCATCAGCTCAGAGCCCGACGCGGGGCTCGAACTCACAGACCGTGAGATCGTGACCTGAGCGGAAGTCGGACGCTTAACCGACTGAGCCACCCAGGCACCCCTACTATTTTTTTAAAAAGCAATACAATTTACATGAAAAGATTTATTTTGGGAGATAGCATACCAGATTGCTTATCTTGATCTAGAGATAAGAACAGGCAGGTGGGGCTGGAAAGTGTTTCCCTCACCTCCTCCAGACTCCCAGAGTCAGGGTCATGCTATCCTGGACCATCAAACCTTAATGTCCAATATGGGAAGAGAAACGCTCTATTTAAATTCAGTCTTTCAGAGCGAGTTTAGAGATTCCGGTGTCTCTATTTCTCTCCAATCCCTTTTTTGGGAAAGTAGGCAGAGATGACCAAAGTAAGAGAAATCTTGAGCACTAAAAGCAATTTTTTTTTTTTAAACTTATTCTGCTCACAGGCTGTATCATGAAGGGAAGGGTCATAGAATAAAGAAACATGGAGTTTGGGGGAGGAGGTTCACCCCTGCATGGGGAAGGGGAAGATTCCTACAGCCCAGCTCAGAAATAATAGTCTCCCTGAGTCCTGAGAAAACTGCCCAAAATGTTAACACATCAATCTTAAGGAAACAAGCCTGGCTTTTACCGACTTAATTTCATATAATTATTTCAGAGTTTGAGTCTTTACAAGAAAGAGGGAGTGGAGGAGAAAGATCGGAAAATTGAAGGGGATGAGCAGAAGAGGAATGAGATTTTCTTTGTTTTGAAGATTCCTGTTCCATCCCCCCCAACCCACCCCTACCCCATGTCCAGGGCTCGGTCTGTGCTTTCATCTTTTGGGAGCAAATGCACAGCACACCCAACAGCATGTGGAGTAGCTTGGAAGGTACTGGTTTCATGTCAGGTCTGTTTTTAAGGGGCACTTTGATAAAGCTTTCTCTTGTGTCTCAGGTCCTAGAAACCAAACGTGCAGTGAAATACGGCTAGAAGACCTGTCCGCCACTCCTGACTCCTGGCCACCAAGTTATAGTGTAGTTTGTCCAAGTCACTAAGTCGTAGGAGCCCAATTGCACCTCTAGAATGGAGGTAATAACACAGTCACACCTCCGAGATACTGCAGGTTCGGTTCCAGACCACTTCAATAAAGCAAATATCATAATGAAGTGCATCAAATGAATGTTTTGGTTTCCCAGTGCGTGTAAAAGCTATGTTTACACTATACCATAGTCTATTAAGTGTGCAAGAGCGTTCCACCTAAAACAATAATGTATAATATATCTTAACTTAAAAATACTTATGCCACAAAAATGCTAACCATCATCTGCGTTTTCAGTGAGTCATAATTACTGATCACAGAGCTCCATAACAAATATAATAATAATGAAAGAGTTTGAAATATTGCAAGAATTACCAAAACGTGACACAGAGACATGAAGTGAAAAATGCTGTTGGGAAAATGGCACCAATAGGCTTGTCTGACGCAGGGTTGCCACAAAACTTCAGTTTGTAAAAACAAAACAAAACAAAACAAAACAAAACAAAACAAAAAAAACAAACCCACACTATCTGTGAAGCACAATAAAGTGAAGCATAATAAAATGAGGTATGCCTGTACCTCCCCTGTCCATTTCAGAGGGTTATATTTAGGAAAATACTTTGAAAGGCTGAAAATGCTGCTATGAAAATGCAAGATATTATTCTTACAATAATAAAGTTTAACTATGATCAGTACTCCACAAGTATTTCAATAAGTTTAACTATTACTAATATTCACATAAGAGTCAGAACCATCGAATTTGGTAAGTAAACACAAAACTTAGCCATCATCTAGTTGATTTAAAATGCAAATTACAAAGCCCCACCCTCCAGAAACTCTGATTCACCAGGTGTAGAGTGTAGCCAGGAATCTGCATTTTAAATAAGCACCTTGGCAGAGAGGAAGCAACCCAACTTAGCAAAGCACTTCATTTTGCAAAATGGGGACATTTCTCATCTCCCCGCTCTCTGACCATGCCTATGCTCCCACTGAGCCTGGATGTGAGAAGACAGCACGTGACTCTCACGTCCCTTCATTAATAGTTCAGAACCTAGGCCAGGAAGGACTGGAAAGAAACAAAGCAGATTGGGGGATTATGTAGATGGGTTTGGTTTCCCTTTAATGATGAGAAAAATGCACGTCTGCTCTGAGCAGATGATAAACTGATCTAGAAAACGTTGCACAAGTGTTCTTTGCTAAGCTGCAGGGTTCAAAGTCAACAATATAAAATAAAATATGCCTCCATTTAGTTGAAAAGGACTTACGTTCAAGGCATTGCACAATGGGGCTGGTATGGGTTACTCTGTCAAACGGCCCAGTTCACTTAGTTGGCTTTCCACAGCACTTTGACAAAAGAGGACAATGAGAGAGAGGGATTTCGCTCTTGTGGTTGCACTTTGTTTTTGCACCTGTGGGGTGTGTGTGTGTGTGTGTGTGTGTGTGTGTGCGCGCGCTTTAATGACAATAGCTTGAGAACATCATGATAACATTTTTAAAGATAGTCAGTGAAACAGTTTGCATGTGAAGTTGGGATAATGAAATGAAAGGCCTCTCAGAAAAAGAATCATTTCTTAGTAACCATTGCCTGTTCTGGAATAAAGTAAAAACAAAGAATGTAACCTAGAAAGAAGTTTCTAGAGATGGCTCCTAGAAATCTAACGGTAACTCTTCACCAATGTCAAACTCATTTGTCTTGCAACTTTCCATTTCTAAAATCAGCCAAAAAAAAATTAACTGAAGATGGCCTCTGGGAAACGAACAAAAAAGAAATCACAATCTACTCGGTTTAGTCATAGACAATTCTCAGGTCTGTCTTCATCACCCTTTATACACACAAGGGCACATGTGCATATGTGTGTGCATATTGGTTTTCTACGCTCACAGTAAACACTGAGAATTAGAAAACCAGGGTAGAAGGATTTTCGAAGATAGATACACTGATAACTGGAAGTGGTAGGTAGGGGCCTGATAAAGAGGAGGAAGACAGTCTCTTTCAAAGTTTACAAAATACCTTCAGGATCACAGAAATCTAGGACCCTTTGTCCCCCTCAAAAGACCCTCAGGGCTCCGGTGTGCTGCAGCAGAGTAGAAAACCTTTGTTCATGGTAGTGACCCGAACACCTCAAGAAAAAGTTAAATTATGTTCTATGTTCTCTGTTTAAGAAGATACTAAACAATGTATTTTGGAAAGATTTCCATTAAAATGGTTAAAATGAAAGAAGTTTCCATACTGAAAGTGGGAAATCCTTACCCTTTCACGAATTCAAAAATACTTCTTTTCCAAAATTTCTGGATAAGCAAGGTTTGTCTAAGGAGGAAAGATTAGGGATGGGGTGGGCGGGTGGGCGGGGGGAGGAACAGCTGTTTTGAGTTAAACAAGAAGCATGTTAATGACAACACGGGACTCAGGAAGATACTCAGGTTTAGCCTGCTGGTCAAAAAAGTAATGCACTAAATGGTTGAATGAAAACAATTATTCAAGGTCTGTGATAATGGACATGAGGAGGGAGATTCAGAAGACAGCACTGACGAATGAGGTATTTGTGGCATAAAACCAACCTCCCCAAGCCTTCAGTCCACAGCGGGAATCAGAAGCAGGCGACAGAGCACATACATGGGGTGCAGGAGATGGCCCAGTCTAACTTGCCAACGTTTGGGCCTCACAGAGCATTTTCTGAGAAAGCTGATAATCTGAACTGCAGACAAGCCATGGCAGGAACAAGAGGGGAGAAAAGAAGATGCTTTCAGCTAAAATATTAATGATAAACACAAAATGTCATGATTGCTGCAAAAGTTATAGGCACCAGAGACATGTAGAAAAAAAAACACAGTCAGTAAGTCATTTTATCTTTACAGTGGTTTCTAGAAGGGGATCAGCAGGCTGTGGCAGAAACTACCAGTTAATTATCTCCGCGTGTCTCTAAATCAGCAGGATGCCTCCAGTCTAAGAGTTCCAGCTTTTTTGCCAGGAGACCCTGGAGCTTAATGGTGCCAACTGAGAAAGGCCAGGAACGCGGAGGAGGATTCGCAGCACTAACCTTCCTGAGGCGAGGAGAGAAATTGGCATCAGGCCCCTACACCCCTCATCCTGCTTTCTTGTCACCGCTGCACCTGCATGCCACAGACCCTGAAAACTTATCCCCCGAACCTCCTGCGGACTAGGAAACTCTGTCTCGAATGAAATGAGCGTGAGACTGAGCTCTCCCTATTTTAGAAGTGGAGAAGTGTATGACGAACACAGTCCGAATCAAAAACTACTCTCACCGGAACACTAACAGTGTTCCAGCCCTCTCCTAAGCCACTTGACAAGAAGTAGCCACATTTAGGGCTTTGAAACACATAAATCCTTCAAAATTTTTTTCTAGTCCTGTATCACATTATCTGATTTACGCCATAGATTATAGGAAATACAAATGTACAATTATTAAGTTTTTTTTAAGACAAGCAGGGAGGGGGACACCTGGGTGGCTCAGTCAGTTAAGCCTCCAACTTTGGCTCAGGTCATGATCTCATAGTTCATGAGTTCGAGCCACACGTCAGGCTTTGTGCTGACAGCTGGGAGCCTGGAGTCTGCTTCAGATTCATTCTCTCTCTCTCTCTCTCTCTCTCTCTCTCTGCCCCTCCACTGCTCGTGCTCTCTCTCTCTCTCTCTCTCTCTCTCTCTCAAGAATAAATAAACATTAAAAAGACAACAACAACAAGCTGGAATGTTATGGCCATCAACCACACCCTGTATATAAATAACTCCTAAATCCAGATCTCTTCTCAGCCCTGGGCCCATATTTCTAATTGCCTACTGGACAGATCCACCTGGATATCCCATAACTTCCCAACTCTGTGTAGGTCAATTTGCTTTCTTCCCAATGAAGGTCTGTTGACACCCGTTCTTCCTGGTAAGTTCTTGAAATGAGGTAAGACTAGTAGGTTGGATAATCGTAAACACATCTGTCCCACCAAACCATGGAGACAGATGGGTATTGGCTGATTCTCAAGGATACTTATAGAATTTAGAACTCAAGTAGTGGTGCAGACCTACTCAGAGAGGTGTGTGCCATGGTCCCACGTCAGCACTTCTCCTGAATCATGAGTACAGCTGACCCTTGAACACCACAGGTGTGAACTGCACGGGTCCACTTATATGTGGATTTTTTTCAATAGATACAGTACAGTGCTGTGAATGTATTTTCTCTTCGTTATGATTTCTTCATAAGATTTTCTTTTCTCTAGCTTACTCTATTGTAAGAATACAGTATATAATGAACATAAGTAGAAAACATGTGTCAGTTGACTGTTTATGTTATCAGTAAGGCTTCTGGTCAACAGTAGGCTATTAGCAGATAAGTTTGGGGGAAGTCAAAGTTATACATAGATTTTTGACTGCACAGGGGTTGGAACCCTTAATCTCTATGTTGTTCAAGTGTCAACTGTACCTGAGGTAAAGGATGACAAGACAGCAAGAGTACAGAGTAGGCACTAACAATAGTTTTTATTACTATTATGGTCATTTAGGCCTACAGCCCCAAGGGTTTTCCTTGACAGAAATATAATATAAGGAAAGTTTGGCATTGAGTGCGGCCTCTTCATTCTGAGCTCTTTGCCCTGAGGGTAGAAACATGCTCACTCAGATCCCTATTCTAAAAATGCTCCTGCCCACATAGTCATTCCTTACAGGCTCATAGAAAATGGAACCTGAAGAGAACATTGGAGATCTTCTGGTTCAGCCCCTTTATGTACAGATGAGATCATGGAAATTCAAAGAGGGGCTATGCCCTTGGTCACAGAAATCCAGTGGCAAGGCTGTCCTAGAACCAAGATCATCTCTGTGCTGTTCGACACTCCTTTCTGCTTTCACAACCACACGGTGATGAAGAAAAATTGATATCCTTCCCAGAGATGGTTACACTTCGACGGGGTTCAAAGAATCCAAGTTAACCCAGCCCTAAGGGTAGAATATCAGGGATTGATGACAAAGCAGAACATGTGTTTAGAGGCTAGCTATTCACGAGGGTCCATATTTTAGAATGCATCTTTTTCAATATCACAGAGCTATTAACACTTATACATAGCTTCATTGTCTCTTAAACTTTCATAGCTGGAGAGGAAAACACCTAAAGTGACTACATTGTACAACTGCACAGTCTACATGTCATAATGAAAATCATCATGTAATCTGGGCCTTCCTCTTACATGTGCAATAATCTATATCATTTCCCCCCAAAGAAAATTGAGGCTAATAAGAAACTCTTATTTCATTTTCCAGTTGTTCTTAGTATTTTGTTGTCAATTTAGTGATTGCTCAGCTACAAGTTTGAGCAGGAGGAGGGACCAGTGGTGTGGGTGAAGTCATGGACATGAGCTTGGACCCAAGAGATGTCTGTGTTTACTCACTTTGGTGATTGTCGAGCTATTTCCCATGGGGAACCTAATTAGATTGCAAGAGAGTCAGCATGCCTAGTAGTAAGTGCTGCTTCTTGAACATGATCTCACTCTCTTCTCATATCCCCATCCTTTCTTCTTTAAAAATTGGAAATAGTGTTACCATTTCTATTGACCTCTATTTATCCCTGTCTACCTCACTTTCTTCCCATTTATCTTAGCAAGGTAAATGCAAAAGAAACCATGTTTAAATACATATTTAACTTAGCATGTCATAGGTATGCAATGAGCATGCTGAGGTTAATCCTTTTCTCTGTGCCTATGAATCAAGAAGCCCTGGAGAATCTGGCATGGTATTAAATGTCATATTTTTGTGTACGTTGTAGATGGTAAAGATGGAAATATTACTTAAATGCTAACAAGGGTGAGGATTATGATACTAGCTAGGTTCTTGACATTGTTCATGGAGTTTTCCACAGCTTCTATTAAAGAGCCCACAGGATCTTTTTCACAAAGGATCTATCCACCAGCATGAAATTCAAGTTCTGTTTCATGTCTTTAAAATCTTGACTGTTTTCAGTCTACTCCATCATAAACTCATGTTTTTTTTAATATAAAATCCTCCCACAACTTCTAATAAAATTGAAACTTCAAGAAGATGCACCATGTTTATCCTATAATTCTCAACAGCCCCTGTAATACCACTGCATACTCCAATAAAAGAAATCAGAATTAACCATCAAGAGAACCATTGAAAGAGTCATGCTCTTTGAAGGTTTGGTTTCCAATTTTATTCTAAACTTTTTTCCCCCATCAACTCTAAAATCTGAGAAATGTTTCTGTTGAATACGTATACTAGAACTTTTGGAGTGCTAGCCAACCCATGTGCCATTTTTTCTATGCTGTTTTTATCCATAGTCCTGCTAAAGGGATAGACCAGTCTGCCTTATTAATTCCATGTGCTAGCAACTGCTCTGGCCATAGCTGATTGGACTGACACAAGCAGATCCAATCAGACACTCTCCTGAGAATTTAGAATTGAGTCCGAACAATTACCCGGTGTTGGGCCCTAAAGCTGAAAGGTCATAGAGAGCCAAGACTGGAGCAGTCTTTTTACACCAGAAACAGTCTGAAGTAGAGCAAGCTAATCAAGAGAGAAAAAGAGAAGAATTAAGGAAAATCCTTATAAAAGAGAAATGAAGCAGCAATAAACAAGTTAAAAAAAATTTTTTTTCTGACCAAAATGGAGTTAAAGTAGAAATCAATAATAAAAAGCTATATAAAAGCTACCAAATATTTAGAAATTAAGCAGCATACTTCTAGATAACTCACAGGTCAAAGAAAAAATCATAAGAGAAATTTTCAAATATTTTTAAATGGATGAAAGTGACAATACAACATATCAAAGGGGCAGAACGCAGCTAAAGCAGTGCCAAGAAGAAAATTTATAGCATTAAATGCTTTCATTAGAAAACAAGAAGAGGGGCGCCTGGGTGGCTCAGTCGGTTAAGCATCCGACTTCGGCTCAGGTCACGATCTCGCGGTCCGTGAGTTCGAGCCCCGCGTTGGGCTCTGTGCTGACTGCTCAGAGCCTGGAGCCTGTTTCAGATTCTGTGTCTCCCTCTCTCTCGGACCCTCCCCCGTTCACGCTCTGTCTCTCTCTGTCTCAAAAATAAATAAACGTTAAAAAAATATTAAAAAAAAAAAAGAAAACAAGAAGAGTTTCAAATCAATGACCACTCAGGAATCAATGATCAATTTCCATTTGAGAAATTTGAAAAAGAGCAAATAAGTCCAAATCATGCAGAATATGGAAATAATAAAGGTAAGAGCAAAAATTGATGAAATATAAAACCCAAAAACACCAGAGAAATTCAATCAAATCAAAAGCAAATTCTTTGAAATGACCAATAAAACTGAAAACAAGGAAAGAAAGGTGACAATACAAATTACCAACGTCAGGAAGGAAAGTGTGAGTAGAGCCTATAAACATTAAAAGGATATCAGAATATTCTGAATAAAATCATACCCATAAATTTCACAACTGAGACGAAATAGAAAAAGTCCTTGAAGGACACAAACTACCATGCTCCCTGAAGAAGAAATAGTTTACCTGATAGCTCCATAACTATTAAATAAAATTGGATTAATATTTCCAAATTTCCTCAAAGATAAAAGTCTAGATCCAGATGGCTCCACCAGTGAATTCCACCAAACATCTAAGAAAGAAATAATGTCCATTGTGTACAAACTCTTTCAGGAAACAAATGAGGAAGCAACATTTCACAGCTCATTTTATGAGTTCAGAATTACCCCAACACCAAAACTAGACCAATATCACACACAAAAAAGCTATAGACTAATATTCCTATGAATATAGACACAAAAATGCTTAACAAAATATTAGCAAACTGAATCTAGCCATATATAAAAAGGATAATACATCATGACCAACTGGGATTTTTTTTTTTTTTTTTTTAGGAACGCCATGCTATTTTGTCATTTGGAAATCAGTCAGCATGATTCACTATATTAACAAACTAAGAGAGATAAACAATATAATCATCTTATAGGTACAGAAAAAGCACTTGAAAAAATTCAATATACATTCATAATAATAATAAAAAAAAGAAAATCACAAAAAATAGGAATAAAAAGGAACTTCCTCAGCCTAATACAGGTGTCTACAAAAAATCATGTTTTTTAAAAAAAGTTTTAACATTTATTCATCTTTGAGAGACAGACAGAGACAGAGTGCGAGTGGGGGAGGGGCAGAGAGAGAGGGAGACACAGGACCTGAAGCAGCTCCAGGCTCTGAGCTATCAGCACAGAGCCTGACGTGGGGCTCAAACCCACAAAGCGCGAGATCATGACTTGAGCTGAAGTCAGACGCTCAACCGACTAAGCCACCCAGGTGCCCCTTAGCATCACGTTTTATAGTGAAAGACTGGAGGCTTTTTTCCTGAGATTCAGAACAATGCAAAGATATCTGCTTTTGCTACTCCCTTTCAATATTGTACTTATAGGTTCTAGCCAGTGCAACAAAGTAAGAAATAAAATTAACAGTATACAGACTGTAAAGGAAGAATTAAAACTGTCTTTATTTTTATATGACATGATTGTGTCTGTGTTGAATTGTAAGGAGTCTATAAAAAAGTTACTAATAAAATAAATTTTAAAATCATAAATGAGTATAACAAGATAAAAAAATACAAAGTCATGGAGCAAAATACATGGAGCAAACTACAAAGGTGTGGAGCACCTGGGTGGCTCAGTTGGTTGAGCAACCAACTCTTGATTTTGCCTCAGGTCATGAATCCCAGGTTGATGGGATCAAGTCCTGCATCAGGCTCTATGCTCAGCATAGAGCATACATAGAGCCTGCATAAGGTTCTCTCTCTCTCTCTCTCTCTCTCTCTCTCTTTCCCCCTCTCCCCCACTTATTCTCTATCTCTCTCTCTAAAATAAATATATATATGTAAAAAAAAGGAAAATTCTGCAAAAATACTGTAAAAAAGGTTATTTGCATTTTTATTTACTAGCAAAAAAAAAACCCCACAACAATTGGCATGATCCATGGGGGAAAGATTGATAAGCTGGGCTTCATTAAAATTAAAAACTTTTTCTATGAGAAAAACACTCTCAAGAGAATAAGAAAACAAACCCACAAACTAGGAAAATATTTACAGAATGCATATATGGTAAAAAGACTATCATCAAAAAAAGTAAAACTCAACAATAAGAAAATGAACAACCTGGGGCACCTGGGTGGCTCAGTTGGTTAAGCATCAAACTTTGGCTCAGGTCATGATCTCATGGTCGATGGGTTTGAGCCCCGCATCGGGCTCTGTGCTGATGGCTCAGAGCCTGGAGTCTGCTTCAGATTCTGTGTCTCGCACTCTGCCCCTCTCCCACTCACACTCTGTCTCTCTCTCAAAAATAAATAAACATTAAAAACAATTTTAAAGAAAATGAACAACCAGATTTTTTTAAGTGGGCAACACCCCGGATACCTCACCAGAGAAGGTATATGGATGACAAATATGCATATAAAAAGATATTCAACATCCTATGTCATTAGGGAGTTGTACAATAAAACAACAATGAGATACACCGCATGCCTATTAAAATGGCCAAAATCCAAAACACTGACGACACCAAATGCTGATGAGAAAGAGGAAGAACTGGAACTCTTATTCACTGCTGGTGGAATGTGGAATGGTACAACCACTCTGGAAGACAATTGGGCTTTTTCTTACAGAACTAAATATGCTCTAATAAGATCCAGCAATTATTCACGTTGGTATTATCCAAATAAGTTGAACGCGTATCTCTACACACAAAAACCTGCACATGGATATTCATAGCAGCCTTACTGGTAATTGTGAATACATGGAAGCAACCTAGAGGTTCCTCAGTAGATGAATGGATAAATAAATTGTGGTATATTCAGGCAATGGAACATTAGCCAGCACCAAAAAGAAATGAGCCATCAAGCCAGGAAAAAATATAGAGGAAATTTAACTGCATGTTTCTAAGCAAAGCAAAGAAAAGGTTACATGGCTGATATGATTCCAACTATATGATGTTTTGCAAAGGGCAAAACTATGGAGATAGTAAAAAGATCTGTGGTTGCCAGGGTCTAAGGAGGAAGGTAGTAATAAATAAGTGAAAGTAAAAGGATTTTTAGCTATTTTGTATGATACGATAATGGTGGATACATAGCATTGTACACTTGTCCAAACCTATAGAATGTACACACCATGAGTGAACCATACAGTAAACTACAGACTGTGGGGTGATAATCATGTATTGATACAGATTCATCGTTGTAGAAAACATATCTCTTTTGTACCAGATTTTGATAGTGAAGGAAGCTGTGCATATGTAGAGTTAGGGGATGTATGGAAAATCTCCATACATTCCCTCATATTTTGCTATGAACCTAAAACTTCCCTGAAATATAAAGTCCATTAAAAAAATTTTTTTAATGTTTATTTATTTTTGAGAGAGACAGACAACACAAGCTGGGGAGGGACAGAGTGAGAGGCAGACACAGAATCCGAAGCAGGCTCCAGGCTTTGAGCTGTCAGCACAGAGCCCAACACAGGGTTCGAACTCACAAACCATGAGATCATGACCTGAGCCGAAGTCAGGCTCTTCATCAACTGAGCCACCCAGGTGCCCCTATAAAGTCCATTTTAAAATTAGAAAGTGAAAATGTTTAAAGTTCCCATCTATAGTAGTGTAAAGAAACATGAAATATTTAGGGATAAATCTAACAAAATAAGTGCAATATTTGTTTTCTGAAAACTATAAAATATTTCTAAGAGAGAGTACTAAATTAATCAAGAGATATACCCTGTTCATGAACTGAATAATCCATATGGATAAGACACCTATTTTCCCTTAGTTGATTTGCAGTTTCAGAGCAATTGTTCTACTTAAAATCCTAGCAAGTTTTTGGTAGAAATTGACAAATAGATTATTAAAATCTACATGTAAATGGAAAGGTCTTAGAATGGTCAAAACAAATTTTAAAACAACAAAGTTAGGAACATATGCTACTTGGTTTAAAACCTTACTCTTAATCTACAGTAATCAGGATTACATGGTGCTAGTGTAAAGACAGACACATAGATCACTGGAATAAACAGAAAGTCCAGAAATAGATCCACATACATACGGTTAATTGATTTTTGACAAAGCTGCACAAGTAATTCAATGAAGATAAAGATTGGCTTTGCAGTGAGTGGTTCTGGAACAACTATGTATCCATATGGGGGAGAAAAGTACCTCAATTCGTAACTCCTGTCAAATATAAAAATTAACTTGAAATGGATCAGAGACCTAAATGTAATACCTAAACCTATAAAATGTCTGGAGAAAAGTACACAAGAAAACCTTCATGATCTTGGGCTAGGCAAGATTTCTGAGGATACATACAGGGATAAAAGGTACAGCATTGGGACTATAGTCAATGGTATTGCAATAGTGTTTGTACAGTGACAGATGGTAGCTACACTTGTGGTGAGCATAGCATACTGGAAGGAGTTGTCCAATCACTGTGTTGTACACCTGAAACTAATGTAACATTATGTGTCAACTATATGTCAATTAAAAAAAAAAAAAGATTCATGGGGCTCCTGGGTGGCTCAGTCATTCAAGCATCTGACTTTGGCTCAGGTCATGATTTCACAGTTTGTGTGTTTGAGCCCCGCATTGGGCTCTGTGCTGACAGCTCAGAGCCTGGAGCCCGCTTTGGATTCTGTGTCTCCCTTTCTCTCTGCTTCTCCCTTGCTCACGCTCTGTCTCTGTCTCTCTCTCTCTCTCTCTCTGTCTCTCTGTCTCTCTCTCCTTCAAAAATAAATAAACATTCAAAACAATTTTTAATTTAAAAAAAAGAGGATACAAAAACACTAACAATAAAAATTCATACAATTGTCTTCATTAAAGTTCAAAACGTTTTCTCTTCAAAATGCACCATCAATGGGAAGCCTAGGTGGCCCAGTTGTTAAGTGTCCCATTCTTGACTTCAGCTCAGGTCATGCTCTCACGATTCGTGAGATGGAGTCAGCACAGAACCTGCTTGGGATTCTTTCTCTCTCTCCTCTCTCTCTCTCTCTCTCCACCCCCATCTCTCTCTCTCTGCCCCATCCCCCACTCACACACACACTCTCTTGCTCTCTCTCTCAAAATAAATAAATAAATATTTTTTTTAAAATGCACCATCAAGAAAACGAACTGACAAGCTAAAGACCAGAAGGCAATATTTGCAATGCACGTACCTAACAAAGAATTTCTATTCAGAATATACAAATACAACTCAGTAATAAAAGGGCAAAACACCCTAGGCAAAAAATGGGCAAAAGATTTGAACAGACACTTCACAAAAGAAAATAAACAAATGTACAATGCCATAAGGACATTCCAATAAGTACATGAAAAGATATTCAACATCCTTAGTAACCAGATAAATGCAAATTAAAACCACAATAAGATAACACAACATACCTATTAGAATATCTAAAATTTAAAAGTTTGACACAACTAAGGATATGGTACAGTTAAAACACTTAGGTGCTGTGATAATATAACCACTTAGAAAAACAGATTGCCAATTTCTTATACAGTTGAACATAGATGTACCATACAAGGTAGCAGTTATGCTCTGAGGTATTTATCCACCCCTTCCAGCCAAGGATCTCACAAAAATTTTACCCAAATGTTCATAGCAGCTTTATTAATAACAACCAAAAACTAGAGACAAACCAAACACAGACCTTCAGATGAACAGATAAACAAGTTGTGCTATATTCATACAACAGAAAATTACTCATCAATGAAAAGAATGGCCTGCAGATACATTTAAGAACATTGCTGTCTCAAAGGCATTATGCTAGGTGAACAAAGTCAGACACAAAGATTACATATGTTATATATATGAAATTCTAGAAAGGGAAGGACTACCTCATTGTTATAGAAAGCAGTTCAGTGGTTGCCTGGTGTGGGGATTGAGGGGTAGGGGCAAGAGGGAGTTTTTTAGAATGATGGAAGTGCTGTGTGTATTGATTTACGATAGTAGTTAAACAAATGTATACAACACACATCAAGCTATGCAGTTAGGGGCACCTGGTTAAGCACCTGACTCTTGATTTTGATCTCATAGTTGTGACATCAAGCCCTACATCAGGCTCTGCACTGGGTCTGGAGCCTGCTTGGGATTCTCTCTCTCTCTCTCTCTCTCTCTCTCTCTCTCTCTCTCTCTTCTCCTCCCCTGCTTGCACATGCATACCCAGGTGGTCTGTCTCAAAGAAAAAAAAAAAAGCTATGCACTTGGAAGGATTGCATTTTATTAGATATGTTATAAATCAGTAAAGTTGTTTGGTAAAATTAATTTGGTATGGCTAAAATGTAAAATGTTTATGGACAAAATTACCCCCAAAAAGGCTATCTAGGGTGGCAGAGGGTGGATCATGATGGCTTTTCATCCCATGCAAATTGTATATATTTTTTAAAATTTATATGCCAAAAAATGGCTCAGACTATGAAAGACAATGTGTAATAAATCAGGATTCCCTTTCCGACCATGACCCAGAATAGGAAGAACATTCTACTTCATGACCCACTATACAAATACACACTATATAACAGTGCTTATCCATTTCTACAGGAATGAATATGCATAGAAACCTTCATAGGAGGGGCACCTGGGTGGCTCCGTCAGTTAAACCTTGAACTCTTGATTTTGGCTCAGGTCACAATCTCACAATTTGTGGGTTCAAGCCCTGCTTTGGGCTCTGCAGTGACAGTGGTAGCCTGCTTGAGATTCTTTCTCTCCCTCTCTCTCTGCCCCTCCCCTGCTTGTAGTCTCTCTCTCTCTCAAAATAAATAAATAAACTTAAAAAAAAGAACATTCATAGGAGTAGGAATATTTCCTATTCTATCCTTTTTGAAATGCTAGTTTCAACTCTTCATATTTATGTCATGACCCACTAATGGGTTATGACCTTTGGCTTGAAAAACACTATATTAAAAACCTACCTGAAGTGGTTAAAGATTATGGTTAAGCAACTTAACTTTAATTTCTAGATAAGGTAAAACTTCAAAACAAGAGTTTAGAAGGAAGCAATTGGGGAAAAAAAGAGAGTTAAAAGGATTAGGGAAATAAATATATAGGTACGGCCCTAATTGATCCCCTCCAGCTGTGTGGAGGAAGATGCATCAGAGGAGCATTAACTGCCCTTGACAGACAGATCTTCTTCACAGGCTACTAGCTGTGTGAACTCTCTGAGCTTCAGCTTCCTTGTCTTTGAAAGAAGCATAGTAATAATACTTGTCTCATAGGGTTGTATAAGGATCAAGTGAGATAGCCTATAAAGAGCAAGCACAAAGTAGCTTTGCTTTCTAATTTTTCATATGACATAGATCATATAGCAGCACATGGAATCTCCTTTATGAAAAAGAAAAGGAAAGTACTCAGAGTGGGCACAGAATGCTCGCAACATGTTTGAAATGCCCATAAGGCACAAGGAAGGTTGCTTACTCTGCATTTGAGATGCAGGTAGAGTTAGATTAGGCAAGGTTAACTCAAATTTGGATTTCTCGCAGATAGCAAGTTGTATCTTTTTCTCTATAGTTTGTTCTAAAATGAGTTATTTGCTCATAAACATTTATAATTTATAATTAGTAATTTTATAATGTTAATTGCCAATTCCTGTCAGCTGTAGACAAGTGTACTAAAAAACCTGCCTTGGTTTCCCCTCACTTCATCACCTTCCCTTTTGGTCCTCATCCCCCTGCCCTCTTGCTTCCTTCTGCCCCATCATTCTACTACAATTCCCTTCATTAAAAGCGCCAATGATGAGGTCAACTCTTCTAAAACTGTGGTCTGCAAACTCTAGAAGGAAGTGGGGAAGGGGATCCAGGGCTAGATCCTTTCAGCAACAGATCCTTTCTGTTTAGAAAAACAATTCTTTAAAGTAATTCAAGACTATTATTAAATAATTGTTTAAAACAATAATAAAGTCCAACAACAGTGGTGAGAGTGGGCATCCCTGTTGTGTTCCTGACCTGACGGGGAAAGCTCTCAGTTTCTCCCCATTGAGGATAATAATAGCTGTGGGGCTTTCACACATGGCCTTTATGATGTTGAGGTATGTTTCTTCCATCCCTACTTTCTTGAGGGTTTTTATGAAGAAAGGATTCTGTATTTTGTCAAATGCTTTTTCTGCATCTATTGAGAGGATCCTATGGTTCTTATCCTTTCTTTTATTAATGTGATGTATCACATTGATAGATTTGTGAATATTGAATCAGCCCTGCAGTCCAGGAATAACTCCCACGTGATCATGGTGAATAATTCTCTTAAGGTACTATTGAATTTGATTTGCTAGTACTTGTTGAGAATTTTTGTAGCCAGTTTCATCAGGGATATTGGCCTGTAATTCTCCTTTTTAATGGGGTTTTGTCTGATTTTGGAATCAAGGTGATTCTGGCTTCATAGAATGAGTTTAGAAACTTTCCTTCCATTTCTGTTTTTTGGAACAGTTTGAGAAAAATAGGTATTAACTCTTCATTAAATGTCTGGTAGAATTCCCCCGGGAAGTTGGGAGATTTTTGATAACCAACTCAATTTCTTTGCTGGTAATGGGTCCATTCAAATTTTCTAGTTTTGGTAGTTTGTATGTTTCTAGGAATTTCTTCCATTTCTTCCATATTGCCCAGTTTGTTGACATGTAATTTTTAATAGTTATTTTATAATTGTTTGTATTTCTGTGGTGTTGGTTGTAATCTCTCCTCTTTCATTCCTGATGTTATCTATTTGAGTCCCTTCTCTTTTCTTTTTGCTAAATCTGGTTAGGAGTTTATCAATTTTGTTAATTCTTTCAAAGAACCAGCTCTTAGTTTCATTGATCTGTTCTACTGGTTTTGTTGTTGTTGTTTCTATATCATTTATTTCTGCTCTAATCTTTATTATTTCCCTTCTTCTGCTGGCTTTGGGCTTTATTTGCTGTTCCTCTTCTAGCTCCTTTAGGTGTAAGTTTAGATTGTGTATTTGGGACCTTTCTTGCTTTTTGAGATAGGCTGGAATTGCAATATACTTGCCTCTTAGGACTGCCTTTGCCGCATCCCAAAAAGTTTGGACTGTCATGTTTTCATTTTCATTTGCTTCCATGTATTTTTTTATTTCTTCTTTAACCCATTCACTCTTTAGTAGGATGTTCTTTAACCTCCATGTATTTGAGAACTTTTCAAATATTTTCTTGTGATTGACTTCAAGTTTCATACTGTTGTGATCTGAAAATATGCATGGTGTGATCTCAGTCTCTTTGTACCTGTTGAGGGCTGATTTGTGACCCAGTATGTGATCTATTCTGGAGAATTTTCCATGTGTACTCAAGAAAAATGTGCATTCTGCTGTTTCAGGGTGAAATGTCCTGAATATATCTGTTAAGTACATCTGGTTCATTGTGTCATTCAAAGCCATTGTTTCCTTATTGATTTTCCGCTTAGGTGATCTGTCCATTGTTGTAAGTGGGGTATTAAGGTCCCCTACTATTATTGTATTATTATTAATGAGTTTCTTCATGTTTGTGATTAATTGATTTATTTATTTGGGTGCTTTCAAGTTGGCATTAATACTTAAAATTGTTAGATCTTCTTGATGGATAGACCCCTTAATTATGATATAATGGCCTTCTTCATCTCTTACTACAGTGTTTGTTTTAAAGTATAGCTTGTCTTATATAAGTATAGCTACTCTAGCTTTCTTTTGACATCCATTAGCATGATAGATGGTTCTCTATCCCCTCACTTTCAATCTGTAGGTGTCTTTAGGTTTAAAATGAGTCTCTTGTAGGCAGCATATAGACGGATCTTGTTTGTTTGTCTGTTTTAAATCCATTCTGATACCCTATGTCTTTTGATTGGAGCATTCAGTCCATTTACATTCAGAGTGATTATTGCAAGATATCAATTTTGTGCCATTGTGTTACCTGTAAAGTTGGTGTTTCTGGTGATGTTCTCTGGTCCTTTGTAGTCTTTGTTGCGTTGGTCTTTTTTTTTTTCTCAGAGACTCCCCATTAAAATTGCTTGAAGGGCTGGTTTAGTGGTCACGAACTCCTTTAGTTTTTGTTTGTCTGGGAAACTCTTTATCTCTCCTTCCATTCTGAAGGACAGCCCTGTTAGATAAATAATTCTTGGCTGCATATTTTTCCCATTCAGCACATTGAATATTTCCTGCCACTCCCTTCTGGCATGTCAAGTTTCAGTGGACAGCTCTCCTGTCACCCTTATGTGTCTACCCTTGTGGGCTAAGGACATTTTGTCTCTAGCTGCTTTCAGAATTCTCTCTTTATCTTGTAATTCAAGATTATAGAAAAGAAAAATTTCAGAAACAACTTTTAAAAATTATCATTAAAATCTTCTGAAAAACAAGTACGTCACAGGGATATAAAGTCCAGCATGGGGAATATAGGCAATAATATTGTAATAACTTTGTGTGGTGACTGATGGTGATTGGACTTATCATGGTAATCATTTCATAATGTATGTAAATGCTGAATCAGTATGTTGTACACCTGAAACTAATATAATATTGTATGTCAACTATATTTCAACAAAACAAATCTTCTGAAAATGAAAAAATAAGATACCACATTTGTGAAAGAGGAATGGAATGATTAAAAAAGGAGCTATTAAAAAAAACAAAATAAGTGTGCTTTAAAAAAGCTTTTTAATGCAAAATGGAAAACTCTGTAGAAAGTTTAAGAGATAAAGTGCACAAACTCCCAGAGAGTAGTGCAAAAATATTAAGAGATGGAAAAAGGGACCGGGGAGCCTAGACAATTAGAAAATCAACCCAGGATGTATTACGTGAAAAATAAAAGCTCTAGAATAGGAGAATACCAAAAAGAGAGAATAGAAAACAATCAAAGAAATAATTCCAAAAAATTTACCTGTGTTTCTAGGTAGAAAGCATCTGCTAAGTGTCCAGCACAATGAATGAAAAGAAACCCATATACAGGCATATCATATTTAAATTTCGCCTGAGGACAAAGATTTTACAAATGGGAAAGAGAGTGATACAGAGGAGAGAGAGAGAACTGTTCATGTACTAATGATCATAAATCAGAGTGACTTCAGACTTCTCAACAGCAACTGTGTGAGCAACTCCAAACAATGATGGCTTCTAAATTATTTCCCACCTTGTCAAATAACAACAAAATGTGAAAATAGAATAAAGATTTTTTTTTAATATACCCATTATAGACTGAATGTCTGTGCCCTCCCATCCCTGAATTTATATGCTGAAGCCCTAACTCCCAATGTAGCTACATGTGGAGAGGGAATGTCTGAGGAAGTAACTACAGCAAAATGAGGTCATAAGAGTGGGGCCCTTATATGATAGGATTAGTGTCCTTATGAGAAAAGACACCAGAGAGCAACTTTGCTCTCTCTCTCTATGCACGTGCACAGAGGAAGGGCACGTGAGGACACAGCAAGAAGGCAGCTATCTATAAGCCAGGAAGAGAGCTCTCACCAGGAACAAAATTAACTGGCACTTTGATATGACACTTTGGGCCTCCAAAACTGAGAAATAAATTTCTATTGTCTAAGTCCTCCAGTCCGTGGTATTTGTTATGGCAGCCCAAGCTGACTGATACAACACTCATCCTTTCTCTGGAAGCTACTAGAAAATGTGCTATGTAGTGCAAGAGAGAAAAAATTAGGAAGAGCAAGAAACAGCAGATGGGAAATAGGAGCCCCAATGTAGAGAGACAATGAGGATTCTTGGAGAAAGGAGATCTGTGATGCTCACCATCTGTGCACCAGTCACGGAGGGCACTGTCCAGATCAGGCTCCGGGAGAAACTTCATTAAGAAGCTAAACTCAATAGAATACCTAATGTGAATCAACATTTTGGGGAGCCAACTAGACAAATGATGGAGATTCTGGGGTTGAATTCCTAAATCCATTTCCCCCCACCCAAATAAAAAAATAAGCAATGGAGAAAAACAAAATACTCATTAACCCAGGAAAAGAGGAAATTCTATAGAAAAGTAATCTCAGTTCATCTTAAATGGTTCCACTATAAACAGCACACAGGCTCACTGTATTGCAATAACCATTTCAAGAAGTGAGTATGGGGCAATAGGAAATGTTTCTGGGTGGGATGGGTAGAGAGGAGAAAAGAGAACTAAAATTCTCATCTTCTGTAATAGTAAGTTCACATGTAATACCCAACACTGAGGGGAGAATCAAAGTATAGCTCTGCTATCACGTCACTTGGAGGCATGGAGGCCAGCACAGACAGAGGAGGCTGGAAGAGGATATTGATTGCCTTTAGGGATGGGATAGGAGGAGTGCGGTTGGAGGACTGGTGTTTCTCTTAACAAACCTTACAGACCTAGGTGACTTGTCAACTATGCATGTGTATAACTTGATAAAAATACAAGCTAATGCTCGTGCTTTCAAAACCGAACATCCGAGTCTTTAACCCCTACAGTCCAAGTTAATTTCTTAATGCCAGACATAAACCCGGGGACACTAACCCCAGCATTTCCCCTGGATGCATCATGGCTTGTCATAATTTTTGTTTTGTTCCAGGGTGGTTTCTAGTAAAAGTTGGCTCATTTCAAAATGAGGGTAAGAACAAGGACAAAGTATAGCCAGATTCCCGCCCCCCCCCCACCATTATATCTGAAAACATCCAAATTGACTTAAAATGGAAATTACAGAATAATAGATAGGGATAAAGCCAAAGGTATCAGTACCATAATAAATCAGAATACGTTACTAATTTCACAAAGTAAAGGCAGAGATTCTCAGCTGGAGTTAAAACCAAATCAAAACAATCCAACAACTAGAATAAGACACCACACACACACACACACACACACACACACACACACACTTCTTGGTGACCTTTACACTAAAGTTTGCTCTGCCTGGGGTACTGTTATTCTACTTCTCTCCACATCACCTTCTGGAGAACATTTCTCTCCTCCCTCTCAAGCTTGGCTTACTGGTAGCCTCCTCTGTAAAGTCTTTTCAGAGCCTGCTGGCTGAGTTTGTTGTCTTCTCCTGTGTTCCCATAACCCTGTCTGTTTGTGCCCATGTCCACAGTGAATGCTGTGGCAATGGTCCCCTCTGATTTCCCAGGAGCCCCCTAGAGGGGGTTTCCCTGGGTGCCTCCCACACAAAGCTTGACATGCTGGATGCCCTGCCCTTTGGCCATAGTGAACAAGACCACAGAGCATCAGACCAAGGAGATTCAATCTCTTGGTCTATAAGACAGTCTATAAGACAGTGGTCTATAAGACAGTGGTCTATAAGACAGTACAGATTGATAAGGTGATAGAGATAATGTGATTTTACTAGACTATAGCATCCTCTCATTTGAAACATCAGATTGGTACATGAGGGGAAGAAGCTGGAAGACGAAAGAGAGAGCACAGTATTTAGATCTCCTGAGACAGCGCAGGTCACTGGTAAGCAGCCTTGAGTAAGTTGGAGCCATGGGGTAGAGAAAAGACACACAGGGGGAGTGAGATTATGGAGCAGAAGCAGGAGAAGCAGAGAGGAACTGAATCACCCCAACAGGTGTTGCTGAGTAATGAATGGTTATGAAAGCTTCTCGGGATCCTGCCCCTCTTCCCCACGTTTACTTGGCTTTCCAACTTCCAGAGGCCTGCAGGTAAAGCTGTTCCTGCTCCCATGTGATTCCTGTTGTCCAGAGGGGATACCAAAGAAAGCCTCTCCTAGACACAACCTCTCCTAGCACCTACCACCGTGCATTTGTCATTGTCACTCCTACCTCTCCCCCTTTAGCCGGGAAGCTCACTGCTCGTGCTGTTTGCTGGTATAATCCTCTATGTCTGTACTTGGCCCACTGCCTGGGCCATGGCAGAGCCTGATACTTGCTGTTTGAGTTAAGTAAAAGGAGCATGATCAACTCAATGTCCCACAAGTGTGTGCGGGTCCATGTTGTGGCTCTCACATAGGAACTTCTCAAAGAGTAGGAACTGACTTCCGTTAACTCCTCGGGACAGCGTCTGGTAGAGAACCAAGTGCAAATGGGTGAAGGAAAAACACTTGCTGGTGTTGATGAGCCTCTAAAATACCAGCTAAAAAGACGGACAGATTAGAAAGCTGATCTCTGTGCTGAGATCTAAACTCCCCTGCTCAGTTGCGTACCTCTGCACATAATTAAAGGTTAAAGACGTGTTGCGTAGGCTGTTATAGAAATCAAAAGTACATGCAATTCTTCTGAAGCCTTGCTGATTACTCTTAGCGCATTGTGTTTTAATTTTGATCTCTGGAAAATATCAGGAACAAGGAAAGAACTTCCCACCCCCACCCCACCAACCCCCGGCTCCATAGGAAAAACAGTGTTGAAATAAAACAAACATCTTGGATCGACCCTCTTTTGAACGTCAGAAACTCGCCTCACCCTCCCAACAGGCTTGAAGTCTGCACAATTTGTCCGCCAAGAGAGTGGGATTTGGCAGGACTCCTTGTAAACTCCAACCGCAGGAGGCCTCTGATTGAATTGAAATTGTTTCCTCCGGTCAGAGTTTGTTGGTGGTACACCCCCCCCCCTCAGGATGTGAATTCATCATGTTTGCTGTGGGGTGAGACTGGGGCGGTGGAAAGTGCACACGAGACTGAATGTGTCCGGGTGCGTATGTGTGTGCACACAGTCCTTATTCCCTACTGTCCTTAGTAAAGGCATTGACACTGCCTAAAATAATTCTGAAAAATTATATACATTCTTATTCATCCTCAGTATCTTTCAAAGTGATTGGAATTTGATCAACAAAAATAAGGAATTGGAAAATAGTGAAATACAAGGACAAAATTGGCAGCAAATTTCCACAAGTCATTAACCCAGCCTCCCTTTCCAGCATGCACGTACTTTCTAACTTTTGGGGAGCTAACGGTATTCAAAGGGATGAAGACCATGTCCTCTGGCTTCATGAGGTTGGGGTGGGGAAGGAAAGCAGGTTTGGGTGTGAGAAAAGTCTGTCTTGTTATTTGCTGGGCCAATATCTCCGTGCTTGTTTGAAAAAGATTTCTAAGTTAACCCTACCACCTAAAGAAAGACACTTTTTTTGTTTAACTATAGTAAAACACACACACACACACACACACACACATAAATTTATCATCTTAACTATTTGTAAGTATATGGTTCAGTAGTGTTTTGTGTATTCACATTGTGGTGCAACAGATCTCCAGAATATTTCATTATAGGATTCTGAAAATCTGTATCCACTAAATACTAATTCCTTCCTCCCTGCCCCAACTAGCCCTGGGTAACTGCCTTTATTCTTTCTCTTTCTATGATTTTGTCTATTTTAGATACTTCATGTGATTTGAATCATATAGTATTTGGCCTTTCATGACTGACTTATTTCCTTAGCATAATGTCCTCCAGGTTCAACCATATCGTAGCATGTGACAGGATGTCCATTTTTTTGAAGGCAATATCAACATTCCATTGTAGGCATACACTACATATTCTTTATCCAGTCATATGTCAATGGGCATTTGGGTTGTTTCAATCTCTTGGCTGTTGTGAATAATGCTGTGATGAACATAGGGGTGTAAATATCTCTTTGAGATCCTGCTTTGGGCTCTTCTGGACATACACCTAGAGATAGGATTGCTGGATCTTATGGCAATTCTGTTTTTAACTTTTTGAGGAACCTCTGCACAATTTTCCATACTGGCTGCATCATCTTACATTCCCACCAATAGTGCACAAGGATTCCGACTTTTCCGGAAAAAAGTGGCTTTGATTAGGACACTTCACTTCACATGAAGAAACTGAAGCCCTCTTCGAGGCAGGCAGGTGGGATTTTCCTTCTGGTCGCTAAGTCTAGGATTTGAACTTCTGTACTGGAAAGCATGCCAGCCTAAGTAAATCCCATCCTGGGCTTCTAACAAGTGCTCCTCAGGGTGTGAGCAGCACTCCAGGGAGTAACTGAAGCCGTAAAATAGATGTAGTATCTCTTCTAGTCCATCAGTATCATCAGTATTATCAATGATAACTAATTTAAGGCATTGTTTTTACATTAAAACAAATGCAGATATATCAGGAAACACAATGTGAAATTTGCATGCATTGTTTACAGATAAAACACAGGACTATATGGAACTTCCGCACCTGCTGTGGGATGCTTTAAGCCATACCCATCACAACCCAGAGAGAAGCTCTCTCTTCTCTGCCACTAGGAAACTGCAGTGAAAAGATGTGAAAAGCACTAGCATAGTCCACAGAGTACCATGGGCGTGTTGTCCTTACTTAGTTATGGAACTTTGGGGGTGGCAAGAACATTAGAGAACATCTTACCCACACTGTCATTTTACAAATGAGGAAACAGAGGCCCCGAGAGGTAAAGGGCTGTGCTCACATTCCCACAGCAGTGATTCTGTGTGCTCTAACTGCAGTATTTGAACCTGATCACAGCTCAGAGAATATAAGGTACCGGGAGAAAACAATCACAGGCGTAGAGGGACCGCAGATGTACTCACACTCAACTCAGCGATGCAGAGAAAATTAGTTTATTTTTTGCTCTGCATTTGATTGAATTTGGCCCTATCAGCCAGCAAGTGAGAAAACAATGACTGAATCTCGATTTTAAACTTGTAATCCAAAGCAGTGCACTCAAACAGTGCTTTAGGAGATCCTCAGTCTCTCCCTTTCTATTTCTCCTCCCTCAGCCTTTTCCAGAAGGGCAGCTAGGTACTCTGTGTGGCCCAGTGACCTCGTAGAGGCAGGATGACTGGGTCTTAGGACTGGCCTGCTGTTCTCTGGACCAGCTGCAGAGTGGCTCTTCTGAACTCCACCGGGGAATCTTTGGCTTGAGTGATTCCTGAGCATTCAGCTGGTGTCTGTTGCTCACATCCTGCAGCTGATCAACTTGTAGTCTATTCTTTGTCAGCCCAGGCAGAGCATGGAGCCCCCTCCCCGCTGACTTGTCCTCGCCTTGGCTCTCACTGGCGATTGACCCCTCTGAGTTCCTGCCCCATCCTCCATATGGTCTTCTAGCCCTGCAGTCTCTGGCCCCACCCAGACTTTGCTGCAAGGCCACCTCACCGTCTCACGGCAGGCCCCGTGTAGATTCACTCTCAACATCCATGTCATGTGCAAACCAAGGGTAGCTTCAGAGTGCACTGTAGACTCTAACCACACTGCCCTATCAGTTCTGTCTCTGAAGAACCCTAATACAGAAGCCTAATAAATTCTTACCTGATCTGTAAAAGCAGAAAAGTTCTAGGTCAAGTAAGCAAAAGTCTAACCTGAATCATAAAAACAGACTCAGAGCCCCTTCATCAATCCCCAGACTTGAGCCGACATATAGACCCAAAGCCTCTTGAATGAAGGAGAGGCCAGGTCGCCTTAAGAAAGGACCCCCAATACACTGCCAAAAATGTATGCTGTTAATGTGTCTCTCAGTCTTCCCCAGAGGCACCTACAGCCTTTTACTAGGGCTACTGTGCATTGAGGGAAAGGAAATTATCAGAACTTCCAGGAACTACTGAATACTGGCTCTGAACTAACTCTACTTCCAAGAGACCCAAAATGTTGTTGTGGTCTATTGGCCAGAATAAAACCTTATAGAGGTCCGATGATCAATGGAGTCTGTCTCACAGTGGGCCTGTGGGTCTCTAAAGCCATCCTGTGGTTACTTCCTGAGTTCTGGAAATACAATTGGAAGTGACATACTTGGCAGCTAGTAGAATATCCTCACATCGGCCCCCTGACCTGAGAAGTGGGACTGTGGGAAATGCCAGGGGGAAGCCATTAGAGCTGCCTTTACCTAAGAAAACAGTAAACCAAAACCCATAATACATTCCTGGAAAGACTGTAGAGATTGTAGCCACCATCGAGGACTTGAAAGATACAGGGGTAGTGATTCCCACCACATCCCCATTCAACTCACCCAGTGACCTATGCAGAAGACGGATGAATCGTGGACAGTGACCACTGATTGTCATAAGCTTAACCAGGTGATGATTCCAACTGCAGCTGCCATAGTAGACGTGGTGTCACTACTTGAGCAAATTAGCGCATTAACCAACTTTCCAGCATGCGGCTATTCATCTGGCAAATGTGATTTTCTCCATACCTGTCCATAAGGCCCACTGGAGCAGTTTGCTTTCAGCTGGCAAGGCCACTAGTACTCCTTCACTGTCCTACCTCAGGGGTATACCACCTCTCCAGCCCTGTGCCATAATTTTGTTCCCAGGGGTCTTGATTACTTTTCCTTCCAACAGGATATCACACTGCTCCATTACATTGATGAAATTATGCTGATTGGACCTAGTGAGCAAGAAGTAGCAACTACTCTAGACCTATCGGAAAGACGTTTGCACATCAAAGGGTGGGAACTGAATTAGACACAAGTTCAGGGTCGTCCTACCTCAGTGACATTCCTGAGGTCCAGTGGTATGGGGCATGTCAAGATAGCCCTTCCAAGATGAAGGATAAGTTGTTGTATCTAGCCCATCTTACAATCAAAAAAGAGGTGCAACACCAAGAAGGCCTGTTTGGATTTTAGAGACAATATATTCCTCATTTGTTTGTGTTACTCCAGCCCATCTACTCAGTGACCCAAAATGATCCTAGTTTTGAGTGGGGCCCAGAACAAGGAAGGCTCTGGAAAAGAACCACACTGCTGTGCCAGCCGCTCTGCCACATGGGCCGTGTGATCTAGCAGAACCAAGTGGCAGTGGCAGACAGGAATGCCGTTTAGAGCCTTCAGCAGGCCCCCCTAAGTGAAGTTCCGTACAGGCCCTTAGGATTTTGCTGCAAAGCTCTGCCACCATCTATAGATAACCACTATCCTTTTGAGAAACAGATCTTGGCCTGCTACCGGGCCTACATAGACACTGAACACTTAGCCATGAGCTGCAAAGTTACCAGGCAACCTGAGCTGCCCATCATGAACTGGGTGTTCTCTGACCCACTAAACCCTAAAGTTGGGCATGCACAGCAGCACTTCATCATCAAATGGCAATGGTATATATGTGTTGGGCCTGAGCAAGCCTTGAAAACACAAGTAAGTTACATGAAGAAGTGGCTCAAATACCCAAGTCCCCTCTCCTGCTACACTACCTTCTCTCTCCCAGGCTACACCTCTGGTTTCACAGGGAGTTCAGTTCACAGGGAAGTGACAGAAGAAAAGACTCGGGCCCAATTTACAGATGGTGCTGCATAACATGGAGGCACCACCCCAAAGAGAATGGCTATAGCACTACAGTCCTTTTCTGAGAGGGCATCCTTGAAGGACAGTGGTAAAGGCAATCCCCCCAGGGGGCAGCACTTCAAGCAGCATGCCTGGTTGTTCACCTTTGCTTGGAAGGAGAAATGGCCAGATGTTAAATACTGATTTGTGGGCTGCGTCCAATGCTTTAGCTGGATGGTCGGGGACTTGGAAGGAACATGAGTGGAAAATTTATGACAAGGAAATTTGAGGAGGAAGAGGTATTATAGACAGGTCTCTCTGGACAAAAAACATGAAGATGTTTGTGTCCCATGTGAATTTTCATTAATGGGTGAACTCAGTTGAGAAGAATTTCAATAATAAAGTGGACAGGATGACACATTCTATGTATACGAGGAAGCCTCTTTCTCCAACCACCCTGTCATTGCCCAGTGGGCTCATGAACAAAGTAGCCATGGTGTCAGGGATGGAAGTTATGCATAGATTCAGCTGCATGGACTTCTATTCACTAAGGTTGGTCTGGCTATAGCTGAATGCCCAATCTGTGAGCAGCAGAAACCAACACAGAGTCCTTGATATGACACCATTCCCTGGAGCGATCAGCCAGCTAGCTGACAGCAGGTTGATTATATTGGACTACTTCCATCATGGAAGGGTAATATTTTGTCCCTATTAGAATAGACATTCCAGATATGTATTTGTCTTCCTTGCACAATGCTTCTGCCAAAACTACCATCTATAGACTTACACAATGCTTTATCCACCATCATGGTATTCCACACGGTATTGCTTCTGATCAAGGAACTCACTTCATAGCAAATGAATTGAGGCAATGGCCCAGGCTCATGGAATTCATTGTTCTTGCCATGTTTTCCATCATCCTGAGGCATCTAACCTTATAGAACAATGGAATGGCCTTTTGAAGACTCAGTTATAGCACCTGCTAGGTGGTAATGACTTTCAGGCCTGGGACAAGCTTCCCCAAAAGGCCATATATTCTCAGAATCAGCATCCTATATATTTTTTTTTGTCCCATTTAGAGGGCTTATGGGTCCAAGAACCAAGGGATGGAAATGGGAGCAGTAGAGCTCACTATTACCCTAGTGACCCACTAGCAAAATGTTTGCTTCCTGTTCCCACAAACTTACGCTCTGCTGGCCTATGGGTTTTAGTTCTATGGGAAGAATGCTTTCACGGGGAAACAGAGAAATGATTTCATTAAACTGGAAGTTAAGAATGCTGCCCATCACTTTGCCCTCCACATGCCTTTGAACCAACAGGCAAAGGAGTCACTGTGCTGGCTGGAGTAATTGATCCTGACTACTAAGGGGAAATTGAACCACTATCCCACACTGGAGGAAAGGAAGAATATGTCCAGAATACAGGAGATCTCCTAGGAAATGTCTCAGTGTTATCATGCCCTGTGATTAAGATCAATGGAACACTATAAAAATCCAATACATGCAGGACTACTAATGGCTTAGAACCTTTAGGAATAAAGGTTTGGGTCATTCCACCATTTAAAGAAACATGATCAACTGCAGAGCTTGTTGAAGGCAAATAGAGGCTACAGAATGGGCAGTAGAAGATAGTTACAAATATCAGCTACAACTTTGTGGCCAGTTATAGAAATGAGGACTGTAATTTGCATGGGTACTTCCTTCTTGTTTTGTTATGAATAATATCTTTGGGGTTTTTTCTCTCTTGCATCCCCTGCCATGTGACATAAAATGTATTAACTTTAGATCATAGAATTTAAGTATTGTTAACTCCTTGTTGTAGTATTTAAGTTATGGGATATCAAGGAGAAGAACAAACTTCACTCAAGGACTTTACCTCCTCTTTTGAGGAAGACATTAGTACGTTTTTTTGTTGCACGCAGGATAGCTGTGTCATGTTAGGCAGAATTATGACGTCGTTGTCTTTACTTGGAGATTAAGCGTGCTTTAAGAAGATGCATATCGGTGCCAAGAATTGCACTTGACTGGACTACAAAGGTGCCGAGATGGTTGATCAGACATTATTCTGGGTGTTTCTGGGAGAGTGCTTTTGGATGAGATTAACATTTAATCAATAGATTGGGTAAAGCAAATTGCTCTTCCTAATGTAGGTGGCCTCATCTAATCAGTTGAAGGTCTGAACAGAAAAAAAATGCCAACTCTCCAAAATAAGAGAGAATTCTTCCTGTCTTAGAGCTTTTGGATTGGAACATAATTTTTTTTTTCCTATTTGAACTTGAACAATAACATTGACTCTCCTAGGCCCCTCCCTTGGTAACTTACCCTGCAGACTTGTGGTTTTATTTTTTTTTTAAGTTTTATTTATTTATTTTTGAGAGTGAGAGGTGGGGGGAGGGCAGCAAGAGAGGGAGAGAGAATCCCAAGCAGACTCCACGCTGTCAGCACAGAGCCCAATGTGGGGCTCGAACTCACCAATTGTGAGATCATAACCTGAGCTGAAATCAAGAGTCGGATGCTTAACCAACTGAGCCAGACAGGTGCTCCAGCAGGATAGGGGTTTTAAAGCCTCCATAATTTTGTGAGATGATTCCTTATGATAGATGATAGATAGATAGATAGACAGATAGATAGAACCAATCATTTTTGTTTTTGTTTCTCTGGATAACCTGTCTAATACAGGAACCTAGAACAATCCTCCTTTCATTGAGGACTCACTTTAATCTACCCTCCTGCCTTGCTTTCTAAAGGGTTGGGAAGCTATCAACAGTGGGAAATATAAAGAGGGAATTTAAGATGCACCAATGGAATATTTGTAAAAATATTATCCCTTGTACATAGATGAGTTCACTATAAATGACCGATGTAATCTCTACTGGAAAACAGTTTCTGCTTTAAAATGCTTCATAATTATCAATATTACTCAATACTTCTGGAGACCAGCTCTTTCCTGCACTTAGCTTCTCTCTGTGTAGGACCATACCATCTGAATCAAAGTTTGAAGTATCTGGCATGTCAAAGGATTTTTTTTTTTTTTTTAATGTGTGAATGAAAGAAGAGCCCTGGAGGTAAGTAAGAGCTCTTGATCCCAGAAAGGGGTAGGGGGATGTAAATGTTCCCCAATATCACACCATCATTTGAAATTTAGAGGACAAGTTATCCAATGGATAGCTTGATGGATCCTGGGGCCACCTCAAACAATCCCCCCAGGAGGTAGCAGCCCCTCTAATGAATGTATGGGAACCCAACACTGAACTCCATAGCTTTGGGGGCTGTGGCTAATATCTGAGACTCTTACTTGGCCCCACACTAGAGGAGTCACGTTCCTTCAAGAAGATGAAGAGGCTTCCATAATGAGCTTTTCTTCAGCAAATATATTAAGCTGAAGACGAGAGGCTCTTCCCTATTTCTTCCCTGGATTGTATAAGTCCCAGGAACCTTGTATGATCTCAGTGGAGAGGAATGGAGAACTCTGAAACAATAGCTGAAACTGGAGGTACGTCCAACTAGACCGTTAAGAGCTAAACTTCATTTAATGTATTTATAAAAATAAATGTGACATTTTTTGAGTCTCATGGAACAGCTGTTACCCATTACATTTCTTTTTAAATTTTATTTATTTATTTTGAGAGAGAGAGAGAGAGAGAGAGAGAGAGAGAGAGAATATGTGCACAGGGGAGAGACAGACAGAAAGGCAGCAAGAGAATCCCAATCAGGCTCCCCACTGTCAGCGCAGAGCCCGACCTGGGGCTCAATCCCACAAACCGTGAGATCATGACCTGAGCCAAAATCGAGAGTCAGATGTTTAACCGACTGAACCACCCAAGAGCCCCTTGACATCATTTTAAATTTCAGTTACCAGGGATTCAAGATTCCACAGAGGTTGACCAGGATGCTGTACAACAGGGATTTGGTCATAAAACATTCATTGTTAAGTGTCCGACTTCAGCTCAGGTTATGCTCTCATGGTTGTGAGTTTGTGAGATGGGCTCTGCGCTGACAGCTCGGAGTCTGGAGCCTGCCGTGGATTCTGTGTCTCCCCCTCTCTTCACCCCTCCCCAACTTGCACTCTGTCTCTCTCTCTCTCAAAAAGAAATAAAAACATTTAAAAAAATAATTAAAAAAAATAAAAGAAATCACATGTTAGCCCTCCCACCCCAGATTCAAGTAGAGAATAGGAGGGAGGCTTCATGATTCCCGTCTCTATTTCCTATGCCCCCGCCTCTAGCCTTCCTCTAGGGCGAAAAGCAGGGAGCCATTTATCCTGGTGTCGAGAAAGGCGAGTCCTCTCATGATCACATTTATTTAATTACAGGAGATATGGCCAGGTGGATCTCAGACTTGAATTTCTCATCCCAATGTTACCTTTCCAAGAGACATTTTAGGCCCAGTATCTGAAACTTGTCACCCAGGGACCTGTTGTCCAGGGACCTGTCCTGTGACCATGTTGTCACCCATGGAACCTGTTTAACTGTAATATCCACGTCTTATTTAATTTTAAACTGAGTAATAGTCATCAAAGACTATTTTAATTATACAGCTAAACTCCTCTAAAATCCACATAAGTTTTACGTACAACACACACACACACACACACGTGCACACGCACACGCGCGCGCGCACACACACACACACACACACACACACAGAATTCAGCCTGAATGTTAGTTTCCTAAAAGGAAAAGAAAAATAACAAAAGGAAAATTAAGTAAGAGGTTATAAAGAAGATTTATAAATATTTTAAAATATTTTTAAGCTTTATTTATTTTGAGAGAGAGAGAGAGAGCGGGAGGGGCAGAGAGAGAGAGAGAGAGGGAGAGAGAGAATCGCAAGCAGGCTCCTTGCTGTCAGCACAGAGCCTGACACGGGGCTTGAATTCAGGAACCATGAGAACATAACCTGAGCTGAAACCAAGAGTCAGATGCTTAACCGACTGAGCTGCCCAGGTGCCCCTTCATGTATAAATATTTTAGTTTGTCCAGTGTGTCACTTGTTTCTCCATCACCCTTCCAGTGTACTTGTCTTGCACAAACACCAAAATTTCTCTGAAATGTTTACATTATTGGCAAGTGGATTTTTGGCACATTATCTAATATGAACTTTTTGCTTTTGAAAAATCGATAATATTGGTAAAGCCATGTTGGTTTCTTTGTTTGAATTTGCCTGAATAATCACGGGCAGAAGAAAAAAGATAAGGCACAGCTTGCCAGCATTTAAATGGTTATCCTTGCTTGAAATTTCAGCTAAAGGCATAAACCATAGTAGGTAATTGAGAGCAAAACATCTTTATGCAGATTTTATTATTATTGCTGAGCAGAAAACCTTGGGGGCAGAGGTGGGATGTCATGAAACTCTGGAAGCAATGATAAAACCCAGGTCCCATCTTGAAATACATGCAGTGACCCCAACTGAACCAAAATCACACAAAGCACAATGCTAATAATAAGAATTTCAAATTAAAAAAAAATTGAACAATAACATGTATGTCCAAATGTTGCCATTAAACTATAATAACACCATGCTATCTTCCTTTTTCTTTTTTCTCTGGAATTGAGACCCACAAACAAATTGCATTTGGATCTTGTCTTTCTGTACTTTCATTTGGACAACAAGATGCTGGGATAAACCAGGAGTTGGTACAGGCACAAAATGGGGAGAGAGACAAGGAGAAGTAGCAAGGGCCCCTCTGCCAAATCCCGTCAATAATGTATGGGCTGTCAGTGGTTGATCACCGAGCACGGCCCGCCCTCGCCTTCTGCAGGCTCCTTTCCCAGTGGACAGTCAGGCCAGCTGTCTAGGCAGCAGGAATAGCCCTCCTTTCCCAAGCCCAGACCTGTGGGAAAATCTTCATTGGCCAGTAATTGATTCCACCCTGCCAGCTCCATTACTCCAGGCTCCAGTCAAACTGGCAGCAAGCTGGGGAAGGGAGCCCACTGAAGGGGTGAGGGGGTGGGAGCAAAGGCCATCAGGCCCCCCTGCAATTAACACTAATCTGAAAATTGGCCTCTGACAGCAAAGCCCAGCACCTGACAGCTAATTACTTATGTCAGACTGATGTGCACTTCATATGGAAAGGTTATTTATCAGAGACCAGGGTTTTCTCCTCCTCCCTCCAATCTTTTTTCTTTCTTTTTTTTTCTGTTTGTCTTAGTTGAGAACAGTGGGGGATTGTTCCCGGTTGCTTAGCTCCCAGAAACCATGAAAGTTCTCATACCTTGAAAGGTTCCTAAATATCCTAAGACCCAATGCACATATTGTGTGCTGCTCACCTATGCTGGAGACCAGAGAAAGACATAAGTTTCTCAGAGGGTGGGCTTATTTCCTTGTATAAATGGGGCCCAAATGATAGAGACCTGGGAAATTCAAATGATCAATGTAGATGCAAGAAGGGATTCAAGGAGGACCAACCAACTTCATTCATCTTATTTTCAAAAAGCTAGTCCACAGTGGGGAAGGCCAGTAAATGGACTTAAAAGCCTGCTGCCTTAAATTATTTTAAAATATTTTCTCTAGGGGTGCCTGGGTGGCTCAGTCAGTTAAGCGGCCGACTTCGGCTCAGGTCACGATCTCGTGGTCCGTGAGTTCGAGCCCCGCATCGGGCTCTGTGCTGACGGCTCAGAGCCTGGAGCCTGTTTCAGATTCTGTGTCTCCCTCTCTCTCTGACCCTCCCCAGTTCATGCTCTGTCTCTCCCTGTCTCAAAAATAAATAAACTTTAAAAAAATTTTTTTAAATAAAATATTTTCTCTAATATTCATAGATCTCTACAGTAAGTGACCCACAAGGGTACATTGTCTTAGGTTGGTGATTTGATCTGCCTTGCCAATAATAAAAGTGGTCATTAATGGGGGAGATAGGTTTATATAGGGCTTTCCCTTTCTACTTTCAGTCAACAAACACTTTTTTTTTTTTTAAGCTAGGCACCATGCTGGGTCCTGGACATACGAGGTAGACACATTTCTTGCTCTCAGGAAGCTTAAGGGTTGGAGAGTGATACAGAGAAGTAAGGGAATTACAATGTAGCACGCTACATCTTAGGTATGGTGAAATGTAAGATCTCACCTAAAAGAGGGCCTAATCTACATTTTTGTGTTACAGAAAGTGACCTCTAGACTGAGATGTGAATATATAGGATTTAGACGGGCACAGGAAGGAGTGCATAGCAGCGGAGGAAAGAAAAGATAAAGGAAATACACGTACCTAAAACCTGATGTGGTAGACAATTCAGCGGCGTTGAAGTCTAGATACAGTAGACATGACCCAGATGAAGCTGATATTTGAAGCTCATGGTTAATTCATCCCACAGTTTTCCAAGTAAAAAGTATAAGGCTTCTAGTTTAATGGATGCTTCACTGTTCATCCTTGCTCTCTCCTTTCTCCAGCGTGACCTCACTATAGGTATTTAAGTACCGGACCAGACCATGCCAGGGAAGTTGCCAGGGAAATCGATGTGGTTATTGGGTATTAGAGCAGCGATCAGAAGAGCTGGGACAGTAGGGGTGCCCGGGTGGTGTGGTCAGTTAAACGTTCGACTCTTGATCTCAGATCAGGTCATGATCTCACAGTTCGTGAGTTCAAGCTCTGCATTGGGCTCTGTGCTGATGGGCGGAGCCTGCTTGTGTTCTCTCTCTTTCTCTCTCTCTCTGTTCCTCTCTCTCAAAATAAATAAATAAAGTTAAAATTTTTACTAAAAAGAAGACATGGGACAGTAGACAAGGACAATTTTTTGCCCACCAACTACCTATCTTTCCAATGGGACTCCCTCTCCCCCATCACACGTGAGTCTGGGTTTTCATAAGCATTAATTTATTTATCCAACAAATGTCGAGTGCGTCCTCTGCGCCAGGTGATGGGAGGCACCAAGGATACTGAAGTGAACAGGCAGGCATAGCCCCTGTCTTTGAAGAGATAGTATGTTCTAAGAAGACAGATGTGAAACAGACAGGTGTTATATAAATAATCAATTAATGTCAGTGCACTAAGTGCTAAAAAATTAAGAAGTACATTATCAAAAATTATCTGTATGCAACTGTTTTGAAACTATATATAATAACTGAAATGAAAGATAGTGTCATTAAGCTATCTGTAAAGTGAAGTCATGGAAAAAAGAGGAATGAAGGGCACGTGGGTTGAGTTCTTGCTTTGTGTCTGGTACTGGGCTCGTGCTTTACACGTACTGTGTCACTGGTTTCTCATAACAAACTTACGAGGGTTTCATTATTTCCTCTATTTTGCCAACGAAGTTACTGAGATGCTAAAGAGGCAAAAATAACTTACTAAATAAAGGAAGGAATGGTAAGGCCTGGGCTGTGTGTAACAGCTTCTTTCCACTTCTACCCTCCAAGAATGCAACCCAACAGCATGTCCCTAGTAGACTTCATTCTTCAGGACCAGGGAGGTGGTTCCCACCCAAGCGTAGGACCAGTGCAAACCTGACTTGGAATATTCTGGGGCTCCTGTGGACTACCTTTTCGCTTAGTAAAAGTTACTGGCTTGTATCATTTTTGGAAGAATATTTCTACTTCCCCAGGCATGAGGCCCTTTTTATAAGACCTGGTAGACATTGTAACACAAATGTAATTTCTATCCCAATCTTCCTACTGCACTTACAACCAGTCCCTTTAAGAAATGTGATATTGAATATAGAAAAAGTCATCAAACTTATGGCTTCAAAAGGCAGAGAAATTGCTATCAAAGCAGAAAGGCAGGGCTACTCATTGTTTCTGAAAATAGGAAATCAGAGGAATAGATGGAAGAGAAAAAAGGCCTTGCAAACAGATGTATCATCAACGAGGGTTAGCCATCCCACACACAGTTGATTTCAGATGAGTCCCCAGTGGTGAGATTATTACCGTGCAGTCATTACGCCTGGTTATTATTTGGGGAGCATTGCAGTTTCCACAGTCATGACCAGGTCTCTGGGCACAGGCACAGAATAACTTTGCTTTAAATAAGTGATGAACAGAGAAGCACCCATCCGGCTCAGACACAAAAACCTGATGAAAGCGAGCAACCTCACACTTTGCATTATGCCCAACGGTCCCTGGTTCTGAAGTTTTCTCAGGACACAAAGCCCACAGCTCCAACTCAAGTGACCCCTGAGCCGGGGCTCTTGTCAAAACGATGTCAGCAGCAGCTTCTGGAAACCGCAGAAGCTGTGATCTCTGTCCTTAACAGATCATTATGTTGGGCTTCCCAATCGCCCACTTGGAGGACAGAAAGAGAACACTAACCAGAGTGACCAGGCTGTGGCCTCCACTTGGCCCCCTGCTCCTGTTTGGATGCCGCCTCCCCATGGAGGCTTTTTTTAGGCACTCTGATGGAAACAGTCTGATAGTCTCTTGGCCCCAAGCGAGGTCTCCATTCCACAGCTATTGCTATCTGCTTAGCAAGAACCCGCAACGTGTGACGCACTCACAGGTACTTGTGTTTCCTAAATGCTTTTTCAGTCAGTGTTGAAAATGCTTAAATCTTATCAAAGTCCTGTTTTTCCTTCATCTGTCTATATTATGCAATATCTTTTTTTTTTTTAAGTAAAACGAAACACCTCTAGTGCCAAGAGTAAGCATGTTCTTTTTAAAAAAAATTTTTTTAATGTTTATTTATTTTTGGGACAGAGAGAGACAGAGCATGAACGGGGGAGGGGCAGAGAGAGAGGGAGACACAGAATCGGAAGCAGGCTCCAGGCTCTGAGCCATCAGCCCAGAGCCCGACTCGGGGCTCGAACTCACAGACCGAGAGATCGTGACCTGAGCCGAAGTCAGATGCTTAACCGACTGAGCCACCCAGGTGCCCCGCATGTTCTTTTTTTAAAGCTTTGCTTTGTTTCTATGAAATGAGCTCATGCTGATTTTGTTACAAATGGTGAGATGGTATGATTTCTGATTAAAGAGTCTATACCATCTGTTTTGTAAATAAAGGATTCATGTTTTGGTTCTTCTCAGAACTTAAGAAATAGTGCCTAACTTTATAGCTTCACTTACAGCTTCACTTTAAGCACGTGTTTCTTGCAAGCCAGCCCACGAATGGCCAAGGGCAAGAATGCCAAATGCCCACCTGGCTCCCCACCACTACCACCAATTTCCATTTCCTTCTGCCTACAGCTTACCACAGATCCCAAAACCATATGTATGCCCAGGACCCTCAAATATTTCTGCATGAGGGGTTCCTTGCACAGCCCTCTGGATTGCTGGAAATCGGCCATCACTCTCAAAGCTTCCGAAGTCCCTGGACACCATCAGAGTGCCCCTCCAAGCTGAGTGACACCTGCTCTCTGCCTGTCTGGATGGGTAGAAGCCTGCTGTGAGATCACTGGCACAGTGGAAGACCCCCCGGAGAACTCCCTTAACCAAATGGTAGGCAGGTGGGCACCAAGGCCATCGCTCCAGGGGCTGACCTGGAACACTGTATTCAAAATCATAATCGTAAAAAAAAAAAAAAGAGTATTTTGGCAACCCAATATGTAAACTCTCACCAAGTTTAACAGAGAATTTTTATAGAGACAGGCTTTACTTCAATTATCATTTGGACACATTCTCATCTCTTTAGGGCCTGTTTGGTACCTCCTGACAACACGCATATATTATTTCTCCTGGATTTGTCTCTTTAAAACTGGATTAATTGCACCAAGAAGCTAACTTAGATCAAGATTTTCTTAAGCATAATGATGGTTTTAATAATAATAATAATAATGATAACTATGGCTTTAGCTTATATGATGCCTATTCCAACAAAGAGAAATGCACATCTTTCATAATCATTATCTGGCCCTGATATGCAAATCCCCCCTTGAACACCCCCCCCCCCCCCCCCGTGAGTGCACAAAGTTGTATGCTGCACAGCTGTGAGCCATCAGACATTAATGTGGACTTAATTTGAACTGGTGCTGGAGGTAGCGGGCACAACTCAAATTAGACATGTGGTGGGCGTTTAACCACAATATTACCAATTCCCATTCTGACATCTGACAGTCCTTAATAATTAACTGCATGTAAATGGTCAAACCCTCCCTCCCTGTTGGACCAGTCTCCAGCTATACCAGTTTCTTCATTGTAATTGCAAGTTGGGGCTGTCAATTGCACTTGAGACAAATCATAGGCAAAAGATCAGACAGCTTCAGGAGTCCTGTGCTCTCTGATCTATCTGCCTTTTAATTGGACTGGACGGCCTTCCCAGTAGCTCCCATATGCTGCCTCCTTAGAAAGACATAATATTCTCTCTGGATAAGAGGGAAATTGATTGTGCTTTGAGGCTTAATTGGAAGCTTGGGGGAAGCATGCTTTTGTGGTGGGACTCTCAGGGTTCCCTGGTACACACTGAGGCAGGCACGTTGCCCCCATCTCACACGTCACTTCTCCTCTTCTGAATCTGCATCTTTGTGTGACTTTTCTCTCTTCTCTGTCTAAAATGTCTTATTCAGATTTGAGCCCCAGAGTGACAGGCTGAAATTCCTTTGGGTCCCCCATTGACAAAAGATTGGAGCTCTCTGAAAATCTAACGGAAATGTTGCAAGATGGAGGTGATCAAATCCAGAACTTTTTGCCCATCATCTCTTTAAAAAATAATATCAAACTGAAACTTGGAAGCCCATGAGCAAAATATTCTACTGCTTCCACTCAGCCAAGCGAAGGTCCTAAAACTGCATTTGTCTTTGTTGGATGACACAAAGATTCAACTGATTATTTAGAAGAGGATGGCCTTCCACAAAAAGATTATGTTAGCAAAGGAAACCTTGACTGATGATGCGTATAGCACACATATAGGAACTAATGACACCATTATATTCATAATCAAGTTATAGGTGATGTGGATAGAAACAGAAATGAATTTGACTCTTGTATTATGGATGAAAAAAGAATCTACTGAGCAATGAATGATATAGACCTGATTATAGAATTCGTAAAACAAGTGAAAGCATGACGTTTTCAATGCCGGGAGCTTCTTTGATGTGCCCTGTAAGTACAACTGATACACTGATTATGATGAAGTTTGTTCTCCTTTTAGCCAAAGAGATCCCCTAAGAACTTGTCCTAAATAATATTTTATTACCCTAGTTGGATACTCTTCAAAGCATTAAATTTGCACTTTCTTTCTTTCTTTCTTTCTTTTTTGATTCTTCAGTTGAGACTGATTTGCCCAAGCTAGGCTGCAACAGTCAGGTTTTACCGTGGAACCAGAGGCTCTATCACCCCAGCTGCTACTAAGTATAGTAAGCAGACTGATATGTGGTAAGTAGTAAATGAGTAAACAATTAATGTGGCGTCAGGCTCTGCCTGTGTTCTTAATCCTGTATTCACCCGGCAGGCTGAGGAAGCAAACTTGAAGTGTCAGCCCAATTACATCCTAATGGAATAAAAATGAGCTAAGAGGGAACAGGAGTGAGAAACAAAAGGACATTAAAGAGAGAGAGAATAAAGAGAGAAATGTCCTTTAAAAATCATCATGTGTATTTGTATGGAGAATGCATGAAGCAAACAGATGTGAGAGCCCTTGGAACTTAAAACATGGTTGTGTCCTGGTCATTTCTCTGTCACAGAAGAAGAATAAGCCCTTTTCAAAGCCTGGTCTGAAGGAAGGGCTAACATCAAACAGCCTCAGAATAACCAGGAGATTAAAGCCCCAAGCTATTCAACTTCCTGCCTTGTAACGAACTAATCTACTTAGAGTTGGACGAGGATGAGGGGCACCATTGTACCAGAAAAACTTTCCAGGTCAGATGCAGTGGCATGGTATGTTGAAAGGAGCCAGAACCAGGGGTAAGAGGACATAAGCTGCTGCCCACCCCACGCCTGCCCCGGTGGCCCCAGGCAGGTTCATACATGTCCCTTCCCCAGATGTGAACACGCTGGCCATCCCCCGCCATGCTGCCCAGTTCAGCACACCTGGGAATAGCCTCAGACACAGGGGGAAGCACAGGAAATGCTTCCTGGCAGAGGAAGAAATCAGCTCCATTGCTGGGTCTCCTTCCAGCCAGTTGTCTGACTGTTCCCCTGACCATTTGCACAGCCAAGGGCACCTCTAACATTTGTGTGTTCCCTGACTCTTCCCTGTTGCCCAGGCTCCATCTTTCACTGCTGGTTTCTAAGCACTCCCACATCTTGCCAGCTCCTGAGTCTGGCTCTCCCTTATTCCATTCCCAGCCTAGCCTTGGCAGTCCTTGGTCCTGGCCTCCGGTATCTGCCATAATTCAGGGGCCTGGCATGGCAACGGAACTTTCACTAGAGACATAAAAGTATTTTGGAAAATGACTGTGAGCTGATATGAAAGGGGGGGAAAGCCAGTTCCACAAACCAGTAATGCTGACCAACTTCCACAAACAGTAATGCTGGCCCACAGACCCTGCACGCTGTTACTTGATGAAACTTAGAAGAAACTTTGCAGGAGTTTTTTACAATTATTTTTTAAAGTTTACTTATTTATTTTGAGAGAGAGAGAGAGAGAGAGAGAGAGAGCCAGCACATGAGACAGGGAGGAGCAGAGAGAGAAGGAGAGGGAGAATCCCAAGCAGGCCCCTTGCTGACAGCGAGATCATGACCCGAGCTGAAATCAAGAGTCGAACGCCCAACCGACTGAGCCACCCAGGTGCCCCACCTGGCAGGAATTTTTAATACTGCTCCTGCCTCCCCCCTGCCAAAAAAGTCAGGTATGTTCATCAGTCAGGCTTACATTCATATACACAGTTGACCAGCTTATAAAATTGAGAATATTGTTAATATTTAAACTAAAAAATGAAGTATTCATTCACCTTGCAGTACCCCCAGCTACTCACCATATCATAAAAAGTAAATTGTTACAATGTACTCAAATTTGCCCAAAAGGTACAATCTACTTAATGAAAAAATATTGATGAGTTATAAAAGCAATTGTATCATCAAAATCTATGAGATACTATTCTAAGGTAACTTAACATTGAAATAGAACCGTAAGAATTATATTCTGCTTTCTAGATGTATTTTACAGGTAAAACATTCCAACCCATCTGTCCTTCTTCCATCCCCCAACTGAATTCCATTCAAGGTGATACTGTTATTTCTCTAAGAATAGAAGAAAATAATTTGGACAATAATACAGATTATAAATCTTTACCAGATAGTATTTAGCTCAAACCTATTCATTAAATACTTGTTGGATTATAAATAGATGATGAATGAATGAATAAATGAATGAAGATCCAACTGTTGTGATTGCTACTGAAAAATTCTAAACCAATATCTAGTCTATCTTTTTTTTTTTTTTTTAATCTGGTAGCTTAGAAGACTTTCCTTGCTCTAAGGTGGCATTTAAGTGACCGTCCAGAAATGATTTTCAAAGTGAAAAGAAACATGATTCAGGTTCCTTTAAAAAGTCAAACTAGTTCGACCAGGTTGGTTTTTCTCCTCCCTGTGCACTTGACCCCTGCCCTCCTTGGCTGCTGGAACTGATTAGGAGGTGTGAGTGATCCCACCCTAGCTGGTGTTTGTTCACAGTGATGAACCCCAAGGCGGCCAAACTATTTCTCTAGGCAACTAAACTCACAAAGAGCCCAAAGAAGCAAACTCTTCAATATAAAACTTTCTGTAACTACGGAAGGCTTCTCTTGAAACTGTCTTTGGTGCTCTATTTGTATTTTATTTTTAGTAAACCTTGAGAGTCAAGTGGCTCCAGGCAGATACGATTAAGATCCCCACCTTCCACCTGACCTCGCTAGAGTCATTTATAAACCCCAGAAAGCAAGGGAGCTAAGAGTATTTACTCATTTTATTGGGCACGCTAAACTGCAGACTGGTAGTATGCAGTGGTGAAAGAAGGACACCCCAAGAAACCATTCCAACTCTCCATCATCAGCAAGACTGGTGACAAAGGCAGACAGTTCCTACTTTTTCACCAATTCCCATTTGCTGCTCTTTATTCTTTGCTACATAGGAAGCACTTAGATTTTGTGTCTAATAGTTTTTACCCACTAATTCAAAGGCTCTACCAATGTACAGTTGGAAACAACAACACAGGCGCTTGCCAAATAAGTAAATACATAGTTGAGGTTTTACCTAAAAACAATATACTTTCTAAATTGTCTACAAGGAGCACATCTTGGCTAGAAGTAGATTATAATACCTCATTGTACCCCCCGTGGAAAGGAGTAGCAAAAACTCTTCAGATCATCAGAGCTGATCTGAAATCCAAAACCTACTGGCTATGTGATCTTAGGTAAGTTAGAGCAGTTTACTCCATGCCTTAGTTTCTTTGTCAATAAAATGGCGATAATACCTATGTAAAAGTGTTCATAAGGATTAAATGAAAAAAAAAATGTATAGAAGGAGCAGATAGCAATGCTAGCACATAATAGGCATGTAATAACTATTACTACTACTAATATATTATTGCAAGTATACTAAAGGCTTTGAGAAGTCTCAAGTGGTAGACAAATGTAAAATACGATTGATGACCACATGCTTGTGTTTGGGGTGTAGACAATGCAGTTCTGAATTTAGAAACAAACACACAAGGAATAGCATAGGAATAGGTAAAGAGATCATGGCACCAGAATAGAGAGTTCTGAAATAGATCATATATATAAGGACAATTGATTTCCAAATTAAAGTACCAAGTTAATCCAATGGGGCAAGTCTTTTTAATAAATGTTGTTGGAGTAGCTGAATATCTATATGGAAATAATTAAATCTCTGTTTCATTCCATAAACAAAATTTAACTTGATCTGGATCATAGACCTAAATTAAAACCTAGAACCATAACGCATCTAGAAGAAAACACTGAATATCTTTACAACTCTGAGGCAAGCAAAGATTTCTTAGATTGCACATAAAAAGGACTGACTATAAAAAAATTATAAATCAGACTACATTGAAATTAAAATTTTCTGCACCATTTAGAAAATTAACAGATAAGCCACAGAGTAGCAAAAGTAACTGTATACATACATGTGATAAAAGACATATCTAGAAAATATAATTCCTATTATATATTAGCTATAGTTCCTATAGTTCCTATAAATTGGCAATCTACTTTAAAAGGGGGTAAAAGAACAGAAACTTCACAAAGTAAAAACTATGTAAAAGTGCATGTCAATGGTCATCAGGGAAATGCAAATTAAAACCACAGTGAGATACCATTTCATACCCGCTAAAATGCCAAAACAAAACATACTGACAATTCACGCTGTTGAGGACGGAGAATACTTGAAACTCTCATGCATTGCTGTGGGATGCAAAATATTACAACCACTTTGAAGAGCTGTTTGGAAGTTTATGACTTTAAAGTTGCATCTGCCTTATGCACTAGCAATTTCACTCTTAGGTATTTACCGAAAAGAAATGAAAACATATATCCACAAAAAGAGCCTTATTCATCATAGGCATATCGATCAACCCTGATGTCCATCGGCAGGAGAATGGATAAATTGTGATATTTTCATACAATGGAATACTACTCACAAAAGAACAAACTACTGACATACGCACAAGTGTGGATGAATCTACAAAACATCATGTGAAGGGAAAGAAGCCAGACACAAAAGGCTACATGCCATTTGATTCCTATATGAAATCTAAAAACAGACAACACTGCTCTGTGGTGACAGAAGTCAGAAAGCAGTTGTTTTGCTGGGAACAGGGGCATAGGGAAAGGCTGAAAAGGGGCACAGGGAACTTCTGGAATAATGGAAATGCTCTATATCTTGTTTTGAGTGGTGGTCACACGAGTATACACAATTGTCAAAACTCATCAAATTGAGCACTGAAGATCTCTATGTGGTAAATTTTATTTATTTATTTATTTATTTATTTATTTATTTATTTATTTAATGTTTTATTTATTTCTGAGACAGAGAGAGACAGAGCATGAGCAGGGGAGGGACAGAGAGAGAGGGAGACACAGAATCCGAAGCAGGCTCCAGGCTCTGAGCTGTCAGCACAGAGCTCGACACAGGGCTCAAACTCACAGACCGCGAGATCATGACCTGAGCCGAAGTTGGACGCTCAACCGACTGAGCCACCCAGGCGCCCCTGGTAAATTTTTTTTAATGTTTATTTATTTTTGAGAGAGACAGAGACAGAGTGCGAGTGGGGGAGGGGCAGAGAGAGAGAGGGAGACAGAGAATCTGAAGCAGGCTCCAGGCTCAGAGCTGTCGGACAGAGCCCGACGTGGGGCTTGAACTCGTGAACCGCGAAGTCATGACCTGAGTCGAAGTCAGATGCCCAACCGAATGAGCCACCGGGGTGCCTCCAGATCTCTATATGTTAATATCTGTTAATTACACCTCAACTAAACATATACACACAGACAAGACCAGGTGACTCAGTCCCTGACCTCACAGAGTTTCTGCCCCTGCTGAGGACAAAGGGTATTGCCCCATTCAGATTACTGAAGAAATTAAACTACATTTATAAAGTATTTGTGAAGTCTAGGTCATTCAAACAGCATGTTGCATGACACACAACAAAATGTTTCCTGTGAAGCCAGAAAACTATGTGATCTGGACAAGGATTTAACGCATACAGAACCTCTTTTGGCCTTCCTTCCCACTGTTTCTTGCGGTTTACTGAGAAGGAGTTGGCAGGTGCCTGCGAAGGGGGCCATTCTCCTCTGGGCAAAAGAGCCCTGGGTTATTAAATCCTTCCTCCTCCGGCCTTGTTCACCTCTACTGTTTAGTGTTTTGTCTTGTTTAGCTGAGGCTGCCAGCCCAAGGCAAGCCCTTGTCTTCTGTGTACTCCCCATAGGGATTAGCCCTCACTCAACACTCCGTAATGTTTTCACTACTGATCCTAGTGTGGTCACAATATGACTAATACAAGCAGCAACCCTCCCCAACACTCACACTCTTCGTCTCGGGGCCAGAAAGCAAAAATCAAAATCGTTTTTTCCCCTTTCGGTTTTATTCTTATGTTAGCTTTCTGTATTTGTATCTTAGGGCAATCCTGCTTTTTAACTTGTGATGTTCTAAGTGATAGTGACATTGGCCAAAACTTAAAAAACACTCAACAGAAACCATTGCTGGCTCCCTGGGTCAGTGGATGGAGGGAAATGTCCTGACACAGTTCAAAAAACACTCTGTGGGGTGCAGAAAGGGAGAAGCCAAGAACAAGTCCTTTATGTGGGGCATTGTTTCCATTTCTAAACCATTCTATCGGTGTCCTCTTTTCACTCACAAATAGAATATTGTTCCCTCCCTGTCTGCCAACAGACCCAGAGGGGGAAGGTGGGGAGGGGATTTTAAGAAATGGAGCAGGGAAATGGTTTATAAAATGGTCTATTTTATGAGTAAAATACATCGAAACGAGAGAGGGGGAAAGGGCCTGTTCAGTTACACTGTTCCTCCCTCATATAGGGCAGATTAAATTGCATGGGGCGGATGGACACAGTTTGCAAGGGAAGAGCTATCACTTAGACCTCCCCTCTAACCTTTGGGGTGTGCTCCCCATTCAGTAAAAAACACTTAACATGTGTGATTAAAGGTAGAACACAACCTAACTGATAATCCCCCAGAGGCACCATGTGTGCAGGTGCTGGTTACCATCCACCCTGATTCCTTAAAACCAACGGGGCCTTCCCGCTGGGAGATCAGTTCTCTTCTTGCCTTCCATATATCGGTCTTTTAGAGATGGAATCCTTCAAGCTCGTTAGTCATCTGATTTCTGAATTGTCCACATTCGATCCACGCCTCAGGATTCCTTATCAGGTATCCTCTTGTTCAAGAATTCCTTGGCCGCCCCTTTTGTCTCAGCCTCTTGGAAGTTCTCTTGCTTTCCTCTATCATTGCATTTGTGCTCTACTCTCTCAGAGCACTTAACATGTTCAACCTTATGGATCACCTTTTCTTCCTGCGACTCGCAGCTGAAGTCTTGACTTCTCAGTGAAGCCTTTATCATCTCTTCTAGGTAGACCGTCCCACGATTTCATCACACTTCATGGGTACTTCCATAAAGCAATTATTTTCTTATACTGTAGATGTTTATTAGCTCCTCTGTCTCTGGGCTCCCAGAGATGTCTCTGCCCCATTGTATATCCAATACAATCCCTGACATACATAACACACATACACAGTCATTGAACTCATCTTTTTGGAGGCCATTTATGGACATTCCATTTTGTTTTGTTCTGTTTTGTCTTTCATTAAGGTAGAGAAGTCAAAAATAATATTGAGTGAGTATAACGAAGCATAAAGAAAATTAGTACAAGAGTGGCAGGTGTAAAGAAAGTAGCAATGGTAAGGGAGGGGACAACTCTTTTGAGGAATCTGAGCATTAAAAAAATAGAGATGGAAGCATAAAGAGAGGTAGAGGAAGGGCAAAAGTAGAGGCTTGTGGGATTTTTGACAGCTGAGCATGTGTGTAGGCTATGAAGGGGGACCAATAGAGAGAGAGAAACAGAAGATAAAAGAGAGAAGTCATAATGAAGAGATCAAAGTCTTAACCCAGACAGGAGGAGCTGGAATTAAGAGGATAGCTGGAGGGTCAATTTTGAAAAAGAATAAAATACCACTTGTTCTGAGATAATAGGATGAAGGAGAGGATGAAGAAATGAAGAGGAAGAAAGAAGAGAATACCAGTGAAAGTGGAAACAGGAGCTTCCCCTTGATACACTTTCTTAATAAGCAGACTCTGTAGGAAGCAGAAAAGTCAACGGAAGTCCTAGAGGGCTTGAGGAGGGAGGGAGGGTTGGAGCAGCGAGTGGGGAAGAAAAAGATTGCGCAGAAGTTAAATTACCTGCGAGGTCCTGTCTGTGCCCCTTCTGAGCTGTCCTCGCCAGATACACTCCCCCGGTCCATATTAACTATGCAATCACAAATAAAGAGCAAAACTAGCAAAAGAGACCATTTTAAGACCTAGAACCATAGATTCAAGTTGAACCAGTAATTATGAAAAAGTCACTATGAAGTTTCACTTATTAAGTTAGATTTCCTAAAATATAAGCAGCTCTCTGGTAGAAACTTTTAGAAGTTTTACTTCCAAATCGGTAACCTAACGACCAATCCTTGGAGGAAAATCTATCTAGCACTTCAGGTATACTAGGTGCTGTGGTGACCTAGGAGAGAAGGGGTCCTGCAATCTCAAGAAGTACATAGACTACTGGTGGTACGTCGGAAAAGGTATTTTTCTATTCATTCAACAAAATCTGCATGCTGCGGTGTGCCAAACATCTTGCCCTTTTGCTGCTAGAGGCAGAGATAATATGTGCTCTCGCTGTGAGTGCGTATTGTCTCCTAGATGAAACATATATTAAGCAAAAGCCAATCAATTATTTAATTATAAGCTTCATAAATGCATAAATAAAAGAATTTGAGTGCTAAGAGAGCATGAAACAGACCCAGCGAGGGGGTGGGAGAGATTCTTTCTCAGGAATTAAAGAATATAAAGGAACTCTTTAAACCAGATACATAGTGAGAGAGGGGAGTGCATGCTGAAGGCTCCGAGGCAGCAAAGAATGGGGCCCTGGAGAAAGTGAGAGTCTGCCAGCGTAGCTGGCACACCGACAGGAAAGGCAATGACAGCAGAGTGAGGACTGACCTGACGGGGAGCTCTGTGAGTCACATGAAGGAGCTTGGCTTTTATCTTAAGAGCAGTGAAAAGTCACTGATGGTTCTAAACAGATGAGAGTGCACTTTTAAAAGGTAACTCTGCCTGCAGAGTGGAGAATGGATTTGGGACGCAGTCAAGATTGGACGCTGGAAGACCAGTTGGGAGGATATTGTAAAAACTGGGCATGAGCAATGCGGGTGGCTTGGACTGGATGTGGCCCTGGAGATGGAGAGAAGCAGATGGTCTGGGGGGGGGGGAGGTTTGGCAGGGACACTGACAGGATCAGATAATGGGCACGATGGGGAGAGGAGGGAGAAGCGGTCACCAATAGGCGAGTGAATGCACGACGTGCCGTTAACTAAGACAGAAACCAGGGAGGAAGACCTCCGTCTCTAGCCGTGAAGTAGCTAAGCATGAATCCGAAAATCTTATGCCAGGTCGCCAATCCAGCCCTGCGCAGCACGGTGTGAACACTGCCTCCTCTGGTACGAACACAGACAGTAGCTTGGTTTGTGGTAATTAAAAGGTCAAGCGGTTTGGCTCATATGTGGACTCGAGTGCTACCTGACAGGGTGTTAGTCTTCCTTTCCTTCCTTCTTTCCCTGGTTGATATCTCAGTCTGACAACAGGAACAAACAGAACTCTGTCTTTTTTTTTTTTTGTTTGAGCTCCCAACAGCCATTTTACATAATCCCCAACAATAACCAGGCTTTGAGTGTCTGGGCACGGGCTGTACTCTGCCCTTGGAGACACTTATCTTCCACACTTCGATGAAAAGATAAGCATTTGGTCTATAGATAACGCATCAGGCAGCTCCTAGCACATTAGGCAATGTGTTTTCCCTTCTACTTTTCTGTTCAGCCATGAAAAGGGCCGGCCTCAGGATTTGCCTGGGCTATCTTAATCCCTCTTCACCTACTGTAGCTGTTTACTCTTGGTGATGGGTTTGACACTGAACACAGCATTAAAAGGAAAAGGCAGGGATTCAAGATTCAAAGGAGGAGCAGCTCAGATTCTAGTCCTAAGGAGGAAGTCTTCCTGCTGCTTAACGAAGTGGGGCGATGGCCGACTCTTCACCAACACCCACCTAGAGAACCAGCATATCCTCACCTGTGAGCCTGAGACGCAGATAGCGCTATGTGCTTAGAGTGCACCCCAAACCTACTGTTGGCCATAGAATTCCAAAGGGAGATATAGTGAGAAGACTCTGCCCATGTTCCGGTTCTAGTTCTGGTATTAATTAGCCAAGTGACCTTGAATGAGTTACTGGGTCGTGGTTATCTCATCTTTCCAAAAATGTGATGAAATGGAGTGTACTATCTCCTCTCAAAGTTTATCTCAAAGTTCTTAAGGCTTTAATTGTCTTGGCAGAGTGAAAATGCATCCAGATCAATGTGTCGCTTTTGAGGGTTTCGTTTTATGACCATTCCTTGCTTTCCAACTAAACTGTGCAGACAGGAAGATTCATAATGTTTTCACGGTGTGGAGTTCATGCAGAATGAGATGCGAAGACAGGGATGTCTGCTTGTAGTTTATAATTTCTCTCTTGACAAGGATGAAGACTCCCAAAGAGCAGGGACCCTGACTGTCTTGTTCACCACTATACAGCACCTGTCACATAGTAGGTTCTCGATAAATATTTGTTGAATGGAAGACTGAATGTTTGGGAACATACAGGGAGAATAGGAGGCTTTCCTTCTCTCAAAAAAAAAAAATGCATGAAAACTGGAATTTCACCAAGAAGAGAAGAATTCTTTATTCTCATGGGCATTATAAGGGCCTCAGTAACCACTCCAGTTTTAGAACGGGAAACGGTGTCTTGGTGTAGAGCGAGGCTTCTCATACCGGGGTCCAAAGCAGCAAGGTGTTAGAATGGTGTGAAACCACAGGATCTTTATGAACATGGGTTTTAAAACTATTTTAATATTAAAACAAAAATGTATATGTTATGAAGCAGAATGCAAAACTATCATGACTTTGAAAAATATGATGGGAGACATTCCACAGGTTTTGTGGAACAGTGCAGGGGAAATAGCAGCAGACTGTTGGTAGAGACCCAAGTCCGCCCCAGTAAGTTGGCTATCTGACTTCGGAAAAATTACTTTACTTCTGGCCTCAGTTTCCCTATTTATGGGAAGGAGACTGGAGTAGATGTTCTCTAATACTTCTTCTAATGTCACATGGTCTGATGATGATCTCACAAGGAAGGGATGAAAACTACTCTTCTATAGTTGTAGCTTCTGTGATATTTTTTCATTGCTCAGACCTGCTTTCTGCCCTTGGCATGACTTGTATTAACCTCAGGGGAACAGAAAATCTCTAAGAGCAGATACTCTGACCCTGCGTTTTCCACTCCCCCCTCCTCACTCTTCCTTCCTCTCCTATCTATCTATCATCTATCTATCTATCTATTATCTATCTATCTATCTATCTATCTATCATCTGTCTAGATGTATATATAGAACGCTTCTGGAAAAATGCTCCCAATTAAGTAAGCTAACTCCTTCAGCCACTACTTTGTCTTAAACCAATTTTCTCCTATCGCCAACGTAGGTCTTGGGAAAACCAGTCTGTCCACCTTGTCTCTCCCTCCACACCACTCCCTTGCACCTTAACTGCTTTGTCTTGCACCCTTATCTCTCTACAAAAGGCGACTTCCTTTTCTCAGAGCAAACAGTGTAATCCCGTGGTTCCTGGAACAATTGCCTTTCTCCTCTCACTTCCCTGTATGGAGCCTGTACAGATTAGACACTGCTCGAGCATTGGTGGAATTGAGTTTTTGATTGTCCGAGAATTATTTTATACTTAATGTTATTGAAAGTAACCCTATTTCTCTTCCTAAAGAGCTTTCTCTGCAGGAGAGATAACCCCTGTGGCCAAACTGAATTTAGGATAAAGCAAAGACAGCTTAAACGTAACAAAACTACTCCTTCCCCTTCCCCCAACAAAGAAAAAAAACTTTCTACGGATGATAGACTTTCACAGATTCAGCTAATAGCTTTTCTGGATCCCAATATCTGTCTCTACCTGTCAAATCCTCACCGTGTTTCAAGGCTCATCTCAAATGTCTGTTCTCACATAAAGCTTTTTCTTGGCCATTGCTGTGGGAAATATTTTCTCCATCTACTCTACCCTAAGAGCTATGTATTGTCATAACTTTTTTTTAGTATTATCTCCCTCATGTAGTATTATAGATATTGATAATCCTACTCAAAAATAAGCTCCCAACCAAACCAGAAATTCTCTGATTTCAAAGGAGGCCTTTTAAGATGTATTTGTTCATGAGTGTGTTTTATGCCTGACTCTTGCCGTTTTCACATTGAGACATATTTTAAATATAAAAATTACATTAAATAAAGTCTGTAAGCTATTTTTTGATTCCCCCTCCTCCCCACCCCACACCAGAAGGAGAGAGAAGTGGAAAGAAAAGGAGCCCTATTTATTTTTGAGGTATGAATAGTTAAAATGTTAGCTCATTGAAGAACGAACACTATTATCTGGAAAGAAATCATGGGGAATGTAGTTTTTTTGTTTTGTTTTGTTTTTTAAAAAGGGAAAGTTGATATGGTGTGTTAAGTGCTTCCTAATTTTCTTTTTCACAAACCTAAACTTTGTGTTATTACCTTATTGTACCTCTCAGAATCTCTCAAACCTCTCAACAAAGGAGTAGAAAATACACAAATACAAAAGACTCCAAATCCTTTTTCTCTGCCAGAATACAATACCAACCTCTAGTCCAATTACATGGCACCATTCCTCTTTGAGTTGTAAAAAGAACACAATCACGTTTCTTGCACTTATGTTCATTAGGCAAGTCTAACTGCATCTTAAGCAACTTAGCAATAATAAATGAGATACAGACACCTGACTCAATTTCTGGATTGATCTTTACTCTGAAAAGTTTGAATCTTTGCCGAAAAACGGGGGAAAAATAATTCCAAATTTCTGACACTCCACTGATATTCAGAGTCTCAAAACATATTCCATAAATTTTAGATGCTTAAAGACTTGTCTGCGTCCAGATCTGGAAGTGAATAAGCCAGTGCATGCATATGGAGTCTCATTCTTGCAGTAAGGCAGATGCGGGGGGGGGGGGGGGGGCACTGGCTGTGGAAAAGCACTGACCCGGGTTTGAAGACTAACTCCAACACTTTCACTACCCAAGTGAACAAGGGCAAGTTACGTTATCTCTTTAAGCTTTAGCTTTCTCATCTTAAAAAAAAAAAAAAGCATAAAAACATAATAAATACCTTTCTCACTGGATTATTATGAATACAACCAAGATAGCACCTATAACAGGTCTGGTGCTCAACAAATGTGATAGCCTTCCCTACATTAGCAATGCAGAGAAATGGACTCAGCTATAGTTACTGGAGAGAGGAGATGTTTTGAGTGCGTTTTGAAATAGACATCATCTACTAAAGGGAAAGCACAAAATGATTTTTCAAGTGATGACATATTGTGGTTGCATCTATCTTTTCTTAAAGCAAGGAAACCTTTGGCATCACCAGGTCTATGAACATAGCTTTGTGATTACTGCTCCAGGGCAAGCTATGAGCTTTCTTTCCCTTTTAAAGTAGATGTCAGATAAAAATATATATATATTTAGAATGGATTTTGGAAACATCCATCAGCTATCCTTGCAACTGAACTAATCCAAATGAAATCTTAATTTCAGAATTTCATTTCTGAAACTATATTTCCATTCACACAAATGTTTCTCTTCTTTGTATTGCTCAGGATAACCAAGTTCTTCTGATCTTGTTTCTTTAAAAAAAAAATTTTTTTTCATGTTTATTTATTTTTGACAGAGAAAGAGAGAGACAGAGCATGGGGGGTGTGGTGGAGAGGGAGACACAGAATCTGAAGCAGGCTCCAGGCCCTGAGCTGTCAGCACAGAGCCCGACTCAGGGCTTGAATTCACGGACCGTGAAATCATGACCTGAGCCGAAGTCAGACGCTCAACCGACTGAGCCACTCAGGCGCCCCTGATCTTGTTTCTTTATTTTTATGTTCTCTAGAGAAACCCAGGTATTCTTTCTTCATATTTAATGGATCAGGGCCAATAATGGTCTGGTATGCTCTGTGCACCTCTAGTGTAATTTTCCAGGTAATTCTTGTGGTTAGTTCTCAGTTTGCATTTCCCAGATGCTTTCTGTAGTTTTATCAAACTGCCTCCCAACACTTAATGGCTTACACAGACAACTTGATGACCCAAATGTAACATGCCTAGAACTCTCGGTCTTTAGCCAACCTCCCCTGGATTGAGATCTCACAAACTAAGCAAAAACAGACCTTGGTGCTTCTTGGATAGAAAACCAGAGGAGAAAAAGGATGTGAGCTGAATTATTTAGTAGATGATCATCTTTCCTGCAATCATCACTGAACCAATCACCCCTTGTAGTCTGAAGTTTAACTGGAGGGCATCCACTGGAATAACATGTAAACCTAAGGTACTATTAGTTTTTCCTATTGCAATGCTTCTTTTGTCTAACATTCTTGAAGAATGAGGAATTCTACTACTGTATTTCACGACCAACTGAAACTTATTCCTTTAAATGCTAAAACTTTTATTTTAAATCAAAGTCTTTATGAAAATTACTATCTACTTCCCTGCCTGTCTAAACAGAGTGCAATAGGTATCATTTCACCTTGTCTTAATTATTTAAGTTCATAATTATTGGTATTTAGATTGATATATATGGAACTCAAGATCTTTTGAGCTGAAAAGTTTTCTCACACTCACAAAGGCTCCAGGTGACTATTTGTGTTTTAAATTATTTATCACTTCTTTTTGGGGTCTTAAACTTCCTTTCGGGATTCAGTTACAGTCACCATCCTATCTTCCCCATTCTGTTTATTGCGGGGTGGATAATCTAAAAACCAAGATCATTAGAATCATGCTTCAAGAGAAAGCAAATAGTTTCTGAGCAGAAGCCTGTGTGAATCTCCTAATAATAAGGCATATAACCTGCAGTGCTAGCCTTCTTGAGGTTTTCTTCTTTTTTTAATGCTTTCGAATATGATAGCTGTGTGTCTGAGACTTAAGGTTGGCATCATTGTTTGAATGAGGTGCTATTGCACCAGAACATTTCCTTGTAAAAGAATGTGAAGTGTTTAGTTCTCACCACCTCCAGCCAGTGTTTTGACAAGCTCTGTTTTCTCGCATTTATTAACGGGAACGGACCAAATGAAGTGACTTGTGAGAAGCCAGGAACACTGGGGGCAGAACTCGATACAGAAATTGATCTTTTAACTTTTCTGCAAGAAATTCAAAACAATTGATAGGACTCACCTCAAAGTTCAACTGAGTACTTTTGGTAAATCAAATGCTAGCGATAGAATGGTACTTGTTCACAACAATGCTATATTTAGTGATTTCCCTAAATGATTCGTTTTCACAAATGGAAAGGCTGAAGGAGCCTTTCCAAAAAGAGAGGATCGAGCTTTATCAGTCCAGTGGATGGACCAGATGCCGCATGCTGCCTGTTTCTGCCACTTGGGATTTCGGGGACCTGGACCCAATTTAGACTTTTTAAAAGTGAAAGTTACTGCTAATCATGTGGCCCCTCAAGAATATGTAATGAAGTAAAAGGAGATATGTTTCTTGTCAGCTGCCTATAATTTCAGCTGATACACAGAAAGCATTAAGTTGATTTATTTGATTTTGGGGAGGATAGAATCTATCACAAAAATCCACAGCCCTAAAAAACAAACAAGCAAAACAAAACAAAACCCACAGCGCTTTTAGCCCAAATCTTTAGAACACAAAGTTTTTATTAGAAATGAAACAGATTCGGGGCGCCTGGGTGGCGCAGTCGGTTAAGCGTCCGACTTCAGCCAGGTCACGATCTCACGGTCCGTGAGTTCGAGCCCCGCGTCGGGCTCTGGGCTGATGGCTCAGAGCCTGGAGCCTGCTTCCGATTCTGTGTCTCCCTCTCTCTCTACCCCTCCCCCGTTCATGCTCTGTCTCTCTCTGTCGCAAAAATAAATAAACGTTGAAAAATGTTTTTAAAAAAAAAAAAAAAGAAATGAAACAGATTCTATGATTAACAGATTTATTGAGTGTGTGTGCATATACATATATGCATATATACATATATGTACATGTACATATACATATATATACAAATATATATTTGCATATATATGCATATATATATGTATAATATATATAAATACAAGCCCTAGCCATGCAGGCCACAACAAGACTATACTCTAAAGACACTATCAGCCCAGAAGATTCTGTCTTGCCGGGGCACCACTGTGACACCTGGGAGCTTTAGAGTGCTGGCGAGCAGGAGGACACCAGGTTGCAGGAGTGGGAGGAGAACTGAAAGCAAGGGGACTCCTGGGTGCCCAGTAGTCTCTCTGTCCAGAGAGAATTGGTGAACTCTTTGTTGTCTCCAAGGAATAAAGCAGTGTCCCGTGACCTGTTAGCTTCACTCAGTGCAATTATTTATGTCTTACGTTAAATTCTGCTTAAGTCTTTTAGAATTACTTAAACACAGATCTTTATTTACTCAGATAGGGGCAAGCAAGCACAAAGGAAAAAAAAACCTTAAACTTCATTTTGATGCTCTTGATCATTCAGCGAAGTCTTTAATGTAGCACAGAAAGAAAAAAAAATGTGAAATACGAAGCAGCCGAGTTGAAGCTAAAACATTACTTTAATCCGTCAAACTTCAGGGGTTTCCCAGGTTGGAATTTACCTGGCTTTACTCGTTTTTAAGGGGTTGACTTTTATTCTGAACCTAAATCCTACCCCACGTCCCCAAACACACACACATGCACGCAGGCACACGCATATTCACATCGGGTTATATAATGATGCCAAAACAGACAAGGAAGGGAAGTCAAGATTAATAGCCACGAGAACGGGGATGATTACAACAAGCTCGGCAAGTTGTATTTACACAGCATTTTCCTTCAAGGACCGCAGAGCTCTACACAGATATTATCTCACTAATCCTCAGGGGAGCTTTCTCAAAGCGGCTTTATCCAGGCTCTCTCAATGGAGAAAGCGAGGCACAGTGAGGAGAGCTGGTTTAGTCTGTGGTAAAGCTGGAAACATAAGCCAGGGCTCTTGACGTACAGACCATTGTCACTCGCACTCAACCACGCCACCTTCCTGTCAGGTGTCTGGTAAACAGGTTAACTGATCTGGTGATTAGGGTGCCTCCTGCTTACGTGCAGTGACCGGTGGAATGCAGCATTTCCTTATTCTACATTTTCAAGTACAAATCAACGAAGCTAGATCGACCTTGTCATCAAGTGGAGAGGACTGGCCAAACGCAGAGAGGGCGGTGAGGTGGCCCAGCTGGGAGGCTGCTGGACTCCTGGAGAGGCCAAGACTACGAAGTGCAAGACCAGGAACCCGGGGGGGGGGGGGGGGGGGGGGCGCGGCCGAAATAGAAAACCAAGCCTCATTTGTTAATTTTTTTTTTTTAACTCACAAATGCTACCGGCACATTCCTTTATGGAAAAAAGAAAGGGAGGGGTAAAAAAAAAAAAAAAAAAGAAAAAGAAAAAGAAAAAGGTCTTGAGAAACGACCGGCGCTTGAACTTGGGAGCGCGGAGGGAGACGGTGCCCCTTTCGCGGCGGCCCGGGTTGGCGCGCGGGCGCCGAGGGGGGGCGTGCGGCCGGCGCTTTCCCACGGCGTCAGGGGTGCCGAGGGGACGGCGCGGCTCTGCGGCGGCCGCTGCTCTGCTCGCACGGGAGTCCCGCGCCCGGCAGCTCCCCTGAAAGGGCCCTCGCCCCCGGCGCGGGGCGCCCGCCGCCGAGCAGGCGGCGCGCCGCGGTAATTGGGCACAGGGGCCTTTTTCAGAGTCGCTCAGTCGGTAAATGAAACGTCAGCTCCCCTGTGATCCCGCGTGTGTGGGGCGGTGGCGGCTGCCGAGCCGGGGCGCGAGGCCGGCCGGCCGGCCGCCGCTGCTCTTTCACAGCCCCGAGCCCTGCGCAGGCCGCGCGCGCCTGCCGGCCGCCGTCCCGGCCCGCGCGTGGCGCCCCCCGCCGCCTCGGGTCCCCTCCCCGGTGCCCCGAGGGCTCCGGGCCCCCGCCGCGGGCTCCTGCGGGCTCCTGCGGGCTCCTGGCCGGGCGCAGCTGCTCCGAAACCCGGACGCCAAGATGGACCCCGAAGAGAGAACCGTGGAGGAGAGCCCGACCCAGTCGTCTGAGTCAGCCCTCGGGAGAACTCCACGACATTGACCTTCGCGGATGAGATTCTCCCTTTTATTTAATGCGCACCTCGAGGGGGACTTTTACCCAATTCAATGAGATGCTCATCCCTTCCTCTATGGTCGTTTCATCGGAAACTGGCTGAGCGGGAGCCCTTTGGCCCGCGGAAGCCCGCCCTGCCTAGACTCCTGCCCCCAGTGCAGGCAGTAGTAAATGCCACGCACTCTCCAGTCTATCCCCGCAGCAGCAGAATGGCTTCTTTCACCGCCGCCCTCGTTCCGCTTCAGGACGGAGCGGGGGGGGGGGGGGGGGGGGGGGGGGGCGGGGATTGAACTCCTGGGAAAGACACAAGTTCCTTGCTCCTCTCTTTGGGAAACAAGGGGCCACGACTCATTGCTGTGTGGTGTCTGGACTTGCCAACCTGCGCGATGACCTCAGGAGCAGGGCACAGCCGGCAGGCCTGAGTGGATCCTGACCTCCCTCCCAGATAGAGGCGCCGGACTCTGCGCCTCTCTACCAAGCACAGGGCAACACTCTGTACTTGGTACCCACCACGTGCATTTATCATTACCTCATTTATTCCTCACAACAGTCTATTTCAGGGGTGGTAAAACAAGCTTCTGAATCAGGAGGGTCAGGAAGTTGCCCAAGCTACAGTTAGTAGGTGTCAAGTTTGTCTGACTCCATGCTCAAAAGGGTTCCACAGACCAGGGCTGGAGAGAGTAGAATCAGTCTTGTGTGTCGTAAAGCAAACGAGAAGACAGAAGGGGAGGAAGGAAGGGAGACGTCATTTTGCTTTTTGTTAGCTATTCGTGTAGAACCCCCAGCTTGCAGAAGCAATATTCACATTCTCACTAGAGGGACCCTGAATTAGCTCTTCCCTCCAGAGGCTTCTTGCAAAGGCTTGAGATTTTAACCAGCATCAGAGGTGCCTCTGTTTCTCACATGCTCCACAGGGAAGATCCCAGCTTTCATTTTTCAGCGAAGACTCAGACAAGCTAGTGAGAAGTGTGAAACGAGTTGTACCAGTGAGCTCCAGTGTCGTCACAAAATACCACAGACTGGGTGCCTTAGACAACAGAAATTTACAGCTGTGGAGGCTGAAGTACCAGATCAGGGTGTCAGCATAGCTGGGTTCTGGCTTCAAGGAACTCTTCCTGGCTTACTGACAGCCATCCTCTCCCTGTGTCCTTACCCGGCAGAAAGAGAACTCAGTTGTCCTTTTTTCGCCTCCCGTTTATGACCTCATTTAACCTTAACCACCCTCTGAAGACCCTGGCTCTACATAGTCACACGGGGGGTTAGGGCTTCAATATGTGAATTGGGGGAGGGGAGACACAATTTGGCCCATAGCCCTAGCACTATGAGAAAAGCTAAAAATTCAGCACGGTTCCAAAATTCAAAGCTATATAGTACCTTCGATAGCAACAATTAGATATTGATTAATGCATTGATATTAATGGCAATGGGGTGGGAGTAAAAAGGAGAGAACAAAAATCGTGCCCTTGTTGGTGCCATAGGGTAATTTTATATTTTAGAATGCATGACTCAATATTCATTATTTTGCATACACTGTGAAGTGAAGCTTGGTGCCATCTTCTGGGTGGGATACCATGAGGCCATCTTCAGAATGGGATTGTTGTATCTGAAGACGCCTCTGACACTTCAAAAAGTCGAACTTCTTTCAGGAAAGCCAAAGAAGATCTGCTATGTAGAGAATTGTGTCTGAAAAAGTTTCTTTCATATCTAGAAGCAACTTACATAAATATTTTTACAAAGTCATTTCTTTAAGAGAGCATATTTTGTTTAAGCTAATGTGTCAGAACAATGCCATTTTGGTATGGCTTTCATTTATTTGAACGTGCAGGGAGTCCAGATTGATCAGGAACTTGATTATATTTCTCCATATATGAAAGAATAACCCTACTGAGAAGGCTTATCTTGGTCAAACATAGGGACAACAGAAGCAATGATTTCCTATTTGCTTTCAAGTGACATTTGTGTGGATGTGGTTGATTGTGGCAAAGAGCTAGGAACCGAGGACTGCCGAGGTCTAATAAAATTCCTCTCTGAACTTGATGCCTCGAAGAGAAAAAATGATGCACTAGACCCAGAGCAGCCACGCACAATAAGAAATGACAACAATAGTACCGACCTAAAGAACTGCCTCCTTCTGCCAGTAAAACCTTCAGGCATTTACATCTTAGTATGAATTTGCCTTCCTTTTAAGCGATGGATGGAGTAAATACGTTTCCCCCACAGTTTCATCTTTTCACACACCACTGTATGTTCTGTAGTAGCTGGTTTCTTTCCATGATCCACAGCCCCTCTGAAAACTATTAGATCACCGGAAGGTTTGATGGGATGGAGCAAGAGGTGAAAGTAGGGATCATTCTGGTTGATTGTGCCTGGCTTTCTGGACAGCAAGCATTGGGGGGGTGGGGGGCAGGGGGGGTGATCGATGGCAAGAGGATCAGGGCTTCAAAACTTCAGGACTGGAAGGCACTTAATGCCCGGTGGGAAGGGGAAGTGAGATTTCAGCAGATGGAGAAGGAGCACAAAAAGGGAATTGGTAACTAGATTTAATTTGCTTTATGGTTTAACCAGATTAGGTCTTGGGTCTGGGCAGCAGTCTCCTACGACAAACCTCTTGGTAGGAAGATTCTTGTGGCCCACAGCACTATTAAGTCAGAAATAGAGATCACTAAACTGCTACTACCATGCATGACTGAGAGAACTATTGCTCAGAAATAATTAAAACACTGAATACTAAATTATAACCACTCCACTTCCTGAGTCTCTAGGCTATCTATACCTCTGGGTGTACACATTTATCTTTTGTTTCCATAGATAGGCCCTATAAAGCCACATTTATTACTGGAAAACTTAGACTCTGTTTCTTGACCAGCAACTACAGAGTAATTTTTTAAGGTGTTTTTATAGTGGTGAAATATACATAACATCATAACATTTGCCACTTTAACTATACTATTTTTAAGTGCACGGTTCACTGGCATTAAGTACATCCGTATTGCACAACCATCCACCATTCATCTCCAGAGCTTTTTCATCCTCCTAAACTGAAACTTGTACCCCTTAAACAATAACTCCTCAGGCGCCTGAGTGGCTCAGTCGGTTAAGCGTCCGACTTCGGCTCAGGTCATGATCTCACGGTCCGTGAGTTCAAGCCCCGCATCGGGCTCTGTGCTGACAGCTCAGAGCCTGGAGCCCATTTCAGATTCTGTGTCTCCCTCTCTCTCTGCCCCTCCCCTGTTCATGCTCTGTCTCTCTCTGTCTCAAAAATAAATAAACATTAAAAAAAAATTAAAAACAAAAACAAACAAACAAAAAAAACAATAATTCTCCCCTTCCCCGGCCTCTGGTAACCATTGTTTTACTTTCTGTCTGTATATATTTTACTATTTTAGGTACCTCTATATGGGGAATAATACAATATTGTCCTTTTGTGTCTGGCTTATTTCACTTGGCATAATGTCTTCAAGTTTTCTCCATGCTGTAGCATGTGTCAGAATTTCATCCCTTTTTAAGGCTGAGTAATATTGTACATATATACCACACGTCGTTTATCCATTTATCCATAGATGGAAGTAAATTATTTTTTAAAAAAAATTAGTGTTTGTTTACTTTTGAGAGAGAGGGAGAGAGAGAGCGTGAGCAGGGGAGACATAAAATCTGAAGCAGTCTCCAGGATCTAAGCTGTCTGCACAGAGTCCGACACAGGCTCAGACTCACAAACCGTGAGATCATGAAGTCAGACACTTAACCGACTGAGCCACCCAGGCGCCCCAGAAGTAAATTACCTTCCAACAGGCACATCAGTACTTACACATAAAATGATACTGTCTTTCAGAATACAGCACTTGGAAAATAACATACTTACTCGGAAATAACTTGTACTATGGGCTGAACTGTGTTTCCTCAAAATTCATATGTTGAAACTCTGACTCCAAGTACCTTGCAGTGTGACTGCATTTGGAGATAGAGCTTGTAATGTGGTGATTGAGTTAAGGTGAGGCTGTTAGGGTGGGCCCTAACCTAATCTGACTGCTGTCCTGAGAAGAATAAGAAACTTGGACACAGAGACACCAAGGATGCCTCTTACCAGGGATGCACGTGCCAACAAAAGCCATGTGAGGGCACAGTGAGAAGATGACCATCCACAGGCCAAGGAACGGGTCTCAGGAGAGAGCACCTCTGCCAACATGTTGATCTTGGACTTCTGGCCTCCAGAATTATGAGAAAATACATTTCTGCTGGTTAAGCTCCCTGGTCTATGATATTTTGTTATGACGGCCTTAGCAAACTAATACAACTTGCTACAAAAAAACATTTTGGGTGCTTTTGTGAAATGGCCTCAGCATCAGTTTAAGGCCATCACCAAACCAGCCTCATTACTTTATGGTCACAAACAATATTACTCTCTTTGATTGCTGGGTTTTTCTTTTTCTTCTTCTTCATCATTCTTGGCTTTAAATGGTTTTTTGATTCTTTAACAAAAAATTAAATCCTCTCTTAGAGGATAAAATGCCTTCCACTAAGGATATTCAAATGAATGGTCTGCCAACTTTCAAGAAATTCCCAAAGGAAACTGCTTTGAGCAACTGGAATAATCATTTTGTCTACCATGGAAACTTTCATCAAAGGATATACCATTCATTAAGATACGTATGCTATGTTTGCTAAGGAATCCATCACTTGACTTTATATTCCTGTGTCTTCTATCTAAGTATGAATGTGCATTTGGAACTTGTCTCACACTTTTCCTCCGAGAGCTCAAGCTCTTCAAAGAGTTCCATGACCTGACTCTTAAACCAAAGCTTCAGATCTTTCTGTTTCCTTAATCCGTAGCTTTGATACTTTGGTCAAAAGGATCAGCTCTCAATGGGTCTCAGTTCACGGACAAGCTCCAGTGCAGCCTCTCTCTCCTGCCTCAGAAGAAACAAGTAAAGGTGGCGGTCATGATGAAAACACCCAATGATAAGGAGAAGAGAGCAAGTCCTAGGAAACTAGGCTTTTGTGTTTTGAGGGAAAATAACTGAATTGGAATTGGAGACCTTGAGCCATTATATGCACCTAGCTTGGTGGAGACTCAACATTTGTCAGGCACTTTCCAAAAGCTTTCAATTACATTATCTTATAATGTTATTTTACCAGGAAAGAGGAGGATAGAATAGGAAGCAGGGTCACTGTCATTCTTGTATCAATCTCGAACTTTACTGAGGGTCCTTGTCTGCAAACATCAAAATGAAAAATTTTCAAAAATGATGAATCACTTATTTTTCTAAAAAACAAAGTCTTATTTCTTGCTGGGCTGAGCTTCTTGAGGATAGGGTCTGTGCCTTTGTCATCTTTACATAGTTAGCACAGCATCAGGCACATAGCGGCACTCCATACATGTTGAATGAATGCCCAGTAGCCCTTTGGTAAGTCTGCAGTTTCTGCAATTCCAAAGTCCACTATCCTCTGTTGTGGTCCTCATTGTGTCTAATTCCCACCTGATGGTCTCTCATTCTGTCATCTTCCTGTTGAAGCCCAAATTTATAGTGAAACTATGCTCATGGCCAGAATAGATTTTACCTTCGTCATAACCCTGATTTGAACTTGTAAGCTCAGTTAGGGCTATGAAAAGTAAATGGATGCTACATCATCCTGAGTCTGGGTCAGGTGAAAATGGACTTGGACATGGACTGAAGTTCTGCCGTCTTCTTGCTGACCATCTCTTTGGCAGCTGAAGAACTCTGTCATGGCCAAAAGAATCCAGCCATTGCCCTTTGTAGCAATGTGAATGGAACTGGAGAGTGTGATGCTAAGTGAAATAAGCCATACAGAGAAAGACAGATACCATATGTTTTCACTCTTATGTGGATCCTGAGAAACTTAACAGAAACCCATGGGGGAGGGGAAGGAAAAAAAATGAGGTTAGAGTGGGAGAGAGCCAAAGCATAAGAGACTCTTAAAAACTGAGAACAAACTGAGGGTTGATGGAGGGGTGGGAGGGAGGGAAGGGTAGGTGATGGGCATTGAAGAGGGCATCTTTTGGGATGAGAACTGGGTGTTGTATGGAAAACAATTTGACAATAAATTTCATATATTAAAAAAAAAAAGAATCCAGCCATTGTAGCTTCCTTAATTTTTGAAGTCAAAGGGCCTTAAGGTACTCCTTCAGACTTCAGGTGGTTAATGAAATTAGATTAATGCAAGAAAACTCTTTTGGCTCAGAAAAAGAATCCTATTTCATGATGACAATTCTCTTCGTCAGAAAGAGACAACCCAACTAAAACACCCATTAAAAGACCTACCTATGTCTTCCACCATCTTGGAGCTCCATGGCTGGTATGAAATTGAAAGAACTCATCAAACTGTTACCCCAAAACATGCCATATGCAAAATGATTGTATGTGGACAGACCCTACGAAAGATACTCTCAATATAGGGAAACAAATTTGAGTTCCTTAAATTTAGGAATGAGCCCTCATTCTTCCAGCAGACCACCGTGCAGGCGAGTAGGTGGGGGTGGTCCTTTGTGAACACCAAAGCCCTAAGGAACTTCTTAACTGTGCCCAAACTTGGCAATCATGCCTATTGTGAATGAGCTTTCTTTTCCAAGGACCAAGGAATGCAATATGAAAAATTTACCTTTTTTTCTTCAGGAGCTATTTTATTCCTCATTAATGGCAAGAGAATGGGCTTATGAGGGCCCCTGACATGTAAACGTCTAATTAGGAAACTTTCAAACCTGACATCATCTAAAATGCTCACATTTTCTTTCTTTAAGAAAAGAAAAAAAGAATTTAGCATTATACTGCTAAAGAAATCCTCCAATAAAACAAGCTTCTTATTTGTACATTCCACTTGAGCCAGGGTGAGCTGGTTGCTCTCATCTATTAAGTTAAATGTTCACATTCTCATTCAGCACAGTCCTGGGAGCATATGGTAGTTATTCACACTGTCACTGTTTTTGCTTGGGCTTCCCCAAAGGAAGGATTGACACCAGGGCTGCGTGCAGAAAGACATTTTGGTGATTGTAGGGAGGGGAAGAGAGATCAGAGCAGGACAGGAAAGGAGGGAAACATGCTGTTCTGGGAAGCAGGATCTTGATCTTTCCAGGGATCACCTGAGAAGCCCACTTAATGCTTTCCAGAATTGTCCTCTTGAAAGATAGGAAGTGAGTTCATGTATGCATTGGCTCCCATCTTACTGGTCAACGTTATCCTCAGGAGTTAACTTCCTGATCTGTGCAGATGCTTGGACCAAGCCAACCCTCATCGGTATCTGTGGTGCCCCAGGGTAGAGAGCAATAATATGTGATCTGTTATCTACTGCTGCATAATAGATAACCCCTAGTGGCTTAAAACCCCAAACTATTATTATTTCACAGTTTCTGCAAATCAGGGACACGGGAGCAGCTGAGTAATTCTAGCTCAGGGTCACTTATGATGTTGTAGTCAAGAGGTCAACCTGGGCTCTGTCATCTGACGGCTTGACTGGGGCTAGAAGACCTGCTTCCCAGATGTCTCATTCACATGGCCAATGGCAGGACATCACAGTCCTTTGCTGGCTGTTCTCAGTAGGCTTTATTTACTCATGACATGGGCCTTTCCATACAGCTGCCTGTGTGTCTTTACAGCACGGCAGCCAGCTTTTCCCAGAACGAGTGATCCAAGAGAGAACAAGCAGAAGCCACAATGTCTTTTATGATCTAGCCAATAGTATCTATACTATGGGTCACACAGACCAATCTTGACACAATGTGGGAAGGGACTATATAAGAATGGGAATACAAGAAAGGAGAGATGACTGGGGGCTATGATATAGGCTGGCTATCACATATGGGTATGTGCTCAAGAGGCACTGTCAGCACAAAATGTGCCAAAACCTGTACAGAACCATCTATGCTAACATCAGCTAAAATAATACATGAGGCCATGAAGATGTAAGCCATGGTAACCCAGATGGCTGTTTGAGCTATGCCTACTTGGTGCTTTTTACCACTCGTACCCAGTCATTGCCTTGTCTCCTCAAGTTCAACCCAGGAAGATGTTCAATTAAATGAGGATCTCAGAAAATACTGATGGGAAAAGCTAATCTAGAGTTCTAAAACACAAGCACACTAGATGATCTGAAAGTGGTATACATCTTGGATTGATTAAATCATTTAGAAAGTTTATTTCTTGGTTTTCTTTCACCCCCAAGCCACAACAGACAGGCTACAGAAGTCAACACATGACTGTGTGCCTTTTAACAGGGGAACAGAACCGATCAGATGCTCCAGTTTTATGGAACAGGACAAGACACAGCCTTAAGTGAAACAAATCTGTGTTAAACACAAATGTCAATCAAATGCATTCATCACAAGAAGATTCATTTTTGGTTTAAGTGCAGTTAATATTACAACAGGCTTCTTCTGACTATAAGGGATGACGAACACATGCCCCAAAGTCATGATTTATTAAAACATATGTAACAAAGTCATTTGCATGGAAATAGAAAAAAGTACGTCCAACCATAGAATAGGCTAAAAAACCTTAGGTTGCAAGGACAACTAATCACCCATCCAACATCCATACTCCCCTTTTTCCTTATTAACAGAAACCAATGTTGATGACCAACTTAAAAAATACTTTTCCTCTTCTCTGGCAACTTGGCATGACACTGTTCTGGCCAATAAAATTCATGCGAACTCTGCTGACATGTTCCAAGCTTTTAGTTTCCTGATGCACACATTAGCCCTGTCCCTACCTGTAAAATTGAGATAGTGACTGACCCTGGAGCCCAAGCAGCCACCTTGTAGTCATGAGGGAATGGCCGAGAAAATCACAGAGACCTTGAGCCACCAATAGCCAGCCGCTGGTTAGCTTTGTACTTGTGTGAGATAAACCCCAGTGGCTTTAGCCACTGTTGTTGTCTTTTCTCTTACTTGCAGTTGAACTCAATCCCTAATGAATAGAGCTCACACAAATATTTTTAGATCGTCTCTAACCAAGTGACAGTTATTGTGCGGATGGTTAAATTTTTGAATTTTTCATTGTCTTCAAAGAAGCAGTTTCAAAGTTGTCAGATTTGCAAAAAGCATCATTGTTGACGTAGCCCGATGGTCCTGACACCTCTTCATATTAGCATTTTCTTCAGTCCTTGCAACTGGACAAGTGCTCACACACTGCTGGGTCATCACATATGACTTTGCTTTTATCTAGATGTCCACCCCCTCTCCCTGTCCCATATTCCCCCTCTTCCTTTCCCCTGATTGCTCTATTTCCCCTGATTGCTCTAATCTAAACTGAGTTACCAACTTACATTCCCTTGCAAACTGAGCTTTTTTTTTTCTGGAACTTACCAAATTTCTGCTTGTATGTTTATTTTTGAGAGTATGTATACAATATGTTTCCCCAGTGAAGTGTAAGCTCAGAGATACCAGGGCTGTATTGGCTGTGTTCACCCCTGTACTCATCCCCAGAAAGTGCTAGAAGGAATGTTATGTCCACAGTGTCTTTCAAGGAGCCCCTCGGGCCAAGTGGAGTGCTCCAAGGATTTACAGAATTTAGACATTATCAGAGATGATCCCCATACTGGATTATGCTAATTTAAACATTTAAGCTTTTCTACTTGTTCCTCATTTTTTATTCTAACTGAAAGCCTCTAGGGAGCAGGAATGTGTCCAGGAAAGGCAACCCCCACCCCCCACCCCCCCATGGTTCAAGGGAACTTTCACACTGGCAAGCCAGTCAACAGAGTTTCCAGAATGACAGGCTAGGTTCTAATCCTTCTTAGTCACCTTAACTGGAGGAAAATACTAAGTGTCCAGAGTTAGAGGCGAGAACCTCTTAATGCCTTTTTTTTTTTTCTTCTTTTTTTAAGGGCTGCATTTCGAAGAGGTAAATACAGGCTGGAAAATATCTGTTTACACTCTGGTGGCAAAGCAGGCATCTGGAGAGCATTTAACTATGGTGATACTTTGCTCCCAAGTAAAGGCTCTGTTTGTTACAATATGACACAGAGTTATTTGGCTTTTCAGAAAGGCGCCATTCTCCTTCTGAGTTCTATACAAAACGGAAGGCAAGATTTCAAGATAAGCTATTTTGAGAAGATTAAAAACATGGGCAAACAGAAGTGAAAAGACCAGGACCAACTGGAAAGAAATCCAACAAGTCCTAAGAAAAACTGAAAATGTAATACCTGCCTGTAAAATGTATTACCGTTTGCTGCTGATTCTATTTGTTTCCTTTAAGCATTTATTACAATGGAAATGCCTGTAGTGAGCCCTGCCTACCCGGAAAGCTAGTTAAGCCAGACTGTCTGGGGCTTGGAAGACATGGAGGCAGGAAGTGGGATAAGAGAGGCGGGGAGGTAGCGAGAGGCTGGCTGGAGGCTGCACTTCAGGCACAGGCTACCCTGTGGGATTCTGCAGTCTCTGCAACATTAGGTCAGCCAGAGACAAGGGTTCTGGAATAGCTGGGTGCTTGTATATCCAGATTACTCGGGTCCCGAAGGAATCATGCAGAAGGGTTTCAATTGCACAAATAAATCCTGACTCAGCGGTGATTTCATTGAAAGTAGAATTTTTTATAAGTCACTTATTTTCTCCTGGAATTATGATATAAATCCTTAAAAATTAATATTGTAAATTACTACCTAAAACTAATATAAAAGAAGACTAAGAAGGGGATACCAACAAACTTAACAATCCTTTAGTCATTATTTGAGAGATACCCGCTTTGAGGGGGATGTATGACACAGATATTCCTGGTTTTTAATGTAACCTCAAAACACTAAAAGTATTGTGAGAAAATGTCATTTTAAAAATTCATAATACTTTTCCATGCCTTTTAGACAAGATTTTGAAAGGTTATTGTGGTAAGTTATCTACCACAGAGGTAACCCATCATAAGAACTGACCAGAAAACATCAGAAACATGGAATTAGTAAACCTAAGATAGAGAATTACATACTTTTGTCCTTTCGTATCACTATAAAAAGGGTAATAGGTTTAGATCCAGAAAGGAGGAGTTCCCTTCTCCAGAGACAGAAATTATTATCTCTGAATGTTATTCTACTGGGGGAAAAAATTTTTTTTTAACATGCTGGGGTCAGAATATCCATCTGGAAGCGATGACTTCTAGTTAAAGTCACTTTCAAGTCCACAAAGACAAGGTGCACTGGTGCCCTCTCATCTATTCCTTGGGGAATGAGTCTCATAAAGCTGAAGTGGAGTCAGAGAAAGGAGTAACTTCCAGCATGCAGCTTACATTGGTGCTAATAAAGTACACACGACTGTTGAAAAATGTTTCTTAATCATCGTTGCTGTTTTAACTATAACTTTCAGTGGACACAGCACAGAGCAGTTCTGCTTATGTGTTCTGAAGTCCTAATAAGGAACTAAGTGAAAAAATCCCTAGAACTTTCCCATGAGAGCATATAGAAGAGGGCTGTCTGATGTTAGATGTTTGAGTCTAGCTGGGCGTCTCTCATAGCTTCCATTGCCTGTGTTTTCATCCTTAGGTAAATGGAAGTATTTCACCTGTTACGTCACAGTTTAGTCTGTGAAGCGTGGGCTAGAAGAAACAGATGGAATTGATGGAAGTTTTACCGTGTGGACAATGTGATTATTCACTGTGTTTGAGTGACACTGTTTTGTGTGTATACATGGAGAAAAGTTTAACAAGCCATCATTTGCTATGAGTACAGGGGCATGTGAGTGGTTCTCAAACCCAAGAGCAGAGATTATCTCTTTGTGAGGACAGATTTGATTAAGAGGCACCCCTTGTCCACTTTTTGTGGTATTGGACGGGGAGCCAAATGTTTAGCTTCAGTGTAACCATCTTTCCAGCATCCTTGAGCAAAAAGCTGCCTGTCAACACTTGGGTAAACATATCTAGGAGGGATGGAAGGAAAAGAGCTCAGAGGCAGGAAAGCAGTGTGCACTGAGTCTTTAAGGCCTGCATGCATTCATGAAAGAACCAGAAGGCTAAAATAAGGAAAAAGGAATTCTGTGCCTTCCCCTTTTCAGTCTCCTCAAACTGACCACAATCTTTAGACTCAAGAAATTCTTTCCTGGCTGCAGGGAATACAGTGAACACTCCAATGTTTGTGCCAACAGAGAAATAAAAAAATCACAGTTAACATAAAGTAATGAGACGTCCCTTCAGGTCACACACACAGTCACCTCCTATTCCTGCCCTGTAGGTCAGCAAAATGCTAAACATGGAGACGCATACCCAGTGACCAGCTTTTTGCTATAAAATTACCTGGAGATATGAACCAAACTCAGATGCATACTTGAAATCCGGATGCATGAAATCTGTTCATGTGGCATGATCTTTTAATTTTTGTTCAAAGCTCTAAAACAAAGTGATTTACTCAGAAATCATGGGGTGGCAGTACAGGTGAGGAGTTGGTGTGACGACCGGAAGAAAGGAAGAGTGAAACAGAAGGTCATCTGGGAGATCTGAGCCATCTCACGGCTAAAAATGTCTGCTTTCTACCTTGACGAGCAGACTTTGTAGAACAATTCATCTTTCTCTTACTGATGGAAAATCTTGTACAATTAAGGCCACTGAATCAAGCAAAGTACTTTCAACAAATATTGATGAATATTTTCTATGTGTTTGACACTGTGTTGGGCACAGCAGATACAAAAACAAGTAAAAAGCAATTCCTTTCCTGGAGATATTTACAACCGATTAGGAAAGTATAAATGACCCTCTAACAGATAAATCTACAGAGTACTAATTTACAGAGTACTAACTGGCCTCAAAGCAGAAATACTCAATGAATCCAACCCTCCTTTCATCCACTTTTTTTATTTAGACACATAAGGCCTAGGAAGATGTATTAGAACATTCTTAAAATTGATTTTAAAAATAGTCTGTTTCCTTTTTTGTTTTCTCTTTCTAAAGCCTTTCATTTCAGCGATAGACCGAAAACAACTTTTAACATCTAAAACACAGCCGTGGTTCTGAAAATAATGGAGAAAAGGCTCTGAAAGAGAGGGGTCCCTGGGTGGTCCAGTCAGGTAAGCGTCCGACTTCAGGTCAGGTCATGATCTCATGGTTCATGGGTTCAAGCCCCACGACAGGCCGTGTGCTGACAGCTCAGAGCCTGGAGCCTGCTTTGGATTCTGTGTCTCCCTCTCTCTCTCTGCCCCTCCCACATTCGTGCTCTGTATGTCTGTCTCTCTCTCTCTCTCTCTCTCTCTCAAAGATAAAATAAACATTAAAAAAATTTTTTTAAAGACTCCAAAATAGAAAATAGCTATCACAAAATTTGTGCACATTTCTACAATTCTACACAATTACTCTCAATACTATTAAGTGAGACACTGAAAAGCACACACAGACACCAATAAAAGTGGCAGCTGACAGCAGGGAAAGGAGGTGGCAAAAATGTTTAAAGCAAACAGAACAACAACAACAACAAAAAAGAATAGTTGTTGAGAGTCAGTTAGTATATAACCAAAAATTGGATTAACACAGATTAAGAGTCCCAAGGGGGGGTACTAGAAGCAGGGACATTGACCTAAGTAAAAAATATCAGCCGATAGCAAAGGGAGGTGATAGGTAACAAGCTAAAAAAACAATTTAAAGAGCTCCAAGTTCTGGGGCCATTTGGTAGGAGCAACAGCTCTAACCCACCTTAAAAATCCCTAGGAAATCACATCATTATGAAATTGTTTTCCATAATGGTAGCCCTGAGTCATCAAGGAAAGCTTTAAATCCTGTTCAGTATTCTCTGTTTTAAAAAGCAGGAAATGTTTTGGGGACAGGCAACTGAGTAATACATTTTAGAGCTTTATAGGCAAGATCTGGCCGGGTAGACATTTACATATTCCCTGGCAGCTGAAATCTCTCTGATTATTCAAGAGTTTACAATGTTTCTGATTAATAAAATTTTTAAAGAATTTTGTCTGGTAAATATCGATTGTGTTATATCATTAGAAAAATAGTAATTATATTTTCCATATATCCCTATAATTATTTGCAAATACTAAACTTGGCCTACACTGGGGAAAGCGTTTTGTGTAAAATTTTTATAGATGGAGAGATGCTAGGGAGAAAACTGATATCAGTAGCAGGAACTGGACCTGATAAGGATCACAAGATCTTGGACTGGTGGCAGATATCATGATTAAATGTGCCTTTAGGGAGTGGGAGGCAGTGCGATAGGATGGAGTGAGTGAGTTTTGCATGTGGGAGGGATGTAAATGGTCAGGACCAAGAGGACGACTGTGATAGACTGAATTACTCATCTCATCTCTTCACTGGCCTGTAGTAGAACCCTTGCTATAATCTCAGGATGGATAGATAAGGTGTAGTACCCTTGCCATTGGGAAACTCATTGTTTCTTTAGTGGATGTAGGTTGAAGATATAAGTAAATTCAGGAAAGGTTTAGATCAATCTATGACGGTAAATCCAGATTTGCATGTTAAAGAAAACCAGAGAGTTTGAAATGAATCCTCAAACTTCTGAGGCCAACATTAATGGGATACTATGAGACTTTGAAACCACAGGCTGGTTAGACCATTGGGCTGACCCAGTATTGCATTTCCTACATTCATATCATTTGGTTTTTAAAAATAAATACGCATTTTAGTATGAATTCCTAAGGGAAACATGCAGTTTATTTGAAGACTGTAACTTTCTCCCCCTGTTTCTTTTAAACTAATTACAAAGAAGTCAGGGATGTTCTGAGCCAAAGGAGGTAGGAAACTCTACGAACAAATGTGACTTATTTTACATTCTCACACCTGCGTTCTACATGCGGGAAGTGCAAAAATGGATTTTAAGGTCCCAGGTAAGGAACTGTATGGATCCTGAAATCACCCTGCAGACAGATGAAATCTTTAGAAACCAAAAAGTGGCTCAGATTACTAGCAGTTGCTTCACAAAATTGCCTGCTTGAAAAAACAATCCAACTCTTTTACCATACTCTATAAGTCTCAAATCATTATGGTTTGGAAAAAATGCACATGAGACTGTGATAGCAATAATTACTTCAGATGAATGAATAAAAGAAAGCAAGATACTGTGTTTTTTTCCAGGCAACATTTACATGCAAAATCTTTCATTTTAGATGCAGTAAATACCACAGAAGCCAGTAGATAAAGATGATGTCCCAACTCTCAAAACCATACCAAAAGGAGTGGGAATGCAACTCAGGCAGGCAGCTGAGACCAGGACTGTGGGTAAATGCTGCAAGCTTCTTGCTCACAAGTAATGGTATGTCTGAGTTATGTTCTGCGTAACTATCTTTTAGACGTATTTAGTGATGCCCAATATACTAGTGAATTTCCAAACATAACCACAAAATGGATGACAATTTAGGATGGTTCCATGCTTGAAATTTTGTTTTTTTAAAAATTCTGGTCCATTAGTCACTTCTATCTTCGTTAACATCTTTCCCTTTCCCGTTCACCTTCTGGTGCAGGTGTTAACGAACTTTGAAATGACCGATGGACCAGAAAAGGTCTTGGAAAATCTATCAAATGGATATTATAATCAGCCTCCATATAATCTAACTTAAATGTTACTTGACAGGTGTGGAGGAGGAACTAGAAAAACCAGAAAAGACATTCCACAAATGGCAAAAAGGAGAATGATCACAAAGTTCGATCCTCTGGTAAACCAGAAATTCAAGTCTTACTCGTGTGAGGTGAGTTAACTTTACAGTGGGTATCTTCCAAATAATTCTCTAAGCCTGCCTCGGGAGGTAGGAAGTAACCTGTCATGGATGTTTACAGGGTGGACTGGATGACCACTTGAGAAAAGGCTGTAATGTGCAAACAAGACTCGATAGTTTCCATGGTTCTTGAGGGAAGCAGACACAGAGCTCACCTGTAACAAAGAGCTTTAGCTACTCAGATGAGGCTTTGCTCATCCATATAGGACCCTAGGGGTATATTCTGGCTTTGTTTCTGCCTCAAGCCAGAGACCAGCTTCTGCTTTCACTAGTGTTCCCTCAAACATATCTAGACCGCTCCAAGTCAAGGCCCAGGAAAATGAGTCCCAGAGAAGAGTGAGGCTTTCTCTCTCCCCTCAATAAGGGCCTGTTTGTCGGGTTGATTTCCTATACCAACGCCATCTCCCTCCAGATGAAAGATAGGGCCTGTCCTAGGGCCTGACAGGATTTATTTGCATATTGGGACAAAACACTATAATCTTCACCTCTATTGCAGAGGCATGGGGTCATTATCTTATGTCCTCCCAACCCTATGGCCTCACCCAGAGACTTGCCTGTGGTGTCTTGCCTCCACCTTCCACAAAATCTCTGTGCAGTCAGTTCACGTTAGCATGAGCAAATGTGCCAAATCACCACGTGTTCCGCACACTGTTTCTATTTGCTGTCACCTTTCTCCCTAGCATCTCTCCATCTATATAAATTCTACACAAGATGCTTTCCCTAGCACAGGCCAGGTTTAGTATTTAAAATTAATTTCAGGGATATACAGAAAATATAATCTACTATGTTTCTAAAGATGTACCACCGTCAATATTTATTAGAGAAAATTCCTTTACATTTATTGATCAGAAACATAAACTCTTGATTAATCAGAGGTTTCAGCTGCTAGGGAATATGTAAATATCTACACAACCGAATCTTGCCTTAAAGTCTATACAATCTTGCTCCCTTTCCCTTTATCCCTCACCAGCCTTTCCCTCAGAGTTGCCCTTCCTACTGTTAGCGTCTGCTTCCCAGATGACCTGACCTGACACTAACACCGTGAGTGAGTTGTTCTGGTCATTTGTTTGGCATGACTAGTTGACTTGTAAAAAAAGAGTATTGACTTGATTCAAATACTTGCTTTACTTTAATAATATTAAAGGAACAAAGATGGTTCACTGGAAACGGATTTTCTCAGATCTCTCCACCTGGGTGATTTTAAATAGGTGACTGGTGTTTAGGGGGACTGATTCTCCAGATTCAGACCCTGGTGGATTTAATCAAACCACCTTAATTTAAAACACCCTGGTGTTTTAATCAAGGCTGCAAATAGAGGACAGTCTATAGAAAGAAGTGAAGCAAGAAAGACTATTACATGGAGCACAGGAAACCAGGCACGGTATAGGCTCCCAATAGGACTGCAGGGACAAAGCATGGGACAGATGTGTAGGCTGGGAAATCAATGCCTGACAAGATATCACACTTCTCATATATGCCTGGTGGATCAGCTTCCTGGGGCTTCCGTAATATATTACCACAAATTGGGTGGCTAAAACAACAAGAATTCAATGTCACATTTCGGAAGGCCAGAAGTCTGAAATCAAGGTGTCATTGGGTGGTTTTCTTCTTGGGACCTCAGAGGGAGAATCTGTTCCATACCTTTCTCATTTCTAGTGCTTGCCAAGCAATTCTTGGCATTCCTTAGTTTGTGGCAGTGTAACTACAATCTTTGCCTCAGTTGTCACATGACATTCCCCCTGTGTTTCTGTGTCTCTGTATCCAAATTTGCCTATTCTTGTAAGGACGATGTCGTATTGCATTTAGGATCCACTTTAATCCAGAATGACCTCATCTTAACTTGATTAGATGTCCAAACGATTTCAAAAAAGGTCATCTTTGCAGGTTCTGAGTGAACATGAATGGGGGGGCACTATTCAACCCAGTATAACTGAGAACTTGAATGATTAAAAACTAGCCTTTGGATTGGTGTCATAAGAGATGAATAGGCACTTTCTGGTGATGAGCCTTTGAATATTGGAACGTAGTGTTTGGTTGTGGGATCTGAAACATCTGAGGGTATAGATTCTGTCTTCTCTCCTGACCACACCTCCTCTACAACTGAGATGACACTCGTCTTGCCTTCCACATCTTCAGAGTATGCTGAAATTGTCTGGTCTGGTGCACTGATGTATATGCATTTGCCTTCCTCCTTCAAACCCCACCCTGCCCGCCCCCACCACACACATACACCTTCATCCTTCCCATAAAGAAAGATAACAGAATCAGGGCCCCTGGGTGGCTCGGTTGGTTAAGCAGCCAACTCTTGGTTTCAGTTCAGGTCATGATCTTGTGGTTCATGAGTTCAAGCCCCGCATCAGTCTCAGCGCTGATAGTGCGGAGCCTGCTTGGGATTCTCTCTCTCCCTCTCTTTCTGCCCCTCTCTGCTTGTGCTCTCTTTCAAAATAAATAAACTTTAAAAAATAATATGGACAACTGAATCTAAACACTAAACTGCCGGACTTATGTTGGGGTTGGAGGGTCACTCTGGGTGGAGGCAGGCAGCCATATCATTGAAGTAGAGTGAATGGAGTGAAAAAAGGAATCTAGGTTATTTCTCAGACAGCTTTTACCCAGTCTCCCTTATTTTGTCTTCCCTCTTCCCCCAATTCATTCCCAGATCCAGAAGTAGCCAGTATCGCCACTTACTGAACATCCTGAGGATTCTGCAGTAAATCAGGTGGGTTCCCTACTTTCCCCACTGCCAGCTCAGAATCTGTTCTGCTAAGTCAATGTCTATTCATCCACTTCCCAGACTGCAAAGTTTTATTGCTGATTCCTCTCTTCCTGCTTTTCTCCTACTTGAGTTTTTTGTGTGTGTGAGGTGTTTGTGCATCTATCCATCCACCACTCATCCATCCATCCATCCATCCATCCATCTCTATTAGAGTTTTAGTGAGGCTTTGGAGGGAGTAATGTTAGGCGTGTACATTAGTCTGGTACGTTAATCTGCAACTCCAGATTTAAAACAATACCAATCACTATGATAGTGAGGTTTCTCCTGTAATATTGAACTTCTTGGTATAGACATGAAGTAGGTAGACAGATTTCATTAGGGTTGGAGTTTTGCCAACTAAAAAAAGGAGGGTTTGAGATGACGGGACTTAAGAAAATTTGACTTGCAAGGAAATAATTATTTGATGCACCCTGAACTTTCAACCTGGGTAAGGAGGGTAGTGTGAACACTAAGGAGGTGATAAGAGTGAAAAATTGAAAGTCAATGGACTGGAGCCCCCCAAATTTTGAGAAAGTGTTCTGTTGGGCATACAAAGTGAGGGAGCAGGAAGGTCAGAGAGTAGAAGGATCTCAGATTTCAGATCTGGCATTTTTGGAGGTGGTGATTATTGGGTGTGGCCCAGTTGGGGGTGGATGTGGTATTTTCCAAAGATGAGCACAACCATCTCTCTCATCCCACGTGACCTCCTACGGTGTGAGGCTGCCACACTGCCATCAAGAGGTGGAGGCTCCTTCCTCTCCTCTTGAATTTGGGCTGGCCTACTAACTCGTTTATGACCCAGCGAGTGAAGTGAAGAGGCATGGCTTCCCAGGCTAAGTAGAAAAGGCCATGTAGTTTCTCTCTGGCTGTCTTGGAATGCTCTGGGGAACACCAGCCACCATGCAAGCAGTCGAACTCCCCTGACACATATCATGCTAGAGGGGCCACATATAGGTGCTCTGGTCACGGTCTAGCCAAACCTAACCTTTCTGCCACCCTTGCCAAAATACCAAATGAGTGAGTGAAACTGTCTGGACCCTCCTAGACCAACCAGCTAGGTGCCTCTGAAGGACTTCGGTGGTGCCACAAGGAACCCAGTGGGAGTGCCTAGATTCTTGAGCTACACAGTTTGGGAAGTATGACAGAGTGTCTGTGATGTGTACATTTCCATCTTCTGTCCAGACCTCTCGCATGAACTTCAGACCCATAGAGCCAGCTGCCTCCGAACATCGTCACTTGGGTGGCTAATAGGCACCTCAAATTTAACATATTCTAAATTGGGTTCTCGATAGTCCCCTCAAACCGGCTTTTCCCTATCCTGGTTATCGGCAAATCCATTCTTCTGGCTGCCCAGGCCAAACACCCTGCTGTCGTCCCTCACCACCCTCTTTATCTCATACTCCATATCCAATGTTATGTAATACCACTGTCTGTACCTTCAAAATATATCCAGATTGCAACCACTTTTCGGACCAGCATTGCTACCGCACTCCTCCAAGCTGCCATCACCTTTCATCTGGATTACCCACTAACTCTCTCCTCAGAGGTCTTGCTTTGCTGTTAACCTTCAGTCTACTCAGAAGGATCCTTCTACAATGTCACAGCATATTCCTCCTCCACTCAGACTCCTCAAAGGCCTCCATCTCAGAGTAAATAAAGGCCAAAGTCCATACCGGGACCTACAAGGCCTCTCCTACTTCCCACTCCCTAGGTTTATCTTTTATTCCTCTCTTAGCTGTAATGGCTTCCTCCCTGTTCCTTAAACTGGACAGGCACAGTCCTGCCTCAGGGCCTTTGCCCTAGCTATTCTTTCTCAGGGGCCCACGTGCTAGCTCCCTCGTTTCCTTCAGATATTATTCAAAAGTGAATTCCTAGATGGGGTGCCTGGGTGGGTCAGTCGGTTAAGCGTCTGAATTCAGTTCAGGTCGTGATCTCATGGTTCGTGAGTTTGAGCCCCACATCGGGCTCTGTGCTGACAGCTCAGAGCCTGGAGCCTGCTTTGGATTCTGTGTCCCTCCCTCTCTCTCTCTCTCTAACTCTCCCCCACTTGTACTCTATCTATCTCTCAAAGAAAAATAAACATTAAAAAAATTTTTTTTAAGTGAATTCCTGGAAAGTATGTATGGCAACGGATGTTAACTAGACTTATTATGGTGATGTCACACTATACACATATATTGAATCATTATGTTGTACATCTGAAACCAATAAAATGTTATGTGTCAATTACCTCAGTTAAAAAGATAAGTTCTTAAGAGTTTTTTTCTAAATACTGTATCAATGGAAAAATAAAAATTATGCATTATAAAAAAGTGGATTCTTCTGTGAGGATATCCATTGACACTACTCTTAAATCTCAATCTGTCACCTTACAACCCATTCTCTGCTTTATTTTGTTGTTGTTGTTGAGATATAGTTAACATATAACATCAGTTTCAGGTGTATATCGTAATAGATATTTATTGCAAAACAATCACTACATAAGTCTAGCGAACATCATCACCACACATATTTACAACATACCACACATTTTATCTATCCATCCATTGACGGACACATAGGTTGCTTCCACATCTTGGTTGTTTAATTTTTTTTTAAATTTTTTTTTAACGTTTATTTATTTTTGAGACAGAGAGAGACAGCACATGAACAGAGGAGGGTCAGAGAGAGAGGGAGACACAGAATCTGAAACAGTCTCCAGGCTCTGAGCTGTCAGCACAGAGCCCGACGCGGGGCTCGAACTCACGGACTGTGAGATCGTGACCTGAGCTGAAGTCGGACGCTTAACCGACTGAGCCACCCAGGCGCCCCACATCTTGGTTATTTTAAATAGAGTTGCAAAGAACATGTGGGTTCAGATATCTTTTCAAGTTAGTGTTTTGTTTTCTTCAGGTAAATACCCAGAAGTGACGTCGCTAGATCATAGCGTATTTCTATTTTTAATTTGTTGAGGAAACTCCATACTGTACTCCATAGTGCTTGCAGCAACTTACCCTCTCACCAACTGTGTGAGAAGGTTCCCTTTTCTCCACATCTTCACCAACATTTGTAACTTCTTATCTTCTTGATAGCAGCCATTTTAATAGGTGATATAATAGGTGATATCTCATCGTGGTTTAATTTGCATTTCCCTGATGGTAAGTGATGTTGAGCATCTCTCCAGGTGCCTGTTGGCCATCTGTATGTCTCTGGAAAAATATCTATTCAGGTCTCCTGCCCTCCCTGCTTTATTCTGTCCTCAGCATAGATCACTGTCTAATGTAGTAGTATGTATGTTATTTATTTCCTATTACCTCCAGTCAAAGGTAAACTCCACAAAGCAAGCAATTTTGTCTCATCTGTTTACTGCTGTTTCAAATAGTGCCATGCACATAGCAAGCACTCAAAACATACTTGTTGAATGACAGAATTTCCCAGAACAGTTTATATTTCCCCAATCAAAGGGAAGAATGGGTGTAAAAGGGAGGAGGGGAGAAACAGCTAAAGAAAATTCTAACAAATAAGAGCCATAATTATAGCTTTTGTTTATTATGTCTTCTTTCAATCATTTATTTACAATTTTCTAATTGCATTCTTGATGAATATCTGGGTTGAACAAAAAAAAGGAGTGAATGCACTAAGCAAAGTTTATTTATTATTCACGATGTTCCTGTTTTGATTTGGCATCTTTACTCTCCTGGAGTCCTAAGAGAATCGCATCAGCCTCAAGTATAGTTGTATCTGTGGTGGCTCCCAGGAACCTAGATGTAAGTTCAAGATCTAATAGACGCAGTCGGACTCTGGTTCCTTTCTGGTATTTCCTGGATAGTAAGAAAAAAAAAATTCCATTAATTCTGCATAGCACAACATGAACAAGTAGTTTAATTTTTTTTTTAATGTTTATTTTTGAGAGAGACAGAGCACGAGTAGGGGAGGGAGGGGCAGAGAGAGAGAGACACACACACGCAAACACACACACTCACAGAATCTGAAGCAGGCTCCAGGCTCCAAGCTGTCAGCACAGAGCCCGACGCAGGACTCAAATTCACGAACCACGAGATCATGACCTGAGCTGAAGTCGGACGCTTAACCGCCTGAGCCACCCAGGCGCCCTAAACAAGTAGTTTAAAGTAAAACTCAAATTCTAATTTTAATGTGGTGGCTCAAGATAAAGAATATGTTCTTTTTTAAAAAAACACTTTAGTGTGTGAGAAAGAGTTGTTTTTGACAGAAAATTTAGTTGTATCAGAATTGTAACCTTGAAGTGACTTTTAAAGATCTTATAAACAAAATTCAAACAAGTCAATTCTTGAAAATAACATTTATTTTAATATGTCATTCATTTTTTAAAATATTTATTTATTTATTTTGAGAGAGAGAGACAGACAGCATGCACATGCAGGAAGGGCAGAGAGAGAGAGAAAGAGAGAGACTCCCAAGCAGGCTCTGTGCTGACAGCACAGAACCTGACGTGGGGCTCAATCCCACTAACCATGAGTCTGTGACCTAAGCCGAAATGAAGAGTCAGACATTTAACAGACTGAGCCACCCAGGTGCCCCAATATGTTATTCATTTTTAAAATCAGAGAATATCAAGGGAAAAAGATTTTCAGATACATGTTTTCTTCCTAAAGTTAAGAACTTCTCATTTTTATTTAATATTTTTTTAATGTCTATTTATTTTTGAGAAAGAGAGAGAGAGAGAGAGAGGCAGAGAGAGAGGGAGGCACAGAATCCAAAGCAGGCTCCAGGCTCTGAGCTGTCAGCACAGAGCCCAAAGCAGGGCTCAAACTCTGAATGGCGAGATCATGACCTGAGCCGAAGTTGGGACACTTAACCCATTGAGCCATAAAGGTGCCCCCCAAATCTTCTTTTAAAGTAAAGAATATTTTACAAAAGCAAAATGGAAAAAGGTCTAAATGTAAAGTACTTAAGTGCTGAGGACTGACTGCACTATAATTAAAGTGTAATGACAGCCTAACATGCATGATGGCTCACTTTGATCAATAAAATATTTTATAATACCAAATGAAACTTATATTCATTCATCTTCTTCCTTGATCAAATGTTTTAAGGGTTTAATATCAACATTATGAAAAGCTACAGGTGAATGAAAATATTGCCAATGACTGCAATCCCAAAATCTTTAAGGATCTAAATATACAAGCATACCTTGTTTCACTGTGCTTTGCTTTGCGCTTTGCAGGTATGACGTGTTTTACAGGTGGAAGGTTTGTGGCAACCCCGTGTCAAACAAGTGTATCGCCGCCATTTTTCCAACAGCATTTGCTGACCTTGGGTCTGTCACATTTTGGGGGTCGTACGATAGTTCAAACTTTTTCATTATTGTTATATTTGTTTTGGTGATCTGTGATTAGTGATTACTAGTTGAAAGGTCAGATAGGGGTTAGCAGGTCTTAGCAATAAAGTATTTAAAAAAATTTTTTTTTAATCTTTATTTTTGAGAGAGAGAGAGAGAGAGAGAGAGAGAGAGAGAGAGAGAGAGATACAGTGTGCAAGTGGGGGAGGAGCAGAGAGAGAGGGAGACACAGAATCCGAAGCAGGCTTCAGGCTCTGAGCTGTCAGCAGAGAGCCCAACACGAGGCTCAAACTCATGAACTGCTAGATCATGACCCCAGCCGAAGTTGGGACGATTAACCGACTGAACCACCCAGGCGCCCCGACAATAAAGTATTTTTTAATTAAAGTATATGCAGTTAAGCTTTGAGTAGGGTTTCAAATCATGGGTCCACTTATACATGGATTTCTAATAAATACAGTATAGTACTATAAATGTATTTTCTCTTCCTTAGTATTTTCAATAACATTTTCATTTCTCTAGCTTATTTTATTGTAAGAATACAGTATATAATACACATAACATACAAATTACGTATTAATTGACTATTTATATTATCGGTATGGCTTCCAGTCAACAATAGGCTGTTTTTAAAAAAGTTTTCCATGTTTATTTATTTTTGAGGTGGGGAGGGGCAGGGAGGGAAGGAGAGAGAGAATCCTAAGCAGGCTCCGCACTGTCAGTACAGAGACCAACGTGGGGCTTGATCTCAGTAACCTAACCATGAGATATCATGACCTGAGCTGAAATTAAGAGTCAGACACTTAACCAACTGAGCCACCCAGGTGCCCCAACAGTAGGCTATTAGTTTAAGTTTCTGGGGAGTCAAAATTGTATGCAGGTTTTAGATTGCACGGCGGGGGGGGGGGGGGGGTCAGCAGCCGTAACCCCTTCATTGTTCAAGGGTGAACTATACATTGTTTTTTTTAGACATAATGCTATTATTGCACACTTAATAGACTAAAGTATAGGGTAAACATAACTTTTACATGCACTGGGAAACCAAAAAATTCATCTGACTTGCTTTATTGCAATATTTGCTTCATTGTGGTGACCTGGAACCAAGCCTGCATTATCTCTGAGGTGTGCCTGCCCACCAAGTATTCTAATTTTAAATTAAACAACTTTACATAAATGGAAAGAAACAAAGTTCTCAAAAAAAGTCACTGAAAAACGATTTTTGTAGGCCATATAATGAATAGTCTCCATACAATGTTTAATTAGGTATTCTGAAGGAATTTATAAATGATCTATCAAATAAATATGAAGGCTACTTGGTTTTTTTAAAAAAAAACTTATTTTTCTTTCTGATAATAGAAGTAAATATTCTTTTGTAAAACTGTGTAAAACAATGAAGTCAGTCATATTTTCTAGTTCTTCTATCTATTCACACGTATGTATACATGAGGGTGTATTTGACAGCATAGATCTTATTTTCTGTCTTTGTTTAAAAAATTAAAGTGATATCCTAAAATATTGAGCATAGCCTTATAATCTTAGAAAACAGCAATTACAGGACATATTCTATATGAATTATCCTCTGGAAAAATAAGGTTGGTTCATAGGCAAGGTAAAGGTGAACACTATTTTCTATATTACTTGGAGCTATAACTTATGTTCTAACAGATTCTTTCATTTGTCCTCACAGCATGACTCACAGCGATTCAATCAGCTTTGATTCATGTTGACCCCTCCTTCCCTCCATTCCTGCAATATCCAATTAGCAACTTTAGTTCATTTTTTAACACAGATATTTCTTGATCTTAACCCTACAAGTCTCATTACCCCTTAGCTGAAGCTTGAGGTCTAATCTTCCCAGAGCCCATGTTTTGGGCCCACTTCTCAAGATGGCTTCCATATCTTGGCCTGATGTCCATTCCCACATACTTCTATTCCTCCTTTTGCTTCTATTGCCAGCCTTCCTTGAACTTACTGTCTATCCGCCTGATTCTTAAGTTCCAGGTAGAACAGCTACATCAAATGCAGCTCCCAAGAGCCTTGACATTCTCCTTGTCGGAATGAAGAGTCTGTCACTGGAACTCCCATGGAAGAAAGAGGTTTTGCAGTCATAGACCTGGATGCAAATTTGAGCCCTGCCACTTACTCGTTGGGTAACCCTGAGTGGCTTTCCCTGAACCATAATTTCCTCATCTACAATAAGAGAGATTCCAACCATTTTGCAGGTTTACTGTGAAGGTTAAATGGGATAATATGTTGAAAATGCTTAGCACATGACTGCAAATGTTAGTGCCTCTCACTTACTTGTCTTGGTTATCTGTGCAACTCTCTGATCTCTCTTTAGTCTCTATGCTCCCCCAAGATCTGGCACTGGGTTTATCTCTGTATCCTTCCAGTGCCAATGTAGCAGGTACCCAAATGTCTGTCAATAAATTAACATGACACTTGCTGATAAAAGCCACCAGGTCACAGATTATCTAGAATTTCTACTTTCTTGGCTTTAGCAGCTGTGTGGACTGGTGCATTCACTTAACCTCTCTGAAATTTGCTTGGCATCGTGCCTAGCACATAGTGGTTAATAAACATTGGTTTTCTTCTTTCATTGTTCATTGTCGGCTTATTTCTTTTTACTTATTTTTAGGAGCATTACTCATAGCTGGACTATAAACTTATCATGAGGAAAGGAACAGTGACTTTTTATAAAAAGAGTTGCACATGTCACAAACACCAGGGGCACCAATTCTGGGCACAGTCGCAGTGAAGAGGAAGCTCTCAGTGTAAGTGGTTCTGTGTCATATTAACAGCAAAAATCTCCAATTAAAAAATAAAAACAGGAACACCATTGAGTGCCAGTATGCTTGGTAATTTATGGAATGCAGAAGTTTGTCCCCAGTTTTAGATGCATTAGCCTTTAGTGATATGAAAGCTTTGCCTTCACTTCTAAAAATTATGGAAATTCTGGGAATTATCCAGTGAGATGATAATGGAGATGAAAAGCAAACTGCAGGCTTGTATGTGTGGTGAAATAAGAATTATCCAAATATACACATTGTGCACTACACAAAACAAACAAAACAAACCTTTAAAAGATTCTTTTCTGCTATCTAGAAGTAGCTGTTTCTACTTTTATGGTACTTAATTTTTATTTTGTATTACAGTTGATTGCAAGGAAGCGTTACCTTCTCTATGAGACTGTAAGATCCTTAAGGGCAGGGATTTCATATCTGCCTCTCACAGCCCCATGAAGACATTTCACATAATGCAGCCTTTTGAACAGTGGTTTCCACACTTTCTAGTATACCAGAAACACCTGGAGTACCGGTTAAAAATGCCAATGGAGGGACGCAAGCCTGAAAGTAAGCTGGCAAATCTGAGGTGAGACTTAGGAATTTACCTTTTGAGCAAGCTTCCCAGGTGATTCTGATTCAGGCTTCTCTGGTCACCACTTGAGAAAATCTGGCCTAGGATTAGGTTTATTATATATAATCAAGTGCAGGAAGACAGGACAGTTTATATAAATACAACAGGCCAGGAAAATGAGAATCTCTGAAAAACTCTGTGGCTACCATTAACAAGTTTCAAGAATAACAGATGTTTTCCATAAGTGATGACAAGAGTTGTTTAGGGTGAATAATTTAGATAGACCAAAAGAAAAAAAAAAAGTCAGCAATATATAATATGGAGAAATGCACCTAAAAAGAGTCCCTTGAACAAAGCCCACTGACAGGCTGGAGTAGGGCTGCCTCGCCCACACTGAGACTGTCCGTTCTGGGAGATCCAGGACATGTAAGGGTCAGCATACTTCTCTGACAAGAACAGCAGCCATACAACTAATATGGAGTTGATCCTTGCTTTAACTTCGAAACACTTTATTAAAGGAAAAAAAAATAAGCTAATATATTTCTAAGAACTCCATTTCTTCCAGTGTAATTCGAGGTGAACCTTCACTATTGTAGTCTTTGATAATCACTTACACCACTTAGTTTTCCCATTTGGGTTTCCATTGTTCCACATAATAAGATTTAAAATGAGTATGCCAGTAAACTCTCTTCCCAGATTGTTTATACAACCCTTAAATGGTCACTTTATTCCAAGATGTTGGCCTAAGTATAAAAATCCAGAAAAGGCAATGTAGTGACTGAGAGCATGGGCTCTGGAGCCATGTGACTACACATGTGTGTGTGCAGTTGTATGACTTATAAACATGCAGCCCTGAGGTACTTTATCTCTGTTTCAGCGTCCTCATTTGCAAAATGGGAATCGTTGTACCTACGTCATAGGTTCTTGTGAGCATGAAATATATTAAAACATTCCAAGCCCTTATAAATGCTCAATAAATATTAGCTATCATCATCAATCACCACCACCACCATCATCATCAAAACAAACCCAATGAAAACCGATACTCTATGTGGGAGTGATGCAGAATATAAGAGCACCTTCAGTTCTAATTCAGTGATAATTGAATCGATACAAAAGGTTCCTATAAAAAGGAAATTTGGAGGTGGGTTCTCTTCCAATACTTGCTTTCATTCAAATCTTACTTATTTTAATGGCATAAGCACTCTTCTCTTAAAATACAACATAACTGTTCTACAAAAATGGAAACCGTTTCTTTTGAAATGAATGTTGACTTTCCAATGAGATGTGAGGCAAAAGAGCTCTGAACAAAGCAAGTAAGATTCAGAGGACTACGCACCGAATGGTCCACATTTCTTAGCATCGACCACAACATAACCACATATACAGTCGGTCACAAAAGGGTCACAGTGATTTACGTACTCTTGTACTCTTTCCGGCAGTGGCTCAGGAAGACTGAGGGGCAGGGAGAGGTATCCTAACTTCACCTATCTCCTATTATCACTCTTGCTTCACTAACTTTCAGTGGAGTTACGCCTTTTAGGAATATACTTGTACTTAAAGCACACACCATTTCTTAGAAGGGAAAGGTAACAATTTCTGTAGATTCATTATTTGTTTTTCCAGGAAGCAATTTTTAGCTTCATTTAAAATTCAATAGCCTTAACTTCTAACCTAATCAACTAATCCCTTTCATGATTTTATAAACCTGAATCTGTCTCTTCTGTCTTCTTTTTATAATGGGGTTTTATTATTCTTTTATGTATCTAGTTTTTCCTCACTCCTGTGATTGTATCAATGGACTCTGCTAAAAACTGCACAAATACCCCAAACAAAATTTATTATCTATAATAAAATCTATTTATTATCTATAATAAAAATATCAAATACCACTGCCCACTGTAACTTTCCGTGATAATGGAAACACTTTAGATAAGGTTTGAGCACTTGAAATATGGCCAGTGTAACTGAGGAACTGAACTTTTAAATTATATTTAATTAACTTAAATTCAAATTTAAAAAACCACATCACAGTGCAGCTCCAGAGAATTTCAATAAAATTTGACAATAAAAATAGTAAGCATACTTGTCCCACAATATAAAAATATACTCTGTGGCAGAAAAGCTATTTTTGCAGGAAAAAATAGTACTTAGAAATAATTTGTTATAAGAAATAACTACCACTAATTAGATCCAGCAATAATAAACAGATACATGTTTGCCATTATTAACCCCTCAAACATTTCTTTCCTTTCTGTTACCTTTTATACTTTTCCTCAAATCTGTGTGACATTGTACTAGACACATAGCAACTGAATTGTCTTATTAATAAGCTATTTTGAGGTTATAATTAAGATCTTCATAAAGATAGCTTCCCTCATATTACAGACATAAAATTAAGATACATAGAATTAAAGTCACTTGCCTAATGCCAAAAAGTGGTATAAAAGGATTCACAGATTTTTTTTTCCCTCTTCCTTTTCTCAAGTTCTCAAATACCTGTGACTTCTGGCAAGAACTATAAATTTAATCCCTTTGGGGGTGGTAAGAATTTACCACTTCATACAATCTTATAATGTCTTCCTTTTAAATAAAATTTAGGCCACACTGTTGTCATCCAACTCATTATTTTAACTGCTCCCCCTTTAGAAAAATGATTGCTTCCAGTGGTAACAAATAATAATATTGGGAAAAAATCTCCATGGCGTCAAGCAATTTCGTCTATTTTTTTTTAATTAGGAAAAACATCCCAGATATTAGTTTCTCAGAAATCTTCTATTTTATATTAAAACCACTGAATACTGCTGTCTTGAAAGGCAAATAGGATGTCTCCAATGAGCACATTCAAAATAAAAATAGCCTGTGTTTTTACTGCTTGGTGTGTTTCTTTCTTTTAACTTCAAGTGCTTGCCTCTGACTGATCTTTGTGAACTCCGGCCTAAATGGATTCAATCCCAGCCTTCACCGTGACTGCTCTCTTCCACTGTGCGCTTTCTCAGACCATATGCTGCAGTAAATGAGCCTGCATGGCTGAGCTGTTTAGGAAAAGGGCAATTAAATCTGCTTTTGCATTTCTTTATTAAGGACATGGTTTAAAGACTTTCCTTTGGAGAGGTTTTTGACATTCTTTCCACAGACATTCTTTAACATCTGTCAGTGCAGGCTAGTGATGGTTCTCATAGACTTAAAATAGAGAGCGAATCCTCTGCCTAGTTCTTTGATACAAATATATTAATAATACAAAGCTGACAAATAATAAGGTTTGGATTAAACCTCAGTATCTAAAGAGAATACTGTGAGGAATTCTGACTTTGCTAGTCAATTTAGCTGTCTTGCTGTAATCATAATTCTCAGAGGTTTTAAAAACAGTTCTTTTGAAATCATTAGGCATCTACGCTTTTATCTCAAAGAGTTAAAATAGTTTAGAACTTTTTCCAATTTTCTGACAATTCTTTACTTAAAGCTTTAAGACTTTAGAAATAATTTTTTCTCTTCCTTTTTGAAGAGGAAAAGCTAAAATATTTCTATTGGTTCAATTAACACCTATGTGATTTTTTTTTAAGTTTATTTATTTATTTTGAGAAAGTGTGTGTACGTGTGCGGGGGTGTAGACAGAGAAGGAGACAGAGAATCCCAAGCAGTCTCTGTGCTGTCAGCGTGTGGCCCCACATGGGGCTCAATCCCACGAACAGTGAGAGCATGACCCGAGCTGAAAATCAAGAGATGGACACTTAACTGAATGAGACACCCAGGTGCCCCTGGTTTTTTACAATTTATACAATTGTTCACAGTAATGTTGATCTGTATGTGAAGCCACCAACGTGTGTGTGTGTGTGTGTGTGTGTGTGTGTGTGTGTTTGAGAGACAGAGAGAGAGAGAGAGAGAGAGAGAGAGAGAAGAGCATGTATACATGTGAGTAAGAGAGCACATGTGAAAATGTATACTTTCTTCTTCAAATGAACTGTCCAGACATCAATTTCCTCATCTTTAAAAAGCACACTGTTGGGGCGCCTGGGTGGCTCGGTTGGGCGTCCGACTTCAGCTCAGGTCATGATCTTGCAGTACATGGGTTTAAGCCCAGCGTCGGGTTCTGTGCTGACAGCTCAGAGCCTGGAGCCTGCTTCAGATTCTGTGTGTCCTTCTCTCTCTGTCCTTCCCCTGCTCACGCTCTCTCTCTCAAAAATAAACAAAGATTAAAAAAAAAAAAAAGATCAAAGGTGTTTTACAGTTCTATGATTTAGTTCTACTTTTACACAACGTTAAGTATTTGAAATTTGATACAATGTAGAATGATATTAAGTGCAAAACTGATTAAACTTCTTGGTGTTTAATTCTGGATTTGTCTCACTTTTTCAAAATGCCATCTGCCATGTTTCACTGACCTATCTGGTCTATTGCTTCTTTCTGTCCAATCTGTCAGATGTCTTTAAAGATTTTCTTACCACCATGCTATCCATACTGTATTATCAAGCACAGCAACCAGGGTTAACAAAATAAAGGTAGAAAGTGTTCATAAAGTTCTATAGCTCTCCGATATTTCTACTCATTAAAATTTTAAATGCAGCACAAATCTTAAGTTCTAATTTATTATCCCAGGTCGTTAGGAGATGTAAATGGGAAACAAAAATTATTATCACCATAACTTCTGCTACCTGCATTATTACCAAAAGTCCCTGGAAAAACCTAATGGTTATCCCTTTAATAATACTACAGAGAGTGTGCCTATCCACTAGGCCAAAATAAACCATGCAAATCAACTGGCAACTGGAACTCTCCATGCCATTGTGGCAGGGAGTGATGGACATTGTTCTTTTTTTTTTTTTTAACGTTTATTTATTTTTGAGACAGAGAGAGACAGAGCATGAATGGGGGAGGGGCAGAGAGAGAGGGAGACACAGAATAGGAAGCAGGCTCCAGGCTCTGAGCCATCAGCCCAGAGCCCGACGCAGGGCTCGAACTCACGGACCGCGAGATCGTGACCTGAGCTGAAGTCGGACGCCCAACCGACTGAGCCATCCAGGCGCCCCTGATGGACATTGTTCTTAACACCAAACTGCATTCCCCCAAGTTGTAATCGTCCTAGATGAGGATTTAAACTTTTTTCTGTAATTCTAATATAAATGTATGATTTTGTTTTTTCCTTAAACCAAGTTCTTTTTAACCTCTACCCTGCTGGTTAATATTCTGTGTCACCACAAACAGAAGTTTTGTCTCTTGTTCAAGCACTGATCTATTTTATGAAATGTGAAGATAAAATTAATTTTTTAAATGAAACTTTTAAATGTAAAATAACTTCACTTAATAATGTAGAATATGCATATAATGTAATATATTACATATGGAATCAGTGACAACAGAATCTTTTCTCAGAGCAGCAATATAAGGTGTATCAAGACGTAAGATACATGACTGATACTGGGATCAAACTTGGAGCCAGTATTATGGCATCTAAGCAAAAAGGGATACATTTTGTGGTATGTAATTATTAAGAAAATATACATATTTTATTGTCAGAGAAAAGTTTTGTCAGTACAGAACAGAGGAAGGAGTAAGAACTTTAGAGAATTATAGAAAGATCTAGATTTGACTGTGACTGAGTGCAAGAAACTTACCCTGAATGGGCTGTTTATTTATCTGTAAAAGGAGGATAATATACACCGCCTGGCAAGGTTGATGTGAAGCTTCATGCATTATAAGGTATGGAAAGTGCCTGGCACATAACACATACTCCATAAATACCAGCTATTATGAAATTCACCACATTCATATTTACATAAAGTGCACCAGGTTACTGAAAGGATAATAACTTCAAATATGGTTTTACTGAAGACACTAGATTACTGCTCAAATGAATAAGTACTAGTAGTAATCTTCAACGTATATAAAAGAAACAAAAGGAAAACAAAACTCATTGAAGACATTCTTTTGAGTTTGAATTTGGAGCTGAGGGAGGGGGCTAATAAAATCCAGAAATTACAACTTACAGGGACAGATTTGGTGACTCTACAGGGAGTCAGAAGTGGGAGGAATAACAGAATCGCTCGTGGACATTTTTCACAATGTTTTTTTCTTCTCTTTTCTTTTCTTCAAAATACTGATGCCAGGGGTCCAACCCAGATCTACTCCATCAAAATCAATGGGGTAGAACTGGAGATTGATGCACATTTGGGAAAAAGCTCCTCAAATGGGTCTGGTGTCCTGACCTTCTTCAAAGAGCACTGGTTAATGCGTTCATAAGTTACATTCTCTTGAGTCTTTGTCTCAATCAAATTCCAAATTAACGGTTCATGGTAGTTTCTGGGCCAAGATGAATCTTGCCCAAGTCAAGCTTTAATTTCCTAACAAGTGCATGCAGTACAGACAACATGAAGTCAAAATTAGAACTGCATTTTTAAATATCAAATATGAGACAAAAAAGACAAGTTGTTTTTCCATTATGAATACTGAATAAATTAGTATGTATTTTCACCTAAACAAAGGGCTATTTTCACCTAAACTGCAGTTAAAGATGTATTTTCATGACCAAAAGACTTTCAGGATCCCTTCCACAGTGCTTGAAAACCTAACACTTAAGCATATACAACAAGAGTCACATTTGGCTTGAAAATGACCTTATGGCAGATGTTATCTCCTAACTACCTCAGCTCTAAAATGTCCTTGATTATTTCCTCCAATGGTAGAACCTGTTTCCCGATTCCCTGCACTTTTGACTACATTAAGAGAACAGATTTGTCCGAACCCATTTTCAGAGTTTCTTTTTTTCTTTCAATCTTGTTTCTATCTCTCTAAATTAGTTCCTTATTAATAAGTATCATTAAATTTTCAACAAACACCTACTCAGCATCTGCATGAGGTAAGGGGATACCAACAAGAAATAGAGAACTCTCCTGTCCTTTCCCAACCCACAGAGGCAAAAATGTAGTGAAGACCTTAGTCCACCAATCCCTCTGGCGGGCCATAGAACTACTTCAGCAGGTTGGTTCTGATTTCTGTGCCCTTTCAACAAGAGATGAGACTCTCAGATACCTTTTGGAAAGGCAAACACTTCACAAATTGTTACTGCAGTAGCTTATGTGGGCTGGCAAGGGTCAGCAAGGAAAATCTTTCATAAAAGAATCAGACCCATCCTGCAGATTTCATGTAATCCAGAGTGTTGTAAACAGTCTCCAGCGTGAGCCAAGAAGTAGTGTCAGTGAGGGGAGAAAATGAAAGGGGGAGAAGGAAGAGCAGTAGGTGCAGGGGGTGGGACACAAAGACTTAATATTAAGGTAGGTTGCTTTTAAAAAGACCCTTAGGGCTTAGAATAGAGCTTGTGACTTGACACTTACAGACCTTGGTTGATATCTGCCCTTTGCACCTCCAAATCTGGGTATATTTATTAAACACTCTAGTTCGTACCCTTTAATTAAAAACTGAGGTCACAGAAGCTTAGAGAAGTTCTGTGAAACTAAAAATAAAAAAAGAAAACTAGTTTAAAGGCATTTCGTGTGATAAGGTGGTTTTAGATAAATGCAAGCTCAATAAAAGTCAACAATGTGGTTTTGCTCCCCCAAAAGTAAATGTGATTTTAGGCTGAATTAGTATAAATATATATTCTATGTAATAAAATATATATTCCACATAATAATCCCAATCTCTTTTCACTTTTCTGACCATATCTGGGGAACTGTCAGCTATCTGGGCAACACAATTATAGGGTCATTGATATTTGAGGTCCATCCAGAAAAAGACGGCAAAATAATGTTATGCTGAACGATGAATTAAGAGAAGGAAAGCATCAAGCAGGTTGAAAAAAGAAGAAAGTAGACCTTATATCTTCATGAAGAATTTGAAAGACGTTAATATTAAAAAGGTCACAGTATTTATTTTGTGCATCTGTTAGGTACTTCCAAAAAACAGAAATAGGAAAAATGGGTAGAAATTATAGGATGGCTGATTTAGCACATTTCAGTTTACTACGGGGAAGAACTTCTAACAGAGTTGGCTGGAAAGAGAATTGGTTGTTTTGTATGTAAATAGAGGAAATCACAGGGGATTTGTTTACTTCTGATTTAAGAAAATAAATTTGTGAGCAACTGGTATCTCTAGAGTGATTTTGCTCTAAATACTAATAGAGTAAAATACTGTCAAGCATCAAACATTTTTGGAATGGAATTCTGCAAAACAAAGAAATATTACATACTTTAGAATCTCTGAATCAAAATCAAAGCATCTATTTATGATTAAAATTGTAAATAAAAGTTTTGTTTGCTTTTGCTTTTATTTAATAGGAGGCTGTGGTTATTTCCTTGGTATTAGATAATGATATTTTAAGACTCTTACAGAAAACAACACTCAAAAAAATACTAAAATTCAAAAAAAAAGGTGTTAGGTTAACATTTTGACTAGTATAAGTTATCTCTGAATAAATTCTTATGCTTTTAAACTAAAGCAAAAGGATCGCCTGGGTGGCTCAGTTGTTTGAGCGTCCGACTTCAGCTCAGGTCATGATCTCACAGTTCATGGGTTTGAGACCCACGTCGGGCTCTTGTCGACAGCTTGGAGCCTGGAGCCTGCTTTGGATTCTGTCTCTGTCTCTGTTTCTGTCCCTTTCTCCCCGTCCCCCCACCCCACCCCTCCCCTGCTCATGCTCTGTCTCTGTCTCTCAAAAATAAATAAACATTAAAAATTTTTTTTTTCAAGTAAAGCAAAACAGGATAGAATAGTGATTTAATTTTTTCCTTCACAACAAAAAGGGGTTAGGGGTCCTTCATAAGAAATTTTTAACTTCAACAAGCACTCAGTTCCCCTCTCGATCGATTTTTTTTTTTTTTTTTTTTGGACAGCAAGTAGTATTCCTCTCTCAAATATAATTTACTTGCATCTAGTTTTCCTTGCCCACATAAATGGACTTCTTAAATCAGTGCCTACAAAACAGGGGGGAAAAAAAGAAGATCCTAGAGCTTTTAACTTGCCAAGACAAGGTGAATGAGCAGCAAAATTCTGTTCGGAGAATATCATGTCATATTAATAGCTAAAGAAAGCCACAGTTTATTGGTTTACTGACCTGATAACTAAAACTTTGGATAACAAACAAACTGACAGTGTTTAAGTCAGTTTAAGTGTTAAGTCAGTGTTTAAGTGTTTCCCAATTTACCCATTTTATGTGAACAACTCTATGATCATTATGTAATGTTGAACAAGGTTATCTGTTTTGTAAGATGGGAATCACTATAGTACCTACCTTCTGGGATTTCTGGTAAAATTGTACAAGAGAAGGCAATAAAATAAAAGTCTAGTCAGGACACACCTTGATTTAACAAAGAAACAGTTCAGGTGCATAACTAGCTACTTTCTGTCACAATTAATATAGGTCTGGCTGTAAGGTGTATTGTGGCTGGCAAACTGATGTGTCAGGGGGTTGACTCCTATTGGGGATGGACAGCGATGGACAAAAAATTTTCAAAGATGTCCTGTTCACAGAAATTGGGTTTAACTTTTGATGGACATCAATTAGCTAATCTACTAGATAAGCTATAGCAGCTGGACTTTTGAGGAGGTGTGTTTCTAGACCCCAGAGGGCCTTTCTGTTGAGAGCAGGACCCGTGTGATGAAGCATATGAAAGAGTATGAGCCCTGAGGGAGTTGGGCCAGGCGTGACTCCTTGCTCTGGAACTGGGGCTCCAACCTGTCAATTTGTTCATTGGTTCATTCATTAAACAACTATTTCTTAAAAGCCCATCTGTGGCAGGTGCTGTTCTAGGTGCTGGAGTAACCCATGTGCAAGAAAGACAGGGTTCCATTACTCACAGAGTTTACACTGTGGTAGGGAGAAAACGACAATAAACACAAAACAAACTAGATAGGAGTAAGTGCTGTACAGAAAATTAAAATAAGGTGATATGATGGAGAGGGATGACATTGAAGGAAGGGATCTCTGGAGAAGTGATGTTTCAGTAGAGCCCTGAGTGACAACAGAGCCAGCTGTGTCAAGATGGGGGTAGAGCATTTCAGGCAGGGGCACAGTAAGTTCAAAGGCTCAGAGGGAAAACAAAGTTGGCATGATTGAAGAAGCAAGAGAAAAACCAGTGCAGTTGGACAGCCCTAGGTGACAGGGAGACTGGTAGGAGCCAGAGGTCAGAGAGGAAGGCAGGAGGCAGGCCACATACTGTTTCATACACCCAATGGAAAAGGTCTGGGGTTTATTTTAGATGCTCATGGAAAGCCGAGATAGAAGGGAAAGACATGATCAAATTTCTCAAGACCACTCTGGCCACTCTTTGGAAAACGAATTATAGAGGGTGGGGATGGAAAAATGTTGGGTGAAGAGGGCTCAAGGGCAAATGCACTGCAGCGAGACATAGGTTGTGCCGGCACACCAAATCGAGACTCATCGCAGTCAGATCTAACTCTACTGATAATGTCGTGGTTGTAAGTCATTCAGGATCACAGCGGAGCTAAGCTGATTCTTTAATATACTGCTGTGTTCTTAGTTTAACAAACAATTTAGGCAGGTGCAGAACCACCTATTTCCTGTCATAACTGGCATAGGCCTGGCTGTAAGGTTCTGTGGGCACAGGCAAACTGACTTAGCAATAGAGTTGGATCCTTCTGAAGACAGACAGCTGCTGACAATTTTCAAAGACGTGAGGTGGGACCTGGGGATGTCGGACTTTTACAATTTTCTAAAGCAATATTTATTCCTGCATTTATTTGTTTATATATGTGTGTATTAGTCTGCTCGGGCTGCTATAACAAAACACCACAGGCTGAGTGTCCTCAACATCAAAAATTTATTTTCTCACAAGTTCTAGAAGCTAGGAGTCCAAGACCGAGGTTCTCACTAATTTGGGTTCTGGAAGAGACTATGCTCCCTGCTCACAGACTGCTGTCTTCTTACTATGTCCTCACATGGCCCTTCCTCAGTGCATACAAGGCCAGAGAGTGGTCTCTAGTCTCTTCCTTTTACAAGGATACCAGTCCCACTGGATTAGGACTGTACCCTTATAACCTCACTTACCCTGTATTACCTCCTTATAGGCCCTATCCCCAACTATAGTCACATTAAGGGTTAGGGTTTCAAAACAGAAACTTTAGGGGAATGCAATTCAGTCCATAACAATGTGTTATTGTCATATGAATTCCTATTTGTATTAGTATATGAAAATATTTGAAACGTATCTTTGTTAAAATTATGTACCACACAGATACTCAGGATATGAATAAGTGTGATCTTTACAAAAATTTGTTTTCATTTGAGAGAGCACAAGCAGAGGAGACAGAGAGGAGGGCGGTGGTGGAGAATATCTTAAGCAGGCTCCATGCGGAGTGTGGAGCCTGATGTGGGGCTCAATCCCACAACCCTAGGATCATAACCTGAGCCAAAATCAAGAGCTGGACACTCAACCAACTGAACCACCCAGACATTCCAAGAATAAGTGTGATCTTAAGGAGTTTAAAGTCTCACAGGAGAGATAAACAACTACGATAACATGTGGAATACTACATTAGAGGTACATGTAAATGCAAATGGTTTTATTAGGGAAGAAATGTCAGGGAACCCTAGGGAGAAGAACTGACATTTATGTTAAATTCTATAGAGTAAGTGGAAATTCACCAGTGAGGCAGACAAGAAAATCCAGACCTACCTCAAAACCCAATTTCTATGAAAAAGGTCTACCCCGGACTACCCCAGTTCAAAGATACATATCCTTTTGACTGAATTTCAGGAATAATTATTGTTTATATAGTTCATTTGGCCATTAAAGAAACAGTGCTCTGAGATATGACTTCTACTGTTGTCTTGAACTACTATTTAAGTCTTTCGTTATCAACAACTTAGAATGAGCACATCCTTGTTTTCTAACTAAAATGTGGGTTCTTCAAGGTAAGGATCATAACTGATGAATTCTTCAACAGAGTGGAAGCCCAGTAAACAAATGCTGCTTTGATTTGATAAGACTAAAGGCTATAGAAGAGAGCTTAAATGTGAGAATCAGGAGCTTTATAATCAATCAGGTTCTAACTCCTCATAATGAAGAGAATATTACCGGTTAATTTCTCTGGGTCTCACTTTTTGTTGTCAAAAGAGAGCTGACTAGGTATCTCTGGCTCTTACAAGTTCTAAACCTTCATGAACATACTAGTTCACTATCTTACTCAACAACCCCATCTAATTAGGGGTGATCATAAAGGTTCCAGTCTCTATTACTCTTGATAGTCTCCTTTCTTGTTCAGACTTTATTTAAGCAGCTAAAAGGCCATAAAAATTCATTCAACGTTATATTTAACATAAAAGGGGAGGAAGGGAGGAACAACGAAAGAGAATTCAATGATCAATCCTTAAAGTTTAAATTTTAACCTGAAAATACAGTAAAAATCTATGTTAACATCTAGCACAGCAGAGCTAATTGTTCCCCTTCAAGGAAGCACCATGGAAGACCAGGGCAGGTCATACTTGCAAGCAAATTTAAAAGTACTCACTTTTGCCTTCTGGTGAGTAGGTTTCAATATATGGTTTAAACATTTTACAATATAGTATTTATATATAAACAAAAAATACTCCAAGTGTAAACAAAGAGATTGCTAAACGTAAAACAAGTTTTGCACTTTCTATTTTGTAACAAAACCTCATCCTAAACGAACAAGTGGGCTAAGAAGAAACAACTCAGCTAAAATGGTATTTTCTCCAACAATTCTGAAATAGACTAGTTTTAGTAATTGTAAGAATGAAAGAAATTTTTAAGAAGTAGTTCCATCTGAAAAGTGGTTACAATTCTAACTTTGTAGTCGCCAACTCTTTTGTTAGATCACATTAAATAAACTGGTTGTTAAAAACTAGTGCTTGCAAAAAGTAATTCTGATGCCCAAGTATGGGACAGGCTCCATGACCACAAAACTATGCCAGCTCTACCTTTTAAATAGAGTTTGCCAAGATGAGTGTGTTATTAGCCAGGCTTGGCTGAAACAATCCACTGCCCACAAAGCTACTTTAATGTACTGTCTCTATTGAAAATCACAGCAATCCAACAATACATGACGATACTTTCCCATCACTGCAGCAATTCCCACCACAGGCAACACTTTGTCTCCAACAAAGAAGGCTCACATTCTATGTCCGCAAAACCCCCAATCCTGACTAGTACTGTATGGCTGCCAAGAGGAACATCTGTGTGCTCAACAGTACACAAAACGGGCTCTTTTTTCTCTGTTTTCTTCTTTTTTATTTCCTCGACAATAAACTGTGTGATTGCTTGGTAAGGAAATTGTCTTTCGTTCCTTTCCTCTTCCCTTTTATTTATTTGTTTGTTTGTTTGTTTAACATGACAGTCAAACAACGACATCTGCCATCTATTACCACTTTGGGTCCAAATCCTGAACACATAGTAAAGTTATTTTCTGATTTCATTTGAACTTAGACTTGTGGTCATCTGAAGATTGCAGACTTTAACGATGAGATCCCTAATAAAAAGGAGCTATCTAATTCTGAGAATATTCTAGAACTTTATTTATATTTAGAAACTCATAAATCCAAATATAATACTGAAAAATGGCAATATACTCTTGAGAATAAAATCTCGTAAACTACACATTCCCTGTAGAAAATTTGTAATATAAGCTATTAGTTCCATAAGAATATTGCCATTTTGGTATCTTATGCCAAGAAAGACTTTTCTGTTATGTTTACCTTTACCTCAAATCAATATTTGGGCTTAAAAAAAAATTAAGGCATACCAAGAGACAGACGGACAAAAAATATAACTAGGAATTTACCAGAGATAAATCACATGTTAGGCCCACAACTTCTACCTGCTCTCCAAACAAAAAGAAAAAAGTGCTCAATTTTTTCATGATTAAATAGATGCAAATTAAATCTAGGTACTTTTGCTATCAATATGATTAATATTTAAAAACAGAATACCGGGGCGCCTGGGTGGCGCAGTCGGTTAAGCATCCGACTTCAGCCAGGTCACGATCTCGCGGTCCGTGAGTTCGAGCCCCGCGTCAGACTCTGGGCTGATGGCTCAGAGCCTGGAGCCTGTTTCTGATTCTGTGTCTCCCTCTCTCTCTGCCCCTCCCCCGTTCATGCTCTGTCTCTCTCTGTCCCAAAAATAAATAAACGTTGAAAAAAAAAATTAAAAAAAAAAAAACAACAGAATACCTATGTTGCAAAGGAATAGACTAGTTGGGATTTTAAATTAGTACTACCTTTCTAGAGAGCAATTTGGTAAAATGAATGTTTATACCTGTTCGCCCAGCAATTTTACTTTTAGATTTTATCCAAAACAAGTGAGAAGAGACGGTCATCAAGATGTTTACTATAGCTTTATTAAAAACAATTTAGGCACAGCCAAGTATCCAAACAAAGAGGATTTGTTAAATAAATTATGATACATCTCTAGAAGTACTATACAACCAAGAAAAGTAAAGTTTAAGAAACTATAACATAAAAATATGTCCTGTACAGTTAGTAAATGAAAATAGCAGGTTAGAAAATATGAGATATGATGGCGATCCACCTTACAGGAAGAGGGAATCAGTACTTAAGGGACTGGGAATAGAAATATCTCTTACATTTATCATTTTAAGTAGTAATAGGCAATCACAAAATTATAGCTTAGAAAGCTTAATGAAGATACAGCTGCCTGACACTGACTTACATAGCCTGAAAGACCAGGCCATGTGACATGCAGCTCTCAGTTTTAGTGGATGAAACACCAACAGCAGATAACTATTATTTGGGCGTGTGTGTGTGTGTGTGTGTGTGTGTGTGTGTGTGTGTGTGTGTGATTACTGATTCCATTAGAAATGGAGTAAGTGGAAAATAATGAAGTATTTTTATTCCTTAAATCAAAAAGACAATACAGAGTGTATTTGTACCTTCCATAGTTTGACAGTGCCTCCTTACACTATAAAACTGCATTAGTAAGGAAATCACTTTCTGGTTTTATTTAAAGAAGATGAAAAGGTATTCTCTAATACTTTACCTTTAATATGCTTACTCTCCTCTGACATCTTGCATACAAGCCAGGAAAGTTACAAAGAGGTCTAGGAGTTCTGAAAGCAGGTAAAGTGTGGGCTTGTTCCCTTGAGTTATAGTAATCTTTTTCCATGACACCTTTTGTAAACAAGTTTTAAACCACATAGTTCTTTGTGATTCTGCTAACATATCCATGTATTTCTTTTGGAAAAAATAAAATAATTTGTTTAAAATTGTCAAAAAAAAAAGTGTTTCCAAAGCAGCTGTTAAATAAATGAGAGAGACAGAGCTGTACTCTATTAAGTGATAACAGTTTACTACATGATGTTTAAAAACCATCACCGGAGGGGTGCCTGGGTGGCTCAGATCATGAGGTCATGATCTCACGGTTCATGGGTTCGAGTCCTGCATCAAGCTCTATGCTGACAGCTCAGAGCCTGAAGCCTGCTTCAGATTCTGGCTCTCTCTTTCTCTCTCTCTCAAAAATAAATAAACATTAAAAAAATTTTTTAAACCATCACTGGAAAAGTAATTAAAGTACCTGGTTTGTGATTTGATTTTCTCCTCACTGTATACAAGCAGAGTTCATGTTATATTTTTAAAATATTTTTATTATAGAAGCCAAATAATTCATCTCTTTCTTGTGTTCAGAAGTATACTACCAAATCATGTTAATAAAATTAAAGGTATAATAGCAAACTAGATAAAGGAAGACCTGTCAACAAATAATACAGCTTTTCAGGATGTATAGATTGTTTCTGATTTAGGTACTAAACAAATGTAGTGTGGGGGATGCCTGTCTATCAAGTGAAATGGGAATGCTGTGTTACTAAGACACAGGTGGGGAATACACCACAGAAACATGTCTGCCTTCACTGAACATTGGACTTTTTTAAAATGGAGTTTATTTAACTCCTACTGTTTACATGTTATTCACTTATTCTCACACAAACAACTGGAAAGGTAATGTTAACCATTCTCCAAGTGAAAAAACTCTGCCAAAGTCATACAGGTAATAAATAGTACAGCTCAGATTCAAACCCTGATCTCTCTGATTCCATTCTGTGCTCTTTTCACTATATTATTGGGTCAAGAGAAGTAAAATGATTGAATGCTAAAATTGTAGGACACATTATGGGTTGCAGTTTTAGCAGTGAATGTTACCAGATTACAAATACTCTACTTGTTGCCAGTGTTTCCTCTCTCAAGTCACTGGCAAAGTCTATTTGTTCAGACAAGTTAGATCCAAATTGTTTCACGTAAGAGAATTGGTAGAATATTGGACATTTTTTTTTTGTAACTCTGTCAAAAAAAGTACATTAGACTGTCAAGTTATGACCTAATTGATTTTTTGAGAAGCTAGACTATCAGTTCAGTAACACGAATGGGTTTTGTGTTCAGGGAACTCTGATTGGACCACATATATAAATTTAAAAAAGAAACAAAATTATGTATATATGCATTTATAAATATTAGGTAAAACCAAACATTTAACATAAAATCTATGAGTGAAGGACTCTTTGGATATGCTGAGCTGGTTGTGGGAGTGGGGATGATGGTGGCGGGGTGTTCTGCTTCGACTTTTAGTTTCTATTGATTTGCACTAGCAATCATAGTTTCAGAGGTACTTCTTGAAAGATCAGGGCAGAGTTTCTCTACGAATTCCTAAGAATGAATTCAGTTACCTCACCTGATGTCACTAATGATTTTCATTCTTTCCTTCAAGATAATTTTGCTCAGACTGAAAAAAAAACAACATCTTTTGTGGTCACACTATATTCTTACCCATTTGGAAGCAGGACACACACACTCTTTTGACAAAGTTATGACCTAACTTGAGGGACATACTGATTCCCGAAGTATTATCATGACACGGTCATGCAATCAAACATTTTCTCTGTCATCAATCAGTCCATTATTACTTTTTTAACCCTTTGCCTGTATGATGGTTTTATTTTTATTTTACTTTTATTTTTTTTTAATTTTTTTTATGTTTATTCATTTTTGAAAGAGAGAGACAGAGCACAAGCAGGGGTGGGGTGGAGAGAGAAGGGGCCATAGAATCCGAAGCAGGCTCCAGGCTCTGAGCGGTCAACACAGAGCCCGACGCGGGGCTCGAACTCACGATCTGTGAGATCATGACCTGAGCCGAAGTCGGATGCTCAACCGACTGAGCCACCCAGGCGCCCCATGAATGATGGTTTTAAAGCAGAAAGTACACCTAGTGAGAGTTGCCTATAATACACACACTTACTTGCCCATTTTAGTAGTTGTGACCATAACTGCATGTAAAAATTTATTGCGCAAGCAATAAATTACAATATTTTTTAAACGGTTATTTATTTTTGAGGGAGACAGAATGCGAGTGGGGGAAGGGCAGAAAGAGAGGGGGGGTACTCAGAATCCGAAGCAGGCTCCGGGCTCTGAGTTGTTAGCACAGAGCCTGACGTGGGGCTCAAACTCACAAACTGCAAGATCATAACCTGAGCTGAAGTCAAATGCTCAACTGAGCCACCCGAGCACCCCAGTAAGTTATAATTTTTTGTTACAAAAGATTACACGGTTTTTTGGTAATAAAACAAAAATATTAGCCTGGTTTCCATCACCATTAAGGAAGTGTTATTAAATACTCCATTGTGGAAATTCTTTTTAAGGAATGTACTTGTTAGTTTTCTGGTCTCTTTCCATAATGTTATCAATTCCTCCTGCCACCCTGGTACCTGCCTCAATTTCCCACCTGGTTTTTAGAAGTAAACCAATTCTAATCTCCTCTTAGCTGGGAAACCAAATAATCTTATTAAGAAATACATGTTAATGAGGGTTGATGAAGCTCTTTATAAGGGCCAGAAACATTGTTTCTTCGTTTTTAGTAAGCACTCGCAGTAGTTGGGAGATGTGTTGAAGGCTGATTTCTGGGCCTCATCCCGATATTCTGATTCTTTACATTTGGAGTGAGATTAATGGATTGCATACTGAGCAGAAATGTCTAGTAAGAAGATACCAGGTTTTAATTCAGAGGTTTTGTGGCCACTGTTTTTAGAATGCCACATTATTTTTAGGTTCTTTCCTCTGTTTTGGAGAGCTGTCATTATAGGAGTCTCATTCTAGACAATTTTTAAGGTTTCTCTTATACATTATGCTTTCAACATCAGTCTTGCAGGATGGGTTATATACTACAAATTTTGAAAGAACAACAGTCAAGCGGTTCAGAAGCCCTGCTTTTATTTCACGGCAAAAGAAACTATGCAGCACAGCCTTTTTCTTCAGCATCTCCAAAGGTGCGTGTCGTTTCCCACAGTATCGAATTGCTGGTCTAAGCACACACACAACCTAGGTGATAATTCACTTAGATTTAAACTACTTTTTTCAAAGCCAACTTTTTCAAACAATGCATCATCTACATTTTAAATGGTAGGTGAAATTCTACCACCACTCTCAAAAAAGGGGGACAAGGAGGTGCTTTGTGCTGGACAAAAGCAACGGAGAAAAGCATTGACAGTACAAGCAATCCATAGTACCCTTGGGGTAGAAAGAATTGTTGAAAAGAGTTTTCTCACACATGAAAAAGCAACGAAGCTCACAACATTGATTACATTTCATGATTTTTTGGACCTAGGTATTGAAATACCTGAAAAGAAGCCGTTTGTAAATATGTATGATCCTTTTTTCCTACTAACAGACAAATCAGTGATATAAACCCTTGATAAAAATAAAATTTTAATTTTAAATCAGATTAGTGAGATGCTAGCCCCAACCCTAGAAAAAAATATGTCTTTAAGAAAAATATGTCTTTAAGAAAAAGGTAGTTGCTTTTTAAATTTAATCATTTAGAGAAATACATGAAAATCCTCAAATCTTCTAGTCCTCTCTCAATCCCAAATGTGGCAGTGTAACATCTTGATCCACTGCTCTCTGTACTCTTCCAGGTCACCAATTAAAAAAAAAAAAAAGTTGGGGCGCCTGGGTGGCGCAGTCGGTTAAGCGTCCGACTTCAGCCAGGTCACGATCTCGCGGTCCGTGAGTTCGAGCCCCGCGTCAGGCTCTGGGCTGATGGCTCAGAGCCTGGAGCCTGTTTCCGATTCTGTGTCTCCCTCTCTCTCTGCCCCTCCCCCGTTCATGCTCTGTCTCTCTCTGTCCCAAAAATGAATAAACATTGAAAAAAAAAATTTTAAAAAAAAAAAAAAAAAAAAAAAAAAAAAGATGCTCCAAATAGCACAAAGATGTAACTATTATTCTATTTTCTCTCTATATAACATACTGTGTTTGTCCAAACTTAAAGCCTCCAATGTTCATTTCCAACACTAAACAATTGTTAAGAAAGACATCTGTGGAACAAAACAAACTAAATGTAGTATTAAAACTTACCTTCATGGGCACCTGGGTGGCTCAGTCAGTTAAGCATCCAACTTTGGCTCAAGTCATGATCTCACAGTTCATGAGTTCAAGCCCGGTGTTGGGCTCTGTGCTGACAGCTCAGAGCCTGGAGCCTGCTTCGGATTCTATGTCTCCCTCGCTCTCTGCCCCTCCCCCGCTCATGTTCTGTCTCTCTTAAATCACCTGGAGATCTGAGACTCAACTACTGCACACAGCTTCCTACTGAAGTGACAAGGTATCTGAGCACAGTGAACTTGAAATTACAGGATAAAAATCAGAACATACCTGACTTGCCTGAGGAGGTGCAGGGACTGTATTTTAATCCCACAGGAAGAGGGTAAAGAAATGGCAACAGAGTCCTCACTGACTCCCTGGCCGATCCAAACTGCACTCAAGGAAGTGATACATATAGAAGAAGGGTGTAAATAAATTTCAAGAGATTCACAAGCTGTCATTAGCAGGAATAGGGCTTTATAGCTCTGCAGGTAAGCTCAGTTTCAAGAACTGACTCTGTTCAAAGTAAAGACATGACATCTCTGGGACTCTGAAGATGAGTCTGGCTAAATGACCAAGTGCAGGCAACGTCTGTCTGTCCATCTGGTTCTGTAACACTGGTTCCTCTCATGAAATTTCTATAAAAAAAAGCTGAGAGGACCAGTCCTGGAAGCCTAAAGTCAGAGCTGTTACAGGGTCAGTGCGGATTTACCCAACAGTTCTAAAGTGTGTTCATGGAGTTCATCAAAACTGATCTCTGGGCAACACGAGACCAGTATTTGTGCACTTTTATCATTTAAAGTTAATTAAACTGGTCTTGAGATTGCTTTTAAAATACTAAAAAATTATATTAAAATTTTTTCTAACAAGCGTAACTATGGCTAATAGAAGAAAAAAACCCTTATATGTTGTCTGCAGATAAAAGGAATTTTGACTGTGTGGCCCATTTTTGAATAACACAAACAAAACCCACAGTTGTATGTACCTGTCCTAAATTACTCAGGAAGAGGAGATTCTGAAGAAAGAAAGAAAGAAAGAAAGAAAGAAAGAAAGAAAGAAAGAAAGAAAGAGAAAGAAAGAGAGAGAAAGAAAGAGAGAGAAAGAGAGACAGAGAACGCACAAGCCTACCAGAAAATTCAATTAAAACGACTTCAATATCCTTCCATTAATTATCTATATTTTTAGGAGGAATCATTTGAACCAGCCGAGGTCTAAGATTAAAAGACTTCCCCTGCCAATTGTCTTTTTCATACTTCTGTTAAATTTGGTTGCTAATACCAAGTGCTATTTCCCCAGCTGTGAAGCCAGACCAGCAGCTGCCTTAGCAAACCATGCCAACACTACACCAGTACATAACGACAGCTGCCTTGCCTGTCCTTACAGATGAAAGAAGAGTGCTAAAGGCCTAGAAAAATCTCCAGTACTGGCAATGGCTGTGAAGGCAGCTGCTTGCCTGTCATAGTGCTAGAGAGTGTGCTATGTGACAAAAGCTACAAGAGAGGAAGAAAAGAATTTCTACTGATTCTACTAATTTCTACTGATAACACATATCTCTAAAATGTTTTCATTTATGAGATATTACGTTATTTTTGACAATTTTACTTTTAGATTCCTCAGCATTCTATGCTCGGAAGCAAAACATCACTATTTATAATCACTGTTATGTATATGCTAATTCCTACTTGAAGTCATAAAGCACCTTGAAGATTTATATCCAAAATTTTAAGAGTTACCAACAGCAACTGATTTTTCTAACATGAGCATTGTTATAAAGCTTCAAAAATCTGAGGATCATACCAGGATACAACAGGATTTGAGGCTTACAATGATTTGGTGGGAACTAACGTTTCCAAGAAAGACTGCTTCTGTTTCATTAAAATGGACCTCTTTGCATGTATGGATTAAAAGTCTAAATAAAGTTTATAGGCAGAACTGATACTTATATTTGTCTTTTAGGAAATATTTTTACTTAGAAAAATATTGACTATACTTGATCATGATGTCTGTGTCTTTAATATATTTAAAATATAGTATATACATTTCAGAAGGTAGTCAACTATAGTCATAATAAAAATCCATATTCTAGGGGTGGCTACTATAAATGCCTCTCTTGTCTGTATTTCAGCAGACAATTGACCTTTGGCTAATCACTACATTAAATGTTAGAAAAGGGTTATTTGGTGAAAATAGTGGGCTATAACTAGCATGATGAATATTAAAAATAGGGTCCTATTTCTGAACTAAAGAGTATTTAAGAAATATTGACTGGCTAAATAGTATTTTAACAACTTGCCCCAGCTTTTCATGAAAAAAGCCTAGGAATTCACTGAGGCATGGATACTTTTCCATTACGGATGACACCCTCCTTTAAATTAATACTTCTCTATCCAGCCATAAATGTGGAGGATTCTATTTGCCAGTTGCTGGTATGAATCAGGCAGCATTTTCCTATGGACCTTATGGTCCTATTTCCTTATGGACCCCTTTTCTGCCATGTGTTGGTCAGTCTCTCTGAAGTCTCTCTGAAGACTCAGAGATGGGGTTTCCTCAGGTTCCAAAACCTGCCTTGTGCCTGCTTAATATTTAGCTAATAAATCTCTATGTATGTGCCCATACTGGGCAACAGAATTTGTCTGAGATTTGCTTCAGAATTTGTCTGACATTTTGCTAAAAGCTGGGCATGACCACACTGGCTTAGGTCAGTGTGGAATAGTAGTTAAGATATGTATTAAATACTAAAAATAATCCTACTTAAACCCATGATCTTGCCAAATACAAAATTTTCAACCAACATTATGACTATTAATATCAAGGCACATTTATTAATAATATGGTTAGGCTGATCTGCATTGGAACATATGACTTTACACCAAAACGTATAAAGCATAATAAGTTTCACTGAAGCCAGTATGTAATTTTGGAAAGTCCCAGCAACCTGGTCATGTGGAAGGCCATTCAGAGATCTGTTATAGTGTATCACGGAAAAAAATTAAACACACACACACACACACACACACACACACACACACGTATGTATATATACATACACACACATATATGTATGTGTATGTATAGCAAGAGAGAGAGAGAGAGAGAGGGAGAGGGAGAGGGAGAGGGAGAGGGAGAGGGAGAGGGAGAGGGAGAGGGAGAGGGAGACAGAAACAGAGACAGAGACAGAGACCAACTAAAGGGATCATAAAGCCTGGCCAATAAGGCAGTATATTTATAAATGAAAGCAAACTAAGAAGAATAAATAGCCCTTAAAAAAAGAAACCCAAGTATATGTAGGAAACTTGGTATATAATAGAAAAAGAATATTACATTTGTGGAAAAAAAAAAAGGATGGGCTATTCAATAAATTGTATTGGGAAAACTGGCTATAAATCTGGAAAAAAGAAATTAAATCCCCATACCAAACCATACATAAAAATAAGGTATATAATGGTACAGGGTTTCCTTCTGGGATGATGAAAATGTTTTGGAACTAGACAGTGGTAAGGGCTGCATAATGTTGTGAATGTATTAAATGCCACTAAATTGTATACTTTGAAATGATTAAAGTGGTAAATTCTATTAATTTTTATTACACTAAGAAAAATAAGTTGCAGATACATTACAAAATGAAATATCAAGCTTTGTATATAGTATATAAAAATAGGGGAAACATCTGTTTGACCTCAGTGTAGGAAAGGCTTTTCCAGATAAGACAAAATACTATTAATCCAGGGGCATAACAAAATTACCCTAAAACTCAGTGGCTTCAAAGAACAACAATCATTAATTTCGTTCAAGAATCTGAAATGTGGGCAGGGCTTAGGAACAGCTCATCTCTGCTCCACACCACATCTGCTGGAATGGTTTGACTGGGACTGGGAGGATCCATTTCCAGTGTGGCTCACTCACGTAGATGGCAAGTTAGTACTGGTTGTTGGTTGTCTACATATACCTTTCTGCAAGGTTTGGGCTCCCTAATAGGATGATGGCTATATTCTAAAAACATCCTAACAGACAGGAAGTAGAAGCTGCTAGTTTCACATAGCCTAGGCCTCCAAATCTGGCATAATGTCACCTCTGCTATATTCTATTATTCAAGGAATTATGTAGCCCTGATTCAAAGGGAGATACAGACCAACCCCCTTGATGGGAGGAATGTCAAATTTGGGGGCCATGTTTTAAGACTACGATAGCAACTCATAAAAGGAAAAGATGGGCACAATTGACTATAACAAAATTTAAAACCCTTGCGTGACATGTCACCATGAAAAAGGTAAAACAGATTAATTAAAAAGAGGCACTTTTAGGGGCACCTGGGTGGCTCAGTTGGTTAAGCATCCAACTTCGGCTCAGGTCATGATCTCACAGCTCCTAAGTTCGAGCCCTGTGTCAGGCTCTGTGCCGACAGCTCAGAACCTGGAGCCTGCTTTGGAGTCTGTGTCTCCCTCTCTCTCTGTCCCTCCCCCACTTGCATTCTGTCTCTCTCTCTCTCTCTTTCTCACTCTCAAAAATAAACATTAAAAAATTTTTTTTAAAGAGGCACTTTGTAACACACGTAAGAATGAATACGCAGAACAATAAATCAGTAAGAAAAAGGTAAACAAACCAAATAGAAAAATCCCATGAAGAATATGAACAGTGAATTCATGGGAGAGGAACCTAACTAGACAAAAGATATATGCAAAAGGTATTCAATATCATTTTATAGTGATTACGAAAAAGCAAATAAAAATGCCTCACATATTAGACTGTCAAAATAAAGTCTAAAAACTTTCCCAAAGTTGGTGAATATGTGAGAAAATGGAAACCACCATTAATTTTGAGTGTAAAATGGAGTAATAACATTAGAGAGCAATTTGGCAGTATCTAATAAACTAGAAAATGTATACACAGTCTTCAACCCAACATTTAAACTTCCAGACAATAATAGGCAATAAATGCATTTGCCCCTGGAGACATGTATAAGAATGCTAATGTTTATAATGTTTATAATAATTAAAAGTGAGAAACCACCTAAAGGTTTATCAATAGGGAAAAATATAAACAATAATTAGCATACATGTATAGAATGGAATTTATGGTGCAGTTAAAATGAATGAACTAGATCTCAGTGTAGATTCGTAGATTTCAAACACACAATGCTGAGTCAAAATATTACAAAATGATATAAAATTAAACACACATATATAAAATTGATACAGGTAAGCTGAATAAAGTAAACACACCAGAAAAAAACTGGCTGTTCACCAAAGATCTGTGTGCCCTCTTCATAAGTTGTTACTGGAAGTCAAGGATTATATTTCCCAGCACCCTTACATCTAGATAGGGTCATGTGACTTTTCTCACTAATGGAATATGAACAGAAATGAGGCATGTCACATGAAGACCAAGAAATGTAAACAGTGGGAGTACCTTCCACAATCTCTCTTTCCTTTTCCATTAGCTTTTATACATGAACACTGTGACCTTGGAAACCATGTGCTGAAGATAGTAGAGTGATAAAATGGAAGGAGACTGGGTCTTTATATCCCCACATGGAATGCCAGCTACCAACCAGGAATAGTCACATGGAAGTGATATATGAGTGAGAAACAGTGGTAAGCCATTAGAATTCTGGGATCTATTTCAGTTAGCTTCACCCAACTATATAAAGGTGCGGGGGGAGGGGGTGTGTGTGTTTTCCTTTTTTTTTTTTTTTTTTTTTTTAAATCTGATATCTGTTTCTTTGATTAAAAGGAAGTCTGGGTCTTATATCGTGATCTTTGGTCTTTGTATCCTTTTTCTTTTCAGCTTCATTATTTTCCATAATTTTATCTTCTATATCACTGATTTGCTGCTCTGCTTCATCCATCCTTGCCATCATGGCATTCATTCAGGATTGCATCTTGGTTATAGCATTTTTAATTTCAGCCTGATTAGATTTTAGTTCTTTTATATCTACAGAAAGGGATTCTCTGGTGTCTTCTATGCTTTTCTCAACCCCAGCCAGTACTCTTTAAAATTGTCATTGTAAATTCTACTTCAGACATCTTACTTATATCTGTGTTGATTAAATCCTGGCTGTGAGTTCTCTTGCCTGTTCTTTCTTTTGGGCAGTACTAACTTGCCGTCTACGTGAGTGAGCCACACTGGAAATGGATCCTCCCAGTCCCAGTCAAACCATTCCAGCAGATGTGGTGTGGAGCAGAGATGAGCTGTCCCTAATGTCTCATCATTTTGTCCAGAAAGAAAAGAGTAACAGAAGAAATGAAAAGAAAAAAAAAAATTAACAAAAAACAAAAAAGCTAGATCCTGGATGTGTTTTGGTCTGCTTGTTAAAAGAATCAGAAAAGAAAGGAAAAGAAAGGAAAAGAAAAGAAAGGAAAAGAAAAGAAAAGAAAAGAAAAGAAAAGAAAAGAAAAGAAAAGAAAAGAGAAAAATGTATATACAAAAAAAATAATAGTAAAAAGTAAAAAAAGGAATTAAGGACTCCTGAGTGGCTCACTAGGTTGAGGCTCAGTAAGTCCAACTCTTGGTTTTGGCTCAGGTCATCATCTCACAGTTTGTGAGTTTGAGCTCCACATCAGGCTCCACACTGATGGTGTGGAGCCTGCTTGGGCAGGCTGACCTCTCAGGTATTGCTCAGGACAAATGTTAACCGATGCTACATAAATAAATCTTTGCCACTAACCATTCTGGAGTTTCCAATGTGAATTCAGAGCATGTGCCCTTGTGAGTTTCACTTTGGGGCTAATAGCCCAAACCACTGTATTTTCTCTAGTCATGGCATCTTACAGTAGATATCACCCACTCTTCTCTTTCACCTCCATTTCCTCCTTTCTGACAAAGCTCCATTTTGTTCAGATAGCCACCGTGATATTTTTCAGGGGTGACTGGTTATAGTCCCAATCCCAAGGAAATCTTAGTGCTAGTTTAATGGGAGTGAGACCAGGGCAATTGTGCAGGGCCTCATTGCACAGAAGGGCCATGTGCCTGGGGCTTAATGCTCTTTGGTCACTGACTTGAAATTCTTAGGAAATTTTTCTTTGCATTTCTCTTCTATAAGTGAAATATGATGGAATAATGGTGTATGCACCCAGGGCTTGGAGACTTGGCTTACATGTGGTCTTGCCTTCTCAGGACAGGTTCTCAGCTGCCCTCTTCCATTCCAAGATAAGTGGGAAAAGCTTGTATTACACCATCACCCTCCACCTATACTGGGGGCCTGAACACATGCACACACTCTGAAGAACCTCAGTGCAAAGGGAGTAGGTGGCCATTCTTGATCCAGGCTGATGGTGCCATGGCATGTTCCATGGGTTAACTGGCAGGAGCTTCTCACCCATCCACAATACAGGTATCTCTGTGCATCTTGGCATACAGGGAGCAATCCCTTGGCGTTACCCTCCATTGTGGATTGGGGTAATGGGCTCAAGGGAAAAGTAGATTAATTTCCCACTCCTGGCTTGGGCACCACATTTTCAGTTTGTGCTGAAGTCTGCAAATTTTGCAACAAGCCCTAGAAGATAGTGTCCAAATCAGTCATGGTGGTCTCTCCCCCAGTCAAGGATTATTTTATATCTAGGCAAGTGATGAAATTTTGGCCAATAATATATGAAAAAATATCTGCAGGGGAGCCTGTGCAAAAGTTTTCTTAGTCTTGAAAGATACAAATGCCTGCTTTTCTGCATCTGTAAATTGTCAATTCTGGATGTGATACCAGACATTGTTGCCATTTTGAGCCTGAGTATAAACCAGTATGGGTGGGAGGGCCAGGTTAGACTAAGTGAGTTACGAAGAGGAGGACCTAGGGCTCTTTTCATAACTGAATCACAACTGCCCTACCTCTGGATTCCTTGTTCTGTTAGTTAACAAATTCCCTTATTGTTTAAGACAGTTAAGGTGAGGTTTTCTATTAAGTTCAACTGAAAGCATTCTAAATGCTGAAAATACCTTGATACATAAGATAATGTACTTCTGACAGCACTACAGATTTCAAAGAACCTTGTTTATCAACTTTGGAAAATAACTGCCCATCCGTTTGAGATGTTCTCAGCCTGTCTTTCCCTGAGTGAATTTTATATATTACATGGCCCATACTTTAAAATCAAACCATTCAAAAACACCCCCTTTCAAAGCTTGTTAGATTATTTTCAGTAGTTTCTATGATTACAGATAGATACAATTTTATTCTTACAAATTGAGATATCTTATCATGATGGACTTAACATAGAATATGGGAAAGAAAACTACATTTATAGTAAGCCTATTTTCTTTCTCTTCCTACCCTGCCTTCCAGTATCAAGCTCATCATCAATAAGCTACATACCGTATAAATGGAGAACAGAAACAAACATATTTCCACTGGAAACAGAAATGTCACCAAAGTCTACTTGGCAAGAGAATGACATTAAATAATTAGGTTTCATGTAAAGGTACAAATGTTCTTCCTATGGAACATTCTGGTGCCAAGATCCAAATGAGCTGGAGTCTCATCACCACATGGCAAAATAGCCATCACAGAAAGTGTACCAACAGAGGCATCCCAGTTCTCACTAGTGGATTTCTTTCTATCTCCTTGCATCAAGGTCCTTGACATGGGGAAGGGTCCTACACCCTCAACAGAATTCCTTATTTCCCATGGGTAGTTTCTCTGCTACAGGAACCAGCTGTTAAATACAATGACTGGGCCTCTCTTGAGAGCTGCCTAGTTCTGTAAAGCAAATTATCTATTCCTGGATTAATAATAAAGAGAAGACTGAATAGTAACAGTTACAATTAGGTACAATTGATAAATCTGTGTTAGGTAAAGCACACCAGCACAGGTCACGGACAAAAATTCATCCGATTTGTGGAGGGGTGGGGATCATCTCTTGCAAAAAACAAAACCGGTTAAAACACATGATTCCAGCTTTCTAAGAGATAACTTTTGGTAGTGAGAAAATTAGTAAACATTCTTCAGAAGCCATGGAGCTGAAGTCAGTGCACTGACTAACAGAGCAGCTGTCAGTGCAAAGGGGGTTCCTGTTATAATCCTGTTCTGACCTCAGACTCAAGCCTGAGAACCTGTCAGAAAGGTGCTCTCACAGTGGAAGACAACAAGCGGCAGCTGCTGGCACTCAGCGGGCTGCAGCCGTTCCTCTCACTTTCAAAAAATACAGTCATGCCACTCTGGTCGTGCATCTCATGATACAAGGGGTGTGCGTAGTTCTCCCCACTGCTGCAGAGGACAGTGAGTTTTCATTCCATTAATATTCCAGTATACTGGAATATATTCATTCCAGTATGCTGTCAAGGGCAGCGGGTCCACCAGAATCTCTCCAGGCGTTGGAGCTGCATCTGTATGTACAGATGCCTACAGTTATGGTCATCGTTACAGCACAGTCAGTAGTAAGAGAACTATCTTTTCCCCAGGAAGTTAAAAATTAATAGTCATTGATCTCATTTACACAACTGAAACAAAAATGACTTTTAAAATTTCTTTTAGGACAACTGCGGAAAGAAATGACATATAAAAGAAATGTTGAGCGAGAGAAGGCACATCATAACTATAAAGAGAGAGCTAGAAAGATCGATACATATAGAGACAGAGATCATCATTTCAGAGAAGCATACAGAGACATGCTGCTATGTGTTCTTCGTTTTCTTGATGGTCATTTGTATAACCGTGCTATGCTGAGTAAGATCTCTCCCGTGGCAACATTTCCAATGGTTTCTCTCTGATCCTTCCCTTTTATACTTGGCAGCTGAAGACGGGAAAGACACGACGAAGAATAATGGAATTAATGTGCTTATGAATTCTTCCTGACAAACTACCAAAACCCCTTACAATGCCTGATCTGGAGTGGCTGCTTCATGAGTCTCCTTCCTGGGTTTCACAGCCATCTCCCCACAAGTGGTCATTTCTCTTATCTTATAGGCAACAATGCTATTAAAAATATGTGGCTTTACTTGTTCTACACTGATTGGTGCTTCATCTGGTGTGATGGTTAGTTTTATGTGTCAATCTGGCCAGGTTCTAGTACCCCGTTATTTAATCAAACACTAATCTAGGTGTTGCTGTGAAAGTATTTTGTAGAGACTGGGCTAGCTACAATTTATAACTACCTTCAATAATGATCTAATAGGTTGAAGATCTTTTTATTTTTAAATTTTTTAAAGTTTATTTAATTATTTTGAGAGAGAACGCATGTGTATGAAAGGGAGAGGGGCAGAGGGAGAAAATCCCAAGCAGGCTCCCTGCCATCAGCGCGGAGCCTGACATGGCGCTCGATCGCCGGAACCTTGAGATCAAGGCCTGAGCAGAAATCAAGAGTCAGATGCTTAACTGACGGAGCCACCCAGACACCCCTAATCAGTTGAAGCTCTTAAGAGTAAAACCAGAGGTTTACTGAAGAACTAAATTCTGCTTCAAGATCAACTCTGCAGCATCAGTTTTCAGCCTGACGACTGCACTGCATATTACAGATATGCCAGTCTCCACAACTGTGTGGGCCCATTCCTTAAAATAATCTATACCTATATCCATATCCTCTATTGGCTCCATTTCTCTCGGGAACCCTAACAGAGACAGTAACATCAACTTTTCCATTTTGTGAGTGGAAAACCTAAATTTCCAATCTATGCTGGGTATCCTGTCACCTGATTCCAGGTGCTACAAGGGACTCAGGGGCACACAGACTCCTTGGTCTCATGGGGACTAATAAGTTCACTACTCTCAGGTTTGATTAAGGTTTGAACCTTTCACATCTGATTGGTGGCTTTCCTTACTGGACTACCTCAGCTGGATTTACCCATGGCTGGAGAACTGCAGAGCAAAAGGGCCTTTCCTTTCCCTTTCCCTCCATATGCTTTGCTACATTTGACTCCAATTAAAGCTACAAACAAATATATCATATATATTTTTTATGTCATATATTATTTTTAACTTTACTTACCTATCTTTAACTACACATAGTTCTATATATAATAATATAATATGTAATATAATATGTAATATAATATATATAATATACAATAATATAAGTATAATATAATAAAACCCACTGAACTACACCAGTTTAAATTGGTGGGTCCACTTATATGGGGATTTCTTGGATAATATCTTTTCCTTATGATTTTCTTAATATTTTTTCTCTAGTTTACTTTATTGTAAGAATACACTATATAATGCATATAAACATACAAAATATGTGCTGACTGCTTATCAGTAAGGTTTCCAGTCAAGGTGGGCTATTAGTAAAGTTTTTGAAATAACAAAAGTTATACACAAATTTAATCTGTGCAGGGGTTGGGGCCCCTAACCCCAGTGCTGTTCAAGGGCCAACTGTATACATTTCTATACTTTAACTTTTTAAAATACACACACATACAGAGTATGTGTACTTTTATTTCCTGAAAATATAATAGGAAGATATGTTAACCGAATTTCCTGGGTTACTGGAAATGAATCTACTTTCTTTGTTAGGCATATTTAAACATAGAAAAGAGAAGGGGAAAAGCAAAGAGTAAAATGTTGATTTAAACCGAAATATATTGGGGTGCCTGGGTGGCTTGGTCAGTTAAGTGTCAACTCATGATCTCACAATTCCTGAGTTTGAGCCCAGTGTAGGGCTCTGTGCTAAAAGTGTGGAGTCTGAACAGAATTCTCTACCCCCCTCCCACCCTTATCTCCCAACCCCACTTGTGCTCACTCTCTCTCTCAAAATAATAAACTTAAAAATTTTTAAAGAAATATATCAATAATTATATGAAATGTAAAAGGTCTAACTACTCCAGTTAAAAGTCAGATTGACAGACTAGATCAACAAAGTCCAAAGAAATGTTGCTAAAAGAGTAATACTATGAACAAATGTAAGACAGAAAGGTTGAAAGTAGAAGCATGGGAAATGACATACCACAGGAACACTAAAATAAAGTTGATGTAGCATATTAATGAAGGACAAAATAGACTTCAAGGCATGAAGCATTAGTAGAGATAAAAAGAAATGTTTCCTAATGACAAGTAGATCAATTCTACCAGAAAGATAAAAACGCTGTAAAATTTTAGGCACCTAATAATATACCCTCCAAATATGTAAATCAAAAACTGACACAAACCAAGCAAAGAGAAATGGGCAAATACACAAACACAAACACAGTAGGATATTGTATCAGTATGTAACATACCAAGCACCAAAAATTAAGTAAGATTTTTTTGATTGTGAGGGGCACATGCAAGTCATGTGAGATAAATTTATTTATATTTTTAATATTTTAAAATTTAAATCCAAGTTAGTTAACATGTATTGTAATAATGGTTTCGGAAGTATAATTTAGTGATTCATCATTTACATATAACACCCAGTGCTCATCCCAACAAGTACCCTCCTTAATGCCCATCACCCATTTAGCCCATCCCCTGACCCAACACCCCTCCAGCAACCCTCAGTTTGTTCTCTGTATTTGAAAGTCTCTTATGCCTCCCTTTCTGTTTTTATCTTATTTTTCCTTCCCTTCTCCCATGTTCATCTGTTTTGTTTCTTAAATTCACACATGAGTGAAATCATATGATATTTGTCTTTCTCTGACAGACTTATTTTGCTTAACATAATACCTTCTAGTTCCATCCACACTGTGACAAATGGTGAGATTTCATCCTTTTTTTTTTTTTTTTAATGTTTATTTTTGAGAGAGAGCGAGCATGAAGCAGGGGCTCCAAGCTCCAAACTGTCAGCACAGAGACTGATGTGGGACTCGATCTCACAAACTGTGAGATCATGACCTGAGCCAAAGTCGAATGCTTAACCGACTGAGCCACCCAGGCGCCCCAGATTTCATTCTTTTTGATCGAGTAGTAATTTCCTATTTTTTAGACTGGGTAATGGTTACATATGTGTGTTCACTTTGGGATCATTTGTTAAGCTATATACTTAGAATTGGTATACTTTTCTGTATGTATGATAGATAGTCTTCAACTAAAATGTTCAAAAAAGAATTTAAAAAGATGAACTACCAAACAAAACTAGTAACTACTCTGACCAAGCAATTTTTCAATTAAAAACCAGCAAGCAGTTGTCACTTAGGGTTCCTCACATGGTTACAGTTAGACAGTGGCTAGGGCTAAAGTCATTTCAAAGGCTTCCTGTGACACAGACATGGCAGGTGATACTGGATGTTGGCTGGGACCTCAGCTGGGGCTGTCACCCAGAATAGCTGTATTTGGCCTCTCCATGCAATCTGGGATTTCTCACAGCCCGGTGGCTAAATTAGAAAAGAGAAAAAGCTGGGCAAAGGCTGTATCACCTTATGACCTGGCCTCTGAAATCATGTCACTCCCTTAGTCACTTCTGCTACATTCTGTTTGTGAAGAGTAAGGCCAATCTATATTCAGAAGAAAGGAAATTAGACTCCGCCTATAGATGGGAAGAGCATCAACAAATCTGTGGATATGTTTTAAAATCACCACAGTCTGGGGGCACCTGGGTGGTTCAGTCACTTAAGCGTCCGACTTGGGCTCTGGTCATGATCTCATGGTTCGTGACTTCGAGCCCCACATTGGGCTATGCACTATCAGTGCAGAACCTGCTTGGGATTCTCTCTCTCCCTCTCTCTCTGTCCCTCCCCTGCTTGTGCTTTCTCTCTCTCTGAATAAATCAACTGAAAAAAAAATTGTAAATCGCCAGTCTGACACTGCTCACAAATTATTTACATTCCTCTCAGAAGCAAAATGTACTCATTCTCTCCTCTAAGATCTTCACCAAGTCTCATTTACTATGATGGCATCAGACTAAGGTTCAAGGTCCAAGATCTTATCATCTAAATCAAGTCCAGGTGCAGATGAGGCTCTCTGAGTATAGTTCCATGGGAGCACATCCTTTTTACTATTCCTCTTGATATGAAGATCTATAAATTAACAAATCAAATTATATGCCTGCATACATACATACCCAACATACAGTGGTGGGACAGGTACAGGATAACTGTTAGACATTGTTCTAAAAAGGGGGAACATACAGATAGCATATTCTAGTCCACACCAACTCTGAAATTCACCCAATGTTGCCAGTTGCTTGATTAGCACTTAGTCCTACTGTCCGGGAATGAATGAATCTCTAGGGTTTTTCTCTGCCCTCTGGGTTCCTGGTTTCATCCTCTGAATGATGCTTCCTTTTTCATAAAGTGTAGTGTGCATTTGCAGCTGAGTAGCAGTTTTCTCAGCCTGCTGCCCCTCCTTAGAAACCCAGGGATCCAAATGCATCTTCATTTTAGACTGTCTCTGTACCTTTTAGTCAAAACTGCCAGGGTCTTCTCCACTACAATTCTCTTAAAAACTCTTGTGAGTTTTCTATGAGTCATAGTAGGGGCTCATTCCACGATACCAAAGTTAACACCCACAAATCTTGCCAAGATTAGCCCTTCTCTATCTTTAAAACTGCTATGGCGGGGCACCTGGGTGCCTTAGTCAGTTAAGCGTCTAACTCCTGATATCGCCTCAAGTCATATCCCAGGGTTTGTGAGTTTGAGCCCCACATGGTAGGGCGGGGGGGGGGGGGCTTGCAATTCTCTCTCTTCCTCTCTCTCTGCCCTTCCCCCACTTGCACTCTCTCTCTCTCTCTCTCCCCTTCTCTCCCAAAATAAATAAACATTAAAAAAAAACTTTTTTTTAAATTGCTATGGAAAAATGTCCTTAAAAATATTAGCCTGAGTGGCTCAGTCAGTTCAGTGTCCGACTTTGGCTCAGGTCATGATCTCACAGTTTGTGAGTTTGAGCCCCGTGTCAGACTCTGTGCTGGCAGCTCAGAGCCTGGAGCCTGCTTCAGATTCTGTGTCTCCCTCTCTCTCTGACCCTCCCCCACTCACACTCTATGTCTCTCTCAAGAATAAATAAACATTGGGGCGCCTGGGTGGCGCAGTCAGTTAAGCGTCCGACTTCAGCCAGGTCACGATCTCGCGGTCCGTGAGTTCGAGCCCCGCGACAGGCTCTGGGCTGATGGCTCGGAGCCTGGAGCCTGCTTCTGATTCTGTGTCTCCCTCTCTCTCTGCCCCTCCCCCGTTCATGCTCTGTCTCTCTCTGTCCCAAAAATAAATAAACGTTGAAAAAAAAATTAAAAAAAAAAAAAGAATAAACATTAAACAAAATTTTTTTAAAGTATTAGCTCTGTTTAATCTCTAATGAAAAAATCCGTGAGGCACACCCATAAGATTTCTTCTAAGATATCTTTTGTTTGTTTGAAAGGGTCTATAAGACACCACCTTAAATCATTCTGAGGTCTTGACAAAGGGTTTTACAGTGACATCTTTAATTTCACCTTTAGACCATATTTTCCTAATAGCACCCTTGGATTTATCTTTGCCCATAGCCATTTCTTTTTATTGTTTTTTTAAATTGTTTACTTATTATTTATTTTGAGAGACAGAGGGAAAGAAAGCAGGAAGAAAGAAAGAGAGAATCCCAAACAGGCTCCACACTGTCAGCGCAGAGCCTGATGTGGGGCTTGATCTCTCAAACCCTGAGATCACGACCTGAGCTGAAATCAAGAGTTGGATGCTTAATCACCTGAGCCACCCAGGCACCACTTGCCCATAGCCATTTCTTAATTTCACAATCATCTACCATCCAGAGAGGCTGAGAATGAGAAAATAAATTTATTTTTGAACCCAGTAAGTCCTGGCTGATTTAGATTTAAAATCTTCTTTTTTAGTTCCTCTTTCTTCTCTCCTCCTTTTATTACAGATAGGTAGAAGAAGCCGGATGGCACTTTTCACCTCTGCCTAGAAATCTCCTGATCATCTGATCAAGATCATCTGATTCAGTAGTTACGTCTTCTACTTTCCATATTATTGCATGCGATTATGCTGGCAAGCTTTTCTTTAATATATAACAAATATCTCCTTCCCTTCAACTACCAATGACATTTAAAGCCTTCTTGATGCCCTTTGGGCTTCTGCTAACATATCAAGGCTGTACAGCTTCTGTCCACTGCCTGGTTACAAAGCCAACACCATATTTTTAGGTTATTTTTGTAGCAGCATTCCACTTCTAGGTACTCAAATCTGCAGCAGTTGTATTGCTTTATATGAAACCACTCTAAACTTAGTGGGTTAGAATAAAAACAATCATATAGTTTATAAACCTGTGATTCCAATCAAATTTCAAAACAAAGGTTTTGCTCGAAATATTTGTTCTATGTGTGAAGTTGACATTCCATAGATAAGGATGGCAATTTTTTAGTATTTCTTTTTTTTTTTTAATTTATTTTGAGAGAGAGCACAAGCAAGTGGTGGAGGGGCAGAGAGAGGGAGAGAATTCCAGGCAGGCTCTGCACTGATAGTGAGGGGCTTGAAATCACAAACCATGAGATCATGACCTGAGCCAAAGTTGGACACTTAACCAACTTTAACCAACTAAGCCCCCCAACCCCAGGTGCCTCAATTTTTTAGTACTTCTTAGTTATCACTGGACATTATTAAAAATACACTTCTGAAAACTAAGAATAGCTAACATTTACTGAGTGCTACTAAACCTTTCAGCCTCTGATTTCCCAAAGGCAAGAAACAGAGGACCAACGCTGATGGAATGGGGCTCGAGTTCCAGGTTTCAGTCCTGGTTTTACCTCAGATTATCTCACTTTGGGCAAAGTTCACTGGCCCTTAGTATCCTCATTTAAAAAATAAAAGGCTCAGGGTGCCTGGGTGGCTCAGTTGGTTAAGCTTCCCACTTCAGCTCAGGTCATAATCTCCCATTTCGTGAGTTCAAGCCCCACATTGGGCTTTGTGCTGACAGCTGGGAGCCTGGAGCCTGCTTCTCATTCTGTGTCTCCCTCTCTCTCTCCCCCTCCCCTACTCATGCTTCTGTCTCTGTCTCAAAAATAAATAAAACATTAAAAATAAATAAATAAATGAATAAATAAATAAAAGGCTATACCGAATACTACGTAATTTCTGCACTTACACTGGGTGATTATAAATAATTAAATAATAAATAAACAGGCCTTAGAGCTGTTCCTTAATGAATTTAGCAAAGTCTTTAAGGTCCTTGGTGATAGAGCCTATCTGCCTTCCTGGGGCAGCTCCCCTCCTATCGCAGCTCCACTCATATGAACCCCGAGCTCAGATGTGACCTTGACCACCTGCAATTCTTGAATGGTCTGGGTTATTGGTTTTCACCTGGCCCCTATTCCTTAGCATAAGCTATTCCATCTCTCTACCTAGAGGGCCCTTTCTCTCTGGCACATTCTCTTTTCCCTTCAACTTAGACCAGAGTCCTCTTCTCAACGAATCTCAAAGAAACATCTTGAGGTAGAGCACAGCACTTTCTTTCCCCACCTCCCAAACCCTAGTTGGCTATAAAAGGATAGGCCTATCTTTACGACATCAAGTATGACACTGCCACACTTTGTGGCACGCTTTGCTTTTGTCTGCCCATTCTACTAACGGTGAACCCTGGAGGGCAGGAACTATACTTGAGTCATCTCTGCATCTTTAACATCTCGACAGTATCTGGTGTACACGAGAAAATCAAAATACTTGCTAAATAAATACATTTTAACCCTCTTAATAATGTAGCCCAAGAAGCCACAAAGTCTTTTAAACAGTCAACTTTCAGAACTATCCAGATTAACGCTATTATATTGTGGGTACTACTACAAGCTATTAAAATCAAGCTAGGCTAACGGTTTAGTTCACATATGACATATTTACTACTGTCAAGTAGGGTACACTTTGGGAGAGGTTATACATTTTTAGGTTCTTTTTAGAGCAGCAGTCCACTTCAGGTACTAAAATCTATGCCAGTCATCTATTATCTATGTAAGAAACCACTCCAAAACTTAGCAGCTTAAAGCAAAAACAAGCATATAGTTTACAAATCTATGATCCTAATCAAATTTCAGAATGAAGGTTTATAAGCAAAGAATATTAATAATTTAAAAAATTATTAATTGAAAATATTTCCCATTAAATAAAAGTTTTTTTAAACAGCTCTGAGATATAATTAACATATCATAAAATATATTCATTTAAAATATATAATTCAGTGATTTCTAGCATATTTAGAGTTATACCATATTACCACAATCTAATTTTATACCATTTCACCACCCCAAAGAGAAACCCTGTCTGTACCCATTAACAGTCTCACCCCATTCCCTTCTTCGCTGGCTCGTAGCAATGGCAAATCCATGTTCAGTCTCTATGAATTTGCCTATTCTGGATTTATTCTATTGCTTATTCTGGATCTATTTCATTTAGTCACATAAATGAAACCATATAATGTACAGCTTTTGAAGACTGGCTTCTTTCACCTAGCATGATGTTCTCAGGGTTCAGCCACGCTGTATTACAACTTCTTTGTCTTTTGCAATGTTTTCAAAAGTAAGAGCTAGAAGAGAAGCACGTTATCATCACTTTTGAAAATCTCTCCCAGTTAGCATAATATGAAAAGAGATCCCTGAGTGAAGGAGAAAATGTTGAGATTCAGAGGAACTCAAGAGCCATTTTAATAATTTTTAAAAACTGGACCACTTTCAGGGTGCCTGACTGGCTCAGTTGGTAGAACGTGCGACTCTTGATCTTGGGGGTGTGAGTTCAAGCCCCACCTTAGGTGTAGAGATTACTTAAAAATAAAATCTTAAAAAACAAAGCAAAACAAACAAAAACCTGGACCACTTTCTTACCATATGCAAAAATAAATGCAAACAGATTAAAGACCTAAATGTAAGAACTGAAACCATAAAATTTCTAAAAAAAACAAAACAAAACAAAACAAAACACAGGAAGTAAACTCATGGACAGCAGCTTCAGGTGTATTTTTATCTCCCCAGGAGAGGGAAATAAAAGCAAAAATAATGAATTGGGACTAGGGCAAACTAAAGATTTTTGCATAGCAAAGGAAATCATCAGCAAAACAAAAAGGCATCCTAATGACAGGAAAAGATATTTGCAAATGATCTATCTGACAAGGAGTTAATATCCAAATTATATAAAGAACTAATACAACTCAACACCAAAAAGCATATAATCTGATTAAAAATGGGCAGAGGACCTGGATAAACATTTTTGTAAAGAAGACATACAGATGGCCAACAAAGAGATGAAAAGATGTTCAACATCACAATTCATCAGGGAAATGCAAATCCAAAACCACAATGAGATATCACCTCACACCAGTCAGAAGGGATAGTACCAAAGACAAGAAGTAACAGGTGTTGACAAGGATGAGGGGAAAAGGCAACCCCTGTGCACAGTTGGTAAAAATGTAAACTGGTGCAGCTACTACAGAAAACAGCATGGAGGTTCCTTTAAAACTAAAAAGAGGGGCGCCTGGGTGGCACAGTCGGTTGGGTGTCCGACTTCAGCCAGGTCACAATCTCGCAGTCCGGGAGTTCGAGCCCCGCGACAGGCTCTGGGCTGATGGCTCAGAGCCTGGAGCCTGTTTCCGATTCTGTGTCTCCCTCTCTCTCTGCCCCTCCCCCGTTCATGCTCTGTCTCTCTCTGTCCCAAAAATAAATAAAACGTTGAAAAAAAAAAAACTAAAAAGAGAAGTACCATACAATCCAGTAATTCCACTTCTGGGTATTTACCTAAAGACAACAGAAACACTAATTCAAAAAGATATATACACCCCTATGTTTATTGCAGCATTACTGACAATAGCCAAGATATGGAAGCAACTTAAGTGTCCAGTGGTAAATGAATGGCTACAGAAGATGTGGTAGACAGGCACAGTGGAATATTAGCCACGAAAAGGAATGAGATCTTGCCCCTTGTTAACAACATGGATAAACACAGGGGTATTATGCTAAGTGAAGTAAGTCAGACAAAGAAAGGCAAATATCAAATAATTTCACTTATGTGTAGAATATAAAAGTAAAACAAACAAACAAACAACAACAACAAAATAGAAACAGACTCATAAATACAGAGACGTGACAGTTGCTAGAGGGGAGGTGGGTGGGGAGATGTGTGAAATGGGTGAAGGGGTTTAAGAGGTACAAATTTCCAGTTATAAAATAAGTAAGTCATGGGGATAAAAAGTACAGCATAGGGAACATGGTCAATAATACTGCAATAACTTTGTATGGCAACAGATGGTGATTAAACATGACGAGCATTTTGCAATGTACACACTGGTCAAATCACTGTTGTACATCTGACTAATTGTATATCAACAATACTTCAATAAAAATTTAAAAATTTTAATAAAAATACAAGGTTTATATTGCTAACTAATTTTACTTGTTACACCAAACAGTTTTTTAAAGACATTTACTGAGAAAGAATCACTAATTGACTTTGTCGAGTTTTTCTTGAATGAAAAAAGAGAGGCTGGAGACTTTGCTGATGAGCATATTAACAACACAAACTGATTTAGAGAATGACAGGTGACCTGTTACTCTATCTACTCTGTGCACACAGCTAAAATAATAACACATGTGATGTGTTATCTATACCACAGACACTGGATCCTGCTAGCATAAAGAATCAGGTGAATTCTTAGATCTTATAAGAAACGTTTCAAATTTAACCCCCAGGGGTACACCAAAACTAGTTTGGATTTTCTCAGCTCACTTGATTCAAGCAAATTACACGACTAAAGTTAATAACAGTTCACTATGAGTCTTAATACCAACACTGCCTTCAGCAGAAACATGGGGTTACGATCTAGTTTGGGAGGCTATGTGAGTTACGGAAATAATACAAGGTTGTCTACAAATGAGTACCAGAAGAAATGTGTGGGATGAACAATGGCAGTATGCATTTTAATGACTGCAGCTACAAAACCGACTTTAAAATGAAATTCTTTTCTGTTTTCACATGTGAGCATGTGAAACATCAGAATGTACAGGATTGTGTTCTCTTAATGCAACAAAGCTTACTGAACTAAGAACATTCTATTGTTAATCTGACTTTAATTGTGGCAGTAAATCTGCTCCAAAATACTGTTATTAATTTTCTTAGGGTAGTAAAATAGCACCATATTAAGTAATCCTTCAAAACACAGGTCATAGGCTAAGTGTTGGAAATATTTGTTACACAAAGGCTATAAAACGTGAAAAAAATTTTTTTTCTCAGGGAGATATTCCACCTATTTTTAAGAGTCTGGGAAAATTGGCTTTTCTAATTAAAAAGACTCTAATGAAGCTTTTTCTAAGAACTAGAAGACTGTAAGTTATATTTTTGTTGCATATACATAGTTTTTTAAAGTTGGATTTCATCCCGAGAGATTAAATAGTACAACTCTAAATAAATGGGACAGAGGTTTCTAATACAAAATGGTTTCCTCTATCTGAAATAATTTTATCCAGAAAATTTTCCTGGCAGATAGAAATTCAAGCACATTTAGAATATGGGTTTTGGTATAAAAGAAAGGTTACTATAGAAGCTTTATCCCTGAAACCTTGAGTTATGAATGATCCAAGTAAGAAATCAATGTACTTTACCCAGTAAGACAAGTAGAAAATATTGAATTACAGTCCTTGACCTTTTTTGGATTTGTATACTTCACAAAACTAGTGTATAATATGTTTTCAAAAATAAGTATTCGTAATATTTTATTTCAAAGGCTCATAATCTTACGACCAATATTCCTTTTATCAATAACAGTTAGTAACATTGAAACTATAGTACTTTCCTTTCTTGAAAACACAGAGCCTAAACATTGGCTGACTGAAACTTCTCAACACTGCCAAATCTCTCCATGGATCACTCCCAAACTTCAAATCCTGACAACATCCTGTTTTATAGGGAACACTGCTCTCCACACGGTGCAGTCTGAGAGAGACGACAGGGCTTTCCTCAGTGGGTTTAAACTAGCCCTTCCTTGAATGGAGCAAAGCACTGAGCAGTGACTCACTACAGAAGTCGTGCTTGATGACAGGTACTCCTGCCTCTTTTTTCAAGAGACAAATACAATAGGAAAGCTGGATGGGAAAATGCCGGCTGCTTTGTCCCTTGTCTGGACAGCCTCTCACTTTCCCACAACAGGTAGGCACAAGCACAGACTACTGCTGAATGCTCCAGACCTTGCCAAGATGCTGAAACCCACTGGTTTCTGTGGTTGTCCCCTTTTCTACTGATCCTGGCGCTTTGCCAGAGTCTAATTAAGCCACTGAAAATGCCGGACGGTTAACCCTCTCTGCACTACACCCACCTATAATTATTTGCAAAACACTCCAATAAGCTTTCACTTTCCTCAAAGATAAAGATATGTACCAGACTGTTCCGATGCACAACGGGGGCGGAGGGTGGGGGGGCGAGTGGTATGTTATGTGCAGGTACCCAAAGTCTAGTACTTGCTACCAGTACTTACTGTAAAGCGGGAGAAACCCAACAGCTGAAGCTACTGATCAGAGAACCACTCCAAAATATGTGTGTAGTTTGGTCGTATTTGTTAGGGTTTGGAGAAAAGTGCAGAAGCATTCTAAATTTTAATCATGTCTAATCGTAGGGAAATACGTTTCCATTAAGAAAAAGAAAACAAGTATTTGATCCCAATGTCTGTGGTGAATCCTTTTCACCATGTGAACAAAACATTATAGAGCTTTTTGAAATTCCCAGAGCCACTGCTGTTCATTAAGAAAAGAAAGCGCCCTTTTAAGATGTAGGTGCTTTATCTTTTTTTACAAAATGAAAAGATCAAACATAAACCCTTATTTGTAAGCAAAGCAATAGTGTCTCTGGGTCTCTTGCTAAGATCAACAGCAATGAGGATGAATGAGGGGAAGCAGTGACAATGGTCAAAATGGGTGAAAGGAAACTCTCTGTTGAGGCCAGCCTTCCCTGATTGCAATCTTCAGACCCAAGGCCCATAACTCTGTTTAACTACTATATCCTGAATGAAAAGTTAATTTTGCTCTAATGAGAAGCAAGTAAAGTTACATAAGAGGAACGCTAAGTAAGCTAATCGAGCCCATACAATCTGGTATCAGGGAAGATTTGTATTTGAAGATAATGTGAGAATTTCTAAATTGGATTCAGGAGAAATGCAGGAAATTGATTAGTCAGGCTAATTATTTTCTCTTTTTGACAAGAGAGCATCCACTATATACACAACATATAATTAATTTTTTTCTCATTCTATATTCTCTGAGCAACAGACATCTGCTACAGATGTTCAGCCTTCATCTTGCTATTAACAGGAAGGCAATTTTAAATGGACCAAAGTGACAGGAGTCACTTTTTAGCTCTCCAGTGCCAAATTCATATCCACATTTTAACCCAATAGCTTTCCCCCCTTCTTTTTATGTGTTGATTACACGTAGGTACAATTCCTATTACTTTGTAGGAAAGCAGCACCAAAGTCGCCTGCTTTCCCTAATAACTGTCGTGGATACACAGGAATATCCCTATCTGGTGAAGACAGAAAATTTCACACCTATGAAACACCACAAGATGGCCAAAACAAAAGAGATGCTTAATTGGTTGCTGGCCAAGAGCCACGTTCTTTCCAAATCAAGGCTTCTGCAAGATAGCATATGGTTCGTTATTTCTCACAAATATGAAAAGCCTTTTGAAGCCTTTTGTACTTGGTATGTTACAATAATTCTGTATATGAAACAGCAGCAGTAAAAAATTTAAAAAATATTTGTAAGAAAGATTTCATTATAAGAATCTGAAAACAGTTTTCACTTCCAAGGGTTAAGATGATGACTGGCATGCATTTTAGTAAATATTTTAATTCCGCACTGTGTTCCACGTAGAAGACACCAAATTTACTTAGTGACATTAACAGAAAACATTTTTAAAGTAGAAGGAATACTTCTTCATTATTGGCCCACGTTTCAGAGGCAGAACATATTTAGTATTTGATTTTTTATTGTGTTATTTAGTCTTAAATTCAATCACTATGCCTTTTTATTTTTTTCAAAATTGTGCTTGTGGCCAGGATGGTAAAAAAATAAGGTATTTAATCTGAGTTCCTTGAGGGTTAAGAGTTTTATATTATTCATCATTGTATCTCCAGAACCTAGGATGCAGGAGGTGATGATGAACTGTCATCCTTTGAAGAACTACAAGCTCACAAAGAGCCCAGAGCCATCAGCCCTTGCATGCTAAGCTGCACGCAGCAAGAAGGCATGAGCTGAGCCCAGTTTACTGGACTCTGATTCAAAAGTTGGCATGATCCGGGCACTTAGGTCTCCTGAATCGTTTTTCATCAAGGTCCCAATGAGATGTGTAACTATCCACTTAGAGAGATACGGCATCAAAACATTAGGAGACAGAAAGGGTCAAAACCTAAAAGCCTGGAAGGTACAACGTCTTAAAATAGTTTTCTTCTTTCTCCGGCGTCAGTTCCACTCTCGATACACCTCATAATGCTACTTGTGAGAATGATTTAGGAAAACTAAGACTACAGACCCTTATTTTTTAAGTTATGTCCAATACCTCGCACAAAGTCCATCACCTACCAGGCTTTTAATAAATTTTGTAAATAACAAAGTGTGGAGGTGAATGAAAATATATGAATAGAGTGCTCCAGTGGTAAATGGATTTTCATGGTTGGTGGGAACACATATCTAAACATTTTGTTCTTCTAACAGAAAAGTAGCACTTCTCCAGGACTGATTTGTTCCTAACTTTTGCTCTTTAGAATACCGAAAGAAACTAGAAAGGGTAGACTTTATTAACATAATTAATAGCCATAAGGCGCAATGCACCCCATCGTACTTGTCATGATCGGGGACCGTGGATCTCTTGCAAATACCATCCTATGCTGGGGGAGCTGGGCAATTAAACACAATGAGCAAAAGCAGTAGGTGAACAAGCAAAAAGAAGCTATGAGAGGCAAACTTTTCCAAGTGACTTAGTATAACGATGAGATCATGCAGGATGATGACATAAAAATTATCTTTATCTTACACTCCTTAAAAACGAAAACTGAACCAAGATTACTCTGGAGTCATGGGAAAGCCCTGTGTTATCAAAGGAAAAGAGGTGCAAACAGCGATGCAGCAGCTATTTTAAAGTATCCACCCTGTTGATCTTTTAGTCCTCCTAATCCATGATCTATTTTCAGTTAAAAATCATTAATGTCCAGCATATAAGAACCTAGACACAGGACAAAAAGCACATATTTTTTTTCCTATGGGGCGGTAACCAGATGTCAATAGCTGCAGCTGTGACTGTATAATTACCTGTTTGCATTAACGTAGACCACAGTTTAGATTTAATAGGTCAGATGACAATGCAGCAAAATGCATTTAGCCTATGATTACCCCTTTTCAAACATTCTCTCACTCGCAACTTCGACCCTGGGAACATAGCAGGCACAGACTTAGGTCAATAAGAAACACTGGCCAGCACAATAGGCCTTGCCTCAAACAGCGCTGTTGACAGACACCAGCACAAAGGAAATGAATAGAGTCCCCCTCAGTTCTCACACAGAGCGAAGAATGACTCAGTGTACTGCCGCTTTGGTGCTCTGTTTGTAAAGTGTATACAGCTTTTGTCCTCAGCCACTGTTCACAGCTCAATGGGGGCTAAAGAGCCGAGGAAGTGAAGGCGGAAGAATGCTCCGCGCTCTTCCCTGTGGCCAGCAGTTGTATCCATAGGCACATGACAGGTCAAGTGAGAACGGGAAAGTCACTAGATACAACTCCTCCTCTCCCAGCTTACATGAGTAAAGTGATTTCTGAGTTAAAATACAAAGGAGGCATTATTTAGCGTGTCTAGAATGATTACCATTAATTTGATACTAATACAGTTTATTGATCAAATTATTGGTTGCTTTCTCTTTTCTATCGTATTTATTTTTCAAAGGCTTACATTAAGTGCAGAGAGACATCAGGACTGGTTTGAAGTAGGGATATAAGTAATGGTGGTCAGGACTCAACAAAGACCATTGGAATACGGCCAGGAAGCAGGTGAAAAGGCAAGATCCAGGCAGCGTGTGCACAGCATTAGCAAGGCTGGCAGGGACAGTTCACTCCCTGTGTATATTAACATCATACTGCCCCACGTTCATACACATCCCCCTTTATGCCTACTTCCCAAGTAATGGGGGTATAGCAACAAAGAACCAAACCCAGCGATAAAACAGAATTCTAAGGCAATTCAGTGGAGACTATGAACAGACAGCTTCTGTAAGGCTTACGACTAGTCAGCTTGGCCAGTAGGCCAAGAAAACCTAGCTGGCTAAAGCAAGGGATAAGCTCCAGTGCTGAAAGAAACGTCATTGCCCTAAGCTAAAACATGCTGGCAGAACTGCATCTGTATTTATGTGTACATGTTTTGGAATAAGAGTGTTCACATCCCAGCCCTGCCAATTACTAGCTGTGTGACTGTGACTTTGTATAACCCCTCCATATTTTACTATCTGCATTTGTAAAATGGGATGCTGATCCATTTCTTTATTCAAACAGTATTATTGAGATAATAACAGTACCCATTTTACTGGTTACTGAGAAGATAACTTGATACATGCGAGATACTTAGAAGAGGACCTGTTACCATGTAAACATCCAATAAATATTGCCTATAATGAGCATTAGCCCCAATTGCTATTAGTACCGCTGTGGCAATTTTACAACTACTACTAACACTGCAAATACCGCCACTGCTCCCATAGTGAGGTAACTGCTATATTTATGACTCTACAGGAAAATTCTTACCAGTGATTGAGATCACTGAGCCTTGAGTCCCTGAGGATATCCCCTTCACACAGAGGTTGTTTTTAGTTGTCTCTAGTAAATAGATAAATTCAAGCTTTAAGGATGCTATATATGTAAGATATACATAATGCACAAACCTATTAAAACTTTAAAAAATGTATATAATTAGAATTTTCCCCCAAATCTACATCAGTGTACAGCCTGATGTTTATTCCAAGAGGAGAAAACGACAGCAAACATTGTTTGCTATTCCACAAGCAAGATATTCTTCTAAGAGATTTATCTAAGATACTGTTATTTTTACAGTGAAGAAACTGAAGGACAGAGCATTGAGTAACTCACATTGTTATAAACAAACCAAGGCAATGTGACTTCTGATCTTATGTTCATAAACACTAGACTATACTGTCTCATTAATATTCTTAAGAGAGCCTCTCTAACAACCTGCTAAGTAGTACTATCATTATTTTTACAGTTAGCAAAGAAGTCACTTTCTTAAAAGGTTCTGGCATAGAGTCAAACCATATATCCACAGTAGCCTCATAAATAATAATATACTGTAAATTAGAATATGCTTAAGATATATCCTTTTATCATTTCTGAAAAACAGGCAGTTGCTAACCACAGCTAGGCTAGTAGAAGTCAAAAGTGAAATGCTTTGTTTTCATAATTCTTTATCACCATACAACCATAGTTTCATGCTTATGAAACTTATATGTTAATTTCATGCATATGAAACTTATATGTTTAATCTTATATGTTAATTATATCTGCAATGATTCTGAGAATGCAAAGTAGTTAATTGATGAAAAAATTACTTCAAGGATCAATGCTTTAAGTATATAAGTGATCACTTAAAAGAAAACAAAGTCCCCCATTTCAATAACTCTGAGAATGCCTCCCCATGTTTAAATCTCTCACAGTACTGGTCAACGGAACATCAATATAAAGCAAGAACCATGTTAGAAGTTGAAGTAAAATTTTCCACTTATTTAAAAGTTCATTCTGTATGGCTGTGATTTAATTTATTCTTTAAAATCTAAACCTGTAAATATATGCAAGTATTCATGAATGGTCTTGGTCACAATTAAATTACAAATAAATGTAACGAACTTCCATATCCAGCAGTATGTTACATCGAGTAAACTGACCAAAGTTTTTGCTAAAAAGAAACAAACATAGTGGTTAAAATACCAAAAACATTTTCTTTAATTGTATCATTGAGTCAGTAATTTAGAATGGATTATAGAAAGGCAGAAAACGAAAAAAGAGCTGGAACTCAAAAAATAAACAGACCACTGAAATCAGATTTTGTAAAACTCGAGCTTATTTTAACATTTCTATAGTACAAAGGGCCACTACATAATAAAAAAGGAGAAAATTACCTAGAAGACAGGAAAATTCTAAACTTATATGAAAGTGGCAAAACAGCCTCATTATAAGCTATAAAAAATAAAAGAATCACCATCAAAACTGTTTTATAAATGGAACAGTTACAGAAGTTGACCAGATACCGAACTCAGAAAGTTTTAATACATTTCAAAAATTGGTGTTATTTCTATGATCACAATTATGCTAAAAATTAATAAAAAATTCCCACTTGCTTGGAAATTTAAAACACATTTGACTCAGACTCTTCAATACCCAAAAAACAATCCAGTGAAGAAATGGGCAAAAGTCATGAATAGACACTTTTCCAAAGAAGACATCCAGATGGCTAACAGACACATTAAAAGATGCTCAACATCACTTATCATCAGGGAAATACAAATCAAAACCACAATGAGATACCGCCTCACACCTGTCTGAATGGTTAAAATTAACAACTCAGGAAACAACAGATGTTGGCAAGGATGTGAAGAAAGGGGGATACTTTTGCACTGCTGGTGGGAATGCAAACTGGGACAGCCACTCTGGTGAACAGCATGGAGTTTCCACAAAAAGTTAAAAACAGAATTACCCTACGACCCAGTAATTGCACTCCTAGGTATTTATCCAAAGGATACAAAAATGCTGATTTGAAGAGGCACATGCACCCCAATGTTTATAGCAGCACTATCAACAACGGCCAATTAATGGAAAGAGCCCAAATGTCCATTGACTGATGAATGGATAAAGAAGATATACATGTGTGTGTGTGTGTGTGTGCGTGTGCATGTGCGTATATGATGGAATATTACTCAGCAATCAAAAAGAATGAAATCTTGCATTTGCAACAGCGTGGATGGAACCAGAATGCATTATGCTAAGCAAAGTAAGTCAGAGAAAGACAAATATATGATTGATTTCACTCATATGTGGAATTTAAGAAACACAACAGATGAACATAAGGGAAGTGAAGGAAAAATAAGATAAAAACAAAGAGGGAGGCAAACCATAAAAGACTCTTAAATACAGAGAACGAACTGAGGGTTGCTGGAGGGGTGTTGTGTGGGGGGATGGGCTAAGTGGGTGATGGGCATTAAGGAGGGTACTTGTTGGGATGAACACTGGGTGTTATATGTAAATGATGAATCACTAAATTACACTTCTGAAACCATTATTATACTATATGTTATTTAAATTAAATTTAATTAAAAAATACATTTGACTCATGAGTCAAAAAAGAAATAATGGAATTTAGAAAATAACATGAAAAAGTAGATGAAAACTATGTAAGTTAGCAAATTTGCTCAATTGTACTATATAAACTGTATACTAGTAAAGCACTTTGATGTCTTGTGAGGTAATTTATTTAACAGCTTGCAGTTTGTCTGGCTTTAGTTCTCTTACTGCCTAAAAAGAATACTTGGTTAGCACAGTATAATCATGTATGATATACATAAAAATGTGACCAATATTTTTTCATTACAATCAATTCTTTTTTTAATGCTTGTTTATTTATTTAGAGGCAGAGAGGCAGAGAAAGAGGGAGGGAGAGAGAGGGAGAGAGAGAGAGAGAGAGAGAGAGAGAGAGACCGACCCCCAAGCAGGCTCTGTGCAATCAGTGCAGAACCCGACACAGGGCTCAAACCCACAAACTGTGAGATCAGAACCTGAGTCGAGGTGGACACTCAACAGACTGAGCAACCCAGGTGCCCCTATCTTACTTTCTATCTGTTAAGAGCCTTCATCAACTGGGCTATCCCGAAGTATAATCTGTGTAAGTGTGACACCTTAACACTTTCTATCTTGAAGGTATACATGGCTTCTTTTACTCCAACGTACATACGCTTTTCTAAAAATTGCTGAGCAATTGCAAAGAGGCATTTAAAAGCAATCTTGGGGCGCCTGGGTGGCTCAGTTGGTTAAGTGTCGGACTTCAGCTCAGGTCATGGTATCGTGGTTTTTTAATTCAAGCCGCACAGCAGGCTCTGTGCTGACAGCACAGAATCTTGCTGTCCCCTCAAAATTCCTATGTTAAATCTTAATGCCCAAAGGTGATGGCAGGAGGAGGTGGCCTTTGGGAGGTGATTAGGTCACGAGTATAGAACCTCAAGAAGGGGATCACTGACCTTATAAAAGAAACCCCAGAGAGCTCCCTTGCCCCTCCGGCCACGTGAGAATACAGCACATCCACAGCTGTCTCTCGACCAGGAAGTGGGCCGTCACAACACCAGCCCTGCCACGCGCCTAGACCGAGAGACTTCCCTGGCTCCAGAGCTAGGAGAGAGAAAGTGTTTGTTGTTTAAGCTACCCAGTCCGTGGTATTTTTGTTAGCGTAATCCATTTTCTCTATCTTCATGAACTGGTTACAATACTTGGCAAGAATCATTTGAAAATAAGAAGGTAAACAAACAGAACAATTCAGAACCCTGAATTAAGTTTTAGAGACACAGCAGATATTTACCTGAATTTAAAAATGTGTGTTGGCGTGCACACCACTGCATTTCACACTCTAAAGTACTAATTCTAAAGTTCAATCCAAACACGTACACTGGACTGAAAATATGAAGGCCTGACCTGTATTTTGAAGCAATGATTCCAAGTGCATTGTCTAAAGGCTAAATACTTTTCAAAAATGATAGATGGGCCTTGTATGTCTGATAGCACATCCTGGTGCATCAAAAGATAGCACATCAAAAGATAGCACACCTTTTGACAACAGCCAAGAAGGAAAATGAGAGCAGGAAGTATTGGTGTGTGGATAGACTCTGGACTCCCAGAGACAGAAATTAATTTAAATGAGCTCAAGAGACAGAGAGAGAAAATGAATTCATTAGAAGGATACATGAGTAAGATTTGAGAAGCGCTGGGCCCAGAAACTGAGAAGTCACGAGATACTTGGACATCTCTCTCCTGATTGTCACCTCTCTTTGCTCCGCATGTCTGTGTCATTCTTTCTTTGAACCAGCTTTCTCTGTCTTCCAGTCTGCATGGCATGCTCATGCCCTTGATTTTACATGGTAAAGGCCCACCTGTGAGAAGACTAATTATCCTTCTCTTATAGTCAATTCCAAACTCCAGGGGATAAAACTCGGATTGGCGCCAGCTTGGGGTACCTACTCCGTCTAATTCAGATGGAAAAGGCCACATGGTTTCAACATGGTTGCCCACAGACCACTGGTTGGGTGGTCAGGGGTAGTTAAAAGAGCTGTTATATATACTGAAAACTGCAAAAGACACTCAGCAGGAGCAAGAAACAAGTGTCGTGCCCCAAGATGCTGCCAATTCTTCCTCTCTACATTTGGCTAGGACAGAGAGATTCTTCTGAAAGAACTGATAAACCACTTCTCCCTGGAGCCTTTACTAAATATCTTTTTTATTTCCTATACTAAACGTTGGGCCTCGCTTCAATTCATATACGTTGACACATATTATTTATAATGTTGTGACTCAGCAGATTCAAATAAGCAAAAGTTAGTGCGGCAAAATGATTTTGCTCGTCTGTCAGGTAAAGAACGGCTAACCACCCATTTGCTCTTTAAATTCAGTCTTTAAATCTTAACATTATCCTTTATCTCTTTTTTATCTTTCCTGCTTGTTTATTATGGATTCTTACTCTGAAATACCTTATCTGTCCCCTCAATTCTATCAACAATACCATAATCTTAATTCAAGATCTTATTCTCTTTTGAATTTTTAGGATAGCTTCCTCATTGATCTTGCTGCTCCTAAACCTCCAGCAGATATTGTACTAGCTTCAATAACTTCCATTCTAAAGCAAAATTCTGTCCTTGTCACATCCCTGTTTAAGTCTCTTCTGGTTTCTCACAGCCTTCAGCAGAGCTCCCAAGCATGCCTGTCCATCAGAGCCCCCTAGACTCCTAGCCCTCATCCTAAACTTTCTCCGTCAGAGCGTCCTGGGGTGAGGCTTAGGAATTTGCCTTTTTAACAAACTCCCCACTTGACTCTGAGTTAACCAGCCCAGCATCAATCTGGGTTATGAAACTGCTCTATAATATAAAGTCCAGCCCCTGAATATAACAAAAGTCAGTTCACAATCTGATTCCAACCTATCCCCTTCTCTTCTTGTCCCCTGCAACTCGCCCTTCTCAACCTTCCTCAAGGAACACAACTTTCACACTGCTGGCTATCCACATATCTGCCTTCTTCTCTACTTTGGGAACTTCTACTCATTCTTTAGGAATCAGTTCAAATGTGACCTCCTCTGTGAAGCTTTCTTGGACTGCCTCTAGTATTTATTTATTCTTGATTATAGAGGATTAAAAGGAAGTCGTGTGGCGGGTAAGGGTACAGGCTCTACAACCAGACTGCAAAGGTCTGAATCCAGGCTCTGCAAATTACTAATGAGTAAGTTGAGTAACACGTAGCCTGGGACAAGCTATTCAACCTCTCTGTGCCTTCAGTGCCCTCACTGTAAAACAAGAATAAAAATAGCGTGTGTCCAACATAATTGTGAGGGTCTTAATGGAATTAACACATGTAAAGCATTTGCCTGGATTGTAGCAATTGGTCATTATATACTAGCTTCTTGTTTAGAAGTTATTCCTATCTCTTAAACGATAAACCAGCCTTTTATATTAAGCCAATCAATTTAAGATTTTTCTTTCTTGGCTGTGGTACAAAACCAAGAGAAAAAAAGTAATTTACACATAAGTTTCAATATAACTTCTTTTATTTACTTCTCAAAAGATGACTAAGGATGATGTACTAAATCTATTTAAGAAAATAAAGTTATTTATATGGAAGGACTGTCTTTTATAGTCATTCACTAGGGAGGCAGAAACAACTTGGGAATCTTAGATACCTATTTGAATTTCAAAAAAGAAAGGAAGTAGTGAGTCTAGCTTTGGGCCATTATTTTCCAAATGTATAGAAAAAGAACTGAAAAATCTGGAATGGAGTCTCACAGAACAAAATTTCCATTACTTATAAAACCAGACTTTTAGCCAAAAACATATTTCAAGAAATCCTGTAGTTTTCAAAATAACTAGAAACAGTACAAAAACTTTGTATTAAGCCTTTTTCTTTGATTGCAAAGGTAATATTTGACATGGAAAGGACAGAGTGACAGGAAAACTTGCTTGTCTGCAATAAAAGAAAAACAAATCACAGTTATGCAAGGTGAGAAGTAAAGAGGAAAGCTAATTTTGTGCTTGGACGCAACATGAGCATCTTCTGTAATGTTACATCACTACTAGAAGCATTCCTACCTATTTTTCTTATTCTGCCTCCAACATATCAGTTACCAAGAAACAGCAGAAACAAACTAGAGTGAAATGAGCTCTTCTGCACAACCCATTCATTCCTCCAATAAATATTTACCAAGCGCCTACTATCATACATGCTTGCATACAGCAGTAAACAAAAGAGCCAGGCGTGTGCGAGGCATTCCTATGCTGCTCATCTTGGGAACAACCTCTATCTTGACCCAAGGTCAGCAACACTGCATACCCTTTTACGCTGCTGTAAGGAACAGAGGGGTCCACCTCTAAATCATCACCATTTGTGACTCCAGAAGAGAAAACCCATCATGCTCCCAGACCTCCAGATCATGGGTTTTCACCTAAGTTTATGGGTCTCTACAGGTTAATGGGTGTGTTGGGGGAATCTGTGAACCCCCCAAGATTAAATGTAAAATGTGTGTTTGTACATTCATGTATAAATCTTCGTAGACAATGTGCCTCAATGCTCTCTCAAGTGGGCCCATTACCTCAAAAAGCATGCACAAAAGCTCTAGGTGTAGGAAAATCCCTGACATCTGTCCTGCCGAAAAGGCTGCCGCCATACAGCAACATGGAGAACACTTGGCAAATTCCTCCTCTGACATTTTATAGAACAATGTTCAACAATGTTACCATTGACAAGTTGTGTTTGCTCCTCTAATTTCTGTCCTTCGATGTTTTGAGTACCAACAATCTAGTCAGTCTCTTAGGCAAAGACTTCTTCCAAAGAAACTGTTTACAGAACTTGGGCTCCAGCAACTCTTGCAATATAATCCTTGTGTATAACTAAACCACAGAAAAATAACTCCTTAATTTGTGGTTAGAATAACCACTGCAGAACAACCTATAGTGGGTGGCATGAAACTATCACAATTATAAAGTAACCAAGCAAATAATATACCATGTCTATAACAGATAAAATGTTATAAATCCAAAACATACATTGCTATAAATAAAGTCTGTGGTTATTTGCTGAGATACTCTGACTAACATTGCAGCACCAAGGGCTACTCTTAACATGTTTTACAAAGAAGTCACTCAAGCTATTACACAGTAGACTCAGTGGCACCACATGTATTGTTTGGGCTAAAAAATGAGGTAAACTGCACTGTATAGTAATGTTGGGAAAATGCTGCCTTTAATATAAACAAACAATGGACTTTCCTTTAGGAGCTATGATAAGAGAGAGGAGGACAACAGGATTAGTCCTACAAAATCAGCATGGCTACAATTTGGGAAAACCCTGAATAAGAGCAATCAGTGTGTGGAAGAGCATATTTGTTAGCCGTTATAATCAGATCATTTCCCCCCAAATTAAAATCAGAGCTTTTGGAGCTGGGAGGGCTCTAAAAATCAATGAGAGAATAGGACTAAGAACCACAGAGGGTGCACGACTTGCTCAGGTTCACAAAGCAGAACAAAGAAACGACGACTTTTGACTCCTTTACGTGGCCATTCTTACACTGAAGAGTTCTTTTTTGACTTCCCAGTTTTCCCCCCTCTTTCTTTTTTTTTTTTTTTTTTTTTTTTTTTTAAGTAATCTCTAGGCCCAATATAGTGCTTGAATTCATGACCCTGAAATCAAGAGTCACATGCTCTACTAACTGAGCTAGCCAGGAACCCCCAAAAGTTCTTTCTAAATAAATTAAAATTATATTAAAATATAATTAAATTTTTTTTTAAATTAAACTATAATTCACCATACACTTCACCCATTTAAAGTAAGCACTTCAATGGCTTTAAGTATACTCACTAAAGAGCCATGCATCCAATATCACAATGGATTTTTTAACATTTCATTGCTCCAAAAAGAAACTCAGTATCTCTTAGTTATCACTCCCTTAAGGCCCTCTCCTCATCCTCCCACACCGAAGCACAACTAATCAACTAATTTCTGCCTCTATAAATTTGACTATTCTGGACATTTCAAATACATGAAATCATGCAATATGTGGTCCTTTAGACTGGCTTCTTTTACTTGCCATAATGTTTTCAAGGTTCAGCCATGTCATGTTGTGATATACCAGTACTTCATTACTTTTTATGACTCAACAGTACTCTATCGTATGGATCCATCCATATATATCAGTTCATCAGTTGGTAGACATTTGAGTTGTTTCTGCCTTCTGGCTATTATGAATAAATCTGTTTCATTTCTTTTGTTATATCCCTAGGAGTAGAAAGGATGGGCCATATGGTAACTCTGTTTAAGTATTTAAGGAACTACCAAACTATTTTCCAAAGTGGCCAAAGCATTTTACATTCCCACCACTCAAAAAGTTCTTGCTTTTATTTAAAATTTTTTATGTTTGTTTGTTTATTTATTTATTTATTTATTTGAGAGAGAGAGAGAGAGAGAGAGAGAGAGAGAGCGCCAGCGAGCATGTGAGCAGGAGAGGGGCAGAGAGAAAGAGGGAGACACAGACTCCAAAGCAGATCCAGGCTCTGAGCTGTCAGCACAGAGCTTGACATGGAGCTCGAACCCACAAGCTGTGAGATCATGACCTGAGCTGAAGTCGACCACTTAACCAACTGAGCCACCCAGGCGCCCCAAAAAGTTATTGCTTTTAGAATCATTAACAGAGGAACCTACCTGGCTCAGTCAGTAGAGCATGCAACTCTGCATCTTGGGGTTTTAAGTGTAAGCCCCACACTGGGTGTAGAGGTTACTTAAAACAAAACCTTAAAAAAAATCATAACAATTAATCATATCATAAATATAAACTCCTTATTTTTTGCTAAGAGGTTACTGAATAAAAAACCCAAGTATTGATAAATATGTTTTCTAAAAACCACACACTACTAGTATATGAAATTCAGATGCAGAGTTCAGAACGCACAAAGATAGCTTTAAAAGGGTTACCATGTAGTAAATATTCCCTTTATTATTTAAGCCATATGAAAATATTACACATGGGCTACAAATATATGTCAAACATTCTAAAATGTTGGAAAATCTTAAGTATGAACAAAAAAGAAAAGATTAAATTTTCTCAAAACTGAATTAGAATTTATCTAATTAGGTGATATCTATATACTTTCATTCACTAGAAGGAAAGAAAAAACGATTTTTTAGAGGAAAAGTGGATGGGTATTCAACAGGGCAGAGAAAATGCAGTATGCTGCTTTGGAAAAGAAAATGAAAGCTAGCTTCTACAACTATTTTGTAAAGATAACAGTTATTGTCCCAGTGGGTTTGTGGTAAGCAATCTGGGAGCAATTTTAAACTCTGCTGTAAACTATACATTCTGAACAGTAAGGGGCTTTGCTTCTATCTACTGTGCTTCTGGGAGGCAAGGGCAAGTTAACATCTATAAGTACAAAGTGTGAAGCAGAGACTGGAAAAATTTGGCCAAGCATCACTAACCCCCATAGGTGTTTCTGCCAAGCACCGTCCAGAACTTTGGTAATAGCAGGAGGTAGATGAATGGCCATGAGGAAGGGTGACTAAAAGCAGAAAGAGAGGGTGAAGATCCTCAGAAGAGACAGGCAGCTGGTACACAGAAGTCTGAACTTTTCATCACATTCCAGGACCTGCCATTTTGTCCTTTCTTGTTGGTAGTGGTTACAATTTTCCATAGTTGCCTTGGCCTCACCATTACAATCTCTGGACAATGGTGGCTAACAAAGTAAGAAACAATTTATATCACAACCCAGCTCCCTCATAAAGATCCCTTTCCACACACATATTCACACAACTGAAGTAAGTTTCCCAAAAGCAATAACTAGTTTTAATCTGTATAGTGCGTTCTCATATTTCCTAATCTATTTTACTTAAAAAAAAAAAAGAGAGAGAGAGAATGACCCAATACATGTAATATACAGCTTATCAAGGACATTATCTCAAAATAAACAAAAAAAGATAATAATGTTTCCCGCACTATACAAAAATTTGCCTTAAACCACTTCACTTTTACCAAAGACCTACATTAATACCTGTTTTCACTAACCAAAAGCAATCCAAAGATTTCCAGTTTATGAAATGGTAATTGCCTCTTCACTTAATGCCATTTCAGCATACAAAAGTTTTCAAAGAAACAATCTACCTTCAGGTAGCAGGGAGAAAAATGTAATACAATCAAAACTAAACTGGCATATGGGCAGGCAATGACAATTATGTCACAAGTGTCACCTGCCCAAACAGTGATTTCAAGGAGGTAAGGGAGATTAAAATGCAAAGAAATGTGGGTCTTAGGAACAATGAAAGAAGGTTCAGTGAATATTTGCAATTATTATGGTGAGGGGCTCGGGGGTAGATGAGTTATTACAAAATAAATTTCAAATGGTTTAAAGTAAGTTAAAACTGAAATATAAAACTATAAAATACTAGAAGGAAACATATGCCAATATTTCCATGGAGGCAATGGTCCAAGTATGACAACCAAATCAGAAACTATAAAAGAAAAAATATATAAAATATATGCTAAAAGAAAAATTTTCTACGGCAAAAGTAATGAACAATAAACTGAAAGTAAACAGTTTCAATCATTTTGAAAAAGGGTATAAAGTGATAAAGTGATTAATAAAAAATATTAATGATCAACTGGAATGAACTAATGAAACCAGAATATAAAATTCATGTCAGAATTAAATAAATGGCAACATGTTCATCAGTGCCTCAAAAATGCAAATTAAAACAATGACATATGGGGGCATGTGGGTGGCTCAGTCAGTTAAGTGTCCAACTTCAGCTCAGGTCATGATCTCACAGTCCATGAGTTCGAGCCCCATATCGGGCTCTGTGCCGACAGCTCAGAGCCTGGAGGCTGCTTCACATTCTGTGTCTCCCTCTCTCTCTGCTCCTTCCTGCTTGCACTCTCTCTCTCTCTCAAATATAAACATTAAAAAAATTTATAGAAAATAAAACAATGATATAACATTAGATTGACAAACATGAAAAATAAACTAGCACCTAGTATTAAAAAGAGAAATACTTTGTGGCAAATTGGAAATACGCATAAATTTTTAAATAATATACATCCTTTCTAGTTCTCTACTCCAAAGAATTTAATAAAAAAAAAAAAAATCAGATGATCATCCCAAGATTTACAAACAGAATTGTCACTGAAATGTTGTTTATGAAAATAGAGAACACTGGAAAAAACATCAATATATATCCATAGGGGACTACTTAAATAAGTTATAGTAATGGAATCCTATGTAGTCTTCAACACTTTTGTTTATGACATTAATTACAGATCTACTGGGAGGAAAGTAGTTATAAGATAGTATTCAAAAATAAGATTTTTTTTTTTTAATTTTTTTTTTTTTCAACGTTTATTTATTTTTGGGACAGAGAGAGACAGAGCATGAACGGGGGAGGGGCAGAGAGAGAGGGAGACACAGAATCGGAAACAGGCTCCAGGCTCTGAGCCATCAGCCCAGAGCCCGACGCGGGGCTCGAACTCACGGACCGCGAGATCGTGACCTGGCTGAAGCCGGACGCTTAACCGACTGCGCCACCCAGGCGCCCCCAAAAATAAGATTTTTGTTCTTACTCAACACATCTCCAGAGGCAAGGGAAACAAAAGCAAAAATGAACTACTGGGACCTCATCAAAATAAAAAGCTTCTGCACAGTGAAGGAAACAATCAGCAAAACTAAAGGCAACCGACAGAATGGGAGAAGATATTTGCAAATGACATATCAGATAAAGGGTTTGTATCCAAAATCTATAAAGAACCATCAAACTCAACACCCAAAAAACAAATAATCCAGTGAAGAAATGGTCAAAAGACATGAATAGACACTTCTCCAAAGAAGACATCCAGATGGCCAACTGACACATGAAAAAATGCTCAACATCACTCATCATCAGGAAATACAAATCAAAACCACAATGAGATACCACCTTACACCTGTCAGAATGGCTAACATTAACAACTCAGGCAACAACAGATGTTGGCGAGGATGCAGAGACAGAGGATCTCTTTTGCATTGTTGGTGGCAATGCAAGCTGGTGCAGCCACTCTGGAAAACAGTAGGGAGGTTCCTCAAAAAACTAAAAATAGAATTACCCTACGACCCAGCAATTGCACTACTAGGCATTTATCCACAGGACCCAGGTGTGCTGTTTCAAAGGGACACGTGCACCCCCATGTTTATAGCAGCACTATCAACAATAGCCAAAGTATGGAAAGAGCCCAAATGTCCATCGATGGATGAATGGATAAAGAAAATGTGGTATATATATACAATGGAGTATTACTCAGCAATCAAAAAGAATGAAATCTTGCCATTTGCAACGATGTGGATGGAACTGGAGGGTATTATGCTATGTGAAATGAGTCAGAGAAAGACAAAAATCATATGACTTCACTCATATGAGGACTTTAAGAGACAAAACAGATGAACATAAGGGAAGGGACAGAAAAGTAATATAAAAACAGGGAGGGGGACAAAACAGACGAGACTCATAAATATGGAGAACAAACTGAGGGTTGCTGGAGGGGTTGTGGGGGAGGGATGGGCTAAATGGGTAAGAGGCATTAAGGAATCCACTCCTGAAATCATTGCTTCACTATATACTAATTTGGATGCAAATTTTAAAAAATAAAAAATAAATTATATAAAAAAAATATGGAGAACAAACTGAGGGTTACGGAAGGGGTTGTGGGAGGGGGGATGGGCTGAATGGGTAAGGGATACTCAGGAATCTACTCTTGAAATCATTGTTGCACTATATGTTAATTTGGATGTAAATTTACAAAAATAAAAAATAAAATAAGTTAAAAAAATAAGATTTTTGTTAGGAACTTTTTTTACACATATATTTAAATGTTTTCACAAGGTGATCTTTGTTTTCTTCCATTAATTTATCTTAATTTGTATTTTACAATAAGCCTCAATTACTTCCATAATAAAACAGTATTTTTTTAAGCGTATTTATTTATTTTGAGAGAGAGTGGGAGAGGGGCAGAGACAGAGAAAATCCCAAGCAGGTTCTGCACTGTCAGCATGCTATGTGAGATCATGACCTGAGCTGAAATCAAGAGTCAAGTCACTTAAACGACAGAGTCACCCAGGTGCCCATAAAAAAGTATTTTTAAAATAAAAGATGAGCAATATATTAAATCAAGCTCATATACCCTTACCAGGAAGACACTATAATCCCAACAGATAAATAAGCTAAGTAAAGAAACTGACAATTTACCAAAAAATACTATTAATAAACATAAAATGCTCAATCTATTCACATAAGACTGAAAAATACCAAAACCCTTCATCCTAGTTATTCCACTTAATCCTTCATAAAAAGATAATCCTAGGGACACCTGGGTGGCTCAGTCACTAAACATCCGACTTCAGCTCAGGTCATGATCTTACAGTTCATGGGTTTGAGCCCCACATCCGGCTCTGTGCTGACAGCTCAGAGCCTGGAACCTGCTGTGGATTCTGTCTCTCTCTCTCTGCCCCTCACCTGCTCATGCTCTGTCTCTCAAAAAAATAAATGTTAAAAAAGAAAAAAGATAACCCTAGAAGTCTTATCCATGAAGATGTTCATAGCGGTGTCACTTATAAGAGATAAAAGAGAAGAGGCAACCTAAATATCTAATAAATAGAAACATTAAAAAAAACTGTGCTATATTCAGTGAGATATAAGGCATCTTTTGCAATGAAAAATGCTAGGCTATAAAACTGAGAAATTCATGACTTTGAATCATATAAAAGAGTATGATTAAAACCATATACAAACAAAACAAAAATCCATGTCTACATGTCTACATGACTGGAAGGACTGGTGGGCCTGTGAAGGTGTTTGTTTTAGAGTTTCAGTAGTAATTTTTTAATGGAGTTATAACTGACATATAACATATATTAGTCATATGACAGATATTAGTTTCAGGTATACAACATAACGATTCAATATATGTATATATTGCAAAATGATCACAAGAAGTCTAGTTAACATACATCAAAACACATGAAGTTTTAAATTTTTCCTACTTAGGGAATTTCCCATAGATTTTTTTATGAGAATGCATTACTCTTACAAATACAAACAAACAAAAAACTTAGTAACAGAAATACCAACATAATATATCTTTAGCAATTTGGCTTGGTCATTGAAGAATATTAGCTTTGACACTGTATAGTGATAAATATGTAGAATAAATATGCAAATAAGAGTTTCAATCTAGAATGAAGAAACTGGGGCACCCTGCTGGCTCAGGTGGTGGAGCATACAACTCTTGATCTACAGGTTGTGCGTTCAAGCCCCACATTGGTATAGAGATTGCTTAAAAATGAAATGAAATGAAATAAATAAGAAAATGAAGAAATCAACAGAATTAATTGGGTTTGGTTTGCTCAATAGCATATTTTTATAATAAACAAAAGAGCATACAGTAAAATTAGAACCTTGTATAAATTGAAACTGATGCATTTTCAGTAAGCCATAAAATTCTAATGTAAAAGAATATAGTATTTGATGATATTTACAATGATAAATGTATAAATACATTTTTAACTTCCCTTTTTCTTATAAAAATGCAACTAGAGGGGCGCCTGGGTGGCTCAGTCGGTTGAGCGTCCGACTTCGGCTCAGGTCATGATCTTGCGGTCCGTGAGTTCAAGCCCTGTGTCAGGCTCTGTGCTGATAGCTCAGAGCCTGGAGCCCGTTTCGGATTCTGTGTCTCCCTCTCTCTCTGACCCTCCCCTGTTCATGCTCTGTCTCTCCCTGTCTCAAAAATAAATAAACGTTAAAAAAAAATTAAAAAAAAATAAAATAAAATAAAAATGCAACTAGAAATATTTTGGTTAATTACCCAATTTAAAAACATGAACCTGAAAATAGAGCTATGCACACAGAAATGTAGATAGACCATATCAGGATGTTTTTTAGTTAAAAAGACATATTTTGAAATTCAGACTAGAAAGGTCAAAGGGAAAGAGTTCATCTGTTTTATCAGTCAATGACAGTTCATGGTTGACAATGGTGTGGCTGAATTCAGCTGAACTTAGATAAATATTAGTTGATAACATCTCCAGTAAAGTAATTCAGTAAAACAGAAATCAGAAAGTGTGGCCTAAGATAAACTATGACTTACACTTAATTATGTTTCTTAATTATTTCCCAAAACACTATTGCAACAAAACGTTGAAATGTAAAAAGCGATATGTAGAGGTATATTGTGTTTGATAAACATGCCATTTAAATATCTTAAAAGAAACAGAAAGATGTGTCCTAAGCGGACAGACTGCTCAGGATTTTGGCCTCGTGATGAGCTGTGGAACAGGTCAGGCTCCAATCCAAACTGCGGTATACTAGCTTACTTGACTCTGCCCAGATTTCACACTTCTCTAGGCCTCAGTCTCTTTGCCTACAAAATGTGGATAATGTTGCCTAGCTCAAAATGTGACTCCATCTTATCCCTTTTTCCTCTATAAAATTCAATGCCATTTACCTCAAATATGAACAAGACAGAATAAAACAGTAATAAGCTATGGTTATGTCTCTGAGGACTGAGTAGAGAATTTGAATTGTGACCTTAATTTCACCCGCTTTCACCCCACCCCCATCTCTGAAAAAACAAAACAAAAAAATAAATAAATATGCAGTTTCCAAGAATTGTGACATAATTTTATTTTCCAGAAAATGAATCAGTGGATAACCACCCCTTAGGAAATGAGCATAGAACAAACTCATTTACCATGAGCTAAACCATAATAATTAGAACGGAAAGAGACAAAAATGTATTACTTTAATTATGTACAATGGTTTTTTTTTCTATAGAAAGTTGAAAAATGTTATCAGAAATTCCCTGAAACAAACATATCTTAGTAGTCATTTCTAAGATAAAAAGCATTCAGTCACTAGTTTTTGTTTTGTTTTGTATTTTTATTTGAAGATAGGGAGAAACACATAACCTATAACCTCAAAATTCAGCCAGCCTAAAGACGTAAGTAATTTTTATTCTGAAAAATACAAAATTTTAAGAAGAAAAACTGTACCTATGTAGATGTTGGATAGTGTTTATTCAAAGTGTTTGTAATGTGGGTATATTGAGTTTTTGAGGGGCAGAATTGGAGAAATAGGCCTCTGGAGTGCAATACACCTACATCTGTACCTCAGTTCTGCCACTGAACAGGTGGAGCTCAGACAAAGGGGCAGAGCCCGCTGGCTAGGTAAGGGGAGAGTTATTCATTCCTCTTCTCCCCGGCAGCAGCACAGCACTATGAAAAGGCGAACTGCTTGTTTTCAGAGCCTTCCCTGCGGCTAGGGGAGGGGCCAATTTATACAGGTCTGATCAAAGAAAGGTTGGCTGAAGTCTGGAAGAGATTTCTAAAAAACTTTTGTTTTCCTGATAAAAAAGACAGAGAAGTTAACCAGGCCCACCCCATTCTTTTCCTTGTCTCGAATACAGATAAGTTATCCAGCAGCCTTACTGCACCCAAGACTCCAGAAGCAGGAAGCCGGTGCTAACATTGTCAACTGCTGAAGCAAGCCCCAAAGCCATCAACATCCAGAAATCTTACACAAGAAAAGTAAGTCTCTATACATTTAAACCACAAGTTGTCAGGTTTTCTGCTATGTGCAACTGACAGAAGTCCAAGTGATTTAGAAAGCCACTTAAGTTCTCTGAGGCTTACTTTCCTCATGTGTAATGTAGGCATAATGATAGTAAGATATGAATTATAGTATCTGATATGCAGAAAGCTTCAATAATGTCAGCTGCTGATGACTATGATGGTGATGATGATGATGATGACGACGACGATGACGATGGGGACAGCCTCATTTAGTTCTCACCAACCATTTGAGGCAAGTCCTATCAATATTCATCCATTTTAAAGACCAGGAAATTGAGACTCCAGTAAGTTAAGTAACTTGCCCAGATCACACAATTAATAAATAATACAGCCAGGATTCAAATGCAGGAATTCAGGGCCAATGAGCTTAAGCCACAATGATGCTTAAAAGTGACTGAACGCGGGGTGCCTGGGTGGCTCAGTTGGTTAAGCATCCAACTTCAGCTCAAGTCATGATCTCATGGTCTGCGAGTTCAAGTCCCGCCACAGGGCTCTGTGCTGACAACTCGGAGCCTGGGGCCTGCTTCAGATTCTGTGCCTCCCTCTCTCTCTGCCCCTCCCCCACTCACACTCTGTCTTTCTCTGTCTCTCAATAATGAATAAATGTTAAAAGTGACTAAACATAATAAGAGCTAACAGCTGATAATTATTGGTTATGATTATGACAATCTTAGACAACTATGAAGAACAGATAATCTCCTAATTTCCAATTCTGGAAAATAATAAATTCTCATTGAATTCAACGTTAGTTTTATTTTTCTTAACAGTTCTCATTACTTCTGCAAGAGGAATACTTAAACCTCTTCAACAAATGTAATTGTGTTCCTTTGTAACACCAATGGAAAATGAAGAACAGTACATCTCAACCAATAATCGCAACCCCCTACTGTGAGCTAAATGCTTTTATGACTCCTGTCTATCAAAAAGGTAAGCAATGAATATTTATGGTGAATTTATCAACTGCAAGGCGCTATGCCAGACACTTAAAAATTATTTTTGCCAAAAGATATGGCATATGTTTGTTTTCTTAAGGTGACTTAAGATTCCTTTGGAGGGAGAATTTCATTATAGTTCTAAAAATCAGGAACCATTACTAACTAATTTTACCATTGCTAACACACATAGAACTTATACCACCAATTAGCATATGTTAAGCTTTAATTCTGGAACATTTTCCTTCAAACTTCAGATGCTTCCTTCAGTAAAATAAATGAAACAAGAACTTAAAAAATTCATGATGGAGGCACAGCATTTGAAAAACAAGCTAAATTCAAAATTAAAGTTTCTAAACCAATTACATCCAGGAAACAGGCAGGCTAAAATATTTGCAATTGCAATTAAGGAAAAGATACTTAGTCTCTGGATTAGATTTTGAGATTTAAAGAGTTTATGGTTAGCTGTTAACTTTCAAGAACAGTTTGGCACACACCGTTCCAGTAAATAAAAAGTAAATGTAAAGTCCAAAGCAAAATGGATGGTGAATCAAACCAGAAGTTCTGAGGTAAGGTTAACTCAAGTAAAAATGCTGAGTCTCAGAATGTATACGCTCACAGCAATATATTTTCGAAGCCAAATAACTTCAAATCATATATATCCCCCACTGAAAGAGGTATAGTCCTCTCTACTATATACCATAACAAGTAATTGGTAACTCCATTTTCAAAAAAGTACTGTATATAAAGGAAAATGCTTTTAAGGAAAATACATCAAGGAAAGAGTTGTTTGCTTAATAAATTCAAAAATGACACAGTCAACAGCATACAATCCACATGAACATTATAATAAGCTCAATCAGTACTAATTAAGGATTTAATTATACCTATTTAATACTAATTTGCATTTTTTAAAAAAACACAAAGTATTCTATTTTAGGCCCAAAATTAAGGTTGTGAATTAAAACTTTAAAAGAAACCTAACTGTAGTATATTTATGGAAAAATTGCTGCTTAAAAATTAAAACAAGCTAAAAACAAAGCATCGTATTTTTAAGTATAGGACTATGTTGAACCTGAATGATTTCTAATTTACCCACAATTAAAATTTTTTAAAAAGGGATACATATAAGTGGAGACATTTATAAGGGTCATTTACAGGCATATAAAGTGTTTTTCAGTGATGATATAGAATTAGAACCAAGGCCTCTTACCCTCCACTCCCACGTTCTTCCTGATACTTGCCCTGCTTGACTTCCCTACACACGCCAAAAACTACTGTATCTCCTCTTTACCATGTTTCTCCTCTAAGATTTTATATAGCATTTTTAGAGAAATGCATAAAAAGAACAAGGAAGTCTTGAAGGCATATGACAGTTTCAGAAAAGGGAAGAGCCAACAGTGCTGAATACTACGAGCATTTGAGTCAACTGCTGGGCAGGTGCCCAGGTCACTGACAAATTTACAAGGGTGCTTTCAATTAGTAGGATGGTGAGGGCAGAGCCAGGCAGGCTGACCTGAGGAATGAATGGAATCTGGAAAACAAGGGCAATTTGGAGGTCGGGAGGAACAGAACCACAGTTTGAAGGAGAAACAAAGTAAAACCTTTTTTTTTTTCCCCTTAATTTATTTTGAGAGGGGAAGACAGAATCCCAAGCAGGCTCTGCACTGACAAAGTAAAACTCTCAAATTTTATCAAATTCTGTAGAAAAGATGATTTAAGGTTGGATAGGAAACCCAGGGGTATTAAGTTGAATCAGATATTCAACTTTTTTACTTAAAAAAAAAAAAAAGCAATTTCAGGGCGCCTGGACAGCTCAGTTGGTTAAGCATCCAGCTCTTGGTTTTGGTTCAAGTCATGATCTCACAGTTCATGGGGTCAAGTCCCGTGTTGGGCTCTGTGCTCAGAGCACAGAGCCTGCTTGGGATTCTGTCTCTCCCTCTCTCTCTCTCTCTGCCCCTCTGTGCTTGCTCTCTCTCAAAATAAATAAACTTAAAAAAATAGCAATTTCATATGGATTAAACTAATGTACGAATTTGATTTCAATAAAGAAGGAGGTAAGGTTATCTGCTAAGAAGTGAAGAAAGGAAAAAGAGGCACAAGAGTGAAGAAGATAAAGCAATAAGAAATTTACTAAAAATGAGTGAAAGAATTTTGAGAACTCTGGCCAAAGCTGAATGATATGAACCTGTAGTGAATATACCTCGAAGGTTATGCTACTTCTCTAGGATCTCACCTGTTACTGCTATATTCACATTCCACTTTTAGAAATAAAGCTATTTCAGTTCTAAAAGGATGCCTGAAACTGAACACTACAAGGTTTCTTCAAATCAGTCACTCTCCCTTAATGTGGCACAAACACAAATCTGCACTGATGCTGTTGCCTTTGTTTTTTGTTTTGTTTTTGCTGATAAAGGCAAAAGATATAGAAACTTATAGTCCAATATGAACTTGCTAATTCCAGATCCACTGTTACTCTACAGCCTAACTTTTCACAATTCCAATCCCACAAAGGCCAAATATCTACAGAAAATCACAACACGTTTAAAACAGAACTCCACGTCCTGCCCTATGAACAGCAGCTCTGCCCAACTTCTCTATTGCTGTGCCCTCTATTTTTCTAGCCACTAGGCTGGAAACCTCAAGTATCAGTCATTTCTGTGAACAGTCTTTTCCTGTCCTGTCTCTTCTCACTCTGGTCCAGCCCCTGCCTGAATTACTATGACAGTCTCAGAACTTCCCTTGCTGCATCCATTCCCTCTTACACCTCACTGCTAGTGTCATCACCCAAAAATACCATTTCCCAAATGCCACTCTGCTGTCTTTCCATTGTCATAAGTTTTTAGCCTGAAATTCAGAGTTTTCTATAAGGACCCTTGCCTGTCTAACAAAGCAAGTATTTCATTACTCCCTAAAACTTCAACCAAGCCATGGGCTCCTGACCACTGTGATGGTTTAAAAGTATATCCATATAAGTTGGACACAAGTCCCTCTAAAAGGTGGAAACTGGGGCGCCCAGGTGGCTCAATAGTTTCAGCATCCAACTTTGGCTCAGGTCATGATCTCGCAGCTCATGAGTTCGAGCCCCACATTGGGCTTTGTGCTGACAGCTCAGAGCCTGGAGCCTGCTTTGGATTCTGTGTCCCCCTCTCTCTGCCCCTTCCCTGCTCATGCTCTGTCTCTCTCTCTCAAAAATAAGTAAACATTTAAAAAAGATTTTTAAGGTGGAAACTAATTCCCTTCCCCTTGAGTGTAGGCTATGTTTAGTGACTTGCTTCTAATGAATAGAATAAGGCAGAAATGGCAATGCGTGACTAGGTTATAAGAGATATCACAACCACCTCAATCTGTCTTAAATTATACACTCTGAGGGAAGCGAACTACTATGTTGTGAAGACACTCAAGTAGCCCAGTGAAGAGGTCCATAAGATGAGAAACTGAAGCTTCCTGCCCACAGCCAACACTAACCTGCCATGTGAGGGAGCCACCCTGGAATCAAATCCTCCAGTCTCAGTCAAGCCTTCAGATGACTGTAGCCTTAGCCAATATCTTGTCTGAACTTCATGAGAAACCCTGAGCCACAACTGTTCAGCTAAAACACTCCTAGATTTCTGACCCACAGAAATTGTGTGAAATAATAAATTTTTATTGTTTTAAGCCACTAAGTTTGAGTATGATACACAGATACAGATAGCTACACAGATATGGATAGCTAACACAACCTCACCAAGCTCATTCTCAATTCTATGCCATTACTCATGGTGTTTCCCCAACAGATGTCTTCTTAATATCTATTTCCTAACACTCCTTCCCTTACCCTTCAGAATCTAGCTAAAGTTTCACCTCTTTGAGGAGGCCCTTTTTGTTTGTTTATGAAACCATTCCAAATTTCATTTCTCTTGCTTCTTCTTTGATTTCTATTTGACCACATCATTCATGTATTCCTCTATGTTACTGCGCTCTATGTATGCACCTTTCCTCCTAAAGACATCATACAGTTCACTTAAAGTTTATTTATTTTTGAGAGAGACACACAGCGTGAGCAGGGGAGGGGCAGAGAGAGAGGGAGGCACAGAATCTGAGGCAGGCTCCAGGCTCTGAGCTGTCAGCACAGAGCTCGTGGGCTCGAACCCACGAACCATGAGATGATGACCTGAGCCAAAGTTGGATGCTTAACCAATTGAGCCACCCAGGCGCCCCATCATACAGTTCATTTAAACTGCATTCAGCACACTACAATTAAAATAATCAATGAATATTTGCTGAAAAAACTAACAAATCATACACACAAACTCCCTGGAAGTGTATTTGATTGGTATGAAGTAATGGTTAACAATATGGAGTGACACTGTCTCAGGTCTGCTTACTTACTAGTTGCTACCCTGGAGCAAGTGACTTAAAAATCTCTGTAAGCCTTTGTTTCTTCAATGTTTTTGTTTGTTTGTTTTGTTTTGTTTCTGTGAAGATTCTAATAGTATCTACCATAGAGCAACAAAAAAATTGAAGAAAATAATATATGCAAAACTCTTAGCAAAGTGCCTAGCACAGCATGCTCAACAAATGTTAGCTATTATTGTTCTTATTATTAACCACAAATTACAGAATACATAGTGAAGTCCTGTCCCTGAGAGTCTCTAGATGTTATAAAGTGGCAATCTAAATTAATACAAAATTCAACAAACTAAAATAGAACTCACACTTTCTATTTAAGATAGCTTTTAATTTTTCTAAAGTCTCCTCTTAAGTCAATAGAACTACAGCCTGAACCAATTGTAGGAGTGCAGCCTTGACTTTTTCTCCTCTTCATCCTATTAAGATATTAACTTCAAAGCTTTTGTGGGAACACTTAATTGCTTTCATTCCTTAACAAGCAGCCATCATAGTAGTTTCCAGATTCACTTTTAACCTTTACAATCCTGGCAAGGCATATACGGCAAACTTAACAGACATATAAGTTTACAACTCTCTGGACTAATACCGCTATATATATTTGAATATGCTACATGAAGCAAATCCATTTTGCACATCAATCAAAATAGAATCCAATAGAATAGTATAACTGGTATAACATGATATTAATATCAAGTATACAACATAATGATTCGATATTTGCGTACATTGTGAAATGGTTACCACATTAAGTTTGGTTAACATCGTCACCACATACAGTTACACAAGAATTTTTTTCTTATGATGAGAACTTTTAAGAACTACTCTTAGCAACTTTCAAATAGGCAATATAGTATTATTAACGATATCACCATGCAATACATCACATCCCCATGACTTATTTATTTTATAACTGGACATTTGTACCTTTTGACCCCATCACCCATTTTGCCCATCCCCTATCCTCTGCCTCTGGCAAACACCAATCTGTTCTCTTTCTCTATGAGCTTGGTTTTGTTGTTGTTGTTAAGTCTAATGCTATTCAAAAGCCTGATTATGTGTGTTTCATGAACTCAGAACACTTCTGAGATCATATTTTATAATTTACACATACCCTTAAGGCTTCTTACTAAAAAGTTAAATATAGTGGATGCTCTTTTACCTGAAAAAACAGTCCGAGCTCTGTTAAGAAAATCTGATAGTATGAGTTTCAATCACAAATCTATTTAAAAACATGCCATACTTTTTAACTGTGTACCTACCATGTCTGTTGGAATAAAAAGAACTACTCAATTCAAATTCTTTATATTCTCTTTTCCCCCACCAATACACCTTGAAAACTTTGGTTTTTGAAACATTCAATATCCATCCCACTCTTTATTTGACCCCATATATCACACAACCTGAAATAGAAACAAAGCCTGGGAAATTAGCTCATTTTTTCCACCTCAGTGTCAAACAAAAGTACAGATGAAATTCAGTGCACGCGCTAGTTACCTTAGAACTGCCAATCATGCTTGTTTTGAAACTCTTCGATTTTCAGAACTGTCACTCATGTGTGTTTTGATAGAGATGCCAATGTAGAAATAATGCTTTAAAAGACGTGATCTTCATTAACACGTTAACAAATAAATAGATTCCATTTGAAAACTGGACTTCAGGATTTTACAGAAATATATACAATTCTTGAAAAATCAGAATTAAAAAAGAACAATGAAATTATAAGATTTAGAAAATTTGGCTCTTTAACCAAAAAGATAAGCATGGCTTAACCACAAGGAGTTTGTATTTCAGTAAAAAGAGAAATGTTCCTTAACTGATACTAATCAGAAGTAGTCTATGAGTGGGCATGAGAGAATCAAAACTGATCTAAATTTAGGCATGTAATTTATATTTTTGAAGCAGGAAAAAATATCAATATAATACATTCCCCATCTCCACCTCCCCAACACAACCTGACTTACTATCTGCCTGGTCATTCATGTCTTAAATCAAACATCAATCAAAACTTCTACCTTACCATCCATACTTAGTCATCAAGACCTGTTTCTTCTATCTCCTAAATTGCTAATGAAAGTCTCTTCTTTTGACCCTCAGACTTAAGTCAAGTTCTCATCACTTCTTTCCAAAGCTTCATTATTGGGCTCCCTAACTCCAATTTCATTCTTCCAATATATGCTCCACCACCACCAGAATGATCTCATTGAAACACAAACCTGGCCCATGTTTTCATGGTTCTTTGTCACTTTCAAAATAAAACCCCAATTTTTTAGAATGGTATATAAATACCTTGAAGATCTGGCTCTCCATCTCCCCACTCTCTCATCACTTTTAAACTTAAGTCAACTAAGCCACTTCAGTTCCCAGAAAAGCCAGGCTCTCTCTCACTTAAAATTCTCCCAAGTGCAGCCATTTTCTGCACTTTGTATCTCCTATCCTTCATCCTTTACAACTCAATTCAATTGCTAGTTCTTCTGGGAAACCATCTCTGACAATCTAACAGAATCATCTATCCCCTCTTCCCTATTCCTGTAGGATACAGTAAATAGAACTTACGTAGTGTTATATATATTGATTTGCTTCTCTATCCGCCTGGTTGAATCCTCAACTCCCTGAAAGCAGGGACTGTCTTTAATCTGTACATCAATAGCATTAAACACAGAGGTGGCATATAACAGCTGCTCATTAAACGTTTGCTGACTCAGCGAACAACTGCACCATGACCTAGTTTATTTAAAAATAAAATTAATGACGGGGAGCCTGGGTGGCTCAGTCAGTTGAGCCTCTGACTCTGGGTCAGGTCATGATCTCACAGCTGGTGAGTTCAAGCCCCAAGTCGGATTCTGCGCTGACAGCTCAGAGCCTGGAGCCTGCCTCCGATTCTCTGTCTCCCTCTCTCTACCCCTCCTCTGTTTGTGTGTGCACACTCTCTCTCTCTTTCTCTCTCTCAAAAACAAAAAAATAAACATTTAAAAATAAAATTGATAAATAAAATGTGGGTGTGTGTGCATGAGTGTGCACGTGTGTGTATCTATATATAATGGAATATCATTCAGTCATAAAAAAGAACAAAATCTTGCCATTTGCAACAAATGGATGGAGCTACAGAGTATAATGCTAAGTGAAATAAGGCAGTCAGAGAAGGACAAATACCATATGATTTCACTCATATGTGGAATTTAAGAATCAAATTTAAGAAACAGAGGAAGTTAGAGAAAGACAAACACCATATGATTTTATTCATCTGTGGAATTTAAGAAACAGATGAGCAAAGGAAAAAAAGAGAGAAAGTAAGAAACAGACTCTCTTAACTATAGGGAACAAACTGATGGTTACCTAGGGGAGGTGGGTGGAGGGAGGGGTGAAACAGGTGATAGGGGTTGAGGAGAGTGCTTATGATGAGCACTGGGGTGAGGTACAGAATTGGTGAATCACTATATCATACACTTGAAACTAATATATCACTGTATATTAACTATACTAGAACGAAAATAAAAACTTAATTAAAAAAATAATAAAATCAGCAGCTTAATTCTTGAGACTGATAAAATATACTATAGGTACATTCCAAGCCAATAAAACTAATCAATGCCATAAAACAATACTCTGGGTTTTACAAAGTTCTTAAGGAATTTACTCATTTATTTACAAATTCACAGTAAGAACTGATAGCATCTCAAATAGTATTTGCGGCCCACGAATCCCATCTTATTTTCACTACTGTTTCTACTGAAGGTGTTAAAATCTCAACCACAATAAATACTCATCCAAGACGCTCAGCACATTGACTGGTTCAACAAACACTGTCCTGATATGTGACAATCCCTATCAAAGGCATCAGTGAACAGGCAGTGAACACAGGCAAGACGCCAACCTAGTTACACTTCACTTATCAGGAAGTTAGTTATCTGGTGACATCAAGTCTCCACAGAACCCAATGAGAACTAAGCAGAGGAGTTTAGGAGCTGTCAAAATACATGTTGAAGCCCATGTACTAAAATACACTTTACTTCCAGAAGAGGCTCAGAGGTTATTACTCAGACACTAGTAGTTCTTATTTTAAGCACATTTGGTGACCAATTTCCTGGGCATCAGAATATTAGAAGAAAAGTTAAAAGTTCAAAAAAACCCTAAAAATGCAGACCCTGGACAACAGCAGAAAAGAATGATGACATGGAAAGGTGAAACACAAAAACCACAGACCTGGAGGGTTGTATGGCTAAGGAACAATAATTCTATATATTTGAATTATGATACAACACACATTAATGTTTATAATTATGACCCTGGTTCATCAAAAAACAAAGATCATAAAAACAGATTAAACTACTTTAGTAGTGACAAGGTGAACGTAGATGACATATTTTACAAAAAGAAACAAAGAATTAAAAATTGAGTATTATATGTATCAAGAGTCAACTTTCTACTATTTGCAGAATAAACTTCTCTGAAATAAAGCATTCCCAAATAACATGAGGCCTGCTGTCTCTAAGCTATGAATCACTGTCAGCCATTAACCAGTTCCTATGGCTACAGTTCTCACCATAATTATGTTACACATCCACTCTGAAACAAGCCTGGACCCAGTGGTCATTAGCTTATTAGTGGTAACAACTATCCAAACATATTAGACCATGGACACCATAGCCAAGGACACTGTAACAGGCTACCTACCATTCTTTAACAGACTACCGTAGAGCTTCACGACCACACTGCCTGCCTCAGGGACCATGATATGAAAACTGGCTCATATGTGAGATCATTTTAGGGGGCTCTTGTGATACTTAGTAACTATATGTTGTGAGATTTAGAGAACAGCACAGTAGAGTGAAAAGAACATTCAGGAGCTATGTTGTGTACACACAGCCCTAGGTTTGAATCCCTGCCTTATTAATTACCAGCTGTATCACTGCAGCACACTATGCTTGAAAACTCACTTTCTTCATTTGGATAATACCCTCTACTTTCTATGCTTCTTATGAGGAATAAATCAGACAATACACATAAAGCGTCAATGTAGGTTTTCAAAAAACTAGCTATTATGATTATCAGATGGGACTATGAAAAGGGAACAATCTTAATCCACACTAGCACAAAATTAGTGAAACTGTATGCTGTGTTAATGACAGAAGAAAAAATGTCTAAAGAAAAGGGCAGGCAGGTTCACATGATGGAAAAGTCACAGTAGAAGCCCTTGGACTCATAGGTTGGCTCATGGAAAAGTAGGTTAAAGTGAGAACTCATTAAAAATGTCTACACGTACTCTGTGAAGACATCAATTTACAAGTAATGCAAATAATCTGATAGAAGTCCAGGCTTTCTTGTTGAGGAGCGGTCCACTTACTGGAGCTCTGCACTGATTTCCTTACATAAACAATCCCCATACTACAATGCCTGGGATTGCCAGATCAGTCACTTTAAAGTAAACCAGGAACAGAAAGACATTTGGAAAGCAATTCCTTCCAGATTTTCAGGATTCCCCCAACCAATCTTTATGGTTTACTTGCCCAAACTAATTCAAGAGTAGTTTCTTTAAATTAAAAAAAAAAAAAAAAAAAATCTCTCCTTTATGGGGTCTTTCCAAAACATTAAAATGAGCTTTCTTAAAGAACAAAAACCCTTTCCATGGTCATATTTTATTAATTTATGCAATAATTTAAAAAATTACTTAACGATAATATAAGCAGATTTTGGAACAAACACAACTAGCTTTATTTAGCTAAAGATACAGCTGAACTGGAAGAAGTGAAAGTGTCAATATAGCAGAGGACCACAAATCTCTTTCCCAGTTAGTGTCGGTATCAGTCAGTGGGTTTTATAGAAGAGAATGCTGATTAATTTAGCAATCAGCTGATTCGATAACTGCCAAAGAAGTTAATGCCTGAGTCATTCTAATTTGTCATAATCTGATTTCTGATTTCAAGTCATAATTTGACATGAAAGAAAAATAATACAATGTTTAAAACTTTTAAGGTTGGTACTATTAGAATTAGGCGCCATCCACTCCTTCAAACCCTCTGAATTTACTTATAACATTTTTATTTTGCAACTGAGTCTAAGTAGATCACAATACCACTGTGATTATACTCTGAATGTAATGCTTGTATGCTGAATGTTACCATTAATATGTCTTTCTAGAATAAATTTTCTTTTAAAACTGTTTTTCAAACTTTTTTTTTGGTGGTAGAAATACTACCACTATTTCCCATACACATTTTAAACAAAATGTTCCCAGAACTGTAATAAAATAATGAATGTAGAGCTGCTCTGAAAGTAGGGCCTAATTTCCCCACTACCCCCAGAACAATCTCTGAAGCCTTTCTGCAGAACTCTAGAGTTTCTTGGGACAAAGGCTGAAAACTGTTATTTATTTATTTATTTATTTACTTATTTATATTATTTTAGAGAGAGAGAGCTCGTGAGTTGGGGAGATGGGCAGAGGGCGAAAGAGAGAGAGAGAGAATCTTCAGCAGGCTACATGCTCAGTGTGGAGCCCAATGCAGGGCTTGATCCCATGACCCTGGGACCATGACCTGAGCTGAAATCAAGAGTCAGATACTCCACTGACTGAGCCATACAAGCACCCAGAAACTGTTCCTTTAAACTATAATTGGGGTGCCTGGCTGGCTCCGTGAGTTGAGCATGTGATTCCTGATCTCAGGGTCATGAGTTCAAGCCCCACATTAGATGTAGAGCAAACTATAACCAAAAACAAATATTAAAACAAAAAAGTTGTAGAACTTACTAAAAGGCCATTACTTAGCTAATGAGAATATTCAGTTAACCAAAATTATTTCTGATTCTTATCAACTGCTCTAAGTTTAAAATACCATCAACTATATTAAAAAGCAATAATGAAAGAAACAACAACTGCTGGTGAGGAAAAGGAACCCTTGTGCACTGTTGGTGGGCATGCAAATTGGTGCAGCAACTGTGGAAAACAGTATGGAGGTTCCTCAAAAAGTTAAAAATAGAACTACCCTATGATCCAGTAACTGTACTACAGGGTATTTACCCCTCAAACACAAAAACACTACTTCAAAGGGATACATGCACACCTATGTTTATTGCAGTATTACGTACAATAGCCAAATGATGGAAGCAGCCCAAGTGTCCACTGACAGATGAATAAAGAAGATGTGGTATACATGTATATACAAAGGAATATTATTTAGCCACAAAAAGAATGAAATCTTGCCATTTGCAACAATATGGATGGAGCTAGAGAGTATAATCCTAAGTGAAATAAGTCAGTCAGAAAAAAACAAATACCATATGATTTGACTTGTGTGGAATTTAAGAAATAAATGAGCAAAAGGAAAAAAAGAGACAAACCAAGAAAAAGACTCTTCACTACAGGGAACAAAGTGATGGTTACCAGAGGGGAGGTGGGTAGGGGGATGGGTGAAATAGGGGAACAGGTGATGGGGATTAAAGATTACACTTATCATGATGAGTACCGAGTGATGTATAGAATTGTTGAATCACTACACTGGATACCTGAAACTAATATAACACTGTATGTTAACTATACTGGAATTAAAACTTAATAAAAAAATTTAATAATAAATATAATGAAAAAAATAAAAATGAAAAAATAAAAGTAAATTAAATAATTAATAAAAATAATGAAAACAATTAGAACATTTTGCGAAACTGGGTATTTTGGTAAATTGGAGTATTTTTCTTTGCATGTCATTAAGCTGTCCTAAAGCAGAATAGATTCAACCACAACAAAGTCAAACCGAAGAGAGAAAAAAAACAGGTCCCCAAAAGGGATTTTAAACAGCAGGTCTAGGGGCGCCTGGGTGGCGCAGTCGGTTAAGCGTCCGACTTCAGCCAGGTCACGATCTCGCGGTCCGTGAGTTCGAGCCCCGCGTCGGGCTCTGGGCTGATGGCTCGGAGCCTGGAGCCTGTTTCCGATTCTGTGTCTCCCTCTCTCTCTGCCCCTCCCCCGTTCATGCTCTGTCTCTCTCTGTCCCAAAAATAAATAAACGTTGAAAAAAAAAAAAAAAATTAAAAAAAAAAAAAAAAAAAAACAGCAGGTCTGATGAATGCTGAATGATGAACAAATTATGTAAATACCTACATCTTATTCATTGTCTCTTAAGTAAATGTATCAAAGCAAGAAGTTCTGCCATTGTCAGAATTACCCTCCTAAAATCTGCTCAGTCACAGTTAGCCTGACATCGTGGAGATAGAGAGCAAACATGTGTCCAGCCCAATAAGCTGCTCTATCATATAATCTAAACTTGTAGGTATGAAAGGGGACCAGAGACCTACCTGGATCTCATTACTTTCTGATTTGGTGGTATCATCTTTCTACCAATTATAAAGACAACAGGTAACATCTGAATAAAATAATTCCTCCACAAACTTTGTCTTGGATACAGGTAGAAAAGCAAAGTAACTGAAACAGTAATTATGCTGATCTGATACTTTTCTATAATACTTTCAAAACATAAGTGACAGGTAGCTATAAGAGACCTAGAGAAGGGTTTTGGAAAGAACCTAAGAGTTTCTACACATAGAATTCAGGAAATTTAATAAATATTCTGTGAAAGGTAGAAACCTTCTTTTCAGGATGAATTAAAAACTAGGCAACAAGGGGGTGCCTGGGTGGCCCAGTCGGTTAAGCGTCTGACTTCGGCTCAGATCACGATCTCACGCTTTGTAAGTTGGAGCCCCGTGTAAGGTTCTGTGCTGACAGCTCGGAGCCTGGAGCCTGCTTCAGATTCTGTGCCTCCCTCTCTCTCTGCCTCTCCCTCACTTGTGCTCTGTCTCTCTCTCTCAAAAATAAATAAACATTAAAAACATTAAAAAACCTGGACAACAAGGAATTTTCTAAGATACAAAGTTTTTCCCCCCAAAACAATGTATGTAAATATGGAGCTGCAGTTTTTACCTGCATAGCTATGAGGATGTGGAACAAGAGTAACCGAACTATTCAGATCACATCTTGGCTAAAGTGAACTCCTCCTTTTAGCACACTGTTGGAAATAATATTATCAGTCTGTAGGACCAGAGAGGAATAGAACTTAAGCCTTGACATTTGTTTATCATCAAAAGAAAAAAAAAAAAAAAGTCCTCAGAGGGTATTTCAGACTTTAAGCAACAGAAGAATAGAGGTCAAAGCCCCTTTTCTAACTACTGTTATCTTCTACTCGCCAGACATTTTTTCACCATATTATCCCTTTTTACTCATGTAATTACCAATTTTTAAAATTGATTTATATACTTGTTTACTATCTATTCCCCTTATCCTCCAGTAGAAGTCGCCCAACTTTATGAGGGCAACTAGGAGCTCTGGTTTACCAGCCCTTCCCAGGTAGAACAGTAACTGCCAAGCTGAAGAGGTCCAATAAATATTTGCTGAACAGATGAATGAACAAACAAATTAATCAACTCCTCCTGCACTGGTATGACTGACCCTTCTTCATGATCTTCAGTCATGAATGTATTGATTTTGCGACTGATTTGGAAGTTAAAGTGGGAACTTCTGGTGAATGGATCCTGGGTAGGCCGATGGGGGCAGGAGTCGAAAGATAACTACAAAACAGAGGTGCAGGCATTTAACTGTGCTAAGCACATGAAAAATACTAATACGGTGACTGCTCCATAGGCTAGACAATTTACTGGCAAAATTATTATGAGCCATCCCTCACACTCCAAAAAACTTTTCTTAAATGGACTGCTTCACTGGCAGAGCATATGTGGAGATGAAGGTTTCAACCATATGGTAATTTCTGTAATAGGATATGTGTATGTGTATAGTTTTTGATGAAAATTTAAGGTTTAATAAATGTTGCAATAATTTCTAGTATTTAACTATTTTAAGCTATACTGTACATAAAATACTCAAACCATATTATAGCACTTATTAGAGAAATACAGTCTCAAATACTGATACTTAAAATTCTGTGATTTAGTCAGTAAGGCCTGAGAATCAAATTAGAACTTCTAGTCTCTAATGCATTCTGAAATATTATGCTCAAAAACAAAACATAATGACCAAACTAATGTTTTAAAATGTTAATGAAAAAAGGACAGTATACATAAAAGAATACCCACAAAGACATAAATACCCGTGAAAGAAGTATCATAAACAAAACTCCATCCACAAACATAAGGAAAAGTGTACATTGCATTTGCTACTTATAATACATCTACCTGAGCAGGAGACATACTCATAATCCAGCAGAGTTACCTGTAAAATGCATTTTTTATAAAGTTAATACCTGATGTTCTAGCTGCAAACTAGGTTGGCTTGTAAGAATAAAGATGGCCACCGCGACTAGGTAGCGCCCATGGCAGCATGAGGAAAAGCTTACTGATTGTAGGGAGGAGATGAGAAAATTTCTTTGTATAAAATAAAACAGTACTTCATTTTTAAATTACAGATATATGTTCTATTAATGAAAAATGACCTGCCACAGCTACTGCTGACAGCACCCAAGACCTCAGGATGCCTCTCTTGAAGGATAACTTTAGGACTGCCTATCTTCGCACTTGCCTCCTGCACGAATCCCCACCAATAGGAATTCTTGAGGAATGTCACCGTCAGTTCTCAAAAATCCAAATCACCAGGATTTCAAGAACAGCAGTAATAGTAGCATCTATTTATTATACACCAGTCACTGTCCTAATCTTTCCATACATTATCTGATTTAATCCCTTCGATGACCCATTACACAACAGACATACAGTATTAATATCTGGATTGACAAACTTATCCTACTTAGAAATTTCTTGAGGTTTTACTCTTTTTGACCAGCTTGTATGTTATTTGATATACCAAGACAGGCTATGCCTGAGCCATTACCTCTCGATGCCAGGTAGCATAAGAAGTCCATTTTCTCCTCCAGGATCTCCCGGTTCATGGCACTTACCTTGCAAGACACTGCTTAGCTTCTGATTATCTGAGGTAGAGGTGTGCTGGCTCCAGACTGCACCAGCTTGTGGGAGCTGGACTGTGTACAAATATTCCCAATTCTGCATTCAGTGACATTACACTGGTGACTTAAAATTGACCAAGGTGGGAGTGTTTTACGCCACAGAAATTGGCAAATCGGGGCCTTTTTTTTTATTGGACAACTAGTCATTAAATATTTACTCAAATGCCACTGATCTAAGGAAATTTGTATTAACCGGACCTTTAGGTATCCAGAGCTCTCAGGAGAGAGGCAACCAATTCTCATAATTGCTCTCTTAGATCTAGAGTAGACTCTCTTCCTATTCATTTCTACAATATGACTCATCCTTGAACATCACAAACTTTTCAATCACTGTAATTCATCCTAAGATGCCACTGAGTACTAGACTCACCATTACTTTAAGAATAAAGAACACTGTCAATTAAATTGATACAACATCAACTGTAAGTTGCATCCTGATACCAGAAATACTGAAATTTTAAAAATGTACACATTAAAAACTGATGGGAAAAAATCATTCCTATTTTGCTTACTATCATTTTCCAATATCAGAACCTTTGTTCCACATCTCCCTTCACTCTCGATACTCTACTCCCAGATCTGTCATCTTAATGGTTTCCCCAGTGCATTATACTCACAAATATCTTTACCTATAAACAGAATGAATTCTGCTCCATAATAGGGAAAATTCTAATTCTGAGAGTAGATACAGAATAAGAAAGGAAAATAATAAAGCATCAGAATTTGGTAGTGGGAGAGAAAGGAGCACGAAGAAGTAGAAAGGGAGGCTTCTCTGAGAAGCAGAAGACTGTGGAACAGAGGAAGAGGCAAAAAGGTTACACGTAAAATCGCCTGAGCAGCATATATTACTATAAAGTTGGTTTTCATTTTATGGTGGGGATAGTTTATTACTAAGACGAACATTCAGATCTTCCCCAAAACTGCTCTCACGGCTTTGAGAAGATATGAATCTAGGCTAAGGTGACTAACATAACATGACACGAATCTGGCCTAACTTCCCTAACTAGCATTATGAAGAGAAATAAAGCATATTTTCTGTCTTTTAGAAAATCACCAATTAAAGTCCAAAAATACTTTTGACGTATCTCAACTTTTATGAACAGTATTAAAAAAAACTTGGAAATGATTCTACTTACTCTCCATCCACTTCTGGTCTTCTACACACACAATGAAACTTGCCACCAAAATCAATATAAAGATCATTCTCCACAATATGAAAGATTCGTCCAATAACTAGTTTATCCTTGGCAGGTCCCATCTGTGTAAGAGGAGAATGTCTCAGCATAGACGCAAAGGATTCCACATTTTTTGGAGAGCCCTAAAAATAAAAAGAGATATTTATATGCATATAATTCAATATAAGCATATAATATGATAGATATAAGAAAATCTTACAGAAGAAAATTTTAAAAGTCAATGTGCCATATATATTTACATTTTGTAGCAATACTAAAAAATATTTAAATGGAATTATTGGGGGGGTATTTATTTTTTTAAGAGGGGGGAGCACAAATGAGAGAAGGCAGAGAGAGAGGGAGAGAGAATCCTACAAGGGGTAGGAGAGAGAGAGAGAGAGAGAAACGGGGCTTACCCAAAGCGGGACTCGTGTTTTACCCAAAATGGGACTCATGCTCACCCGAGCTGGGGCTCATGCTCACTTAAAGCGGGGCTTGGGCTCCTCCAATGAGGACTCAAACTCACAAACCGTGAGATCATGACCTGAGTCAAAGTCAGATGCTTAACCAACTGAGCCACCCAGGCACCCCTGGAACTTTGCTTTAAAAAGCTAGATATAGTCTTCAACTTCTTCTTCCTCCCTTTCCTTCTTGAAGAACAGACCAAGAAAAGCCCTTGGTGGCAGATAATACAGATGTGGTGGCTCAGAGTAGAATCTGGAATGTGAACAAAGTAAGGAGTATCCTTAGACAAAGGCTCCTAGCATGGGGACAGAGGGAGGTCAGTCTGAGCATGTGAGTACAGTATCCAAGAAGGTGACTCACTTTATTCCTAATACTGATCATCTGCCAAAAAACAAAACAAAACAAAAAACCCTTCAAATTCAAGTTTAATGAGAGTGACTAAACAGTATGGAGGTTCCTCAAAAATAGAACTACCATATGATCCAGTAATTCCACTACTGAGTAGAATAAAATGAAAATATTTGGGGCGCCTGGGTGGCTCAGTCGGTTAAGCGTCCGACTTCGGCTCAGGTCATGATCTCGCGGTCCGTGGGTTCAAGCCCCACGTCGGGCTCTGTGCTGACAGCTCAGAGCCTGGAGCCTGTTTCAGATTCTATGTCTCCCTGTTTCTCTGACCCTCTCCTGTTCATGCTCTCTCTCTCTCTCTCTGTCTCAAAAATAAATAAATGTTAAAAAAGAAAATACTAATGCAAAAAGATACATGTACCCCTAGGTTTATTGCAGCATTATTCACAATAGCCAAAGGATGAAAGCAACCCAAGTATCCAGTGACAGATGAATGGGTAAAGAAGATGTTGTATATATACATACAATGGAGTACTACTCAGTCACAAAGAAGAATGAGATCTTGTCATTTGCAACAACATGGGTGCAACGTAGAGCATATAATGCTAAGTGAAATAAGTCATATGGAGAAAGACAAGTATCACATGATTTCACTCATATCTGGGACGGAATGATTTCACTCATATGTGAAATTTAAGAAACAAAACAAACAAAAGAACAAATAATAAAAGAGACAAACCAAAAAACAGACTCTTAAATAAAAAGAATAAACTAGTGGTTGCCAGGGGGGAGATGGGTGGGAGGATGGGTGAAATTGATAAAGGGTATTAAGAGTATACTTATTGTGATGAGCGTTAATATATAGAATTGTGGAATCATATTGTACACCCGAAATTGATATAACACTGTATGTTAATTATACTTAAATAAAAAATAACCCAACAAAAGCGTTTTTTAAATTTAAATATAGATTAAGATAAACATGATTAAAGGTCTTTCAGTTACCAGGATGAACATGAGTCCTTGTTATATAATATTTTATAATAGCTTTGTTACAATTTTCTTCTTCTTCCTAAAGTAAAATTTCAAGGAAAAATAGCTTCTTGTTTTGTGCTGCTCATTTTCCAATCTTTTTACAGATTGAATTTACCTGAGGTAAGACTGATCCTATAATGCAGGCTCCTTACCTTTTAATTTTTTTTAAACTTACAAACTTTTTTCCAAACACACGCTTTTTCCGAAATCCATGAGTACAGACTTGTACCTTCTACTCATCTTTAATTTGTGCATGTGGTATGCGCATTCTTTGGCTCAAACTAAGGGAACTACTAAGTTTCTATTTGTGAGAACCGATTACAGAAGAATACTAACAATTTACCTACATCCTGTATTTGGAGTAAGTTTTACATCTGTTATTTAAGAGAGAATTATTAAGAGTTCGAGAGAATACTTACCTTAAAAACTATTAAACCATACTTATGACTCATTTTCAACGCATGTAGTACTCCAAGGATTACAAACTCAAATGCCAGGCTGGGTGGGGACTTGGTAACCACCAGAATACGTGCCAGTCTAAAAGGTAGAGCCACTACTCAGCTCTAGCTGCAATTGCAATTCAGGTCCAGTGTTGCCACATCTTTTGATTTTCCAAGAAAAGCCAAAAATCCAAGTATCAATGTAAAATTTCTAATTTTTCAATGTTCGCACATTGAAAAAAAGCCTTTCATTTTATAAATCTGATGAAACACACTTTGGCCCAAAGACCAAAGCTTATGACCTTTGCCTCAAGAAAAAGAAAGTCAAAGGAAATGAAAGTCGAAACATTTGGCTGATACCAAGTCCTTTAGATGCTAGAAGGAGGGTATGGTGATGGGTTTGTTTCAGAGGATTGAAACACACTGGGAAAGAATCCTGAGTACTAAGTGTCGATCTAAACCAAAGACAAGTCAGAAGATCTAGATGGCAAACAGAACCGAAAAGGTAGCCAGGAATATTATGCTTTGAGCCGTAACACTAGTTTTATAACTCTACAGAATATGATATTAAAGGTCCTTAAACAAGCACCTTGAAAAAATAGTTCTCTCTTGCAGACAGCCAAGGATGAAACACATCCTACAGGCTCAACACAAACAAAGGCTAGGAGTTGCCCTCTAGAGGCCGTGCAAACAGTAACACCAACCCAGCAGTGGCAAGAGAGCAGCTACTACTACTATTCGACTAGCCAGCCACCATGTCATCCACAACAGCTGCCACCAGGGCGGCTGAAAAGAGCACCACTCAAAGGAATGAACAGAATATCAACACTGGGCTCTCATCCTGCCTGCAGTCAAAGAGGGTCCCTCCCTTTGTCCCTAGGACCTGCTTTCCCAGTACCTCACTCCTGTGGTTGACAGCTCCTCCTTCCTCACTCCTCCCCCTCCTCCTCCTCCTCCTCCTCCTTTTCCTTTCCCCCCCTACTTTGGAAGACTTCCAATTGAAGCCAGGGTCTAATTAAAACAGCCTTAGATGACAGGGAGATCCAGTAGTAAATCTAATGGTTAAACATTTATTGAAAATAATTTAGCCACCACTAGGGCCTGTTCCTAAAATAACACAATTTCCTTCATAACTGTGAAGAGATTTTTGGGCTAAGATTAGTATGATAGTAAAAGGTGTTTCCTAAGTTTCAGAAAATAATTGAATGTTATCTACTAATTATTTAATAAGATCTCAAGACTTTTAGTTCTGTCATGAAATATTTATACTATAAACTTTACAAAGTTATGAATATTTTATATTGAAGTATAATTGACAAATAACATTATGTTATGCCATTAAAACAATTTCAGGTATACAACATAATGATTTGATATTTGTGTATACTGTGAAATAATCACAATAAGCCTACTTAACATCCTTCACTATACATACTCACAAAAAAACATGATGAGAATTTTTTAAGATCTAGTGTCTTAGCAACTTCCAAATATACAATATAGTATTATTAACTATAGTCACCATGCTGCATTCCCTTGACCTATTTATTTTTTTAAGTGTAAGTGTGCATCTTTTGACCCCAATTTACTGCCCCTACCCTCTAAACTCCTACTTTTGGCAACCCCAATCTGTTCTCTGTATCTATGAGCTTTTTTTAAATGAGATTTTTGGTTTTTGTTTTAGATTCCACATATAAGTCAGATCATATGCATTTGTCTTCCTCTGACTTACTTCACTTAGCATAATGAGGCCCATGAATGTTATTGCAAATGGCAAGATTTCCTTTTTTTCATGGCTGAACCATTTATGGCATTCCACTGTATATATGTATATGCACATATATACATACCATGTTTTCTTTATTCATCCATCAATGGACACTTGGGTTGTTTCCATATCTTGACTATTATAAATAATGCTGCTATGAACATGGTGAGTGGTGCATACATCTTTCTGAGTTAATGTTTTGACTTTCTTCAGATAAATACCAGAATTGAAATTGCTAGGTCATATGGTAGTTCTTAACTTTTTTAGAAACCTCTGTACTGTTTTCCATAGTGGTTGTACCAATTTACATTTCCACCAACAGTGCACAGGGTTCCTTTTTCTCTACATCCTCACCAACATTTATTATTTCTTGTCTTTTTGATAATAGCTATTTTAACAGGTGTGAGGTGATATCTCATTGTGGTTTTGCTTTGCATTTCCCTGATTAATGATGCTGAGAATCTTCTGCATACTTGTGGGCCATCCATGTCTTCTTTGGAAAAAGGCCTACTTAAATTTCCTGTCCATTTTTGTTGTTTGGGGATTTTTTGCTACCAAGTTATAAGAGTTCTTCATATATTTGGGATATTAACCTCTTATCAGATATATCACTTGAAAGTACTTTCTCCCATTCAATAGAATGCATTTCACTTTGCTGATTGTTTCCTTCCTTTGCTGTAAAAAGCTTTTTAGTTTGATGTAGTCCCACTTGTTCATTTTTACTTTTGTTGTTTTTGCTTTTGGTGTCAGATTTAAAAAATCATTGCCAAGACCTATGTCAAGGACCTCACCACCTATGTTTTCTTCCAGGAGATTTATGGTTTTAGGTCTTACATTCAAGTCTTCAATCCATTTTGAGTTACTTTTTGTGTATGCTGAAAGACAGTGGTCCAATTTCATTCTTTTGCATGTAGCTGTTCAGTTTTCCCATCACTATTGTGTATTGTATATTCTTGGCCTTTTCATCATAAATTAACTGAACATATACCCACACCTAGAAGTGTGGGTTTACTTCTAGGCTCTCTATTTTGTTCCATTGGCCTATATGTCTGTTTTTATGCCAATAACATACTGTTTTGAGTACTACAGCTTTGTTATATAGTTTGAAATCAGGGATTGTTGTGCCTCCAGGTTCTTTTTTCTCAAGATTGCTTCGGCTATTCAAGATATGAATAATTTATATATATATATATAAACATATTTTTATATATGTGTGTGTGTGTGTATATATATATATATATATATATATATATTTTAATGTTTATTTTTGAGAGAGAAAACAAGTTGGGGAGGGGCAGAGAGGGAGGCAGGATCCAAAGCAAGTTCTGTGCTGACAGCAGAAAGCCCGATTCAGGGCTTGAACTCACAAATTGTGAGATCATGACCTGAGTCAAAGTTGGACACTTAACCAACTGAGCCACCCAGGCACCCCATGAATAATTATATTTTAAAGAAGATTTTAAATTCAAGTAGTAATGGTACTGTTTTTTGTTCCATTATTTTTGCCTCTACTTTGTCACATTTTACAGTGGAAGTCAATGTATTTTCAGTGAGTGAAATGATTTTACCACAAGCATAAGATCCCTGGATTAACACTTGAATTTGCTTTTAAATTGTAAACTCCTTATACTGTTTGGATGCTATGTCAAGTAATCAGACAAAGCTCTCCTTCAAAAATCATAATCCAGAACCATTTCTGAATTCCTCATTTACTTCTCAAATGTTTTCTAAAAACAATAAATGTAGCAATTCCTTCAATCCATGTTGACAACCACCATTGTTAGCTGAAGCAGACTACAGAGACTGTAGGCAGACCATCACCTGCCGGGTATATCATGGAGCTCAGTGTCTAACCCTGGTTATGGAAAATGTTGCTATAAACCTCATTCATAGAGTTGTCATAGATAAAGCAGGTACCTAAGAGTTGACTGCTTCCTTTAAGAATTGATTATAGAGCATGGGCGCCTGGGCAGTCAGTCAGTTAAGCATCTGACTCTCGATTTTGGTTCAGGTCATGATCTCACAGTTCATGAGTTTGAGCCCCGCATAGGGCTCTGCGCTGACAGCTCAGCTCAGAGCCTGGAGCGTGCTTTGGATTTTGTGTCTCCCTCTCTCTGCTCCCCCAATCCTCACACACACACACACACACACACACACACACACTCTCTCTCTCTCTCTCTCTCTCTCTCTCTCTCTCTCAAAAATAAATAAACATTAAAAAAATTTTTTTTAAATGTCATGTTCTACGATCCTATATAACTCAGTACTATACAATTTCTTTTTTGTCAATTGAAGTATAATTAACATACAGTGCTATATCAGTTTCAGGTGTACAATATAATGATTCAACAATTCTATACATTACTTAGTGCTCATCATGGTAAGTGTGCTCTTAATCCCCTGTATCTATTTCCCCCACTTTCACCCACCTCCCTTTTGGAAACCACCAGTTTGTTCTCTGTATTTAAGAGTTTGGTTGTTGAGTTTTTGTTTTGTTTTGTCTTTTTTCTTTGTTTACTTGTTTTGTTTCCTAAATTCTATATATGAGTGAAATCATGTGGTATTTGTCTTTCTCTGTCTTATTTCACTTAGCATTATACCTTCCATTTCTAGTACTATACAAATTCTTTGATAACATTCATGACATGTAAAATCAATCGTTAAATGTTTGTCTTCTTTACTTCAAGATGGAAAAGATGTCTGTTTTGTTCACTACTAAAAAAGTTTACATAAATATATTATCTTGGTTCCTGGAAGAAAAAAAAAATAGGATAGAGTATTTGCTGACGATTCTAAAAAGAAACTTCTGAAATCAATTTCCATCCTATCCATGGCACCATCCCTTCTATATTGTCCATATTCCAATGTTTAACAAACAATAGTCAAAACTTGCTTTCAGGGATCTCCTATAAAATGCTACTGCTATACTTCTACTTTTTATTCTAACCCTGCACAATAAAAACACAGGGACAACTAGTAAAGAATGTCTAGGAAAAGTATCCAGGGCAGGAACTGGCTCATATATAGGCACTCGAAAAAGTCCCTATGGTAAAAGTCTCTGTGAACACAAGATGAGACTACCAAAATGGTTCCACAGGAATACAACTGTAAGATGGGTTATCTAAATTAATTCTGGGCTATCTGGGGTTCATTCTCCGAATTCATTCAATCTAAAGACATTCACGATCCCATTTTCATGAAAAGAGATACTGATAGGGGCGCCTGGGTGGCGCAGTCGGTTAAGCGTCCGACTTCAGCCAGGTCACGATCTCGCGGTCCGTGAGTTCGAGCCCCGCGTCAGGCTCTGCGCTGATGGCTCAGAGCCTGGAGCCTATTTCCGATTCTGTGTCTCCCTCTCTCTCTGCCCCTCCCCCGTTCATGCTCTGTCTCTCTCTGTCCCAAAAATAAATAAACGTTGGAAAAAAAAAAAAAAAAAAAAAGAGATACTGATAGCCCACAGTGTAAACGATGTACAAGGCAAAGCAACTACTTAAATTAACATCTGTAGAAACATAACGACCTATAATCATGACAAGGTTTTGTCATGAAGAAGTATCTTCTGCCTCATATCAATTAGGTCAAAACACAGAAGTATAAAAGTGTCCTTTGCTATTAAGTGCACTGGAAAATGATAGCCCCAGGGCTTTAAATACCAGCCTAGAGGTTAACATAAGGGATCTGAAAGTTTGTGTAACTGTCCTAAAAGAAATCTTTATCTCCTTTGGCCTCAGGCCCAAGATTTCAAAACAACAACAACAACAAAAAACCAAAACAAACCCAAAACAAATAAACCCAAAAAACCCAACATCTAATTCTGCAGGTGGCTTAATGGCAAGGCAAACTGAGTTCCCAATTTCACAGGTTCTCTAGTATGAAAATTGGGGCATTGATTAGGAAGGTGGTGAATCCTGAAATTTAGCACGGGACATATGGGCAAATGCTGATGAACCTGCAGCCCCTAGGCCCCTAACCTGTGCCAGGTATCCTCTGCCAGTAGAAGCGGCCCTTCCTTCCCAGTGTGAGGAGGTTGGTCTTCCCTTTCCTGAAGTACCAGCAGTGGTCAACCCTGAGGTAGCTGTAGGGGCCCATTGGTCCTCCTAAGTATCCATCTCTCCCACTTCTCAGTGCTTGCAGACCCGCACCGTTCAATATGGTATCCACTAGACATAGGCAGCTATTCAAATTCAACTAAAATTAAATGAAATTTAAAATTCAGTTCCCAAACTGCACTAGCCACATTTCAAATGCTCAACGGCCATATGCAAACAGCACAGATAGTATATATTTCCATCATTACAGAAAGTTCTATTGGATAGGACTAGACCTATAACCAAATTCAAGTCTCAGCAGACCCCAAGGGGTGAGATATAAAGTATAGTCCATGAAGGGGTATACTACACACCAAAAGAACTATATGATTTTGTTAATGGAAATCAGTAGAAACTAAGGATCTGTATGGGAATAGATCCTAAGGGTCCTGGGTCAGGGTGAAGGGAAGACAGTATGGCCTTGGGCCAAATTGACTAATATGGGCTCACCGAGCAGAGATTCAGATACAATGTCAGCTTAAGAGGCTAGGTGTGGGTTTTGAAAGTTTGCTTAGTTGGCTGAATAACATCTGAACCAAAAGGTAGACTATACTAGACGAAGTTGAAATACCAGAACTTCCTTAGGATACCACAGAAGAAGGTACCCAAATGCTTGGAGAGAACGGAATGTTGGAGTGGACCTTTTCACCTAGCCCTTACTGTGGTCCCCAGGAGGATCTATAAGATACTCAGTTCACCAAACCTAAGGGAAAGGCATTTGTGAGGGGAACACCAGCATTTCTGAACTGCTGTGTGGTGACTGTTCTCTGCAGGACTGACTGGTGGGAGCTGCTGCCATAAAGAGCTCTCTGAATTCAGTGGAGATAATGAGACCCTGAAGTGGCAGGAGTCAGGTCAGCACTTACTAGCCAACAACATGATGGGCACGGTTATCATAATGCAACAGAGTGTAAACAGTAATCAAAACAGTCTGACTTGAAGAGCTCTCTGGTGTTGGCTGATTGATTATGGTGTCCCAGAAATGAAACAGATAGGAAAACGCTATAGTTCTAATGAACAGCCTGCCCTGAATCACCACAAATGACTGCCAGGGCCACTCAACAAATTCCCAAACTTGAACCAATTCCCAGACACTGAGTTCTCTGAATGAAGAGGAGATCATGCAGACTGAGGAAGGATCCTGCTACATAGCTAAAAATGTGTACTGTCGATCTTCCTACTAGCTCTCCTAAAGGGAGTTGTGACTGTTTACTAGGGTGTCCACTGGGGAAGGAGAAATAATCACACTTTTCAAGGATTATGTGAACTGACACAACTCTTGAAGACCCAATTTGCTTCTAGTTAGAATAGAGGCTTATGAGGGCATGGAGGAGGAGAATGGAGTTTTAGCTCAGGCCCATCCCCTGAACTCACTCTGTGGTTGTTTCCCAAGTTCTAGAATGCATAATGGGAATAGCTTTACTCAGCAACTGGCAGAATGCCCACATTTGTTCCTTAATCTGTGCAGTGAGGGCTATTAAAGTCGGAAAGGAGAAGCAGAAAATATTAGAACTTCATCTACCTACCAAACAAGTACATTGAAGGTAATACCACATTCCCGGAGGCACTGCAATGATTAGTGCCAGGGACCTAGAAGATGCAGGATGGTGATTTCTACCATATTCCCACTTAACTTGCCTATGTGGCCCTATAGAAAACAGATGGGTCTTAGACAGTGCTAATTTAGTACCATAAACTTAATCAAGTAGTAACTCCAACTACAGCTGTTATTCCAGATGTGGTTTCATGGCTAGAGCAAATCAAATATCCCCTATCACCTGGTATGCGCTAAGTGATCCGACAAATGCTTTCTTTTTCTAGGTCTAACAGTAAACAACACATACTTCAGAGTTACATCAATTCACCAGCTCTGTCATAAACTAGCATACAGGGGCTTTGCTGCTTCATTCCACTGGACATCATATTGGTCTGTAACACATACTGATTGGACTTGGAAGCAGGAAGTTGGAACTACTCTAGACACATGGTAAGACACATGTATGCTAGAGGGTAGGAAATAAATCTCACAAAAATGCTGGGCCTTGGTGAAATTCCTAGGAGGCCAGTGGTCTGGGACATTTTTACCACTAAGAGAGACGTGCAGTGCTTACTGGGTCTCTTTGAATTTTGGAGGCAACAAATACCTTATTTGGACATTCTTCTCCAACTCTTTTACCAAAGTGACCCAAAAAGCTGCCAGTTTTTTGAGGAAGGCTCAGAATAAGACAAAGCTCTACAATAGGTCCAGACTACCAGGCAAGCGACTCTACTACCTGGGCTTTAAGACCCTGCAGATGTGGTAGTATTTCAAGTATCTGTAGCAGATAAAGCTGTAGAATGGAGATTTTGCCAGACCTCTCCAGGTGAATCATAATGCAGAACTAGAGTGGCCCTCAAGGACAGGGATAAAGGAACAGCCTCCCAGGGGACAGAACTTTGAGCAATGCACCTGATCTCTTTGCCTGGAAGGAAAGATAACATAAGGTATGGATTTATATTAATCTGTGTGAAGTGACCAATGATTTTGCTGGGTGGTCAGGGATTGAGAAGGCACATGAGTGAGAAATAAATGGCAAGGTCTGGGAAAGAGGTATGTGGATAGACCTCTCTGAATGGGCAGAGTGAGAAAATAAATGAGTCACATGTAAATGATCTCTTTAGCAGAAAGAATCTTAATAATCAGGGGATGATAACCAGTCTTGTGGATGTCAACCTCTTTCCCCAGCTATTCCTGTCCCCCACCAATGCATTCAATAACAAAGGTGCCACAGGAGCAGGGATGTGCTTCTGTCTTAGTGGTAAGAGGGGTATCTCAACATATCCCAGAGGCCACAAACCAATGAAAAATTTCACCAAGGTGGCAGGTCCCTGAATTTTCGTGGGATGGAGGTTATGCATTGATTCAGAAACACTGACTTCTAGTCACCCATGTTAATCTGGGTACAGTCACTGCTAAATAAATGACCAATATGCCAACAGCAGAGACCAACAATAAGCTTCCAATATAGCATCATTCCCTGAAATGATCAGATTGCTACCTGGTGGCAGGTTATGCTGAGCCATTCTACACAGAAAGGACAGTGATATATTATCACTGGAATAAACACTTACTCTAAATATGGATTTGCCTTTCCTGCCCACAAAGCTTCTATCAAAACCACCACCCACCTTACAGAATCTCTTATTCATTGTCATGGTATTCCACACAGCAGTTTCTAACCAAAGAAATCATTTTATGGAAGTGATGTGGGATCATGGGCTCATGTTTAGGGAATTCACTAGTCTTACCAGTGCTGAGCCTGACAGACTAGGGAAATAATCCTTTTTTAAAAAAATTCAACTTTCTATTTTGAGATCATTGTAAATTCACATGTAATTAAAAGAAATAATACATAGAGATCCCCTGCATCCTTTACTCAGTTATCCCAAGGCTAACATCTTGTGAGACCACATAAGATACCAAACCAGGAAACTGACACTGATACAATCCACCAACAGTATTCACATTTTTACCAGTTTTATACCCAATTACTTGTATGTGTATCTAGTTCTACACAATTTTATCACATGTGAAGATTCATGTATTCAGCACAGTCACGTTACAGGACAGTTCCATCACTGCAAGGATCCCTCATGATGCTCTTTTATAACTCCCCATCTCCCTTCTGATCTCCACCCCCATCTCTAACTTTTAGCAACCACTGATCTCCATCTCAATAATTTTGTCATTTCACGAGTGTCATAAACAGACTCATACTGTGTAACCTTTCGGAATGGGCTTTTTTCACTCAGCATAATTCCCCTGAGAGTCATTCAATTTGTTATGTATATCAATCATTTATTACTTTTTACTTCTAAGTAGTATTCCATGGTATGGATGTACCACAGTTTGTTTTACCATTCAACAGTTGAAGAACATCTGGGCCATTTCCAGTTTTTGGTGATTACAAATAAAGCCGCTATGAACATTTATATACAGGTTTTTATATGAACGTAAGTTTTCATCTCTCTGGGATGAATCCCCTGTGTGCTGGTGCACACATATCTCCTTTAGTAGAACACAACCGTCTCAATTTGGGTAACCAGCCGGAGAAGAGCTGCTGAACTGTGACTCCTGGAATGGAAGTCCACCTCTGATTATCTGACAGTGGCCAAGAGCAGAGTGCTTTAAAAAGCAAGGCAAAATCCAAAATGAACCAACACTGCTTAATTTTATTCCCAAATCTCTACAAACCAGGCTCCACTCAACCGTGATAGTTTCCTTTATTTCATTTGTTATTTAATGCCACCAGATAAAAGCAAACTTAAGGGACATAATCATGTTATTAAAATTATTATTGGGGCACCTGGGTGGCTCAGTTGGTTAAGCGTCCGACTTCAGCTCAGGTCATGATCTCACAGCCCGTGGGTTCGAGCCCCGCGTCGGGCTCTGTGCTGACACCTCAGAGCCTGGAGCCTGTTTCAGATTCTGTGTCTCCCTCTCTCTCTGCCCCTCCCCTGTTCATGCTCTTTCTCTGTCTCAAAAATAAATAAGAACATTTAAAAAAAAACAACTTTAAAAATTATTATTAACATAGGGGCACCTGGTTGGCTCAGACGGTAGACTATGCAACTCTTGATCCTGGGGTTGTGAGTTTGAGCCTCACACTGGTGTAGAGATTACTTAAAATAAAAAAGTGTTTAAAAAAATGCTTTAAAACATTTTTAAAAATTATTACATAATCAAAAGAGGAGATTTCAATATAACCTTGAAAAAAAAAAAGAATACCCAAACACCTTAAAAGAATGGAGATTTCTGAGCAAAAATGAGAGTTAATAAAGATACACAAAGTTAATGCTGACTTGGGAAGTCACTAAACAACCTGAAAGAGTATGATCAGATCATATGACCACCCATGAAACAAAATACATACAGAATATATTTAGAATATATTTATCTTTTACTTTAGGAAATGTATAGTATTATTTATAAGCATATTATAAGTGTTGACTTTTTCCTAGAGATTTATACCTACTTCAATTCACTCCTATCGTTTTTTTATTGACTAGTAATTTTCTCTAAACATGCTTTGAAAATGTTAGACTCCACTGTGAAACTAAACACTTCAAAGACTTTTCTTACTAACTTAGGGATAACTCACCTAGAATTTCATAATGTAAAAACCAGCTGGCACCATGGTTAAAATCGGAAATCTTTTTCAACATTCCTTTACATATTCGTTTTTAATTTTTTTACTGTTTAATTTTGAAAGAGAGAGACAGAAAGAGAGAGACAGAGGAGGGGGGCAGAGAGAGAGAGATGGAGACACAGGATCCAAAGCAGGCTCTAGGCTCTGAGTTGTCAGCACAAAGCCTGACAAGGGGCTCAAACTCACAAATTGTAAGATCATGACCTGAGCTGAAGTTGGTCACACAACCGACTGAGCCATCCAGGTACCCCTACATAAAATACTGGTATAGGGTGCCTGAGTAGCTCAGTTGGTTAAGCATCTGACTCTTGACTTCAGCTCAGGTCATGATCTCACAGTTCATGAGTTCAAGCCCCGCATCGAGCTCCACACTGACAGTGTAGGACCTGATTGGGATTCTTTCTCTCCTCTCTCTGCCCTGTTCTCTCCCTCTCAAAATAAATAAATAAACTTAAAAAAAAATAAATAAAGAGAATAAAACATTGGTACAATTTTTAAGTCGTCAATATAAAACTAGTGAGAAAAAAAGGGTAAATAAAACTAAAGAATATTACTACTATAGGAATTTAGTAGACTTAAAATTTACTCTAAAAATAAGAGAATTTTCCCCGATATTAAAACAAATCCTTTAAATAAGTTATATTTTGGATTTTTTTGGTATTCTGGGAGAAAAAAATATCTGATTTGTATGTTCTGTCTTCTGGAACGTTCCAACATTTTGAAATAAAAAATACCAGTAACAAATATTCATGAAAAAGTGAAAAACAATATTTTTTAAAACCTGCATGAAAGCTAATATATTGCTAAAATAAAAATATAAACTGTCTTGTAACATTACTATTCTATGTAAATAAACTAACATAGTAAAATGTTATTCTCTTATCTTAAAAGAATAAAACGTTCTACCGTGTGGTCTCAAAACCTCTCGCAAACCATTTTTCAATGTGCTGAAAATCATATGCTACCCTCTACCGTTGAGAAACAGCATTATTCACAAAGCAGAAAACTAAATATTTGCTCAACTATTGCCACCTTGTGGCTAAAAGACGGGTCATCTGCTATTGCATAGCTTCCAACTGGCTTAACAGATTCTACATATCTCTACTGTGTAAGTGACATAACAGCATCAGAGGTTTTAAAATATTTCTTTAGAGACGCCTCGGTGGCTCTGTCAGTTAAGCATTCCACTTCAACTCAGGTCATGATCTTGTGGTTTGTGAATTGGAGCCCTGAGTCAGGCTCTGTGCTGACAGCTCAGAGCCTGGAGCTGCTTCCGATTCTGTGTCTCCCTCTCTCTGCCCCCTTCCCAGTCAGTCTCTGTCTCTCTCTCAAAAATAAATAAACATTTAAAAAAAAATCTTTAGAAAATAAATAAAAATAAAATATTTCTTTAAAAAAAAAAGAGGAAAATGTATCTAAGTTAAAAAATATAGGGGCGCCTGGGTGGCGCAGTCGGTTAAGCGTCCGACTTCAGCCAGGTCACGATCTCGCGGTCCGTGAGTTCGAGCCCCGCGTCGGGCTCTGGGCTGATGGCTCGGAGCCTGGAGCCTGTTTCCGATTCTGTGTCTCCCTCTCTCTCTGCCCCTCCCCCGTTCATGCTCTGTCTCTGTCTCAAAAATAAATAAACGTTAAAAAAAAAAAATTTAAAAAAATATATACATAGCAGGGGTACCTAGATGGCTCAGGTGATTAAGCGTCAGACCCTTGATTTTTGATCTCTAGGGTTGTAAGATGGAATGCTGCATTGGATTCTGCGCTGACAGTCCAGAGAGTGTTTGGGATTCACGGTCTCCCTCTCTCCCTGCCCATCCCCTGTGCATGCTCTAAATACACACATAGATACACACATACATACATACATTTAAGAAAAACAATAAAAACATAAATAAAAACATTAAAAAATATATTTTATATACATGCATACATACTTAGCAAACATTTACCAGGTCGTCTATACCTAAGAGTATGTCATGCTGGGGGCACCCGGGTGGCTCAGTTGCCTAAGCATCTGATTTCTGCTCAGGTCATGGTCTCATAGTTCATGAATTCGAGTCCCAAATCCAGTGAGCTTGAGCCCCACTTCAGGATTCTCTCTCTCCCTCTCTCTCTGCCCCTCACTCACTCGCACTCTCTCTCTCTCTCAAAAAAAAGAGTATGTTGGTTACAAAAATGAAAGGAATTGGTTCCTACCCTCAAAAAAGCCCCACAAAGAACTAGTTGAAGAGATAGCTAGATAAACCAGTATTAAAGGTAATAAACCAAAGAAAAACAGAAGTGGGTAAGTAAGCATGGGATGAGGGTGGCACTTACAAACAACAGCATTTCAGGTCCTTTAAATCTGAGATCCCTCTAACTAGTAGCTTCAATAAAATCTTAGGATAAGTATTTCATGATGAACTGCCCTTGATTAAATCACCCCCACAGGGAACCTTCCTTTTTGAGAAAAACTTGCCTCGCTCTTACTGAATAGCACTTACTTCTGGAGGTACACATACACATACCTACGTTGGCACTATGTTGGCAAAGATAAGAATTAAATCAATGGGTATAATTTCAACCTCCATTGTTGAGTATACACACATATTGTTAAATCTAATAACAGGTCACCCAAAATATTATAACTGTATAAATTTAATTCCAATTTGAATCAACAAATACATACTTAGTCCCTAACTTATGTGTAAGGCATTATGCAAAGAATCAAAAGGGTGAATAAAAAAATGATTCCTAATCTCCAGGGAACCACAATCTAAAGAACAGGATAGAACAAGTACTCCAATGACTTCAGTATAACTTAAGAGTTGTGTGTGTACCATAAAGGGAATATCAAATAAAGTTCCAGGACATTCAAAAGGAGTTTTGCCTGGTTGATGAGATGATAAACGCCTCATGGAGAGATGATTTTTACAATGGAATTTGCAGGTACAGAAGCTAATTCCAGGGGAAAGAACAAAGACCAAAGGAAAAAAACAAAACAAAACAATGATTTGTTTAAGCAACAGCAAACTACTTACACGGAGAAATATTTTTGAGCAGAAACTGTTTTACAAATGAAATCTTACATATAAACCCAATATATATGACATAAATGTAGCATTTTCTTAGGATAAAGTATATTTTATGGCTCAAATTGATAGCACTTACTTATTATGAAGTCAAAAAACGTGATCATGGGGGTGCCATGGTTAAGCAGCCAACTTCGGTTAAGTCTGAGGGTTCAAGACCCACATCAGGTTTTAGGCTGACAGCTCAGAGCCTGGAGCCTGCTTCGGATTCTGTGTCTCCCTCTCTCTCTGCCCCTCCCCCACTCACACTCTCTCTCTCTCAAAAATGAATATTTTTAAAAAGTTTTAAAAAATGTGAACATGAAGTTATTGTGATAAAAATCACAATTTGATATCAGTGGTGAAGAATAACAACCCCAGTTCCCAATTTCTGTATTTTGTTTTAAGGGCTCAATATCAAGAAATATCCGATATGGAAAAAGAGGTGAGGAAACAGGCATTTTCATGCATTCCAAGTGGGAGTGTGGTGCAAACAGGTTTTATCTACCAAAGCTCAAATTACCTGTACACTTCTGCCCCAGCATATATCCCATAAGTATGCAAAAAATATGTAAATGCTCACTGTAGCAGGTCTGTATTAAAAAAAAAAAAAAAGCAGAAAACAATCTAGAATCTCATTAATAAAGGCCTCATTAAATAAATTACAGTACATCCATACCATGGAAAACCAAGCAAATTTTTTTCAATGAGGTGTATATACATTACACATATGTAATGATAAGAAAAAATATTCAGTTATACTTCCATGAAAACAGCAATTTTCAGCAGCAGCAACTAAAATATACTGGGTGCTTACTAAGCATCAGACACTTGTGCTAAGTGTTTAAATAATAAATTCATTTAATCTCATAATAATTTCATGACAAAGAATTTTTACAAAAAGGGAAAAGATATACATATATTAAGTAATTACCCAAGAAAACACAGCTAGTAAATGATAGAAGAACCAGGATTCAAACTGAGACTATCTGAATCCAGAACTTACTTTTTTTTTTTTTTTAACATTTATTTGTTTATATTGAGAGAGAGAGAACCCAAGTGGGGAAAGGGCAGAGAGAGGGAGACAGAGAATCCCAACCAGGCTCCACACTGTCAACACAGAGCCCAAAACGGGGCTCCATCTCATGAACTGTGAGTCTCATGAATGGTGAGATCATGACCTGAGCCAAAATCAAGAGTCGGACGCTTAACCGACTGAGCGAGTCACCCAGGAGCCCCCAGAACTTACACACTTAAAACAGTAATAATGTAATTCACAACAGTACCAACCAATTTGTGGGTTTTTTTAAGTATATATATCAATAATTAGCTTGCACTTATAAATGTACATATAAAATCTCTGGAGGTATGAAGTACGCATTTTAAAAATACACTCCAGGGGCTCCCGGGTGACTCAGCTGGTTAAGTGTCCCACTTTGGCTCAGGTCATGATCTCCCAGTTTGTGAGTTCAAGCCCCACATTGGGCTCTGTGCTGACAGCTCAGAGCCTGAAGCCTGCTTCAGATTCTGTCTCCCTCTCTCTCTGCCCCTTTCCCACTCATGCTCCATCTCTCTCTCTCTCTCTCTCTCTCTCAAAAATAAATAAACATTAAAAAAATTTTTTTTAAACACACTCTGAAGGCATTCCTTATTTGCTGCAAATAGTTTCCTTTGTGTGACAACTCAAAAACAACAACAACAACAACAACAACACAGAACAAACACACATAACAACAACAACAACAACAACACAGAACAAACACACATACATACTCCCAGCCTGGAAAGTGAGGGGAAAAAAGGAAAAGAGGGCTTTTACATTTCACATTTATAATCTTCACTGCTATTTGAATTTTCCTTTTAAAGTAAGCAAATACTATTTTTATACTTTTTCAAAAATTTCGATCATAGAACAAAGATGAACTTTATTCATCTTGTAAACTCAGGATATTTTTCCATTAAATAGATTCAGAAACTTCAAAAAGTAAAGCAAAAGCTTTTTCATAAAGTTGAATCTCTTTCAACACCTAACAACCACTCAGAAAAGCACTAAAAACTTCCACTAAACACTAAAACTAATGTATTTTCACTTTTATTACTCTTAAAATTGTTTTTGCTCAATTACTATTCTGGACAAGCACAATTAATAGATGTGCTCAAACCTGCACTATTCTTAGCTAGACAACTGTTTGTAAGCAGTTAACACAGATTTCAATTCAGACAGCCCAGGCACAATAAATTTCAAATATGCACTATGTGCACTATTCTTTCATTCACCCATTTAGCAAACATTTATTGAGTGCCCATTAAAGGCCAAGGTGCTAGGGATGTAACAGAACAAGTCAGACAAGGTGTCTTCTCTCCCCTCTGAAATTTATATTCTAGTAGGGAAAAAAGCCAGGAAAAGCTTTGTTCTGAAGTATGCCCGTTGCTCTGGACCCACAAGTTAACATATTAATGACTACAAATAACCTTAAATTGAGATTAAACAGAAGGACAGGTTTTTTTTTTTTTCAACGTTTTTAATTTATTTTTGGGACAGAGAGAGACAGAGCATGAACGGGGGAGGGGCAGAGAGAGAGGGAGACACAGAATCGGAAACAGGCTCCAGGCTCCGAGCCATCAGCCCAGAGCCCGACTCGGGGCTCGAACTCACGGACCGCGAGATCGTGACCTGGCTGAAGTCGGACGCTTAACCGACTTCGCCACCCAGGCGCCCCAGGACAGGTTGTTTTTTTTTAAGTTTAAGTATTATTAATTATTTAGGTAAGCAGTAGGATTTCATTCAAAGAACATGCAATCCTGAAAGCTAAGGCCACAGAAGAGCTAAAATGTACTGAGTGAGCTAAAGGCGACTCTGCAACAGTCACTGGGCTAAGAGCAATTCAAATGTTTTATTTCATGCAAACTCTCCCATAACCCCAGTGAGAGTTATGCCCATTTTGAGATAAGAAAGCAAACTTAAGATAGGCTCAGTAACTTGTCCAAAGTTAACTAGCAAGATGGCTGAACAAGTCTCTGAATACTGAGCTTCTGAAACTGAATGGAAACTCTAATATCTGTATTGGACTGGGTCCTGTACGGCAGGCAGCAGGCTGATGATGGAATGATGTGTATTTAATCTTGCAGACAGTGCAAAGGAAGCTTTACAAGATTCTCAACCAAAGCAAAAAGAGTATCTCATTAAATCTGCCCAACTTTAGGAAGGTAACTGTCCACTGTATATAATGACCTAGACCAGGGAGCAACTGGAGTCAGCAGCATCAATTAAAAATGAGTAAAGGCGGAGCGAGGGAGGAGTCTGGGTGCTCAGTCGGTTAAGCGTCGGACTCTTGTTTTCAGCTCAGTACATGATCTCAGCCCCAAGTTGTGAGATCCCACCCCAAGTTGGGCTCCTCACAGACAGCACGAAGCCTGCTAAGGATTCTCCCTCTGCCCCTCTCCTGCTTAAACATCTGTCTCTCAAAACAAATAAACTTTTTTTTTTTTTTTAAGAACGAGTAAAGGGATCGTTGTAACTGTAACTGTAACATGTAACTGTAAATGCTCCAAAACTACCAACCTCTTTGAATGGAGACTAGGGCCCAGCCTCCTGATTACCCCCCTCCCCAGGGAATTTTCCTTCCTTCCATTAAACCAAGATGTTGAAAAATCCTGAATAATAAGTGAACCAGCATGTCACAACCAAACACATTTAACCTCCACCTAGTAGAATAATATTTTCTAAACTGTGTTAGGTAGAGAACAATTGCCCAGAGAGACTCCACTCAGCCTGAGCTGGACTGAACAATTCTGATATGCTGGGAATGCCAAGAAACCCTCCAGCCTCCTCTTGGATGCTTAACTGACTGAAAGTTAAAGGGAAAGGAAGGTAATGGAATCCTGATCACTCTCAAATACCTTGATTGGTTCCTTCATTAAACAAACATTACTGCTTACCCTATGAAATCCGCAAGTACGGTCACCATTTGGGGCTTCAAATACAATACATACAACGCTACAATTTCACTCTTGCCACAATTAACTCAGCAGTTGAGAAGTATTTTCTGGTAGTTTCTGAAGGTGTTTGGAATGTAGTGATAAAGCATGGAGGAAGGGGTATAAATGAGAAATGTTGGAAGATGAGAAATAGGGAAATCCCTTATCTACATAAATGTCTGGGGAATGGAAATGAATTACATTTATGTTTCCTACTTTACCACACGTAATCCTCAAAGCCATCCACCAAGGATGGATCTAAATCCATCCAACAGTCAACTTCAGGTCAGTCACTGGCATTCTTCTCGGATTTTATGACTTCTCCAGGTACGGTAGACAAATAATGCCCCCTCAAATATGTCCACATCCTAATCCCTGGTATTTGTGACTATGTTACAGACTTTGTGTGGGCCCAAAGTCATCACAAGAGTCTTTAAAAATGGAAGAGGGAGGCAGAAGAGAAGTCAGAGTGATAGGATGTGAGAAGAACTCAATGGGCTGTTGCTGGCTTTGAAAATGGTGTAGGGGGGACAGTAAGTGAAGGAACGCAAGCATCCTCTGCAGGCTGGAAAGGCAAAAAAACAGATCCCACCCACAGAAAGGAACCAACCCTGTCAACATCTCGATTTTAGCCAAGCGAGACATCAGTCAGACTTCTCACCTACAGCACTAAAAATAATAAATCTGTTGTCTTAAACCACTAAATCTGTAGTAATTTGTTAGGGCAGCAAATAGAAACCTAATGCACCAGGCTTCTCCTAAACCCTGGATTTTAGGAAATTTTTGTCAATAACTATTAACAATTATTTACTAAATTCCAGGTAGTTTTCTATAATCCAGGACACAACCTGTCTGTGAACTGTTTGGTGCTGGTCTCCAAAGAAAGTACAAAAATTGAGAGTGTTTATTTTTACATAATTTACCATGGCCACACATCCAATTTCATGTCTGCTGAATTTAGTAATAAAAAATTGTGTCTCGTTGGGGTGCCTAGGTGGCTCAGTCGGTTAAGACTTCGGCTCAGGACTTCAGCTCAGGTCGTGATCTCGAAATTCACGAGTTCGAGCCCAGCGGCCGGCTCTGTGCTGACAGCTCGAAGCCTGGAACCTGTTTCAGATTCTGGGTTTCCCTCTCTCTCTCTGCCCCTCCCCCGCTCGCGCGCGCGCGCGCGCGCGCTCTCTCTCTCTCTCAAAAATAAAAATAAACATTTAAAAAAATGTGTCTCCGGGGCGCCTGGGTGGCGCAGTCGGTTAAGCCTCCGACTTCAGCCAGGTCACGATCTCGCGGTCCGTGAGTTCGAGCCCCGCGTCGGGCTCTGGGCTGATGGCTCAGAGCCTGGAGCCTGTTTCCGATTCTGTGTCTCCCTCTCTCTCTGCCCCTCCCCCGTTCATGCTCTGTCCCTCTCTGTCCCAAAAATAAATAAACGTTGAAAAAAAAATTTTTTTTAAATGTGTCTCGTATTTATGTCTATCACTTCCAGTTCATTTATCTAGTAATTTCATCGTATTTTACAAACTATTGCCTGAAACACAATGAAAAAAATTTTAACGTCATTTACAGAAAAGGAAAGCGAAGCATTGATAAATCACTTGCTTAAGTTCGTAGAGACAGTAATTCTCTTCCACCTATCCACTAAATTAACAAATACTTATAAAGAGCCTCGTACACCAGACACCAAGCTCCACGCTGGAACTTCTGTGTATAAAGGACTCCAATAGCAGAGAGGCCTGCCTCTCCCGGTGTAGAGCCCAATTCGTCTTTGAGTCCCAGGAGTCTCCCCAGATCGCCGAACTGGTAGCGCGTCCTGCTGTTTTCCCTTCCAGCACTCACCCAGGAAGACGCGCGCAAAAAAGAGTGGGGACAAAGCAGGTAAAGGCCGCAGAAAGTACAACCCACGGAGAAACATACCAAGAGCTCTCTTGGTTCCAAGAAGCCCGCTGCAGGGCCAAGACACACCCCTGACCCCAGCTCCACCTCCCAGACCAGGCTCCGCCCCGACTCCCGCCCCACCCACCACGCGGGAGCTCGCCTCAAACCCCAGCCCGGTCGACGGTGTGTCTGGCGCAGTTCCTGCAACTCACTCTCTTCTGCGGGAGCTCCCCCTTTCGCCACAGCTCTGAATGCCGCTCCAAAGCGTTCGCGAAGCCGCCTGGGCGCCTTTTAGGCTCTGGGGAGTCGGAACTCTCACCCCCGGAGCTACTCTCAGTTCCTGCGCCCCGACAGGGCCGAGAGAAGAGAAACACTCGCAGGAAATGGCTCTCGGCAGTGACTGCACGGGTCCGGCACAGCGCCGCCATGACGGCTCCGAAACCTCTGACCTTGTACCTCTCCGCAAGCGCGCAGGTCACGGGGCGGAGCAGCGAATGGTCCACCCACTTACAGAGCACTGATGATCCCTGGGCATGCTGTAGTCTGTTGATGCAGGGGAGGAGTGTGGCCACCGGGGGCGGTGGGGCAGATGGTTAAACTACAATCGGTGAATTAAATCGTTGGTGCCCGAGGGGCCGCCTGCTGACCGCGATCTGCCAAATTTTGCGCGGAAAGCGTTTTTGACTCGTAGGAATTTCGTTCCCCAGGGCATCGCTTGAACCTTGTCCTGCTGTAAATTCTTACAATGCGACACTTGCTAGCCCCGCCGCCTGGGTTTTTTCTCCAAATGGCCGGAAGACCGGTTTTTCGGGTCTCTGCTCAAATAGGTTCTCCTTGATTACCATATTTAGAATTGGAAATCCAAACACAGTCGGACTCTCCTGGTTTCCTTTATACCAGGTAGCATTTTCAGTATGGTGTATGGTTTAATTATAATTTGTTTTGCGTCCGCTGTCCCAAATTTGTAACCTCTTTGCTGTTGGGTCCCTGACACTGGGCACGTAATAAGGCTCAACGAACGTTTATGAAATCCTGGAGCCAAGGTTGTTTTTTTCACTTCTCAGATCAGTCCACTGACGTTACAAAATTTAATCTAAGACGTTTTTATTATTTGTAGATAACTACAATTCCATCTAAGGAATTAAAGTTCAGAATGTGCCTAAACCTGTATCACCAGAGACCACACCATCACTCATGATTTTCTCCCCTTTTCCCCACCGTTAATTCCCAGAATTTGTCCCTTTTCAAAACCCAGCCTAACACCATATTTATACGTTTATTTCCTTTTACCATTAATGAAGTCTTACCTGAAACGTGTTTGCATTATTATCGGTGGCTATTTCTACTTATACTTCCCTTGAAGAAATAGTGGTAAATTGTAAAGTGCATTGGCCAGTGACCTTATGAACCCCTTAGTTCTGGGTCTGACTGTAATCCTGATCTCCGGCAAACCAATTTAATGTTGATTTGACTTCCTCACTTGTAAATCCAATCCATTAACCCCTCTGCTAAATTTTAAGTGCTTTGTAAATTTAACTAAATCAATAGCTACAGAACACATGGGATTACGAAAGTCCCAGCCCTAAATTTCAATAGATGTATGATATTTATATCCTACCTCAGTCAGATGACAAATTCCTTGAGGATTATGAGAATGGGCATTTTAGGACAAATCCTGAGGTTTTTAATGTATAAATGTTTGTACCAACTGACTTCAAGTTATGCTTAGTTCTTTACCTTTGGTAGAGCATCAGTAGTTTAAGGACTGGACAAATCTAAAAGGAGGTATCTACACACTTTGTCCTAGCCTATACCAACTGTAACGTCAGCTCTAATGGGAGTACTTTAACATCTTGATGGCACCTTAGGGATTCTGATCCTGTTCTCATTGCACTATGCATTCTTTCTTGCTTTATTAAAAATACAGGCCTCTCTTTCCCTGTAGCTTGCAAATTGTTACTACGTAACTTGCAAATTGTTAGCACATTGTAAAAATATTAGTAATGGTGGATGGCAAGGAAAGTAAACAGAAAATGGCTCCTTACCTAGTGGTTGTAATTTCATTTATAAAATGGTTACACTGCCACATCCTTGAGGAAAGAATTAAGGGAAATGAGTGAACATGCCCAACACTTACTGAAAGCTTAATAAATACTGGCTATTAATGTCTGGGTGGAGGTGACCAGGAAGTGATTAGAAATTCATGCCTCTTAAGCATATATAAAAACCTGGAAAGTAAGATAGGACTAGTGATACACTGGGGAGATAACAGTATTACTCTAAAGATGGTCATTTCAGCCATAGAGATAAATAAAATCATTGAAAGAGTCCACGTAGATCAATAGGGATAGGGAATAACATTAAGGAAATTGGAAGAAGAGATTATCAGAAAATGGTCAAACTGAAAAATAAGAACAGAGAACTGATCCTAGAAACCAAGGGGAAGACCAAAGCATCATGAGAGTATTAAAGCAAAAGATCATACCCACTTATATTCTTTTGAGCCTGTTCTTTTGAGCCTATTCTTTTGAACTGACAATTACAAAACTGTCAGGCTTTCCTGTATGCTAGGAAAACCACCAAATTAAAAGAATCACACTACCAACCAACCTCATTATGTAATAAAATTTACTTAGGAGAGTTGGCAAGAATTTTAGTCACCAAATAGCATTTATTTAAGTATGAAGTCCTGGCAGGTGATAGGTACCTGCGGGCCCTGCCCTCTGGAGGCTTACAAACTAAGAGTGAGTTCTTTTGGCTCATTCTGATTTGGTTCACTTTGATTTCAGAATCAGAATATGGAAATTACTTGCATAAGGTTTGCAAATTTATTTAAAACTGATGCTTTAAATATATATACTTAAGTTTATTTATTTGGGGGGGGGGGAGGGGCAGAAAGAGTGGGAGAAAGAGAATCCCAAACAGGCTCAGTGCTGTCAGCACAGAGCCTGACGTGAGGCTCCATCTCATGAAATATGAGATCATGACCTGATCTGAAGTCAAGAATTGGATGCTTAACCGACTGAGCCACCCAGGTGCCCCCAAAGGGATAATGCTTTATATTAACTCTAACCCAACATGGTCTCTATAATTAATCCAATTACAATGGGACAGTCCCGAATTAATGGCAAATGTTTCTTCACAAAACAATCTGATTTTTCATCTGGGTCTTAGGAGCTATAAAGAAACACATGTGATCCTGACATAGGACTTTATGCAGCAACTCCTCTGCCTAGATACAGCAAATAGTCACAGTCAACATGTAGCTTATTCAATTTTGTTTGACACACTTGATTCCATACAGCTACTTAGGGTTTTTTTTTTTTCCGTATCTAGGATATGAAGTGTCTAGACAGAAGTTGTATAATGGACTCACCTCTTTCCTTGATAGGTAATACATACAAAAGGACCCATACCCAAATTACAGAATTTTTATTGTTTTCAAATACTATACAAAAAAAAAAAAAATACAGTGTGCATTTAATGAACAGATCCAGAGACAGTGATTCCAAATTAAAGATGTATTTTCTCTATTTCAATAGTTTGAGTTACTAAAATGATAATCCAGTGAATTCTCCTCTTTTATTGATTCCTTTGGCCTCATAAACATAAGAATTCTTGCTTTATTTTCCACAAACTCCATAAATTGAAGACATTCTTTTGTAAAAACGGGTTAATTTCTGGGATTATTTTCTTCTATTACACTTCTTGAATTCTTCAGTATGTGAGATTTCACTCTCAAGTTGCTGTTTCCTTACAGTGTCAAACACAAAATTCAATAGAGTGACCAGGACCTCTCTGGTATTCTTAGTAATCGCTATGATAATCCAAATTTGTTAAATATCTGTGAATTTGTAATATTGAATCTTCCACAAAGACTATTTTGAATAATATTTCTAAGTCCAATGTTTGTTTTTCTAAATATCCTCTCGCTTTTTACTCCTTCTTCTAAAATGCAGAGTACTTTGCAATCTGCTAAATCATTTTAAAAAGTAAGTACAGGTAGATGTCTTGAAAAGTGATTCCCCAGTTTTTTTCACAACAATCACCAATACCCACATACACCCATCCCATTTTCCAACCCTTGTGCTATCATTTCTCACTAAAAAAGTAAAAAGATTTGAGTATATTTCACTCAGCTAAAGAAATTTCCATCTTACTCCATTTTGTCTTGTTGAAAGATAGTAATGGGGCAGGACACCCAAGAAACAATGTGATGAAAAGATGATGTTGTGATTTTTTTTTTTTTAAATGAAAGACTAGTTGGAAAAAAATAACTTAACAGTTATGCTGAGTAACCAGAGTATTTCTATAAAAAGACAAATTTCTACAGATCCACTCCTCCAGGACAATGCTTCAACAACTAGGACATTTGCCTTAAAGCCTCTTTAAGGAAAGAATTTATATGTTAGTCTAACACCATTAAGCAGTGATTTAAAGCAGATAGTAAAAATAATGTTTTTGTTTTTTTTGCATAGACACCAGTTGATTATTTAATACAAGCTGTTTCCAGACCATTGGTCTCACAATAAATATTGAGACCTATACTACTGATATACAGAATTTATTAGGCTTTTCACATTTAATAGAGCATATTTTCAGTTGCATCTAAAGTGCTATAACAAAAGCTCTAGCAATCAAGAATGGTAGCATGTTACTTATGACAATCGACACTTGTGGCTTTTCAAATTTGGTTTTCATAAGATAATTTATCCTGAAGTAAATCTAGTCATGCTTTTAAAAAAATGCCTTAGGTCACTCCAAGCTTGGCAATTAACATTTGGCATAAACAATAAAACAATCACAACTTGATAAATAACAAATACAACATTATAGGCCATAACCATACACAGAATAATGAAAAGGTAATAGTGATGAATAAGTAGCTATTAGAATAGAGTACCTTGGCCTCCATGCAGATACTTTGAGAGGCTTTGGTTCATTCAGCCCTGCCATTTTTTCAAAATAGGGGACAATGTCTACAGTATCATTGTATAATTTCTAAGACACTGAAAACAAGTAAGTAAAAAACAATGTGTTGATTTGCATTAATGCATTAAATCCTCAGGAGTTACCACCAACCCCTTATTATAAAATCTTTTCAAGTTTTTTAGTCCTACAACTATGTGTGCTTATTTTTAAACGGTGCTGAATGAATTAAATGAAGACAGCAGTGTTTCCCCTAACGTGATTGATTACAGCTAAAAATCTTCCAGGCTTTCGAATGGAACATTTGTTGAGAGTGTTCATATTTCAACTTACTAAGAATTACAGTATGCTTGCTTCAGAATGTTATTTTGCAATTTACTCTGAAACTAAAAATTTAATCTTGTGAAAAATAAGTTGATATAAATGGCATAATAACAAATACACCAAAATGGTTACTGTCACAAAGGGTGACACGGATAAGATGGTTCCACTCTGGAGTCACCTAGGAGTTTAAATTGCTGTACATGTTGTCACTTACAAACCATAACAAATTGGATGTAGAGCTGATTTATTTAGTCTGCTGTCTTCAGACACACGATAGAAGATACCTCATACCAGAATGTTTACTCAAAAATATTTTTGTAGCTGGTAACTCTTCCCTTGGAGGTAAAGAAAATTATGCCAAAACTTTTAATAACAAGAATTCAGAGAACTTTAAATTTTAGTTAGCAATCAAATATACAGAGGTTCTAAGAGAAAACAAAGAAAATCATTTTGAAGACAAAGATCAAACTGACATCCCAGAGCCAGAGCAGTTTTATAAAGTAGGAAAGCAGTTATGAGAAACCTGACGATTCTTGATCATTCTAATGAGGATCCCCAGGTATTACGTGTGTTTTTACAACAGTGTTTCCTATATCGGGGGCCTTAAATGCACATGAAAGGGTGTTTCCCAGGAACAGAGGTGAAGATACTTTTATGGTGTTCAACCCACAAACTATTTGGTCAGATGAACATGTAAAGCTAAGTAAAAGCACATCCGGTGGGAACTGAGAGCAATGAGTGTTGACATGATGTGCTTGGATGCTGCTTGCAGCGGCTGGCAGTGGGCGGCATCACACAGGTAAGCACCTCACAGGCCCCCCTGCGTCTGCTCCGGAAGAGGCTCCGAGGTGGCACTGGCATTTGCAGTTGAATTCAAGACTTCTCCGAAATCCCCACCAGCAGGCTTGGTTCCCCCTACCTTAGACTTTTTAAAAAAAAGTGCAAAAAGGACAAAACATCATGAAACGAAACGCTCAGCTGACACTGCAAAAAAAAAAAAAAAAGTAACTCGGATTTTACTTTGAGGGACACATAAATCAGGCACCTAGCAGCCCAGTGACTGTTCTCTGCATGTACGGAATTTAGTACTGTTGCAACATTCGGTGCCGCGTAATAGAAAACCGTGCAGTCTTCTCTGCTGAAATACTCCCACCCCTCCTCTTTTTTCCCACCTGATCAATGCTCTTCACAGGGAAATTTGTCTGAAAACCTTTTTCAGACCTCTTATTCTAAAATACCTACTGAAGTCTCTTTATATTTGGATAGCACTTCATAGTCCACCCAATTGTTCATTGAGCTACACTCATTCAAGAAATACTAAATACAACAAAGGAAAGAAATATATATATATATATATATATATATATATATATATATATGGTTTTTTTTTTTCCCCACCTATGGTGTAAACTTTCTAACCCAGTGCTACTTAAGGTGTGCTTTAATCGTAACACACAGACTGACTCCACGACACCTGGGAGCTTGTTAGGAAGAGTCTCAGACCAACCTCCCCACCTCCAGCTACAAAGATCTCCAGGGGCTTCTTGACAAGTTAAAGTTTGTGGAGCATTACTCCAATTGATCTGGCCTGATATTGTCAATAAACATTTGTCTGCATGAAGAGGTCTACCATACATTTGGATAATACTTTATGTTTTTCCAAACCTTTATGATGTCACTTCATCCTTAATAACACTGATGTATCTATGCTCTCTCTGTTACATCCTTAATGACCAGCAAGACAGCTGACTAACATTAAGAAAGCAGTCAACAGGGGTGCCTGGGTGGCTCAGTCGGTTAAGCATCCAACCTCGGCTCAGGTCATGATCTCAAGTCCCACGTCGGTCTCTGTGCTGACAGCTTAGAGCCTGGAGCTTGCTTCCGATTCTGTGTCTCCCTCTCTCTCTGCCCCTACCCCGCTAGTACTCTCTCTCTCTCTCTCAAAAATAAATTAAAAAAAATTTTTTTTTTTAATTAAAAAAAAAAAACAGTCAACCAACAATGAAACTCATAGGTTTAACTTGACCTGCTCTTAGCTCAATCTTAACTGACTAGCCACAGACACATTATCGGCTGGAATCTTGTTGAAATTTTCTCTCCTTCTTTTTGGTCTCCCATCCATAATCTCTGAATTGTCTGAAAAATCTGCACAACTTATGTCCACTGTATATTTGTTAAATTTATTAAAACACATTTATTAATTATAGGAAAATACTAAGACCCTTATACATGTCTAACATTGAACACCTCCCTCCACAACTGGTTCCTTCTCTATTCTTAAGACTTTACATAACTGTAGCACTCACCTAGCTGCCTTGGCCAGACACCTGGGAGTCATCCTTGATCCTGCTCCATCTTGTTCCACATCCAATCAGTCACTAACTTTTTGGCTGTCATTTCTAAATTCTAAATATCTCTCAACTCTGTCCCGTCAGCACTACCTTAATTCACTCCACCGCCATCTTTGGCCTGGATTACAACTCCTTCCTCCTAACCAGTCTCCCTGACTCCAGATCTCCTTAGATCTGCAGGGCACCAGTGACCTTTCTAAAATGCACAGAATACACCACCCACATTGTTTAAAATCCTTCAGAAGCTTCTCATTGCCCTAAGTCCAAATTCTTTAGTGCAGCCTACCCATCACTCGAGCTTTATCTCCTGCCCACTACCCTACAGCACAGCAAAAATGCCTGGTATTCCTCAAAAAGGTGTCAAAGCTTTTAAAACATTCTCCTCAACCTAAAGGCCTCCATTTATATTATCTTGTCCTGTAAGAAACCCTCTCTTACCTTCCTTCCTAAGCTAGGTCAGACGTTTCTGCATCCCCAAGTCTCCCCGTCATGGAGCCTTACCTTACTTTTTGCTTTTTTTTTTTTTTAATGTTTATTTATTTTTGAGAGAGAGAGAAAGAGCAAAAGCAGGGGAAGGGCAGAGAGAGAGAGGGAGACACAGAATCCAAAGCAGGCTCCAGGCTCTGAGCTTCACGCGGGGCTCAAGCTCACAAACCGTGAGATCATAACCTGAGCTGAAGTTGGATGCTTAACTGACTAAGCCAACCAGGTGCCCCCACTCACTTTATTTTCAATGGCCATTTAATTGCCTACACATTTGCAGAAAGGGTCTGTATCTCTCTTGCTCACTGGGGTTATCTCCAGGGCCTACCATTCATCATCTGGCACATGGCAAATGCTCAATTATCACAGATAAATGAACCAATCCAAAATCTAAACGTAAGTACATGTAGACCCAATATTTAATTGAACATAAAGGTAATTTAGCAAAATTACATCCCAAGTGTACAACTATATTTTACAGCTTTTGGGGGATAGCTGTTTCCTATTCTATACTTCTAAAAATTACATGTTTTTATCTGAATGGTGCCTAGTCATGTTTCAAAAGCAAGTTTCACCACAATTTATAGAATCTAAATACACCCAGAGGCAGAATATATAGTAAATGACCTGGAAGTTTCTAGTCCTCTTCAGTGTCTAAAGAATACAGCTGTTTTTTCCAACCCGTCATTTCAAAAACTAATGCTTAAGGCAGATTTGAAGGACAGACTCAGGATAATCCTAAATAGTGACAGCTGACTTCCTGTAATGTACAGTTTAATTGCAAACACATGACTAGGCATCAAAAAGAATAAAGCAGGTCTCCTACTGACCTAGAAGAATGACTAGGATATACTTGTTGCTCATCAAATATGTATTAAGTAGCATCAATGTGCCAAGGACTAATCCAGGCCCTTGAGAAGCATGAGTGAGTAAGAAGAACAGGTCCCTGTGTTTGTGGGATCATACAGCACATATGCTAGTGGGGGGGGGGGCTGGATGAACAAGTTATAGGACTGTGCATGCAGTTGTGATTCACATCTGCAAAAGGTTTACACATTTATGTGGAAACAGAAAAGGTGTGTATTAGTGTTTGTATGGGCAAGAAAAAAAGATCCAAACCACACTACAGTGTTTGGGTTCCTTTCCATAAGTAGCCCCTGCTTCTGTAATTTAAAAAGGATGCCTTTAAAAATAAGTAACTCAGGGGCGCCTGGGTGGCTCAGTCGGTTAAGAGTCCGACTTCGGCTCAGGTCATGATCTCACGGTCCGTGAGTTTGAGCCCCGCGTCGGGCTCTGTGCTGACAGCTCAGAGCCTGGAGCCTGTTTCAGATTCTGTGTCTCCCTCTCTCTCTCTGACCCTCCCCCGTTCATGCTCTGTCTCTCTCTGTCTCAAAAATAAATAAACGTTAAAGAAAATTTTTTTTAAATAAATAAAAATAAGTAACTCGGTTACAATTATGAAAGACTAAATCTGAATATTTGTTTTTAAGCAGATTTATATAAAACGCTTAAGATAATAATTTTAATCCTTAAAAAATACCCACAGTTAATTATCAGGATTTGTTTAGGAAGAAATGAAACACTGCTTTGCCCAAACTGAAGAGAAGGCTGGGAACTGGTCAGGAACCAGACAACCTTTCCGGTCACTTGTGATCCTAAGAGTTAATAATTTTATAGTTTTGAACATAATTTTGAAAATATAATTTATAAATTAATAAAAATAATCACTGAAAATGCCCACCTTCACTGTAATCAAAGCAATCAAAAAATAAAACAGTGAATCATCAATAGTGATCACCATCATAATACAAATGTCTAATGACTGAAGATTGAACAATCAATATCTGTCACAAGGTACATGTAAACATCCATTAAACATAATATTGAGGAAGAATATTTAATGATAAAGGAAAATGTTTATGTTGTATCTGGTTAATTCCTTCTTAAAGCATTAACATTATAGTCCAACTACATACATATCACTGACTCCGGGTGACAGGACCAATTTTTTGTGTGTTATTCTTTGGGCTTTTCAATGTTGTTGCTAATATTCTACAATAAAATTTATATTAAATTTTGTCAAATTATAAATGTATTGGAGCAGTACACACTTCTCAAATACTACTGGCTTTTTAAATTACACATTTCCTTTTAGCGTTTAGCATCTACCATGCTACAACATACACTCAAAACATTGATTAAAAGAGTACATATCACCTATAATAATGTAAATAAAGTCATCAAGGCTCTAACTATTTTTAGAAAGAAAGAGTAATGTGAATAATTTACCCACAGCAAAAAAATTTAAGGCACCAAGCAAGACATCACTAAGATTCTATTCATCTCTACTTGCCTTTAAGTTTTCAACTTTTTCTTCAAATGATTTGAAAGTTGGGGAGTTTCTACGGAGAGAAAGAAAAACAGTAAAATTACAAACACTGAAAAAAACTCACTGATTTTGAAACATCATTAGTTGATTGTATTCCTCTTCACAGTTATTCTCAATCAGCAAAGAAACAGATTTAGCTGTGTATGTCTGTGCAGGCATAGAGGCAAATATGTATTATTAGGTAAGATGATCAAATTCTGGTCTAAGATTTCTACAACATGCCTTCAGTTCCACAAACAGCCTGTCTCAGATATACATGATATAGATGTAGTCAAGTACATGTGTGAGGAGAAGGAACAAAGTCGGTAAAACACGAATTCTGTCACTTCTCTAACCATCTAAGTGTGCCACCCTTAGATCAGTTTAATTTTGGTTAAGGTAACTATACTCTAAAACTCGTGTTTAAATTCACATATTGCCTGGCAAAGAGTCCTACATGAACCCCCATCACCAAGCAGGACAAGCAGACCACATGAGTTTCCACAACAGGGATCCTGGTTCCCAGGGAGCAGCAGTAGAGATGACGAAAGAGAGACCAAAAGGAAGAAGAAGCACAGAAATGTGGTTTTGCCTACATCACAAAGCTGCCCCAACTGACAGAGCACTCTGAGCCCACGGAAAGCCTCTCCCATGTCTTCACACTCATCCATATTAATCAACGAGGATCACAGAACCTATGTCACTCACGTCTGGGTTTCTGAAGCTTTTAAACTATCCACCTGACCTCAAATATCCTTCCTATTACATAGATGAAAAAGGTGAAGAAGGGAGCAAGGGGTTCTCTCCTTTCCACAGTGGTGATGGGCAACCAGGCCCAAGGGGTAGTCCCCCAGATGCATCCATAGCTCTTGGGAAGTTGTGGGCAATGCAAGTTCTCGGTTCCCACCTCAAGCCTATAGAAATCAGAAACCAGAGGGGGCGGGGTTCAGCAAGCAGGGGGGTCTAACAAGCTCTCCAGGTAGTTCTGATGTATACTAAAGGTTAAGCCGAGCATGTGTTGTTAAAAATCCCCTGCCTCTCTGGAGAGGTTAATGAGACAGTAACATGCACTGCTTGCACATTGTTTCCTGATGGAAGAGGATGGCAGAATTGAATCACAGTTGGCTCCAAATGTCAGAATAGGATGAGGGAAGTGGAAATAGGGAGGTTGGAAAGCCGAGTAGCTTTAGCAGACAGAGGTGGTGGGACAGCTGTTATCTACGAAGAGCTTTATTAGATGGGTAGTGTTCACTTTTACAGTTAAGCAGATTTAAAATATGAAGCAATTTAACAGGTTTACAAAATAAAGTAGAAATAATAACTTTTTTTTTAATCACAAACCTTTATTGGATCACTTGCACCCACCTTAACATTATAGAAGGAGCAACTGAAAACTGATACAGCGTTAAACGTGCAGCTTGTTTAGAGCAGAATCCTAGCTCCCCACTTCAGAACAGTTCAAGTTACACATTGAAATAAAGAATAAGAAAGAGTAAGATCAGCTACATTTTGTAAAAATAAAATACTTTACCTCATAGCAGGCATGCTAATTGAATGTTGAATGGAGCGGATACTAAGAGGCAGCATTAAAAAGAGATAGACATGAAGTTAGTATCGTGATTAGACATTATAAAACGCAGCTTAAGGGGCTCATTCCTTTGGCACCATGAAGATTTATCTACTTTTTGAGGTGGAGGGGATAAAAATTATTCCAATGCACTTGTATCCATGAGCAAATTATTTTTGATTCAATTTTTTATTGTTCTTCTAAGTTATTTATTTATTTAAATGATCTCTACACCCAACGTGGGGCTCGAACTCAGGACCCCAAGATCAAGAGTCGCACGCTCCAACTGAGCCAGCCAGACGCCCGTTCATGAGCCAATTTAACCCATGTAGTTGACAGAGCTAATGATTTAACCTTGCACTTTTATAGCACTTTGAAAATTCTACAGTGCTTTTCACCTGTATCTATGGGGCATCAAGCACCGAGGCTCAGAAGTTAAGTGATTTACCCATGGTCACAGTAGGATGGAACCTGGGTCTTTGGGACTCCTGATTCAATGTTCACCACCTCCCCTCAAAAAACGAAGCGCACATACAGATACACACACGCACAAGTGAGGCTGGTGAAGGGCGCCAGCAGCTGCCTTTCTCCCACATATTTGTGACCAGACCAAAACAGGAAGGCTTCAAAATAAATCACCTATTTGACAACTGAAAGTGATTTAGAGATCACTCCTTAGTAGTAGTTATCAATTTTCTAATAAGAGACACTTGTACTTCAGCCCAATGAACTAAATGTTCTTAATGGTCATTTTTGGCCCTTTGTTTTACTAGCACCAACTTCTTTCTCAAAGGCAATGCAGTTTACCAACCGTTCAGGCTCAAGGTTATCTACTCTCAGCCATCTCCCATAGAGACCACCTCGCAAGATGAAAGCACTTTAATTCTGGGGCTCACAAAGTCACTGTAAATTGCTGATATGATTACTATGCTTACAATATTTTGATCACTGGCATAGCTGCTTTGGTAGGAAATCTTTCCTTCAGGTAAGCTGGACAGTCCAAGGTATTCTTAATTATATTTGAATATTGCATGTGTGACTTAAGTTTTCTCAAAAAATCAGTTGTTACACATGACAGTGTGTTTTAAGAGTAGCTCCCCAAATCTAGTTTTGCACCAATATGTAGTGACATGAAGTATGATCTAGATATAAATCAAAATACACTGGCAGTTCACATAGTCAAAATAATCAGTAAAGTATCTGGACATCTTCATACTTAATGTCATATGTAACACAGGAAAGAATCCAGGCAGCTCACCATTCTCTCTATACTATAACAGTGGTAGATACCTTGGGTACAAGACTACATTCTAGGAGAACTGGCTAATGCTTTTCCTGCTTAATCTATTGCAGTGGGCTAGATCCATACTTGAAGGATAGAGATTCATAAAAATCATCCTTCTTAGTTTACAATACTATTAACTACTATTAATTACAATCATTTACACTAGTTTAGAGCCTTCTAAAGAGGCTGTCTAATCACATTTCCACAGCCCCCTTCCATCATCATCAGTAATGATAACTGCATCAGTAGAACTCCACCCACCACAACTAATCTCCTGGTAATCTGCAAACTGTTTGGAGTGAATGAAAAGAAAGAAAAAACAAAAAAAGAGGACAATTAAGATTCTTATCCTGGGATTTTGTACACTAAACCACTGGTTAATGGCTAGGTACATGAGCTGAAAAGTTATGTGGGCTTAGATGTTGAGGAAGGCCTTTCATGGGACCAGGAGGTACAGGCTGCAAGAATGCAGAAGCAGCCAGTTCCCCAAGAAAGGACTGCATATAGTGCACGGAGAGGTAGAAGAAAGGAAGCAGAGATGACCACGCAAGGAAGAGGGCAGGGTGAGAGAGGAACAGCAATTTCCATGGCTTCTGGAAGCAACCTTGATTTTACCAGCTTTCCAACCAGCAGGGCTAGTCTGGGTGGGGAAAGGGCTTGCTACCTTTCTTCTCCTCAGATTCCAAAAGAACTTTCTATGCGACACATTCTCCTTCTTAGGGAAGCTGGTTTACCTAATTTTTTGTTCCTCATAACCAAGACTCTTCACTAGAACATTCATTTTGGCACAATTACCAAATTCTGGCAAAAGAAGGGGAGTGATGGCTTGGATGTATGATACACTGCTTGTTCGTGGGACTCCCTGAATGAATTCAACAGTATCAACAAAATGAGGAAATACGTAAAGTGCAAATTTCAGAAACCCATAGCTAATTGTAGCCACTGTCCCTAAACACCCACTTAAAACTCATTCCTTCCAATGGTCATTTTCTGGGTTCTGTGCCCCTTGAACCAGCATACAAGCTAGTTAAGAGGAAACAAGTCAAAGGCAAAGTGGAAGAAATGATCATAAAATGAATTCTAAATACATCAAGTTGACTGTAAATTCAACATCCAGGGCACAAATTACTTCAGGATTATCCTACATAAGAAATAAACCAAGGTGATGAGAGTTGAAAAACTGAATAGTAAACATCGCCCCAAATTATCAGGGGATGGAGAATGAAAACAAGAAGTCAGTGCAGAGCTATGCCTGTGTGTAATCAAGGGGTCTCCCCTGATTAGGTAAGGGATGGGAGTGGAACATTAATGTAAGGAGGTACCAGGAAGAAAGGGGAAACTCACAAATAAGGCAAATAAGAGAAAACAATAATGCTGGGAATACAGCAGTCTCCGTCTCAAAATAAGTAAACATTTTTTAAAAAAGTTATTCTTTTGGGGCACCTGGGTGGCTCAGTCAGTTAAGCGTCCGACTTTGACTCAGGTCATGATCTCACATTTTGTGAGTTTGAGCCTCATGTCAGGCTCTGTACCAACAGCTCAGAGCCTGGAGCCTGCTTCGGATTCTGCGTCTCCTTCTCTCTCTGCCCTTTCCCCTTGTGCTCTCTCTCTGTCTGTCTAAGATAAAAAAATATGTTAAAAAAAAAAAAGTCATTCTTTTAAAAAGCTGAATTGATTTTTTAAATTTTCCTGGTTTCTTACACAGTTCCTTGATCTTTTCATCCCCAATCACAATAAAAGGGGAGACATAAAGGGAGGAAAGAGAAGAAAGGAAGTGGTAGGTACTACACAGAGAAAGAAAAGAAAGAGTTAATGGTTAGCATGTTTGAATGCTTACTAGGTGCCAGACACGCTTTTGAGAGCTATCTATGTATTACTTTTCCATTGTGCCCTCACAATAATTTCTTGACTGTAAGTGATAAGCCAAAGTAACTGCTGGCCAGTGCCTGGAGGGGCCTATTCTTAAACCTTGATCACTTTGGGGAGGCAGAACAATGCAGAGAAGAATACAGGCTCCAGAACCAGGGTGCTGTCTGGGTTCAAAGCTTGGGCTTCAGCCACTTAGCTGTGTGATCTTGGGGGGAGTCACTTAACCTCTCTATGGTTCAGTTTCCTCCTCTGCAAAATCAAAAAAATAACAGCACTTACTTCGGAGGGACTATATAGAGCCTTGCCTGGGACAGAATTATTCACCATTATTATTACTACAGATGACTTTAACAGAAACACACATTAACATTTATTTCATATTACATTGCAGTCTTTAAAACGTTTGCATTGCACCCAGTTGTTATTTCAGTTGGTAACTCGGACCACACAGTCTGGACCAAGGTCTGGCACATGGTTAGCGTTCAATAAATACTTCTGAATGAAAGCATGAACGAACAAAAACTTGCAACTAAAATTAGGAAATATGGGCATGAAAGGTAGAAAAGTTCAATAAAGCTTTTCAAATTCTAATCGAAAAGTACTCTCTGAAAGAGAAGACATCATTTCTGTTCCCGTTAAGGGGTGAAATTTTTCAGCAAAACAGAACGGTCTGGAATAACCTTAATGAGTCCCAAACAAACAAAAAAAGATATCTAGAGATTTATATGAAGAAATACACACGTAAACAGGAGAAACTTCCTTTGGAAATAAAAGCAAAGTTAGTTAGCACTTCCTCTTAAATATATCAAAATTCTTGACTAATGAAGCTGCTGAATTACTATATTATACTATTAGTAACACTGAAATTGATGTTTAACACTGGCACCCAGGAAAACGAGAAGGGTTTCTCTCAAAAAAATTCCAAAGTTTCTCTCAAAAACTTAAAGGCATGAATCAATGCTCAACACATATGTATAGACAATGAGCAAATATGAGATGGGTGGATATGAACACAACACCTGAGGGGAAAGGCTGGCTGTCCCTGAAGAGCTTCCCACGATAGTTCTCATTACCATGTCCCACATCTGGCCCTCGACCCAGCTGTCACAGACACCTAATTCTCAGGGGACTAAAAACCGATCTCTCTCTTTTCTCCTCCACTTCCTCCTCCTTGCACACCCACCTGGAGTGTAAGGAACATATCTAAATCCCAAGTACCAATTTATTAATTGACAATGTGACCTAAAAACTGTTGCAGGGTCTAACAATTCATGGTAGCAAATCAACCACAATTCTGTCCGAGAGTGAAATCATTGCCACAAGCTTGCTGGGTACACAGGGACTCAAAACAAAGGGAGGTTGACAGGATTAAGCAACTATTTCAAGCACTTGGCAAAAGAGGCCTCTCACATCGTCTCCATGGGAGCAAAGGCCTTGCTGCTGGGACTGAAACCCTCAAAATCTACTTTCCAAGCTTCCTCTCCTTGGACAGTTTTTGGGCCAGTATTTGCCACTGTGACTCACTGATCTAAAAGATGCGGTTTTTCTTCATACAGGTTTTCTATTATGTATGTTTTTATGTGTTTCTATTTTATATGTTCTCATATATTTTTACATGTGAACACACGAAATCAGATCACAATCAGGGCTTCTTGGCCGAGAAATTTAAGGGACTTTAGCCAACTTTTAATCTGTGAGACTTATAAAATTTAGCTTTCAGAAAATAATCCTGTATCTCTCATTTCCAGGTTTTAATCAAAAGTCTTACTTAAACTTCCACGTATGGATACACAATATATTATTAGAAACAGGACTAAAAATGGCAGAGTGTAATCTCCATTATAGTTTTTAAATGAAATAAAAAAAGTTGACTGTATAAGGAGCTAGAAAAGAGGGGCAATACCTAATCTGTTCCTGGTCAATTAATAAGACAGCACATCCTGAGCCATCTTATGTGAATTTGCTTATTCTTAAAACTACAGAGAAAGAACAGGGATGTGTACTGATGAAACATTCCCCAACAGCACGTACATAAATATTTTTACATTTTTATTTCTATCACATCTAACATTGTTATATAACCCAGGGTTAACAGGGCTCTTCCACCTTAACTTATTCCTAGTCCCAACCCCCTTCCCCTACTCCATCCGCTCAAAGATTGTAAGGTCTTTCGGTATGAGAGCCATATCTGATGTATGGTTATATTCCGTGGGCCTGTCCACAAAATGCAGTCTAACAGGAGCAGAATGGATCCTGTGACTGAATACCTATTCACACAACTCAAACGACTGTGGATAAAGTGGTCTTAACAGCTGCCTAAAGCACTGAGGCCATTTTTAATTGAATACCAAAAATACAAAACCACCTATCTCTTGATCTTCTTATCCCTATGGTTGGCTCTGACTTCCTGGGCCAAGTGTCACTAGGCCAGAAAGGCCTCAGCGATAAGTTTAAGTTTCCTTACTTAAGCAGACAAACAGCTAGACTATAGCAAGTGACTGAGAACATAATTCACACTAGAAGAACAGAGATGGAAGCAGCAGACCATGTTGTCTTTCCTGCTTACACTCTAAAGACCTTTCTCCAGCTTAGTTTTCTCTATTAATTGGATAAACAGTCTGTATGGGAGACAGAGAAGAGGTTTGCTCAGCATCACAAAGATTCCTTCTATAAGGCATGGTTTGGGCTGACATCTTTTTAATGTGTGTGTGGTTGATTGTTTGTTTTTTTTAGCCTCATAGGCTATTTTTCCTTTTGCAACCATGAAATTTCCTTACCTGCATATGCAAAGAGTGTAGTGTAAAGAAATTTAAAAAATAGTAAAAACTATAAGCTAGTAAAACAAATACTGGAAGGTGCAGAGTAATGGGTATATTTTATGTCTACTTTACCACAATGAAAAAAAAAAAAGTGATCAGAGTAACCTGTAGAAGACGGAAGACTGACATCATGAGGCAGTACATGTGCACTCTATTACAGAAGCATAATGGGACCCACGTGAAGGAGAATTCCAATATCCTTACAAAAGCACCAAAGAAATTAAAGCATCAAAAACAAACAAAGTCAGACATTAAAAGGGAGGAATTCTGTATGCCATGGTTGAGCTGCTTCTTTTGACCACCACCACCAACAAAAAAGTAAGAAATGTCAAAATCATTTCCATATCCCTGAACCACAGTGTCCAATTATTCTTCTTTTAATTTATCCGTTACCCACGGTATACAAAAACCCTCCCTTAAAAATAGGTATGCACTAAGGAAAAAGATATTCCAAACGCAAGAAAAGTATGCAGTGGACGAACACAACCATCCAACGTGGCATAATAAAATCTAATTAAGCACACTTGTCTTAGACACCGGCTACAGCTGCAGGGATGGTTCAAGCTGTCCTTACCTAAAGGAATGTGAAAAGGCTTGCATTCTGTAAGAAGCCACAGTAAGCATTAAAAAAGAAAGCAGGTTCTGGTAAATCTAAAACAATGGAATAACCTACTTTTTAAAAGTCATGTAAGGCTTAAACTGGACTCTAAAGTCTAGACAATCAAGCTGGCATAGAAAGACATGAGAGCACCTCAGAGATGTACATAAATTGTCAAAAGAAAGCAAGTAAGCTATGTTTATTACACAGACGCTTAGAATGATGATGGTCCAAATACAAGAAGTCATTTGGATTTTTGGGTACGTAATAAATATACATTGGTTGCGAAACTTATTCAACCAACAAAATTCTGGTTGTAAAAGCTACATTCCCCACAAATGAAAAACACAAAGTCATGCAATCTGAGGGTTTTGTTAGTAAAACAAAAACACTTTCATGCCAACAGAAGCACAGCAAATTTAAACCATGTTTGTCACTTTCAGTGCTATTTGAATCAACATGGCGGGGGCGGGGCGGGGGGGGGGGGGGAGCAGGGTGGATGCACAAAAGCACTGTGAAGTGGTTTTATTAAAATTGCCAGGAAAATTCTGCAGACTCATCTGAAATATAAATGCAAAACAAAAAGCAAAGCTCAATATCAAGATGTGGGCCTAGGCATGAATGTAGAGAGAGATTACACATTAGTACAAACCAGGACACGGATGAGCATGTGGTAATCGCACCATGGTATAACAGTGTACCACGCAGAACTGAAGCCGGTCTCGGTCCACGCGTGCAGGCAGCACTCCTGGACCTGTCTCCAGGAGGACCACAGGCTCGGCCCACAACCACAAACTTGCAACCACAAGAGACATACTTACCCTGCATGATCAGGAAGGACTAAAAGGACAAAAATGCACAACCAGAATTTTCCAACAACCTTAAAAGTACTCACAAGATGATTATTTTGAATGCTATGCCTAAGAGCCAGAAGGCTACGCCTAAAATAACTGAGACAATATTTCAGGTCCTGGTTTGAAGGAGAGGCCTCCCTCACTTGAAGACAGGAGAATCCAGCATTATCCACAAAGTCAGGAAATACATGCAACCACAACGTTATTTTAATTTGCCTCAGCTACTTAATGAGCAAGGAAAAATGAGGACATACTTTACATCTTCCAGCTTTTTGGTGATGACCGATCCAACAGATGAGAAAGCAGCAGATGCCTTCTGTCCAGCTTGAGATAAGGTTTCAGAGGTCTTTTTGTATCTATATTAAATTATAAAAGAACAGAGTAAAGAAAAGGTAAGCAAACCTTTTCTAATAGCAATAATTTAAAGAATGATCACCACCTCTTGGAGAGCTCTCAAAAACCTTTTTAAAAAAAAATTGTTTTTAGAACATCCCAAATCCTTCATAACCACCAGGACAACATCATCACATCGTTTTATCGTTAACCATCATGCAGGCTCAATCTTCGGCAGTGCCCTAGGACAGCCAAACAGACGCCTATAAAGGCGGGGCCAAGGAAATCGGGGTAAGGAGTAAAAATAGTCATAGAGAAAAGCTGAAAATGAGCCAGAGGCTGAAATTATACCTCTTATTCTTCTCCACTAAAGCCAAACAAAAATGAAATCAAATTCCTCACATGCCTTTTATATCTTTATTCCCTAAAAAGGGACCAGAAGCAAGGTAAGGTCCCTGTGTACTTTTTATCCAAGTAAGTTATATGGCCGTAAAGAATTTTTTTTAATTTTGCATATCTGCAGAGCTACCACATAAGGACTTGTGGACTCTGAACGGAATACTGAAAATGACTCAAGTATGATATTTGCTATAGCATAAAGCTATCATTTACCACCTTCCTCTTCCCATCTACCCAGGGATTAATGAAGGACAAACAAAACCAAACGAATATGGTAGCTACAAAGAGGTTAAGATCCTCATGTTATTGACAGGGATGCTCAGGCATTTTTACTTATCCCATCAAGAAAAATACTAAAAATAAAAAGTTTATGGTGATTCACAAAGAATCTTATATGGACTTATATGGTTCGGAAGTGGACCAAAGGGGGTAGACACCCCAGTGTGTACCTAGTGTCCTAGTGTCCTAGTGTTGTCATGTCAAGATGCAGTCAGCCATACTGCTGCTGGTAACCAGCTCAGCGCATGGATGAACACAGACTTCAGGTGCACCTGGGTGGCTCAGTCAGTTAAGCGTCCAACTCTTCATCTCCACTCAGGTCACAATCTCCTGGTTTATGAGTTCGAGCCCCGCATCGGGCTCTGTGCTGATAACATGAAGCCTGCTTGGGACTTTCTCCCTCCTTCTCTTTCTGCCCCGCACTCATGCACATGTGCTCTCTCTCAAAAATAACTGAGTAAACTTATAAAAAAAATTTTATAGAACATACTTCAGAATCTGTTACCAGAAGCTGGCTCCTCCTTATGCTAGGAAACAAAACTGCATCATGATTAAGGCCGTATCAAAATGTATGTGATCAAAAAGACAAGAAGATTAAGGGGTGGGCCTCTGCCACCAGCACAAATCAGAGACGATGAGCCAAGAGTCTCATGCGAAGTAAAAAGAAGACTGGCTCTGTACTTGGTCAAATCTGAGTTCAAATGCTGCCCTTACATTTTGAGTTTTGTGACCTCAAAACTTATCTGATCCGTTTCCTTCTCTCGGGCTATCTCACCACCCACCCTATTTGGTTATTCTGAGGACTAAGTGACATAGGTGCATTTCTGGCAAGTCAATATATAACATTTTTGGAACGTAAATGTTAGTTCTTCAACTCACATACGAGGCTGGTTTTCTTTCTATCCCCTAGAACAGTCTGAAAGACCAAAGTTAGAGAAGAGTCAGGTACACTTGAGAACTGGGCGGGGGGGAGTGCCCTGTGTAGTATAAAGAAGAGTCGCAGAAGCATCCCTCAGCCCCTTTCAGTTCCCCTACCCAGACAAAAGGAGCAAAAGTGTCCTTTACATTCTCTAGAAAAATGTATGATCAAGGGGACATACGCAGATGTTGCTGTCACATCCTGCCAGCCTTTGGCAATGTTCTGTTTTAGTTCCTGTAGTGAATTGATTCCAAGTTTCCGTTTGATCTCTGCTAGATGCTTCTCTTTTGCTGCTAACACTTGAGACAGAGTCTGGATTTCTTCTTCTACCTATGAGGAAGGGAGATGGGGTAAAAATATAGCAAAGTTAATATTATTAGTGCAAAACTATACTAAAAATTCTGGAGAAATTTAAAAACTTTTTTGATTCACTGATCTCTTTAAAAACCACATACAGCATGTTGTTAATAAGTAAACTGGTTACGTGCCGATCTCTCCTGTAGAGCGTCTCTTCTCTTCCTTATATTTCTATCTTGAATTGTCCTCAGCCTTCTCCTCTCTCTGTATGTCTTTACTCAGCTATGTCATGGAAGCTTAGGGCTCGAACCTCCACACAGAAGATATTCAAATTATTCTAACATCCACTCTTCTGACCTCTGGTCTGCATTTCTGGCTTGCCAGTTCTAGTAGAAAGCCCCCCAAACTCCTATTTGTGTACCAAATGAAACCTATCTCTACTCTCCACCAAAACATGCATAGCCAAGCCAAACTGAAAGCCAACCTTCCCATATATTTCATGTGAGTTTATCTGGAAATGTCTGTCCCAGGGCCTGCCAAAGCCACAGACATAAACAAATCAAACTATCTCCCCCGGAGAGCCCCACAGAAGTCCTGTGTGGACCCCTTGATACTGACTGACCAGCCTTAACTGGGCAGTTAGAGGTGGGCCCCTAACCCAAGGACAGCCAACCCATCAAGTGGCCACCAATCAGTGAGTGATGTGCCTGATGTAAAAAGAGATTCTCCAGTCTCTCTCATTCAGAAATCCAGCTTGAGAAACTGAGATAACATTGGGAGAAGAAGCTGGGAAGACTTAGATAAAGAAGCCCTGAAGTACAGGTAGGGCACAGAGAGATTATGAGAAATGGAAGCCTAAATATACTTGATGAGGCCAAAAACTCTATGCAGAAGCTAAGAAGGACAGTAAAAGACTTATAGAGTAGGCCAACAAGCTGAGCCAGAAAAACAGAGGGAAAGAGGCAGACCCACAGAAAGAAACAGACCTCATGTGGGAGAGACCTTTTGTCCCAGGAAGCTGAAAAAGTGAGATAGTCATTAATATTCAACCCCTTAGAAAGATGCTTCTCTTGGCTTGTTGCAAAACCATATTCTCAGCCTTGACCTCACACTTCTATGATTTCAAAGACAGCATGGACTTTAAAAAACAACATGTAGTGCTATTAAACTGTTTTCACTGCTGATTAAATCTTTAAAGAACACAAACTGAAGAAAAACAGTACTCAACAAAAGGAAAGAAGGATAAATCAAATGTGATGTGGCTACCAAAACAAACAAAACATAGTTCTGAAGATGGCATTATTAGAAGATAGGTCCAGAACAAAGATAATCCTCTGTGCTTCTCATTCTGCACCAGTTTTAGAAGTCATTTGTAATTGGAATATGGAAAGAAAAAGGCAACAATGAATGAACGAGGCTCAAAATCAAGTAAATTAAATAATTTGCCCTAGGTCATCACACTAATAATGTAGGAACCAGAATTTCAACCCAGGTTATCAGATTCTACTTCTCAGTTTACTGGTTAATTCTCATTGCACACTATTAGCTTTCCAATACCTCCTTCTCTATCCCAGCTCCGAATTTTCAGACGCTCCAAAGAACTGACTTAAAAGATACATACTCTACCCCGACACTTGTCTGAAGTTTTCACTTCCCCTAATGACAGCTGGCAAGAAAGACCACTATAAATCTTACTGAACAATACATGACCCGGTGTATTCCCTACCTTTGTCGGTTAGATTGTGCTACCAATATACCGGGCTCAGCACATCACGGCTACAATTCCTTAATTCAACATATATATTATGTATTACATACTATGTATATAAAATATACATATTTCAAAATGGAAAAATACATATATATAAAAGAATGACCCTTAAAGCACAAAGAATATATCTGATAAGGGTCTAGTATCCATAACACAGAACACACAACTCAATAATAAGGACAAATAATCTAATTAAAAATGGACAAAGGCTTGGGGCGCCTGGGTGGCGCAGTCGGTTAAGCGTCCGACTTCAGCCAGGTCACGATCTCGCGGTCCGTGAGTTCGAGCCCCGCGTCGGGCTCTGGGCTGATGGCTCAGAGCCTGGAGCCTGTTTCCGATCTTGTCTCCCTCTCTCTCTGCCCCTCCCCTGTTCATGCTCTGTCTCTCTCTGTCCCAAAAATAAATAAACGTTGAAAAAAAAAAAAAATTTAAAAAAAATGGACAAAGGCTTTAAATAGACATTTCACCAAAGAAAATATACAAATGACCAATAATCATATGAGAAAATGCTCAATACCATTCATTAGTGAGAAATTCAAATGAGATCCTACTTCACCTCCACTAGGATGACTATAATAAAAAAGATAACAAGTGTTGGTTGGCAAGGATGTAGAGAAATTGGAGCCCTCATATATTACTAAGGGGAAGATAATGGTGCAGTTTGGCAGTAAAACATTCTGGTGGTTCCTCAAAAAGCTGAACAGAAGAGTGATCATAGGACCCAGGAATCCCATTCCTAGGTATATAGAAGGAAAATTGAAAGCATACAACTGCACAAAACACCTGTACACAAGTATTCACAGTGGCATTATTTCTAACAGCCAAAAAGTGAAAACAACCTAAATCTCCAACAACTGAAGAATGGATAACCAAAACATGGCAGATAGCTATAAAATGGAATATTATTTAGCCAGGAAAAGGAATGGCATACTAATATGTCTTACAACATGGATGAACCTTGAAAAAATACTACGTGAGTGAAGCCAGTCCCAAAAGACCACACATTGTCTGACCCCACTTGTATGCAATGCCTAGAATGGAGCAAATCTATAAAAATAGAAAGTAGACCAGTGGTTGCCAAGGGTTGGAGACAAAGGGTAGGCTGGGAGTGACTGCTAATAGAGCAGGGTGTCTTTTTCGGGTGATGAAATGTTTTGAATTAAATAGTGGTGATAACTGTACAACCTTGTGAATACACATAAACCAAAGAGGTAGAATTTGATGGCATGCAAATTACATCTCTAAAATGAACCCAAAAAATAAGAGACGGGATTTTTTTTTATCCCTATTTTATTTAAACGTCTACAACTATGTCAGGCAGTGACTCTGATGTAAAACCTTTCCAAACTGAAAACTATCATTTGTTGGGGCACCTGGGTGGCTCAGTCAGTTAAGCATCTGACTTCAGCTCAGGTCATGATCTTGTGGTCTGTGAGTTTGAGCCCTGTGTTGGGCTCTGTGCTGACAGCTCAGAGCCTGGAGCCTGTTTCCGATTCTGTGTCTCCCTCTCTCTCTGCCCATTGCCTGGTCACACTTTGTCTCTCAAAAATGAATAAATGTTTAAAAAATTAAAAAAAAAAAAAGAAATAGATCAAAGGCTTAAATATAAGAGCTAAAAGCCTGAGAAAAAAACATAGGGGTAAATCTTCATGATCTGAACTTTCAAAATGGGTTCTTAGATATAACACCAAGAGCAAAAGCAACTAAAGAAAAATTAGATTTTATCAAAATTTAAATTTGTTTAATGTTTATTTTTGAGAGAGAGTGAGCAGGGGAGGGGCAGAGAGAAAGAGGGAGACATAGAATCTGAAGCAGGCTCCAGGCTCAGAGCTGTCAGCACAGAGCCCGATGCAGGGCTCGAACTCATTAACCACAAGATCATGACCTGAGCCGAAGTCGGATGCTTAACCAACTGAACCACCCAGTCGCTCCAGATTCCACCAAAATTTAAACCTTATGAGCATCAAGACACTGTGAGGAAAGTGAAAAAACATACAGGAGAAAATATATCTGATAAGGGTCTAATATCCAGAATATACAAAGAGCTCGACATCTCAACAACAAAACAGACAATTAAAAGAAAAACTGGGCAAAGAATTTGAATAGATATTTCTCCAAAGAAGGTGTACAAGTGGCTAATAAGCTCATGAATGCTCAGTATCATTAGTCATGAGGGAAATACAAATCAAAAGCACAATGAGATACCACTTTACACTCAGTCAGAAAGACAGAAAATAACAAATATTGGCAAAGATGTAGAGAAATAGCTGATTGGGATGTAAAATGGTGCCCCTGCTGTGAGTAGTTTGGCAGTTCCCCAAAAAAGTTAAACTGGAATTATCATCATCTGATGCAGCAATCCCACTTCTAGATATAGATCCAAAGGAACTAAAAACAGGTATTCAACATTTATTTATTTTTTTCGGAGAGAGAGAGACAGAGCATGAACGGGGGAGGGGCAGAGAGAGAGGGAGACACAGAATCGTTAACAGGCTCCAGGCTCTGAGCCATCAGCCCAGAGCCTGACGCGGGGCTCGAACTCACGAACCGTGAGATCGTGACCTGGCTGAAGTCGGACGCTTAACCGACTGCGCCACCCAGGCGCCCCAAAAACAGGTATTCAAACAAGTACTTTTATACAAATGTTCCCAGCTCAGTGCCTACAATTATAAAAATGTGGAATCAACACACAAAGAGAGAAACAAAATGTGGAAGACACATAAAGTGGAATATTATTCAACCATAAAAAATAGTAAAGTACCAATACGTGCTACAACAAGAATGAACCTCAAAAAACATTATGCTAAGTGAACCTAAAAAACATACACAAAGTAACATATTATATGATTCCATTTAAATAAAATATCCAGAATCAGTAAATCCATACAGACAAGACATAAAGCTGACTATTGTTGCCAGGGGATGAGGGAGGAGAGATTGAGGACGCCAGTTTAATGAGTATGCGTCTCCCCTGGGAGTGATAAAATTGTTCTGGAACTACACAGAGGTGATAGCTGTACAACAATGTGAATGTGCTAAATGCCACTGAATTGTACACTTTCAAGTGGCTAATTTTAAGAAAAAGAGAGAGAAAGGGAGGGAAGGAAAGAGGGCTCAAAGTGCCTATATCCACAACACAGCAAAGGAGACACCAGAGTCACTGATGGAGGGGCAAAGCCAAGGGTATCAGACTTAGTGCAGCCCCTGAGACGGTATCCACTATTCCTCCTCTCATCCATTTCCTCCATCACACTCTACTTCTCAGACTCCCTTCACCCATTATAGACCCTTTTTCCTATAAAAACAAACTGGTATCATGCTCTTGTATTTCTTCTCCCCCACTCAAGACCTCTAGGAAAAGTAAATGCATGTTGCTTTCTCTCCCCTGGAACCAATGACGCGTTGTTACCTTGTGCTTTAGAAACACAAATGACACTGTAAGGGCAAAACAGGAAGTTCCGAAAGGAATGCTTCTTTACCTTTGCAAGTTCTCTTCTTAGTTCTTGTTGCTCCTCCTCTGATAGGGTCTCTGTGGCACTGATCGTGGCTGCAACATCTTCTCCTTCCTCGGGTACTGGGTCTGTTCTCAGCAGACCTTGTTGGGGATTTAAAAAAAGAGTCTGTAAGGTATGAAGGCTGTGTAAAATTCTCCCTTAGGCTTCTTTACTGCTCCAATGAGAATAAAACCAATTAGACCGGATCCACACATCGACTTTCTATACCTTCAAGTGACCTGGCTCTCCCTGTACAGGACAAAAGAAAGTCTGAGCTACCACTAAAAACCGCCAAATTGCACTCTGCCAAAATACGAATTTAAAAAATACAGCATTCGTTCAGATTCTGTTCGTTTCCGCAATATAGTTACTGCAAAGGAGAAGAGTTAAGAGGCCAAGAATGGGATCTTGCCAAGGCTTCAAATGTTAAACTAGTAAATCAGACTAATTTACACTAACAAGGAAAGAGGTTTGTAAATGTCTCTAATTTCCTCTGCTAATCAAATCCAGCAACTTAACCTCAGTCGTGAACTGAACAAACTCAATGCCTACAAAAATTTTATTCCAGAAAAAATAAAATAATTTATTACATTTCTTTCCATTGTTAGTGGAAGTAGGAAACACCTTCCTGTAGCTTTTAAAAATATCTATATATCATCCAGATAACCTTTAAAAAGTCCTAACGTATGCAGAAATGACCAACACTCACATAAAAGCTTTCCAAGTTATTTAAGACCAACACGGCCACACTCACTCCTCTGGAAGAGGGCCGACCACAGTGGTCCCTTCAGGAAGAATCTGGTATTTCTCAAGTGGCCAAGAAGGCATCTGACCCTCAGCAACCCTTCTGTCTCTCTGCCAACCAACCATGCCCAATGCTAGGGTTAGGTCAGCAAGGCCCCCAAACCTTGGGCGCAAAATTTAAGGTGGCACCAAAAAACTCAATATAAATAATTTTAATATTTTCATGCAATAGTTTCCAAATATCAAAGTTAATTCAAAGAATCTATGATGCACAAAATATCAAAATTTTAAGTAGGCTCAGTATTACTGATTTTTCCTTCCACCTCAAGGCTCCAAAATGGCTTTGCACAGCACTGTTTCTCATCTTGTCTTTTTTTTTTTTAACGTTTTTTAAAAGTTTATTTATTTATTTTGAGGGGGGAGGGGCAGAGAGAAAGGGAGACAGAATCCCAAGCAGGCTCCACTGTTTGCACAGAGCCCAGCGTGGGGCTCTAATCGATGAGCCGTGAGATCGTGACCTGAGCAGAAATCAAAAGTCAGACACTTAACTGACTGAGCCACCTCTGATCTTGTCTTCATTTAACTTTTTTTTAAGTTTATTATTTATTTTGGGGTGGGGGGGAGAGGGAGAGAGGGGGAGAGGCAAAGAGAAATGGGGGCAGGAAGAGAGAGAGAATCCCAAGCAGGCTTCACATTGTCAGCACACAGCCTGACACAGGGCTTGAGCCCACAAACCACTAGATCATGACCTGAGCTGAACCAAGAGTCAGATGCTTAACCGACTGAGCCACCCAGGTACCCCCTGATCTTGTCTTTATTTAAAAGGTTAGGGGGCACCTGGGTGGCTCAGTTGGTTAGGCATCTGACTTCAGCTCAGGTCATGATCTCGCGGTTTGTGAGTTCGAGCCCTGCATCGGGCTCTGTGCTGGCAGCTCAGAGCCTGGAGCCTGCTTCAGATTCTGTGTCTCCCTCTCTCTCTGCCCCTCCCATGCTCATGCTCTGTCTCTCTCTGTCTCTCAAGAATAAATAAACGTTAAAAAAAATTTAAAGGTTAGTATTTTGTTCATCCTCATTTCATTTTAATTTATTTGAATATTGCATTAACATTGTCTGTCTTGATCACAGGGCATTTTGGTGCCCTCTTGAATTTTACAGCTAAGGCAGGGGGCCGCTGGCCTCACTTGTTTTACCGTAGTCACAGAGGTTTGGGTTTTCTTAGTCTCCTCTGGCGATAGAGTTTTTGCATAGGGAACCAGAGAAAGGTCTCCTCCTTCTCCTGCTCTTCGCCTCTTTCTGCCACTGGGGATTAAAGCAATCACGGTTCCACACCACCCCCACGTCCATTTCTGAGACGCGCTAGTTCAGCCATAACAGCAATGTGGCATCCAGCCCAAAGCAAGATGCCAGGCAGCAGATGACAGACTTCACAGGCAGGCGGAAAAGGAAGGGGTGAGAATAACCACGCTGTTCAACAAGCAGCCAGCGCCATGGCAAAGCTAAGAGAAGTATGTGGATCAATGACACAGCATGTATGGACATTGTGTACAAGGTACAGAGACACCTGTTGCAGGGTCCGCTGCATATCAACTGCTAACGGTACTTAATAATTATAACAGCAATAATCATTAGCACAACAGTACCAAAACAGTGCCCACCGGAAAGGTGTTTACAGAACCGCTAAGGGCATAAACTACAAATAAAACAATTCCAAAAACCGAAAACCAGAGTTGCAAACAGAGAATGAGTAAGTCTTCTAATGCACAGACAATATGTGACAGGTACAGTCCGTAGACGGAAAAGCTCAATGAGTAACTGCTTCTACAGGCCCCCTCTAAAATGTCTTCGGACGGCCCAAGTAACATTCCTGTGATAGAAACCTGACCATGTCCCCCTTTCCAGCTTACAGTCCATTAGTGGTTCCCTGCTGTTTTCAAGACAAAATCCAACCCGGTACTTTAGCACACAGGCCTTACTGGGCCCACCCCCTGCTGTCTGTCATTGGAACACTCACACACCGACTCCAGCCAAATCCCACTGTGGGTAAGGCGTGTATGGTCAGAAATCACTGAAGAGGGTCCATGTGTGCTTACAAATTTATCCCCTGTACCACATTATGTGACGAAGAGTAGGAGATTGAGGACAGAAGAGGACTACATGGTAACAATCATATAAGGCAATACAGTACGAACCGTAACAAAGTTAATTGTAAACATTCTTTATTTTTAATGTTTTGCTCAGACTTCTCAAATCTCCAACTAGAACAAGACTCAAAAAAAAAAAAAAAAAAAAACCAAAAACCCTGGCTCTAAACCATGCCTTAAAACACAAAGCCTCTTTCATGCTTTTTAATAAATACTAGTTTGCAAATCTGCTTAAGAAGAAAAATTTAATATGTAAGTACTAACAGTGGTTTATACACAGCTGCCCAATTCCAAAAAGAATCTAGAGGGATTCTGATACGATTCATGCATTTAGTTAGGCTACCAGGGAAATTAAATATCTCAGAAAAGGGGGTCATAGAGTTGTCCACAGTTGGCCTCAAGGCCTCCAAGATGACCTTTGAGATTTTATATTCCCAATCTAAGTAATTTAGTAATTACATGTTCTGCTTTTTCCATATTAGCCTCTAGGTGGCAGCAAATTATCAACCTTAAAATTTAAAGGCGAGGTTTGGGGGCGCCTGGGTGGCTCAGTGGGTTAAAACTTCTGGCTTCTGCGCAGGTCACGATCTCACAGCTCGTGAGTTTGAGCCCCGCATCTGGCTCTGTGCTGACAGCTCAGAGCCTGGAGCCTGCTTCAGATTCTGTGTCTCCCTCTCTCTGTCCCTCCCTTGCTTGTGCGCTCTCTCTCTCTCTCTCTCAAAAATAAATAAACATTAAAAAAAAAAAAAAGTGAGGTTTGTTTTGGGATAGTCAACTCAGCGGAGAAAAATGAAAAATGAAGAACACAGATATCAAAATCACTGGCAAAACAGGACAGTCATGACTTAGGAAAATTATTAATAAGCCACAACCACACCCCCATAGAGTGCATTTCATTCTATGTATATCCAAATCTGAACTAAGTGGTCCAAACAGAAGTACAACACTTCCGTGATGTGCGGATTACCATTTACAGATGACAAAACCGAAGCTTACGGAGGTTAAGCAACTTGCCTGTGGTAACATACCTGAATACATGGAGTTGTGATTTTGAACCTAGAGGGTTTGATTTGAAAATATATGTTTAGGAGTGCGTGGGTGGCTCAGTTGTTTAAGCGTCTAACTTCGGCTCAGGTCATGAGCTCATGGTTTGTGGGTTTGAGCCCCACTTCAGACTCTGTGCTGACAGCTCAGAGCCTGGAGCCTGCTTCAGATTCTGTGTCTCCCTCTCTCTCTCTGCCCCTCCTCCTATCCCTCCCCTGTTCATTCTCTCTCTCTCAAAAAAATAATTAAAAAAAAATTTTTAAGCATATGCTTAAAGTCATTGATGTCCAAAGTACACATGAAGAGTAGGGGCTGAAGATCTGACTTGTAAGATCTCTAGAAACAACGATTAAGACTGTATGAAGGAAAAGAGCCTGGCAGACTAGATCAAAAGCAATCTCCGGTTCCAAATGTAAGGTTTCTCCAAACCTGGCACCTCAGAAGTTTCTCTATAGATTTTCCAATTTCCCATATGTTAAGTAAGAGTGCAATATTTATTGTAGAGGCAGAGTCTGCCTTTGGGGAGAAAAAAATAACTCATTCACAACACAAGTTGGGAAATGGCAAAATTATAACATACAGGTTACTTAAAACTGTAATGCAAAAAATTCTCATTTAATCATTCATTTTAATGTTCCTTCCTCAGAATCTGATGGAAAACTGTTTTTAAAAGATGGTAAAGAGGGACAAAATACGATTAATATTTATTGAGGTCTAATATACAGCCAGGGAGATTCATGTTACCTCCTTTTTGAAAAAGCATCTTACAACCAACATGTGATGAAAGGAGTACTTTTTATTCACACTACGAAACTGAGGCCCTCTGCGGTTAGTAATTTGCCCGGAATCACAGGTGAGATTAAAATGCAGGTTTTTCTGACTCTCCACTCTTGCTCCTTCGCCTACACTTTTTTATTTATTTATTTATTTTTGAGAGAGAGAGAGAAAGTTGGGGAGAGGCAGAGAGAGAGGGAGACAGGACTGTCAATGCGGAACCTGATGTGGGGCTCGAACTCACTAACAGTGAAATCATGACCTGAGCTGAAGTCAGATGCTTAATATCGACTGCATCACCCAGGCACCCCTCACCTACACTTTTTCTTAAGGAAATTCCAACCAGTGGGGAGGATAGAGAGCAGGTGACAGAAGGGACGAAGGGCATGCTGGAAGCAGAGGGCCGGGTCCTTCATTTTTTAATTTTTTTTTTTTTTTAATGTTTGTCTATTTTTGAGAGAGATGGAGTGTGAGTGGCAAAGGGGGAGGGGCAGAGAGAGAGAGGGAGACACAGAATTTGAAGCAAGCGCCAGGCTCCGAGCTGTCAGCACAGAGCCCTACACGGAGCTCAAACACAAGAACCACGAGATCATGACCTGAGCCAAAGTCGGGCAGTTAGCCGACTGAGCCACCCAGGCACCCCAGCCAGGGTCTTCTCCACAGGGACTTCCACTTCACTGAGGGTCACAAACGTATGTGGATCCCAGGCTGAAAGTCACAGATACCATCACTGAGCCCACATGACCAAAAATCGGAGATAATTTGTTCTATCTGGTTGTTTCTACATTAGCCACTTCCTCAATTCCTCTCGTTGTGCAAACAGCCCACCCGTTCCCCCGGCACCCCCCTGGAGAGTTAGGTAGCAGGGAGAGCCTGCAGCCCACTGACAGGCAAACTGTTGGGTGCCCAGGTGAGAGGTCCACTGCCAAGGGAGTGACGAGGAAGATGAACAGAGACCAGGAAGATGATGCCCCATCAATCCTAAGACACAACTGTTTCTTTTACATTTACAACTTTGGACTTGAAGTGCACTGACAGCCAGCCAGTTAGGCAGTCCTTGTGGCAAAGTTGTTTATCACCTGTAAATATGTTCCAAAATTTGCAGAGCCAGGTACTTAGAAAATCGCAGGCCTCTCTTTTAAGAAAGTCTGCATCACAGACATCCTGTGTGAGGAAAATAAAGCAAGACTCGGATTATTCCCAGTTGAAAAGCAATTCTGGTAAGTTACTGCATGTGAAGGTGTTTCAGGAAAACCGAAACTTGGTTTACTTAACTACTATGCACAGGAGTGTTACAGTCAACATATATGTCTGATTAAATAAAAAACAGTGTTAATAAGCATAACATGTTTAAGTAAAATTAAAGCATTGCCTTTTCGTCTTTTAACTTGCAGCAATGTTTCCCTTTAACGAACAAACACTATTTTTTTAAATGTTTATTTTTTAAAGAAGGGGGGAGAGGGACAGAGAAAGACAAGGCGACAGAGGATCCCAAGCAGGGTGTGCACTGACAGCAGAGATCCCAACACGGGGCTCGAACTCATGAACCACGTGATCATGACCTGAGCCAAAGTCAGACGTTCAACTGACTGAGCCACCCAGGCGCCCCAATGAACAAATACTATTAACAGTACATCCTAGAATTTGCGGTTTCTTAGAAGAGATGAAATGCAACACTCCAGATTCCTGAAAACTCATTAGTAATTTGAGGAAAACAAAGCTCTCAGGTCTCTAGCTTCAGTGGAAATGTGTGTGATGTGCTCGCATGGTAGGGAAGAACAGGAAGAATGGAAAAAGATTCCAGTCTTGACCATGTTTCTAGTTCCAGACTATAAAGCCCTGATGTCACACCCTTATCTTTCCATCTCGATACTACAAGCACCAAGAACAGAGCAAATGTTATTAATGCTTTATTTGAACAGATATCCTGGTTAAACATTGATTCAAATGAAGTTTCTCCTTACTTTCCAATGCATAGCCACCTCTTCGACACATACTCCCCAAAATTTCAACCAGGAAAGGAAGCAAGGCCTTTTTTTAAATACAAACTTTGGTTGTTTTTTTTTTAATTTTTTTTTTAACGTTTATTTATTTTTGAGACAGAGAGAGACAGAGCATGAACAGGGGAGAGGCAGAGAGAGAGGGAGACACAGAATCTGAAACAGGTTCCAGGCTCTGAGCTGTCAGCACAGAGCTCGATGCTGGGCTCGAACCCACGGACCACGAGATCATGACCTGAGCCGAAGTCGGACGCTTAACCGACCAAGCCACCCAGGCGCCCCACAAATTTTGAACCTACAATTAAAATTAAGCCATGATGAAGGGTTGGGTGAGTACCTTTCTGCTCGGGTGCTATGGATGCATCCCAACCTACCCCACAGCGGAGCACCCACCGCAGTGGAAGACCAACTGCTTCCCCTCAAGAGTTTCTATGACGGTCAGTTGAAAACTGTTTAGCCATTTTCACATAATTTCAGATCTGAAAAAAAACTTTGGATCATTTCATCAAAATATTTTATTGAATAAGATGAGGAAACTAGGGGCAGGGATTTTTTCTAAAGAGTAGAAAAAGATAAGCATGAACTTTGAAATTAGATGGGCTGTAGGTTGACGTGTGTCCCCCAAACGGATACATTCCATTTCCTAAGACCCTGCACCTGCAAATGTGTTATTTGGAAACAGGTTTCTGCAAATATAGTCAAGATGAGATCACAGTGAATTAGGGTGGGCCCTAATCCAATGACTGGTGTCCTTATAAGAAGGAAATTTAGACACAGAAACCCAGAAAGAACATCATGGAAACGTACAGAGCACACAGAGACGCAGAGACAGCTCCATGTGCCATGGAGGAGGACTGGAGGGATACAACTGCAGTCAAGGAATGCCCACAACCAGCAGAAGCTAGGATGAGGCAAGGAAGGGTTTCCCTACAGAAGGTGCATGGCCCTGCTGACGCCTTCATTTTGGACTTCTAGCCACCAGAGCTGAGACAGAACACATTTCTGTTGTTTAAGTCACTCAATTTGGGGCACTTTGTTATGGCAGCCCTAGGAGACTGAGCCCCCCCCCCAAAAAAAAACCCATTACCTCTTTTAAAAACAACACATGGGGTGCCTGGGTAGCCCAGTCAATTAAGCATCCAACTCTTGATCTCGGCTCAGGTCGTGATCTCACCGTTCATGAGTTCGAGCCCTGTGTTGGCCTCCTCGCTGACAGCACAGAGCCTGCTTTGGATTCTGTCTCTCCCTCTCTCTGCCCCTCCCCTGCACTCTCTCTCTCAAAATAAATAAACTTTACAATAAACAAACAAACGAATATTAAAAACATGCACTACCACCTAGCTCTCCAGGCTTCTGGAAGAACAGTTTAAAGGACGATGAACACAGAGAGTGGGCACATATTAGATGTTCGGTAAGGACATGCTATTGCCCCACTTTTCCATGTGCTACATGTATCACATGCGTTCTCTCCTCTTCCATGAAGCATGGTTCACAGGGTCCCCTCATTTGCCGTCTCTCTTCAACCCCCTTCCACCTGTGTCTGCCTCTCCTCTGCATCCTCAAAATGACAGCTGTCAATCATCATGTTATTTGATACCTCCAAGGCATCAGCACTGAACCTTGGTCTGGAATCTTCCCTCCTGTGACACCTCCCCATCTGCCCTCCTGGGATTTTTCTTCTTACCTCTGAGATATGGCTTTGTCTCATTCCCCCCACCAGGCATCTACTTCATGCCTCCCCTCTGAACCCACTGCTCCTGCCTTGATTCAATCTCTCATGATTTCTTGCTCAGAATCTTGCCCTTAAAGGTCCCTGATGGTGTCTGTCCCTCCAATCCATTCACCACCCTGCCACCAGAGTGAGCTTCTAAAGTAAAGTATGGCTCTGACCACAGCATTCCCTTGCCTTAAATCCTTCTAGGGTTTCCCACTTCCTAGTAAAGCTCAATGCTCTTGACAATCGGGAGCCCACAAACTCCATCTCCTGCCCAACACAGTCACTGCATCTTCCAACCTGCGGTTCCTACAAAGACATGCTTTTTATTGTGAGTAATGCATTAACTCAAAAAGTAAAATAAACTGCCTTCCATACACTTTTGCCCATTTAATTTTTTTGTGGTAGAATATACAACATAAAACCTGCCATCCTAACCCATTTTTAAGCATACAACTCAGTGGCATTAACAACATTCACAATGTTCTACCACAACCTCCACCAGCTCTTTCCAAATCATGCTCTCTTTTTCTTATGTCTCTGCACCTGTTATTTTCTCTTCTGGAAACCCCCTCCTTATTTCCAAGTCTCATTCATTTCAATAAATCAGTTTTAAGAGTCTCCTGTTCTTGGAGGCTTTCTTTGGACCCTGTGCCCATGCCCTGCTCTGGGTATAACACTCTGTATGCAATGTCTACTGTACTTAGAACACAGGCTTCGGGGCTGAGCAACATTTGACCTCAGCACTGTGTTACAATCCTGCATCTTTAGCCCAGCATCGCATCTGCTACACAGATGCTCAGTAGTACTCTCGGAATACATTAATTACAGGAAGGTACACAGTTGAGTTAGGGAAGAACTCAGTCTCCCTTCACTGTCTACCTTCTATCTTGAGCTTTTTATTTTGTATCTCATTCTTATTTCAGTGCCTTCACCTACAGAGGTTTTCTATTGAAAACACAAAAAAATTAAAATTCTTTTAAATAAATAAAAACCTGAAACAGACATAAGATGTCATTTTTCTAAAGAAAAACACAACTTCTGTCTCATATATAATCTATACAAAGACTGTTACATTTGCAGCAGGTCATACACCTTCATGTTACAAAGCACATTCACAGCCACACACACCGCGGCTGTACACGTGGGACACGAGTGGTATTACAGGAGGAGGAATATGATGTCAGCTGCTCCCAAGATATTCAGTTAGGAGGGAAAAAGCTGCAGAGGAGGAGTCTAAGATAATGTGCTATTTAGTTAACACCGCCTACTCAAGAGAGAAGTTGTTAGAGTATAATGGAGCCCTAGAAGCTTCTCTAGGAAATAAAACTGTATACACCTCTCTTACACAATCTTCAGAGGCAACCATGGCTTTAGGACCAGGGTAGGAATAGGAAACTTAAATGTCTTTCCCTGTGCCCCTCCCTAACTTGCACATGTGCTCTCTCTCTCACTCTCTCTCTCTCTCTCAAAATAAACTATATATTAAAAGAAAAATTAATCTATAGCACTTAGGAGCTGGAAGGAACCATAAGAACCCATTTGGCCTAACACTGCCTTCTGGCAAGTGAGTGTCAAAATCTTTCAAGACAAGGTAGGGAATTTGGCCTTTTAAAAGCGTAGTGTTTTGGGGCGCCTGGGTGGCGCAGTTGGTTAAGCGTCCGACTTCAGCCAGGTCACGATCTCGCGGTCCATGAGTTCGAGCCCCGCGTCAGGCTCTGGGCTGATGGCTCGGAGCCTGGAGTCTGTTTCCGATTCTGTGTCTCCCTCTCTCTCTGCCCCTCCCCCGTTCATGCTCTGTCTCTCTCTGTCCCAAAAATAAACGTTGGAAAAAAAAAAACCAGTTTAAAATAAAAGCGTAGTGTTTTACAGAGCTGTTGTCCAAGCATGGGCAAAAGGAAGTAAGAGATTAAACTTTACGGAGAAGCTCAGAGGCAGACCAACCTTCCCTTCTCCATTCCCTGGTCCTCTCCAGGTAACAGCCTGAAACAGCAACTCGGGCCTTCCCAGGCTGAGGCAGGTCCCGCCCCAGCATCGCCACCTAACGCTGCGATAACCTCGCTTCCTTGGGTGTTCGGTCCACATATTTTTGCAATTCTGTTTAAATAGGGTACAAATACTATTCCTTGTCTCTTTTAAAGTTTATAATATTAGATATTTGGTCTGCTTTTCAGCATGATTGCATTACATTTTTTGGACCCAAATATCTGTTTGTAGAAATATTTAAAATACACACTTTCCATTATGATGTCGAAGGAAAGAAAGAAAGAAAGAAAGAAAGAAAGAAAGAAAGAAACTTAAGTCCCTAAGTGTTGTTTTACTTAAGCACAAGCAAAAGGAAATATGTGTTCTTTTTTTTTAAACCCAGAGATACAACATACAGTTTGAAATGCCTTTAGTGGTAATATCCAAAAAGAAAAAAAAAATCACAAGGTAAATGTATTTTTCCTCTTAAAAGTCTGAGCTTGGGGGTACCACTCTCTGGGCCTTCTTGGTTTCCAAATGGAACAAAATCCCAGCGGAGGTGGGAGGAATATGTGGAGGTCCCCACAATGAGGTGAGACGCTAAACAAGCGAGACCCTTTCTCTCTTTTAGGAGACCCTAAAAACAAAGGATCTACTTAACAGGGCTTCTCAATGGCGGCATAAGGGGCATTTTGAGCAGGACAATTCTTTGTGGCAGGGCCGTCCTGTGCGTCATCCACGTGGCATGCAGGCATCTACCCACTGGATGTCAGTGGCAGTCCCTCCCCACAGCCACAAGCAGTTGTAACAACCAAAATCATCTCGAAATTGGCTCTAGTTGTGGCCAGATGCCTGCAGGAGGCAAAACTGCCCCAGGTTGAAAACCAGTGACTTACGGCAAGGGAGTACCTGACTCCTGCTATTTGACACAGATTTTCTTCAGAAGAAAAGAGATTCAGTAGCACAAGCCATGAAAACTTCCTATTTCTAAGGCTATAATTTTCCCATATTTGCCCGTGGTGATAACAGTACAACAAAGTAGGAGAGAAAAATGAGTCGAGTACTTGTCATCAAGGCAGCAAGGAACAAAAGGCTTAGGAAACATGACCCACTGCACTTGGGGTAAGACCCAGAACCTTGACTGGAGATTAACTGGGCAACATCAGGGCCACTGAAGAGGAGGGGGGGTGGGCAGTTCGAAGGCCAAAAAGGAAAAGAGAGCTGGCGCCCAGATGCTCCCAAGACTCACCTCTGAAAGCAGGGCCCTGATCAGCGGCCAACTTCCTACTCAAAAAGGTCACCCTCCCAAAACTTCACAGAAAGAGCAGAGGAGGAAGGAAAGATCACAAAGGTAGAACACATCAGTATTTTCAAATGCTTTACTCTCCTCCTCCAGAAATTCCTAAACTGACCTCTGAATCTCTTTCATCTAAAAAAAAAAAAAAAAAAAAAGGCAGGGGGTGGATCTTCAGTGGATTACTTGAGAACCATCTGACCTCTCAAGTGCAACATGAGTAACTAGGGCACTCCACAAAAGTCAGCCATGGAGAGATTTGGGGATCCCCAGGGAGGAAGTCACTTTCATTCTTAAATTTCCTCTGTAGGAACAAGGAAGTTCTCCGAAACTTCAACTGTGCTCTCATTTTTATTTTGTAAATCATATAGTATTTGCCATTTAAGACCTTCACAACTAATTTTGAAAAACTCTCAAGAAGTAACAATAACCTTTTCCCTAAAAAGAAAGATGATACAAGTAGAAACCAAAAAGGCAACGAAACAGAATGAAAAGGACTCTGAGCTAAGGAATCTGATGTTTTTTCAGTGTTTTTACAGGTTCAAACGACAGCAATGTAACCAAAAGGTCAGATTTTTCAATGGCTCCTGATCCTGTTTCCCGAACTCACTAGAAATAACCACAGATGTCTTCTACAACAGGGCTCCATCATTCTGTACATTAGGAAATTTTTAAGAGGAAGAATGACTCTACATAAATAGCACATGGGAAATTATCTCTGTAGGTATTCACTGAAAATGCAACAAAGGACGCTGGCTGAGAGATGGCTGTGCTGACCAGCAAGTGCAAAGACAGAATGGAATGTACAAGTCCATGCAGCACATAAATAATCAACAAAATACCCCCATGGTAAAGCCTGTGGTGGCAGGAAAGACTACACCTTAAATGATTTTTTTTTCTTTTCTTTTCTTTTTTAATGTTTATTTACTTTTGAGAGAGAGAGAGAGAGAGTGCGAGTGGAGGAGGGGCAGAGAAAGAGGGAGACACAGAATCCAAAGCAGGCTCCAGGCTCTGAGCTGTCAGCACAGAGCCCATTGTGGGCCTTGAACTCAGGAACCACGAGATCATGACCTGAGCCGAAGTCGGATGCTTAAATGACTGAGCCACCTAGGTGCCCCTTAATTCTCTTAATTCTCTTTTTTGAGATAGAGATAGCATGCAAGCAGGGGAGAGACAAAGAGAGAGGGAGAGAGAGAATCCAAGCAGGCTCTGCACTGTCATCAAGTTGCCCAATGCAGGGTTCAAACTCACGAACCTTGAGATCATGACCTGAGCCGAAATCAAGAGTCAGACGCTTAACTGACTGAGCCACCCAGGTGCCCCTACACATCTTGAATGATTAACCAGGTCTATAATATCTGTCACCAAAGAGGCCAAGAGGGTGTGATAAAACAACAACAACAAACAAACAAAAAAGAAACAACAAAAACATTGGCTTGAGGACTGAGGGATGAGTGTGAGTCCCAATGTGGGTCCCAACACCTCTCTTGGCCTCAATGTTCACATCTAGAAAATGAGCTAGAGTGTGAACTAGTCCCTGACAGTTTCATTTGATTCACTCACTCACTCACTCACTCACTCACTCATCAAATATTTGTTGAGCCACAGGTGTCAAGGACTATTTCAGGTGCTAGGGAAGAACAGTGATCCCAAAAGGCTAACATCCCTAATGGAACTTAGATCCAGATTCTGAAAATTATACATCAGCTTTTCAAACCATGGGCTGTGAAATCCATTTAGCAGTACCAAATGAATATTTTAAAAATAAGAAATGGTGGGGCGCCTGGGTGGCGCAGTCGGTTAAGTGTCCGACTTCAGCCAGGTCACGATCTCGCGGTCTGTGAGTTGGAGCCCCACGTCAGGCTCTGCGCTGATGGCTCGGAGCCTGGAGCCTGTTTCCGATTCTGTGTCTCCCTCTCTCTCTGCCCCTCCCCCGTTCATGCTCTGTCTCTCTCTGTCCCCAAAATAAATAAACGTTGAAAAAAAAATTTTTTTTAAATAAGAAATGGAATAGTATAAAATGTCAGAGGATATCACAAACAGTAAAGTTCTGTTTTCACAGAGTTCTGCTTTAGTTATTGATATCTGTATTTACAAGGTTTGTGGGTCAAGAAGTATAAGGTGTTCTGAATGTGGGTTGGTTGTATCAGAGTTTAAACATCCCTAATAAAAGACCTCTCTCTCTTTGTTCCAGCCACTGGCCCTCATCCTATCCCCCACCCAGACTGCTTCTTAGGAACATTCTGCCCATAGATGAAATCTCATTACTTTCTCACTTGCCCCATCATGGCTTGGATAAATATCAAAGAATATGTTTTTCAGATCAGCGTTCCCAACCTTTCTGAGTAGGATTCCTTTTACCATCAGTCTCTTTTGTGCACTACTTGTTTGCTGATTAAGAAAATGCACAGTACAGGGCGCCTGTGGGGGGGGGGGCAGTCAGTTAAGCGTCCCACTCTTGGTTTCAGCTCAGGTCATGATCTCACGATTCAGGAGGTCGAGCCCCACGTCGGGCTCTGCGCACACAGCCTGCTGGGGATTCTCTCTCTCACCCTCTCTCTCTGCCAGTCCCCCACTGGCACTTTCTCTCTCTCTCAAAAAAGAAACAGAAAGAAAGAAAGAAAGAAAGAAAGAAAGAAAGAAAGAAAGAAAAGAAAAGAAAGAAAATGCAGAGTGACCAAAAGCCACGTGAACTTTTAAATGTATTTATAATGTATCTTTCCTAAAAGCTCCTGCATAGAAATACAAAGAGTACAAATGCACCCAAGACATAGTATTCTTTCCATCTATGCCTCATGCTTGATGTTCAAACAGATTTGCAGGCTTCTTGTGCCCTGAGGGGTCCAGGGCACAGAGACTACTGATTACTGTTCTAGATCCTCTTTTACGTGGTTATTTTAGAATCACCATGTTCTTACTATATGACTGCTTAGGGTGGTTTCTGTTTGTTTTAATGCTTTCTCCTCCTCCTTTTTTCCAGTTAAAGAAAACTACTAAACTTGAGCACTAGTAGGTACATGAGTTTGTTTTTAGTTTTTGTTGTTCACTTGTCTTTTCTTTTCATATATAATTTTGTTTTTAATATCATGAGCCCAGACTCCTATAGACGGCGACTAAGAATTGGGAAGACAATTGTTTGAAATTTGCCGAGACACATATTCAGTGTTCCTAACTGCTTTATTTTTAACAGCAAATATCCAAAGGCAGCAATTACTGCAACTGGGGAAAGTGAAAGGAGGTAAAAGATGCCATGAGAGAAAAGAACTAAAACATGCCGGGTAAATCCTCCCAGGAATCTCAAACCCATGCATACCGATCGCCAAGATCTACTTGAAGTCACGTAACTACAGCCCTGACTCCCCATAGCCCTCTGTCGCTTGGGCTTTACTCTGTCATCGAGCTTGAACTTCCTACTCTGTGCTGCTCTTGAAGCATTTTCTGTAGTAGGATTTAGAAGTTAGGATGGACGATGCCATCCTTTTAGGGGCTAGGATCTCCTATATTGCAAAGGTCCAAGGTTGGCCACAGGGGTAGGGGAAACGGAGCGGGGGAGAGGGCTTCCCGGCAATCTGACACCCCCGGCAGACATCGAACAGCTGCCTCCCAGTCCCCAACTTCCAGAAACCAGCGTTAACCTATTAGCTTCAACATTCCCCTTCCTGGAAATCCAAACTACACCCCACAGGTGGCCATGGCTGCAACCAACAGAGGAATGTCGTTTCAGCACGTGCTCTGCTGTTAGCAACTATACAACTCAAAATACTTACAACTAGGTTTCCTGCTGTACCCTTTACCACTTCGTTCTCAACTACCCACTTCTTAGGCTTACAAAGGGCAAAGTATGACCTTGTCTTCATTAATAAGGAAAAAAATTAACTTTCTAGGAAAATCTGCTCACTTCTCTGGCGAGTTAGTTTTACAGAAAAGGTCGTTCAGTGATGTCTAAACTTTAGCTGCAAAATGAGAGAAGTGACCTGGACGGTGTGGTAGGGCTGCGTCCAGCCTTGGGCTGATAAACTAAGATTCTCCCTGCCGGTACCTGGCTTTCAAATCAATGTCATAGGGGCACATGTCAAGGAGTGACTGCTTCCAAAGGTACAACAAGAGTGAATTCTTTAAAAAAAAAAAAAAAAAAAAAAATCTCTTGCCTAGGTATTTCTGTATGTTGCTCTTAGTATTCTCGAACAAAATCCAGGACAGCCACTAACAGGACCTGAAATGTAGTCTTAAGCCTCATCTTAACAAAGACAAAATCAGGGTGCATCCTCATAATTTACATACAGATGACCACAAGCAAAGACCTTCAGATTCTCCCTTTTTTGTTATTTATCAGCTCAATGAACTCACTGTGATCAGAAGAACTCGAATGTTCATATAAAAAGTATGACCTTTAAAGTCAAAGTTCCTACTTTACATATAAATAAATATATTCTAAATATTTAATGAGCCATCTAGCGCTGCATGAAATCTAGGACAGATTTGTTAACTTAGTTTCAACACAGCAACACCGTGGTACATCTTTACCCTAATAATTTTAAAGCCAAGCAAACCAAGCAAACCTCAAGTTGTGTCCAGGTTTAATGACAGCACATTTAACTTTGGAAAATTAATAGTTACCAGACTTCTGCAGAGTAGGTGATCCGGATGGAGACGAGTTTCCACTAGGAGACAAGTAGAGGTAGTTTTTGTTCACTCCTGTGTCAAAGTCAAACGGGGACTGGTAGTCTTCATAAAAATCCATCTCTCTACAGTCCGTTCCAGACAAAGGCAGAACGCATGGTTTTATGACCGTCTGATATGCTTCAGGTGAGTGTGGCTCTGGTCACATCGCCATGTGCAACCTTGCTGAAGAAATCAACCCCACGGCTCGAAGAGCCTGGCTTCCTGGCCCAGGTGTGGCATTTCTTTCTCAAAGCCCTCACACCCTCAGGACAAGCAGGCCTGTTTAATAAATGACTTATCTCAAGCAACCTTAGGGCTCTTCACCACCTGCTGTTAATTTCAGTCAACAAAGAAACAACCAGCACAGGGGAGCGGAGCTTTCTTGGGTAAACAAAGGAGGGCCAGGTTTTGCAGTATCTCCCAGATGTACAAACAGTTCAAGCAAACGTCAGACACTGGCACAGTTACAAGAAACTACATTTTTTTTTTTTTTTACACCGGTCAGCTGACCACCACTACCACCAGGCCAGACTTAATCTTCTAGGACAAGGAAGGATTACCAGGCAGTAATCTCCTACAAATGCCATCTGGGTGATAGTTTTTTCCACCCTGGATTACAGCAGAGTTCTGAAAGCCAAGCTTCCCAGTTTAGTGATCAGCTTTCTAAGTATAACTTGGTATAGAAATAAAGCTGTATTTCCATTATTACTTTATCTAAAGTAATGTCTGGCTTAGTGTAACAAAAATTTGTCTGTCCTCCCACCCGCCCCTCCTTTTCTCTTTCTTTCCCTTTCTTTTCCTTTTCTGGAAAGATGGGTGTGTTTTAGTTACATATACTGCAAAGAGAAGAATCCGCTCTGAAGGTAAAGCTCCCAGGTATTCCTGCACCTTCTCTGTTTAAGCCATGTGCCTGCAGGTGCTACAATAAACCCGTGTGCAAATTGCAGGAAAAACCTATTTCCATTTGTACAGCATGCCCTGCAGAGTGACTGGGTGTCAGCTACCTTGTAAGCAAAACGTCTTAGTCACCAAATTCGTTTTCTTTGACACAAGTCTATTAGCAGATTCCTTCTATGTTAACCAAGGCTTTTGCTCAAGTGATAGCTCTAGAACTTTCTATGAATGGCTCACCTACTATTAAAGAGGTAAACATAAAGGCAACCCTTCTCTTAGGTGGGCAACAGTCTATCACTACATAACAAAAAAAGGCAGTATCCTACCTCTGCAAATCAACCTGATAAAAATGTACTCTCCCTGGGGGCAAGGAGGTGGCTCAGTCAGTTAAGAATCTGACTCTTGATTTTGACCCAGGTCATGTTCTCACAGTTCAGGAGTCTGAGCCCTGGCCGGGTTCTGCTCTGACACAGAGGAGCCTGCTTGGGATTCTCCCTCTGCCCCTCCCCTGCTCATTCTCTCATTTTCTCTTTCCCTCTCTCCCTCTCTCCCTCTCCCTCTCTCCCGCAAAAACAAATTTAAAAAGCTTATTTTTAACAACAAAAGTCAATCTGCCTTTTTTTCCTAAAAGATAGCAAAATTTGAGCAACTATAAATGCTGTCAAGTCTATATTTAGAAATAGAATATAATGACTTCTTTATTATTATTATTCTTTGAAAAAAATGAATTGTCTGGTTTCTTGAAATCCAAGGTATCTCTTACCTCAATGGGATGGGCATCATGCCCCTGGATTAGAGTGTGGTTGACGGGGTCCCTGGCCCTCTCGATGTGGTTGATGAGGTCCCTGGCCCTCTCAATACTCTCTGCATTTGGCCACTAAATAACTGGTAGAAAAAACAGTTCTCCCTCTCAATACTTGCTCTTCCTCCTAGAGCCACAAGTATTACAAAGTGTTACGGGCTGAAAATTCATATGCTGAACCCCTCATTCAATGTGATGGTGGTAGGAGCTGGGACCTTTGGGAAGTGACTGGATTCAGATGAGGCCAGGAAGATGGCACCTCTGGATGGAGTAAGTGTCACTGTAAGAAGAGAGCTAGCTCTAGCTCTCTCTCACCACCATGTGAGGACACAAGAGGACAGCATGTGGCAACCAGGAAAAGGGCTCTCACCAGGAATCTAATCAACTGGCACCTTGATCTTGAACTTCCCAGCCTCCAGAACCATGAGAAATAAATGTCTGTTGAGATAAGCCACTCAGTCTATAATAATTTATTACAGCAGTCCAAACTAAGGCACAAGATATTTAATACTGACACAATACAATGCAAACCATGGCCACCTCCACACTGCTCACCATCCCTCCAAAATCCCACGTCCTTGACCTTCAGTGCAGACATCGCAGGTTACATTCTCTGCCTGAAATGTTGCCTTTTTTCTGCTTGCTGAAGTCATTCATCCTTCAAGACTCAGACAGAAATGCTACCTTTTCTCAGAAGCTCTCCCACTTTCTGTACCCTCCCCACCCCCCAGCACTCACTGCAACAGCAGCACACAGTGTGACAGTCCCCCTTCCCAGTCCCCCTGTGCCTCCCTGTCCTCCCCTTCAGGGGAGGCGCTGAGTTCTCTATTGTGATGCCTACCCTGAAGTGCTGGCTCTAACCAGTGTGAAATGAAGAAATCAAATAACGGCTCATGCTGACACTGCAAACCTTATTTCTAAAACATGAGGATTTAGCATTTAACTGTCATCTGAAATCTCTATCCTACCTGCTTAGGTGCCATCTTGGGGTAACATCATGTCTCTCTGAGCCAGCTGTAGCTCTCCAGTCAGATCCCAGTCAAGACGTGCTAGCAGGTAAGAAAAGTGAGAATGGAAGACCAGAGGTGGGAAAAGCATGGGCTATGTGAACGGAACGGCAAAAATTCAGTTGACTCAAGATTCATGTACCAAGTAGAAGGGAGCTGTAAGATATAAAAACTGGAAATGTAGCCTGAGGACAAACCATTAAAGACCTTGAGTGACAAACTTCTATACTTAATATAGCATGCAAAAAAAACCCTCTGAGGGTGTCTGAGCCAGGTGGAGGGAGGATAAGAAGCTTTATAAAGATGACACCGGAAGTGGCAAATAGGACGCACTGTAAGTAGAGGCTACCGGGAGGGCACTCTGAAGGAGTCTACTACCACAGCCCAAGGAAGGAAAAACCAGGTAAGATGTGGTTCGTCCTGCTGGACCTTTCCACTGGGAATTCCAGAAGTACTTCAAAATCAACAAGCCTACGACTGAATTCCCTGCTTTTCCTTCTCCTATTCCTGACTCTAAATGTGCCATCCTGACTCACCTAGGCCTGACCTCACAGGAATCACTTCCAAGCACTCCTGCTCTATAGAAGGAAACACTACCAGGAGCTGTTCGCCCAACTCGTATTGTATGCTTTCTTCATCCCTTCCCTCTTTTCCCCCCTCTCACCGACCACACCCTACTTTCAGACTGACCTAGAATGTTCTGGTAAAGACGTGCCATGACTGTCCAGGTCTGCAGTGCTGTCTATTTAAACACTCTCTTTTCCTCGAGGAATTTCATGTCTCGTGCTCCCCTGCTCCCTCGGGGACGGTCTGCCATAATTCCCACCTACTCCCTGGCCTTAGGCATGGGCTTGTGCTTCAGATCTGGTCCACCCGGATACCCTGGCCCCTTGTTTACAGGGACTGCGCTAGTGGCAGACAGCTGACCCAAACAGTGCCAACTACAGGCCTTCCCTAACACTTACTCAACGAATACTGGGGTAAGTGACAGTTCCTGTGACCCGAGCTGTTGGATATCTATTGGGAGGGTCAGGTTCTTCTCTCCTCCTGCCTAGAGGCAAGAGAACGAGTGCTGAGACTGGGACGAGATGACAGGAGAAAGGAAACCAGTAAGGGTTGGAGCACCAGCATCTGAACCCCTTGATCCAGCTACCCTGGAATTCCCATCAAACAGGTAAATTTCTGTTCCACTTCACTTGTAGTTAAAATTGGAAAGACTCCCACAATACCTACTTTCCAACCATTTCTCACTATTGCTCCACCGTGGATCAGCCAAACTTGATTTTCCGGTTTCTTGAAAACATCCTACACTGGGATTAGGCAATTTTCCTAAACTGGAATGTCTTTTCTCTATATTTTTACCTGGCAAATTCCTACCACTAGTCAAGCTCAGCTTAATAAGTCACATATGAGTGGTCAGCACTCAAGGGTGTTATGAACTGAATTGTGTCCCAACACACAAGTTCTATGTTCAAGCCCTATGAGTGGTGTATCACACAAGGAATATTCATTTTAGTGCTCTGTAAAATGGGGAAAAATTGGGGCACCTGGGTGGCTCAGTTGGTTGAGCGTCCGACTTCGGCTCAGGTCATGATCTGACAGTTTGTGAGTTCAAGCCCCATGTCAGGCTCTGTCCTGACAGCTCTGAGCCCAGAGCCTGCTTGGGATTCTGTGTCTCCCTCTCTCTGTTCTTCCCCTGCACACATGCTGTCTCTCTCTCAAAAATAAATAAAGATTAAACAAAATTTAAAAAAATAAAATGGGGAGGATATAAATACAAATGCCTACTAAAATGAAGTTATTTAAATGTTAAATTTAATTCATCTAATAGGAAATTATCCAAACATTAACATGATGATGTAGAAATGTATAGATTTATAAGGAAATATATTTTTTTTTTAAATTTTTTTTTTTTTTCAACGTTTATTTATTTTTGGGACAGAGAGAGACAGAGCATGAACGGGGGAGGGGCAGAGAGAGAGGGAGTCACAGAATCGGAAACAGGCTCCAGGCTCTGAGCCATCAGCCCAGAGCCCGACGCGGGGCTCAAACTCACGGACCGCGAGATCGTGACCTGGCTGAAGTCGGACGCTTAACCGACTGCGCCACCCAGGCGCCCCAGGAAATATATTTTTGAGACAAATCAGGATCCAAAACTGTTTGTACTGTATGATCCATAATTGTGTAAAAACTGTAGAGTAACAAACCAATCAAAAGAGAAAATGGGCAGAAGAAATCTATCCCACAACCCCAGGAAAGTGTTTATGCACTGTAGTGCCTGCAGAGGGAGCCTATGGGCAGCTCAGAACTTAATTTAGTACAGCCAGGAAAATGCATACTACAGAAGAATAACCCATTAGATGACTCATGTTATTGCAAATAGAAACAGAGTAAGTAAAAATGACTGTAAAGAATATTAAGTTTCTAACTTCCTATTAGCACTTCACTCATCCCTAATTTGAAGAGATATTTAAGGGATAGTCTGATGTAAAAGCTACATGACACATACAAAAATTTACCTAGAGGGACCTTGAAGGGCACACAGGCAATGTAATTATCCAATAAAAGGGCAGGCCACTGATACTAGACATTATGGACGAATCACACTAACACAGCAGACAGCTGGAAGGAGCTCCAGCTGGCCAAATATACAACAATTTAACCACCGACATAATTAAAGAGAGCAGTGGATTATAAATCAAGAATCCAAGAGTCCATATGTGACGCTTAACTTTGTGTGGCAGTCTGACTGGGCCACAAAATGCCCAGATATTTCATTAAACATTATTGTAGTTGCATCTGCAAGGGTGTTTGCGGATGAGATTAACATTTGAATCGGTAGACACTGAGTAAAGCAGATTGCCCTCCCCAAGGTGAATGTGCCTCATCCGATCTGTTGAAGGCCTTGAACCAAAAGGAAAAAAGAAATTCTATGAAGGACACTACTGGGTCAGTTACAAAAATGGGAATAAAAAGGCAGATTAGATAAAAGTATTCTATCAATGTCAAATTTACCAAAGTTGAAACTGTACTGGGATTATACAAGAGAATATCCCAACTCTTTGGAAATACAAACCAAAAGATTTAGCAGCAAAGGGCCATATATGGATGTATGCAACTTCCTCTCAAATGATTCAGAAAATACTATATGAGTGTATATGCACACACACACACACACACACACACACACACACACACAGAATGATAAAGCAGATGGGGTAAAATGTTAACAGCGAATGAATAACACAGAGTATGCAGGTGTTTTTACCATTCGTATTCTTGCAAACTTTCTGTAGATTTCAAAAAAAAAGTGTTTTTGAATGACTGAGAAGACCTCTGCATCAGATCAAGCAGCCTTGAAGGAGCTGGGGCAGAGAGGAGCGGGTCCCTTCTCACGACAATATAAGGGGAGGCAGCACAACAGAATTTACTTATGGTCACAGATCAGATACCCAGGCTCTCCTGGTTCCTAGCCACTTCTGAGACCTGAAAGAATCCTCTCCACCTTCCACTGAAGCAGCAGCTCATGAACCCCCTCCCGAACAAAAAGTCTCACCATCGCATCCTTTGCAGGTCACATCTTTCCTGAGGAAGGCCAGGAGGACCTTGTTCCACAGTCAGGACGGAGAGGAGGGAGATGGAGGGGGGCAGGTGTCAGTGAACACCACCTTCCTTCCCCCACTACTGCCACATAAGCAAACCTTGACCAAAACACACACACACACACACACACACACACGCACACACGCACACACGCACACACAGAGTACCATGAGCCAAGAACAAAAAAGTACTTAGTTTTAAATCTGAAACTCAACTTAGAATCACAAAAGATGATGCTCCATTTTTACATACTTCCTCAAGGAAGCCTCAAAATCTCTGGGAGGTGGGTGTTATGGGCTGTTTTCTGATGGGAACCAAGGCAGAGAGTTTTTGTAAACATCCATACCCACATGAAGCTAGCAGGTGAAGTAGCTGGCATCTGGAAACAGGTGGTCTGCCTCCAAAGCCTGTATTCTTTCTGTAGCAGGAGAAAGCCGGACAGTAGTTAAGAACCCGGTGATGAGCCAGAACATCACATTCAAAGGGCCTGAGGATCTAATTACAAGGCAGAGGCTGCATCACTAACAAGCCCCAGGTGATGGAGGCTGCGGGCACGTGCGATATAAGAAATGCGGATTTGGCCATTCACGTGACCAGGTGTATTTGGTCTTCAGCCACAGTTCCAGAAAAACGCTGCGGACACAGCCATACAGGTGAAATGGGTGTCTCTTGTTTGTAAGGAAGGTGACTTTAGGACCCCACCCCAAAGCAGTGGCTGATTGCCAGAAGAACCAACCATGTGACCAGAGGGTTAGAACTTTCGGTCCCACCCCCACCCCACCCCTGATCACTGGGGAGGCTGGAGATTTAATCAGATAATGGCAGCCTTAGCCAATCATGATTATGCATAAGAACCCATAAGAACCCAAGATGTCTTGTCTCAGTACGCTTCCAGGCTGGTGAACGGTGGACTTGGGGAGAATGGCACATTCTGAGAGAGCATGGGCACCCTTCTCGAACACCTCACCCTAATCTCATCATCCAGCTGTTGATTTATATCCTTTACTGTACCCTTTAATACACTGGTAAATGTGTGTCCCTGTGTTCTGTAGGCTGCTCTAGCACATTATTCAAACCCAAGCAGGTCAGTGGAACCTCCAACCTGCAGCAGGCCAGGTCAGAAGCACAAAACACAGGTAAGCACCTGGCATCTGAAGGGGGGCTGGAGTGACAGTGTTGTAGGGCTGATCCCTTAACCCCTGGAATGTGACGCTATCTCTGGGTAGGCAGTGTCAGGCCTGCTTGAACTCTTGGACACCCTGCTGCTGTTTGAGAAGTGTTTCGTGTTACATGTGGGGTAGGTTCCTCACACATTGTTAGAGGGTCTGGGAACCCAAAAAGAGCACAGGACCGCCCTCGGAGTGACAAAATGATGGAGGACCTCAAACGGCAGGCTGAAGAATGTGAATGTAATTTTTTACAATAATAAAACCACAACTACTCATTAGCATTCATTTCATCCTTACAGCAACACGGGGGTAGTAATGTTATCTCCCATCTCCAGATGAGTGAACGTAAGGAATCGAGAAATGAAAGTCCCCGAAGTCTCCTAGCAGTAATCTTCCTCATACTGCTTCAGAGCAATGGGGGGCCGTCTCAAGTTCTCAGCAGTGGGAGGGAGATGGTCAGAGCTGCACTTTGGAAAGATCATTCCTGCCTCCATAGGAAGATGGATACAGAGGGGAGATGGGAAGTCAGTGAAACCGTCAGCAGCACCAAGGGTGTTATGAAGTGGATTGTGACCCAACACAAAAGTCACATGTTCAAGCCCTAATCTCCGCTGTGGCTGTTGTCTTGGATATGGGGCCTTTAAGAAACTAATTAAGGTTAAATGAAGTCCTAGGGTAGGGTCCTAACCCAATAAGAATAGTATCCTCATAAGAAGAAGCCAAGACACCAGGGAGGCATATACACATAGAGGAAAGGCCATGTAAGGACACAGCAAGAAGACAGACATCTGGGAGCCCACACCAGAAATCGACTCTGCTAGCACCTTGATCTTAGACTTCCAGTCTCTAGTGAGAAAATAAATTTCTGTTGTTTAAGCCACTCTGTTGGAGGTATTCTGCTAGAGCAGCCCGAGCAAACTAATACAAAGAGTGTGTTCCAGGGAATAACACTGGGAACAGAAAAGGAAAGACATATTGCAAGACACCACCAAGGGATCATCAACAAATCCTGGAATCCAATTGGATGACCAGGGTGTGGGGGGAACAGACTAAACTCTGGACTCTCCCCAGCAGGAGCTGTGAAAGTTGGGGACTGCATTAATTAAGATGGTGACAAAAGAGTAACAGTGGAAGGAAGGAGGGGGGGCTTTAGAAGTACACAGTATGGGGGCACCTTGGTGGCTCAGTCGGTTGGGCGGTCGACTACAGCTCAGGTCATGATCTCACGGTCTGTGGGTTCGAGCCCTGCGTCAGGCTCTGTCCCAAGTGCTCAGCCCGAAGCCTGCTTCTGATTCCGTGTCTCCCTCTCTCTCTGCCCCTTTCCTGCTTGCTCTCTCTCTCAAAAATAATAAATAAAAAAATAAAAAAAAAGTACACAGGATGAATTTCATTTTGGCAGGTTTGTTTATAATGCTCAGGAGATTTCTGTGTGCAAACCATTAGACTCTGGGGCTCAGAAAAAGGTTAGGGCTAAAGATATCAATGTGGGAATCTCAAGACTGTCAAGAAAAAGCCCAAAGAGAAGGGCAGTCCAATGAAAGAAAGAAAAAAGGTAGGAACGCCTGAAAGTAGGAAGCAAGCCAAAGAGGCTGCAAAGGACAGGAAGTGCCCTTTGATGGTGGTGGTGATGATGATAATGGTGATGGTGACGATGGCAGAACCAACAGTTATGACGATGGCAGAACCCAGAAAATCCTTACTATGTGCCATTCTTCTTTGCACTTCACACCAACCCAATGGGGCAGATTTTATTCTCTACTCCCATGTTACAGATGAGAAAACTAAGGCACATGAAAGTTAACTTCCCCAGGCACATGGCTAGTAAGTGGTGACGGTTGGTTTTGAACTTTGGTAGTGTGGCTCAAGGGCTCTGAAAAAGCAAAAAGTAGCAAAGAAAAACCCAAGTGACCAACATCACAGGGATAACAGGAGGAAAGAAAGTAGGTAAGACCAAATGCTACAGACTTACAAAGAAGCCACGGGACCTGGTGTCCTGGTGATTTTTCATAGAAATTTTAGTCAGAGTGATGGTGCATGACAGATGAGGGAATTAGAGGCCAGTGGAGGGGGAAAAAGGGTAGAACTCAGTGGAGACAAGGTAGGGCGTGTGTGCCTGGTATGCATGAGAGAGAGAGACAAAGGAGGCAGGGCAGGGACGGGTCCCCAGATGAGAAGGGGGCTTCAATTCCTAAACTGAATCATTTTGGCTTTCTTTTACAAATGTCAGCCCTCAGAGTAGAAACCACACTAGAATTTTAGGAAATACTGCCTTACGAAAATGCCATTATTCTCCTTCTTTCTTACTGCAAGAGGAAAAAAATCTTTTGTAGCACAGTATAAAAATACACTATCCTCTCCAGTGTCCCATCTCCAGAATAAAAATGCAGCAATTAGCAAACACATTCAAATTATTAAGACCTAAATGCAAATACTCTAAGTGACAAATGAGTTCCTATAAAGTACAAATCCATGTTCTTGGCCCACTGACTTGCAAAGAAAGTCTCACTTGGCAGGAGCTCCTAATATTCTAGGTGAACAGGTTTCTGCCCTCTCAAAATAACTGAAATTGAAGTTCATGTCCAACAGACAAGCCAGGGACCGTTCTTCTTCCTAAGAAATGTTTTTGGACATATGAAGAGAGCAAGAGTTACACTTATAATGACAGTGAGACATCATTCCCTCTCTCAACCTATTACCAAATATATGTTCTGGGTGGACCTTTAACTGAGGACACCACAACCTGTTGAGAAAACGAATGAATGCCTGAATTTTCTATCACAAAGGAGTCAGAGACTAGACTCCAAAAACACAAAAAGGTCTCACTCTTTCACTGAGGTCATCTTAAAAAAAAAAAAAAAAAGAGTCTTTTTATTTATTTATTTATTTACTTATTTATTTGGAGAGAATGTATGTGAGCAGGGGAAGGGCAGAGACAGAGAGACAATCCCAAGCAGGCTCTGCACTGCCACCACACAGTCCAATGCAGGGCTCGAACCTTCAAACAGTGAAATCACGACTGGAGCTGAAACCAAGAGTTGGACGCTTATCTGACTGAGCTACCCAGGCGCACCCCCGAATGAGGTAATCTCTTATTCTTCTGGGACATGTTGCTGCCACTACTGTTCTCAGACTGAAGATGTTTCATTAGCTCAACATTCATCATGTACCCAGATAATTAATTTCTAATGTACAGATTTTTCACTTTATAAATACAGTTGGAGTTAAAGTCTTATGGCCCCTCACAACCATTGGTGGCTTCCATGATTACAGGTTCAAGTAAAAGTTCCCCAACCCATGCTTCTCAAACTTCAATATGTTCACAAACCACCCAGGGACCGTGTGAAACTACAGATTCTGAGTTAGGAGGTCTGAATGGGGCCTGAGATTCTGGCCCTTGGATAACTCCAGGTGTTTACTGACGTTTGCTTTAGATAGCAGCTGCTAAGTTTGCCTTAGGATAAAAGACTGAATAAATTCTAAATATTTGTCATTCCACATGCCCTAGCACTTTCTAAATATATATGTTTTTTAATATAAGAGATAGATTTTGTAGCCAAAGGGGTTTTGCTTTTTGGTGTTGATTTCTGTTTTTCTGTTATTGTAACAATGCACGAAGCAAGCAAATTCAGACAGAAGACAAAATTGGCTATGTCACAACAGGGCATACACCTGCAGGGCCTTTTCAACAGGATAATTACTTCGAGTCTGGAATTACAATAGTATAAACAGCCTAGAACAGTGGCTCAGTAATAAGCAAATGAAAGCCCACTCCATCTAAGAGTATTAAGGATGTATTTAAAAGCAAGGCCGGCCGGTCCCTATGGTAAGAGTACTGAAGATAAAGAGGTTTTGCCCAAGCTAAATGTCTCCAATTTGCTGACAGTGTTTAAAAAGAGCTCTGTAGGGGTCCATAAACACAACCAATTGTCAGAGCCCTAAAAGAAATAAATGAACTGGTGGGCCAAATTTTAATTTGGAAAAACTTCCACAGTGCTTACACAGCTATTCTCAGCAACTAGAGGCTCAAAGGAAACACTTTTCCTTAAGGGAATGAGAGTTGCCCGAGAACAGTAGGCACTTACTGAAAATTAATATTTGACTATGAACTTCAATCATCAGTGAGCGGAGGCATACTAAACATGCTCAAAATACTCTCCCACCAAGCCATGTAGGCAGCTGAGCTTGCTTCTAACTATAACAGGTCAGTGAGATAGATCCAAAGGATCAACCATTTAAAAAGCACACACCATAAATACTGCCCATTTTTTCCTAAATTTCACTAAGAAATAATCTTATGACAAAATGTATAGCATTTCTATCTGAACCTGTTACTCTGGTTACGAAAAGCCATTTTTAATTACAAATTTCACATACTTCACTTTTTTAAAAGATAACAGTAGAGGGGCACCTGGGTGGCTCAGTCGGTTAAGCATCCGACTTTGGCTCAGGTCACGATCTCCCGGTTCATGAGTTCAGGCCCCATGTTGGGCTCTGTGCTGACAGCTCAGAGCCTGGAGCCTGCTTCAAATTCTGTGTCTTCCTCTCTCTGTCCCTCCTCTGCTCACATTCTGTGTGTGTGTGTCTCTCTCAAAAATAAATAAACATAAAAAAAAATTTTTTTAAGATAATAGTAGAGTTCCCATGCAATGGGAAAACTCAAGAAAAGCCCATTATCTTGAAACCAAATCAGTACTAGAGGGTTTCTAAGATAAGTCTTGTCTTCTAATACAAGACTAAGAGCCAACCAGATATTTTTTAAATATCTGACTTAATAACAACCATACTTACGGTTACTAAGGCTTCTTACTTTTATCCATTTTTGAAAAAGTCATTACCCAACAGGTACTTATCAAAACAGCATATAATTTCATTTATCCCAGTAAGCTCTCTCAGTGGTAAAGGGATAGGATGATTCAAGATGCAATGGGAAAGGGGAATAGAGTAGAAAAATGCTTTCCTGAAAAGTATCCAGAAATCAGGTAAGTACTGTTACATTGTCCCTAAAAGATCAAAATAAAGAACTATGTGTATGATTTCATAATTGAACTAAATACAGCTAAGACTGCTAATTAATCACTGAACAAGTTTCCTTATTCCTACACACATAGGTAGACTACATTTCCTAACCTCCCTTACGGTTAGATGTGGCCACGTGACTAAGCTCCAGCCAGATGAAAATGATATATATTTAACATGAGGGGGATATAAAGATTGTTGATAGCTACTGAGATTTGGAGGTCTTTACTGCAGCAAAAGTTAGAGGAAGTTGACTGATAGAAATATTTTGCCAAATAGAGCTTCAGATAGATTTTTAAGGTTTCTCTTCTATTGATTTATTTACCTATTTAGAGAGAGAGAGAGAGAGAGAGCGTGCACACATGAGTTGTAGAGCAAGAGAGAAAGAGTCCTAAGCAGGCTCCATGCTCAACACAGACACCAACATGGGGCTCGATCCCATGACCCTAGGATCATGACCTGAGCCAAAATCAAGAATCAGATGCTCAACTGACTGAGCCATGCAGGCTCCCCACGTTCCTTTTTTAAAATGACCATATCCATGGATGAAAAAATTTTGGAAACAGTGTGATAGCTGCACGACAATATAAATGTAATTAGTGCTGAACAACAGTACACCTAAAAATGGTTAATAGAAATCACAAATTTTGTGTTAGATAATGTATTTTACATTTTACATTAAGGGTCGAGACCATCATTCACACTTTACTACCAGAAAGACTCAAATAAGAAGTTCAAATGGAGCATCAGGGGAGAGATGAAAACACAGCAACCATAACTAAGGAGTATTCGCTCTTAAACATTTTAAGTATTCCTTCCTGAGACCACAATCAAGATCTCTGTGTTCGGAGTGGTTCAGAAAGTATTTCCAATGAAAAATAAGCAGCCCCTGGCAGACAGAGGTAGGCTGGTTAGGTTATCACAGCAGGGAGGCCATCGTCAGCGAGAGAACAGTCACTAGGGAACAAGAGTGTACTGCCAGACCAATAACCTATTTCAGATCCTGCCATCATGCTCCCTGGTATTTATTAAGTGAGGTGAAGTCTTACGTCTACACACAAACCTGCACACAGAGGTTTATAGAAGCTTTATTCGTAATTGCCAAAACCCATAAGCAATCAAGAGGTCTATCGATAGGTGAGTAGATAAACTGTAGTACATCTAGACAATGGAATATTATTCAGCAATAAAAGGAAATGAGCTATTAAGCCGTGAAAAGATATGGAAGAACCTTAAATGCGTATCGCTTAGTGAAAAGATCCAGTCTGAAGAAGACTACATAATATATGGTTCTGACTGTATCACGTTCTGGAAAAGCCAAAACTAGGGAGGCAGTAAAAAGCTCAGTGGTTGCCAGGGACCAGGAGGAGGCCGAGATAAACAGGCAGAGCGCAGAGGATCTTTAGGGCAGTGAAACTACTCTGCATGATACTCTAACAGTGGATACATGACGGCATGCATTTGTGCAAACCCACTGAACTGTACAACACAAAGAGTGAACCCTAATGCAAACTACGGACTTTAAGTTAATAATGAAGTGTCAATATTAATCAATTATAACATGTACCACATAAATACAAGATGTTAATAATGAGAGAAACCGGAGGGGTGGGTAGATACGGGAACTCTCTCTATTATCTGCTCAATTTCTGTACACGTACTACTGCACTAAAAAATAGTCTATTAATTTATTTTTTTTTTAATTTTTTTTTCAACGTTTATTTATTTTTGGGACAGGGAGAGACACAGCATGAACGGGAGAGGGGCAGAGAGAGAGGGAGACACAGAATCGGAAACAGGCTCCAGGCTCTGAGCCATCAGCCCAGAGCCTGACGCGGGGCTCGAACTCACGAACCGCGAGATCGTGACCTGGCTGAAGTCGGACGCTTAACCGACTGCGCCACCCAGGCGCCCCAATAGTCTATTAATTTAAATTAAAAGCAGGTGGGGAAGAAAACAAACAAACAAACATGTTTCACCCACTCTGCTATTCTGCCCAGGGGAAAACAGGGCACTGAAACCCACCTGCTTGGACTGTTATCCAGGCTTTGTAAGTATCTGAAGGACGACCACAGAAGACACACTGCTATGTAGTTTCCAGAGCAGCTCTGAGCTCACGATAAAAGAAATGACTTAATTGTCAAGCTCCATTATCAATGCAAAGTAAACCTGAGCAGCAGTCTAGTTAAATTCCTCGCGTGTATTAAAGAAAAACAAACAAAAAAATCATAGTGGTTTGAACATCGGCTCCCCAGCCAAAGATGCTGCAAATTGATAGAGTACTTTCATCTTCAAAGAATCTTCCATCACAGGTGAAAGTGGACTGCAAACTGGCTAGCGGTCTAACATCTTTCTAAAACTAAACAGAAACAGATAATCTGTTGAATACAGAAGTAGGGCGCCAAGTTTGAGGCCTATACTTGATCCTCAGTCTTTTTTTCTTGGCAAAATTCAGTGAAAACAGCCTAGCAAGATGGCAGACCCATCACAGCCCAATGATACAATTAATATTGGCAGCCAGCCCTTGTTGCCTTCCATGGATTTCTAAGGAGGCAAGCGAGGCCCCAGCATCTCCATTAAGTAGTGTTCTAAACATTTAAACAGCATGTTGATCAAAACAGAGAGCAATTCAAATGTAGATTCTCCATAAGAGGATTTGATTTAGAGAGATAATCCTCTGGAGAAATCTGGCCTCCAAATTTGAGAGGTGGAAATCAAAGGCAGTAACTGCACAGGGACAGAGTGACACTCAGAAACGAGCTCGGAAAGACCGGACACCATGGTAACACTTGCTTCACACAAAGATGATGGCTTTAAGGAAGCTGATCCGAGATTTTTCTGGGCCACGTTCTCTTACTTTTAAACAAAACCAGAACCACTGTTCCAACTGACTTCCCTTTATAGAGTTTACTCAGCTGCTTACGAACAAGCAGAGGGAGAGAAGAAGACAATGTGAGGCCTTCTGCCCTCTAGCTGAAGACCAACAGAGTTTTTACAACAGAAACTAGAAGCCACTTCCCTGAGAAACTATCTGAATCAAGGCTCATTCTGGGTGCTGGCAAAGGACAGTTCACTACGTGGCATCTCAGAAATGGGTAAGAGTCTGCTCCTTTCAGCCAGTTGGCCTGCTGTTTACCGCGTGCTATGCTGAGTATTACAGTGACAAACTTCCTATTAAATATATCTTAGCACCAGGAAGCCAGTCAACAACATACTTAGCGGGGAGAAAGAGTGAAAGCAGAGATGATCTATATAACAAACATAATATAGGAGTAAATTAGGCAACCAAGTGAAATACGTGCGTGTGAATGTGTGTGAGAGCTGAGGGGTCCCAGGAGGTTGGGAATGTAAGGGCATAACTCAGAACTTCATACTAAAAATTAGAGCATAGACTGGTTACCTAAGGCTTTTTTTTTAATGTTTATTTATTTTTGAGAGAGAGAGCGAGAGAGAGAGAGACAGAGCATGAGCGGGAGAGGGGCAGAGAGAGAGAGAGAGAGAGAGAGAGAGAGAGAGAGAGAGAGACAGAATCTGAAGCAGGCTCCAGGCTCTGAGCTGTCAGCACAGAGCCCAATGTGGGGCTCGAACTCACAAGATGTGAGATCATGACCTGAGCTGAAGTCGGTCGCTTAACCGATTGAGCCACCCAGGTGCCCCACCTGAGGCTTTTTAACAAATTATTACAAAATTCAGCAGCTTAAAACATCAACCGTTCATTATTTCACAGTTTGGGAAGCCCAGGTAGCAGGGAGCAGCTTAGTGGGGTGGTTCTAACTCAGGGTGTCTCTGGTATTGCAGGCAAGGCATCGGCCAAGGCTGCAACCTCCCAAGTCCTAACTGGGCTGGAGAAGCTGCCAGCAGGAGGCTTTCGTTCCTCCCCACATGGGCCCCTTCACAGAGCTGCTCACAACTTGGCAGAAAGTTTCCCTTAGGGCAAGAGACCAAGAAAGACAGACAGAGAGAGAGAGAGAGAGAGAGAGAGAGAGAAGCCACAGTCTTTTACAACCTCATCTTAGAAGGGACATTACATACCATCCTTTCTGCCATCTGCGAAACCTGGTACCGATAGGGAGATGCCTACACAAAAATTGAATACCAGTATCCCTGGAAACCATCCTGAGGGCTGGCTACTATGCAGGGTGTGCTAGTTTTACAAGTGGTGCAGAAAACCCCCTCAGTAATGAGTTGGGACCCATGAAACTTGCCAACAGAAAAGCTTCTAGCACATCTTGTAAAGACAAAAATTTTCTAAGTTCTCAATCATGTAGAATGACGTAACTCACCTGCCACAAATACTCATCTATCACAAATAAACCACTGAGGTTTATCTCCAGTATGGCAACCAGAGGAATCTGCACAAACGCACAGGAATATCAAGTATACATTTGCAAGATAAAAAGGCTGAATAACTAGAAGATGATGTCATAGAAGGAGCAAGTGCTCCAGAGTCGGGCAGAGTGGGACATAAATGACAACTCCACAGGTCACTGGCTGTCTTACCTTTGGCAAGTTTATCAGCATAAGCCTCCGTTTTCTCATCTGTAAAACTGGGCTGATATCTCCACAGGGTTATTGCAAACAGCCTAGAACATGCTCAGCATAGACACCCAGTAAACAATGGCATTTATTGCTAATAAACCACTCTATCTGGAAAATTAAAACTAAATTAATTGACTCATAGTCTAATAAAAATCACAGGACTGGAAGTATTAACAGTATTAACAGTATATCCTGTAGAACATGAGCAAATGAGCCACCCAAGGTGACTATTGAAAATGAAGTCTACCGGGGTACCTGGGTGGCTCAGTTGGTTAAGCGTCCGATTTCAGCTCAGGTCATGATCTCATGGTTTGTGAGTTTGAGGCCCATGCCGGGCTCCCTGCTGTCAGCACAGAACCCATTTTGGATCCTCTGTCCCCCTTTCTCTCTGCCCACCCCCACTCTCGAGTGCTCTACCTCTCTCTCAAAAATAAATAAACATTAAAAAAGAAAAAGATTACCGGCCTCACCTTCAGAAATTATGATTCAGTAAAAACAAAACCAATTGTATCTAAAACTAAATGCTTACAACGTGACAAGCAGTGTTCTAAACTTCACATAAATTTATGTATTTGATCCTTACCACATTAGGACACAGATATAACATAGACCACCCATTTAAAATCACACTATACTCTTTCCTCCCCTCCCCCCACCTGCACACATAACCCTTGATTTTGCTCTATTTAATCTTTCAGTGGTATATATTAACTAACATACTATATAATATACTTACCCTGCATATTGATTATTGACTATCTTCCCCCACTAGAACATAAGTTATACAGAAGGAATATTTTTTTTGTTTGGTTTATTTATACATTGGTATATCCCTAAGTGCCTAGAACAGTGTCTGACACAAATGAGTATTTATTAAATGAATGTCCGAATCAAAACCTTTCAGTAGCTCCCTGATTATCAAAGTCCAAGCATCCTCTCAGGGATTCTGGACACTGACTGACCTTTCCCCATCCTTACTCCCCTTAAGTAAGACCCAGAAATCCAGGGAATCAGCATTTGTCTTTCTTCATTTTTTGTCCTTGTTCATAGACCCCCCCCCCCCCCTCCAGGAATGCCTCACCCTATTCTAGAACACTTTCATCTATCAACATCACACCTGTTTTGGCCATTCTCCAAGACCTCTGAAATGGTGTCTTTTTCAAATATTTCAAAGACTTTGCAAAGGTCCACTCCAAGGAGACAATTTCTGGATTGTCTACTAACCTACCTGCAGAGAACAGACCTATGGACTAATTCCCAGACTATGTCCATGTTCCAACAACACAACCTGATTATGTGGCTTATCCTATTTTTCCTATTCTCTGTGAATTTTTACAATAAAAGCCATTAACTGAGTTAAACCGAGCATATCTGTTTCTTCAAGCCTAAAAGAGCCTAATAACACAGGAGGTATCAATTAACAGTAGTTAAGAACATGAACTTGTGGGGTGCCTGGGTGACTCAGTCGGTTAAGCATCTGACTTTGGCTCAAGTCACTATCTCGCTGTTCGTGAGGCCGAGCCCCGCATCGGGCTCTGTGCTGACAGCTCAGAACCTGCAGCCTACTTCAGATTCTGTGTCTCCCTCTCTCTCTCTGCCCCTCTCCTGTTCACGCTTTGTCTCTCTCTCAAAAATAAATAAACATTAAAAAAATTATTTAAAAAAGAACATGAACTTGACATAAGCCACAGCCAGAAAGGAATAGGTACACAAATCTAACCACATAAAAATGTAAAACTTCTACAAAACAAAAATATCCAATGAGGTTAAAAGAAACTATAAACAGGGAAAAAATATTTAGAAGACATTTCACAAAATCTAATTTCCTTAACAGAACAAAACATTTGTTAAGATCAATAAGCCAATAAAAAAGAGTAACGGATATAAAATTAGTTCTAGATAAACATAAATAACCCAATATATGAAAAAAAATTTAATCTCATTAATGAATGTAAATCAAAATAAGACAAAAATGTTCACAAATCAGAGGGGCAAATATAAAAAAGTTACATTATTTTCAGTGCTGGCAAGACTGAAAAACACTCTCATACACATTGGTGCAAACTCAAGGAAGGGCAATTTGTTAATTACTACTAATACTGACCATAACAAACGTGACATCCCTTTTACCTAGCAGATCAACTGCTAAAAACTTACCCTCAGACACACAGTGTCACCAAAAATACACCAAAATATATAAAAGAATACTAATTGAGGCATTATTTATAAATGTTAATATCATAAATAGGTTAATTATGGAATACTATGTTGTTAAAAAATTAGTTAAATCTTTTTAAATTTCTAAAACATAAAGCTTTAAAAAGCTTGCTTAAAAAGCAAGGCAAAACTAAAATGAGAAATAAAAGAAGGCCATTATTACCAACAATAACAATAAAAAGGATTATAAAGGAATACTATTCCTTTATATGAACAATTACACACCAACAAATTAAAGAACTTAGATGGAATGAACAAATATCTAGAAAGACACAAAATCCTCAAACTGATTTAAGAATAAATAGAAAGTGTGAAAAGAACTCTAACAAGTAAAGAGTTTGAATTAGTAAACAAAATACTACCCACAAGGAAAACTCCAGGCCCAGATGGCTTCACTGGTGAATTGTACCAAATATTTAAAGAGTTCATACCAATTCTTTACAACCTTTTCCAAACAAAAACAAAAACAAAAACAACAACAACAAAAAAACTGAAGAGGAAGGACCACTATCCAACTCATTCTGTGAGGCTAGTATTGCCCCAATACCAAAATCAGACAAATTTATCACCAAAAAATTATAGATCAATATCTCTAGAATAAACATGACACAAAAATCTTCAAAATACTAGTAAATCCATACCCAGCAACACACAAAGGGAATTTATAACATGAACAAGTGGGGTTTATTCCAAGAATGCAAGGCTGACTGACCATCTAAAAATCAACGTAATATATCATGCCAACAGTAAAAGGCCTAAAAACATTTGATCATCACAATAGACACAAGAAATGCAGAAAAGGCATTTGACAAGATTCGTCACCCCTTTATAATAAAAACACTCAACCAACTCAGAATGTAAGAGAACTTCAACCTGATAAAGGGCATCTATATGAAAACCACAGCTAGGGGCGCCTGGGTGGCTCAGCTGTTGAACCTCTGACTCATAATTTTGGCTCAGGTCATGGTCCCAGGGTTATGGGATTAAGTCCCTCATCAGGCTCTGCACTGAGCATGGAGCCTGCTTAAGATTTTCTCTCTCTCTCCCCCTTTTCCTCTCCCCCACTCAAGCACTTTTGTGTCTCTAAACACACACACACACACACACACACACACACACACACACACACACACAGATAACACCTTACTTATTGGCAGAAGATGGAAAGATTGGTTTCCCCCTAAGATCAGGAACCGGATAGGACGTCCACTCTCACCACTTCTATTCAACATTGTACTGAAGTTCTAGCCAGGACACTTAAGCAAGAAAATGAAATGAAGGGCACCTATCATGCAAATGAAAACTATCTGTTTGCAGATGAAATGATCTCATACATAGAACAACTAAGGAACTGCCTATAGAACTATTAAAACTCATAAATGAGTTCAGTAAGTTTGCAGAATACAAGATCCACATAAAAAAATTAACCCATATCTATATAATTACAATGGATAATCTGAAAATGAAATTAAGAAAAAAGTTCCATTTCATAATAGCAGCAGAGAAGCACCTGTCTGGCTCAGTCAGAAGAGCATGTGACTCTTGATCTCAGTAAGGTTAAGCCACTGCATTGGGTGTAGAGATCTCTTAAAAAAAAAAAACTTTAAAAAAAGAATGCCACTTAAAAAAATTATACTTAAAAATGAAGTATAAAACTTATACTCAAAAACTACAAAATATTATAGAAAGAAATCAAAGCCGCTGTAAATAAATGGAAAGATATCCCATATTCATGTATCAAAAGACTTTTAATATTGTTAAGGTGGCAATATCCCCCAATCAATCTACAGATTCAATGCAATATCTATCAAAATCACAGCAGATTTCTTTGCAGAAATTAATTTACACGTTAATTCTAAAATTCCTATGGAAATCCAAGGCACTTAAAATAGCCAAAACAATCTTGAAAAAGAGTAAGTTGGAAGACTCACACTTTCCAATTTCAAAACTTACTACAAAGTTACAGTAATGAAGATAGTGTGGGGGCGCCTGGGCGGCTCAGTTGGTAAGTGTCTGACTTCAGCTCAGGTCATGATCTCACGGTTTGTGAGTTCGAGCCCTGCATCGAGCTCTGTGCTGACAGCTTGGAGCCCGGAGCCTGCTTCGGATTCTGTGTCTCCCTCTCTCTCTGCTCCTCCCCCACTCACGCTCTGTCTCTTTCTCAAAAATAAACATTAAAAAAAATTTTTTTTAAAAGATAGTGTGGTATGAACCTAAGGAAGAGTGTATCAGTCTGCTAAGGCCATGTGACATACGAAGAAATATGTATTTGGTCTCTACCCTCAGTCCTTGACACAGAGCTCCTAAAACCGTTGTAAGTACCTGAGTGATGGGGGTGATTAGTGCATCTTACAAAGAGCTCCTAAATCCCTTGGAATTTCCTAGGTAATAGGAATGTCTTTTGTTCTAATGAGGCAACTCTTAGTGGGCTTCTGGATAGCTTCAGGATACAGACTAGTTACCAGAAAGACCAAGCCATGATCAGAAGCTTGTAACTCTAAGCTAACCCCTGATATCCCAGGGAGGGGACAGAAGCTGAAAACTGAATGAATAATCATTCATGCTTATATGATGAAGCCTCCATAAAAATCCATACACTAACTCCAGGGCTTGGGAGCTTCCAGGTCAGTGAAAACATGGAGGTGCTAGGAGGGTGGTATGCCCGAGAGAACATGGAAATTCTGCACCCCTTCCCCATACCTTGTCCTATGTACCTCTTCATCTAGCTGTTCATCTGTAACTTCTATTATCCTTTATAATAAACCAGTAAACGTGTTTCCCTGAGTTCTATCAGCCATTCTAGCAAATTATGGGACTTGAGGATGGGATCATAAGAGGTCTAAACTTGCAACCAGTGTCTTAAGGGCAGGGAGGTGTAGCCTTGTGGAATGGAGTCTTTTAACTTGTGGGGTCTACACTAACTCCAGGGAGTAAGTATCCTAACTGCATTGTAGGACACCCAGTTGGTATCCAGAGAAGGAGAAAACTGGTTGGTGTGGGGAAAATCCCCCTACATTTGGCATCACAATTGCTAGGAGTACAGAAAAACAATTTATTTCCTTTCAGGGTGCGGTAAGAAAATACAGCAGGTGCGTTAAACAAGAGAAATTTATTTTCTCACAGTTCTGGAGGACAGAAGTCCAAAATCAAAGTGCCATTAGGGCTGGTTTTTAATGACGCCTATCTTCCTAGCTTATCCAGTTACCTTCTTGTTGCGTCTCTGCAGGATTTTTCCTTTGTATGTGAAGGGGAGATGGCGGAGTGGAGGGAGCGATATCTGGTGTCACCACTTGTAAGAACACAAGTCCTAGCTGATTAGGGCCCCACTCTATAGCCTCAGGTAACCTTATCTCCTTAAAGGCCCTATATCTCCAAATACAGTCATATTGGGGGTTAGAGCTTCAACATGTGAATTTTGAAGGGATACAGTTCAGTCTTTAACATCTAGACATCTAGAGATCAACAGAATAAAAGTGAGAGTCCAGAAATGAATAGTCACATTTAAGATCAACTGAGTTTTGACAAAGTGCTGAGACAATAAGGTGGGAGAAAAGGCCTTTCATCAAATTGTACTGGGACTACTGGATACCCACATGCAGAGGAATGAAGATGGACTGTACCTCTAACTACATACTTAGAATAAAAGACTTAAAAATCCAGGGCTTAAACTATAAAACTCTTAGAAAAAAACAGAGATAAATCTACAGGGCCTGGAATTAGGCAATGGTTTATTATATACGACGCCAGAAGTGCAAGCAAAAAAAAAAAAAAAAAAAAAAGATAAATCAGATATCATCAAAATAAAAAAAACTTTCATGCTTCAAGAACCCTATCAAGAATGTGAAAAGCTAACCCACATTATGGGAAGAAATATTGGAAAATTGTATACATATATGATAAAGAAGTTGTATTTAGAATATATTAAAAAACCCTCTTACAACTCAATGAGAAAACCCAGTTAAAAAATGGACAAAGGATCTAAATAAACATTTCTCCAAAGAAGATGTACACAAAGCCAGTAAGTACATAAAAAGATGGTCAACGTCATTAGCCATCAGTGAAATGGAAATTAAAGCCATAGTTCACACCTTCCACTTCACACCTACTAGAATGACTATAATCATAAAGGCGGGGCACTTGGGTGGCTCAGTCCATTAAGCATCCAACTTTGTCTCGGGTCATGATCTCACAGGTCGTGAGTTCCAGCTCCGCAATGGGCTGTGCACTGTTCAGATCCTCTGTCTCTGTCTCCCTCTCTCTCTGCCCTTCCCCTGCTCACATGCTCACTCTCTCTTTCTCTCTCTTGCTCTAAAATAAACATTTTTTTAAAGGCAATACTAAGTAGTGTTCGTGAGGATATGGAACAATGGGAATTTTCATACATTGCTAGTAGGCACATAAAATTAGTGCAGTCGCTTTAGAAGACAGTCTGGCCGTTCCTCAAATGTTGAACACTGAGTTACCAGACTCCAAGGTATATACCAAAAAGAAATTAAAACATACATTCACACAAATATACAGGAGTATTCAAAATACCCCAAAAGTGAGGGGCATCTGGGTGGCTCAATTGGTTGAGCATTCAACTTAGACGCAGGTCATTATCTCACAGTCTGTGGGTTTGAGCCCCGCATCAGGCTCTGTGCTGACAGCTCAGAGCCTGGAACCTGCTTCAGATTCTGTCTCCCTCTCTCTCTGCCCTTCCTCTGCTCACTCTCTATCTCTCAAAAATAAATAAATGTTAAAAAAATTTTTTTAAATACCCAAAAAGTGGAACTAGCCCAAATGCTCATTAACTGATGAATGGATAAATAAAATGTGGTATATCCCTACAGTGCAATATTGCTTGACAATAAAGAAATTAAGTATCGATACATTTTATACTACAGATACATCTTGAAAACATGCTAAGAGAAAGAGGCCAGTGACAAAAGACCATATATGTATGAATCCACTTATGTGAAATGTCCAGAATAGGCAAATCTGTAGGAAGTATACTATTGTCTGCCTATGGCTGGGGGCACCAGGGGTGAAGAGTGACTACTAATGCGTAGGAGGTGTCTTTTGGGCTGATGTTCTAAAACTGATTGTGCTAGAGACTGCACAAGTATATGCTAAAAAACACTGATTTGTACCCTAGATGAGTGAGTTGCATGGTATGAATTTTATTCCAATAAAGCCGTTATTTTTTAAAAAGCAAGGTAAAGAATAATAAATAGTATGACCCCATTTGTATACATTTTTACCCACAGGTAAGTATGTGTGCTGGAACAGGAGTAGAAGTTTTCTGGGGAGGGGCTCCTGGGTGGCTCAGTCAGTTGAACCTCTGATTATTGATTTCAGCTCAGGTCATGATCTCACTCAGTGAGTTGGTGAGTTCAAACCCTGCACCAGGCCCTGTGCTGACAATGTGGAGCCTGCTTGGGATTCTCTGTCTCCCTCTCTCTCTGCCTCTCTCCCTCTCATGTGCTGTTTCTCTCTCTCTCAAAAATGAATAAATTAATAAATATACATTTAAAAAAGTTTTCTGGGGAACAAGTCAAGAAATATCAGTAATTAACAATGGGAAGGGAGACTATGATGAATGAAAGAAAGAAGAATTTCAATTTTCATTTTATCCCTTGCTGTTCACTTAAAATTTGTTTTCCACCGTATAAAAGGAAATGTAAACTTTTTTAAATTAAAAGAATATGAGTTTTGTCTGGTATTAAAACCACACAGTATGGGCATAAGAATAAAGAAACAGATCAATGAAATAAACTCAAGTCCAAAAACTTTGTACACAAAGGAATTTAATATAAGATAATAGCTAATATCAGCAGAAAAAAGATACACTATTCCTTAACTCAGGCCAGAAATTCCAGATAAAATAAAAACATTACCACACACACACACACACACACACACACACGAAAATATGCCCAATAAAAATCTCAGAAAAACTATAGGGGGTAGCACTCTGCCCTGTAACTATAGACTACTTTCACAATAGATGGCTTCTCTAGGACACAAAATCCAAAAGTTACTAAAAGACTGATAAATCTGGTTACATATAAACTTAAACTCTGTTATAATAAAAGATAACATTAGTTAAATGAAAAGGCATATTTGTCTTTTAGCAACAAAACATTTACAACAGATGGAAGTTTACATACTTTGCACATACATATAATAAGAATTCAACAGATGGTATCTTAACATAATAAAACTGAAATTAAATTCGTATTTTTCAACAAAACAATGGATGGAATGAATTACAGATTTATTGTGAAAGTTATTAATGTGATTTAAATACAATATATGTATGTAAGTGAAGTGTAGCCTTAATCTTAAAAATGGTTTGGGGGTCTCCGAGTGGCTCAGTCAGTTAAGCGTCCGATTTCGGCTCAGGTCATAATGTCGCGGTTTGTGAGTTCGAGCCCCGTCTCGGGCTCTGTGCTGACAGCTTGGAGCCTGGAGCCTGCTTCAGATTCTGTCTCCCTGGGTCTCTGCCCCTCCCTCATTTGCACTCTGTCTCTCTCTTTCTCTCAAAAATAAGCAAACGTTAAAAATATTTTTTAATGGTTTGTATTTTTATCAACACTGTCATCTGACCCTCTTCTGTGAGCAATATAAAACAATGTTTGTTATAATCATTTCAGCTAAAAAAAAAAAAATTCTAAGACAAGTATTTTTAAGTAAGCAGGTTTTCTTCCATTATCATATGCCTTACAATCAGAGATATATTCATGTGGTGTTTAAAACAAAAAAAAAATCTGCACTAAAATAAACATTCAAGTTTATGTTGGTTTTCTCCTCCTCTACCCACAAATATTTATGAATATATCCAGCTAGGTACCAATTTCCCACTAAGAACAAATAATCTATCTAAAACTAAGTGTTCTTTAAGGTGAACAGAGCAAAACCACCACCTTTCACACCCCCAGAAAAGGCAAGACACGGCAGAAGCTTCAAGTGTACATGAAGTGACACTTTCTCCTCTCCCTGCAGGATGAGATCACATTATTCAATTCAATTCAAAGATTACAGTCACACAGAGTGGAGGTTTTGACTGAATGCTTTTATAATGAGCTCTCAGAAAGTCTTAGGCTTACTCTTACTTAATGTAGTCATTAATCCTCATGAACACCTTATTGTAAAAACTAACAAATACACTGGATAAAAGTAATCAAGTCCAAAGAGACCAGCCACACTAATCCCCTGAAACTTCAGGAGTCACAAGGAAAAATGTAATGTAATTTAATAACCCCACCTCCCCCCGAACTCTGTACATTTGTTACAAGGAGTTCCTACTGGGATTACATTCGCAGTATAAACGCCTGACTTTCAAGCCCAGACCTAACCATGCTGCCTTAAAGACACTAAACGTGCATTAGTTGATCACTTGTTGTCTCCTTTCACACAGCCAGGGTGGTTTACAGACAAGGCTTCAGTCTGACTTTATCTTTTTCTTTATTCATTTGGGAGATTTTCACTGGTTTCCAGCTGAGTTCCTAGAGCTATGGGTAATAATAGCTCTAGATGGTGAACTGAATAAAAACACGGTGAAAGGTTTTCTTTTCAATTAGTATTAATTATATAACTAATAATAAAGGAGTTAGGTTTATCATTAGTATTATTATGCTTATTTCTACTTTACATATTCCCCTCATACTTTCAACACATTATCCCATGTAAGCCTTCAAAAAAAAAAAAAATCCCTAGCCAATGATGTTTTATCATCATTACCGTTTTATAGATGAGAAAGCTGAAAATCAAATAAATTACTTAGCTAAAATCCCACAAGAATTCTTTCAGGCAAACTAGAATCAGGTCTGGCACTATGACTAGGACTGTCTCCATTGCAAATCACTGCATCTCAAAACGAAACAGGGGCACCTGGATGGTTCAGTCAGTCGGTTAAGCATGGGACTTCAGCTCAGGTCATGATGTCGTGACTCACAAGTTCAAGCCCAGGTTAAGGCCCTGTGCTGACAGCTCAGAGCCTGGGGCCTGCTTCAGATTCTGTGTCTCCCTCTCTCTCTCTCGGCCCCTCCTGTGCTCATGCTCTGTCTCTCTCTGTCTCTCAAAAATAAATAAACATTAAAAAAAAAAAGAAAGAAAACAAGATTAAGTTGAGTTAGAGTGCACAGAGGAAATAAGGCATTGAATCCGAAGCAGTGTCTGGCCTAAATGAACGGCGATAAACAAGAACATGACAGTTCTAAGGACAATAAGTGAATTAGCTAGATGAGCAAGAAAGGTATGGGGAACGGGACTTTTGCCAAAAGCCAGTGAAGAGCAGGCCAGGAGCAAAGGGCAGGATCAAAAGGAAAGCAAGCACAGCAAGCGGTCAGGGGCACCATCAAGGCCTTCTGGGCAGGAGGGCACCAGCTGAGACTCCAGAAACATAAGGGCAGCGGAGATGAGGGGAAAGGAGATAGGGCTGGTGATGTACAGGCAGAGAAGTGACAGTTCAGATTTGCATCTTAGATGAGTCCCTTTGGTGACTATGCAATTGGAGCGGGCCAAGCCCAGAGGCGGGGAGCCCCATCAGAAGACCCCGCAGCATCTACATGAGGATGAGGTCCTGAGCCAGGAAGCACCCTGGTGGTCTGTGAGAGAGAAAAAGAGAAATGCTGAGAAATATTTAAGACATAAAATTTGCAACCCTTATCAGATGACTGTATGCAGAGGGAGAAAAAGATAGAAGGATGACTCTCAGATTTCTAACATAGAAAACTGGGTGGATGGGGGAGCCGAGACAATATGGAAGGTTAAACAGCCTTGAAGAAAAACAAACTCCATTTTGGTCAGGTTGATGGGATATCCAAGTAGGTATGTTGCATGGGAAGTCAGAAACAGGACTCTGATACTTATCAGAATAACCAAGAAAATAGGTTGATAAATCATTAACACAGAAAGGTAACTGACATGATCTCATGGTCTGTGAGTTCGAGCCCCGCATCGGGCTCTGTGCTGACAGCTCAGAGCCTGGAGCCTGCTTTGGATTCTGTGTCTCCCTCTCTCTCTGCGCCCCACCCCCCACCCCCCGTGCTCATGCTCTGTCTCTCTGTCAAAAATAAACAAACATTAAAAAAATTTTAAAAAACAAATAAATAAATTCCAGTTAGTGAACATACAATGTAGTATTAGTTTCAGGCATACAATATAGTGATTCGACACTTCCATATGTCACATCACAAATGCACTCCTTTTTAAAAACAATTTTTTTAATGTTTATTCATTTTTGAGAAAAAGAGAGCATGAGCAGGGGAGGGGCAGAGAGAGAGGGAGACACAGATCTGAAGCAGGTTCCAGGCTCTAAGGTATCAGCACAGAGCCTGACACAGGGCTCGAACTCACGAACCATAGGATCATGACCTGAGCCAAAATCAGACACTTAACTGACTGAGCCACCCAGGCGCCCCAACAAGTGCACTCCTTAATCCCCATCGCCTATTTAACACACCCCCCCCCCCCATCCACCTCTGCTCTGGTAACCATCAGTTTGAGCTCTGTAGTTAAAAGCCTGTTTCTCGATTTGCCTCTCTCTCTTTTCCCTTTGCTCATTTATTTTGTGGCAACAGGTATCTTTAAGAGACAGAGAACCTAGAGTGTTTAAGCATGGTTAAAGAAGTATGAGGGGGAACACAGGGAAAGTTCAAAACCTGGAAAGAATAGGAAACAGAGTTTCACAACAAGGAATGGGCAACGGTGCCGGATGCAACAGAAATACCCAGTAAAACAGGGAAGAGAAATCAGCAGTAAGCAGGTGGTGCCTAGTGATGTCAGCAGGCACCTCAGCGGAGTGGTGAAAGAAGAAAGCCTCATTACATGGGCTGAACATGACCAGAAGGTGAGGAGGTGAGGACTAGGAGAGCTACCCCTCTTTGGAGAATCGGGGAGATGCGGAAGCAATGTATTAGACAATACTAGGGAGGGATCTGTGGGCAAAGGAGGGGTACAGGCATGTTTTATAGGCTAAGGCAATGCTTCTCAACCCGGGCCACACATGAGTCATTTTTAAAAAGCTTGCCTGGTGGCGTGCCTGAGTCAGTTGAGCATCCGACTCTTGATTTCGGCTCAGGTCATGATCCCAGGGTTGTGGGATCAAGCCCCAACTGGGGCTCCACACTGAGTGTGGAGCCTGAGTAAGATTCTCTCTCCCCCTGCCCCTCTTTCCTGTCACATGCTCACTTTAATAAAAAAAATTAATAAAAAATGAAATAATAAAAGCTCCCCTGGTGATTCTAATGGGCAACTGTGTTAAGAACCACTGGACTCAGAGATAACAGTTTATGAAGAATGGGAGAACAAAGACTCAAGAAAGAGGGAGTCTGAAGTAGAACAAGAATCTGGAAGAGTACAGAGCCCCAAGGAAAGATGAAGATACAAATCCAGTGCAGTTGGGAGACAGGATATTGGTGTTTCTTTTTCTAAGTGGTGATTAATAAGCAGCCAGAAGTTTTAAGAAATTTTGGGTTTTAACAAAATTACTGCATTTCATCTACTCTCAGATGCTACTATGGTAGCTACCCTGATTTTAGAATCAATAAAATACCGTATTTTTGTAAGTGTTCGTTTCCATTGCATCATTCCAATACCATGAGTATCACATCCAATTTTAGTTTCAGGTCCTAAGGACTGCTGAATGATTGAAATTTAAATATGAAATATGACAATCAGCAACCTAAGTACAAAACTTTTAAAGATAAGCTGTGGGGCGCCTGGGTGGCTCAGTCGGTTAAGCATCTGACTTCGGCTCAGGTCATGATCTCACAGCTTGTGAGTTCGAGCCCCAGATCAGGCTCTGTGCTACAGCTCAGAGCCTGGAGCCTGCGTCGGATTCTGTGCCTCTGTCTCTCTCTGCCCCTCCCCCACTTGCTCGCGCTCTCTCTCTCTCTCTCTCTCTCTCTCTCTCTCTCTCTCTCTCTCAAAAATAAATATTGAAAAAAAAAGATGTTAAACATCACCAGTCTCTCCCGCAAAGTTCCACATAAAACCACTGCTGGCCTAGGCTCTACCAGTTTCATTATCAAATCCTATCCCAGAACCACTACCTCTAGTCACATGAGTATGTCAGAAGGAAAGGAACACTCCAGGCTGGCTTTCATAAACAGTCACACCAAGTGGCACATTCACTCGGGGAAATAGGGAGTACCGTGAAGGCCACACTAAGTAAACAGAGCCAGCATCAATATGGCAACACAATCATGGACAAGCTCAGTTCTGCACAGTTCTCATAAAATCAAATGCCCACACTCCTACTTACAGAGTCTAAAATTCTCCTATGTGTTTGATGTTTGCTTCATTTAACATTCGTGTTTTGTTTCATTGAAGTAATTCTGATGTTGGTTCCATTTTGCACTAATTAATTTCTGAAAACCTAAGTACAAACTAGTATCCAAGCTTGAGACTAAATTTTATACTATTTTGAGATAGGGAAAATGTGCTATCTAAAATGCCACCATCTATTATTATTTCAGGTTTTACTCTTTTCTTCTAAAGGGAACGGGGTTTTTTCTTTGTTTTTATTTTTGAAACCTTTGAGTTTTGGGGGGGGGTTCTTGTTTTTTTGCAAACATGCTCAGTTTACCCTAAATGGATTTTAAATAGTCATTATTCCTCTCAGGCTGAAACAATAAAATAATGCTTCTGCTTTTGAAGATAAAGGTTTATAATTTTGCTTCTAAATTCTTTAGAACATTTTCTTTTCAGACAGCACATTAAAAGAAATCTTAAATAAAAGAAATTCACAATTAGAAACGATTATCAGGAACCCCTGGGGGGCTCAGTTGGTTAAGCATCCAACTCCTGAGCTCGGCACAGCTCAAGAGATCGAGAATTTGATCTATTGGAATGATTCCTGCCGATCTGACAGTGCAGAGCCTGCTTGGGATTCTCTCTCTCCCTCTGTCTGCCTGCCCCCTCAACACTCACATTCTCTCTCTCAAAATAAATAAATAAAACTTAAAAAAAAAATGAAAACATTATCAACTAACCTGATTCAGCAGCTAACTATGAATTTAAAGAGTCTTTTTTCATACAACTTAAAACATTTCAATACCTGCTTGTTCTCAATTCCAACATGCTGGCTTAGATATTTTCGATACATTATATCTCTCCTGCTCATTCACTTCATTTACACATACTTTGATAATCTGACAATCATTTCATAAATGCATGAACTGTGAAATGAAATTGACAAAAAAATTGACAGAATGTCATTTATTCACAAAATCTAATTACTTATAAATTCAGAAGATATGTATGCCAGTATGGATACAGGGCTCTTGGTTCTTTTCTTGAATTCTGGAACTAAAATTCTCTATAATAAAAATGGAACCATGCTAGGCCTGAATACACATTTCATTCAAATCAACTTCAATCTACTACAAATAAATTCATTAAAAGAATGTCATCAAAAGGGAGGGGAGGGTGGGTGATGGGTATTGAGGAGGGCACCTTTTGGGATGAGCACTGGGTGTTGTATGGAAACCAATTTGTCAATAAATTTCATATATAAAAAAAAATAAAAGAATGTCATCAATAATTAAAGATAAGTTACTGGTTCCATCAAGATAGCTAACTGAAGAAGCAAAGAAATGACAGCTGATTCAATAATTATTGCTGGGGACTATGTGCTAGCCCTAAGGAAAAAATCTTTCATAAAGCTTGATCCCCACCTCCATAATTCCTCAAATATTACAGATGGAAGAAATATTTGATTGTGCATTTCTTCCATTTACAAAAGAAATTATGGGTGGATTTTTTTTCTCATTTAAAAAAATTAATCTTGGAGTGGAAAGGACTTTCAAAAATGACAGAAAACTCATTAGCCACAAAAGAAAAGATGGACAAATACTGCTTAATGAAGATTTAAAACTTCTATTTGGAAACAACTACCATAAACAAAACCAAAAGTCCAATAACAAATTGGACAGGTATTTGGACTATGTGACAGCCAAAGGGCTCATTTTCTTCATATAAAAAAAGCCACTTAAACCACCAAGAAAAAGAAAAATTCTAAGAGGAACATGTGATCATATTAGGATGTCAGACAACAGGCACTCTAATTTGCTACTGAAGATTTAAACCTAGTTAAACTTTTTGCTGGCATTTGATGGTATCTATAAAAATGTTAAATACATAGACCTTATAATGCAACAATTCTTCATCTAGGAGTTTATCCTGCCACTAGAGTTACACCATATGCAAGGGTATTCCTTTATAGCACTGTTGATAATAATAAAAGGAGGGAGGAAAGTTGTGTCTGCTATGATACTGCTATACAACGGAACAGTCTAAATCCAGTTTTAAAGTGAGATTGCTATAAATATTAATATGAAAACATGTTAACGTTGTTAAAATAGAAAAAGCAAAGTTCTATGGCAGATACTTCTATTTATTTACCAAATCATATTTCTTCTTCCTCCAGGGCACATAGCTAGACTACATTTCCCAGCCTTCTCTGCAGTAATGCGGGGCATGTGACTAAGGCTGGCCAATAGAATGTGTGCAAAAGTAATGCCTGACACTTTCAGGCCTGGCCCAGGAAAACCTGCCTTGTGATCTCTGATGCCCTTTCACATCCCCACCACTGTGAGTAAAGAGACCAAATGAAAGGAGCCTGGCTTCCCAAGTTTCCAACTTAATACAAAGCTGCCAAAGAGTACCACCCAACCAAAGACACCACACATTGAACCATTATGAGAGTGAGAATTAAACTTTTATTATGTGAAGCCACTAAAATTGTAAGGTTGTTACAGGAGTTATGTTGTAACTTGTAACCTGACAAATACAGGTCCCATTTGTGACTTCTAAATAAATAAATACACACACACACGCACACGCACACGCACATGCACACACACATATACACACACTGATACACCATATAAAAACATAAAGATGAATATTAAACCATAAACAGCTGTTCTCTCTGAGAAATGGGCCTAAAGATCAGGGAAGTAAATAAGGATGCTTTTGCTTTTCACTTTCTACTTCTTTGTGTTGTTTGACTTTTGTTTCTGTTATTTTACATTCATTAAATAAGAGTTTGTGAAAATCAGAGAGCTGTTAAAAATGTCAAAGTTTATCTGAAACAAATTGCCAGCTTATATTTATATTTAATTGCCACAGTACTATAGACTGCCTTATATCACTGTATCAAACAAAGAAACAATTATCTCATTTATAATGCTCTACATTTCAGCCTTTATTATTTCCTCTGAAATTTGTTCATTTTGTACGTATTAGCTTAAGATTTATAAACTGAATTTTTTTACGTTTAGCTTTTATTCTGACTTTTGTCTTTAATATCCTAATATTTACCTTTATGCACAGCAGAAAGACATATCATGCCTCAAAATGCTAAATTCCATTTTCAATAAATACTTGTGAACTAAAAGTGCATTCCATTTCTTCTACCTTAAATGAATAAATAGTAACTTATTGAATGTTTTACATTTTCTCTCAAAATTTGCAATAATTTTTAAGACATTCACTTTTTCACCCTTTCATGTTTTCTAAATTTCTCCAGATCATTTTTCCATCTGGATTTTTTGGGAGGAAGGGAGGACAAAATACTACCGGAATGACTTCATCCTTTGTAATGTCATATTCCAAGTATAAAAACTATATATTATAGGATCTTTTATAGAACTTTAAGCCTTTGAGGTTTGTTTGAATGCCCTGTTTAACTAGCAAGTAAATTTTGGTTGATATGTTCCCTCACTTATTTTTGATAATTCGCATGTATAAGTAAGATCCCTGCTTGACACTTCCTCATGCTCATCTCCTATTTACCTTAAATATACATGAGTTTATTACTAATGAAAACTTCTTGATCCTACTACTCATACCTGCTTGCCTCAGAACATGAACTTTAAAATTAAAGAGAACAATTTTTAAATAATTGCAATTATTTTAAAAATCAAACCAGACACGAAATATTAAACAAATGTTTCATTAAAGCATATGTTAAAATTTTAATTATATTAAAATTATATTAAAAGTTATATATCCACTAAATTTATATGAAATTCACATACAAGCATTACAAAATCTGTTAAGAAACTGACATGAACAAATTCTGTGCACTATCAACAGAATGCCAACCAAACAGAAATGTCAACATTGGAATTTTTTGGCTAAGATATATCTAAGCGCTCATAGCTTTTCTTTGCTCTTGTATTCTATGTTCATGTTTTTGATGGTGTTGCTTTATTTTTCCCTAAGGAACCACAATTTATGTTCTATTGTTTACACTGCTGATTTCACCTTGGGTGGGAAGTGGCAGCAATTCCCCCATAGCTCTCAAACCCCAATTTCTAAATGTTTACCTTTGATAAGAGGATGGTGGGCTCACACATATTCTGAAGAGGGAAAATGATTCAGCTTTAAAGGCAAATAGCTGAGGAGCTCACACCTGACTGGCTCAAATCTGGGTGAGGAGACAAGAGCATCTGCTAAGAGGAAGAAGAGGCAGGACTGAATATGGGGCTGTACAAGTTTGGCAAAGACACCATGAGAAAAGAACTGACACAAAGAAAAGCACAGAAAGTCTGTATTACAGGCTCATGAAACCACTTTTAAAAATTTCTAACTCACTTTGCAATGCTTAGTTGCAAACAAAAGCCAAATTATGTCGTTGCATTACAAAGGCTTTCATTTACTCCTTACTGTGGCACAGAAGACCCTCAGCCCCCTAGTTCCCTCTGGCTTCTGCGTATCAATCCCATCACTTTTCACATGCGAATTATCTTGGTTGATGAGCAGTTTTCCAAAGAGTTACTAACCTTCAGGACATTGTACATGCTGTTCCTTCCAGAGCATTCTTCTTTCCTACAGCAAGGATTTTTAGTTACCCTGTTGGCTTGAGGTGGACAATATGAAGTCTAGAAATCACAAGCAAGAGACTAGAAAAAATTCGCAAATTTACAGCTTGAAGTAATATTCTGTGCTATGAGTTAAACATTAAAATGCAAAGCAACCATATGGACTATTCAGAGATGCCTAATTGAGGCTAGCTGAATCTCGCCTGCCTCAACATAGAGTTTGGATCTTAATCCAATCCACTGGGAATATTTTCTTCCCAACAAGAGTCTTCAATTCACTACCACATCAATTAAAGGATAGGAAACAAATATCTGATTCTGTGGTTCTGTTAACCAAAAAAAGAATCATTTTAACATGTTTAAACTGTTTCACATTCAAAATTTCAACCTAAGAGCTAAAATTATATATATGTGTGTGTGTGTGTGTGTGTGTGTGTGTGTGTGTGTGTGTATGTGTGTGTTTGTGTGTGTATGTGTGTGTGTGTGTGTGTATATATATATATATATATATTTTTTTTTTTTTTTTTTTTTTTTAAAGAAAGAGACCAGGGTGCCTTGCTCAGTCAGTAGAATATGTGATTCTTGATCTCAGAGTCATGAGTTCAAGACTCACACTGGGCCTACAGTCTACCTTGAAAGAAAGAAAGAAAGAAAGAAAGAAAGAAAGAAAGAAAGAAAGAAAGAAAGAAAGAAAGAAAGAAAGAAAGTTTTTAAGAGCTAACTTTCAAAGAAAGAGAGAAAGAAACAGAGAAAGGGGGGGATGAAAGAAAAAATTACTTTTCCCAAAAGTTCCCCCAGAGTTTTCCCAAGTACTTACTGTTCTTTTCCTTCCCCCTCACATACAGAGCATCTTCTGGAAATTGTTAAAGGTGCTGAGAAAAAAAGAGTGGTATTTTCAAGAGTCAGTGACTGAATGGTATTTAAAGCCACAGTCCTGGGAAAGATCACCTACAGAGAAAGTATGAACAGAATGGAGAGGAAGGCCATGAAGAAAGCTTAGTGTTGAAACAATGAGTAGGACTCAGCAGACTCACTGAGATATCCAACCAAATGGCTCTCCTACCAGAAAGGAAACAGTTGACTGACCAGCCCAATGAGTCCATTCTACTTGACTGTTATGTTTCTCTTTGGTATTCCTAAATTATTACTTAGATAGGGGCCCCTGGGTGGCTCAGTCTGTCAAGCATCCTACTCCGGATTTCAGCTCAGGTCATGATCTCACGGTCAGTGAGTTCGAGCATCACATCAGGCTCTGCACTGAGAGGGCGGACCCTGCTTGGGATTCTCTCTCTCTCCCCTTCCCTCTGTTCCTCCCCCGTTTGTGTTCTCGCTCTCTCAAAATAAATAAATAAACTTAAAAAGAATAAAATAAAGTGAAAATAAATTATTATTCTGATAAATCTGCTTTGTTACTCACAGTATGCATATACCACAGCAGAACACCTAGCACAATATACGCCCTCAAATACTAACTTGTACACTAAGAAAGACAGACTCCCTTTTAAGTGCTCATCTGATATTATCTAATATCCAGGTAGAATCCTCTTCTTTTGTCAACAAAAGATTGTCTCCTAAATCCTCCATTCCTACTACTCCTGGGCCAGACTCCAGCTGAATTTTCCAGAGTTAATAGCTGGTACTATCAACAAATAGCTTTTGTAGCAAGAGTCCCTGGGCCACTGTTAAACTGCTCATCTTTTTTTTTTTTTCCAGCCCAATACAACAGTGCTCAGATTTGGCCACGGCCAGTCTTTCCTGAGACCAGGTATCCCTCAGGGAAAACTATGGGAAGATTTAACCCAAAACGACAAGGTACTCCGTGGCCAGTCACAGCCACACATCCTTATGGCCGCTCCATGTGGCAACCACCTATAACCAAATGGTACAAGCACAGAGGTAGATGGGAAAAGCTTCTGTCTGGGAAGAGCTTTTGTTTGAACAGGCAATTCAGCATCCTGGTTAAGAACACAGCCGTAGGGTCAGAAACACCAGGAATGTTAACCCAGCTCTACCACTTACTAGATGTGTTAAATTCTACAACTTAAACTCTCTGAACCTCAAGTTCCTCATGAATAAAAGTGGAATAAAAATCTATCTCATATGGGGGGCGCCTGGGTGGCTCAGTCGGTTGAGCATCCGACTTCAGCTCAGGTCACAATCTCGCGGTCCGTGAGTTCGAGCCCCACGTCGGGCTCTGGGCTGATGGCTCGGAGCCTGGAGCCTGCTTCCGATTCTGTGTCTCCCTCTCTCTCTGCCCCTCCCCCGTTCATGCTGTGTCTCTCTCTGTCTCAAAAATAAATAAACGTTAAAAAAAATTTTTTTTTTTAAAATCTATCTCATATGGTTGTGAGGATCAAATCTTTCTATGTCTGCAAGTCACGAGGTGCATGGTACATGTTCCATAATTGGTTCCTGAAATAATCAATGCTGACCACTACTATTGTGAAGATTCAGGTTTCTAGGGGCAAGTGATCTGAAAACCTACCTCCACACTGACCTACTACGATGGCCAATCCCAGTGCTTCTGGGATTGACAATATACCATGTGGAGGATGGGAGCGGTACCAAGAGGGAAGGGGAGTTAATGAAGACTGAAAGGTTTTATGGATAGGATTTGAAAGTAGATATTCTTTTGCTGTTCTCCGCCACTCCCTACTGATTCAGAGAAACAAACACAGGTTTCCTGCTTCAATAACATAGGGAACAGTGCCGATAAGGAGATACAGTGCCACGTGAGGAAGTCCCCTAGCAATGGAACACACGATGGGCTGGAAGAAAAGAAGGGGCAAAAAAACATAACTTGGCAATTAGTTACCCTGAGTCACTAGTGCCCAGGGGTCCCCTGCCGCTTTTGAGTTACTTCATGGTTTTCAGATTCTAGCAATTCAACTGGCCATATGCCCTTTGATGCTCATGGAAAAAAGAAGATTCATTCATTCATAAAAGAACGTTCAAATCTTAGCTGTAGCACCTATTAGCCACGTGACTTTGGACAGATCACCTGATATCTCTGATCCTTTTTTTCTATATTTGTAAAACTGAGAGGACCACACACTTCCCTTATATAGGTGCTACTAGAAATAAATAAGACATTTAAAAGCACCAGTCCCTGATGCTCAATGTTTGTCTCCTTCACTTTTCTCCCATAAACTATAGGTCCCTCTTCCTGAATCACTCCAGATGTTATCTTAGGGTACGGCACACTCTGGCCAACAAAGACTTTACATCCTTGGTCTGACCCCAGGAGGTTCCGGGGATGGCTGCGAGGAGCACTCTGGCTAGCCACGGGCAATCCATGGATAACTGCCTTGTGGACACCAACTTCCCTCAAATTCAAAATGGAAGCCGAGTTTTACTTCTTCCCTCCAAAACCATATATTCTTTCCTCTATTCATCTGTGTTCCTCCTCACTTCTTATTAATAGTACCACCACTTTCTCCAGTCTCCAGGCTTAAAACTTCCATACTTTTTATTTCTTTGTACCATCTACCGATTCAACAGAATCCTTCCTTCAGTCTCCTTTGGGCTCATTTCTTCCTTGCATCCCTCATACTACACCTAGCCCTAGTCCCTTCACCTCCTCAGCTGTAAATGAATTACCTGTAGAAACTGTCTCAATGTTCCCACCTGGAGTCCAAGAACTTGATGATATCAATGATGTTTATAAAAGGAAATGAACCCATATTGTTGGTACATCTGGGGGAATGCAGCCAATGAGGAGAAGGACAGCTAAAACACAGCAAAGAAGGACAACAGGATGACTTTTCTTTTTTGAGGACTTAAGTTTCTGTTGCCTTGTGTCAGCATAAGAAGAAGATAAAGACACGGGTCTAGAAGCTACGGTTGGAATTTAGATTGGGGAAGTCATCCAAATACAAAAAGTCACAAATAAAAACTCTTTCCCTATACACAGTACTCCATGCAGTTGATGACATGGTAGACACATATGGACCCTCATCCATGGTCACATTTATTTCAGGAATAGTAATAGTGGCTGCTAACTGTATACTTACTATGTGCCAGGCACTGTGTTATGTGACGTACATGTATTCTCTCCCTTGGCCCTTACCACAACCCATTAAAGGCTTCCGCCTCTCTGTCTCTCTTGATCCCACAGAGAGTTGTCAAGAAGACACTCAGATCCATGCCGGGGTTCACATAGCCAGGAACCTAGGCCTCCTTCCAACAAGCATTTGAGTCAGCCATCTTGGAAGTGGATCCTTTGGTCCAATCAGCCTTCAAATGACTGCAGTCCCAATCCTCAACTTGACTGCATCTCACACATCTCATAAGAGACCCAGGTCAGGCCACCCAGATAAGCTGCTCCAAGACTCCTGATTGATTCTTTTTTTTTTTTCCTTCCAAGATTTTATTTAAATTCAAGTTAGTTAATACATAGTGTAGTATTGGTTTCAGGAGTAGAATTCAGTGATTCAGCACTTACATATAACACCCAGTGCTCATCCCAACAAGTGCCCTCCTGAATGCCCATCACTGATTTAGCCCATCCCCCCACTGACCTCCCCTCCAGCAGTCCTCAGTTTGTTCTCTATAATTAAGAGTCTCTTATGGTTTTCCTCCCTCTCTGTTCCACAAGGGACAGAGAGAGAGAGAGAGAGAGAGAGAGAAGCAGGGCTCACCCAAACCAGAGCTTGAGCTCACCCAAAGTGGGGCTCATGCTCATCCAAAGAGGGGTGCTAGCTCACCTGATGTGGGATTCGAACGCACAAACTGTGAGATCGTGACCTGAGCCAACATCATATTCTTAACAACTGAGCGACCCAGGTGCCCCTGACTTATTTTTGACATGATAAACATTTGTTATTTTTAGCCTAAGTTCTGAGGAAACATGTTAGGCAGCATACAGCTGCCCAGTCCAGAAACCAGAGACACAGGAAACTTGAAGGTTCTCAACATGAAGAAGCTGGAGAAGAACTGGGATGCCTGCAGAGTCAATGAATTCCCCTTCTGCAGATGTAGACAAGTGTAGGGAGAAGAACGATCAGAGATATTACAGCAGGGATGTATGTAACTTCAAGTTACTTCCAAACACAAGATCCAACAAATTTAATCATTCTAAAGTTCTCCCCAGTGTAAATATATACGTTGTTCTAAAAATAAAGCCAGAATAGAATAGTTGATAAACTGACTAAAATGTATCCAAAGGCTCCTCATTAGAACTTTGGAAATAACTCAATATTCTGACAGAGAAAAAGTAGTCACACAGGAAGTTTTCCTGAACTTTCTCATTTCCACCTCCCACTCTCCCAGACAGGTGGTTCACCTTCCCAGCCAATATCCAACAAATGTTTATCTCAATGAACTGCTCTCCTTTAGTCTTCTCATCCTACCTGCCCCCAGGAAGAGTTCTAGTACAGCTCAGATGAAGAGAAAGCCTGAATATAACCTATTTGTTCCCCTGACTGAGAACCTAACTCCTAGGGCACTGACTTTTCAACATTTCTAATGTTTACACCACACACACACACACACACACACACACACACACACACACACACTTCACAATTAAAACTGAATTTTCAGGGGCACCTGGGTGGCTCAGTCAAAGCCTCCAACTTTGGCTCAGGTCATGATCTCCCGGTTTGTGAGTTTGAGCGTCACATCCAGCTCTCTGTTCTCAGCACAGAGCCTGCTGCGAATCCTCTGTCCCTCTCTCTCTGCCCCTCCACCACTAGTTCTCTCTTCTCTCTCTCTCTCTCTCTCTCTCTCTCTCTCTCTCTGGATAAATAAACTTTAAAAAAACTGAATTTTCAGAAAACAATGATCACCATTACAGTAAGCACAGCATTTAAAAAAATTTTTTTAACGTTTATTTATTATTGAGAGACAGAGATGAGCAGGGGAGGGGTAGAGAGAGAGGGAGACACAGATTCTGAAGCAGGTTCCAGGCTCTGAGCTGTCAGCACAGAGCCCAACGCGGGGCTCGAACTCACGAACCGTGAGATCATGACCTGAGCCGAAGTCGGATGTTTAACCGACTGAGCCACCCAGGCACCCCGTAAGCACAGCATTTTAGTATTGTTCTGTTCTACTTCGTTTCTTTAAACAGCAGATGGTTAGCATCCACGACCCAATAATGGGTGCCACCATATAGTTTGAAAATATATCCTAAGACATACTCCTGAACACTTGGCAACTCCTGAAATCCTCCTAGTTAGAGGTTAAGTAAAAACAAAAACGAACAAAAATAATAATAAATTCCCCTCAACTTTGCGTAAATACTTAATTCCACTCCCTCACATCCATAAAACACACATTACTGTGTGGGCTTCCACCTAATTGAGGATGACCTTGGGCGGTTTCTATTCACATGTAGATAATCACCCAGGCCCTAAAATTCTTCCAGTCCAACAGCTAGTCACTGGAAAATCTATAAACAACCTTCACTAAAATTCCCTTCTCATCTGTACCAAGTCTGGCTCAAAGGCAAATTTTCAACCTTGTCAAATCTTTCAAAAGGAAGTAAGAAAGCAACAAAATAAAACATCAGCAAAAAAATCCCCATTTGCTTGGATGGAGACCTTCAACACGTTTTTTTATACTTCCACAAAATGGACCACTGGTTGCAGTTAAAAAGAGTAAAATCAATCTACAGAGACGGAAAGTAGATTAGTGGTGGCCCCGGGGGTGGGAATGCAAAGTGTGTCTGCAAAGAGGCTAATGGAAATGTTCTAAAACTGGATTGTGGTGATGGTTTCACAACTCTGTAAGTTTACTAAAAATTCAATCGTACACTTTAAACAAGTGAATTTCAAGGTACATTATATGGCAATTATTTATTGCAAATTATATCGCAATAAAGCTGTTTAAAAAAAAAAAAGATGTATCCATTTGTGTTAGATGAGGGAAAACATCCAGGAAGATACATATTAGGTGCGTGTATGACATGTTCCCATTTGGATTTTTAAATGGTTATGCACATTACCTACATGGACATTTCTTAAAGGACATCCAAGGAGCTTGAGTACAACAAATGTCTCTGGGAAATGAGTCAAGGGGGAAGAGATGTGATTTTAGCTGTGTACCCCTTTGTACTGTCTGAATTCTTTTTGCCTTGAGCATGTATTATTTTTCATAAATACAAAAATAAGTTGGTTAGGAGTCCTCAGAAGCAGGACTCTCACCGTAGTTAATTACACTGCTACTTAACACTGTCTTTTGAGGAAGGGGCTAGCCCACTCCTTCAGAATTTAAATATTTCTCAGAAGACTATAAAAAGGTGACTGTCTTGGACAATACAATACCAAAAGTGACAGAAACCTTAGTCTGAAATCTTACTGCATAAAACCCAACAGGAAGAGAATTTGAATGCCCTCTGAGGAGCAAAATGTGGTTTTTCAAGATTTGGTAGTCAGCTTCTGCAAGTGCTAGAACAAAATAGAGTGGTTTATGCTGTGCGATTATACATCTGACAAGGCATTCAATACATTCTGTACAAAGATAAGACTAGATGCATCTAGAAAACTGATAATATACTCCCCCACAAAATTTATTAAAAATAAAAAGAACACAAGTGAAAAAAACTAAAAATGAGCCCAAAAGGTCTCTGAATACCACACTCCCAAAGTCTGTAACCAGATCTCTGTTAGCTGCCCAGACCCAGGCCTGGATTCTGCCTTCTTGCCTCACCTCATTTCTTGGCTTTTGTTAGTCCGATTACCTGATCGGGCATTCTACCTTGCTACTCAAGGTCACAGACACTCTTGACAATTAAGAATTTGCGGCTCCCTGAATCCCCCTCTCCCCAACTTTCCCAAAATGCAGCCACCCTCTGACCTTAAGCCCACTCTGTCATCACAGGGTTTCCTGATTTAGAAGGCCAAGGTAACCAGAACGTGGACCACAAAATACCAGCATTCCCAACTTCACGCAGAAGACATATCTAGGCCGCACCCAAGATTATTTGTGGCTCTTCCCACCCAGATCCTCACTTGTTTGTGGGGCGTCTTCTTCTTCCCTCCAGAGCCAGGCCTCACAAACTGCCAGCACTGCCAGATCTTGACACAAATCCCCCCAACTACCAACCAACCCCTCCCTGCAGGGCTCACCCCCTGGTTTCACCCCCACCACTGAAGCCCCCATTTCTACTCTCATCTCACTGTGCTACTTGGATGCTTTCAACTACATCGTTCATTCAGTCACCTGTAAGTAAGTGCGGAACAAATGCACGGTATGTCCTGGACCCTGGGGGGTGGGGGTGGGGTGGGGGGAAATGACAGGATTTTCGTAGATAACATTGAGGACAGGGTTTTGCTTTTTTAACTAAGATAGCTTTACTGACACCTAATTCACACACGATAAAAACCACGCTTTTTAACATTTTTCGCATATTCACAATTGTGAAACCGTCATTACAATCTAATTTTAGAACTTCTCATTACCCCTGAAAGAATACCCACTAGCGTCTAGAGTAGTGTTTTTGTGAAAAAAATAAAACAATTTGTCAGAGTTCCAGACTTGTCAACTCTTAGAACATTTAAAATTACAAAGCGCTCATGATGTCCAAAGACTGTACAGTATGTGATCAAGATTAATATAGTTAATAATTACCCACTGTTGGACCTATGCAGTTTAAAGGACAGAGGTAAAGTTTTCCCTTGGGGAAAAAAATTCAGCACAACTATTAAAATAACAAGCAACAGTAAAGAGTGGTTTGTATTTGGATAGCGCCTCATGGCTTTTAAACGTACTCAAATACAGTGGCTTTTTTTTTCTATTCTCCCAAACCTCCAGATAGGCCTACAGAGCACTTACAGGCCGGAGCCTGAAGTTCAGGGGCACATGCCTGACCCACACAGTCACCTAGGCAGGTCCCCCAGCCCAGCTCTTTGACCCTCTGTCTTTTTCCTGGACCCACGCTTTCTCCACTATTCTATCACGGGAGAAGAGCACAAACGGTTCAATGAGCAGGCTGTGTGTTACCATTAAGCAATTCCAATTTCATATCTGCCTAAGAAAAAAAAAAGAAAAAAGAAAGAAGCTATTTATGCTCTCCACACAACAAAACAGCCCTTTGTTATATGCCAAGGCCCTGGAGATTTTGTTAGCACTGGTCCAGCTGTGACATACAGACATTGGTTCAATGGCCTATGTAAATGTCCTTTGTTTAATGTGGAGACCGTGAGCCCTCTCTAAAGCCCAAGTCCTAGGTTCTCCCGAGGCCACCCTCAAAGTCAGTAATAGACCCTGACTGACAAGAAGTGCCTGTGCCTTGCTCAATGGTTGGGAAGATAGGTTAAAGTTAGAAATTTTTAATTAAAACGAGGTAAAAGTCTAATTACTTAACAGTTGTCTCCAGAATAACATCGTTTCTTACTCACGAAGGGCTTATTATAGCCTGAACCATTGGGAACACCGGGCTCCACCTGGTTAACCAGAAAAAACAGCTCGCTTTTTCCAGGAACATTAACTCTTTTTTCAGACATAAGGCAGTATTTACTGGGTTTGCTCATTAGTCACTAAGCCTTTAACGGCCTTAAAGAGATTAATGAATTCAGAAAAGTAATCTATTGTGGGTAACAATGGTGACGTCTTCCCTATGGCTACAGAAAACAACCACAGTGCAGGACACATAACACTGATGCTCAGTCAGATACACACACACACACACACACACACACACACACGCACAAATACAATTCCCCACAGTTACTATATATTTATATGCACTGGTCACATATGGTAACAAATTTTATACGACATAAATAAAATGGTTAGTACACTATAGGAAATTAAACATTTCTACCATCATCAATTCTTGCTCAATAACAGAAAAAAGTTGGAAGGGTCAACACTATCAAACCAACTAGTGAAGTTACTTCAAATTTAACCTTAAAATACAGTATTCATTATAGGTTCTGTCATCCTGGTAGGAAGAATAAACCAATTGAGAAAGAAGTTAACAGCAGTCCAAAGTATTATAAGTCCACACCACCTCATTTCAATGTGAGCAACACTCGGACCATTACCTTTAAACACAAACACCACGTCCCCTCCAAATCTGACTCTGCTCCCCCGCTAGAGGTAACCTCTGAACTCTTGTGTTTGTAATTCATACCTCTGTATGCATTTTGCTTTCCACCTGGAATCACACTTATGTACAAAATATAACTCCCCTATAGAATAAGCTGTTTGAAGGTTAATTCTACATCACATTAATCTCATGCAACTTATGCCATATCGACATCAACTTCACCTCCCAGGTATCATTCCTCATTGCCTCAGTTTCAGGTACGGAGGCTGGAACACATTACACACCAGATCGTCTCTATGGTGATCTACAAGATGGCCTCCAAGATGGCTTCAATGATTGCTGGTAGTGTACCAGGGACAGTCTGTAGGACCAATAAAATACAGCTCTTGGGTTCTCTCTCTGTAGGATCATTTACTCTGAGGAAAACCAGGTCACTGGTAGCCTTATGAAAAGGTCCACGGAGTAAGAAATGGATACCTCCTACCAAAGACTACCCAAGTCAAGCTTTGAGGTACCTAACTCTCCAGCCAACAGCTTTACTGCAAACTCATGAGACACCCCGAGCCAGAACTATGTAGCTAGCAAGTCTCAGACTTCTGATCTTCAGAAACTGTGTAAGGTAATAAATGTTTGGGGTTTTTTTAATGTTTATTTATTTATTGAGAGAGAGAGAATATGCATGTGCACACATGCGTGGGGGGGGGGGGGGCAGAGAGAGAGGGAGAGAGAGAATCCCAAGCAGGCTCTGCCCTGTCAGCACAGAGCCCAATGCAGGACTCAAGCCCACGAACCGTGAGATCATGACCTGAGCCAAAATCCAGAGTCAGACACTCAACCAACTGAGCCACCCAGGTGCCCCAATGTTTGGTTTTTTCAAGTTGCCATGTTTTAGGATAACATATGAGGCAACAAAAAAATTCACATGAATTTGTTACCATACGTAAGGCAATCTCTATACCACTTTTATCTGGAATTTTCTTTCCTGGGCTCACCTATCAAAATTCCCAAGGCTGAGATTCAGTGGAGTTTATCTTTTATGAAAATGCTTTAGATTCTCCCTTCAACAGAATCACCTACTCTTTTCCCTTAATTCTAATTGTGTGAGTCACTTTCACAGTGAGATGAGTCGGTCTTACGTAGCAGTGAAAGTTCACAGACCTGCATCCCACACAAGCCATTAGCTCTCTAAACCACAGATCAGGTCTCAATCGTCTCTTCAGCAGTCTGGCCTATTCAAGTTAAGGATCCTCAGCCATCCCACACCTGCATACAGAAAAAACTAGGAAGTGATGCTATTGCCAGACATTAGTTAGGGTTAGGCTGATCCTGAGTAATAAAGACCTGATTAACTGGGGAGAGGCCCGCTGTAGTCAGGGACCACATTTGGAAAATGGGGAGAACTGGAAAAAGAGAAACAGACAGAGACTGGTCCTGGGCTGAACTCAATTCTTCCTTCCTTTCCCTACCTCTGCATTTCCCTGGTAGCCCCAGCAGAAGAGAGTGGGGAAGGAGACATAATGCATAGAAACACTGTGTTCACACATTCACAGAGGAAGTAAGTGCAGCAGGTGGTTGAGGAATCAGTAGAATAACACCCTCCAAAGTCAGGTGCAATGGCTTCCAGCAGCTGATGGTAGGGGTCACAGAGCATGAACCTGGCAATCAGACTGATCCAGGTTTGCATCTTGATTCCACATTCAGGAACCGTAAGACCAAAGAAGAAAAGCATCCACTTCTTGGACACTCCCATGCACTTTCCCTCACACTCACTCTCTTGCTCTCTCAAATTAATAAATAAACTTAAAAAAAAAGAAATTTTCATTTCTAGAACTTACAGGTATCACAAAAACCTATACTCTGGGGTCTAAGAATATGTAAGAATTAAGAAAACCTACTAAGAATTGGGATAGTCCAATTTTCAACATGAAGCACATGTATTAAATGTTTATTAAGATTCTAGTACATTCCACCATATTAGGCACCAAAGCAGAAAACGCTTTTCCAAAAATGTTATTTATGCTCTCATAACATTTGTGAAATATACAGATTAAAGTTTTAATGTTTCTAAGTTTTTACTGATTTTGAGAGAGTGAGAAAGAGTGGGGTAGGGGCAGAGAGAGAGAATCCCAAGCAGGCTCCTGTCAGTGCAGAGCCCCACGCGAGGCTTGAATTCACGCACCGTGAGATCATGACCCGAGCCAAAATCAAGAGTCTGACTGATGTTTAATCAACTGAGCCCCCCGGGCACCCCCAGATTAAATTTTTGAACCATCACAGAAGTCACAGTTTATTTTGTAGACTAATTTGTAATGTGAAATCCATGGAAAACATTCCAAAATTTCAGTTATATATGGCAAATTCTGTCATCAGCTTTAAAGAAAAAATTTCAAGGAACAGTCAGAACCAAACAGGTCATGACGCTTCTTCAAATGAAAGTGACCCTTGTCAGGCAAATGTTTCCTGTAATATTTTGTCCTTCTTTCTACTATGAAGAATACCATGATAACATTACAAATAATTAGTAAATGCACGACATCTTAATTTTACCAACATACAAGGCTAGGATTCTGCAATAGGGCGCCAAATTCCAGCTAAAATAATACAGTACTTTAAAAAAAATTCTGAACAGGTAAAAATGGTAGACACTTTACAATATAGGAGACCACAAAGAAACTGATCAATACGCATCAGAACCAACACGGCTCTTCAAGCTGAGGTTAAATGACCTGCTCCCACCCCTCTTCCTGAAGGACCTGCAGTGTCTCTGTCACACAGCTTCTCCATAGTAACTGCAGCAAGGCCTTTAGCACTAGAAAAAGCATCAGATGCCTCCTCTTATATTAAATATTTATGAATTTTCAGGACAGGGGTCTCCCTGGGGGGAAGTTCATGGGATGCACACACCGCTCAGAGCCCACCCCTCTTTCTTTAAAATACCTTTTCTCTTAGATTCACTGAAATAAACCCTGGAGGTTGTTGGACTGCCTTTATCATGGCGTTCAGTGCCCATTTCAACCAAACCCAAGGGTTTTCCATTTTTCTAGGTCATCCCAATCCCTTCAACACCTTACCCAATTAAGTTGTAACAGGAAAAACAAAACAAAACAAAACAAAAGACTAATAAAGCACCGTATCTATTTAAAACCTAGTAAGCCCCTTAAATCTTAGATGTCTGGAAAGAATTAACACTGTAATGGGTTACTCTGTGGGTTATTTCTTAATTTGTTTCCACACACCACATGAGGTTCAAAATGCACAAGTGTCTCAGGTTCTGCTGAGGTACTCTTAGAGGAGAAGGATCACTCTACACCTGGGGAGCCCTGCTGTTAAAATCCGCGCATATTTTGTCATCATTGATCGGGTGTTTTCACATCCCAAAGAAGAAAAGCACAAAAGTAGGTAAGAGACGTTCAGGTATCCTTACCATAGAAAGGGTTCCTTGGCTTTAAAACGAGATGTTCCCAAGAAGCTCCAAGATATGATAGCAGCTTTGTCTAAGCACAGCTTGTAGGCAGAGTGACCAACGTCAGATTTTGATGGCAAGGGACCTCTGAGCACACATGCAGCTGTCACCTTAAAAGTCTGAGCACATTTTTGTGGGAAAGCAGTCTGCATGCTATAGAAGCAGCAGGACTATCAGGGAGCCGCTGAAATGCAAGAACCCCTTCCTCTTCTTTTTATCTAGAACCTAGCTCAATGCCTGGCACACAGCATTTTTTGTGAGTGCTCCAAGAGTGGGAATGGGTGACTGTAAGAATCCTAAGAATTTTTCTCCTTCCGGAAAACTGCACATTACAGGACCACCCCCATGTCCAGTGATCACTACTGAGAGCACATTACCAGCATGACAAACTAGGAAAACCTAATACAGAACCACATTTTTTTTACTCAAGGAATAGCAGGTTCCTCTACATACTAGGACAACTCCAGACTAAATCAACATTTTCACTTGCCTGAGGCAGAGGAGGAAAAAAAAAAAAATGTTTTCTTGAAACTGAACTTAAAAGTAATGTCCTTTACCCTGAGATAATGTTCTTCCTGATTTGGGAAGGTGTAGAGGGGTGTTAAAAACCTCACACTTATGGGGCACCTGGATGGCTCAGTGGGTTGGGTGTCCAACTCTTGATTTAGGGTCAGGTCATGACCTCACAATTTGTGAGATCGAGCCCTGCATCAGGCTCTGCTAGGGATTCTCTCTCCCTCTCTCTCTGCCCCTCCCCTGTTTTCTCTCTCTCTCTCTCTCTCTCTCTCTCTCTCTCTCTCTCTCTCTCAGAATGGGTAAATAAACATTTAAAAAGAAATCCCACACTTATAAAAGATGGTGGCTTTATGTTGGTTGATTTTAATGACTTGGCAAAACAAGGAATTAGCAACCCAGCTCCCCACCCCTAATGTCACCCATCCACGAAGTCAAATATATTAGCAGTGGTAGCGCTGGGCTGTAACTCCCACTGACCCAGCCACAACTTACCTAGGACTGCAGCCCCACCTAGTACGTGCCAGACTCACCTAACACATGTCACCGCCAAGGGCAGAACAGAAAAAGAGGCATAACTGGTTTCAAAGGTGGAGGACACAAGAAATGCTACATCTGGCTATCAATACATAGTCTAACATGAAGGAAGAACATCCAGATTGGAGAAGTCTAACAATGACTTCACATAAAAAAGATACATTTGGACCTATACCCACTAGAAATTTTCTGTAAGCGAGCCATGGTTACTGAAGGCAATGCTTATCCATCAAGTGTACTGAGAACGGAAAAAATAGTGGACTATCAGTTTTAGGAAGTCTACAAAAAATGAAAAAAGACTGGCCAGCATCCCAAAGCCCCTTTCAGGCTGAACTTCCTATCAGCACATTTTTATAATTTTCCTAGCAACTCTGGTTTAGCCCCAGCTTAGAAAGATAATAAAACAAATTACCCAGAACTAGGTGTTAATGCAGTGAGCATTATAAAGAGTCAGGGTGACATTACCAATTAGAACAAAAATAAAATAAAATATACTCAGCAATTGCACTTCTCCATGTTACCCTAGGCAAACATGCTTTGCATAAAGGAGGAATAAACAAAGATGTTCGGTGCGGCATTTATTTATGATAGTTTAAAAAAATACTCTAAAGAATCAAAACACCCCTTAATAGAAGTTAAATTAAGGCATATTTATTATACTCTGGGACACTATGCAGCAGTTAAAAAGAAGGAAATCTGGGCACCTGGGTGGCTCAGTCAGTTAGGTGTCTGACTTCACCTCAGGTCATGATATCACGGTTCGTGGGTTTGAGCCCCGCGCTGGGCTCTATGCTGTCAGCACAAAGCCTGCTTCAGATCCCGTTCCCTCTCTCTGTCCCTCCCCCGTGCCTGTTCTCTCTCAAAAAGAAACATTAAACAATAAATAAAACAAAGTAAATAAAATAAATTTTAATATAAAAATAGAGAAAAATTAAAAATTAAAGAAAAATTAAATTAAAAAAAATTTTTTTTAAATAAACAGAATGAAGTTATCACTATGTGGTAGCACAGCAAGCTCTCCACAACACAGAGCTGAGGAAAACGATAAAAGCACATACAGTGTGATAGTATTTGCCTTTTTTTTTTTTTTTTCAACGTTTATTTATTTTTGGGACAGAGAGAGAGCATGAACGGGGGAGGGGCAGAGAGAGAGGGAGACACAGAATCGGAAACAGGCTCCAGGCTCTGAGCCATCAGCCCAGAGCCCGACGTGGGGCTCGAACTCACAGACCGCGAGATCGTGACCTGGCTGAAGTCGGACGCTTAACCGACTGCGCCACCCAGGCGCCCCTTGTATTTGCCTTTTTAAAAGGCACACATCCGCAAAAATCAGCGCTACAACTGTTGCCAACCTGTGGTCCCTGAACTAGCAGCATCCACGTCACCTGGGAACTTGCTAAAAATGCAAATTCGCAGGCCCCATCCCGGGGCCCACTGAATCAGCAATCTGAGTCTAGCAGGATGTGTTTGAACAAGCCCTCAGATGCCAAACAAAAAGCTTGAGAACTGCTAGTCTCCACAGGTCTCTATACAGGCTTCTCACCAACTGAGGTCCAAGCAAGTACCTTTATCTATAGTTTTTTGCCCCCCACCTTACCTTTTTTTTTTTTTAACAAGGAGAGTGTATTCATGCATTGCTCCCATAAATTAAGAGTAACTTCTGTTTTAGGTACTACCGGTGCCACGAGGGGATTGGAGAAATGGTTAACCATGCAATCATGGTGGAGGGAAACCTGATGGAATAGGAGGACGGAGGTTCCCCATGAGCTACTGAAATGCCGGAGGTCACAACAATCATGAAAAACGGGCCAAGTAGGAATTTGAACCCTCAACAGAGTTCAGCTGATCTCACCAGTGTCTCCCCCAGCATGTGCACGACAGTCTACTCTAGGAGGAAGCACAGCGAGCTACCCGTGAATATGAAAAGAATAAGGCAGACGCCATTTTGGAAAAGCCACAATTTTACAAAGTCTTCTGTTGCCCTGTTTTGTTGATTCCTTAGCACTACATGCTGTCAGGCCCAGCCCCCACTGGGGGCCTCCCCTCTCCTCCGTCTGAAGATGAGGGGCCAGTTTCGTCTTTGCATTTGCTGTGGCTGTTTCCCTGGCCAGCAGGGAAAAGGCAACAAGAAAGAGGGCTTTGAAATTAAGTAACAAATGTTAGTGAGAAAACCTAGCCACCATCTTTCTAAGCCTTGACATCCCCCTTCCAGGTTGTAGGGCCTGGAAATGCATATACTCACACGCACCCAGGCACACAAACACACACACACCCCTGTACTTAATTTCTTATTAACTTCACAGAAGTACAATCCACCATTACTGTCAATATTTAGGAAGATAAACACACAGGTGTCGTCTGGAATCCGCATTAAAATAAGGTTATGGAGGGGGGCCTGGGTGGCTCAGTTGGTTGAGCGTCGACTTCAGCTCAGGTCATGATCTCATGGTTTGTGGGTTCAAGCCCCACATCGGGCTTTGTGCTGACAACTCAAAGCCTGGAGCCTGCCTTGGATTCTGTGTCTCCCTCTCTCTCTGCTCCTCCCCAGATCATGCTCTGTCTCTCGCTCCTTCAAAAATAAATAAACATTAAAAATTTTTAAAAATTAAATAAATATAATAAGGTTATGGAAACCTATAATATAAAAAGAGGATTAGCCGTAATTAATTATCAGCTGAGAGATGGCAATAAGAGATAACCTTCTAATCTCCCTATTATTGCTACAATAGAAGTCATGTTCCCAACTAGGAACAAAAATAACTGGTATTTTATAAGGAATTATGAATTTTCCACTTCTAAATTTTTTAAGCAAGAATATCGCTGATTTGGTTATCCAAAATGTACAGTATCACCCTTGACACATACATACCCTACGACAGCTTAAAAAGCCAACATCTAAAACAGCCCAGATATTCTTACCTTAACTTGGCGATAAAAGATCAAGTTGAAGTTTCACTGCCTATAACAAGTACTCTTCAAGTTTCACTGAAGAGAAAAAGTGGAATGAGAGCACATTCTCACTCCTGGACTTTGGAAACATCAGTTCCTTCGGTTTCAAGCTTTATTCTCTTGGATATTGTGAGGTCATCACACCCACTTGTTCTCTGACATAAGCCCATGCTCAAAAGGACTGCAGACCTACAAAGAAACAGCTCTGTGCCATTCAATTATCTGGGCCATGCTTCTCCATGGTACAGAGAAAAGTAATCTCTTTTTAACCTTAAAGCAGGCACAGTTTTCCTTCTCATCTCCCACCATTCAGCCAATTTTTGTCTTCCTTTAACAAGGCCAGATTTTTAGCTATACCCATTTAAGAAGCTTGGGTTCTTTAGAGAAAATGAAGCAAAAAGTTATAGCCTCATATAATAGAAACATCCAATTAAAAAAAAATTTTTAATGTTTGTTTATTTCTGAGCGAGAGAGAGACAGACAGAGTGAGCGCTGGGGAGGGGCAGAGAGAGAGGGAGACACAGAATCCGAAGCAGGCTCCATGCTCTGAGCTGTCGGCACAGAGCCTGATGAGGGGCTTGAACCCACGAACTGCGAGATCATGACCGGAGCTGAGGTCAGACATTTAACCGACTGGGCCACCCAGGTACCCCGAAACATCCAATTTTTAAAAAAAGAAAAGATTTAACACTACCTCAAGAGTCATAAAGAAAACTAAGTTTACCTCTAAAGAGAACAGACTTAAAACTTGAGGGAAAAAACAGAACAACGCAGCACAAGGTATAAGATATATTAAGAGATCGTTTTGTATTGTGTCCACTGTAGTAGATCTCTTCCTAAATGAGTTAGGAAGCAAGTTAAGTTAAAAGCAAGACAGGAGAGGGGCGCCTGGGTGGCTTGGTCGGTTAAGCGTCCAACTTCGGCTCAGGTCACGATCTCCCGGTCCGTGAGTTCGAGCCCCGCGTCGGGCTCTGTGCTGACAGCTCAGAGCCTGGAGCCTGTTTCGGATTCTGTGTCTCCCTCTCTCTCTGCCCCTCCCCTGTTCATGCTCTGTCTCTCTCTGTCTCAAAAATAAACGTTAAAAAAAAAAAATTGAAAAAAAAAAAGCAAGACAGAAGACAATTGCCTTTATGACAACGTTTGTCAGAGAAGGCCTAAGCATCTCCTGATCAGCAGCTTTCAATAAACACAAGAGCCCTACACCTCTGTCACTTTGATAACAGAATGCTGTGTCCCTGGGAAGCCTCTACCTTCCTGGGGCACCTTCTAGAACAGACATTTCTGAACACTCAGGAATCTGCCTCTACCTGCCCCCCACGGCTGCCCACCTCAGGACCAGGTCAATCCTGAACATCTTTTTCCTTCCCCTCTCCTCCGTCTGAAGATGAGGGGCCAGCTTCATTGTCGGGAAGGCCGGAGGAGCATGTCAGCCTGCAACAGTGACTAACAGAGTCACATGGGCGGAAGTGAAGTCCACCTGGGCCGGCCTGAGGCGACCTCAAGTATCTGCAGCACGGAGTCGAGGCACGAAACGCTGCTGTGGGAACACCCTTCCTTAACGCCCACCCCCACCAAACACCAACTAGATTTCATATCCAAAACTGTGACTGGCAAACCCAGCTTTAAAGAAGATCTCTTCCGTGAAAGAAGTCGGGCACAAGCAGGTCTCGGGTTCCCTTTGAACAGAGGAAACTTGATATCCTGAAGGCCTGCCAAAGAAAGCAGCCTGTGTTTCAAGTACATGCTTGTGATTAAGAACCTGAATAGTGACTGGACAGGGTGTGTGCAGGGGAGAGGGAGGAGGGCCAGCGGACAAATTTCAGCGACTACAGGAAATGCGGTCTGTACTTTGGTTTTTACTTTCTTTAAAATGTGTTTATGCTTCTCTGGGTATATCTGTCCCTTAATTAACAGGTATATTCAAAGAAAGGACGCTGCTGAGACACAAACAAATGTGGGAGAAGGGTGCTTAAAATTACATAGGTCTCCAGTCCCTTTTATTTAAAAGAAATGTCTTGGGGCGCCTGGGTGGCGCAGTCGGTTAAGCGTCCGACTTCAGCCAGGTCACGATCTCGCGGTCCGTGAGTTCGAGCCCCACGTCGGGCTCTGGGCTGATGGCTCAGGGCCTGGAGCCTGTTTCCGATTCTGTGTCTCCCTCTCTCTCTGCCCCTCCCCCGTTCATGCTCTGTCTCTCTCTGTCCCCAAAATAAATAAACGTTGAAAATAAATAAATAAATAGATAGATAGATAGATAAATAAATAAATAAAAGAAATGTCTTAGGGGTGCCTGGGTGGTTCAAGCTGCTTAAGTGCCCGGCTGTTGATTTCGGCTCAGGTCATGATTCCAGGCTCAAGGGATCAAGCCCAGCGTGGGACTCTGCACTGAGCATGGAGACCTGCTTGGGATTCTCTCTCCTCTGCCCCTCCTGCACCCACTCTTGCGCTGCCCCCCTCTCCAAAATAAAAAAATAAAAAATAAAGTAAAATAATGTTTTATTGTTTTGCTTTTACACATTTTTGCCCACTAAGGTTATGTTTAATGTATGGGAAAAAAATGATAAATTACTGCAAAGCACAGAAAAGTACTAAATGCAGTAAGTACAGCTGTTTTAATCTTGAGATGCCAGGTAACGGAAGGAAGTTAATGATGGTCACAGTTGCTTCCCAAGAAGCCCCAGGGGGGGCTGCGCACTGGCTTCTGCTGGAATAAGCAGAGGTGTACTTTTCAGGAGGAACGATTCCTCAAAAGGTGCTAAAGCTCCCTGAAGCAAGCCGGATGGGGGTGAGCCGGAGGCTTCCTTGTCAGCACCTCCACATCTCAGCAGGTCTCCCCCCAACACAGCAATCTCAAGACTGTACCTGCAGACCCAAGGACTCTGCTCGACTGGCATCCAAACATTTCATTCATCCACAGTTAACACAGAGATTCACAAGCAAAATTCCTCGCATTGGAGACCTGGCATAATTAACTAAATCTGCTCCATTTTGGCAAATTTATACCTGGAACAAATCCATTTAAAATAAAGTCTTGAAAGGGGCACCTGGGTGGCTCAGTCAGTTAAGCATTGACTTAGGCCCAGGTCATGATCTCGTGGTTTGTGGGTTTGAGCCTCGCGTCCGGCTCTGTGCTGACAGCTCGGAGCCTGGAGCCTGCTTCAGATTCTGTGTCTCCTTCTCTCTCTGCCCCTCCCCTACTTGTGCTCTGTCTCTCTCTATCAAAAATAAATGTAAAAAGAGTATTTTTTTTGAAAGTAAAGTCTCAAGGGTCTCCTGGGTGGCTCAGTCGGTTAAGTGTCCAACTCTTTATTTCAGCTCAAGTCATGATCTCATCTCATGGTTCGTGGTTTTGAGCCCTGTGTCGGGCTCCCTGCTGACAGTGCAAGGCCTGCTTGGGATTCTCTCTCCACCCCTCCCCTGCTTGATCTCTATCTTTCTCTCTCTCTCAAAATAAATAAACATAAAATAAAATAAGGTCTGTCTACATGATTGAGTGGGGGTAAATTATTATAAACTATATGATATTGAGTAGTTTTTTCAGCCCCCTACACTTCATACTCCCTCATCAGTAAGATGGAAAAGGAAGAGTCCATCTGAGCAGAGCTGAAGTGAGACTCAAATAAGGCATTTGCTGCCCTGAACTGCTTGGCGGGAGCCAGGACCAACGGTGCACTGAATAGACTGTGAGCATCATTGCCAAATAAAATTCCTCCTTCCCACAAGGTACTGGTTGAAAAGGACTAAGAATTTCAAATCTTCCAAAGCTGAAAGGCCAAAACCATCCCCATCTCACCTTCTGGATCCTTCCAGTCACCTTTCCAACCTCTAAAGAAAAGATGCACAGTGGCAGGATGCACTGTGAAGGGCCCATTGACATTTTTCTTCTGTTCAGCACAGAACATACAGATGTGAGGTAGTGGTATTAATGGGAAAATGATCATATGTTAAAAATTCCCCAAAACTGCAGTTTATTGGCAAAAGCAAAAGGGTGACTGGGAGATGAGGCTCCCTGGTCAGGAGAAGCAAGAGAGTCAGGGAGCCTGGGGGCTCCCATTGTGCTCTGGGGGCAAATGTGGGAGAAAACGCCCGGAGCCCACATGGAAGGGGCCAGCCACCCACAGCCTCTTCCTCAGCTCAGGGAGCTAGAGCACTTGCTGGTGGTCACCATGTCCAGAGTTCAAGGTAGAAGTGACAATATGACAAACGTCCATACTCTGGGACGGCATGGGTTTAGAACTGCAATTGACTCACCACGTCCCTCAATTCCTTTGAGAAAGAAAAATCAAAAGTTCCTCTTCATCTTCTAGTACATTTTAAAAATTACTACTTTGCCCAGTGTTTCTACTTTGGCCAGAATTCATACAGAGACCTAAAGTCTATTAGTTTTAAAAATGTATGAGTTAAAAAAAAAAAAAAAATTTAAAAAAAGGGGCGCCTGGGTGGCGCAGTCGGTTAAGCGTCCGACTTCAGCCAGGTCACGATCTCGCGGCCCGTGAGTTCGAGCCCCACGTCAGGCTCTGGGCTGATGGCTCAGAGCCTGGAGCCTGTTTCCGATTCTGTGTCTCCCTCTCTCTCTGCCCCTCCCCCATTCATGCTCTGTCTCTCTCTGTCCCAAAAATAAATAAACGTTGAAAAAAAAAATAAAAAAAAATAAAAATGTATGAGTTTTCGAAATTCCCAATTAATAATTTGAAATATTTTTCCTAAGCTTTGAATCATTACGCACACACCAAAAAACGAGAGAGATGTAAATTAACTTTGCAAAAGCAATGAAATTAATTAATAATAAATGAACAAGCTAGGAAATCTGTTTTTCAGGGGTTTTTTTTATTCCCATAGAAAAAAGTTAATACTAATAGGAAACATAAAATATATTGAATTAATCCATGAAATCCCTTAAGTAAAGGCAAAATAAAAAGAACAAGAACAACAAAACTCTTAGGTTCCATTTTGTGACCCAAAATGGGGAAAGATAAAAAGAAAAAGGAGAAAATGGAAATTTGGTGGAGAAAAAAGTCAGGAAAAGAGAGAAAAGCTAAGGGAAGGAGGAAGGAACAGCAAAGCTGGATGAAAAACACCCAAAAAAACCACAGCACACAAAGAAGGAACGGAAGGGAGCGGACAGATGGATGTGTGTGGTTTGTTTTTTGGGTTTTGGGGTTTTTTTTTTTTTTAGCTTTACACATCACTTGCATTTCAGGGAATTATCAAAGTTAAGTAGTGCACTTTGAAAAGTTGGTTGTTTCATCAGAGCTCACTGCTTTGAAACTTAACAGCTACAGTTGCCATTATAAATAGAATAATCAGAGTAGGAAAACATCATCAGACCAGCTGCAGTGACCACAGCCCCAGCTAGAAGCAAGCCAGCAACACTCGCAGGACTGGAGTCCCTTCTGGAGGTTAAAAAGAAATCTGAAAACAAATTATAATTCTGGGAAAAATAAAAGTCCCTAAACCAAGAGACATCTGTCATGTTACCTTTGTTATTAGTCAAAATTTTCATTTAATCCCTGAAGCCATGAGCGATCCATTTAAAAACCACCATAGAACAGACTGAAAGGTATGTTTTCCCTTCCAACAATGACCCAAGGAAAACAGCTGACGGACTCCACTTTGGAACCTGCCGCTCTGGAATGAAAATCCTTTCTAAAGAGAACTGAGTAAGAATATTTGACAAATCCAGACACACTGCATAAATGATTCCCATAGCCATGACATTCCATGATGAAAGTGAGCACTCACAACTTCAGATTTGCCCTGAGAAACCACCACTTAAAAAAAAAAAAAAATCACAGCTTCACTATGATTTGGCTCAAATGTCACCTCTAGGCAAAATTGCTTCTCTGGCTTTTATACCACCCAGAGAATGTATAATACTGCACTTTCGTTCTACAAATACTTCATAAGCGCTTATTCTCTGCAAGGCTCTTACCATTAAGGTGAATTATTGCTCATAGACTTGAGCTCCTTGAAGGTCAAACTCTAGGATATGACTATTAAAATACATTTTGCATTAAAAGCATCTTAACTAAAACCAGTGACATATATAGTAATAGCAAAGCCAGTCATTCTCCCCTGCCTCTGGTTTCTTCTCTCATTTTATGAATATGCACGTGGTCAAATTACCACCCTCTCTGCATTCAAAAACAAAAACCAACACTCTATACAGGCAAGCAAATGCAACCTCACCCCAACCCACAGAGCCTAAATTTCTCCGCATTACCCACGACTGGGACTCCTCACCAGTCAGGATCCACTTTTTCTGCTCAATCCACTTGGCCTCTCCACAGCCTTTGAAAGTTGAACTCCCTGCGTCTTAACCTGCACTTCCCCTCCCTGCCCTGAAATGTTCATATTCAAGTTCTGTTCTCTTTTTACTCCACTTTTCCTCCTGGGCCATCTCAGCAACTTAATAGCTTCAAACATCACATGTCTCCCAAACTTTGAAATCCTGCTCGGCTCCTTCTCTCAGAAATCCATATTTCATTCCTGAACCTATCCACATAAACGTCCCATGAGACCCGGGTAGTAGTTTAAAACATGTGCACACAGTCACTGACACTCTTCCCACCAAAAGTGGAGCTTCATCTCCCTCTGCTTGAATATGGGCTGGACTTTGCGGCACATTTCTAACAGAATGAGGAGGAAGTAACGCCTCAGGCTATCATAAAAAGCCACCAAGTTTCTGTCTGACTGTCTCTTAGGAGTCACACCTTGGGGGACCCCAGAGAACACATCAGAAGTCTGGGCATCCTGAGGCTGCCTGCTGTTGGGTCAACAGCACAGGCTCCAGCAAAAAACAATACTCAACACAGGCAAGGAAATAACTATCATCAAACAGACCCATGCTGGGGTTTCTTCTGAAGACCATGCAGGTAGAAACAGATGCCGACAAGCCCCAGCTGCTTGGGTCTTCCAGTACACCTGCCCTCAGGAAGTTGAGTAATAAGCCTTTGTATGTACGTATGATCCCTGCCTCATACTTCAAGTCACCCCAGCTGAGGCTGAGCAGAGACATGCTGTCCTCGCTAAGCCCTGCCCAAATGACAGATCTGTGACCATAATCAATCAATGCTTTGTTTCAAACCACTAGGTTTTAACACGGTTATGCAGCTTTGGACAACTGGAACGACCTCAAATGCGACATGGCCCAAATGAAGTTCATTATCTCCCTCCCTGCATCTGCTCTTCTTTCTATGCTTTCTATCCCGGTTCCTTTTCCACGCAATCTGAAAGCCTCCTCCACTCTTCTCTACCCTCAGATCCCCTCTACCCCAGACATCTTACACACCATAACCCAGAGGTCTCTCAGGAATCCAGCACCCCCACTTCTGGTTTGAAAATTAATAAAGGGAAACCTCACTAAAATAGAGCTGTTAGGCAGCTAGAGTTAGGCAGAGGGAGGTCTCTTGCCTTACCACTCATAGTCAATTGCAGACCCAGCAGGAAGAGATAGGACACTGCACACAATACTACTTTACTATCCTAGTCTGAGGAAGACTTCCTCCTGTCCCAACAGGAGGAGGAACCGATGACAGAAAGTCACAGCTGGGCCAATGAAAACCCACTACACTTAGAACTCCCAGCTTACTCCAGTGGATTTTTGTTGATGACACTTTCTTCTATAAGAGAGTACTCCTCTTCTTTGTTCCGTGGACTTACCTATGCTTTTGCCATAGTTGGCCTGTCCTGAATTGCAATTCTCTGTTTTTCCCAAATAAACCCATATTTTGCTAATAAAATAACCAGCAGTTTTATTTCTTAAGGTTAACCCTGGCTAGGAATACAGTGACAGTGACACCCCTTACCTGGTTAACCCAGGCTAGGATTACAGTGACAGTGACAACCCTTACCTGGTTTGCTAGCACCTTCTACTCAACTGCCAAAATAATATTTTAAAACTAAACTCCCACACACCTACCACCTGCTTATCACGTAGAGCATACAGTCTGATTCCTGATCCTAGTACAGAAGACTGCTCACATCCCCCCAGTGACTACCTGAGACTCTGGCCCCAGGGAAAATTCTGAGGATTCGCAAACACCTTTTTGCCCTTTCATGCCACTGCACCTTTGCACATGCTGACTCTCCTCCGTAAAATTCCCTTCCTCTCCGTTCTTTCTCTCACCGCTTACAAAGAGTCCTACGTAGTCTTCCAGTCCAAGTTCAAAGGTCATCTACTTTGAGAATATTTTCTAATGACCCAGCCAGAATAGCTCACTTCCTCCTGCATCAGTTATGCAAGCCCTTACAACACCCACTTCACTACCGCGATCCCGTTCTGTCTGTTTCTCCAGGGTGGCCTGCGAGCCTGAGGGAGGCATCATGTCCTGTTTGCCTTCAAATAAATGTTTAATTTGAACTGGAAACCACTAAGTTAGTATTTCACACAAATATCTAATATTCTGTTTCAGAATCAATACTGTCGAGCACCAGAGCTAGTCACAGAATTTAACTTAATTTTCTCAACTATTTGGAGTATTATCAGCCTCCAAGAGGTTTAGTGACCTATCTGGTATCTCATAACCACAAAATGATGAAGCCAAATTTTGAACCTAGGTAAAACTTCAAGTCCAGGGGTACCTGGGCAGCTCAGCCGGTTGAGCATTCAACTTCAGCTCAGGTCGTGATCTCATGGCTCATGGGTTCGGGCACTGCATCAGGCTTTGTGCTAACGGCATGGAGCCTGCTTTGGATTCTCTGTCTCCCTCTCTGTCTCTCTGTTCCTCCCTCCCTTGCATTCTCTCTCTCTCTCTCTCTCTCTCTCTCTCTCTCTCTCTCTCCCTCAACAATAAAAAAACATAAAAACAGAAAAGTCAAAACTTCAAGTCCAGCACTCTCTGCCCTAAACATTTATAATCCGTTCTGATGTACAAGGGCAGACACACAGCCATATTCTGGCACAGATACACCCCTTAGTGCCCCACTCCCATGGCTGCCACCACGGCACCCTGCTCCCCCAAACAACACCTTTGAAAGGGAAAAAGGAGACTGCATATAACTTTCAGGTAGCATAATGTGTTGTGTAAGGACGTGTATTCTATAAGCCAAATTAAATCCCAGATTTAAAACCCAGCTCTGTCCGTATCAAGCTAGGTGCCCCTAGAGAAATTATTCCCTCCACCCCTTCACACCTTGTTTCTTCACTTACAAAGCAGGGATAGTGTGAGCACTGCTCATGGGTTTCTTGTGAAGATATTTAAAAAAGAAACACGAAAAGCATTTAGAACATAACCTGGCATATAAAACACTCAGCAAATGCTGTTGCTGGTTTTAGGCGGAGTAGAAGGAGTATTTGTAAAAGTGACTGAGTAAAACTCTAGCTGGAAAACGTAGGTAATTATAATGCAGGGCTGAAGCTGTGTCCCTGCAGATTCCAATTTTATTTTAATTAGTTAGAAAAAAACATTTCTAGAAAGTATGGAGTATCCCCAGGGCTTTAAACTGGTTAGCAAATGCAACTTAAATCTTTCGTGGGCCCCTGGTGATCCTCTTAGGACCAAGTTTTTGTAGCACTCCCCACATCTAACACAGTATGTATGGGGAAGTCATGATCATTCAGCTTCTGTTTACTCATACATAAAATGAAAATGATACCAGTCCTATCACCCACCAGCATTAAAAGATTCAAATGAAATAATATGTAGAAAAATTAATAAGAGCTTTGCAAAAGCCAGGTGGTGGCATCACCATCATCACCAATATCATTCTGAGTTGTAATAAGGTGATATACTGAAAATGATATATGAGATCAATGCCAGAACGATAGGTTGGTCATCCTTTTGCTAACTGCCCCAATGGCCAAAATGTTTGCATTTTTCTCTCTTTCCAGAATTCTCATTCTGGTTAACTAGTGGCATGTACTTTTTACCACTGTCAACATACTTTTGCTCTTCTCAGCTGTATTCAAAGAAAACTTCTAAAGCATACTGAGACCAGGGCACCTGGGTGGCTCCGTCGGTTAAGCATCCGACTTTGCTCAGGTCATGATCTCGCGGTTGATGGGTTTGAGCCCCACGTCGGGCTCTGTGCTGACAGCTCAGAGCCTGGAGCCTGTTTTGGATTCTGTGTCTCCCTCTCTCTCTGCCCCTCCCCTGCTCATAGTCTGTCTCTCTCTCTCTCAGAAATCAATAAACATTTAGAAAAATTTATAAAAAATAATAATAAAATAAAATGTATTGAGACAATCCATGCCTCCTAAGCTCAGGACACATTGGAAGCAAATAAGTAACCTTGGTAGAACAGCATAGGAAATGTATCTATGAAAGTATTTACTGAGCATATGTCCAACATGCTTTGGGGAATAAAAATGTAACCATCACTGTCTCTTCCTCTGTCTGTATATGTAATCACACACACTTAACATAATACTTAAGAAGTAAAGTATCAATTTGGCTTCCACTTACAGATTTTCAGTGATTATGTATGAAACTATAAGCATATGTGGAGCATATATTCTTGTTTCCCTGCCAAATTTTTTCCCCTAATTTTTAGCCATTCTATCTAATCCCATCTGACTCTACCTATGCTAGAAATCTTTCCAATTAATTACACACAATAGGACAAACACTTAGGGCATATCTACTACATACACACTTGACTGAGGGTGAGGAACACATATGTAAAAACATTCTTCTGTTCTGGTAACATTTTATTTCTAGCCAACGACAGATCCTAGTGGATTGGATAAACTACCATCTTTATTCCTATAGCCTTACTGATTGCACCAGAAGTTCCTTTTCATACCACAATGCCTCCAACAAAGCTCAGAAAACAATGGGTAAAGTCTGATCTTAGCAGTAAACTCTCAATCCAAAACTTTATCAAGGTCACATTTTATAAAATTTTTTAAACTGACATTTATGTTTGCATAGCTGTAACATGAAATACACCATGCCTGTAAGCCGAGGCATGTAAATTAACAGTCCTGCCTAAAACCACTATTTTTAGCACTGACTGATTACAAAAGTGTCTAAAGAGAGAAGACACAAAAACACAGAGAATGAAGAACTGAAAGCTACTCAGAGCCATGCAAATTACTCCAAAAAATGTCACGTAGAAAATATTTGCTCTTAATACTGTATTTTGTTAGTAAAAATGACATTATAAAGGTCCAACATAACCAAAAGGAAAGTAAGAACAGGAAAACTAAATATGTGTCACAAAACACAAAGGTTTAATATGAGCATGAGAGGGGGAATGATGAGAAGAGCAAGACTCACCAAGATCCCAAGAGTGAAAAGTGAGTAACAATCCCAAGAAGGGAATAAAAATGGCTAATCAATCTATAGCTTCTCTAGTAAATGGTGAAATTTCCAATGAAAAAGGGTGGCATTTTTCCCCTATAAAGTTCATTCTTCTTTTTTTTTTTTTTTTTTTAAGACAATGACATCTGTGCAGCAAAGGAAACAAGTGAAAAGACAACGGAATGGGAGAAAATATTTGCAAACCATTTATCTCATAAGGGTTTAGTATCCACAATATGTAAAGAACTCCTACAACTTGACAATAACAAAAACAAATAATCTGATCAAAAAATGGGCAAAGGATTTGAACAGACATTTCTCTAGATAAGACATGCAGATGGCCAACAAACATATAAATATATATAAAAAAAATGCTCCACATCTCTATCATCAGGGAAGTGCAAATCAAAATCACAATGAGCTATCACCTCATACCCATTAGGATACCAGTATCAAAAAACAAAACAAAACAAAAACAGAGTAACAAGTGTTGCTGAAGATGCGGAGAAATAACCCTTTCAACCGCCCCGTCCATTTTTTGCACAGCCCCCCACCCCCAGCCTTCACTCTTCTTTTTAAAATAACTGTTGGTGGGAACGTAAAATGGTTCAGCCACTCAGCCATATGGAGAACAGTATGGAGGTTCTCAAAAATTAAAATTAGAACTACTATATGAATCAGCAGTTCCATTTCTGGGTGGGACAGCATAGGAAATGTACAAAAAGAATGAAGAATTGCTGTTCAATGGGTACAGGGTTTCAGTCATCAATATGAATAAGTTCTAGAGACCTGTTGTACACCAAGTTACATATCATTAACAATAATGTGCTATATACTTAAATATGGTTAAGACAGTAGATTTTATGTTTTGTGTTCTTTACCACAATTTAAAAAAAAAATGAAAAAAAAAAAAAACAATGACAATTATGTTTTCCAGAAAGTGACTTGGCAACAGGAATCCAAAGTCTAAACATATTCACATCTTTGAGTTGTTTCAGGAAATCTATTTTAAAACAATTTCTCTTAAAATATTCTAACAGCTGAAATGGAAAGTAATCCATAGTCCAGCAAAGAAACATCTAAATAACCATCAACTAGTGAAGGGGTGTGGTCATCAAAAATTATAGTGTGGAGAAACTTGTTTAAATGATCTGTTAACATTCTCATTATTTAGTAGTATTCAAAACAGAACATAAAACTATGTATGGTATATACAGTTCGACCATAATGAACATATACTGGACATTCAATAAAGAAAAAGATGAAATTCTAACACAGGAAAGAAAAAAGGGGTATGGGAACAGGGAAATCAAGAGGGGGAGGGAGAAAAGCTATACCAACAGGATTTCTGTTGAATTTTCATCTAGACAAATTGATTCCAATGTTCATTTGGAAATGAAATCTGGCAAGAATAGCTAGGGAAAAAAATCTAACAATAAAAAGAAAAATAGAGGGGTGCCTGCTGGTTCAGTCAGTGGAGCATGTGACTCTTGATCAGGGTCATGAGTTCGAGCCCCATGATGGGCATGGGGGCCTACTTAAAAAAAAAAAAAGAAAAGAAAGAAAGAAAGAAAAGATAAAAGAAAAATAGAATAATCAGGAAAGACCAGTCCTTCCAGACATTTTTGCATAGTATGAAGGTACAATAACTTAGTTTAGTTGCTGGGAATGAACAAAAATGTAAAAAAGAAAAGAATACAGGAATTTAGTATATGACAACAGTATTATTTCAAATCAGTAAAGGAAAAATCCATTATTCAGCGACTGGTATAGGGTACCTGAGCAGCCAATGGGGGTATGATGGGGTTAAGATTCATATCTCACACTTTTTGTCAAAATAAGCTTCAGGTGGATGAAAGATTTAAATGTAAAAAAAAAATACGCCACCTGGGTGGCTCAGTCAGTTAAGCGACAGACAGATTTTGGCTCAGGTCATGATCTCGCAGTTTGTGGGTTTGAGCCCTACATCGGACTCCACACTGACAGTGTAGAGCCCGCTTGGGATTCTTTCTCTCCCCCTCTCTCTGCCCCTCTCCCACTCATTCTCTTTCTCTCTCTCTCTCTCTCTCTCTCTGTCTCTAAATTAACTTGTAAAAAAATGTAAAAAAAATAAAACCATAAAAACAGAAACTCAAAGTGAGGAAGGCATTTCCAGGAATGATTCAAAAGCTATAAGCTAAAAATTAAAACAGCCATCAATTAGTATTTCTCCTTGGGAAAAAATTACTATCAAGTCAAAAGGGTAAAGACAAGGGGTGCCTGGGTGGCTCAGTCGGTTGAGCGTCTGACTTCGGCTCAGGTCATGATCTCACAGCTCGTGAATTCGAGCCCTGCGTCGGGCTCTGTGCTAACAGCTCAGAGTCTGGAGCCTGCTTCTGCTCCCTGTGTCTCCCTCTCTCTCTGCCCCTAACCCACTCACATTCTGTCTCTGTCTCTCTCAAAAATAAATAAACATTAAAAAAAAAATTTTTTTTAAAAAAAGAGTAAAGACAAACTAGGAAAAAAATACATTAGCAATTCATATTGTGGACAGAGGGCCGCATTCTGCAAATGGAAGAAACAAAAGACAACACAACAGAAAATTTGGCAACGTATAGGATCTGACATTTCACAGAAAAGGAAATCTAAATCTTAAACTTACCAAAAGAAATACAACCACCTTTGTATTAAGAAAAATATATAATAAAAAAAAGAAAAATATATAATAAAACCTATGCCAAGAAACCTCTGTTCCGTGTAAGATCAGCGAAGATGAGAAAGTGCGACAACACCCACGCCAAACGGTGGAGGGAAGCGGATGCCCACATGCCTTCCACCGAGCAGGATTCAGCACCATCCGAACTGAACAGTCACATTCTTCTAAGAATTCTTCCTACAGACAAACTGGCACATTTATCAAATGACTTGCATGCAAATTTATTTGCTGCAGATTTGTTTAATAGCAAAGTATCAGGGAAAACCTAAATGGCCATCGACAGGGAACAAGCCAAATACCACCTATTCCGCTATGGAACATGGCACATCTACAAATAGCTATTAAAAATGAAGGAGCTCTATATAACGTTATGTTGAATAATCTCTAGAACATATACTGTATTTAAGTGGAGGAAGTCAGGTGCTAAAACAATTTGTATGCTACCATTTATATAATACACACACACACACACACACACACACACACACATATTTAAATATAAGTGTATGTATACCTACGTGCATAGAATCTGTCTGGATGGACAGAGAAGAAACTGGTAAAATGGTGGCATTGCTACCCAAGGGAAGTAGCCTGGGAGACAGGAACAGGAGGAAGATTTACATTTTGCAACCTTTTAGTCATTTGAATTTTGATCAAATGCTTTAATTACCTGGTTACACTAGTCACAATTTTGGAGAAGTACATTTTTTAGATATATTGAGTTTTTATAAAAGGAGTTATAAAATGAAATGTTCAGGACCGCCTGGGTGGCTCAGTCGGTTGAGCATCCAACTTCAGCTCAGGTCATGATCTCAAGGTTCACCGGGCTCTGTGCTGACAGCTCAGAGCCTGGAGCCTGCTTTGGATTCTGTGTCTCCCTCTCCCTCTGTCCCTCCCCTGTTCCTGCTCACTCGCTCTCTCTCTCTCTCAAAAATAAACATTAAAAAAAATGAACTATTCACAGCTACCTAAGAGTATTTTTAAATTATTATTATTTTTTAAGCTTATTTATTTTGAGAGAGAGAGGGTGCATGCGTGGCAGACGGGCATAGAGTGAGGGAGAGAGAGAGAATCCCAAGTAGGCTCCAAACTATCAGTGTGGAGCCTGACACGGGGCTTGAACCCACAAACCATGAAATCATGACCTGAGCCAAAATCAACAGTCAGACACTTAACTGACTAAGCCACCCAGGTACCACAAATTTAAACGTTTTTTTTTTTTTTAATTTCCACTAAACACTGAGTCATTTGATCCCTTGGATATTTTTCTCATAAACATACATTGCTATGATTATGGTTTCTGTATACCTGGTACCCACCTGGTTCAAATAAAATTTGGGAGAGTCTCAGAAGAGGGATTTTACAACAGTCGACAATTAAAGCAGAAATAATGAGCCCCAAAGGAAAATAAAATAATCTTAGCCTACAACAAAAGGATCAGTAACACATAAATTCAGGGGATTTTGCTGTTCTTTCTGGTTTCGAACTATGAGTATATTTGTTTTTATTGTATGCATAGACTATTCTGTTTTGAGATCTTGCTAAAAGATCACAACCCCTCCTACCACTCAGCTTTTGCCCTAGAGACCCGGCAGTCTGCTGCATAAAAATAAATGCAGGAAGTGAATTGGAGCTAACAAATCAGCTGATGACATTAGCACCATAGAAAGCAAGACTGGACCAAAGAAACACAGAACTGGGGGGGGGTCAAACCCTGAGATTTGTGACCAGACCCTTAATATTGTTACCCACTCATCTACATTTGTTTTACTTTAAAATCAGTGACATTCTGGGGCGCCTGGGTGGCTCAGTCGGTTAAGCGTCCGACTTCGGCTCAGGTCATGATCTCCCAGTTCATGAGTGCGGGCCCCAGGTGGGGCTCTGTGCTGACAGCTCAGAGCCTGGAGCCTGCTTCGGATTCTGTCTTCCTCTCTCTCTGCCCCTCTCCTGCTCACGCTCTGTCTCTCTCTGTCTCTCAATAATAAATAAATAAATAAATAAATGTTTAAAAAAAAACTTCTTTAAATAAAAACAAAATAAAATAAATGACATTTCACTGTTCTATTATTTCTAAGGCATAATTATAATGCTGAAATTACAGTGACATATCATTGGGTCACTTTTCTTGTAGTGTTCTCACCCAGGTTTTTGGCCCCAACAACCTTCCCTCACTCCCTGAAACAAAAGTTTTGGGTGGGCTTGTGTGTGTGTGAATTCAAACACAGATAAAATGCACTACTGGCCAGGTCCCTGCCGCTTCAACAGAATAGCGCTAAACTACAGGTTATTACTACCATAAGGGAGTACTCAAGTATAAATATTTATTCAGCACTATAAAAAGTAGTCAGGAGGTTTTTTTACACAATGCATGCTCTAGTTAGCATGCCATGCCGCACTTTCAAAGTGGGAACTACCACACACATTAAATGTGCTATACTGGGCTTAATGTGTAAAGAAACTCTTGAGAGGCACTATGCAGTTTAAGGTATGTTTCAAATTGATTAATGTGGACTGGGCTCTCAATATAAGCAGAATATTGTGTTCAAAATCTGGGCACAGGAGAAGATGGGGAAAATATTAGAATCTGAGCCAGGTACTGAGGAGTATTAGAATACATCATATAAAACACAAGAAAAACTGTTCTAAAACTTTAAAGTTCTGCTAAATATAAAAAGCAACAAAGGATAGATTTTGACAACTTCCTATAAGGAAGGTCTAAGGAGACATTTTCTTTTTTTTTTTTTTTTTTAATTTTTTTTCACAGATCTTATTATTATTATTTTTTTAATGTTTATTTATTTTTGAGAGAGACAGAAACAGAATGAGAGTGGGTTAGGGGCAGAGAGAGAGGGAGACACAGAAGCAGAAGCAGGCTCTAGGCTCTGAGCTGTCAGCACAGAGCCCGACACGGGGCTCGAACTCACGAGCCATGAGATCATGACCCGAGCCGAAGTCGGACGCTCAACCGACTGAGCCACCCAGGCACCCCTAAGGAGACATTTTCAATAGAGAAATGCAGTGAAGACAAGACATAGGGCATTTAATTTTCCATCCAGAGTCGGACAAACGTGACAAACTCCAGGCATACTAAAAAGTTAAACAAATTCTAAAATGTTCTTATTTGGCTTTAAATAATTTATGAAAACTCACAATTCAAGAGACAATCACAGGGTTTCATAAACTGTATGTCAGCCACCACTGTTCCGTAGTGAACATGCAGGTTTACAAACCCAGGCTCCTCCTCTTTAAGTCGCCTCCTCAGAAGTCTCCCTACAGATTCAATGAAGATGGAGCGATCCACTCCGCTCATTCAAAACCTTGCATGTACATCCACCCTCCAAGTCCAACACAGACTCACCACCAACTTTCTCCGCCTAACCGCAGAGTTCTGCTCCTTTAAAATACTGAGGGAAATACCAGGAGTTAGGAGTAAGTGGGTAGCAAGAGAGGACGTCAGAGGCTCCAACAGCTGGAAGGCACTCTTGGTCACTTTTCCTTTCCATCCTAGGTAGCCGCCAAACATTTCTGAGCATCTACTTTGTGCCACGGGAACATAAAGATGAAAATACAAAACAGACAGGAAGATGGAAATGTAAGGACAGGCCACGTGGCTGCAACACAACAAAACTGAGTGAGCCACCTGACCTTCCCGAGGCAAGTGACTCATCTTTCATACTAAGCTGAGCCTCCAGACTCCTCACTTTAAGAGGATGGATTTCCTTTGCCCTCGAGGAATAACAATTAAAAACAAGAACTAACATGACCCACCGAAGAAAACATCTTAAAGTTAGAAACAGAAAAACTCCTCTTATAAGCCAAAGAATTTACAAAATAGGTCTTAGACATACACACACAAAACTGGTCCCACAAAAACCACACTAAGTGCACCAGGACAGAGGTACTAATGACTGTGATTCTCACCAGCCAAACTAAAATACCAAATCTAGTAAAATTAGTCACTCCATTCACCTAAGTCAAATACAGCTACTTAATCTAGTTTGATGAGTACCAAACACAGCTATTCTAAAAACACCATTATGTTAAATACGACAATGTAAGGCATACGCAAATATGCATGTTGACATGTTTGACACCCCAACGTCCTCTTTAAAAGACAGAATAATGCTGACTTACATGGTGGCTCCTGGCCTTCTCCTAACAATACATTTAAGACCTGAGACCAGCTTTCTGACTCAAACATTTAAATACCTATCATGTTCAAACACCAAGGTTACCCAACCATGGATAAAGATGAATGAAGTACATGCTTCTAACCTCAATAAGCTTAAAATCCAGACAACATGTGTGCATACAGATATATACGTATTTAATATATATTACGTATTGTACATTATACATATATATCTATTACATATTGCACATAACTTTATAGTATAAGCACTCATATGCTAAGTGTGAGATCAATTGGACGAGTGTGGAGAAAGGAAAGGTTGGAAGGTTCCAAAGAGTCCTACAACTTATCAAAAGTAAAATACAAAACAGTATATATGGAATACGGTTTTATTTGCATTAAAAGTATGCATAAAGATAAATACAAAGAGTAATAAACAAAAAAGAAAAAAACGAAAACTATTGTGTCTGAACTCAAAATGTGAGTAATTCCTATCCCTACTTCCTAAAATTTACGTTAACATTGTTACCTTTTTGGGGTTAGCACTTATGTATCTTTTAAAAAGTGAGCCACGCATCTGTATTATAGTTACTGGGTTATTATCAACAGAGATGAAGCGATATATAAACATTTAGTATTTAAATCTTAAAACCATGCCTTCCTATATACATCTCGCTTAAACAATGATTCCACTGGAGACAATTTCACTTGAGATAGTTTTCAGAAACAAGTGCATCCAAAGCGATAGTAACAAGACTATAGGGTCTTATCTTGATGAGTAAAAGAAGACCTTTACTACGGAAAGCTCCCTTCCCCCCGCGCCGCGCCAATAACCCCATAAACAACACACCACAATTTGGGGACACCTCGCATGTTACGTATCTACGTCCAAAACCATCGCCATAGGATCAAACGCCACCAAAAATCCTAACCACGTAAACTACAAGACGGCAGAAAGTCTCAACGCTGGGGGAGTCGGGATGGGGGGAGGAGTCATGTTCCCATCCTGAGCAGCGAAACCACCCACTGTCGTTGGATCCTCAGTTTCCACCAGTTACAAACAAGATCTAGCTGTACAGTACTCCCTTCGCGCTGCCTTCTACCCAAAGCGCATCACCGTCGGCAGCCCTGGCTCCGTGAGCCTGGTGCCAGCCCCTTCGCCTCCACCCAGAACCTTCTTTCCCTCTCTCCCCACCTCCTTCTCTGTCTCTCTGTCTCTGTCTCTCTCGCGCGCGCTCTCTCTCTCTCTCTCTCTCTCTCTCTCTCACACACACACACACACACACACACACACACACACACACACACACACAGAGCCGCGCGCGCCCGTGCGCGCGCGACCCCAACAGCCCGCTCCGCCCGCCGGAGCCGCTCCCTGCGGCTCGGCCACACCAGGATGTCAGACCCCGATCAGGGAGATACAACTTGAAGAAGGCTCGGCTCCCGCTCCGGCGCCGGCCGGGGACACTGTGCACCTGCTCCGGCGCCGGGCCGCGCGCAGCCCAGCGCCGCGCCCGACCCCGCGCCTGCCCGGGAGACGCCGCGCCGGCGGTGCCCGCGCCCTCACCTTGCTCGCCGCGGTCCATGTCTCCCGCCCACCGCCTCAAGTCTTCTGCGCCTCCGCCGACTGCAGCCCGTCCCGCTCGGATCGCACGCCCGCCCGCCGCGCCGCACCGCGCCGCGCTCCTCCTCGCCTCCGCCGCGACTCCCGCGAAGTCCCCTCCCCCGGAGGCGTCGGCGAGGCGGCGCCGCCCGCCCTCGGCGGGGAGCGCTTTCCAGGGGCGTCACCCAACCACCTGACCCGGCCGACCTGTGCGCTCGGCCACGTCGGCGCGGCGGGCGGCGCCGGGGCGAGGAGGGCTGGGCCGGCCGGTTCGCTCGGGTAGGAACTCGGCTGCCAGGGGGAAGAGCGGGGTGGCGCGGAGGCGGAATCAACCATGGAGGCTGCGTGGAGACCGCTCGCGAACCCGGCTGGCATTGGCGTCCCACCCTCAAGTTATTTATAATATCAAAAGTTTCCCCAGGCATTGAAGATGCCCTTTCTCTGCCTTCCCGAGCACCTGCTCCTGTGTACTACTGAGTGGAGACACTGGAAGGTTATCAGAAATGCCAATGGCTCCTTTTCCCTCTGAGTCTTCGTAGGCTCCTCTTGTCAAAACAATATCCTGTGACATTTTCAATAACTAGGTCCAAAACAGGCAAAGGGGGGAAATTACAAAGAATCTCTCGAAACATTGTGTAGCCCTGTCTTTTCACAGACAGTGAGTGTTTTTCGGTGACAGATTAGGAAGGTTTTCACGTAATAAGGACTGTTTTGAGTGCAGAATTAAAGCCAACATTCTGAAATGAATTAAATTAACCAAAGGGCAAAATCATCAAAGGGGATATTTTGAAAATGTATTTTGAGGTTTCATATTCACTGATCAACACAGTTTAAAGCGTTTGAAAATAATACTTCTATTATTACTGTAACAATACTTTTAATTATCAGCACTCTTTTTTTTTTTTAAGTTTATTTATTTAGAGAGAGACAAAGGACCTGAGTGGGAAAGAGGAAGAGAGAATCCCAAGCAGGCTCTGCAGTGTCAGCACAGAGCCCGATGCGGGCTCGAACTCACAAACTGTAGATCATGACCTGAGCCAAACCAAGAGTCAGTCGCTCAACCCATTGAGCCACCCGAGCACCGATCAGCACTCTATTTTCGAAGTGTTTTTGCATTTACTCATTTTCCATGAAGTCATTTTGAATATATCCTTGTAAGGTGGTAGCTCATTTTCACAGACCATCTAGGTCTGTGAGAGAGGCAGCTTTCCCCTTGTGTTTTATACCCGGAGACTCTAGCTTGCCCGTCCTCTCTCGGCGTTATATAGTACTTCACATGCACTAGGCTTTTGTTAATATGCTTAAAAATTACCCGTAGGTACTCGAAGCAGCTCCACGTTCTCTATCTCCGCGCCATCGCGCTGTACGTGAAGTGTAGCTCCTGCATCCCCAGCATCTTCTCCATGAAGTTCATTCTGTGTACCCCGACCAGGTGAGACTTCTCTTTGCTCTCTCCTCCTCCTGCTGCACTTGGCCTTCTCTCTGGTAGCACTCACCCCGGCATTCGTCCCTCAAGCCAGCCTGCTACAGCCATAGCTTTGTGTGTTTCACAGCCCCACTAAGGTAGAACCTGGTGGTTTATACGCTAGAGAAGGTCAAAGATCATTTTGGTCATCTTTTCATTCTTTTAATTATACCATGCATTTAGTAAACATGTTAAGTTTAGCTTTCAGGTTTAACATTTAAAACAAGGTATACTGTATATACTAACAATCTAGTGTTTGTAACAAAGAGGTACAATGCTAGGCCTTTTTTTTTTTTTTATGACTTTTGGGCTCCTGAGTGGCTCAGTCCATTAAACATCTGACTCTTGATTTCGGCTCAGGTCATGATCTCATGATTGGTGAGATCTAGCCCCAAGTCTGCCTCTGTGCTGATGGCAGCATAGAGCCTGCTTGGGATTCTCTCTCTCCCTCTCTCTCTCTCTCTCTGCCTCTTCCTTGAGTGTACTCACTCTCTCTCTCTCTCTAAATAAACCTAAAATAATTTTTACATGATTTTTAAAATTTAACAGCAAGGTAAATTTTGGCATTGGAAAAAGTTCTTTAACATGGTAAAGAATTGTTGCCTGCCTGCTATTTACATCTATTGTAGAGAGATAAACATTTGGAGAGATAATCTCTCAACCTATAGACTAACTTGTAGACAAATAAATAGCACTTGAAAATAGTGTTGGTTGAAAATACTATTTACTCAATTTTTATCTATTTAACTTGCCATATGGTGATGACTTTAACTATATGTTAGAAGAAAAATAAATGCCTTCTTTTTTTTTTTGAAGAATTTATATGCTTGTTCACGTCTGTGGCAGAGACGGGTAATAGCCAACCCAATATCCAGTTTTCCTATTTTCCTTCCTAAAAGAACCCAAATATTGTTTGGGATAGCGTGTGTCCAGCTGAAACACTGGCCACTTCAGGCTCCCTTGGGCTGGGCAGGGCTCTCTGACACATTAACGACCAATGAGATATGCGCACAGCTTGCTAACTGGAATCTTCGAGAATTTTTTTTAATTATTATTTTAGAGAGAGAGACTGCAAGCAGGGGAGGGGCAGAGAGAGAGAGAGAATCCCAAGCAGACTCCACTCTCAGCACGGAGCCCTAGGTGGGGGTCGATCCCAGCTTATGGGCAGATGTGCCTAAAGTGACCCAAGCAGAAATTGGGAGTTGGAGGCTCAACCCACTGAACCACCCAGGCTCCCCAAGAAATCATTTTAAAAGAGGACAGACTTGGCAACATTATTTTGCTCTTTCCCTCTTCCTGGGAGAAGGGCAGCAGCCATCTTGCAAGCATGAGGAAGAAAGCCACAAGCCAAGGATGGCAGAATAGAAAGACAGAAAGAACCTGGGTCTTCAGTGGCATCGTGGAGCTTCTTACAGGAATAAAATAAACACCTGATTTTTTTAAGCCACTATAGTTGGGCTCCCGCTACATGGAGCCAAAAGAAACCCTAAGTGATACAACATGCCATTTAAAAACCGCCTGTCTGCCCTGTACCAATGTAGTTAGGTTCATGTAATCCTCAGCCTTAGGCAAATATTAACTTCCTTTTCTCTATGAGGTGAAATAAGCACTGTTCATACCATAAACCACCTCATACGTGACATTTCCACAGAAGCCTGCTTTTCTCTTGTGTTTTCTTTCTACTTAATTTTTTTTTCCTGACAAACAGAATCTGCACTTACAACTCACACTGTCACTTCTGATATAAACAGAACTTATGTTTTAGCACTCTGAGGAATCTCTGGAGAGTAGCTAGCACGTAAACAGAGCACCTGGGTGCATTTAGCTGAATCATCCCTTAAAAGGCTCACTCAGTACAGGAGAGAGACACTAGATTTCCTTTGTTGTGTTGTTGTTGTTAATGGTGACATGGATTTTTTTTTTTTAAGTTTCATTTCAAGGGGTGCCTGGGTGGCTCAGTCGGTTAAGTGTACGACTTGGGCTCAGGTCATCATCTCGTGGTCTGTAAACTCGAGCCCTGCGTTGTGCTCTGTGCTCACAGCTCAGAGCCTGGAGCCTGTTTCCAGATTCTGTGTCTCCCTCTCTCTCTGCCCCTCCCCCGTGCTTGCTCTCTCTCACAAATAACATTAAAAACACACAAGATAAGCATTAACAAAAAAATAAACATTAAAAACAATTTAAGTTTTTTTCAAATACCTATCCATTGGTGAAATTTAGAGTTTCCCCAAAAGCAAATGAATTGAAGCAAATAAAAATATTGGAAAGGTTAGAAATAGAAGCTCTATATTATAAGTGGAAACTTCTACACTCTGCCCTCATTGTACCCATTCCCCCTTCAGATAGCAGAAAGCACACAAAATACGTGTATGTTCTGATGCTCTCTGCAGGCCCACTCTTCACATTTGTGGGGCCTGGGGCAAGGGTACAAATGGAGGCCCTGGCTTTCTCTTCTGACTCAGTCTTTTCACCTAGGGCTCTGTCCTAGATCCAAGCTTCTCTGTAGGAGTATCCTGGCTATATATCCCTTCTCTATCTACCCTTTCCCATCAGCCACCCCATGGTCATACTTCTGGACCAGGGCTGCACTCAAAAGGACCCTCTTGGGGAAAAGGTCAAAGACCCTGAACACATAGGTTCAGGTGGGAGATGTTGCAGCTGCAGGTACCCAGTGTATGGTCTATATAAAGGGGAGACAGGAATGGATGGGTATGTCCATTTGGCTCCAAGGACTCCTCACCCTCAGGTGAGGCACAGGTGAGCAGTCTCTAAAAGGGCCCAGTAAGGAGACTCCCCAGTAGCTTGTGTCTAGGGTTGCCAGATAAGATATGGGACACCCAGTTCAATTTGAATTTCAGGTAAACAACAGATCATTTCTAGTATAAGTATATCCCCTGCAATACTTACAACATGCTTGTACTAAAAAAAATATACACACACACACACACACACACACACACACACACACAAATAAATAAATAAATAAATATATATATATATATATATATACACATATATATATAGTTTGTTATTTAGCTGAAATCCTTAATGGGGTCTCCTTTTATTTGCTAACTCTCTCAATCCAAAATGTTTCTAAGGGCAGTTCTGGCTCCCTGATTGGTCAAATAACTGCAGGCATATGACACCACAACTTTGAAAAAGTGATCATATTCCAGCAGAAAGACAAGACGCTTACTGCTTAAACTGTGCAGGCAAACTAGATACATAAGGTGAGGGTTAGGAAGCCCAAGAAATCAAAAACAAGTTTTGGAGAAATATTGATGTCATGTCTGGTATTTAATATTTAATCGCTTAAGAAAATATTATGACCAACTTGTATTCTCTCAGCTATGTAAAAGACTGACTGCGAGTATGAAATAAGTCTTCAAATGTGTAAAAATGGGTACTGGCAGGAAAGAGTACTTCACACTAATGGAAGACAGACATGTAAATCCCTGAATGTTAACAGGAAGTGATCTCACATTATTGATTTGGGCTATCTTAAGAAAAGTCATAGACCACTTAATCTTCCTTGTATTTTTTTCAAGCCATTTTGAATTCTGTGTGTTTATCAAATTACATCATAAGAGCTGGGTGGGGATGGGAGCCACTATCGTTTTCCTCCTGGACTCTCCACCGTCAGTATTTGCAAATATTTTCATCTATTCTTTAGACGACTGTATGGTATAAATTGCATTAATTATATGTAGAGTCAATAACAAAGTGATTAACAACATTTATACATGTTTTTAACTGGCATTTGACTCAATGACTTGCAGGCCATTTCATCCCTGTAAGGATGGTTAGTTTTCCAGGGCACCAGTGTTCCTCTTCTAGAAATGGTAGAGGCTAGAATGGCAAGAGCCCAAGGTCAGGGCTGAGGAATCGAAGTCTGTGTCACTGTCACCAAAACACAACTGTGCAAGGCCAGACACAACTCAGAACACCTAAGCAGATTTAGCTGAACTCTCACTTAAAAGTAATCACTTAAAACCATCACCAGGCTCACTATTCTCATCTCCAAAATTAGGAGGCTCGTGTTGGGATAAATATGGCACACTGCACACATTCATTCATTTTAGAAATTTATTTTTTTGAGATATAATTCTCCTACCATAAAGTTCACCCTTTTAATATACACAAGTCAATGGTCTGAATGAACATTCATCTATCCTTACCCCCTCCCAGTGCTACTAAAGTTACAATAAAAGGATAAGTCCACAAGGACGAAGAGAATTCGAGAGGCTACCTAATGATAATTGACCTCGCACATCTGAGGAAGCTGGTTGCTAAGCTAGTAGTGGGGAAAGCCAAGAAGAACCTAATTCTACTACAGAATTTCCAAACCCTCAGGACTGGGCACCAGGTATCTGTGGATACAGAAAGTGAGGTTCCAAACGGGAAGATTGGTTGAAAGTCTACCTAAGAAGGAATTTGTTTCAATTCCTTCCCCAGATCTGCACAGAAGTCTGAGGTGATGTCTTTTTTTTTTTTAATTTTTTTTAATGTATATTTATTTCTGAGACAGAGCATGAGTGGAATGGTGGGGGGCAGAGAGAGAGGGAGACACAGAATCAGAAGCAGTCTCCAGGCTCTCAGCTGTCTGCACAGAGCCTGACGCGGGGCTCGAACCCACAAACTGTGAGATCATGACCTGAGCCAAAGTCAGTCACTCAACCGACTGAGCCACCCAGGCACCCCTGAGGTGATTTCTTTGGGAAAGAAAACTGGACAATCCCTTGGTACAGAACAGTAAACGCACATGAAGGTGATTTACTATTGTAAGCAGAGAAATCCATTAGCTGTTCACATCATGAATGCTAAGATTTCCCACATTCCCCTTCCTTGGTTCCCTGAATGTCGACAGCCAGGCCTATAAACATAGGAATACCCAAATACCTGGAAAGCAGGGGATTGAAAGATCCATCTCTCAAGAATTTGACCACCCCAAGAAAAAAGCAAAACAAAAAACCCCCAAAATATTGATATTGAGTAAGCCAGATCACCTTACCCTCAAACCCAGGCCCTACAAGTCTTGTCCAGGAACCCAGAAAAAACAATCAGCTGTTTATTGCCCATTGTAGGCAGCCACAAACCAGCAGATAGTTTCCTAATGGAAGACAAGGACCAAAATAAACATAACAAAGAGGCAACTTACAAAAAACAAACTATACAGGGAGAAGACATTTTTTAAAACTATCATTATTACATTCAGAGAGAGAAGTAAAGACATCCCAAACATGAAACAAAAATTAGCTATACAAAGGAACGTTCCAAGAACAAAGAGTTCTTAGAAATTAAATATATAATAGTGGACATTATAACTCCTGTGGTAGGCAGAATAAGGGTTCCCAAAGATGTCTAAATCCTAAACATAAACAAAAGGGACTTAACAGCTGTGACTAAGTTTAGAGGTTTTAAGATGGGGAGATTATCCTGTATTGTTAGATGGGCCCAATCTAGTTATATGAGCTCTTAAAAGCTGGAAACTTTTCCAACAGGAGACTGAGAGATGCCATGATGGAAGAAGAGGCAGGAGAGATTAGAAGTATGAGAGGGACTCCATTCACTGTTGCTGGCTTTGAAGATGGAGGAAAGGAGTCATGAACCAAGAAATGTGGGTAGCATCTAGAAGCTAGAAAAGCCCTTAACTGAGAGCCATCAAGAAAATGCAGACCTACATTCACAGACCAACTACAAAATGCAATTCTACAATCACATGAAACTGAACTCTGCCAACAACCTGAATAGGCAAAGAAAAATTCCTCCCAAGATCCCCCAGAAAGGAACATAGCCCTCCAGATATCTTGACTTTAGTTCAGTAAGACTCACATTAGACTTCTGATCCTTATAACTGTAAAATGATACATTTATGTTAAGTCACTCCATGGAATATAAAGTGAAGCGAATTTCCTAGAAAGCAGAACAAAAAACAAACAGCTGGAAAACAGAGGAGAAAATATAAGGAAATTAGAAGTCTAATCCCAGCAATCCAATATCAAAAAAAAAAAAAAAAAAAAAAAAAAAAGCTCAAGAAAGAGAAGGAGGAAACAGAAGGGAATCACCAGGAAATAATTCAAGAAGTTTCTCTAAGTGGAATGACATAATTTTCAGATTTGAAGGGCTCACTGAGGGCCCAGAACACAGCACATACTTATTAAATACAGAACACTGATGACAAAGATCCTATAATTCCCAGAGATGAAAAATATTTGATCACTTTCAAAGTAAAAGGAAAAAGAATGATTTTGACTTTTAAACAAGACTAGTGGACAACAAAGGCTTACCCTTAATTTACTGGAGACTCATTGCTTCTGTGAACAATCAGAGCAATGTTTCCAATGATGGGAATTGTACAAATAAAAAAGACTGTAAGAAACATATCACCAATTCTGGCAAAAGTTATTAATAACACCACCTCTGCCCTTGATGGATACAGATCAGTCACAACTCTTTGACACAAGTAGAGAGAGACAATACCATGCCTCTAGATTTCCTGTTGTCTAGACATGGGGCCATTTGTATTATCACTAATACTGCTTGCTGCACTTGGGCCAATAAAGCAGGTAAAATAAAAAGACTAAGCATCCTTTGTAGGAAAAAAGCTACTTGACTTTCTAAGGTTGATCCTCAAGGCCTATGGCAATTGTTTTCTTGTCCTGGGGTGGGCAATTGGAGTTACTGGTGTTGAAGTATCTTACAGGCAACAGTAATTGTTCTTGTTGTTGTCAGAGTAGTTGTGATATTAGTCCACCTTATTTTCTCCTGTTTTAAATGCATCTTCTCAATCACTCTCTTGCCAGATGATCTCTCAATACACTTGGCTATGGAGACAACTGGGCAGTTCTCTCTTGGAGATTGGGTAAAGATCTGGATCTCAAGCATATCCTGAGTTGGTCAACTTCTCGAAAGTGAGAGAATGACCAAAAGACAGGCCTGAGAGACTGAGTATAGAAATGGACAATGGTCGGATTACATATGACAACAGAACTCTGAACCACAACCAGTTCAAGAAGCCAAATCATTGCAAATCACAAATCTCTGCAGCAAACAGCACAAGGACAGTCAGGACTTGGTCAATGACTGCCAGCTTCCCTATTTTTTGTCCCTGTTTCTAAAAACCAGAGAAAGCCAAATATGCTGAGTGTATCAATCATGTGACTAAAATCTTTCACTAAAATCTACACATGGCTTTCAAGATTTAAACCATACTTCTTAGCATATCTTACAAATTTCTACTGTATTCATCAGTACTCTTTTAATTACAAGTGATAGAAACCCAATTGAAGGAAGTTTACATAAAAAAGGTAATTACTGGTTCATATGACTGGAAATAAGAGGAGAAAAGTAGAATTCAGGTATAATTGGGTCTTGATGAAGCTAATGAGCCTTGGGCATTATTCAAGGTAGGGAAAAGAAGCTAATGTGATCTTCTGGGTAGAATCCTATGGGCTACTCAATGTACTGTTGTGTTTTCCAGGGATGATGTGTAATCAGTATGGATATGTCACGTGCTTGTACTATGAACGATCATAAAGTTCAGAGGAGATTATCATGGTGGAGAGAAGCCAGACATACTAGTTTCTTTGGAACCCACAACCCTAATAACAAATTTCTGGCATAAGTCTCTTTGATGATGTCACCAACTGGAGCCTTTGATAAAGGGAGGCAGCCTCTATGTGGAGACACCCCTTTGGTCTTGGAACTGTTGCCCCTCTGACTACAAGCAACTAAGAACCAATAATTTGGCTCCTAAAGAAACTGAATGCCTGACCTATAGAGGCTTGGAACCGTTTGCCTGATCTTCTCATTTTGAGCAGGGTCAACATGGACTCCATGACTAACAGTGTAGGAAGGGGCCCAACAAGCCTCACTGATGAAATGCAAATGGTGTATTCAAGAATACAACCAGCCTGGAATTAGTAGTATCTTAACTTTACACACAAAAAAAGTGGCAGCTACCCCTTTAGATTGACATGGCTTAGATCGTAAGGCTAATGACCACTCGTTTGAGTACACTGCTCATCATGTCCCCCAACATTAGACATGTGGGCCAAAGTAGGGACATAATGGGTCCCTATAAATTTTGAAAAATTTACTTGTAATGAGAGAGGTTATGCCTATGTGAGGGTAGGAGAAATATGGAATTCTCTGTACCTTCTTCTCAATTTTGCTAAATTGCTAAACTTTTCTAAAAAACCAAATACTCTTGTCCTTCCTGCATCTGCCCCTTCTGGATTAAAGGTCTAAATACAAGTCGGGGCACTTGGGTGGCTCAGTTGGTTAAGTGTCCGACTTTAGCTCAGGTCATGATCTCACAGTTCGTGGGTTCCAGCCCCACCTCAGGCTCTGTGCTGATAACTCAGATTCAGAGCCTGCTTCAGATTCTGCGTGTCCCTCTCTCTGCCCCTTCCCCACTCGTACTGTGTCTCCTTCTAAAAAATAAATAAAAACATTAAAAAACAAAGAAATACAAGTAGAGGATGATTGGATAAAGGCATATTTGTAGCTAATAGAATGGAGCACATTGATTTTTTGGCAGTAGAGGGAACATCTTAAGATCCAAGGGCCATGGGAAAGAAAGGACATTAATGATCTTTCTGTTTCAGAACTGTACTGGAGTTCACAAAACCTCTCTCAAACTCTTGCAAGTGTCTTAAATTTAACTATTGAGTCTCACATTCTCCCCCACACAGCTCTTGCCACTCTTTGGGCACTATTCCCTTTAATCCTGTCAAGAAATCTATTGGGAATGGCAGAAGATGGCCTCAGTGTCTATAACTCCCAGGCAAAAACAAAAACAAAAATCCTGTCCATACCACTGGATGTCTTCTTCACTCACACTTCTATAGCTATCACTCCGTCATTCAACAGGGCAGAAAAATGCCACTCGACTGGTTGTATGAACAAACTGGACAGGTTGGGCTGACTGCTCTTAGGTAGTCCCTCCAAAGGAATGCCTGGACTCAATTACTCAAACTGAACTGGGAGCCCTGAAACCTGCCAGACAGCTGGGAGACCACACCAGCTGCACTGTTGCCCCTCTGACTAGAACCAGATTTAGGGGTCCCAACAATTATAAACAACATTTTCTTTCCAGGGGCACCATGTGTGCCCCTGGGACTGTGCTTCCTATATGGAAACTGGGCATTCACTTGCCTCTCTCCAAAAATCTTGCTGCTTTGCACATTAGGGGTAAACATAAGAGACCTTTAATTATTTAAGGAAACACCATAAGTAAGTCATGTAGCCCTTAGGCAGCAGCAGAGATCTCTCCAAAATGAGGCTTTGTTATCTCAGGAAAATTTCCAGAGGGTTAACTGACTTATTATTGATGTGATCCCTATGGTGTAAGTCATCCTATTAGATTAGAAAAGATGATTCAAAACTTGTTCCTGAAAATACAAATCAAAACCACACAGAGATATAACCTCACACCAGTCAGAGTGGCTAAAATGAACAACTCAGGAAACAACAGATGCTGGCGAGGATGCAGAGAAACGGGAACCCTCTTGCACTGTTGGTGGGAATGCAAACTGGTGCAGCCACTCTGGAAAACAGTGTGGAGGTTCCTCAAAAAATTGAAAATAGACCTACCCTATGACCCAGCAATAGCACTTCTAGGAATTTGCCCAAGGGATACAGGAGTGCTGATACATAGGGGCACTTGTACCCCAATGTTTATAGCAGCATTTTCAACAATAGCCAAATTATGGAAAGAGCCTAAATGTCCATCAACTGATGAATGGATAAAGAACTTGTGGTTTATATATACAACGGAATACTACTTGGCAATGAGAAAGAATGAAATCCTGCCATTTGCAGCAACATGGATAGAACTGGAGGGTATTATGCTGAGTGAAATAAGTCAGAAAAGGACAGGTATCATATGTTTTCACTCATATGTGGATCTTGAGAAACTTAAGACCATGGGGGAGGGGAAGGGGAAAAAATAATTACAGAGAGGGCGGGAGGCAAACCATAAGAGACTCTTAAATACAGAGAACAGTGTGAGGGTGGATGGGGTGGGAATGGGTGATGGGCATTAAGGAGGGCACTTGTTGGGATGAGCACTGGGTGTTGTATGTAAGCCATTCTGACAATAAATTATATTTAAAAAAAAATAAAAAAGCAAAAAAATAAATTGATCAGCATTAAAATTTAAAAAAAAATTGTCCCTGACTCTAGTGGAGTGATCACTGACACCACCTTGACCCTGGAAGGTATTCAGGTCATCTTCAGTTCACTGGCCAGGGCTGTCATGGATAAGTTACCCTAGATGTCTTCTTTACAGACCAAGGCAGAGTCCGTGTGGCGTGTGATACTGTACCTGTGTTAATACCTAAGGCCAAGTGGAAAAGTCAATACAGAAACTAAAGGAGAAAGCCATATGGCTATGTAAGACTCTGATGGCTTTTGGAATTTGTTTTGCTAGTTGTATCCAGGATCCTGGGGGTATGATTGTGCAGATTTGCCCCAACCCGCTGCAATTGGAATGCTGCGGATAGCAGCCTTAATTAAATGCTGTGAGAGACAGATTAAATGGAGTCAGCCCTCACCTCGGTAGGTAGCTGACAGAGTGCAATACTCATCGGAAACTTCTCCGCGGGTCTCTCATGTTTCTGCACATCTTGTTCCAGACTGTCCTTTCAAAGATGACTGTATAGTGAGCACTCTTGGAAGACAGAGAGAGTAGAGTGTTTCCTCTGAAGCAAAGGGTAGATTTGCTTACAGCCTTGTAGATAATGTTTCCCTCGAAGGCAAAAGTCAGGCAAAATTACTGCCCATGTAACATGTGGGTGCCCCAAACTCAGGTTTCTTCTCCTGTAATGCCACCTGCTGTACATGCAGGCCTCTATATCATCCGGTGGGAGTTGGGATTCAGACTGTTGCCCCTGCTGAAAAAAAAAAGAAATGTCAGTACTATGGCTACTGTTTCTCTGTGGATAATAAAGCTCTTGGTCTCTGATCCAGGAATATTGTAACAACATCCACAAAACTGTGGCAGGCTAATTTGCTAGCTTGTAAGCAGGATAAAGTCTCACACCCTTCACAGTGCTTAACCACCATATTCTCAAAATCCTAGATTTTTTTTTTTAGATTCCTTCTCCTGTATTCAGTAATGATCCTCAAGGAGAGTGTCAATAGTAAGGAAGGTACAATTTATCTATCAGACTGGAGGGGCTGGTAGGGCTTCCAAGTGGAGATGACCAATGCAGAATTGCATATTGTAGTATTTGGTATATGAGTGATATTAAAGCCATAGTTTTGATAAAGGCTACCCAGGAAGAACATATAACGTAAGTGGTGTGCCTGGGCCAGCTCACACCTGCTCGCAAGAGCCAATTTTGTATACATCTTCCTAATCCTGTGTTCAGTGACTTCATGTTGGTAGCTTGAAGTTGGCCATATGAGGGTATTAATGCCATGGAAATTAGCAAATGCTACAAATCAAAGGTTTCCCCCAACTCTTGTGAGAACTAGTTGTTATCAGCATGCCACAATGGGGGCAGGTTCCTTACTCTATCCTCCTGTCCAATGTGGAGAATAATTTTGCCTATATCATGGGATTGCTTAGAGGATTAGGCAAGGAAATCTATAAAGCATGTAGAGTAGCCTTGGTATATATTGTATTTAATTGAATCTAAGATGCTACCAAATTGAAGATGCAGCCTTATTTTACAACAGACTGTCTAAATAGAAAAAAACACTGCTGGAGCGCCTAAGTGGCTCAGTTGGTTGGTTGAGCGTCCAAATCTTGACTTTGGCTCAGGTCATGATCCCAGGGTCATGGGATTGAGCCCTGCACCGGGCTGTGTGCTGAGCTTAGAGCCTGCTTAAGTTTCTCCCTCTGCACCTCTCCCCTGTTTATGCTCGCTCTCTCTCTCAAATTAAAAAAAATAATAAATAAATAAATAAATAAATAAAGGAAAAAACACTGCTAATTAAATTATGCTTTCTTACCACATGATTGTAGGACATGTCTCAATTTCAATAATGGTAAAGTGTGAAAAAATGTCTGTCTTAGAATGAATAACGTACAGTAGCTTGTTTATAAAATGCTTCACTGTATATTATCATTGCGATGAGCCACAATGGGTGTATGTGTAGTAAAATGTTATCTGTCTTATTCTACCATTTTAATCCTTAATCTATTCAAAACTTCTAAAAATAAAATTGCTGAGAAATCAGATAGTTTGTATTAATGAATGCATGGCATATAAGTAGGAAGGGAGGAGGAGATTGGAAATATGACTATATTTCAAAATAAAACCAAACACAAATTTCACTGAATTTTAAATTTAAATATTATTTTTTAATGAGAATTAAACATATGAGAAACATCAGTGGGATCCTACAATAATACTTGCAATCATAAATAAGTGAATGCAAAATTAGGAGTCCTCTGAACAATTTTTGCACATTTAAAACAGCATGTAAACTTATATGAAAATGAGGGGAGTATTAAGTGTATTTATTTGACTAATTATGTACATCCTGAGAAAAGGATAAGAAACTGGTAAATAATTACAAAGGAAGAGGGCTGCCTAAAGTGTAATTATCTCAAGTCTGTGGGAATGAATTTATATTGTATAAAGAAAAATTCCTGGAAACAAATGAATACAGGCTATCAAACTTGGAGAGAGAAGAGAGACTACTACGTTTGTACAGGAAAACGTCAAAGGGAAATGTTGGTTATTTTTTTTTACACCACTGCAACTAAAAATAAAATAGAAGAGCCTAACATAATTATGTGAGGAATTTGCAGCTATTACCCAGAATACAGTTTCAAGCAGGCTACACAATACAATGACCTTCAGCAAAACTTGACTCCAAACCCCATCGAAGTAATCTCCAGTTCCCTCTGTGGAAGCTTAATGTTCAGCATAAGATCTGGCTTTTGACCTCAAAATAACTCCAGAGCTCAGCACACTGTTTCCGGACTCACTGCCTAATGCACATGTGCCAGCTGCCCACAGCCAAGGCACTCTGCTAGAAGTGGTTTGCAAGCCACTTTTCAGACCATGTTGGGAAGGACACTCCCAGAGACCAGGGTAATGGACAAGGCATGACATTTTCAATCAGGAGATGTATTTCGGGTATGTCATTTAGGCATGTGCCTGGGGCAAAGCAGCCTGTCATCCCCAGAGTTCTCATCAAAAAGGAAGTAGTAAAACTTGCCTTTGAGAAATCATGAGACTCTTGAAAGCATCTATTTTTGAAAGTACTTTTTAAGTTTTAAAAGTGCTTTACAAATATAATAAGGGATTATTATCACTATGACCACTACCACTCTTGTTTTCCCTGCAGAGCTGGCAAAGTCACAGTCACCATAGCATTGTATTATGAACTTGGGACAGGATTCCACACAAAATGAGTAGTAAATAATTATTTGATAGTGAAGGTATATTAAGATGCCTTCTTTTTATTTTATTTTATTTTTGATTTTTTAAAATTTACATCCAAATTAGTTAGCCTATAGTGAAACAATGATTTCAGGAGTAGATTCCTTAGTGCCCCTTACCCGTTTAGCCCATCCCCCCTCCCACAACCCCTCCAGCAACTCTCAGTTTGTTCTCCATATTTATGAGTCTCTTCTGTTTTGTCCCCCTCCCTGTTTTTATGTTATTTTTGTTTCCCTTCCCTTATGTTCATCTGTTTTGTCTCTTAAAGTCCTCTTGTGAATGAAGTCATATGATTTTTGTCTTTCTCTGACTAATTTCACTTGGCATAATACCCTCCAGTTCCATCCATGTAGTTTCAAATGGCAAGATTTCATTCTTTTTGATTGCCGAGTAATACTCCATTGTATATATATACACCACATCTTCTTTATCCATTCATCCCTCGATGGACATTTGGGCTCTTTCCATACTTTGGCTATTGTTGATAGTGCTGCTATAAACATGTCCCTTCAAAACAGCACACCTGTATTCCGTGGATAAATGCCTAGTAGTGCAACTGCTGGGTTGTAGGGTAGTTCTACTTTTAGTTTTTTGAGGAACCTCCATACTGTTTTCCAGAGTGGCTGCACCAGCTTGCATTCCCACCAACAATGCAAAAGAGATCCTCTTTCTCCGTATCCTCGCCAACATCTGTTGTTGCCTGAGTTGTTAATGTAAGCCATTCTGACAGGTGTAAGGTGGTATCTCATTGTGGTTTTGATTTGTATTTCCCTGATGATGAGTGATGGGCATTTTTTCATGTGTCAGTTGGCCATCTGGATGTCTTCCTTGAAGAAGTGTCTATTCATGTCTTTTGCCCATTTCTTCACTGGATTATTTGTTTTTTGGGTGTTGAGTTTGATGTTCTTTATAGATTTTGGATACGAACCCTTTATCTGATATGTCATTTGCAAATATCTTCTCCCATTCTGTCAGTTGCCTTTTAGTTTTGCTGATTGTTTCCTTTGCTATGCAGTTTTTTATCTTGATGAGGCCTCAGTAGTTCATTTTTGCTTTTGTTCCCCTTGCCTCCAGAGACATGTTGAGTAAGAAGTTGTTGCGGGCAAGACCAAAGAGGTTTTTTCCTGCTTTCTCCTCAAGTATTTTGATGGCTTCCTGTCTTACATCGAGGCCTTTCACCCATTTTGAGTTTATTTTTGTGTCTGGTGTAAGAAAGTGGTTCATGTTCATTCTTCTGCATGTCACTGTCCAGTTTTCTCAGCACCACTTGCTGAAGAGACTGTCTTTATTCCATTGGATATTCTTTCCTGCTTTGTCAAAGATTAGTTGGTCATACGTTTGTGGGTCCATTTCTGGGTTCTCTATTCTGTCCCGTTGATCTGAGCATCTGTTCTTGTGCCAGGAACATACTGTCTTGATGATTATAGCTTTGCAGTATAGCTTGAAGTCTGGGATTGTGATGCCTCCTGCTTTGGTTTTCTTTTCCAAGATTGCTTTGGCTATTTGGGGTCTTTTCTGGTTCCATACACATTTTAGGATTATTTGTTCTAGCTCTGTGAAGAATGCTGGTGTTACTTTGATAGGGATTGCATTGGATATGTAGATTGCTTTGGGTGGTATCGATATTTTAACAATATTTGTTTTTCCTATCCAGGAGCATGGAATCTTTTTCCAATTTTTTTGTGTCTTCTTCAATTTCTTTCATAAGCTTTCCATAGTTTTCAGTGTATAGATTTTTCACCTCTTTGGTTAGATTTATTCCGAGGTATTTTATGGTTTTTGGTGCAATTGTAAATGGGATCGATTCCTTGATTTCTCTTTCTGTTACTTCATTGTTAGTGTATAGGAATGCAACCGATTTCTGTGCATTGATTTTATATCCTGCAAATTTGCTGAATTCATGTATCAATTCTAGCAGTTTTTTGGTGGAATCTTTGGGGTTTTAACAAAGTATCATGTCATCTGTAAAGAGTGATAGTTTGACCTCCTCCTGGCTGATTTGGATGCCTTTTATTTCTTTGTGTTGTCTGATTGCAGAGGCTAAGACTTCCAATACTATGTTGAATAACAGTGGCGAGAGTGGACATCCCTGTCTTGTTCCTGATCTTAGGGGGAAAGCTCTCAGTTTTTCCCCATTGAGGATGATATTAGCATTGAGTCATTCATATATGGCTTTTATGATCTCGAGGTATGATCCTTCTATCCCTACTTTCTTGAGGGCTTTTATCAAGAAAGGATGCTGTATTTCATCAAATGCTTTCTCTGCATCTATTGAGAGGATCATATGGTTCTTGTCCTTTGTTTTATCGATGCGATGAATCACATTAATTGTTTTGCAGATATTGAATCAGCCCTTAATCCCAGATATAAATTCTGCTTGGTTGTGGTGAATAATTTTTTTAATGTATTGTTGGATCTGGTTGGCTAATATCTTGTTGAGGATTTTTGCATCCATGTTCATCAGGGAAAATGGTCTATAGTTCTCCTTTTTAGTGGGGTCTCTGTCTGGTTTTGGAATCAAGGTAATGCTGGCCTCCTAGAAAAAGTTTGGAAGTTTTCCTTCCATTTCTATTTTTTGGAACAGCTTCAAGAGAATAGGTGTTAACTCTTCCTTAAATGTTTGGTAGAATTCCCCTGGAAAGCCATCTGGCCCTGGACTCTTGTTTTTTGGCAGATTTTTGATTACTAATTCGATTTCCTTACTGGTTATGGGTCTGTTCAAATTTTCTATTTCTTCCTGTTTCAGTTTTGGCAGTGTATATGTTTCTAGGAATTTGTCCATTTCTTCCAGATTACCCATTTTATTGGCATATAACTGCTCATAATATTCTGTTATTATTGTTTTTATTTCTGTTGTGTTGGTTGTGATCTCTCCTCTTTCATTCTTGATTTTATTTATTTGGGTCCTTTCCTTTTCCTTTGGGATCAAACTGGCTAGTGGTTTATCAATTTTGTTAATTTTTTCAAAGAACCAGCTTCTGGTTTCATTGATCTGTTCTACTGGGTTTTTTTTAATTTCGGTAGCATTAATTTCTGCTCTAATCTTTATTATTTCCTGTCTTCTGCTGGTTTTGGGTTTTATTTGCTATTCTTTTTCCAACTCTTTGAGAGACAGAGAGAGACAGAGCATGAGCAGGGGAGGGGCAGAGAGAGGAGGAGACAGATTCTGAGGCAGGCTCCAGGCTCTGAGCTGTCAGCACAGAGCCCTACGTGGGGCTCAAACTCACAAACTTCGAGATCATGACCTGAGTCGAAGTCAGGCGCCTGAGCCACCCAGGCGCCCCAAAATGTCTTCTTAACACACGTGTTTCAAGATAGAAGTATCACTTTTTTCTTTGTTTTTTAATTTTTTTAATGTTTACTTTTGAGAGAGAGAGGAGGGGCAGAAGTGGGGGAGGGGCAGAGGGAGAAAGTAAGAGAATCTGCAGCAGGCTCCAGGCTCTGAGCTGTCAGCACAGAGCCTGACGTGGGGCTCAAACCCATGAACCATGAAATCATGACCTGAGCTGAAGTCAGACCCTTAACCAACTAAGCCACCCCCCCTTTTATTATTGTTATTATTATTATTATTATTATTATAAAGTCTAAAGGAATGCTAGAAAAATCATGGGCTTTTAATTCAGACAGACCGGGATTTGAATCAGGATTTAACACCTTACTAGCTGTATGATAGTAGGCAGTTTACTTAACCTCTCCGAGTTTAGGGAGCCCCACCTCCCAGGCTTATGGGCATTTCAGTGTGTAAAGTGCTGACCTAGCTCGATGAATTCTAGCTTCCTCTCTCTGGTCTTAAATACTTTGTCTTTTTTCCTTACATTTTTCAGGGAGCTCTGGAAGAACTCAGTGGGGTTACAGGTGATGCTGTGTAGACTGGTAACAGCATTTATTCCATTCTTTCTATATATCAGGCACTGTGCTGAGTCTTCCCATAACCGTTTTCATTTAATCCTTACACAACCCTATAAGAAAGGCATTAACGAACGTACTGTATTAGTTTACTATTAGTGTTGTAGCACATAACCAGAATTTTAGTGGCTTAACGTCCATGCGCTTTCCAGCTTCTAGAGAACACTCGCTTTCCTTAGTTAGAGGCCTCTGCCTCGCTCTGACCTCTGCTTCTGCTGTACCATCTTTCAGTTTCCTGCCTCCCTCTTTCCTGTATCAGGACCTTAGTGATTACATGGCACCCACCTAGATAATCTCCCCATCTCAAGATCCTTAGTCACGGCTGCAAAGTCCTGTTTGCCGTGTGAGGTAACATACTCACAGGTTCTGGGGATTAGGAAGTGGACTCTTGGAGGAGTCATTCTGTCTACCACACATGCCTGTTTAACAAATGAGGGAACAGAGGCTTCTCAGCTCGGGCACTTCGTAATCAGAATCCACGTTCTCCATCTTTGCTCTGTACCCAGAAGCAATGTAGCCATTTGGTATGAGCAGACGTGCCTCATTTTTAGGCGTGGTTATCACATTGATTGTGGCGACGACATTTGATAAGTAAGGATCAGACATGAGTTTATTTTGTGCATTGTCTTGAGCTCAGAAGCCATATTTATTATCTACTACCCAACTGATCACCTTCAAGAAAAACTTAGTATCTACCTGGCATGGTACCAGTTGTTACAAAGAATTAAAGACCCAATGCATTTTGTCCCTGAGGGAATTTCCAAAACAAACAATATAAAAACACAAAAGTGTATGTGTCAGACTGAAGCCCAGTGGGGATTGCTGCACCTACTGAGAAGGATAATTAGCACATTTAGTAGTTTGGAATTCTTTCCTGAGTCTTTTGTAATGGAGTTGTTGACTTACTTCAGTTGCTCTATCTTATTTACTATTAGTTCATGAAACTATTGACTGAGGTTGAAACTTTGCTTTAAATTTTTTTAATATTCATTTTTGAGAGAGAGAGAGAGCACGCAAGCAGGGGAAGGGCAGAGAGAGGTGGGAGGGTAGAGAGGATCTGAAGCAGGCTCCCTGCTGACAGCCCAGACCCAATGCAGGGCTGGAACTCAGGAATCATGAGATCATAACCTCAGCCCAAGTCTGATGCTCAACCAACTGAGCCACCCAGGAATCCCTATATAAAAATTTTCAAGTTTGGAGACTCAGGGGCCCAACTGTACTGACAGCTCAGAGCCTGGAGCCTGCTTTGGATTCTGTCTCTCCCTCTGTCTCTGCACCTCTCCAAAATAAATAAACATTAAAAAATATTTAAAGTTTGGATGTTCAGCCTACTTACTGAATTCAAGCAATAATGACTGCTGTAGAGATGAGTTCTGCTGAAGCAAATCATTCAAGTTTTCCTCACTAAAAATGGATGAGAACATTTCACTAAAGGTTGGAATTCAGAGAAACATACAAACAAGTCCCCCAATAAGTGTGCTAAGTCATTTAAACGTTATCTCTTTTCATTGCTTGTTTTTGCCAGTTTTTAAAGCAGCTTTCTTTCTGGTAAAAATGCCGGTGCCGTTTACATCTGGTGCAGAGGAAACCTGGAAGGGAAGGAAGAACACACAAGCATTTGAGGTGTCTGCAAATGTGGGACCTCAGGAAAAGGAAAGAATCAGAGAAGAGAAAGGGAAAGGAGAGACAAAATGAAGAAGGCTGCAGGGAAAAGAGGCCTCAGGGAGGGAGTACAAGGAAATCCCACGGAACAGCACAACTCCCAGCTTCCATTGCTGAGAATAAAGGGACCACAATTTCTCTCTTGAACACTGTTGATTTTTTTTTTTTTTTAATTTAGAAAGAGCTAAAAGGAGACCATTTTAGGTGATCAGGTCCTAGGGCCATTTGCCACTGTTAACACTTCTCTCAGGCTGTTCTCTGCACCTACAGTCAGGATGAGAATATTCTAGGGAGGAGAGAGGGAAGGAAACATGGGAGGAAGTGAGAGAAAGAGGAAGAGAGGGAAGAAAGAACTCTGCCTTGCTGGGGCTGCTGGTCAGGTGCTGAGTTGGCTGAGTGCCCTTTGACCTCTGAGAACAATTTGAATCACGGCTCCCCAGTCATGTTCAGATTGCACGTGCATATTCAAAAGTGCACAAAAAAAAAAAAAAGAAAAAAAAGTGCACAAAGTACCTTACAGACATGGAAGAAAACGTGTCTTTGACCTGGGGCTCTGAAACCACGTGTCACTCAGGGAATCCGGAAACTGAACTCCAGACCAGTGAGAGGAACTGAGCCTCCAGAAGCCCTATGAGTTCCTGTCCGTGTCAGTGGCTGGCAGTACAGTTTCAGGAGGATTTGGAAAAACACCGTATCTCAGAGGTGGAAGGGGTCAGGCAAAGCCACGTATGAAACAGAGAAAGTATTCTATCCTGTGCAATTCGTGGATAATGAGGCCATTATTTATCCGATTGAACTTGAAGCTTCACGCTCTCTCTGCAGCTTTTCTTCTCCAGTTTGTCCATGTTTATGGCTTTGAAAACAATTCATGCCTCGACTCCAATGCCAACATGACACTTCTGTTTATATACAGAAGACGCTTCTGCACTGTAATTCTATATTCATAATTCTTAAGGTATTTGTATCTGGTAAGTTTTTTGCTTAGCTCTTCATGTAACTCAATAGTACTATATTATCTACTGAAGAATAAAGGAGTGATATAACAAACAGCTTTACTCTGGAGGATTACCTTTTGCATGTTGCCAGATCTTAATTGTCCATCTTTCAGTTCTCTCTCTGTATGACCACAGTGAAGTGTTCCAGAATGGTTAGCTAATGGCCCGCTGGCTTCAGTTAATTTCCTTCGAGAAGATTTATCTTTATTTGTGTCTGTACCAGTGACTGGATAGCAGCACTTACAGGTTTGTGAAGCACTCCAATGTACCATCAACACAATGATAAAGAACAAAATGCTATTGTTTTTCTCACAATACGTCACTGACAAAAATGAAACATTTACTAGGTATTTCACACGAAAAAAATTTTACTGACAACAATGATAAACTATGGAAATTTAATAATTGATGCATACCTTGTAAGAGAAACTTTCTTTAATAACATTTCTGTTATTCTGTTATTTTGTTTGTTGACATTTGGTCAAGAATGGATCTTTTATTTTTTTAAGATTTTCTTTCTTTCTTTATTATTTATTTATTATATTTTTAGGGAGAGAAAGAGTGCAAGTTGGGGAAAGGGGGGGGGGAGACAGAGAGAGATTGAGAGAGAGAGAGAGAGAGAGAGAGAGAGAGACAGAATCCCAAGCAGGCTCCATGCTGAGCATGGGGCTCCATCCCACAACCCCAGGATCATGACCTGAGCAGAAATCAAGAAATCAAGAGTCCGAAGCTTAACCGACTGGGCCAGCCAGGTGCCCCAAGAGTGGATCTTTTACATCTAACTATTGACCTATTCCTCTGAGCTAATTTAAGAATTTGGTGGTTGTTCAGAAAGAATCCTCTATGGGCTGATGTGGGGAATTGAAGATTTGCTTCTTCTCCATTCTCTGTGCCCTCTCAGAAGTTTTCCAGGAGAGGCAAATTTGTAATGTAATCACCATTTTGAGGCCTACCGTGAACCAGACCCAGCTGCACGACTCCCTGTACAGGAGTTATTTGACTCCTCACAGGAATTCTCTGAGGTAAACAATACCCCTATTTTACTTCTAATTGATACATTCAGATCTCATGAGCCTTTGATTGCAAATAAGGTTGTAATTTTAAATGCTCGAGCTATCTGGGGCGCCTGGGTGGCTCAGTCGGTTAAGCAGCCGACTTCAGCTCAGGTCATAATCTCGCGGTCCGTGAGTTCAAGCCCCGCGTCGAGCTCTGTGCTGACAGCCTGGAGCCTGTTTCAGATTCTGTGTCTCCCTCTCTCTGACCCTCCCCCATTCATGCTCTGTCTCTCTCTGTCTCAAAAATAAATAAACGTTAAAAAAATTTTTTTTTAAATGCTCGAGTTATGATACCTCTGACTAGGGACAAGAAACGACCTGACACTGTATTGGCCCTGGTATGTGGTGAGTGTCTTGGGTGCATGTCTTGGCCCTGGAGCAGCCCTGGTTCTTCTGCTCGAGCTTCCCTACAAAGTCTCCAGCCCAGGGCTGTGCTGCGGCTGTCCCTGTGGAGGAGAAGAGGAAGAAGAGGAAAGAAGAGAGAGAAAGTACCTACATGTGTCAGGCAACAGGCTGTGTGTTTTAGCCGCACTACCCTTTGGTCCTCATAAACGCCCTGTAAAAGAAGTCCCGTTATTATCCCCATTTTATGGGCTGAAGGAAGGAAAGGGGCCTCCGAGGGGCTGAGGAACACGTTCAGAACGCTGGCAACCAGCAGGCATCAGCCACACACTTAGGTTTGTCTCCTCCCGTGCTCTTCAACTGCTGTGCCAGAGTCAGTATTACTACATTGCTGCTAGATTATAGTAATAGATTTATTGCCAAATACATGCTCTTAAAATACTCGTTTTATTTAATTCTGCCTCAGAGTAGTACAAGCCCATATAGATTCTACTCAACATGATTGTCTTTGCCCACTCAGGCTGCCATAACAAAATATCATAGATTAAGTGGCTTAAACAGCAGACATATTTGTCACAGTTCTGGAGGCTGGAAACTCTAAGATGAATGTGCCAGCCAGTTCTGTTCCTTGTTGAGGGCTCACTTCCTGGTTCATAGAGGGTCATCTTTTCACTGTATCCTCATATGACATGGAGACAAAGAAAGAGAAAGCGCAAGCAAGAGACAGTGAGACAGAGAGAGATCTGTGTCTCTTCTTAGAAGACACAAATCTCATGAGGCTTCATCCTCATGACCTAATTACCTCCCAAAGGCCCTACTTCCAAATATCATCACATTAGGAGTTAGGGCTTCAACATATGAATTTTGAGGTGATGCAAACAGAATGCAAACATTCTGTCCAGGACAACGATGAGTAAAGAAAACTATTTAACAAGAGATGTGTGTCTTCTTCTACATCACAACTATCTTGTCCTATATATTCTTACATCTGGGTATATTTTTAAATACCTTAAATATTACAAAAGTGAATTTGTTCTACAGTGACTACAAGCCCTGGCTTCCCCAGTACAGTTTTGGTTTATGCCTGCTGTCCTGGTAGAATTATTAATAACACTCCTTCTCACTCTCAAAAGTGTCCTGGTTTGAATAATAAATTATATGGGCATCTTTTTTGTTACCAACATTTCACAATGTTTGTAGATTAGAAAGTTTTGATAATTTTTGAAGCTGGGTGATAGGTATATGGGGATTTATTTAATTTTCATGCTAAAAATCTTAAATACATATATTTATAGTTAAGTTTCTATAGTTATGATTTAAACAAATGAGGAGTATTAATTTGTTTTTAAGTTCAAGCAGTTGTAACTCTTTCAAATATAAAAATGAAGCAATAACTTATACTTCTTTTCTCATGTACAAAAATTGCATTCCTGAAGAGTTGTTGTAACTGAAAGGACACAGATTGAACTATTGTAATTGAAAGTTTTTTGAATGAATTAGGAGTATTTGTTACATTAAAAGACCAGAGGGAATACTGTCACTCAATAAAGAATCTCTTTGTAGAGGTGCCTGGCTGGCTCAGCTGGTAAAGCGTGTGACTCTTGATCTTGGGGTTGTGAGTTCAGGCCCCATGTTGGGTGTAGAGATTACTTAAAAATAAAATCTTAAAAAAAATCTCTTTGTAAAAGTATTATTATTTTTTTTTTTAAGAAGGCAGCGGGAGGATAAGACACAAAAATTTCCTGAAGGAGATGACACTAGAACCAAGGATTATAGGATGAATGAGAAACAGTGATGTGTAGGGAAATACCAGCAAACCAAGTGCATTAGAGACTTCTAGTAATTTAATAATTAAAAATGGGCCTTGAATGATTGGTCAGATTAGGAAGAGCTAATGAAGGTGAAACAGAAATAGGACTTTGAGAATTGAATTGGAAGCAAGTTAAATGGAAACAACTAGGGGAAATGATCTAAAAGCCAGATCTTTTAAATTTTATTTTATATTTTTATGTAGTTAACATACAATGTTATATTACTTTCAGGTGTACAATATAATGATTCAACAATTCTACCCATTACTCAGTGCTCATCACCACAAGTGTACTCATCCCCTTCACCTATTTCATCCATCCCCCCACTCACCTCCCCTCTGGTAACCACCAGTTTGTTCTCTACAGTTAAGAGTCTGTTAAAAAAGAAAAAGTCTGTTGAGGCACCTGTGCGGCTTAGTAGGTTAAGTGTCCCGCTCTCGGTTTTGGTTCAGGTCATGATCTTACAGCTTCATGGGTTCGAGCCCTGCATCAGGCTCCGTGCTGAGAGCTCAGAGCCTGCTTGGGATTCTTTCTCTCTCTCCCTCTCTCTCTGGCCCTCCCCTACTCATGCTGTCTCTGTCTCTCTCAAAATAGATAAATAAACTTTGAAAACAAGAGTCTGTTTTGGGTTTGTCTGTTTTGTTCCCTTGTTCATTTTTTTGTTTCTTGAATTCCACATCTGAGTGAAATCATATGGTATTTATCTTTCCCTGACTTATTTCACTTAGCATTATACCCTCTAGGTCCATCCATGTTGTTGCAAATGGCAAGATCTCATTCTTTTTTGTGATTAATATTCTAATATATATATGTGTAGAACCTTAAATTGCGAGTGACTTGTTCTGCAAGTGTTCTGCAAGATGAGCAAACATTTTCTAATAAATTTTAACTTGGTAAACGAGTGATGCCGTGCAATGCAAGTAGTACGTGATGTCAAATGTTACGTGATCACCACTGAGCCAATGGTTCTTGAAATTTGCTTTGATATACAAGTGCTTTGGATTACCAGCATGTTTCTGGAACAAATTGTGCTTGCGAACCAAGATTTTACTGTATATACACACACACCACATCTTCTTTATCCTTCATCTATCGATGGACACTTGGGCTGCTTCCATAATTTGGCTATTGCTAATAATGCTGCGATAAACATAGGGGTGTTTGTATCTTTTCAAATGAGTGTTTTTGTATTCTTTGGGTAAATAACCAGTGTAAAAGGATTGTTAATGTCCTCACTTATGTTTTGTGCAAGGATGTATGTTTTACACAACTCGAGAGGCAACCCAGTAGTTTAGTTTTCTCATCTGTAAAATAAGAAAGAGAATACTAGCTACTTAGAAAGCTGTTGTGAGGATGAATTTTTACATTTCATGTAAAGAATAAAGCTCATTGCCTGGCACACAGTAAGAACTCAATAAATGTTAAAATTTTTCTTTGTGGTAAGGTGACGATGTATTATTTCAAGTAAAGTGTTAAATAACAGCAGCAACAAACACTCTTGGAACGCATTACTTTGTACTTCCGTACTTCTGTTTTGTAATTGAAGACAGAGAATCAAAATATTCAACATGTCTAACTGGGCAGTATGAAAGTAAAACTTATATCAGGAAGATACATAAATTAGGTTTGCACTCTCTCGTTAATTCAGCCAGCCAGTCAGTCATGAACTATTTACCAAAAGCCCAGTATGTGCAAGCTGGGACCCGTGCAATTAGAGCAGGGCAAAGCGTGCAACCTGAATGCAGGATGCAATAGAAAACCGATGTGGTCATGATATTGCAGTTCAGGTTAACTTTGCTGGAATTAAGAAGTACTGTTTAGAGGCGCCTGGCTGGTTCAGCCTGTAAAACATGCAACTCTTGATCTCAGGGTTGTGAGTCTGAGCCCCATGCTGGGTATAGAGATTACGTAAAAATAAAATCTTTACAAAAAAAGAAAGAAAGAAAGAAAGAAATCCTGGTTAAATTATAAATCCTCTCATTAATCAGTAATATACCTTTCCACCCTGGCCATAGAGTTATTTTCCACATGTTTTAACAAAGAACAAAGATGTCTCTGATGTGCTTTTCACTTGTACATTTTCTATGCCTAGAGGCATAATGCAGTCTATGAAAAATCTTTCTTTTGTTCTTTTCATTGTCTCTCAAAACCTCAAGCCTTAGGGCCTTTGAAATAAATCAATACTGAATTCATTGACTTAGGCATTCCAACGGAACAAAGAGAACTTCAGAGACTAGACAAAGTATTAAAAACATTTGGAATATTTTCTTCCCAGAGTGCCCACGTTTTTCTTATTGGAAAGCAACAGTTAACAGCATTCTTGTAGCTGAATCGCCATTGTTTTGCTTGCATACAAACTAAAAATGTTGTCAATCATCTCCTTCCCAAATTAATTTTGTAAATAACAAAGTTAGCACCTTGTCATTTAAACAATAGCCACAAAAAAGATGATGATGATAAAATGCTTAATTTTGGACACTCTCCTATTACTCTACGTTTTGAATAGTTTTCAGACAACATACGTACTTGAGTATATCACAAGCTAAATACTATCTGGATAATTTAAAATATTTAACAAGTTTTCCTGAATATGCAAAGACTTTGACCTATTCCTGAGAAGCTTACAACATTTCAGAAAACAAAATCAGGAGAAAATAAGCTTACACCTGTGGTATGAGGCCGTTCAATAGCTTTAGGGTTGTTAAATATTCTCTTTTGGCTTCTCAATCAATAGAGAGCAGGAAGCACTGACTGGCTGGCTGTCTATTAGCATGTTTTCAGTTGTAAGACAGAAAGCCCAACTCATACTGGTTAACAATAACTAGAACTGGTTAACAATAACTTTAACAGTAACAACTTTAAACAATGGTTTAAAGGTGAGATAGCCTTTAAAATGATTCAGCAGCTCTGTGGTATCAGAAGAACCCCTTTAGGGAAACAACCCAAACGTCACACTTCTTCCTCTACATACTCTCTCCTTTCTTACAGTCTTACTGTCATAATATATACAATCCTGATACAGCCTGTCTAGAATCAAGCCTACCTATATATATGATTTCCAGTAAACCCTCAAATCCTGTTAGCCTCAAAAATCTCACTCCCTAACCTATCACCCTCTAAAATAACACTGCCGTTAGAATACCTTGTTTGAAGAAACTGCATGATAGCGGGAGCAAAGAATTTGGTATCAGAGGATTACTGCTACTACCCCACTGCATAATTATGGGATTTAGAGCAAGCTATTAACATCAATGATTTTCAGTTTCCTAATCTGTAAAATGGAGCTTACAAATAATGTACTCGTACACCTTATGAAGAATACCTGGCAAAATCCTATCGCAATCACACTACTGAATGATAATACGTTGGGAGCATTGTTTGAATGTCTCCAGAAAGCTCTTTGTTTGCCTGTTGTCTGTGGGGCGGCTTTTGTGATACTATGGCAGAGTAGAGTGACTGTAAAAGAGACTCAATGCTTAAAATACTATCTGGCCCTATGGGAAAAGTTTTCAACCCCCACCCCAGAGAAGGAAGGTTTTATTACCTGAGTTGCAGCTTTACAAAGAGCCTCGTTTTGGGAACCCTCTTGCACTGTTGGTGGGAATGCAAATTGGTGCAGCCACTCTGGAAAACAGTGTGGAGGTTCCTCAAAAAATTAAAAATAGACCTACCCTATGACCCAGCAATAGCACTGCTAGGAATTTGCCCAAGGGATACAGGAGTACTGAGGCATAGGGGCACTTGTACCCCAATGTTTATAGCAGGACTCTCAACAATAGCCAAATTATGGAAAGAGCCTAAATGTCCATCAACTGATGAATGGATAAAGAAATTGTGGTTTATATACACAATGGAGTACTACGTGGCAATGAGAAAGAACAAAATATGGCCCTTTGTAGCAACGTGGATGGAACTGGAGACTGTTATGCTAAGTGAAATAAGCCATACAGAGAAAGACAGACACCATATGTTTTCACTCATATGTGGATCCTGAGAAACTTAACAGAAACCCATGGGAGAAGGGAAGGAAAAAAAAAAAAAAGAGGTTAGAGTGGAAGAGAGCCAAAGCATAAGAGACTCTTAAAAACAGAGAACAAACTGAGGGTTGATGGGGGGGTGGGAGGGAGAGGAGGGTAGGTGATGGGTATTGAGGAGGGCACCTTTTGGGATGAGCACTGGGTGTTGTATGGAAACCAATTTGACAATAAACTTCATATATTGAAAAAAACAAAACAAAACAAAGAGCCTCGTTTTCCTGGATCAGTGGAAAAAAGGGAGAGCAATTTGGAACATCCATATTTTTAACCAAAAGATATGAGTCAGAGTCCCAACAATGAACAGATGGCTATTTGAACACAGGTAATTTGAGGAGGGTTTATTGATTTATTTAGTTTTTGTTTTTTCCTTTTTTTTTTTTTTTGAAGTTGACTTATTTATTTTGAGAGGAAGCACAAGTGGGGAAGGGGCAGAGAGACAGAGGAAGAGAAACCCAAGCAGGCTCTGCACCACCAGTGCAGAGACTGATGTGGGGCTTGAAACCATGAACCAGGAGATCATGACCTGCACGGAAGTTGGACGCTTAGCTTGATTAAGCCACCCGAGTGCCCTGAGGAGGGTCTATTTAAAAAGGAATGAGGGCACCTGGGTGGCTCAGTGGGTTGGGCGTCCGACTTTCGCTCAGGTCATGATCTCACGGTCCATGAGTTCGAGCCCCGCGTCGGGCTCTGTGTTGACAGCTCAGAGCCTGGAGCCTGTTTCAGATTCTGTGTCTCCCTCTCTCTCTGACCTTCCCCCAATCATGCTCTGTCTCTGTCTCAAAAATGAATACACGTTAAAAAAATTTTTTTAAAAGGAATGAATTTAGGAGCTGGGGTTCACCACCTGAAGGGGTGAGGGAACAGTTGCTAGGAACTGGGAAAAGACAGCAGTGTAGAGTTAGTGGCCCTGAGAAAAATGAGGACTTCTAGTCCAGGGACACAGCCAGCTCCAGGAGACTTTGCACAGAAGGAGACAAGGGAATAAATACTCTGACTTTGCTTTCCTCTTCTCTTTTCTTACTGGGACTTCTCCCTGGCTAAATGCAATCAGAGGTCCTCAGTGCCATTGGACCTGAGAACAGATCATCATAGTCCATACCATTCAACCTCCTGGGCAGAGAGCAGGGTGGAGAAGGCTGTAGACTGGTTAGAGCGAGACAAATAGAAAATATTTGGCACAGAGAGCTACCTTGAGGGTTTCTGTGAGCAGAATGAAGAAATGTAGCAGTAAAACAGATTGCGACTCAGGTTTTTCTCAGAGGGTGTCTAGATAGAATGACATCCTGGTGGCAACGAGAATACTTAGCATCCAGATCTTGGTTTCTTAATATCTTCCTCTGATAAAAAGGATTAGTGCTCCTTAGAGAAATGTCTTTCTGGGACATGTAGGTCCAACACAAGGTAAATACAAGATGAGCTTGGAGGACCTTGTTTTGCCAGAGTAAGGAAGAGCTGATACAGGAAACGGGAGTCAGCTGAAAGGGGCTCCCACTGGCAAACTCTGAACCAATCTGAATATCAAATACTAATAGTTAAGAATGAACTTCATGTTCCTAAACTAGGAGAACATGAACACATCACAATGTAAATAAATGGGGAGAAAAGAAAGTTCTACCTTACAGTAAACGTCTTAGAATATATCCCTATCAATTACTTATTAATCAGTGAACACAAAGTACTCATTAGTTAATTTTACAGTGGAGAAATATGGCAAACATCACATTAACCAAGTGACAAATGTTGTCATCATCAGTAATGAGACAAATCACGTGCCCCTCATATGATGTAATGAGGGAAACACAGCGTCACTTCTATGGTATTCTTACAAACGTGGGTAAGAAGAGATACCATGATAAAATATCAGACTAACCCAAACCAATGGATAATTAAATGATTAACTAGCCCGTGCATTTTAAAAAAATGATGGGTTTTAAATTTGTTTATTTATTTGTAAGTAATCTCTCCATCCAACGTGGGGCTGAAACTCATGACCCAGAGATCAAGAGTCACATGATCTACCAATAGAGCCAGCCCGGCACTCTAAAAAATGACAGGGTAATTAAAGACAAGGAAGATCTAAGAAAGTTACTTATTGAACAAAGCTAAAGAAGAATTATAACTAAACCCAACACCTGACATTAGGCTGGATCCTGGATGTATAAAGGAAATTATGGGGATAATACTCAGAATTTGAATGAGGGTCTGTGGATTAGGAGGCACTATTGAATCATTATTAATTTTCTGGTTGATGATGACACTATGGCTACAGTCTTTGCTTTCTTAGGAAATACACACTAAAGTATTAAGGGATAATGAGAATCATGCCTAAAACTTAAATACAGAGGGAAAAGGAATATGTGTATGTGTGTCTGCATGTGTGTGGGGGGGGGGGGTGTAGAGAAAAAGAAATGATAAGGCACATGTGGTAAAATGTTAACAATGGGCAAATCTGGGAGAAGGGTATATAGGGCTTTTCATACAATTTTTCTAACTTCTCTGTACACTTGAAATTATGTCAAAATAAAGAGTTAAAACATGCCTGAAAATGCTGATACCTAGGGGCTCCTGGATGGCTCAGTGGTTGTACTTGGGCTCGGGTGGTGACCTCATCGTTCGTGAGTTCCAGCCCCACATCAGAGTCTGCTGTCAGCGCAGAGCCGGCTTCAGATCTTCTGTTTCCCTCTCTCTGCCCCTCCTCTGCCCCTCTCTCTTTCTCAGAAATAAACATTAAAAATTTTTAAAAAGAAAAGAAAAGCAAATGCTGATGCCTAGACACCATCCAAGATCAGTTTAGTCAGAATTTCTGCGGGTAGGGCTTCCAAGGCTCCCCAGGTGAGTTGCACAGGCTGCAGAGGCTGAGCTCTCATGGTTGGTGTAGCCCCTTCTCTCTCAGCCACTATCCAGGCTCCACAGCTTACAAAAGAAGCAGCAAGCACTTCCCATTGGTTCATAATGTGCCAGGCCCTGGATTAAGGACTTTGGACACAGAAAGGAATGAGACTCACATGGTCCTTGGCCTATGGCAGGGGCAAAAGTGTACTGGAAACAGGCTGCTGTCGGGCCCTCTGCCTATCCAAATGTGCATGAAATTGGAATTGTGGAACTATGAGCCAGGAGCCTTTTTCTCACCCTCAAAGTCGAGAGGGGCCCGTACCTTCTGATGTGGGTTATGTTAGAGAGGCACAGCGCTCTGGGCCTTGCCCCTTCTGCAAAAGGCTTGAGCAAGCCTGGGTTTTTCAGAGGCTCCCCCTCTGCCCTCAGAAGAGCTGTTACCTGGCATAGTCCTCCTCTTCTTTGTTCTTACTGTCTCCACCTGTGAGTTTAACATTTTACCCACACATTTTAATTTCATCATAATTTTATATCTCTTAATGTCTGTTTTAATCTTTTACCTAACTGACTTTCAGCATCTTTACCACTCTAAATATCCCTAGTTTATTTGATTTTATTTTTAATATATATATTTTTGAGATTCAAGTTCATGGTTAGTGTAAAAAGTTAAAACTGTGCTGAAATAGATAATGTAGAAAGCAAACTTCCCCAAATCCCATCAGCAGGGATAATCATTGTTAATAATTGATGTATATTTCTCTAGATCTGGTTATATGTATATGTATATACGTAAAGATACTTTATTGATGTTAATAGTAAGAGAAATGGTACTTGACTTTATACACCATTTAAAGTGTTTCTCTTTTTTCAGTTAAGATATCATGGGAAATGAAAACAGGATATTGAAAAGATGACTGAACTTCTGTGTTTATTGTAGCAGTATTCACAATAGCCAAGATACTAAAAAAAGCTAACAACCTAAATGTCCATCAATGGATGAATGAATGGGTAAAGAATGCATATATATGTGTTTATATATATGTTTATATATATATAATGTTTATACATATATATAATGCTTATACATATATATAATGATGTATAATGTTTATACATATATATAATGCTTATACATATATATAATAATATATATAATGTTTATACATATATACACATATACATAACATTGTATTACATATATGTATCATATACCACTATATATATGTGTGTGTATACATATATATATATATATACATATGTATACACACACACACACATGCATCATGTTATTCAGCCATGAGAAATAAGGAAATCCTGCTATTTGGGACAACATGACCTTGAGGGCATTATGTTAGGTGAGATAAGTCAACCAGAGAAAGGCAAATATTCTGATATTACTTATATGTGGAATCTAAAAAAAAAGGTGAACTTGTAGAAACAGAGAGCAGAGTGGTGGTTACCAGGGCTTGTGGGGTAGGTAGAGGAATGGGGAGATGTTGGCCAAAGGGTACAGACTTGCAATTAGAAGATGAGTAAGTTCTGGAGATCTCATGCACAGCATAGTGATGATAATCAATACACTGTGTTATATACTTCAAAGTTGCTAAGAGACTAGACCTTAAGTGTTCTCATCACAAAAAAAGAACTGATATTTATGCAATGTGATAGAGGTGTCAGCTAACACTACAGTGGTGGTGATCATATTGCAATACATAAATGTATCAAATCAACAAATTATATACCTTAAACTTACACAATGTTATATGTCAATTATATCTCAATAAAAATTCACATTTTTTTAAAGATTTTATTTTTTAGGTAATCTCTACACCCAACGTGGGGCTCGAATTTACAATCCCAAGATCAAGAATCACATGCTTTAACAACTGAGCCAGCCAGGTGCCCCAATAAAAGTATACATCTTGAAATTTTTCTCATGGATTCATTCAAATTTTATATATCATACAAATATAAACATATACTAAGATATTTATTAGTATTAATATTACTAGGACTTGACTGTACATATCAATTTGAAGCTTGCTTTTTCTTTCAGTTCAATATAAAATGTGGAAAATTTTCCAGCATTCATTCATTCATTCAAAAAAATATGAACACCAGGGCACCTGGGTGATTCTGTTGGTTGAGCATCCAACTTTCAGTTTCAGCTCAGGTCATGATCTTGAAGTTCATGAGTTCAAGCCCTACACTGGCTTCTGAGCTGTCAGTGCAGAGCCTATTTGGTTTTGTCTGTCTCCCTCTTTCTCTTTGCTGCACTAAATAAACAAACAAACAAACAAACAAAAAAATAAATAAAACTTAAAAAAAAATACTAACACCAGGATGCCTGGGTGGCTCAGTCAGTTAAACAACCAACTCTTGATTTCGTTTCAGGTCACGATCTCACAGTTCGCACTGACAGTGCAGAGGCTGCTTGGGATTCTCTCTCTCTGCCCCTCTCCCACTCAGCTCACTCTGTCTCTCTGAAAATACGTAAATAAACTTAAAACAAACAAACAAACTAACACCTATTATGTAGCAGCCTTTGTTCTAGGTGCTAGAGAGACCGCAATGAAAAAGATGATGTCTCTGGGGGAATGCAAGCTGGTGCAGCCACTCTGGAAAAAAGTATGGAGGTTCCTCAAAAAACTAAAAATAGAACTACCCTACGACCCAGCAATTGCACTACTAGGTATTTATCCAAGGGATACAGGTGTGCTGTTTCGAAGGGACACATGCACCCCCGTGTTTATAGCAGCACTATCGACAATAGCCAAAGTATGGAAAGAGCCCAAATGTCCATCGATGGATGAATGGATAAAGAAGATGTGGTGTATACACACACACACACACACACACACACACACACACACACACACACAATGGAGTATTACTCGGCAATCAAAAAGAATGAAATCTTGCCATTTGCAACTACGTGGATGGAACTGGAGGGTATTATGCTAATGAAATTAGCCAGTCAGAGAAAGACAAAAATCATATGACTTCACTCATATGAGGACTTTAAGAGACAAAACAGATGAACATAAGGGAAGGGAAACAAAAATAATATAAAAACAGGGAGGGGGACAAAGCATAAGAGACTCATAAATATGGAGAACAGAGGGTTACTGGAGGGGGTGTGGGAGGGGGGATGGGCTAAATGGGTAAGGGGCATTAAGAAATCTACTCCTGAAATCATTGTTTCACTATATGCTAACTAATTTGGATGCAAAATAAAAAAAAAATAAAATTAAGTATTGTGTTGAAAAAAAATAAAAAATATAAAAAAATTAAAAAAATAAAAATGCTATGGTAAAATAAAAAAAAGATGATGTCTCAACCTCAATATACATTAGTAGAAGGGGAATAAAGAAAGCAAACAAATAAATAAATAAATAAATGGTAAGTTCTACAAGGTAAATAAAACCTAGTGAGAGTGCAGAGATAATGGGAGAAGTTTTATTCTTCTTTGGTCACAAGAGAATCTCAAGAATTTGAACTGGAGCAGATAACCAAGTAATAAGAAGATCAGATCGTATGATGATCTGGGGAAGAACATTCCAGGTAGAAGCCAGAGCTGGTGCTAAGTGCCAGGGATGGGAGCAAACTTCGCTTGTTTGAGGAACCCAGACAACACGTGGGGTTGGAATGGAGCTAGGAGGGGGAATGGTGGCTGGTATGAGAGGTCACTAGGCACCATGGTAAGAGGTTTACAATTTATTCTAGGTGCAACAGAAAGTCCTAAAAGGTTTTAAGTAGGGATGTAATATGAACTTATCTAGGATGTTACAAGATCACTCTGACTGCTGAGTAGCTAGTGGACTGGACTATAGGGAAGCAAGAACAAAAGCAGGGTGACCAGATGGGAATCTATTCCTGAGAAAAGCTCTAACTCACTGAGGTTCCAAGAATATAATGAGGAGTGGTCAGATTCAGGCTTAATAGTAAGTGTTGAACTCATGGGTTCTTCTGATGGATTAAATGACCAGATGGGAATCTATTCCTGAGAAAAGCTCTAACTCACTGAGGTTCCAGGAATATAATGAGGAGTGGTCAGATTCAGGCTTAATAGTAAGTGTTGAACTCATGGGTTCTTCTGATGGATTGAATGGAGGAAGGGTGACAGACAGTAAGGGAGAAAGAAATCAATAATGAATCTAGGCTTTTGGCAGGTGTCATCTTTAACATTTGGATGACTGGGGATGACATTGGCTGAAGTGAGAGAGCCTAGGGGAGCTCAGGTTTTGAGAGAGAAAAGGGGAGAAAATGAAGAACTCTGATTTGGATATGTTGAGATTGAATGACCTATCAGACATCCAACTACAAATTTTAAGTAGGTGGTTGAGTTTTCCCAGGGGAGATAAGAGGATTATTGGGTTTGGAGATACATATTTAGAAGTCATCAACATATGGATGTTATTTAAAGCCATGGGACAGGGTGAGTTTATTTTGGAAGAGAATACAAGTACAGAAGAGGAGAGAGCTTAGATAAGAGCCCTAACATAAGGGCTTCCAACATTGAGAAGAGAAAAAGAACAGAAAAGTGGTGAAGAAGGAGGGGTTGTTAGAAATCACAGGAATGTGTCTCATAAAGGTCTGCCAGTCAAACTCCTTTGATAAGTTAAGATGAGGACTAAGAATTGTTATAAGATTTGGAAAGATGGGAGGTCAGTGGAGAACTTGACCTTCAGAGAGTGATGGGGATAGAAACTTGAGTTGGATGTTACACAGGAAAGGAAAGGTGGGCAAATAGAAACATGTGGGAGAGAAAACACTTTCAGGTTTAAGGAGAAAGATGGAGCAAATGGAAAAGGACTAAGGTGAGGAAGAGTTCTGGTTTTTTGTTTGTTGTTTATTTACTTTTTTTTAATGTTTATTTTTGAGAGAGAGATAGAGACAGAGATAGATTGTGAGTGGAGGAGGGGCAGAGAGAGAGGAAGGCAGAATCTGAAGCAGGCTCCAGGGCTCTGAGCTGTCAGCAGAGAGCCCAACATGGGGCCCGGGCCCAGGAACCATGAGATCATGACCTGAGCCAAAATCAGACATTTAATTGACTGAGCCACCCAGGTGCCCCTTGTTTGTTGTTTAAATGACAATGACATCGTGTTTTACAATAATGGGAATGGTCCAACTGAGAAGAAAATATGAATGATGTATGAGAAGACAATAGCAGGAGCAAAGTGCTTAAAAATGTGAGAAGGGGGGGGGGATCTCAGGCATAGATGAAGATGTTATAAGGGGACTTCATTGGTGCCCAATAAATCTTATAGGAATTTAGGTTGTGTCTAATTTTTAATTTTTAAATGTAATACTTTGAGGGTGTCTGGCTGGCTCAGTTGGTAGAGCATGAGACTTGATCTTAGGGTTGTAAGCTTGAGCCCATGTTGGTGTAGAGATTACTTAGAAATAAAGTCTTTAAAAAAAAAAGTAATACTTTGGATATCCTTGTATATTTATCTCTACATACTTATGTGAATTACTGAAGGATAAGTATATTTCTTGGTCAAAAGATATGACTAGCTTAAACTTTATTAGATATTAGAATATTCCCTTCCAAAATATTTCCTTTTTTAATTCTTAAATCTGAATTTGGAAATGTTAAGTCTAACCATCTAATCTATTGTCTTTTTCGTCTCTTTTAGGTCCCACTTTAGATATTATTGGTTTTAGGTATTTAATTTCTTTCCCCTCCCTATCATTTCTTCTTTATTTTTCCTATATTCCTTTTGATGATTCATCTTTATACCATTCGGCCAGAACCCAGGCCTGGAGGAGTATGAACCATGGAGGGTTCACACTGTGAACAAGAAACCTCCTTCCCCCAGCTGCTCAGACACCTGCTCCCTTGGCCTCCTATGAAAACAAGTCCCCTGGTACAGTTAATAAGACTCTCTCCAAAGAATTTCCTCTGATGAGACTAAGCTGAAGGGTTAAGTCTCTCCAGAACCATAAATTCCACAGTGAAGATGACATATTTGATTTGCTTAAAAAGTATTTTTGACATGTTACACTATCTGATATTTATATTTAAAAATTGCTTGCCTTAAAACCCATAGACTCCAGTTGGATTTTAGGCAAATTGTCAGTGTTAAGCCATAAGACAGAAGGCGGTGGTAGCGTGGGGGAGGGAATGCTCAGCTAATGGCCTGGATTTTGACCCTGCTCAGGAAGCACTTGCTCAGGAAGCAAATGGTGGTGAACCTTTTCGGAGACTCTGAAAGGAGGCGGCACAGGGGAAGGAAGTAGAAAAGTATGCAGCTGAATTATTGGCACCACTTCTAAACCAACTGCTTTTACCCTTTTATTACCACAATGACTCCCCTCCTAATTTAGCTGCAAAATCACAGGAGGATTCTCTTAAAGGATAGGTGTTTGAAACCCTCTTTTCTTATCTTGGGGACCGAAGAAAAGCTGGTTAAAGTGAAGGCTATCACTCAGATACTTAATGGGCTCATTGTTCTTCTGGTGGGTGTTTCTTTTCATCTGTTAGGTTCTGTGTCTAACTATTTAGAATGGTCTTAAGGACAGGCACCTGGGTGGCTCAGTGGGCTGAACAGTCGACTTCAGCTCAGGTTATGATCCCACAGCTCAAGGCTGGTGAATTTGAGCCCCGCATTGGACCCTCTGCTGTCACTGCAGAGTCTGTTTCAGATTTTCTGCCCCCCTCTCTCTCTGTCCCTCCACCACTTGTGCTCACTCTCTCTCAAAAACAAATAAAAATATTTAGAATGGCCTAAAGGACAAGTTTTAAGGAGGAGGGACCCTCTCACATTCTAATCATTAGCCATGGTTCCACTTTAGAAAGCTCTTGAGATATGGAGACATGGCTGATGCTGCACTGTTAAAATTTTTTGCCCATTGGGGGCCTGGGAGGCTCAGTCGGTTGAGCGTCTGACTTTGGCTCAGGTCATGATCTTGCAGTCTGTGAGTTAGAGCTTCACGTCAGGCTCTCTGCTGACAGCTCAGAGCCTGAAGCCTGCTTCAGATTCTGTGTCTCCCTCTCTCTCTGCCCCTCCCCTGCTCACAGTCTCTCTCTCTCGAAAAATCAATAAATATTTAAACATTTTTTGAATAAAAAATGTTTTGCCCATTATTTAAGAAAACATGATAATCTCCAGGGTAAGTAGAGTATCTGAAGACAGGTTTTTGTGTGTGTGTTTTTGTTTTTTGAGAGAAAGAGAGTGAGAATATGTGTGTCAGTGAGGGGGAGGGTCAGAGGGGCAGAGAGAGAATCTTAAGCAAGCTCCACACTTAGCACACAGACTGATGTGGGGCTCAATCCCATGACCGTAGGATCATGATCTGAGCCAAACTCAAGAGTCAAATGCTCAACCGACTGAGCCACCCAAGAGTCCCTGAAGACAGGTTTAAACAAGTTTTAGGATCTAGGCCTCACTGAATGTCCCTGATGTTTTATAGTTGTCACCCCACAGATAATTTACTGGGTGCATTAAGCAAGAATTTTCTAAGTAGTGTGACTCAAATGGTTACCTCAATATTGAATTCCTCTGCCCTCAGGGAAATCAAGCAGAATCTAAATCAGCCTGAGCTCCCAAGATGGTCATCTCTGGCAGTAAGTAGCATCTTCAGTTTATCTAAATGTGTTATTTAATGTGTGCCAAGATGTGAAAACTTTTACCAGTTTATCTCTTCATGGTACATATAGAAATACCCAGCTAATTCACTCTAACTTGTTCCACAAGCATCCCAGAAGCTGTTTGCCTACTTGTGGAGTTGGAACTCAGACAAGTACTCTTGAATGGGGCCACATCACAATGCCTGCCCCCAAAGCTCATTGCCCTTGAATCATTGTGCCTTTGTAGCTACTTTTTAAGCCTGAGTTGAAGTAGCTGCCCACTAAAACCCGGCCAGCCTCAGGGATGTAACTCAGACTCTTGTGGCTCAGACTCCTGTCCAGCTCAGGTCACTGCTGATGCTATTTCTGCTAATTGTTTTGCACATTACAGTCCCTCCCTTCCATCACAACCTTTGTTAAAGATTCTCTACACTGAAATCAGTCTTCAGATGCACTTAAATAATTTTGTTCCTGAGGGCTCAAGTTTGTCACCAGTTTGTTCCAAATCCAGACCAATAATAGTTCCTTTCCCCTATAGACCATAGTACAGAAACCAGCCCACTAGTCCTTTCTCTTCCTACCCTAATGGTGAGTTATTCTTCTAGGATCTATTCGTCCTTTCTAGGCCTCTGCCTAGTCCAGTCCAGATTTTTGACCCTCAAAGAGAGAGAGAGAGAGAGTGTGTGTGTGTGTGTGTGTGTGTGTGTGTGTGAGTGTGTGTGTGTGTGTGTGTGTGTGTGTGTGTGTGTATAACCACAAGGGAGCAGTGAGATCTTTTAAATATGGATGTTCTATCATGAATATTTCTATACCATTTACCATCACCTGGGAAACAGATATTATTGGATTATTTGAGGTTTGAATTGTTTTTGCCTCACCTTTTGACTTTAGGTTTGGGAATCTGGCTTAGGCTAAACAGCATGTGCTCCGGTTAGAGCACCATTAGTTGGTGATTATACAGAACTGGAACTGCACCAGTACCACGATTTTGGGGATCAAAGGGGAGAGCTTCTTGAGGAGGTCCTATGACTTTCCAGTGAGTTATGGAAGAGATGTGTTTTCTCCCTCCTTCCTTTTCTCCTACTTCCTTTTTTTTTAAATTTCATTTTAAAGTTTATTTATTTGAGAGTGAGAGAGACATGGGGTGGGGGAGGGGGAAAGAAAGGGAGAGAGAGAGAGAGAGAGAGAGAGAGAGAGAGAGAGAGAATCCCAAGCAGGCTTGTGCACTGTCAGCACAGAGCCCAATATGGGGCTCGAACTCACGAACCATGAGATCATGACCTGAGCCAAAACCAAGAGTCAGACACTCAACCAACTGAGCCACCAAAGCACCCCAAAATTTTATGTAAAGAGAAAGTGTGAGTGGGGGAAAGGGACGGGGGGGGGGGGGAGAGAGAGAGAGAGAGAGAGAGAGAGTGAGCAAGAGAGACAGAATCCCAAGCAGGCTCCATACCCAACATGGAGCCTGACACAGGGCTAGACCCCACAACCCTGGGATCAAGACCTGAGCTGAAATTAAGAGTCAGAGGCTCAACTGACTGAGCCACTTAGGTGCCCCATTCTACTTCCTTATTTTTTAAGCCAGTTGTGTATTGACTGATGACAAGTTTTGGAGAAACTGGATGCATGCTTGTCTTCTAAAAAGAAGAGAAAGACAGGTGTTCTTCCGTTACAAAAACTATCTTGAAGTACGAATAACCCAAGTAGATAACTGACCTGCTGGGTAATTATTACCAGAAAGGAACATTAGAGCTCAGTTTGCTTTCAGCTTTCTCAATTTTTATTGCTTGCCATAAATAGTTGCTTCACTTTTAACTGGTTTATAAGTAACAACTTCATGTAATAGCTTTCCTTGTTTTATCTACCTTGGAGTCCATTTTCCAGGGAGTCTATGGGAAGAAAAATGCCAGGAAGTAGCACTACTCAGTGCAGGGTATTGTATGAATGGTTTACTAAAAACATTTTCTTGTTGTTGACAATAAGGTTTGGATACAACTGCATTAAAAATTGCCCAGGCTATAAATATGAAGTAGAGCTCTGAGGATTGACTGTTCTTTTGTCCAGTGGAAATGAGTGAGCCTTCTGGTGAGACCTGCTCATGTCCTCAACCTTCACAAAACCCTATATTCAGGCTCATCATCTCTTGGCAAAATCAAGTCACTGTAGAGCAGATACTTACCAGTAGCTAGCTATGCAGCAGGTGCCAGCTCATTCTCACTCACTGGTTGAGAAAACCTATATTCTTGTAGAGCTACTTGAAGGGAACACAGTCCATTCACTCTTTAGGAAAGTCTACCATCTATTCCTGGACCAAGCCAGACCAAAAGAGAGCTGGGTCCTATCAAGTGGATTAACATGAGGCATAGAAGTCCTCAGCACAAAAGAAGATCCCTAACCCTGATCTGAAATGGGAGTGGAGGGAGGTTTTCCAGAGAAAGCGATGCTTAAGGCAAAACCTGAAAGATAAGTAGGCATAGTAACAGGCAAAGAAAGACGATGTAAAAGAGAGCTGAGAGGTGAGATAGAGAGCACAGAATGTTGAAGGAACTGAGGACAATCCAGCGTGGCTACAACATAGAGCGTAAGGGAGGAAGTGGCAAGAGCGCAAATAGGCAGATGGGAGCCAGATTGTGCAGAAATATAAAAATTATGTCAAAGGTCTGAACTTTGTCCTAACAGCAATGGAAAGTCACTGAAAAGGACTTTATGCAAAGGAAGCGACAAGCTGAGATGTACCTGTTTGGAAAATCATTCTGGTTGCACTGCAATGATAGAGGGGATCATTGGGAAAGACAAGGCTGGAGCTAGAAGACCCCTTGGAGGGCTGTCCTGGTAATCCAGGGAGGAGGTGAGAGTAGTTGTAGAGAAGTTGTTCCGTCCATTGTGGGGCACACCATCTGGGGGCCCCAGAGCTCCTGCAGTCACAACCTCCCACTTGGTTGCACCTGCTTTTTTTGAAAATAAGGATCGCTCACAGTAGTCGTAAAAAACGCAAAACCCCAATACTTGGAGACCACACAAATTACAGGCAACTTAACTTTGTTTGTTGGGGATTTTTGAGGAAAGGAAACATTTCACTTTCCCATTTTATTTTTTTAATTGGGGTTCACCTTTATTCAATATCTATACCATACTCAAGGTATGCACAAACTCGATAATTTGACAAATTAGGAACCACTTTTGATTCCCGTCTCTCCTTTATCCTTCACATCTGAGGAACCACAGAGTCCTGTAGACTCTGCAACACCCTTCTACTTTCTTTTCCACTCCTCAAGCTCCTACCTCCACCGCCACCCCCACAGCCTGTGTCACATCATCTTTCACTTCAAAAGCACCCTAACAGGCTTTCCTTTCTTTGTGTTGCTCTCTTCTATCCATTTTCCTCCATACAGACAGTGGTCCTTTCACATGTAAACCGATCATGTCCACAAGGCTCCCATCATTCTTTCAATGCTCACAATGGCTCATTGACCTTGAGATAAAAGAAGGCCCCATCTTGCCTCCTTCTCTAGACTCAACTTTTACCACTCAACTCTTGCATTCTCTACTAAAGGTTTTCTGAACTTTGTTCTCTTCCTACCTTTGTACCTCAGTCCCAGGATTCACAAAAGCTATTCCTTGAAATGGCTTGGCATGTAGCATATTATCTCCTTTTTTGGTTATCTCCTCTTCCTGACCAGTTCTCATCTGAATTTGTCTCTTCAGTCCATCTTTCATAATTCCCAGATTTGGTTAAGTCTCCCTATTATGTTTTTATAAGTATCTTTAACTGTCCTATCACCACCTCCATCGTACAATGTTAATTCTCCTCTAAATGTATCTTTCTCCAGGCTGACCAATCCTGTCTTGCCCCCCTCATATATTTCCTGGTATAAAGAAAAGAGTGTTTCAAAAAAAATGAATTATAAAACAATCCTGAAAAAGAAGAACAAAGTCGGAGGACCCGCACTTTCTAACTGCAAAACTTAATAAAGTAGTAGTAATCAAGACTGTGTGATACTGACATAGGAATAGACATATAATTCAAAGGAATACAATTGAGAGTCCAGAACTAAGCCCATGAATCTATGGTTAGTTGATTTTTTGACAAGTGTGCTAAGACTATTAAATGGGCAAAGGATAGTCTTTTCAACAAGTGGGGTTCAGACAAGAAGATATCCAAATGTGAAAGAATGAAGCTAAATATCTACCTCATACCATATATAAATTTAACTTAAAAGGGATCAAAGAGCTCAATATAAGAGCTGAAACTATAACCTTTCTTTTCTTAATTTTTTTTAATGTTTATATATTTTTGAGAGAGAGACAGAATGCGAGTGGGTTGGGGCAGAGAGAGAGGGAGGCACAGAATCCAAAGCAGGCTCCAGGCTCCAAGCTGTCAGCACAGAGCCTGACACAGGGCTGTAACTCATGAATCGTGAGATCATGACCTGAGCCAAAGCCAGATGCTCAACTGACCGAGCCACCCAGGTCCCCCCAAACTATAACCTTCTTAGAAGAAAACATAAGAATAAATCTTCATGACCTTGAATTTGGCAATGGGTTATTAGGTACGACACCAAAAGTATAAGCGACAAAAGAAAAAATAAACAGGGCTTCTTCAAAATTAAAAACTTTTGTGCTTCAAAGGACACTAATGAAGAAAGTGAAACGACAATGCACAAAATGGGAGGTTTTTGCAAATTATATATCTGAAAAGGAACTTGTATCTAGAATATATATACTTTTAAAACTTTTTATAATCTGATAACAAAAAAACACCCCAATTTTAAAAATGGGCAAAATATCTGAATTTTTCTCCAAAGAAGATATAAAAAATGGCAGATAAGGACATGAAAATGTGCTTGATGTCGTTAGACATCAGGAAAATACATATCAAAACCACAACAAATTACCATTTAATACCCACTGGGATGTCCATGATCAAAAAGACAGATAATAACAATCCTCAGTGAGGATATGGAGAAATCACAATCTTTATACACTGCTGGTGGGAATGTAAAGTGGTAAAGGCACTTGAAAAACAGTTTGGCAATTCCTATCTTATCCTATCTGACCCTAAACTTAAAAGAAGTTTAACATAGAGTTATCATATCAGCCAGTAATTCCATTCCTAGAGAAATGAAAATATGTGTCCACACAAAAGCTTGTATGTGAATATTCATAGCAGCATTATTTGTAATAGCAAGACAGGAAACAATTCAAATATCCATTAACTGATAAATGGATACACAAAATGTGGTATATCCAAATAATAGAGTATTATTTGGCCAGAAAAAGAAATGAAGATCTGATACATACTACTATTTGCATGAACCTTGAGAACATTATGCTAATTGCTAAGTAAAAGAAGCCAGTCACAAAAGACCACATATTATATGATTCCCTTTATATGAAATGCCTGCTATAAGCAAATCTGTAGAAACAATTAGTGGATTAGGATTTGCATAGGGCTGGGAGAAATGGGAGGTCTGGCAAACGATATAGCTAAAGGGTTAAGGATTTCTTTTGGGGATGATGGAAATATTCTAAAATTGACTGAAGTTGTCCAATTTCATGAATATAGTAAAAACCATTGAATTGTTCATGCTAAATGGGTGAAATGTATGGTGTGTGAATTATATCTCAATAAAACTGGTACAAAAAATTAATTGTAAGTGGAGAAATGAAAATAATATACAGAAAGTATGTGGAAAGGGACCAGAGGTGAAAGGGAAAAGAGAAAAAAAAAACACACAGGAAATGAAAAGTCAGAGTGGAAGAGAAAAAAACACCAAGAGGCATAGCTGGAAAAAAAAGAGCAGGAAAGTAGTTGAAAGAAAATATTGAATGAGAGGGAGAGAAATTAGTTTATCAACAGACATATTTGTGACCCAGTAGGTGATCTATTCTGGAAAACATTCCATATTCACTCAAAAAGAATGTGTGTTTTGCCGCTTTAGGATGAAATATTATCAATATATATGTTAAGTACATCTGGTGCAGTATGTCATTCAAAGCCATTGTTTCCTTGTCGATTTTTTGCTTAGATGATCTGTTCATTGCTGTAAATGGGATGTAAGTGCTATAAGTCACCTACTTTTATTATATTATTATCAGTGAATTTCTATGTTTGTGATTAGTTGATTTATATGTTTGGGTGCTTTCAAGTTGGTGTCATAAATATTGATGACTGTTAGATCTTGTTGGATAGACCCCTTAATTATGATGTAATGCCCTTCTTCATCTCTTGTTACAGTCTTTGGTTTCAAATCTAGTTTGTCTGATATAAGTGTGGCTACTCTGGCTTTCTTTTGACATCTATTAGCATGAGAGATGGTTCTCCATCCCCTCACTTTCAATCTGCAGGTGTCTTTAGGTCTAAAATGAGTCTCTTGTATGCAGTATATAGATGAGTCTCGTTGTTGTTGTTGTTGTTGTTTTTAATCTGTTTTGATACCCTGTGTCTTGATTGGAGCATTCAGTCCATTTACATTCAGAGTGATTACTGAAAGATATAAATTTAGTGCCCTTGTGTTACCTGTGAAGTTGGTGTTTCCAGTGATGTTCTCTGTTCCTTTCTAGTCTTTGCTGCTTTTGGTCTCCCCCCACCCTCACCCATACACACACTCAAAGAGTCCCTTTAATATCTCTTGCAGGGCTGGTTTAGTAGTCACAAACTCCTTTAGTTTTTACTTGCCTGGGAAACTCTTTATCTCTCCTTCTATTCTGAATGACAGCCTTTCTGGGTAAAGTATTCTTAGTTGCATATTTTTCCCATTCAGCACATTGAATATATCATGCCACTCCCTTCTGGCCTGCCAAGTTTCTGTAGACAGATCTGCTGCAAACCTGCTCTGTCTTCCCTTGGAGGTTAAGGACTTTTTTCCCTTGCTGCTTTCAGGATTTCTTCTTTGTGTATTTTGTGAATTTGATTATGATTTGTCTTGGTAATGGTCAGTTTTTGTTGAATTTAATGGGAGTTCTCTGTGCTTCCTAGATTTTGATGTCTGTGTCCTTCCCCAGATTAGGAAAATTTTCAGCTATAATTTGCTCAAATAAATCTTCTGCCCCTTTTTCTCTCTTTTCATCTTCTGAGACTTCTATGATATGAATGTTATTACACTTTAAGGAGTGGCTAAATTCCCTAAGTCTACATTCGTGACCCAATACCTTTCTTTCCCTCTTCTTTTCAGCTTCATTATTTTCCATAATTTTATCTTCTATACCACTGATTTGTTCCTCTGTTTTGGCCACCCTTGCTGTCATGGCATCCATTCAGGTTTGCATTTCAGTGATAGCATTTTTAATTTGGGGCTATTTTTAGTTCTTTTATCTCTGCAGTAAGGGATTTTATAGTGTTTTCTATGCTTTTTTCAAGTCCAGCTAGTATCCTTGGAATTTTTTATTTAAATTCTAATTCAGACATCTTACTTATATCTGTATTGATTAAATTCCTGGCCATCACTTCTTCCTGTTCTTTCTTTTGGGGTAAATTCCTCCGTCTTGTCACTTTGGAAGTAAAAAAAAAAAAAAGGAAGCTAGATCCTAAGTGTGTTTGGTCTGCTTTTTAAAAGGAGCTTGAAAAAAACGGAGGAGCTTGATCCGGAAACAATAAACAAAATAATAATATTTTTAAAAATTGCTTTTTCTGTAGTCTGTATCTATATCAAAAACAAACAAACAAACCCAAAGGAAGCTAGATAGTGTTTCCCCTGGAGCTGAAGCTTTGCAGCACTATGTGATCAATAGACTTGGTACACACCAGGAGTTTGTGCTGGTCTTCTGGGGGAGGAGCCTGTTGCTCTGGTTCTCAGACCTACTTGCCCCAATGGAGATGCACCTGTAGGGTGCAGGAGGCCAGAGTTCCACTTGTTGGCACTGTTTTGCTCACTGAACTCAGAGGTGATGGGCAGGGGGAGAATGGCTTCCTCCCGCTCTCTCGTTTCTGCAGCAGGGAGCTCGCACCCGCCACTCCTTAGGAAGCCCTCACAGACAAGCAAACCATCACCCCTCCTGTGTCCCTGGCTTCTGTCAGATCCTTGCCTTCACCCTATCTGTGTCCAAGCTGTCCACCTGGCAGGCGGCACAGCACTCCTGTGTTTTCTCTCAGGGGTGGCTGAGTTTTAAAACTCCAAGCCTCAGAGGTCCTTCAGGGCTCAGACCCATGCTGGTCCTCTTGGGGAGGGTCTGGCTGTGCTGTGGCTGATGCCAGTTTGTCCCAGAAAGCAGTCGCCCAACTGCGTGGCAGTTGGGCATTTATAGGACATTGCAGCACAAAGCTGGTGCCAGGGTTTGCTGCCCTCAGCCGGCATCTTTGTTCCTGCGCTGGTGAATACAGCAGCGTAACATTGCCCACCGGTTCTTTTGCCCCCAAAGAGGTATCACCCCTACCAAATGCACTCCAAGCCGGGGAACTGCTTCTTCCCCTGTGACCTTGGGGATCCTCGGACCACACTGCCTACTCCCAGGTCTCTGCCCTCCTTCCCCACTGGAGTACTGCTAATGATGCCAGGCACCACCCTGGCTATGGTGCTGACCTCTGAAACTTCAAACTCTGTTCTGCTGTTTATACAAAAAACTTGCAGTATTTAAACCTCTCCTTTTCCCACTCAATAGTTTGGGGGAAGAGTTTTCTTGTGCAATCCTCTACACGTGTTTTCACTCTTTTTTTTTAAACTCTCTCTCTCTCTCATTCCTCTCTCTGCGATCAGGGCTGTCTCCCCTCTGCAGCACCCATGGCTCTTTCCTCCCCCAATCAGTTCTCTGCAGCTCCTACCTTCCACGAGCTGGTCTTTTTTTCTGCTCGTAGACATGCAGCTTTGTTCTCTCAGTCCTCAGAGCGGGATTCTTGGGTGTTCACAATGATTTGGTATTTATCTAGTTGTGTTTTAGGGAGGAGGCATGCTTAGGGTCACCCTACTCCTTCACCATCTTAACCCCCCTCTTCCTGCTTCTTTTCATGAATAATTTTTGATTGGTTCCTGGTTGTTCTGAGTTTATGTTATTGGTATGCTAGATTTTGTTATAGCCCCTTAAGGAGTTTTAAACTGTGTTTCATCATGCAATTAAGCTGCTTGTGGATCAGCTGGCACAGGAAGGACTTTTAGGATAAAGGATGGTGTCCTTCTCTTTTTAAAATCTGGGTGCTAGTTACATAAGTGTGTTTATTTTGTAAAATTTATTGAACTCATGATTTTTGCATTTATCTGCATATATGGTATGCTAATATACATTCTAGGTTATTTTTATTTATTTAATTAATGAGAGGCAATTAATTATTAATTATTATTAATAAATTAAATTAAAATTAAATTTAATTAATTAATTAAAATAAATTAAATTAAAAATTAATAAAATTATTATTAATTAATTTATTAATTAATGAGAGGTTATTTTTATTTATTTAATTAATGAGAGGCAAAACAAGAAACAGACTCTTGTTTTAAAGTTTATTTTTGAGAGAAAGTGGGGTAGGAGCAGAGAGAGAGAGAGAGAATGAGAGAGAATCTCAAGCAGGCTCCACACTATCAGTGTGAAGCCTGATGAGGGGCTCAAACCCAGGAACCATGACATCATGACCCGAGCCAAAGTCAGCCGCTTAACCGACTGAGTCACCCAGGCACCCCACATGCATTCTACTTTAATAGGTTTACCTAGGTGGCACCTGGGGGGCTGAGTCGGTTGAGCACCTGAGTTCAGCTCAGGTCATGATCTCACAGTTTGTGGATTTGAGCTCCGTATTGGGCTCTGTGCTGACAGCTCGGAGCCTGGAGCCTGCTTCAGATTCTATGTCTCTGTCTCTCTCTGCTCCTCCCCTGCTGGCACTCTGTCTCTCTCTCTCTATCTCTCTCTCTCAAAAATAAATAAATATTTTAAAAATAATAAGTTTATTTTTTTTAAATGTAATGGGGAGAGAGCACCTGCCAGTCTCTTTGTCCTCCACTTGATTCTCCCCAGATGATGTGAGAGGCTTCTTTGTTTGTGAATATGAAGACCTGACTTAGCATCGCTCCATTTTTAATTCTTCCAGGGGGCTGAAGAATGGTTGTGTTTGTGTCCATTTTCCCATTTCCATCTGGTAAATATAGTAACTTCAGGCATAGCTTGCCTTCTAAAAGGCCCACTCTTCTCTCCCCAGTAGTGGAGCTCAAGCATATGCACTCAAAGGAGTGATTCTGAGTGGGTTTTCAGAATCTCTCCCAGGTTAAGTCATCCCATGATCTAGGCTTGGAACAGACTGGATTGTGACCAAAGATTCAAGCTATCATCCTCGATTCAGTTTTATCAGTCACAGGATGGATCGTTTTATCTTTATCTGACAGATTTTGATGCCTCTCTCTTTATTGGTTTGACACTCATAAGGTAAAGAGTATTTTATACTAGCAAATGCTAGTAACACCTAAAATGCAAATCACACATTTTATTAAGAAAATGACGTGGCATCTTTGACCCCTCCATATGACTAAAATTTGAATTTCATTTTAAAACATGAAAATAATGATGTGTCTTTTTCTGAACCACTGGAGTTGAAATTTTGCACATGGATAAGTTCCATTGATTTCACATGATTAATTGCTCATTAAGATGGTACCTTAGCAACTACTATACCAAATAACAGTTTTTACAACTTTGACACACAGAGAAAGTTTTAAAGTAACTCAATAGCATTAAGTAAAAAGTGATATCCTCAAAAGCTACTAAAATTTTCACATATCAAATAAAAATTGCCTATCAAGTATGAAATTCTCAACACTGTAGATGTCAAATACATAACATATAATTATCCTTTTTTAAAAAAAATTATCCTTTATTATAGCTAAGTGAGCTGTTCTTATGATTTGTGGTATAATAGCCAGATTTTTTACCTGATATTTTCTGAACAACAGAAAAAAAAAGGATTCTGTTGACATAAACTTTTAAAATATGCTGTTTAATCTTCTATAAATATGCTGTCAACACAACAACCCCCTTTCAATAAACATTTATTTTGCCAATTACACAGCTAGGATTTTGAGATATAAAACTGATTAAAATGTGGCCCAACATCTTAAGAAATTTGCAAGTAGGAACCCTTCACTTGTTTATTCATTCATTCAACAAATACAAAACACTTACATGATGCCAGGCAATTTTCTAAGAGAGGGGGTAGGGAGGCATGCACAGTGAACAAAATGAGCAAAAATCCCTGCCCTCAGGGGAATTTATATTCGAATGGGAAAAAAAAGAAACATGAAACAAATTAAAAAATATCCTGTTTATCGAACTGTAAAACATGCTACTGAGAAGAACAAAGCAGAGAAGAGGAATAAGGTAGGGGTGTGTGTGTGTGCGTGTGTGTGTGTGTGTGTGTGTGTGTGTGTGTTGAGGGGCACAGCACAGTTGTAATTTTTTTCTTGGGTCACAGAAAACTATAATATATTTAAACCCAATGAGCTGGAGTCCATTTAACTGATACAGCTTTTGTTGGCAGCATTGAAAACATCATGGTAGGTCTAGTCTAAGGTATGTCTTCTTCTCTCATTGAGGTATTGACTTGGGCCACATCACAGTAGGAGAGCTTCTTCATGGCTGGCCGGGTCTGCCCTTGACAACCACAGTGGGCACTATGGGTTGCTGCTCTCCATTTCTTCATGACCCACTCAGAAATGAGAGGCAACCTGATGGTGGCATGATAGTTAAGCTTATTCTTCCTGGACCTTCTCTTTTGGGGTGCCTGGGTGGCTCAGTCAGGTTAAGCATCTGACTTTGGCTCAGGTCATGATCTCACGGTTCCTGAGCTTTGGGTGAGCCCCGCTTCTTTCTTTCTTTCTTTCTTTCTTTCTTTCTTTCTTTCTCTCTCTCTCTCTCTCTCTTTTTCTCTTTCTCTCTCTCTCCCTCCCACCCTCTGCCCCTCATGGGATTCTCTCTCTCCCTCTTTCGCTCCACCCTCGCTCACTTACAACCCTCTCTCTAAAATAACAGTCTTCTCTTTTGCTTCAGTTTTAGGAAAGCTGCTTTCCTTTCTGAATTATTTTCTTAGAAGGGACAGTTGTAATTTCGAATAGCGTAATCAAAGAAGTCTTCTAGAGAATGTACTATTTAAACAAAGATTTGAAGGAGGTGAGAGAGGTAGGTGTGCAGATATGTGGGGGAAGTGCAAAGGCCCTGGGGTAGGAGTGTGCCTGGTGTGTTACAGGTATGTGAGGCAGACATAAAAACAGATTTATGATAAAATGTACTTGTAGTAAAAAAGCACCCCTAAGAGAAGAGTGCTTAGAGTTTACTTTGTGTAACTAACCCATAAAAAGTACTTTTGCCTTAAGGGTCTCAAATACATTTATAAACAGTGACTACTTAACAAATATGATAATAAGGTAGACGTGTCTATGATGTCCATTTTATGCATAGGAAGGGAGAAGATAAAGAAGAAAAAAATGTTAAGCAATTTGAATAAAAGCACGAGCATGGAAGCTATTTTGCCTGCGTTAAAAGTCACAACTTTGTACAGGGCAAGTTCTTTAACTTCTCTTTGCCTTGGTTTCCTACTTTAAACTGGAGATAATAATAATACCTCTGTCACAGGATGGTTATGGATATTGAGTAAGACAATACATGTGCCTCTGAAACTTTAATGTGCATACAAATCTCTTTAAAGTGCAGATTCTGGGGTGCCCCCTGCGGTTCTGCTTGTCTAACAAGCTCCCAGTGGTGCTGGAGATGCTGGCCCACAGACCACATCTTTTATATTGAGGTTGTAAAGCACTGAGAACAATGCCTGGCATACGGTAGGCACTAAATAAATTTGGCTATTATGTTTGCACACCGTTGAGCTGGCAGGGAAAAGATGAAAACCAACAATTTTCCCTCCTTTTCTATCAGATGTTTCCTGACAATACTTGCATCTTGAATAGAATCCAATAGGATGCCGAGCTCAAGTGACGAATGTAGATATGGATGAAACGGGCTTCATTTTCTCAATCTGACAAGGGCAGCCCTCGGGTGTCTCTTTGGATTTATAGTTTTAGGCTGTGTCAAAGGACTCTGAACAGTAGGCATTCATTTACTGGATGAAAAAAAAAATGTCCAGACTGTCTCAATAAACATCCTTCTAGGAATTAACAGTGCTGCTGCAGTTTGGTTTTATTTTAATACCGTGGCATGGTTGCCGAATCATCATTTCAAGAATGTGGCAATTGTGTTCTAAAATCTAAAGTACGTTGTTTTAGTCTCAGAGCGTTAGATTCTAATGCCCTGCAGACTAGCTCGACTACTTCAGGCTACCTGTGCCCTTCAGCCCAGACTTTACGTGCTAACAGTGCCCTCTACTGCTCAGGAGCAGATCTTTGCTCCTAAATCCGACCAAGAAAACTGGACTCGCTTACCACACGGAAGCGGTTGGCGTCTGCCTTTAAACGAGAGAGGGTGGCAGTGCAGCAGCTGTCCACGCCGCGAAGAGCTGGTCGGTAGGTCGGCTGCTGAGCAGACCACCGGGCACCCACGGAGGGGAGAGAAGAGCGGGCTTCAATTTGTTGCCAGACCCCTTTCGTGCCCTCACGAGCACCAATCTGCTCTATTAACCTCCCTTTTTTCCCACACTAACCTGATGCTCCTCCGCCTCCTCCTTAAGGTTAGCTGTACTGTCTTCCACCCGCCAAACCATGATGCTCTTCTGGAGAAATATACGGGGACACAAACCAGTCGTCAGGTGAAAGGCACTGCCTGCCGAGCAGAACAGCTCTTCCTTCACTGTGATTGGAGCCTCATTTGTAGCACCGTCTCAGCTTTCTTCCCATGCCTTTGAGTACACACAGCTGTGTAACTGTCACCATAATCTTTTTCCAAATTAAATTAAATTTAATTATTTTACTTCATTTCTTTTATTTTATGCAAGAGAGCGCATGCGAGCAGAGGAGATGGGCAGAGGGAGAGAGGGAGAGAGAATCATAAGCAGGCTTCACACTCAGAGTCCGAAGGGGGTGGGGGGACTCGATCCCACCACCCTGGCACCACGACCTGAGCTGAAATCAAGAGTCAGAGACTCAACCCACTAAGCCACCCAGGCACTCCTGTTACCATAATCTAATCTTGGAACATTTTCATCATCTCAAAAAGAAAGTCCTTACCCATTACCATTCACTCCGCATTTCCCTCACACCCCTCAGCCCTAGGCAACCTGCTGTCTTTAATCTGACTACCCTACACATTTCACAGCAATGGAGTCATACAAAATGTGGTCTCTTATGAATGAGTTGGTTCGCTAGCATGGTTTCAAGTTGTAGCCTATCAGCACCTCGATCCTTTCTACTGCTAAGTAATATTCCATTGTATGAATGTACCATGTCTTACTTATCCATTTGCCAATTTATGGAAATTTGGGTAGTTTCCACTTTTTGGCTATTATACATAATGCTGCTATGAATATTCATATATTTTTGTGTGGACGTATGTTTTAATTTTGTTTGGGTAGCTACCTAGCAATGGAATTACTGGGTAGTATGGTAGCTTTATGTAACATTTTGAAGGACTACAGACTGGTCACATCCCTTCACCTTTAAATGGGACTTCACAATCCACCCCCACCTGAGAATAAAAAAACATTAATAAAGGGGGAAATTTTTGTTAGCCTGATGACTGCTACATAGAATATACTAGAATTATGATCAGGAGGTTTCTAACATACGAATTAGTCAGTCTTGATTCTCAAAGAGCAAAAGCCCCAGTCCTAACCCAGAGAATTATTCTTCTATATTATTCAATTCTTGAGACTGTCCAGTATTTTCTTTCTTCACAGTTCTTCTGAACATGACTGCCAGCATAAATGTTTTTACATTCTTTTGAAGCTTATTTTTCTGACCCACCACTTAGAGCTACTCTTGTTTGGAATTGTATGCTTTCTAGGCCTTCCTGGAAGCAAGCATAGTAGTCATCCCCAGTAGGTGATTTGCAATGTTTAGTTTTTTAAAGCCATAATATCAATTAGTCAAATAATCACAAGTGTTTCTTGAGCATTTGCTCCCCATGCAGCAAAGTGGGAACAGCAGAAGAAAGATAAGAAAGTTCTTGTTTTGGAGAAGTTTATAGTCCATTTGGGGAGGAAAATAAAATTATAACTCAAAATATCACACCAAGTGCCCAAATATCTTCAGTGATGCATTGTCTTTAGGGCAGTGAGAGTCAAATGTTTCCAAGTCATGGCAAACATAGACTATGATATTTGCATGGAGAGAGGGATAAATGCGTATGGACACTGGGATGTCTAGGTACCCCCAACCTCCCCAAAGTAGGCCACTACCTCCATTCACTTATAACCCATGGTGGGACATCCCAGTGTGGGTAGAACACCCTAGCCTACAGGATAAATTCCAAACCTTTTTTTACTTGGCATTCAAGGCCCTTACCAAACTGGCCTTAATCTACCTTTCTAACCATTTCTCCTATGAGCCTTTAATATCTAACAACCTGGCTAGCTGGCCGTCTTCAGGGCACTCAGTGCATTCCCTAGAGTGTATGTCTTCTCCAAAATGAGGCCACATTAGATAATTATTGATGGGCTGTTTGATTCTCACCCCCACATCTTCTCTCACATAATTCATGCCAACCATTCAAACGTTCCCCATCCCTTCAGGCCCCCACTTATTTCCCTGTCCTTTGAGACATTCCCTGACCCCTCCAGCCCACAGGGCTTCCTTCTTTCTCTGCGTGCCCATGTTGCTCAGTATTTAATCTACATCTTGACTTGTAACGGTACATTGCCTCCTAGTTATTAAACCATGTCAGACACACAATTGTGCTCTGTCCAGCTGGAGCCTCCTCCTCCAGGCCTTCAGGGCAGATAAGGTGCTCCCATGTGGGTGTACGTGGCACCCTCAGGAACTCTGGAGAAGAGGGAAGATGAAGGAGGGCCTGCCCAGGGGGTGTTGATAGCAATGGTACCACATTGTTCTATAGTCTGCTTCCATCGTACACCTGTTACTTCAGGGCTTAGGTATTGCGGTGCTTTCTCAGAATCTTTAAGCAAAAACAAAAACATGATCTGGAAGGAATAATATAACTTGACACTACTCTGGGCTGTACTGAGATACAAGGCAACAATATTAACCCACTGAAGGCCTGAAACAGAGTACAAACTAACAGGCTCTTTGACCTGCTCTGCAAGAGCCCGACAGGAAGAGGAAGAGGAGGAGCAGCAGGAGGAAGAGGAGGAGGAGGAGCAGCAGGAGGAGGAGGAGGAGCAGCAGGAGGAAGAGGAGGAGGAGGAGCAGCAGGAGGAGGAGGAGGAAGAGCAGCAGGAGGAGAAGGAGCAGCAGGAGGAAGAGGAGAGCAGGAGAAGGAGGAGCGGCAGGAGGAAGAGGAGGAGGAGGAGCAGCAGGAGGAGGAGGAAGAGCAGCAGGAGGAAGAGGAGAGCAGGAGGAAGAGGAGGAGGAGGAGCGGCAGGAGGAAGAGGAGGAGGAGGAGCCACAGGAGGAGGAGGAGGAGCAGCAGGAGGAAGAGGAGAGCAGGAGGAAGAGGAGGAGGAGCAGCAGGAGGAAGAGGAGAGCAGGAGGCAGAGGAGGAGGAGCAGCAGGAGGAAGAGGAGGAGGAGGAGCAGCAGGAGGAAGAGCAGCAGGAGGAAGAGCAGCAGGAGGAAGAGCAGCAGGAGGAGAAGGAGGAGCAGCAGGAGCAGCAGGGTGCTTGGGCGTCAGCACCCAAGATTTGGGATTAGAAAAGGGCTGGGAGTTTGGTTCCGCAGCTGTCCACGGAACCTATGTCCCCCCGCCCCATGTGCCCCCTAACAGCTGCACTGAAAATGCTGGAATGCCAGGATCCCTAGCCAACTTGGCTGAGTGAGACCCTAAGGGAAGTAGCATCCCACCCGCCCACGTCAAGGACACATTGCCTTGCTTAGCACGAGAGGTGGGACCGAGCAGGAGGCTCAGCCCCGGCATTCTCTCCCCACCTGTCATACTTCATCAGTCACATCAGGCCTCTGGCTTCAGTGATGACGGTGGCGGCAGCAGTGATGTAGAGGCATCCCTGAAGCCATCGAGCAATCAGCATCAGTGTGAGGGGCCATCCAGCCTCAGTTTGGGCCTTAGCAGTGAGGCGAGAGTAACCCGGGCTACCCCTCCAAACGCACATGCGCATCTGTGGCACTCGGGTTCGTGGCAGGGGAAGGGCCTGACAGGGTGAGGAAGCCCAGCCTAATAATCAGGGAAGATGGGACCCCATGTGGAATGACATCATTTCTGCCCCAAGTAACGGAAGCAGGAAATAAGGATGCCATATATATAAATATCAAATACATTACATTAATTAATATACCACAGCATCAAATAATGAGTGCAAGACAAGTCTGTACAGGACCCTGTGGGTCCTGTGGGTGCTCAGAGGAGGTGGAGCTAATCCAGGCCACTGCGCATGACCAAGTAAACTGACACAGCACAGCTTGAGCAAGAGGAGACACTCAGAAAAACTGTGGTGTGACTGGAGCCCCCAAACTGCCTTGTACAAGGTGGATCTGCACCCAACCACGTATTTGGACCCCAAGTAGGTTAAGTATGTAAATTAGCCCCATGGTGACAGGTAGGGCATATTGTGGCAATATTATGCAGATTCTGTGATGAAAGGAAGAAGAAGGAGGAGGAGGAGGAGGAGGAGGAGGAGGAGGAGGAGGAGAAACAGAAGAAGCAGAAGCAGCAGCAGCAGCAGCAATAGGTGTTGGGGTTGAATCCTGGTCTGTCATGTATTCACTGTGTGATCTCAGACAGATCCTAATTTATGTTCTGTAAAATAAACTCTGGGTAGCGATGAAATAAAGCAAAATACTGGAGAAGAGAGAGAGAGAGAGAACGAACCAACCCGGCATCAAAAACCAACATTACACAGCAACTTGTCACAGAATTACAGGATTCCTTCTGGGGATCCTGGCTGTTGTAAGTAGGGATAAAGGACGTCATGGGAATCAGATAAAGGGTATGAAAAAGGGAGACTGCATGTTGATTAAATGCCAATTCTTTGTATATAGGATCATTTTATGTATGTACAGCCTGTCCAATAAACCTTAAGACACTTGACTGGGCAATTCAATTTCTGAAAAGTATACTTTAAATATGGGCATATAAAAATTTCTATTCTTACTTCTATGATTTCCTTTTCTCCAAAACTTCCCTTTTTCAATTACAGATTTTTTTTTTCATTTTCTATTTTCCTACACCTGCTGCAATTTTCTACTTCCTTATAAAAATACTCCTTTCTCTTGGAACCCAGAAGTCTTCAGATTATATTTAGATTTCTTTCAGCTCCTCCTTCACTTAGTTATGCTATAGGTACTCTGATGTGGTACCTCTCGTCTTTATTTGCATATCAGTACCCCAAATTCCTTATTAGCTTTGGTCATCTCGGACTTTCCAACCAAATGTTGGTCACTATGAGACACTCTCATTGATGAGAAAGGAATGTGTGTGATCTATATTGTTTTCATTGAATTTTTTTTTTTTTTTTTGCAGAGTTTCTTACTCTTACAGCCTGGAAATCAAGATGCCTAACTTACCTTTTATTCAATTTAAAAACCATCTGGTTCTCTCCCTGGCTGTCTCGGTCATACTGATCTGACTTTACCTTGTCCATATCCCGTCATAATTCATGACCATCAGGAAAAGGACCTGCAGAAGTGCCCTTCATTCCTGACAGGCTTGGGACAACAATTTGCTGGGGCTGAAATTAACATCACTTCAGTAGAAAATCACAGTGAAATGCAACAGGGAAGAAAGGATTTTAAAAATATGCCTTCCCTATAGAAATTCAGGCAGTAATGTATCGACAGATGGAGAGCCACGGGCATCAGTTAGAGGAAAATTACTCAGAACTACTGCTGTGCAAGGGGCTGGCACAGGAACTACAGCTTTGCACGTTGGGGATTTGAACAATGAACAATTTTTACAGGCTATTGTATGTTGGTTTCTCTAATTAACAGCTAATTAAATGTCTATTTTATTGCACATCTAGTTTTTCAAATTTCTCAGGATTTCCCCAAATCCATAAAGCTACTTGTACCACATAACCTAAGCGTCGACTCAGAGGTATACATATATATTCCACTATTTAGAATGGAAAGATAATTTTGAAAAGGAGCATATAAGCCAAAGTGTGGAACCGAAAATGTACATAGTTTATGAATACATGAATATGTGAAGAGGTACCAAGTATAATATCAATCTTCCCATATGCCATAATCATGTTCCTAGTGATGAGAAGCCATATTATTTTTTAATTAAAAAATGGGGAGTATAAAGTGAAACTAATAAGAGGGCAGAAGGAAACTTTTGGACATGGAGAGGTTAATAGCATAGATTGTGGTTATGGTTTCACAGGTGTATACTTGTCTCCAAGCTCATCAAGTTGTACACATGAATTACATACACCTTTCTGGTATGTCAAAAAATTAAAAGTAAAGTTTTCAAAAATTAAAATTTTATACCCTCTCCATCTTAAAGACATGTAGGGGTGGTGTGTGTGGGTGTGTGTGTGTGCGTGTGTGTCTAAAACTCCAAGTAAATGAGGCTCTCCAATAGGACTTTTAATTAGCAATCAAAGGGTTGGGGCATTCTGTTGTCTTACTGATGTACTAAGGCAAATTAACCTATGTCTCAGGTCCCTTCACCTCACTTCTTACCATTCCTCAGGTGTACCTTCCATTCCTACCTCACTGAATTACAGTGCTTGAGTTTCTCCAAATTTGACAGGCCTCCAAGACCTTCCTTAAATCGCTCTCTCTGTTCAAAATGCAAAAGAGTGCTTGCATTACTCCAAATTTGGCATGCCTCCAAGACTTCCTCAAACTGTTCTTTTTCCCAGTTTTGTTCACCTGGGCTATTTACCACAGATTTTTGAACCACTATTGGCTTAGTACTGCCCGTTCTCCACAAAACACTGGCTGAATAAATGAAATGTCTCAGGGGAAACATACTGTCATCATCATAATCAATAGATTTCTATAGATCAAGACATTGAGGTAACAAGGTGCCAAGGTACTAAGAGATCTACATTAAAAGATCCATGATAACTAGGGGCGTCTGGATGGCTCGGTCAGTTAAGCATCTGACTTTGGCTCAGGTCATGATCTCATGGTCTGTGAGTTCAAGCCTCATGTCAGGCTCTGTGCTGACAGCTCAGAGCCTGGAGCCTGCTTTGGATTCCCTTTCTCTCTGTTCCTCCCCTGTTTGTGCTCTGTCTCTCAAAAATGAATAAATGTTAAAAAAAAATTTTTTTTAAATCCAAGATAACAAAATTCTGGAAAAAATAAAAGCTAGAGTCATTTGGAAACATTCTGAGTGTCAGGACAGTCAGAGAACCATACATGAAGGAGGAACGTGCCATTTCTTAAGGCTTATGTTCATGGGCATCCTAGACTGTTCACTTCGTCTAATGGAAAACCCAATGATAACGAGATTATTTAAAAACAGGAGGGGACTCTCAGTCCTGGGGTGGAGGATGCACAGAGTCAAAGAGGGTGGAAATTGTGCAAAAGCACAGTCCACCAAGTTTTCACAGGGAAGATCTTATCAAGGGAACCCCCTGCTCCATCAGGCTTTAACTCAGGTTTCCCTTAGCAATGTTTTATGGACCTATTTCTTCAAGGACCACACAGGACACAAAACAGGTAATCCTAGGGAAGGCTAACAGAGTGAAGTGTTGGCATTATCAGCCCGTGCCATAAGTTTTAAAAAGTACTTTAAAAGTCTGCTCTGGCTATATTCTGTTTTCTAATGAGTTTGTTCTTCAAAATGCTTGTGGCCATTTTCAGATTCAATAAAAACATACTAAATAGTGTCTTACTTTTTGGAAGGAAAGCAGCCCACAGGGGTTAACGAAGAGGAGGCTGGGAGGACAGAGGCAGGGCCGGGTCTGTGCCGGTCACTCAGTTGTCCACAATGACAGCGGTGTAGCCAGGGCCTGTGTGTTAACAAGGCATTTCCTACTTGTCATCTGCGAGCCTGAGAGTCAGCTTTTTAAGCCAGCTGGCAGCGGGGCCTGTCAAACTGAGCAATTCCTTTCCGATTCAGCCCAACTGTAGGACGCAGAGTCATCTTTAGCGGTTAGAAACTACCATATATTCTTGAAGACTTGATGTGAATTGCAGTGGTTTCAGCCTGGCGACCTGCGCCTGCCCTTGGACCAAGAGAAGTGTTCGGAGGTGAGGAAACACATGTCCCTTCCGGCTTCCGAGGGGAGTGAGGAAGCAACAGGCTGCCTGACAGGGGTTCTGACGCTGTGAAGACCCTGCCTTGGACATGCAGAGGAGACAACATCCTTCCGACCTCAAACACAAAGGGCAGCCTCTTCCTCTGGGGAGGTAACCCAATATTCTCTGTCCTGCAGATGGCTCGGCAGGAGCCACACCATGGAACTCTCTCCAGCACTCCTCTTCCCAGCTTCTTGGAAGTGACAGTTGACTGTGAAAGCACAAGGAAGTCCACATATCCTCTAATATGATGAGATTTGTGTCATAAAAAAGTCATACACATTTCTTGAAAGTACACGATCAGTACAAGCCTCACTGGCTAATTGTCTGTTGCAAATGGTAAGGATGGAAGGGTCTTTGCTTGTTTTTCCCCTCTTAAGGGCACTCTTAATGAGCAAGGACTATCGGATTCGGAGAATCCGTGTAAATAGCCACATAGTATTTTTAACTATGTGCCCTACCAGAGACGCTTGGATATTGTTTTGCTTTGTTCTGTTTAACATTTATTTATTGATGAGAGAAGGAGACAGATAGAACATGGGTGGGGGAGGAGCAGAGAGCAAGGGAGACACAGAATCCGAAGCGGGCTCCAGGCCCTGAGCTGTCAGCACAGAGCCTGACACGGGGCTCAAACCCACGAACCGTGGGACCATGACCTGAGTGGAAGTTGGGTGCTCAACCCACTGAGCCACCCAGGCGCCCCCGAGAGGCTTGCATATTTAAATAATTCTTACAACAAAATAGAAATGATAATTGACATAGCAGGCCAACTAGTACATCTTATACTGCTTGTCCATCTTACTCTTCCTGGACAGCCTTGCGGACTGGTGTGACATAGTTTTAGATTCAGAAAGGCAGAGAATTAAATCCTAGCTAGCTCCATTGCTAACTTGCTCACTCACAATGAGTTCAAAGGAACTTGAACTAAATACTTTACCTCTCAGAGCCTGTGGAATGGGAGTAGTAACACTGTCTCACAAGATCAGTGGTAGTTGTAAATAATGTGACTGCTCTTACCCCATTTTCTGGTCTCATTTTCTTGACAACATTTACCACTGTCCGAAATACAATAGTACTTGTTTATATTCTGTCGATTGCTCCTTCGGCTCCCCCATAAGCTGCTGAGGAGCAGCAATCCAGACTACTGCCTTTGTTCAGTACTGTTTTCCCATTTTCTGGGGCAGTGCTTGGCACATAGTAACTGCTTGGTAGGTATTTACTGTATGAATAAAGGTGAAATTAAAACTTTTATAAAGCACATAATAGCAACTCAATAATTGGTAGTTTTCTTCCTTCCTAAGAGTTTAGGTTTACCTCTGTGTTCACTGTAGCAGTACGTAGCTCAGAAATAACCTGGACTCTGGATGGAACTAAAGGGCATTATGCTAAGCAAAATTAGTCAGCTGGAGGAAGACAAATATCATATGACTTCACTCATATGAGGAATTAAAAAAAATTTTTTTTTAACATTTATTCATTATTGAGAGAGAGAGACAGAGCATGAGCCGGGGAGGGGCAGAGAGAGGGGAGACACAGAATCCGAAGCAGGCTCCAGGCCCCAAGCTGTCAGCACAGAGTCTGACATGGGGCTCAAACTCACAAACCGTGAGATCACGACCTGAGCCGAAGTCAGACATCCAACTGACTGAACCACCCAGGCGCCCCCATATGAGGAATTTAAGATACAAAACAGACGAACATAAGGGAAGGGAAGCAAAAATAATACAAAAACAGGGAGGGGGACAAAACATTAAAAGACTCTTAATATAGAGAACAAGCAGAGGGTTGCTGGAGGGGTTGTGGGAGGGGGGATGGGCTAAATGGGTAAGGGGCATTAAGGAATCTATTCCTGAAATTGTTGCACTATATGTTAACTAACTCGGATGTAAATTAAAACAAAACAAAACAAAAACATAAAAAAAAAAGAAAGAAAGAAAGAAAGAAAGAAAGAAAGAAAGAAAGAAAGAACCTGGACTCAACACTACACAAGTCAGGGCATGGAATTCAGCAGAGTCCTCATTGTTTGGGCCAAACAGATCTTTTCCAGATTCTTTAACCTCTTATAAGAAGGCTTTCTGAGTATTACCATCTGGTAATGGCCTGGATAAGAACTCAGCTTTAGGTTCAAGGTCATTTGTTGGGAAATTGGCTTTCCTGTCGTAGGTCCATTTCTGAAGCTGTTCTGTCCCATTGTCTTGGGTGTCCCGGATGAAATTCTCCAGCTGTGGTGATGGCCATTCCTTCAATAGGTGGCACTCTCTCCCAGAACACCGTCCTTTTTCACGGTCCGGATGATCTTATTGATAAATCATTAGACTCCAGTAGGATGAATAGCAGAGTTACAAGTACAAAATAGCCATGCTGATTATTTTGCAACTGTTCTTTCCCTCCCATACGCCATACCCCACTCCCTGCTCTTGTTTCCTCACCTCCTTTAGAATTTAACCAATGTACTGAGACCTTGAACTTAAGGAAGACGTACTGGCCCTTTTCCTAAGAGGAAGAGGGACAGAAGGGAGACATTCATGCTAAGCCCTTGCTTGAAATCCCGTGCTGATTCTTCTTTTCATTCATTCACTCATCCGTTCACTTATTCACGCAACATTTACTGTAGGCCATCGCGCCTTAGTGTGAGAAGAACAGACTGAGGGTAACGACCAGAGTTTGAAGCTCAGATCTGCTACTTATTGACTTGGGGAAAATTTCTTAATGTGTCAACACCTCAGTCTCCTGATCTGTAAAGTGGGGGTGATAATAGTACTTATGTCACAGGTTGTTTTCAAGGATTTCAATAATTAACATTAATTATTATTTATACCATGCTAAGAACAGCGTTTGGCACACAGTAACATCAGATAAGGGTTAAATAAATACTAGCTGTCTAATAACGTTGTCTACAACAACTTGCTTAAACTTTCAGATGGATGTAATAGCAGTGCTTTTTAAATATTGAATATATTGCACATTTTCCCCATTTTAACATCTCTGAAATCAGGATGGGTGTCATAGTTTGTCAACATCTGTTCCTTCTTATTCATCTTCAAATGATGGCATATTGGGTTTGATGGAATATGACAATTATAAATGGTATCTCTCCCCTTTTGCTGGTCCCTCTCAGTTTACCATGTGTGCTCGTATTTTCCCAATTAAAATAAAAAAGAAAGAGAGAGATAAGGGACAGGGAAGGAGGGAGGGGGAGAGAGACAGAGAGAGAAGGAGGAGGGAAGCAGGGAGGGAGAGAGAGAGAGAGAAGAGGGAGGAAGGCAGGGAGTGGGGGAGAAGGAGTCCTGGTCTACCCCAAACTGTAGCAGCCTTCATTAAACTCTAAAATCCTCGGGGCGCCTGGGTGGCGCAGTCGGTTAAGCGTCCGACTTCGGCCAGGTCACGATCTCGCGGTCCGTGAGTTCGAGCCCCGCGTCGGGCTCTGGGTTGATGGCTCAGAGCCTGGAGCCTGTTTCCGATTCTGTGACTCCCTCTCTCTCTGCCCCTCCCCCGTTCATGCTCTGTCTCTCTCTGTCCCAAAAATAAATAAACGTTGGAAAAAAAAAAAAAAAAAAAAAGAAAAAAAAAAAAAACAAAACTCTAAAATCCTCACTTACACATACTGGAGAAGATCCTAGCCTTCCCTGCTTCACCTCCCTGAACTTCTCAGCCTTAGGTGTGCGGTTGGGGATTGGGAGGGTTCTTTGGTCAATAAAAACTTTCTGAGCAGCAAGCCCTACATTAGGCCCTACACCGAACTCACCTTGCAGTACAGTTGGTAGGATGTGAACTCCAAAAATTCTTTGAGGTAGAAATTATAATACAGGCCCTATATAATATACTCATGTTGTTTAAAAAAGAAAGCCAGTAGTTATTTATATTTGTTTTCCTATTTTTAATTGTTATATTTTCATAGTCAGGATTCTGTCCAAGCCTCAGGTCTGGGTGGAAGCCCCTCTGGGGCTATGAAAGGGCAAAAGGGCACAAGGCCACAGACGAAGCCTCGGTTCACTGCTCCTGCGGGGATGGGGGTGGGGGGGGCCGGGTGGGACCTCAAACAAACCCTGAGCCACACTGTGGTGCTCTCCTCACCTTCCTCCCACCTTTCCCCCAGCCCCCAACACGGGTGACTGCTGAGTCACACCCCCTCTCTTCATGGAAGCTGGGCGGGAGATGCTGTCCAACTTCGGCTCAGGTCATGATCTCGTGGTTTGCGGGTTTGAGCCCAAAATCCGGCTCCACACTGTCTGTGTGGAGTCTGCTTGGGTTTCTCACTCTCTTCTCTCTCTCTCTGACCCTCCCCCACTTGTGCTTTCTCTGTCTCTCAAAATAAATAAACTTTAAATAAATAAATGAATGAATGAATGAATGAACAAATGAATGAATAAAAATAACTGTTACCCTGGCAAACACTGCCAGTTCTAAACACCCCAGAGGAGGTTTGTTTCTTACAGAGCCGGTTCTAAGCAGAATAAAGGGGAGCGGTCATGATCAGAAAACCTATGATCCTCAGAGTCTTCAGATCTTGGGAAGAAGGCAGCTGTGGAGCAGGAAATGATGTGTACTCACTGCACCATACATGTGGGGTGACCCCTTCTCATTTTTCAGGTTGGAGTAAGTAGGTATCATTTGCTTTGCTGGCCTACCTGCACCAAAAGGAGTGGATTCTTCACTCTCCCTTCATCTTCTTCCCTAATATTTGTGCCCTGTGGTTTATATCTGGTCATAACCAGATGTACAACCTTGGGTACGTTTTCTAACTATGTGGCCTCACTTTCCTGACCAATAAGATGTAGACTGTGACACTGCCCAACTCAGAGGGCTGTGCCCAGGGTGAATGAAGTAATACACTTCTTTGTGAACTGCAAAATCCTAAACAAAGACTTCTTGTTTTTACTGTACTTATTCTTTCACGGGATAGTTTGAAGGCATCTGCTTCAAAACGCTCTCCAAGCATTGTTCGAAGGCACATAGTGCCGGGCCCACACTAAAGTATAATAAATGAAGACTGTCTCCTAGAGGGGCCAAAGCATTAAACGAATACCTTGGTGATGCTGGTTATCTATCATTATCTCCAGTGAAGAAACACTGGTCACTAGTCGGGAAAAGAAAATGCCTTCCAAAGAGGGAAAGATAAGAATCAGGAGGAGTCTCCCCTTCAAATGATTTTCCTGCCCCACCCCACCTCACCCCACCTCACCCCACAGTGCTCCCTCACTCTCATCTTCCCTCAGACTCTTCCCCACCCTACCCTTACTGATTCCCTGCTCTCTGATCGCAAACCCTCAACTTTCAAGATAACATACCATAAAAAGCACGCTGTGATGAAAATGGTTGATATGGCTGAGTTGCAAAACGAGGGCACTCGATTCAGCCTTGGAGACAATATCTAATGCGACACTTCTGTTTTACAGAGAGGCACCCAAGGGTCATGCATTACCTCTACCTCTACTGGGGTGTGGGTCGTGGGGTATGGTGTGGGGTGTCCCCACTTCTGTCCACATCCCCACAAACCTGAAACCTTATCCACCCCAGAAGGGGGTGTTAGGGCTCTATGGAAATGGAATACTTCAGGGCTTCTGTCTCAGTCCTTGCATCCCCCTTAAAAACATAATGAATTGCTTTCAAGCTTAAACAATAAAATAATTCTGTTTAAAACAGGCTATGATTCTTCTCCCCTCCAATCCCCCCAGCAAAGAAAAACAACTAAAATATTTCCAAGTCTTTGCTCACACATGAGTCATCTTTGGAGCCTTCCTCCCCTGTTTTGAGCTGCAGTGGTGGCCTGACAGTCACGGCACCTGTGCCTGCTTCCACACTTACTGTCTGTCCCCTTCGGGACCAGAGCCTCCCTGAAGACAGGCCATGGATTCTTGGTATCTGAGGCTCATCACACAAACCAGGCATATCCTGGATGCTTAATGCTGTTGAATGAGTGAATGAGGGAGGTGGAGTAGGAACAATTAGCAACTTTAAGTTTAATATTAAGATGCTGACTGTAGAAAGCCCTTCAGAAAATATATGACACAAATATTTCCTTACCCTGATTTGGAAGAAAAACACCATCTCCAACTACCGGAAGCAAAAGTACCTCCCTTCCCTAGACCCAGCTAATTGACTCAGTAAACATTTCAGAGCTGTCTATCAGGAACAGGGACAAATTCTCCATGTGCAAACTGCCTTCTCTAAGACCACCTTGTCCCTTGTTCTTGGTCACCCTTAGACCTTCTTCTTTTCCTTTTCTCCCCTATTGGAGTATGGACATAGACCTCATTAATTATCTTGGGGACCAGCCAACAGAAAACTATACTTTCCATCTTTTCAGAAAGACTGGGGGAACCCAGAGTCTCCTTATGTCCTGCCTAGCAACCTGGTGTCCGAGGTTTGCCTATGTGTTTGGGAGAGAAACTCAGAGACAACTGGGATGCAGAGGGGAGAATGGCTTAGTATCTGGGTCCAGGCGGCTCAGGGGCCTTTGGGTCCAAGTGCTGCGGCCACACCCTCCATACACTCTGCTGGCTCCACTGCTGGCCTGCGCTCCCCTAGCTGTCGCAAACCATTTTCCTTAAGAACGCCCAAAAGAGACAGTAAAGGAAGCAATATCTAACTGTGGAAAGGATCCCTTCCCCAGCACTACTTGGTTCTGGTGGGGTCAGGTGGAGTAAGGAGTCACCTCGAAGGTATGATTTAGGCAGCACAGGAAGGCCCCAGCTCAAAAATAAATTCCACATGCATGCCTGAACTGGTGACTAATTCATCCCTTTATTCACTGACCAAATATTTATCTACTACTCCCCAGACAACCCCTCCCCCATTCAAACAGAAATGGTGTCTGTCCTCAAGTTAATCAAGAAATAGCAGAAAATTCTGACACAAATATAGTTTACCCGGTGCAAGGTGAGGCTCCTGGAATTGCGGGGAGAGCCTTGCTTTGGAGCGTGGGTTGTTGACTTTCACGTCCTGTCTTCCAAACCTAGCTGATGACCGGGGACAAGTTACTCAACCTGTTAGAACCTGTTTTCTTACACGTCTAAGAGCGATGATGACAGTAATAGCTTACCCCTTGTTGTGAGAATTCTGCGAAACACATGTGACGCCCCAGGAAAAGTACTAAATAAGAGCTTCTAGTAAGCAGTGAGCACGGTATTATGGGAGTGCAAAGGAAGTAGCAATGACAAGTGCCTGGAGGCTTTGGGGAAAGTTTCATAGGGGAGGTGGCATCTGATATGGGTCTTGAAGGACAAGAAGGAATTGGCTAGGCAGAAAAGACAGGTGGGTAGGGATCAGGGAAAGGGAACAGTGTATGCAAACCACTGAAGCAAGACATTGCATAATGTCTTCTTAGACCTTGAGGGGTTCAGTCTTCAAAGACTGGGAATGTTGGAGGGCTGAGGGGTTTTCATCCACTTGCTGTTCTGCTTTCCCTACAAGGCCTCACTTTGTTTGCTCAAAATGGTACCCCGACCTTCCTACATCAAATGGCTCCTCCCCCTGCCCTTTGGTCCCCTTTCCTGCTTTGTTTATCTCCAAAGTATGTATGTATGTATGTATGTATCTTTGAAGGAAGTAGAGAAAGAGCACACACATGTGAGCAGGGGAGGGGCAGAGGGGGAGAGAGAGAACCCCAAACAGGCTCCTCACCGGCCCATGTGGGGATCCATCTCACCAACTGCAAGATCATGCCCTAAGCCCAAATCAAGAGTCAGACCCTTAACAGACTGAGCTACCCAGGAGCCCCATCTCCAAAATATGTATTATCACTGATAATAGAGGTTTACTTATTTTATGTATAGACCTTCTCAACACGCTCATCCCCTTTCCCTCACTACCACAGACGCAAAATGGAAGTTCCCTGAGGAGAGGAAGCTTTGAGTTCTCTTCACAGACATATGTGTGCCCCATGTTTCCCACCATGCCTGGCACAGAACAACAGAGACAGGATGTCGTTTAATTCATTCCACACGGATTTGTTTCCTGTCTACAGAGCACCACAGGCCAGCTTGCCATTGGGCTCTGATGTTGAACAAAACTGGGTCTCTATGCTCTATGAGCACTGTTGCTGTGGATGTGTGGGGACCTTCTGAGACGCCTCCTGGGTCATTCCGTGATGCCTTGTGAGAGACCCCCACTAAGGAATTTTGGCCTGTGTCTTTTCCTAACCACTCTGTAAAGATTTTCAAAATGTAAACACTTCTGGGGTTGAGTTCACTTTTAGTAAGTCTTCCTTTTCTGTGACTAAGTATGTGTGTCTCGTGCTAGGAGAGGTGACTTTGGGAATCCAAGGAGGCTGCCAGGTGCCTGGGGGGAGGAGATGTTGAAAGGACAGGGTGGGGGTTCAGGAATGGAGGCGCCCAGAGACACGTAGCCTCTTTCACAACTTGGCCTAGGGCTGTTCCTGTGATTGGGTGTCTCCGCCAAGAATGTCCCCAGAGTTCCAAGTCATCTTCAGATACAGTTTTCTTATCCTATGTTCGATAGCCTTCAGTAAAGTAAGTTTAAGATCAGGGAAAGAAAGGGGTTTGTGCAGCTAGCTCTTTTAGTCCTTGAGGTGAGGGGAACAAGGGCCAAAGTTTTTTGTGGTGTTTATTTTTTATTTTCACTTCATGAAATAACATAAAATATAAAAAAGAAGAACTGTAACAGGCTAACACATACTCGTTTACCAGTTAAATGTCTATGTACCTAGTTTTTTTTTTTTTCCTTAAAGCTAACATTGGGCTTTATTTGCCTTTTTGAACTCTTTTCTTTTTCTTTTAAATGTTTATTTATTTTTGAGAGACAGAGACAGAGCACAAGCAGGGAAGGGGCAGAGAGAGAAACAGAGACACAGAATCCCAAGCTCCAGGCTCTGAGCTGTCAGCCGAGAGCCCGATGCAGGGCTCAAACTCACAAACCGCGAGATCATGACCTAAGCCTACGCCGTGGTCGGACACTTAACCGACTGAGCCACCCAGGTGCCCCCTGCCTTTTTGAACTCTTACAGCAATAAATAAGTGCACAACTAAACAACAAAAAATACCAAGAAATAAATGAAAAGACAAGCCATAAACCATAAAGAGGTATTTGCATGCTTATAACAGATAAAAGCATAATTATTCCAGAATATATAAATAGCCCTACAAATCAATAATAATAATAATAATAATAATAATAAAAAGATAACCCATTCGTGTTGTTTTGTAGCAACTGCAAATCTGGGTGAATCTCCCCAAACCTTCCTTCCCTCGTCCTCCCCTCATCACTTACTCCCTCTGCACAACTCCCAACAGAAGTTCACACCTGAGGGCAGAGGGAGCTTGAAGAGAAACTACCCCAAGTCCCTTTTCCTTGCCCTGAGCCCATCCTCCACAAGGCAGGACACCAACAAGACGAGATAAATTGCTGTGGGAATCTTAAATGCCATTATTTCTTTATACTTCTACCTTTTTTTCTAACAGGGAAAAAGAATGCTGGTTGTGCCTTATGTCTCCTTGTGAAAGAGGAGGTGCACGTTTAGTGCAAGAATCTTTCTTAACTCTCTCCCACCCCCCAGATTTGCAGGGTAGGTATCAGGAGTTCCACTTAATCAGTGAAAAAACCAAGCCCAGAAGGATCAAATAACGCTCAAATGTCCCACAGGTAAAAATACAGAAATTGCATTTGAACCCAGGACTGTGTGATTCCAAAGCGCAGGCCTTTTCCCCTAAACCACACTTCTAAGAATGCAGTGATTTCATCTGGACTTCAGGAAGTGAGTGTGTCCCACGAATCAACATCACTGTGAACAAGCATGACACTGTGATAAGGCTCTGTGCCAGGCGGTGGAAGTGGGGACAAGGGTGGACTCAAGAGGGGAGTGCGACATGCGACGAAGGAAGGGGAGCTGGTAAAGGTCAGTGGGATTACTGGACACTGGGAGGTTACCAATCCTATTTGGAGTGCAGAAAAATCTTTTTTTTTTTTTTAAAGAGAGATTGAGAGAGAGAGAGACAGAGACAGAGACAGAGAGAGAGAGAGAGAGAGTAGGAGAGGGGCAGATGGACAGAGACAGAGAATCTTAAGCAGGCTCCATGCTCAACATGCTCAGCACAGAGTTCAACCTGGGGCTCAATCCTACGACCCTAGGATCGTGGCCTGAACTGAAATCAAGACACAGATACTGAACCAACTGAGCCACTCAGGCACCCCAGAAAAATCTGTTCTCCCCTGGTGCTGTACACACAGCCTTCTTACATATCTGGTATTCAAGCTGGTGTTTGAGAAGCAGCTTTGCAGTTCTGCAGACTGGAATTCAACCCCTGCTCTGCATCTTGCCAGTTGTGTGAACTCAGGCAGTTCACTTATCCTAAGCCTTGGTTTCCTCTGATTTGCAAAGCAGGACTAATACATCAGTCATAGGAGGCCCCTGAAACATTAAAAGAAATATGAAGTACTAAGCCCAGGGCCTGGCCTGTAGTAAACTTTCAATAAAGAGTAGCTATATTTGTTTTGTCATTAAGATCATAATTTGGCAGGTAGGGATTACAAGGTGCAGAAATTCATTCATTCATTCAACAACCAGTCATTGAACACTAGGCTGTGTCACAGGCACCTGGCTGGGTCTTTTGCTGTGCATCAGTGAATAGCACAGACTGAGATTCCTGCTCTCCTGGAGCTGTGTTCTGGAACAGGGAGTCAAACAAGCAAAATCACTAAGTACATGACATGATATGCTGAAACGTGATATGTCTCCCAAAGAAAATATAAACAGAGGTTTAGGTGACTATTTAAGTCACACATTTAATGTGAACACTCACCTAACTTGAACCATCATCAATGAATGCCGACAATGGTAGTGAATTTGGTTGGAAGCTAATGCTGATCTGGAATCTGACCTTTTTTGGTAATAGCACATCAAGCTTTCTCCAACCATCTAGTGTCGCAGATAGAGTAACCTCGTCACTCACTGATAGTTAAGGGAGACCTTAAAAATTCTAGATGCTGCTTCCAGAGAAATGGTTTCTTATTAATAGTTGTTTTGTTTGCAACAAGAGTAGCACCCAGTGGTTAAGTTGCTAACTGCGTTATTAAAAATCAAAAACAAAAATCCAAAGCTATAGGTATAAGTGATGGTATTGTTCTACTGGTGGTTGAGGAGAAAAGTATCTCATAACTTGAAAACTCTTCTGAAAAAACAACCAGTCTTAGGAACTCCAGGTTGGAAGGGACCTTTAAGGTTATGCTCCAGTTCCAAAGAATAATGTGGTTCAGACATGACTGGTTTGACTTGAACTGTATTGGACTGGAGCTCCATTTTCTGGGAATTATAGATTGATAGAAGTTGATACTCAGAAAAGGGAAGATGTAGTTATCAATAGATCTTTTAAAAAAAATTTTTTTTTAATGTTTATTTATTTTTGAGAGAGACAGAGACAGAATGCAAGTGGGTTAGGGGCAGAGAGAGGGAGACACAGAATCTGAAGCAAGTTCCAGGCTCTGAGCTGTCAGCACAGAGCCCGACGCAGGGCTTGAACTCATGACCTGTGAGATCATGACCTGAGCCGAAGTCGGACGCTCAACCGACTGAGCCACCCAGGTGCCCCATCAATAGATCTTCTTGAGAACACTCGCTAGGAGAGAAAGGAGACTTTCCTTTACGAAGATGCTACTAAGAAGGCTGTTGGTGACATATGGTTTTCTTTTTTTCTGCCACATACGTCAAGGCAGGCAGAGCTGGGAGAAATGCGACCAGAAGCAGAGCTGGTAGACCAGCCCTACAAAGCTGGTGTCTGTCCCACTCTGCCTATTGTGCTTGACTATGAAAAGTTTCAAACACACAGAAAAGTACAGAGACTACTGTTACAAAATATCCAAAATACCTACCCCAACCCAAACTTAACGTATTTCACGTATTTCAACAACATTCCTTATTTGTTGCAGGTACCTATTTAATATGGATAGATAGTAAATAGATTTAGTTGCAACGGATGTCCCCTTCATACTATTCCCAGCCCTGTTCTTCTCTTCTCCCAGAAGCAGCCATCATACTGAAGTTAGTGCATATACTTCCTGTCTATATGTTTATATTTTTATTCATATATATGACTCTAAAAATACGGCATTGTATGTATGCTTTTAAAATTTACTTAAATGGTATTTTATGTCATATATTTTTATCGTAGCTTTCAGGATCTCCTTTGAGGTTTGTCAATGTTATTATAGATGTTATTATAGTAATAGTTTATTAGTACTCTTTCTTTTTTTAAAATATAATTTATTGTCAAGTTGGCTAACATACAGTGTATACAGTATGCTCTTGGTTTTGGGGGTAGATTCCCGTGATTCATCACCTACATACAACACCCAGTGCTCATCCCAACAAGTGCCCTCCTCAATGCCCATCACCCATTTCCCCTCTCCCCTGCACCCCCACTCCCGCAATTAACCCTCAGTTTGTTCTTTGTATTTAAGAGTCTCTTATGGTTTGCCTCTCTCCCTCTCTGTAACTATTTTTACTAGTACTCTTTCTAAAACAATGACCAGTTTGATTTTCTGACCCCTGGGACCCATCTGGAAGGTTAACATGATATATTATTCCACACTGTGTGGTCTCTCTGATGAATTCTTTACCTTATTCATCAAACTGTCAACTTCCTAAGACCAAAATGCCAGTATAGGAGGTGAAATTTGCTGAGACAAGGACAAGAGCTACTTGAAGAAAGTAGGTGAAAGGCAACTAAGCCATTTAAGTGTAAGGTGCAGAAAGAGGGGAGCACTGAGCTGCTCTATACACTTTATGACCTCAGGTTCTCAGAGGTTTTTTTCTCTTTCCAATCCCTGTAGAAGCAACCAATATTTCAAGTATTTCTACCATAGGTTATATCTACCTGTTCTAAAACTTAATGAAATTAGAGTCATATGGTGTAGGTTTTGTGTTGTGTTTCTCTCATTCAGCATATTTTGGAGATGCATCCAAGTGGTCACATGGTCATGGTTCATTCTTTTCTTATTGCTGCATAATGTTTTGTTTTATGGCTCTTCCAGTTTCTTTATCCATTGTCCTATTTATGGACACCTGGCTCCCTCCTAGTTTTTGGCTATTATGAATAAAGCTTTATGAACACTCATGTACATGGTTTTTGTTGTTTTGTTTTGTTTTGTTTTTTTTTTTGTGGACGTATGTTTTCCTTTCCTTTTGGAAATCCACATTCTTGCCAACACTTGTTATTGTCAGTCTTTTAAGTTTTAGCTATTCTTGTGGGTTTGTATCTCACTGATTTTTTTTTTCACTAAAAACTTAGTAGCTAAAACTAATTTTAGGGGTGCCTGGGTGGCTTAGTTGGTTAAGCATCCAACTCTTGATCTCAGCTCAGGTCTTGATCTCAGGGTCATGAGTTCAAGCCCCACGTTGGGCTCTGCACTGGGCATGAAGCCTACTTAAAAACAAAACAAAACAAAAACAAAACTAATTTTAAAAACACAAGCAAGATTATATATAACATATATATTTGAAATATATCTGTATATCTTTCAAGGACAGGTATTCAAGAAAATCTAATAAATATTGTTTGAAGAATATATTCACAACATTGTATGCAGCAAACCAAATTTGAAGAATGATGCCACTATATATCCTTATAACAGTTCTAAACTTTTATGTATCTAATAACATCACTTCAAAATATCTCATTATGGGGGTGCCTGGGTGGCTCAGTCAGCTAGGCTTCTGACTTCAGTTCAGGTCATGACCTCATTGCTCATGAGTTTAAGCCCCACATTGGGCTCTCTGCTGTCAATGTGGAGCCTGCTTCAGTTCCTGTCTCCCACTCTCTGCCCCTCCCCAGCTCGTGCTTTCTCTTGGTCTCAAAAATAAATAAAATATGTATGTCATTATGGTTTTAAATTGCTCTTCTGTGACGACTAGCTGTTGAACTTCTTTTCATTTATTCATATTCATGTATCTTCTCTTGTGAACTATTTGTTAAAATCTTTGGCCAAGCTTTGAAAATGTGCTGTTTATCTTATTATTGAGTGGTGTCTTTCATAAACTGGGTCAGATACATGTTTTGCAGAAATATATCCAGTCCTGTGGTCTATCTTTAAGAGCAATAATTTTTAATCTTGATGAAGTCCATTTATCATTTTTTTTCATTTATAGATTGTGCCTTTGTGTCCTGCTTAAGTAGTCTTTGCCTAATCTAATGTCACAACCATTTTCTTCTAAGAGTATAATTAGTTTTAGCTTTTACATTTAGGTGTGATCCATTTTGAGTTAATATTTATATGGTGTGAAGTGAGGGTCAAGGTTAATTTTTTTCCATAATTTTTTCCATATCTAGTAGTTCCAGTACCTATTATTGAAAAGACTCGTTTCTCCATTGAATTATCTAATTTGGCACCTTTGTTGAAAATTAATTGACCATATAAGTGTGGGTCTATTTTTGGAAAGTGAATTCTGTTCCAAATAAAAGTCATTTTCTTTTTCCTCTTCTTGGCAGTATTTTGAAATTACACTATTTAAAGAGCTATTTGTTCATATTTATTCTTGCGTTTCTGATAAATATTTCCTTACTCTGGTTACCATCTATGGCAATGGTCAAGCATTTGGTCTTTTCTCCTATCACTTCCTGTCTTTATCCTGCCCTCAATCAACACTTCAGACACATATGTCAGCATCTGTGACTTTAAACTAATTAAAAAGTTGACTTACCCAAGGTTCTTACTTTTGTATTTTTCTAATCCTTAACAGATAATGAAATTTCAGTAGGTCTGATGCTAGTGACACTAAGCTAACACTTCAACATGTGTTATGTGTCATCACTGATCTGAACACATTAAAAATTATTTAATTGTCCTAACAACCTAATGAAGTGGGAATTATTATCCTTCTTGCAGAAGAGGAATCTGAGGCCCCCAGGGGCTATTGTAATTTGTCCAAGATCTTACACATGGTAAGTAGCTGAGCTGTGTATTACACCCAGTCTGTCTCCAGAGCCTGTAAACTTTACCAAAATGCTAAATTACAAAATGACTTTGGTTGTAGATTGCATACCATCTATTATTATTCTTAAGTTAATATTTTTCTATTAAGTGGAGCTGTAAGATGTCTTAGAAGGCATTCTTCAGATGAGGAAACTGAAATCCAAAGAGAACTAAGCTGGAGGCAGAGCCAGGCCCTAGCCTTGGAGGCCCGAGGGCTTTTTCTTTGCTCACACTGACTTCCTGGACTTCCGGGAGTGCCTCAGTTTGGATTCCACCGCCCTGTGGTGTCTCCCAGCAGTGGGGTCCCCAGGATGTAGCCCTCTGTGCTTCAGAGAATTGATCCTTTAGCCTCCCTGCCCCACTCACCAGATCATATGGTCCTCTCCTCATGAGGCATACTCTCAACTACCTGCCATGGCAGGAAAGTTACCCAACACGTTTATCCTGTGGTCTCCAGGCATAACAAATGGACATTTACTGAGCCCTACTATGGAAAACATTGTATTAAACTCTATTAAAATATAAGATACAATAATAGCATGCCCTCCAAAGGCTTATAAATACTACCAGCAAGTAATATTTATTATATCTCTAAAACATTTCTTTAAAAATTTTTTTAATGTTTATTTATTTATGTATTTATTTATTTATGTATGTATTTATTTTTGGTGCTGCTTTGCCTTTTATTTTTATTTTTTCCAGTATTAATTTTTAAGTATAATTTATTGTCAAGTTGGCTAACATACAGTGTGTACAGTGTGCTCTTTGTTTCAGGAGTAGATTCCCATGATTCATCACGTACATACAATACCCAGTGCTCATCCCAACAAGTGGCCTCCTCAATGCCTATCACCCATTTTCGCCTCTCCTCCACCTCCCCATCAACCCTCAGTATGTTCTCTATATTTAAGAGTCTCTTATGATTTGCTTCCCTCTCTATTTGAAACTATTTTTCCCCTTCCTTTCCCCCATGGTCTTCTGTTAAGTTTATCAAAGTCCATGAGTGAAAACATATGATATCTGTCTTTCTCGGACTGACTTATTTCACTTAGCATAATACCCTCCAGTTTCATCCACGTTGTTACAAATGGCAAGATTTCATTCTTTTTCATTGCCAAGTAATATTCCATTGTATATATAAAGCACATCTTCTTTATCCATTTCATCAGCTGATGGACATTTGGGCTCTTTCCATAATTTGGCTATTGTTGAAAGCACTGCTGGGGCGCCTGGGCGGCTCAGTCGGTTAAGCGTCTGACTTCGGCTCAGGTCATGATCTTGCGGTTCGTGAGTTTGAGCCCCGCATCGGGCTCTGTGCTGACAGCTTGGAGCCTGGAGCCTGCTTCGGATTCTGTGTCTCCCTCTCTCTCTGGCCCTTCCCCTCTTGAGCTCTGTTTCTCTCTCTCTCTCTCTCTCTCTCTCAAAAGTAAACATTAAAAAAATTTAAAAAAAAAAGAAAGCACTGCTATAAAAATTGGGGTACGTGTTCCCCTGTGAATCAGCACTCCTGTATCCTTTGGATAAATTCCTAATAGTGCTATTGCTGAGTTGTAGGGCAATTCTATTTTTAATTTTTTGAGGAACCTCCACACTGTTTTCCAGAGCGGCTAATGTTTACTTATTTTTGAGAGAGACAGAGAGAGAGAGAGAGAGAGAGAGAGAGCACAAGCTGGGTAGGGGCAGAGAGAGAGGGAGACACAGAATCTGAAGCAGGCTCCAGGCTCCAAACTGTCAGCCCAGAGCCCAATACAGGGCTCAAACCCATGAGCTGTAAGATCATGACCTGAAGTTGGAGGCTAAACTGACTAAGCCACCCAGCTGCCCCTCGAAAACATTTCTGTACAGAACAAATTTTATAAACATAGCTGTCCCGAGTGTCCTCTTCACCCCATCCTTCTACTAATGTTTGTTGTCTCTTCACATAGTTAATAAAGGTATTGATGGTTTCTTGGTCCAACATTATTATATTACAGTATAGAGAAATGAACATTTATTTGGAGGCAGTGATCTTGATTTCTAGGGTCCTCTGTGTCACTTATTAGCTGGGTGAACTTCTGCACATCATTGAGCCCCTCTGAGCCTCTTTCCTAATCTGTAAGGGGGATGATAATAGTACCCACTTTCACTGGGCTGTTGTGGCGGTCAAATGAGATAACAAAATGGTTTGAAAATTCAAATCTTTTTGAGGGCTATAGAAGAAAGAACTTGGACTTCAGAGTCAAAAGAGGTAGATTTTGAGCTTCACTGAACATAATGGCAGAATCTAATAACAAAGTCATGTTGAGGAGGTGGGTGGTTGGGAAGGCTAACCCAGGAGGTAAGGGACTAACCCTGACCTGGCCCTATACCTGATTTTCATTCTTTCTTCAGCAAATCACAAGTTATTACAAGTCATAGCCCATCTTCAACAATCAAACCAAACTGCCCATGATCAGATTTCAAAGATTTAAATAGAAGGAGGCCTTGATTGACAAGAAGAGAGCATTCTCAAAGACTGATACAATAATTGAGTCCTCTCTTTCATTCATCCCTCAACCAACTTTCACTGACTGTCTACAGTGTTAGCTGCTGGGCATTATCTTAGATGCTGGAAACATAAAAACCAAGATGGGTTAATGGTGCTTCTAAAACTTCTCAAGGGGGCGAGGAGAAGGAGGGGGAAGGGCTCAGGGGAGATAATCTGGTTGGCAAAATCTGAGAGAAGGAGTGGAGGAAACTTGTCTTGGGGAGAGATGATGGAGATGGGGAGCAGGGCTAAAGAGTTTATTAACTAGTGGGGAGGACAGACACAGAAATTAAGAATGACAATGCAATGTAATAGTTGTGTGAAGGAAATATGAGTATAGTGATATAACATCCCCCCCTCCCGAGCATGAATTCAAATTGACAGGGATACCAAGGGAAGAGCTTTGCAGCCTCAGGGAAGACACAGATTTATGATTTCTTAGACCATTAGTCTATGCATTTAGTGCTCCTCAGCTCGCTTTCAACAATACCTTACTTTGCATGACACTTTACATTAAAAAATACTTTCAGGGGCACCTGGGTGACTCAGTTGGTTAAGCCTCAGATTCTTGATCTTGGCTCAGGTCACCATCTCATGGTTTGTGAGTTCCAGCCCTGTGCTGGGCTCTGCACTGGCAGTGCGGAGCCTGCTTGGGATTCTCTCTCTACTGTCTCTCTCTCTGCCCCTTCTCTCTCTGTCAAAATAAATAAATAAACATAAAAAGAAAAAAAGATTCTCTCTCTCCCCCCCTCTGCCCCTCCCCCACTTGCACTCTCTCAAAATTTATAAATATACTTAAAAAAATACTTTCACATTCTGCGTTTCTTTTGGTTTATAGAAAATAGGAATGGAAAATGGGATACTTCCCATTTTACAGATGAGGAAATAGGCACAGAGCAGTTACTAAAGTCGCAAGTCTTGTCAATAGTCTGGTGGGAATTACAATGTACTCTTTTAGTACGAATAAATAACTTTATTGTCAATCTAATAAGGGCATTATCTGACTGTTCTTAACCTTCATTGATCTAATTCTCCTCTTTCGGTCCTGTTGTGTATTTTGTTTGTTTGTTCTAGAACATAGTAAGTGTTTGTGTAGTCCTTTGCCACTGTGATTTGAACAAGCAAAAACATGAATAATATTCTGGGACCCAAAGGCCTCATATTTTCAAAGCAGCTGTAATTATAGTCCAGCCATATTCTACCCTTAGGAAAGAATCTTGCAGTTTCTGCAACTGTCAGATGAAGGGCTTAGGCTACAATCGCTCATTGCTAACATTCTAGGATTCGCTTTTATAACCATCAATGTAATTTTAAAGTATTCATTAAGAGAACACACACACACACACACACACACACACATACACACACAGAGATTTTTAAAATATGGTAATTACAAACCAAAATATTAATAATCAGTATCTTTGGGTAGTTAAATCTTATTTGATTTTTTTCTTCTTTTTGCTTAACTATGTACTTTTTTTTTTTTGCAGTAAGCATGGATAGCTTATATAATTTAGGTAATAAATATATAATTCCACTAAGAACTGAAACTATGCCAAAAACGTTATCAGCACTTGGCAAAATCTACCACACTTACACACAATGGAGTCTTTACAAGTCCGTGTTTGAAATTTCAAATTCATTGATGGGACTAAATATTACCAATTTTTGACAAATGTATGTTAATTCAGTAAGTTTTGATATATAGCCAAAGAGAATTCCCTAAAAGAGAGTGTTGGGCTCATTATCGCCAGAAGATACAGTGATTTCTAAATTATTCTGTCTTTATGACTTATGACAACACCAAGATGTAAAGACCCTGATTTTGCCTCCAAGTGCTTATATCATTTAATGGAGTTTAATTTTATGGGGGTGGGTGGTAGTGGTTAGGTTTTGAAGGTAGAAATTATCCCAAGTCTCCACAACCCCTGCAAATACTTAAATCAGCTTCTAAAAATAATATATGGTTGCATTTATGATGGAGTAAAGATGCTACTAACTCGAGACTGCTTTTCTGGGGCCCCCAGTTTAATTCTTTAGTTTCTTGCAGACACAACTACTGCCAGCTTTCCTGGCTCTGGGATCCTTAACGCCACTCATTATCACTGCCATCAGCCTGTGTGGTGACTGGCTTGCTTTACTGCTTAGGAACATCACTGCTCATTACCTCGTTATTTTCCTTCCATTCTTTCTCTCCTCCTTTAGTCCTTATGAGCCACAGAAGTTCACACTCAGAATATGTGGTGCCATTTTAAGCGGGTAAGATATATTCACAAATAACCAATTGAACAAGACCATGTGAGTTGTGTTAAAACAGACCAGCAGCTGAGGCAGGGTGGGAAAAATGGAAAACATTAGGAAACAGTGTTATGTCAACTGGGCTTCTATTACTGGAATGTGGTTTCCAATTGCCCACTCTGGGCTTTAGGCCCTCTGCTGCACGCCAGGGTCACAACACAGCCCACAAGGACAACTGTGCCCACTGCCCTCAGAATTCTCAGTCTAATGTGGGAGACAGACATTCATTAGGCAATCACACAACAAAGAAAGGCAAAGTCAGGAAAGTGCTCAGTAAGTTTAAGAATAAGTCATCCAGGGGCGCCTGGGTGGCGCAGTCGGTTAAGCGTCCCACTTCAGCCAGGTCACGATCTCGCGGTCCGTGAGTTCGAGCCCCGCGTCAGGCTCTGGGCTGATGGCTCAGAGCCTGGAGCCTGTTTCCGATTCTGTGTCTCCCTCTCTCTCTGCCCCTCCCCCGTTCATGCTCTGTCTCTCTCTGTCCCAAAAATAAATAAACGTTGAAAAAAAAAATTAAAAAAAAAAAAAAAAAAGAATAAGTCATCCAATCTGGGGGCAATGTATGTAAGGCGGAAATAGAAATCACACTTTCTGAGAGCTCACCATGTGCCAGGCTCCCTGAAAGAGGGTCTTTCCTTCTGTCACATGCAAACCTTAAAACATATTTGACAGGTCTGTAATATGGGCCACAGTTTTTAAATGAATAATGGAGGCCCAGAGAGGGTAAGTCATCTAGAAAAGTAGAAAAGGCCAGGAAAGAGACCCTCAGTGGCAAGCTTTGGAACTGGGCCGTATTTGGCTGGCAGTGAAGGAGTTGCTGGAGGCTTCTGAGCAGGCACAAGGCTTGAAGGAAGGTACGTTTAGGAGGGTTTGAGGTGGGGAAGGAAAGGCTGGTGGATTCAATGAGCCAGCTGCAGGGCTGGCTTAGATAGGGGTGAGGAACACTGCCCCTGAGGGAGAGAGAAAGCCTCCAAGGAGGCTTCTTCGATGCAGCCTTAACAACCAACCAGGTGGGGAGGGGGTTGGGTACAATAATCATATTTTATTTTTAAAAACTCCAATGCGCAGCATAATGTAACAAAGGAACATGCATCCAACACCTTAATTTATGCTGCTAAATTCTGTAGCTTATAAAATAAAAATATTTAATATTCTACCAAAGACAGAATTCAAGTCAAATGTGGGTAAAAGCATAGACCAGTTAAGACCAGGTAAGACTGGCGACATTTTTCACTTGTTTTAAGCCATAATTAATTCAATTGATTATTTAAGGAATAACTAATCCCTGGGGCGCCTGGGTGGCTCAGTCAGCTGAGTGTCCAACTTCGGCTCAGGGCATGATCTCGCGGTTCGTGAGTTCGAGCCCCTCATGGGGGCTCTGTGCTGACAGCTCAGAGCCTGGAGCCTGCTTTGGATTCTGTGTGTCCCTCTCTCTCTGCTCCCCCCCCCCCCCCACTCATGCTCTGCCTCTCTCTCTCTCTCTCTTTCAAAAATTAACAAAAAAGGAATAACTAATCCCCACATCTTATAAATGCCTGTCTTTATTTTCAATTCAGTATTTTCTTTTTTCTTTTCTTTTCTTTTTTTTTTTTTTTAAATAGGCTCCATGCCCAACCTGGGACTCAAACTCACTACTGGGAGAGCTCAAGAGTTGCTCGATCCACGGACTGAGCCAGCCAGGAGCCCCCAGTCTTTATTTTACATTCAGCTTTGGGCTATCTCACTTGGTGATGTCCCCAAATAGCTGTCTTTCCAAAGCAGTTGCCATGATAATTTTGAGAGATTGCTGGATGGCAGTTCTCTGGCGGAAAAATCTAGGCCTCACAGTGTGGGGGGAGGAAGAGGAGTGTAGGCTTGACCATCCCCACCCCATTTCCCCTAGCTTGCACCACTGTGCTGCAGAAGGGGGTTAGCAGCCTCTCCACCCACAAGGGGGCTCCTTAGAGTCCTCAGTCACAGAATGTGTGGCTATCTCACCAGTTCCTGTAGCCCTGGGAGGAATTTAAGCACTGTTTGCCCAGCCCTGTTCTTGCCCTGAGGGTTTAAAGATTCTGAGACAGTCTCCCAACCACGTGTAAGCTAGGACTGCGTCAAGCCGCTGTGCATGGTGATCTTATCCACTTTCGCAGCGTGTTCAGAGAGTTTATGGTGAAACTGTTTAATGTTTGGTTCAGGTTCCCAGCTGTAAAGCACTGAAGTGAGGCTCTCTGAACTTCGGCATACCTTCCTCCTTTGCTTTATTTCTGCCTCACCCAGAAAAGCCGCCCTGCCTGGTGATAAGCTTTGGGTTTGCTATCCCCTGTGCGGTCCTCTGGTCCTCCGAAGGCAGCCTTGGTATCCCCCAAGAGCCAGTAACAAAGGCAGACAATCTGGCCCCACCCAGACCCCACCCAGACCTTCAACCTGTCCCCTAGGTGATCTGTGTGCCTGACCAAGCTGAGGAAGCCCTGGGCTAGCACTCGGCAGATAGGTTCCTAGAATCATTTCCCAGACTGGGAGAACAGCAGTTCCAAGGGAGAAACATGAATACTGATGAAGTGCTGCAGGGTACATCAGAATTTCAAAGGGGAGAGATATCAGGCCACAAGTTACATTTCTAAAAAGTCCAAAGTAGGACAAAGAAGGGTTTATAGTCCTAGAAGCATTTAATTGACTGCATTTAAAACAAAACAAAACATTACAGGAGGAGCACGTGCCAGGCCTGGGGCAAGTGGGCCTCAAAACTTCTTTGCCCCTCGGGATAAACCTACTGAAAGAACGTGTGAATGGTTTTAAGAGTTTCCCTGACTCTTGGACAAAAAAAGTGCCTTCTGAGAATTTGAAAAACTCTTGTTGGAGACAAAAGGGGGAGAAATTTTTTTTCTTCTATTTTTATTTTTTAAAGGATTTTTATTTATTTTTTATATTTTATTATTTTTAAAAGTTTATTTATTTTGAGAGAGAGAGGGTGCGGAGCCGGCGAGGGGCACAGAAAGAGAGAAGCCCAAGCAGGCTCCTTGCTGTCAGTGCAGAGCCCCAGACCAGGCTCAAACTTACTGTGACATCATGACGTGGGCCAAGATCAAGAGTCGGTGGCTTAACTGACTGAGCCATCCAGACGTCCCTCTTCTATTTCTAAAGACGGGATTTAATAATGGTTCTTCAGCCTACTGTGAGACCTGGAATCCTAGTCAAGTGTGCATTTCAAGTCCTGCTGCTGTCAGCTGAGTCACCTTGGGCAAGGTGCTTAATCAGTTTAGGCCTCCGTTTCTCCTCTGAGAGATGCATAAGAATACCTACCTCACAGGGTCGTTGTAAGGAGTCCGTGCATGGACGTGTACAAAGTAGTCAGACTGGGGCCTAGCACAGAGTAAGGTTTATATTCCTTTTGTTTACAAAACAATGAACTGAAAATGTCTAGCTTTGCATACTCCCTCAAAATTGTTGCCCTCAGGATCAAATCCCCACCTCTTGTCCCTGCCTGGGCCCAATGTGACCTGACCCGTCCTATCTGTGACCTCAGCCCCTCCCATCCCTCTCCTCCCTGGGACCCGAGGCTCCAGCTGCACCTGTCTTCCTTCTGCCCCTCCAGCATGCCAGGTTCAGTCCCATCTTTTGGCCTTGTCCCAGCCGGTCTTTTCAATCTGCTTCTGCACATGACTCCCATGTCACCTTGGTCTCAGACCCACATCGTCTCCTAGAGAGGTCTTCCTTTTTGAAGAAATAGTCAAGCATTACTAATGGCTATTGCCCCTTTACATTTTCTTAGCACTTACCATTACTGAATTCGTTTTGGGTTTGCTCATTTACATTTTTACTTCCTGACTCTCCCACCACGAGAATGTTAGACTCAAGAGGTCACAATCTTGTTACCACCCGTTCCCGAGCGCCTAGAACAGGGCTTCCACTCAGGCGGGGCTCAAAGAACATCCGTGGAATGAAAGAATGCATGAGTGAACCAATGGAATAAGAAATGTCACTGGAAGAAACACTTGAAGCTGAAACCCCAGGGAAATTCAGGGGTTGCTGCCTTTGTCTTAGGTAAAGGCAGAGGGTCAGAGAGAGAAGTGGAAAAAACCTGGGAGAAAACTCCCTGGCCATCCTTCCTAGGCTGCCTTCACCCCTCTGCCAATCTGCCCCTAACATCGAACTGGGGGGTTTTAGGTTGGCACTTGTCTTGTCTCCCCAGGGGCTTCCTGTTCCTTGAGAGAAAAAAAGCCTGTTTTTATACAACTTTTATCAGTGCATAACACCATACCAGGCAGGCATATAATAGAGGCTCATTAAAAATATTAGGTGAATGAATACATACAAACATATATATGCTATTACATTTCAAATTAATGCTAATAAAGTTCTCGATGCTTGTCTTTGGAAAATATTGGGTTTTTAGTAAATGAAAAAGTTTGTTTCGCCTTTCTATGTTTTAGAGTCTCCTTAAAGTAGGGTATGGAAATGGAATGGAAGGTGTGCTTTGGTACACGGTGGCCCAGAGTGGAAAGCAGTTGGAGGGCAGGGAGGATCCAGGGGCGGGACACCAGGGAGCAAAGTCCAAAGCTGGAGAAAGTTTGCTTGCAGGTTATTGTGGGAGGGCTGGATAGAGAGAGGCAGGTGAGGAACCTGGGATTTCCTGGATGGAGGTGGCCTGGTGGCCCTGCCCAGCCTGTCCCACCTGGGTCTTCAGTGTCTGGTAACAGACCCAGCAGGGACTCATCCTGGGTGCTGAGGGTGTGGATGGGAGGGGTGGGGACTGCGGGCTGGATATCTGCGGGGAGTCAGCAAGTAGTCTCTGAAGTACCTTTACATAGATAAATGAGGGTGGGAGAGGGAGAGGGAGAGAGAAAGAGAGAGAGACAGGGAGAGAAACCCCCCCAGGGAGAACAGAGGAAGGTTCTGTAAAAAAGGCACTCAGGTGACCCCTAAGAATTCAAGTCTTTCATTAAGCCCCACCTGAAGGCCAATTCTTCTGCAATCTACAGGATGGTTTTGGCTCTAGGCTTATCTAAATCCAGTTGGGAGTGTGGGGGAGTGGGGGGTTGTGTGGGGAAGGGTTTCTTCCTTTAAAGTGGGAGGACTAAGGAAACAGCTCAAACAACAAAAGCTTTGCTGGAATTGAAATGCTTCAAAAATGAACTGGCTACCAAAAAAGGAAAATTTGCCTTTGCTTGAAAAATGTATCTTTCCCCTTGCCCCAACACACGTCCATAGTATGTACATGTCACACACACACATGTCCATAGCACGTATGTGTGCAGGGCTCCTTTTAAATCCTGTGTGTGAGCATAAAATAGAATTAGACTCTTCTACTCCTGCTTCTCCTGGGAATAGCAATTCTAATGGCAACATGCTTGGAAACATTTTATCAAGCAAGCACACTACGTGCCAGCAAGATACACAGAGATCTGGATCATTTGGTAGGATTAGGGAGTTTCGGGTTATAGCTAAATCAAGAGTAAAACTAGGCCAATGGTTGAACCTAAGGAATATGTGATGTTCCACATGGAAGAGTGTCTTAGGACAGGTCACTTAACCTCTCTTTGCCCTGTTTGCCTCATTTGGAAAATGGAGATAGTACTGGTTCCTACCTCACGCTCTCATGCCCATTAAATGAGCTAATGTGTGGAAAGCATTTGAGGGAGTGTTTGGCCCACTGTTAGCACACATTAGAACTTGTGTATCCAACAGGACTTGGGTGCTGTATTACTGGAAAGCGCTCAAATTCATTTCCATTCCACAGATGATCACTTCAGGGTTTGGGACGTAAAGCGAAAAGAACACGTGCCAGCCTTCAGGGAGTCCGGTCTAGGGTGAAGACAGACGTGTGGACAGGTGATTATAATCCTATGTGTTGTGTAGTGAACAAAGTGTGCACCACGTGCTGGGGAGCATCAGCTGTGTTTCCCTATGGTCTGCCTGTAGTGTGGCAAATGAAAGCGGGCCCTCTGTTAAGGTAGTCTACACTATCTATTCATTCCAGCACCTAGCACAGTACCCGCCATATAGAATGACTTGAAAAAAAGACTCGCTGAATGAATGGAACTCATTTAGACCTTGTCTCTGTCCGTTTCAATAAAAGAACAAACCCGTGTCACAATATTGGTGCAACACTTTAAAACTGAATAGAGGGGGGAAAAAATCCAAGGTGGGTTGGGTAGAGCGGGCTGGACCCAGTGGTCTCTATGCAACATTATTTGGGGGGTACTGTCTTTTCCTAGACCCTGGGCTAGGCAGTGGGCTGACAGCATGGAGAAGAAGTAGAGGAAGGGAGGGCCACACCACCAGGTACACTCAGGCCGAGGGCTGGGCACTGGGCACAGGGCAGCAAAACTGAAGGGCCACACAGCCAGTTGAGTACAGAGAGGACTCAAAAAGGTACTCGAGGGCCACGTGGAAAAGCTAAACTTTGTACACGTGTGGTTCTCCAGGTGTGTGAGGGGACACGCGGCAGCTGTCACAGCAGAATCGTCTCAAAGCTCTTTTAGGCTTCATTTCGTTTTCTTTCCTCCCACACCTCATTAGGCCTGACTTTCTCTACTCTCCCCAGGGTACAGTGGGGGTGAGAAGCACACACCCTGGAGTCAGGTGCATATCCCAGTCCCATCAGTTCTGTGTCCTTTTGACAAGTTATTTCACCTTCCCGTGCCTCTGTTTCCCCCAACTGTCACGTGTACAGTTGTTGCGAGAATTGAGTTAACGCAAGGGCAGAGGGCGCAGCCTGGCAGGGAGTAAGTGCTGGTTACACTCCAGACGTTAACATGTCACCCAGATGGTGTGGCACTGTCTTGGAAGTGAGCCACTTTAACAATGGGAGTGTCCTGGCTACCAGCCACTCATGGGCCCTGGGAAGGCATGGTGTGTTCAAAGTAGAGGCCTTGTGTAGTCACGTTTGCATTTTAGTCAGAGGCAGATTTAAAGAAGGGGGACAGACCGTGAGGAGGTCAGAAGCCAGCAAAGAGGCTGGGGCAAAGCCTCCTTGACAGACAGGAGGTTCTGAATCCAAGAGGTGAAAGGGAGGGAAAGAACTGGAGGTCAAATCGGCAAGGCTTAGTAAGTGGTTAGAAGTGGGCACTAAGGTGAATTCCCCAGTTTCCAGCTTACTGACTGGGATAATGGTGGTGCCAGAACTGAGACAAAGAATGGAGGAGAGGCTGGCTTGGGAGAGCGTTCATGATGACTTCCATATTTCATATAGGAACATCCTGCTTACACCGATTCCACCAATTCAAAACCTGTCAATGAACCGCTATTGCCATTAGATAAATGGGGGTTCTAGTAGTGCTTACCTCCCAGGATGATCATAAAGATTTGTTAATGCAGGGGTGCCTGGGTGGCTCAGTTGGTTAAGCATCCAACTTTGGCTCAGGTCATGATCTCACAGTTCATGAGTTTGAGCCCTGTGTCGGGCTCTGTGCTGACAGCTCAGAGCCCGCAGCCTACTTTGGAATCCATGACTTCCTCTCTCTCTGCCTCTCCCCTGCTCACACTCTGTCTCTGTCTCTCAAAAAATAAATTAAAAAAAAAAAAAAAGATTTGTAAATGCAAATCAAATACTCAAAACATATTAAGTGTGCATGGTATTATAGTATTATGTGTTTACTATTATGAGTCTATAACTCATACCCTTTCAAAGCTCTTTTTTTGGTCTTCTATTCATGACCCAGACCCACCTTGTTGCATTACAGTTCCCCAATTTACAGAAAACACTGGCCTTCTCTGTCTCCAGACTTGAGAACTCTCCACCTCCCCTTTTTTCTATTTAACTTGTTCTCCTTCATGTCTCAGCTCATATGTCACTCCTTCCAGGAAGTCTGAGCTGGGTGAGGGACCCTTTCTATATATTCTCAAAGACTTTATCACATTGGTGTGCGTCTGTAAATCTCTGTGTTGGAAGCTGCTAGAGAGCAAGATCATGACTATCCTGTGGAACACTGTCTTCCAATCATAGTGTCTGGCCCACTGAAGGATAGTCTATACATTTTGTTTAGATGGATGAATAAAAGAGTCAGAAGTTGGAGGAGAGCTCCAGATGAGAGATATAGACTAGGAATCCTCAGTGCTCCTGGCTAGCTCAGTCAAAAGAGCATGTGACTCTTGATCTCAGGGTCATGAATTTGAGCCCCATGTTGGGTGTAGAGATTACTTAAAAATAAAACATTAAAAATCAAAAAAGAGGAATCATCAGCACATTGATGATGCTTGAATCGTGAGAGAGATGAGATAATCAAAGGTGAGCCATATTTATTCTTGAGCTCTCACATTTGACCACTTATGTTTTTTCTGGAAACTGTTCCCCATGGCTCCCAAAATACCATCCTATTCTACTTTTGCTATTTTGGTGATAGATACTGCATGGTCTCTTTCATTGGTTTCTTTCACCTTACTCACCCCTTGAACATCTAGTTTTTTCCCATAATTTCAACTATCTCTTCTTGTTATCTCCATGTCCAGTTTCAACTTTGCTCCTGAACTCCTGACTTGTATTTCCAACTGCTCATAAATCCTCCAACTGGACCCTTTCACAGTTAGCCAACTGGAACAGGTCATTATTTCTACCTTCATTCCCATGCCTCAGACTGAGCTCTCCTCCCTTATTTCCTAGCTTGGTTAATAGGCTCCCTGTGCACACAATCACCCAAGCTAGGTCTTAGGAGTTTCACTTCCTCTGCCCTCTCCACCCCCACATCCTTCCTCTTATGTATCTTGCCATTTCTGATTCTGGAAGTCTTGAATTTGACTTCTCATTTCATCTGCACTGTCACAACCCTAGCTCTGGCTTTCATTATCCATTGCCTAGACTATTATCATAGCTTCTTAACTGGCCTGTCTCCAGGTAACTTTCCAGAACACAAGTCTGATCATGCCACTTTTTCACGCCAAGACCTTCCAAAGTTGCACAGCCTACAAAGTGAAGTCCAAGTCCCTCACCAGGGCATTCAATGTCTTCACAGTCTGGACCCAATATATTTTTCCAGCTTCATCTTTAGCTGGCCCATGCTCCCAAAACACACCATGTATATCTCCACGTTGTATTTGAGTTAGTTGTTTAACTATCTCTGGTACTCCCAACTCCAAGGGGTCAGGACCAGCCCATGTTAATCTCTGCATCTGAAGAACCTAGCAGAGTACCTAAGAAATGAATGCCTTTAGAGTAATTGGCTATCATCACTTCCAAAGACAGCATCTCACCCAACCCTCTTCATCTAATATCTAGCTCTGTGCCTTCTACACAGAATGTACCCCATAAATGTTTGTGGGAATTGTTGACTTATTTGGAACACAAACCCCCTGAGAGCAGGAACATTACTCACTTATTTTTTAAATTGAAAAAATATATTTGACATATTACATTATATAAATTTATCTGATACATTTATATATTGTTACGTGATTGCCACTGTAGTGCCATTGTAGTAGCAGGAACTTCATTTCATTCGTATCCATATCTCTTGTCAATAGTACCTGACACAGAATAGGTGTTGAATAAATATTTGTTGAATAGAGGCAAGAATGAAAGATCCCTCCTTTTCTATGGCATCTACCATCTCAGACTTTACTTTTATTTTATTTTAATGTTTTAGACAGAGAGACAGAGAGAGAGAGAGAGGGCATGAGTGTGACTGTGAGCAAGTGGCATAGAGGACAGGAGGAGAGAATCTTAAGCAGACTCTACACCCAGCTCAGAGCCTGACGTAGGGCTCAGTTTCACAACCATGAGATCATGACCTGAGCCGAAATCAAGAGTCGGTTGCTTAACGGACTGAGCCACCCAGGAGCCCCTCAGACTTTATTTTTAATAGTGCAAAGGTAGTCAGTACTACATATGTCACATCTGTGCTTTTGTTTGTTAAACTTCTGAATCCTGTACACCATCAAAGAAAATTACCCTTCCCCACCTCCACTGGAGTAGAACTCCTCTTGGACTGATGGGGGCATTTGTGGATTTTGCAGGTGTAATGAGAGGAAGGGGAAGTTAAAGTTATCCTGATGTTAACTTGAATTGATTTAATGAATGTAAGTTTCTTCTAATGTTAGCCATGTTTTGGGGCAATAAAAGATAATCTGTTGTCTCCCATGTGATATGGTCCATGTTAGAAATACACAAGAGAAACTAGACATCAAATGAACTTACATTAAGCATTTTGTTTGGGGGGAGGTTTCACTTACCTATAAAACAAAATGTACCAGTGCTTCTCAAAACGGATCTACATCAAATTCAGGTATACTGTGAGACGTGTAGCTTTCTGGGTCCCATCTCAAATTGATAAATCTGAATCTCCGGGAGTGCGGCCCAGGAATCTGCATTTCAGCCCTGTGACCACTTATCTGGAAATTCTTTTTTTTTATTAAAAAAAATTTTTTTTTCAACGTTTTATTTTATTTTTGGGACAGAGAGAGACAGAGCATGAACAGGGGAGGGGCAGAGAGAGAGGGAGACACAGAATAGGAAACAGGCTCCAGGCTCTGAGCCATCAGCCCAGAGCCTGACGCGGGGCTCGAACTCGCGGACCACGAGATCGTGACCTGGCTGAAGTCGGACGCTCAACCGACTGCGCCACCCAGGCGCCCCACTTATCTGGAAATTCTTATCCATGGCTTCAAGGACTCTACTTTTTCTCTTTCTCTCTTTCTCCTACTCTCTCTCTCTCTTCTAGTACCTTGGTTATAGATCCTTTCTATTCTCTTTTATTGGCTGCTTTTTCCTTTATCACTCTGGAGATTTCCCCCTAACTTCAACTATCACTGTAACTATTGGTCCAACTACTCTCTTGAACTCAAGTATTTCCAGGATTCACCGCTGGGTCCTCTGCATGATCAGCAAAGGCTCCAGGTGATCCTTCTGTACTCTGAACAAAGATAGCTTGAAACTTTTTTTAGTCCCCTCTTCTCCCTTTCTTTCCTTCCAAATGCTGACTGATACAACAGGAACGTTGAGTGAGTACAGAGAAGGACACACATATCAATACATATCATCCACTACAGTCAATTTAGTGGCAAGTATTACTTCAGTGGCTACAAGACAATAGCTACAAAGTCTGTATTAAAACTCATTAATAATATGAACATATTGCTTCTTCATTGATAGACATCCTCTGTGTTTTTGACCTATGTTTCTCATTGATTATCTAATTTCCCAGAGCACAGGTTCTAGCCTAGGCTCAGGTTGGGCCTGGGAAGTACCTTGAGGTGGGCTGGTCTGTAGTGAGGGCAACAGAGAAAAAGGAGCTAAAATGAAACTGAAACCAAAACCAGGCAGATTTTTTTTTCCCCTAGCAAATCACCAAGCTGAGGGATTGCCAGTAATGCTCCACTCTAGCTACACAGTCAGATTGCTGGGGGAGCTTTTAATTGGCCGCACCCTGTACCACATAAATCAGAAACTCTGAGAGAGTTTGAAAACCACTAAGGCTGGCTGGAATGCGGGCCCACTGGAACATAGTTACAGCCATGTAGTTGGGGTGGCTACAGCCTTATTTGTTGGGCAGGATAGCACTGTCAAGGGTACCAACCCAAGTCAGACAGATCTCAACCTCCTTTTTGCCTTTATCATAGTTGAGCATTTACTATGTATAAGGCACCGTATCAACACTAACATATACAGAGAAGTGGTAAAACAAATGCTTTTTGAAAGATATATCTTGAATATATACATTATATCATTTTATTCTCACTAAAGGCTAATGCTCATATTACTTAGCATCACCCCCACTTTACAGATGAGAAAACGGGCTCAGAGTGGTTAAGGTACGGTAAGGTCAAGGTAAGAACCAGTAAGTAGCAGAGTCAGGATTCAAAGTCATACTTGCTGGCTCTAAAACCCATATTCTTGGGGCGCCTGGGTGGCGCAGTCGGTTAAGCGTCCGACTTCAGCCAGGTCACGATCTCGCGGTCCGTGAGTTCGAGCCCCGCGTCGGGCTCTGGGCTGATGGCTCAGAGCCTGGAGCCTGTTTCCGATTCTGTGTCTCCCTCTCTCTCTGCCCCTCCCCCGTTCATGCTCTGTCTCTCTCTGTCCCCAAAATAAATAAAAACGGGGAAAAAAAAAAAAAATTAAAACCCATATTCTTTCCACTGTATTTTGTTGTCTATTATGTCAAAAGAGGAAGAAAACATTTTGCCTGTCCTCCTGGAGTTTTCATTCTGTTTAGGGAATAAAGGTATGGCTCTAAAAATAAAAGATCATGCTAAGAGAAGTTTAAGCTCATTGCTCAAAGAATGAAGGCAAGGTTGGAAATCATTCCCTGCTGAAGACAGGCTCTTCTGGGATGGTTCCTGGGAAAGGGTGTTCAAAGCAGGTCAAAGCCGGCAGATAGAGATGCTTGACAAAGGCTTATGTCCAGTAGAGAAGGCAAAAACAGGGTGTGGGGACGACACAGACTTTTTTGGGGCATGGTGTGTGTGGCCTACTCTGATTGAAGCAGAAAGTTCTGTAGTAGATTCATGTGATGTAACCTTGGAACAACAATGTATCCATGGCCCAGAAGTTCTTGGATGCCGTGCACAGGAGGTTATGTTGTTCACCAGGCAAAAAGAGCCTCACAGAGATTTGAAGGCCAGGAGCGTGACGGTGCATGAGCTTGTGAGAGAGTGTTGAGGTCTCAAGAGTGGCTGGTGGTAGACTGAGGTGGACAGAGACTAAAGGTCAGATGACTGACAGGGAAACAACTGAGGCACACATATCAGGCGGTGCAGAGAGAGGAAATGAAAAGGAAGGATGGGCAGGGGGAAGGATGAGAGACATTTCAGAGGTGAGGCACACAGGACTTGAATTGATGTTGTAGGTGGCCTGGCTGGCAGGAAAGGTGGGATCACGCAGATTGTTTCAAACTTGGGAAGGACCCCACATTGGGGGATGGGTATATTTACTTAGGGCAGGAAGAAGTGAGGATGTGGGGACTGGATGTGTGGAGCTCAAGGTGATGGGAGGAGATGGCTCATGAGGCAGATGACAAGTTGCTGAGAAAGGATCGAGGTCCTAGCCTTTGGTTCAGATGTAGCAGCCATTTGCCTGGGCGTGATGTTTGGAGCAGCTGGCTCTGGTAGAAGGGTTCTACTTGACTGGATTCCTATCAAATGTTAACTGCATGAACACCACTGATTTAAAAAAAAAAATGGTATCAGAAAACATAGGGTAAAAGGAGTTTTGGAGTCATATCCAGCTAAATAGAGAACAAAGATTGCTAGCTGGTTAAACAACTAAAAAGCTATTTAAACATTACTAAAAAGTTACTTAAAAGTTAATTGAATCAATTTTGAAACACTGACTTGGATATTTTTCCTATAGACTGGAGGGATCATAATTAAACTTAATTGTAGTCATGCTAGATTTCCTCCCGATGTTTATTTTTCTTCTAGTTATATTTCAGACAATTAATAGCATCTAATGACTCAGAGTTTTGTGTAATTACCACCAATGATTATAATCTCTCTCTTATGGAATGTTCTTTTCACACAGGCACACTGGAACTGAGGGAAATTTATAATTATTCATGAAAGTCCCTCTATAGGCTGTAAAAAATTTATCAGACTTTAAAACAAATTTATTATGCATTTATATTTCTATTTGTAGCTAGAAAAAAGATGATAAAAACTAAGTATACTTTTAAAAGTTCTAATAGTTCCCTCTCCAACAGACCCTTTCTTTCCTTTAATTTTAGAGTATTCAAGGAAAAGGAAAATAAAAAGGGAGACACTTTTTATTTTTTAATTCCTCGAAATGCTTAGTTTATAGGTCTCCTTTCCCCTTAAGTGTGAAAGCATTTTAGTGAAAGTTTCACCTCAACTTTGTCAATAATTAATCCTGTTTCTTTGAAAAGTCTGACAATGTAAGAGTAACAATAACAGGCCATAAAACACTCCCCCCTAATTGTGCAAGGGCTCATTCTTCCCTAACCAGGTTCGGGTTGACTGGAATGTGCTGAAGTCACATTCCAGTACCTACCACCAGCCAGAACCACACAGGACTCCAAAGGGAATGGACAGGAATCTTTATCTCTAGTTCTCCACTTAGCAAGGAGGACTAGGAAGAAGGGCTAGAAGAGGCAGGGAGGCACAGTGAAAATGGAAACGGGGCTGGAAAACAAGGGCAAATTAACTGGGGAGGAGAACTGGTCTGTGTGGAGAAGGATGGGGCAAACAGGAAAGAGAAAATCAAACCAAGGGTGAGGCCAATTAAAATAAGTCAGGGAGGATGACAGAAAAGCAGATCAGAGATCAGTCAGTAAGGACAAAAGCATCACATGCAGAAAGAAGGAACACATTTCAGAAGGTAAACAGTGTTCATTCCCAGGGATCCATCCCTTCCCCCTTCCTCTCTATTAAGAAAACGTAGTTGGAAATCCAACTGGAAGACTTCTTCATTTATCTGGCTAGTGAATGACTGATTGGAAACTTAAAAACCAAATCTTTAAATTCTTACTGGGATCTACTTAGTAACTCTTTAAGACAGGGTTCTATCATGAATTAAAAAAAATTTTTTTAATAAATTTTTGCTTTGAACTTTTTGTTTTAATTTGCTCTTGAGTGATGGGGCTGGTTTCAAGAGAGGGAACTCACTGTGACATCTTGGCCCAAAGTCCTCAGAGATCTTTTTTCTTAATAATTTTATTCAGGTATTATAACATACCGTAATATTCACCAGTTGTAAACATACAGTCAACCGGGGCGCCTGGGTGGCGCAGTCGGTTAAGCGTCCGACTTCAGCCAGGTCACGATCTCGCGGTCCGTGAGTTCGAGCCCCGCGTCAGGCTCTGGGCTGATGGCTCAGAGCCTGGAGCCTGTTTCCGATTCTGTGTCTCCCTCTCTCTCTGCCCCTCCCCCGTTCATGCTCTGTCTCTCTCTGTCCCAAAAATAAAAATAAAAACGTTGAAAAAAAAATTAAAAAAAACAACAACATACAGTCAATTATCTTTTGTTAATGTACCTGGTTGTACAACTATCACCATGATCTGATTTTAGAACTTGGGTCATCACCCTGGTAAGACCTCACTTGCCCATTTGGCAGTTAATTTCCATTCCTACTGTAAGCCCCAGGCAACCACTGATCTACTTTTCTATTTCTGTAAATTTGACCATTCTGGACATTTCATCTAAATGGAATTATATAATACATGGTCTTTTGCGACTGGCTTCTCTCACTCTGCAATGTTTTCGAAGTTCATCTGTGTTGCAGCAAGTATCAGTTTTGCATTTTTTTATTGCTGAACAGTATTTCATTGTGTAGCTATTCCACATTTCCTTCACCTCTTCACAGGCTGGTGGACATTTGGATTGTTTCCACTTTTTGGTTATGATGAATAATGCTGCTGAGAACATTCCTGTGCAAGTCTTTGTGTGATCAATGCTTTCATTTCTCTTGGTTAGATGCCCAGGGATAGAATTGCTGGATTATATGGTAAAGTTATATGTACCATTTAAAAAAACCTGCCACGGTTTTTTGAAGCAGCTGCACCATTTTATATTCTCAGCAAGATAAGAAGGAAGAACAATGTATGTGTGCTTATCTTCATATTTTTGTCAACTTATGTTATTATCTTTCATTTTTATACTTTTATTTTTACATTTTCAGCTTTATTGAAACATAATTGACATAAAATTGTAAGATATTTGAGGTGTACATTATGGTGATTCGATACATATAGATACATTTTGAAAAGATTCTTCCATCTAGTTAATTAACATATCACCTCACTTTTTTTTTAAGTTTTTACTTATTTAAGTAATCTCTACACCCAACATGGGGCTTGAACTCATGATCCTGAAATCAAGAGTTGCATGTTCTTCTGACTGAGCCAGCCAGGTACACCACCTCACTTTTTTTTTTTTTTTTAATGAGAATATTTAAGTTCTATTGTCTTAGCAAATTTCAATTACATAATATGGTGATATCAACTATAGATCCTCATACTTTATTCATCTTATAGCTGAAAATTTATATCCTTTTACCTACTTCCTATTTCTGCCACCCTTCGGATCCTGGCAACTACTTTGCTACTTTGTTTCTATGAGTTTGACACTTTAAAAAAAAGTTTTGTTTTTTTTTTTTTAAGATTCTACCCGTAAAGGATGAAATGTAGTATCTTTCTCTGATTTATTTCACTTAGCATAATGCCCTCAAGGTCCATCCATTTGTTGCAAATGGCACGATTTCCTTCTTTCTCTTGGATGAATAATAATCCTGTGTCATTTTCTTCATCCATCTGTTGACAGATACTTAAGTCATTTCTATATCTTGGCTGTTGTAAATAATGGTGCAATGAACATGGGAGTGCAGATATCTCTTCCAATCCATGAGCATGGAATCTTTCTATTTATTTGTGTCTTCTTCAATTTCTTTCATTAATGTCTTATGGATTTCAGTGTATAGGCCCTTCACATCCTTGGTTAAATATATTCCTAGGTATTTTATTATTTTTGATGCAGTTATAAATAGGATTGCTTTCTTAATTTCTCTGATAGTTCATTACTAGTGAATAGAAACACAACTGATTTTTATCTATAATTTTATTGAATTAGCTGATTAGTACTCTAACAGGTGGAGTCTTTAGAATCTTCTCTACATAATACATCATCTGAAGATAGAGAGTTTTTTATCTTCCTTTTCAATTTGGATGTATTTTCCTTTTCTTGCCTGATTGCTTTGGCTAGAATTTCCAGTATTATGTTGAATAAAAGTGGCAAGAATCTTGTTACTGATCTTAGAGGAAAGGCTTTTAGCTTTTCCTCATTGAGTATGATGTTGGCTGTGGGCTTGTCAAATATAGGCTTTATTATGTTGAGGTATATTCCCCCTTACCCAGTTTGAGAGGTTTTTAAAAATCATTAATGGATATTGAATTTTATCACATGCTTTTTCTGGATCTATTGAGATGATTATAGATTTTTATCCTTCATTTTGTTAATGTGATGAATCACATTGATTAATTTGTTGATGTTGAACCATGCTTGCATCCCTGGAATAAATCCCTCCTGATTATGGTGTATTATCCTTTTAATGTATTGTTTAATTCGGCTTGCTAATAATTTGTTGAAGATTTTTGCATCTATATTCATCAAGGATATTGGCCATTATTATCTTTTCTTCGAATGTCCTTATTTTGTTTTTCATATCTGGATAATGCTGTCCTCTTAAAATGAGTTTGGAAGCATTCCTTCCTCTTTAATTTTTTTTTTTTTTAAGATTTTATTTTTCTTGGGCACCTGATTAAGCATCTGACTTTGGCTCAGGTGATGATTTCACAGTTCGTGGGTTCAAATCCTGCATCAGGTGAGCTCGAGCCCCGCTTAGGGTGAGCCCTGCTTCTCTTTCTCTCCTCTCTCTCCCTGTTAGAGAGAGTAGTATATTGTTTAATTCCACATACTGGCTCACTTGCACGCACGCACGCACACACACACACACACACACTCTCTCTCTCTCTCTCTCTCTCTCAAAAAAAAAAAAAAGATTTTATTTTTCTTAAGTAATCTCTATACCCAATGCGGGGCTCGAACTCACAACCCCAAGATCAAGAGTTGCATGCTCCACCAACTGAGCCAGCCAGGCACCCTCCCTCCTTAATTTTTTGTAGAGAAGAATTGGTATTAATTTTTCTGTGTTTAGTGGAATTGGCCATTGAAGTCATCTGTTCCTGGACTTTTGTTTGTTGGGAGATTTTTGATTACTGATTCAACGTCCTTAGTAGTAATTGGTCTGTTCAGATTTTCTATTTCTTCATTATTGCCTTGGTAGGCTGTGTGTTTCTAGGGATTTATCCATTTCTTCTAGGTTGTCTAATTTGTTGGTGTCAATTGTCCATAGTAGTCTCTTTATGATGCATTGCATTTGTGTGCTATGAGTTGGAATGCCTTTTCCATTTCAGATTTTGAGTCCTCTGTTTTTCTTAGTAAGTCTAGCCAAAGGTTTGTCTATTTTGTTTATCTTTTCAAAAAAAACCCACAGGGGCGCCTGGGTGGCGCAGTCGGTTAAGCGTCCGACTCCAGCCAGGTCACGATCTCACGGTCCGTGAGTTCGAGCCCCGCGTCGGGCTCTGGGCTGATGGCTCAGAGCCTGGAGCCTGTTTCCGATTCTGTGTCTCCCTCTCTCTCTGCCCCTCCCCCATTCATGCTCTGTCTCTCTCTGTCCCAAAAATAAATAAACGTTGAAAAAAAAAATTAAAAAAAAAAAACCACAGCTCTTAGTTTTATTGATCTTTTCTATTGTCTCTAAGGAATTTTTTTTATTTGAGAGAGAGAGAGAGAGAGAATCCTAAACAGGCTTGACACTCAGCATGGAGACTGACATGGGGCTGGATCCCAGGACTCTGGGATCATGACCTGAGCCCAAATCAAGAGTCAGATGCTCAAACAACTGAACCACCCAGGTGCCCCTCTATTGTCTTTTCTACTCTTTCATTTATTTCTTTTTTTCTTTAGTAAAATCTTTCAAGATTTATGTGACCTGAAGAGAAACCAGAATATTTTCATTTCTTTCTCTCTACTAATTTGGGGCTCAGTTTTCTTGTTCTAGTTCCTCAAAGTATGAAGTTAGGTTGTTGATTTGAGATTTTGGTTTTTAAAGTAATCTCTACACCCAACACGGGGCTCAAACTTACAACCCTAAGATCAAGAGTTGTGTACTGTACTGACTGACCCATCTAGGTACCCTGAGATCTTTTTTTTTTTTAATCTATGCATTTGTTGCTATGAACACCCCTCTTAAAACTGCTTTTGTTAGATCCCATAACTTTTGTATGTTGTATTTCCATTTTTTTTCTCTAAAGTCGTTTTTTTTTCTCTTTTAAAAAAAATACTTATTTGTTTAAGTAATCTCTACCCCCAATATCAAAGTCATGACCCTGAGATCAAGAGTCACATGCTCTTCTGACTGAGCCAGCCAGGTGCCCCTTGATTTCTCTTTTGATTTTTTTGTTGACCTATTGGTTGTTCAGTAGCATATTGTTTAATTTCCACATATTTGTAAATTTCCCAGTTTTCTTCTTGGAACTGAGTTCTAGTTTCGTACCATTGTGGTCAGAAAAGATGCTTGATATGATTTCAGTCCTCCTAAGCGTATTAACACTTGTTTTGTTGCAGAACATTTGATCTATCCTGCAGAATGTTCCAAGTGTGCTTGAGAAGAATATGTATTCTGCTGCTATTGGATAGAATGTTCTGTAAATATCTGTTAAGTCCAAATAGTCTAACATGTAGTTTAAGTCCAATTTTTTTCTTGTTAATTTTCTGTCTGGATGATCTATCCTTTGTGGAAAGTGGGGCACTGAAGTCCTCTACTATTATTTTGCTGTTTACTCTCCCTTTGGGTCTGTTCCTCTTGTCAGACTGACCCCTTTATTATTATATAATGACCTTTTTTTGTGTCTTATTATAGTCTTTGGCTTAAAGTCTATTTTGTCTGATATAAGTTGGTTACTTCTGCTTTCTTTTGGCTTCCATTTGCATGGAATATTTTTTTCCATCCTTTTATTTTCAGTCTATGTGTGTCCTTAAAGCTGAAGTAAGTCTCTTGTAAGCAGCATATAGTTGGATCTTGTTTTGTGTGTGCGTGTGTGTGTGTGTGTGTGTGTGTTTGGTTTGGTTTTTAATCCATTCAGCCACTCTATGTCTTTTGATTGGAGAATTTAGTCCATTTACACTTAAAGTAATAATTGATAGGTATGGACTTATTATTGCCATTTTTTTCATTGTTTCCCAGCTGTTTTGTAATTCCTTTGTTCTTATCTTCCTCTCTTTGTGATTTGATCATTTCTATTGTGGTCTGCTTAGATTCCTTTCTTTTTATCTTTTGTGTATCTGCTTAATATTTTTGCTTTGTGGATACCATGAAATTTATATAAAACATCTTATATATATAATAGTCTGTTTAAGCTGATAACAACTTAACTTTGAACACATACTAAAGCATTACATTTCTACTCCCCAGCTTTATGTTTTTGATGTCACAATTGGTCTCTTTTTACTTTTGTATCCATTAACAAATTATTATAATTATAAATATATAATTATAGTTATTTTTAATGCTTTGTTATTTAGTCTTCATACTAGATTTATAAGTGGTTTATCCACCACTGCAACATTAGAGCATTCTGGATTTAACCATATTTTCCTTTTATCAGTGAGATTTATACTTTCATACAGTTTCCTTTTACTACTTAGCGTCCTTTCATTTTAGCTTGGAGAAGGTCCAAGCTTGGAGAAGGTACATTTTTTGTAAGGCCAAGCCAGTGGTGCTGAACTCCTTCAGCTTTTGCTTGTCTGGAAAATGTTCTCTGTCTTTCAGTTCTGTAAAACAACTTTGTTGGGTAGAGTATTCTTGGTTGGCAGCATTTCAGCACTTTGACTACATCGTGCCACTTCCTTCTGGCCTGCTGAAAATCTGCTGATAGTCTTATGGGGATTCCCTGTATGTAACATGTTAATTTTCTCTTGTTGCTTTTAAGATTCTCTCCTTGTCTTAAACTTTGACAATTTAATTATAAATTGTCTCAGTGTGGGCATCCGTCTTTTATTTTTATTTTATTTTTTTAAATGTTTATTTTGAGAGAGAAAGAGCATGAGTGGAAGAAAGGGGCTGAGGGAGGGAGAGAGAGAACCCCAAGCAGGTTCCATGCTTGTGTGGAGCCCAATTCAGGGCTCGATCCCACAACTGTGAGATCATGACCTGAGCCAAAATCAAGAGTTGGATGCTTAACTATCTGAGCCACCGAGGTGTCCCTCTCTTTTAAAGTATAGCCTTTCCCGTGGATGTGAAGTGGTATTTTGTATGGTCTTAATCTGAGTTTCCCTAATGATTAATAATGTTAAGCATCTTTTCATAAACTTATTAGCTATTCTTATATCTTCTTTAGTAAAACATATATTCAAATCTTTTGCCCATTTTTAAGTTGGATCGTTTGTCTTCTTACTACTGGACAATAATCATTGTTTCTATCTTCTGGATACAAGTTATGAGATACATGATTTACAATATTTGCAATATTTTCTTACATTCTGCATCTTTTCATTTTATTTTTTTGTCTTTTCATTTTCTTAAGCGTGTCTTTTAAAGAACAAAAGCCTTTAATTTTGATAAAATCCAATGTATTAATTTTGTCTTTAATGTATTGTGTTTTTTGTATTGTATCTAAGAAGTCTTTGCCTAAGCCATATTCACAAAGATATTTTTCTTATGTTTTCCTCTAAAAATTTTGTAATTTTTATGCTTATATTTAGGTCTCTGATCTCTTTTGTGTCCATTTTTTGGTTAGGGTGTAAGATAAGGATCTAAATTCATCTTTTTCATCTAATAACTTTTATTTTATTTTTTATTTTTTAAAATTTACATCCAAATTAGTTAGCATATAGTGCAACAATGGTTTCAGGAGTAGATTCTGTAGTGCCCCTTACCCATTTAGGCCCTCCCCCTCCCACAACCCCTCCAATAACCCTGTTTCTTCTCCATATTTAAGAGTCTCTTATGTTTTGTCCCCCTCCCTGTTTTTATATTATTTTTGTTTCCCTTCCCTTATGTTCATCTGTTTTGTCTCTTAAAGTCCTCATATGAGTGAAGTCATATGATTTTGTCTTTCTCTGACTGACTACTTTCACTTAGCATAATACCCTCCAGTTCCATCCACGTACTTGCAAATGGCAAGATTTCATTCTTTTTGATTGATGAGTAATACTCCATTGTATATATATATACACCACATCTTCTTTATCCATTCATCCATTGATGGACATTTGGGCTCCTTCCATACTTTGGCTATTGTTGATAGTGCTGCTATAAACACGGGGGTGCATGTGTCCCTTCGAAACAGCACACCTGTATCCCGTGGATAAATGTCTAGTAGTGTAATTGCTGGGTCGTAGGGTAGTTATATTTTTAGTTTTTTGAGGAACCTCCATACTTTTTTCCAGAGTGGCTGCACCAGCTTGCATTCCCATGCATCTAATAACTTTTAAAAATTTAGAAAAATACTACATTTTTTGATAACAATATTTGGGATTTATGACACCATGTTCTTTAAACTACCTGATCTTTTCTCATTTATTAGTTTTTTATTCTTTGTTATATCCTCCTTTAGGACAAAATACTAGAGGTACAAAGTGGCCTTACATGTGTTTTTCACTGCTATATCCTCAATACTCAGTAAATATTTGATGAGGGAATGAATGAATGAATGAATGAATGAAATACTAGGGTAGTAAATCAGTCTGGATAAACAAAAATGTCTTTTACTGCCCGAATGGGAGAGGGGGTCTAGAACAACAGTCCTACGGAACATACTTGAGCACAGTGCTAGGGGTAAGGGCTCACCTTAGGTTTGGGTCTTTATTCATGCCTCTCTGACTCAACACCTGGACCTGCCGCTGGAAATAATGCTGATACAGTGCCCTCTGCCTACCCCAAGTATAGCTCTGGGGGGGTGGGATTTAGCGTAGTAAATGGCATGGGCTTTATATCAGATATTCATTTTTTTTTTAATTTTTTTTTTAACGTTTATTTGTTTTTGAGACAGAGAGAGACACAGCATGAATGGGGGAGGGTCAGAGAGAGGGAGACACAGAATCCGAAACAGGCTCCAGGCCCTGAGCTGTCAGCACAGAGCCCGACGCGGGGCTGAAACTCACGGACCGCAAGATCATGACCTGAGCCGAAGTCGGCCGCCCAACCAACTGAGCCACCCAGGCGCTCCTATCAGATATTCATTTATTTGCTAAATGTATTCATGTCTCTTGCCATGTATCAGGCAATTTGCTAGGATGTGGGGAGTCTGGTAGACAAGGCAGATGTTTAGCTTGCCCTTATGAAGAGGTCAGCTCCAAGAACTTACTAACTAGCTGTGTGACCTTGTGAATATTATATAATCTCTCTAAACCTGTTTTCCTCATTCATAAACTGAGGATTATACTGTACTACCTCCTTTGATTTTGGTAAGTATTAAATAATTACATAAAGTAATGATAACAGCTATGCCATATAGTAAGTGTTCAAAATGGTATTATACATTTATTATACACACAGCCTATTCAGCCTCAACTTCCGTTTAGTATCTTTACGGATAGCTTTCAGTAAATCACTAAGGGACAGAAAATTAACATTTCTTTTAAAAAAACATTTAAACTTTTTTATTATAATGGCAATATATGCACTAGGGTCAAAAACAAATTCAAAGAGTACAGAGGCACGTACAATAAAAAGTTGTACTCCAATCCTTTCCTCACAAGTAATCACTGTAAGTAATTTTTTCCCTCCCCTCAAAAATCTTGTGCTTATAAAAGTATATATATGTACATCCCAAGAAAACCAACAGCAACGGAATTAGAAACTACTAATTGGTTATCAACAGCATTTTCACTTAATAGTATATATTTTGAAGAGTTTTCTAAGAGCAGCGTATATTGTACTTATTCAGAATGAGTATTTCGTAATACTCTCAACAGAATTAAAAAAAAAAAACTCTCTTAAGCTTTGAGAAAGTTTGTGGGCTACACCCTCCTTCCCTCTCCATCCCCGGAAGTCCCCAGTCTCAGCCCCAACAGCTTCTAGCAGTCGGGGACTGGTACCTGCCCACCCACATTTTTTGGCCTGTGGCCAGCTGAGGTCAAACCAGCAGCAGAGAGTAGGGGTGTGGCTGGGGGTGGCAAAGAAGGAAGAGAAAACAAGTTTTCTATGAGTCGCTGGGAAAAAGCAACAAGAGTAAAATCAAATTGACATAAGACACTAGCACCTAAAAGTGTTTTATTACATGTATATTTAAATAAAAGGTATCAGGCAGAATGTTCCATAGAAGTTTAAAAGGCAATGGATACAGGAACACCAGTCTCTCTTTTTTTTTTTAACTTTTTTTTAATGTTTATTTATTTGTCAGAGAGAGACAGAGCATGAGCGGGGGAGGGGCAGAGAGAGAGGGAGGCAGAGAATTGGAAGCAGGCTCCAGGCTCCGAGCGGTCAGCACAGAGCCTGACTCGGGGCTCAAACTCACAAGCTGCAAGATCATGACCTGAGCCGAAGTCGGTCGCTCAACTGACTGAGCCACCCAGGCACCCCAGCACCAGTCTCTTTAAAGCAGTAGCTACAGCTACCATGCATCTGAGTGCATAACCTGTGGATGTGGGCAGTGAGAAGAGACTTGGGGTCCCTGTGGATAAACGTGCCCCCCTGAAGTGCCAGGGGGTGAGTGGCAGGGGTGAGGAGAGAGATCCCTTCAGAGAAGGAAAAGAGCAGAACATCAAGGTTGGGCCTACTGCCATATGAAGGAGAGGGAACACTCTGCCCTTCCTCCCTGAAAATTAGGCTTCACGCTTCCTCTATTTTCCACCTGTTTGTGTCTTCTCCCACCTCACTGATCTTAGCCCAGTTGCTTTGACTTCTGTGAAGAGCTTTGCTAGAGCTCAGCTCCCAGCCATGACGCTAGATAACTGATGTCTATTTCTGACCAGAAACCCTTCTTAGTGGTTGGATGCTAAAAGCAAGTAAAATCTAAAACAGAGATTCTGATCATCTTAGGGGATGGAGAAATAGGTCTTTGCCTCTTTCTCTTGGCTTATTCGTTTCATCTCAGTTCTCTGTATGGTTTCTGGCCCACCTGGGCCAGAAAATAAGATTACAGAATGGCTTAAAGCTTCTAAATTAGTCTGTTACAGAAAGCAGCACCTCAGGCAACAGGCCTGGCTCAGAGCCCACACTCAAGAAAGCAGAATCTCTTCTTGGGTGGGGCTTTCCTAGACATAAAGGTTTTACCATGCCTCTAAGCAGGGGAAGCTTGGGCCAACATTACATGGGGCAGGTAACAAAATTAGGGACAATGAAACCAGATAAACCACCTCATTAGTGGCAGCTTACTAGTATAACCCATTTTAACAAAGAGAGGTAAGACAGAGGACCCAAGGTACCTGCTGTCAAGTTCTTTAAAATAGTCTCCTCTGGGGTGCCTGGGTGGCTCAGTCGGTTGAGCTGCCGACTTCGGCTCAGGTCATGATCTCATGGTTTGTGAGTTTGAGCCCCACATCAGACAGCTCAGAGCCTGGAGTCTGCTTTGGATTCTGTGTCCCTCTCTCGCTGTGCCCCTCCCTCACTCATGCTCTGTCTCTCTTTCTCTCAAGAATAAATAAAACATTTTAAAAAATTAAAAAATAATAAAATAAAATAGTCTCCTCTGCAAAGGCAATGTTCTTTCCGGCAGTCTTGGTTTAGTTGAGAGGTCACATGTGCCTTCATCCAACACTGTGTGACAGTAAGTAGCAGTTCAGAGGGGGAGTCTCTAGAATTTGGTCTCCTCACTCCTGCTATGAAAGATCACCCCTGAACTGCTGAACCTCTTAGAATCTTTTTATCAGCCATGGAATCAAGAGGGTAGAGGTCTAGGACCAATCTGTCTACACTCAACTAATTGTTGAGTGTTGATTTGCACATTAAAAATCACACTTACTGGGGCGCCTGGGTGGCGCAGTCGGTTAAGCGTCCGACTTCAGCCAGGTCACGATCTCGCGGTCCGGGAGTTCGAGCCCCGCGTCGGGCTCTGGGCTGATGGCTCGGAGCCTGGAGCCTGTTTCCGATTCTGTGTCTCCCTCTCTCTCTGCCCCTCCCCCGTTCATGCTCTGTCTCTCTCCCAAAAAATAAATAAACGTTGAAAAAAAAAAAATCACACTTACTCTGTCAAGATACAATCATTTTCTTAACTATGCACATCATGGTGATACTGTGTTGCTTGCTTTTCAGAAATTCAGAAAAAAATATGAACGATTAAGCATATTTTCGAAACTGCCTGACATACACACCCACATGCACAGACATACCCACACACATATACAGGTAAAATAACTGAATGAAGACATAATTCTAAATAGCTTTTATCTTTTTAACAATTAGGAAAAAACTCTATGAATATTTGCCTTTTCAATTTCTACAGAGTACAAACTTCCCCAAGTATCACTTGGTGATTGAGTCTCTAAAGATTAAATAAAATGTCTTCCTGATACTTATAAACTGCATTCTCTAGCTAAGACAAGGCACAAAAGATTCTGTGACTGCATTATTCTTTGGAGCCAGGATTGTGGTTATGTGGGCAACCAGCCCTTTAGGACACAACAGGCTGGTGAACCATTGATTCATGAAACACTGCCAGGAGTGGCCTTAGGCCAGACCCCGGGGCAAGTTCAGCCAGCACCAGGGCATAGCCCAGGCCAGGAAGGAATAGCCAAATGTATAACTTCCTGTCTTTGTCAGAAACCTAAGAATCTGGAAATTATTCTCAGCTCCTTCCTTTTCCTTTATATCCTCCAGTCAATTATCAATGTCTCTCAACTGGTTGTACCTCCGAAACACCTCTCCAACTATCCACTCCTCTTTAACTCTATTGCTTCTTTCCTAGGTGATACTAGTTGGATTTTTTTTTAATATTTATTTTAATTCCAATTAGTTAACAATGTAATATTAATTTCAGGTGCACAATATAGCGATTCGGCAACTCCATACATCACCTGGTGCTCATCACAACAAGCACACTCCTTAATATCCATCACCTATTTAACCTAAACCCCACCACCCTCCTTTTTTAGTAATCAAAACAGTATGGTACCGGCAGAAAAACAGAAACATAAATGAATGGAACAGAATAGAAAACCCAGAATAAACCCACAACTATATGGCCAATTAATCTTCAATAAAATAGGAAAGAATATCCAATGGGAAAAGGAATGTCTCTTCAACAGATGATGCTGGGAGAACTGGACAACAACATGCAAAAAAAAGAAACTGGACCACTTTCTTACACCATACACAAAAATAAATTCACAATGGATTAAAGACCTAAATGCAAGTCCTAAAACCATAAAAATCCTAGAAGAGAACACAGGCAGTAATTTCTCTGATGTTGACTATAGAAACTTTATTCTGGATGTCTCCTGAGGCAAGGGAAACAAAAGCAAAAATAAACTATTGGGACTACATCAAAATAAAAACATGCACAGCAAAGGAAACAATCAACAAAACTAAAAGGCAACCTATGGGATGATAGAACATACTTGCAAATGACATGTCCGATAAAGGACTAGTATCCAAAATCTATAAAGAACTTATAAAACTCAACACCCCAAAACCAAACAATCCAATTAAAAATGGGCAGAAGTCATAAACAGACATTTCTCCAAAGAAGACATCCAGATGGACAACAGGTACATGAAAAGATGTTCATCATCACTTACCATCAGGAAGATGCAAATCTAAACTATAAGGAGGTGTCACCTCACACCCATCAGAATGGCTAAAATCAACAACACAAGAAACAACAGGTATTAGTCAGGATGTGGAGAAAAAGGAACACTGGTACACTGTTGGTGGCAATGGCTGGTTTTCCCAATGGGCTATATCCATCCACTTTTGTCCCCTCCACCAAGTTCCTGTACTATGGCCAGGTGGATTAAAAAAGCAAGTATATATTGAGCAATTCTCCTTCAGACTTCAATGATTTCCTTTCTGCTCTTAGACTGAAGATGAAAATCCACACCATGATCTAGAGGCCATGAATGAGCTGCCCCCTGTCCAACTCTCCAGGGCATTCCTATTATTCACACCACTATTCCCCCATCCTCTCCACTGTCCTCCTGCTCTCCTCAAGGCTCCCTCCAGCTCAGGAGATTTAGAGACAGGGAAGACTCAGGTACCTGAATTCTCCCTAAAACTCGTTAGGTAGTTGTGAACCACCACTATGGTTGAAAGCAGCTAGAATGAAGGCAGAGCCAATCTGAAACTTACTCCTTAAGATCAGTTTAAACTTGTGAGCATCAGGGTCTGACTCCGGTTTACAAAAGCCAGGAAAATTCCCAAAGCGGCAAGTCACTGGGCAGAATTTCTGGAAGAGCAGGTTACTGCTGCTGCTACCCCAAAAGGGTTTAAACCCACTGGGTAGGGGGTGTCTGGGTGGCTCAGTCAGTTAAGCATCTGACTCTTGATCTGGGGTCAGGACATGATCTCACGGTTCATGGGTTCGAGCCCCGAATTGGGCTCTGCACTAATAGGCTAGAGCCTGCTTGGAATTCTCTCTCTCTCTCTCTCTCTCTTTCTCTCTCTCCCCACCCCCCCCCCCCACCCTCCACACACAAGTACTCTCTGTCAAAATAAATAAATAAACTTAAAAAAAATTCACTAGATAGATGCTCTTTTACTTTCTAGAAAATCTAAACGTAGCTAAAATATGAAATTATGAGGCTGAGCATGCATTCACAAAAGCACTGAAACATGATCTTTGATGGAGCAGATGTTTCTACATAAGCAAAGCTCAGCTGGGAAGGTCTTTCTTTGGAGGAACAGAACCGCAAGTTTGTAGATTCTGTTTACTCCTGCTACAACAGGGCTTGCTAAGTGAATTTGGATGAGCTATGGGTCCAATCATGTTCTAGAAACTAGACAACTAGGAAAGGCAAAGGCTGGTCAACCTGGGTATTGCTCCTCTCTTCCAATTCCATTACAGAATGTGTGTCAAGTTCACTATTTTGCAGATATCTCATGAATTGCATTTTTAAAGTAGGATTGATTTTATTTGTCCTTGCTATATATAGCACACACTGAGTCCTCAGCCAGCTGTGGGAGGATATGGCTGCGTTTAGATTCCCATCTGAGTTGTGTGTGACAGTATCTGGCACGCTTTCAAAAACTGCAGTCATTACTTGGAAAGTAAGCACAGGGGGAAATAAATCAACTTTTAATGTCAGGATATCACACCCTTTCTAACATTTTTTTGAATATGAATGAAGCAGTAACTATACAATTAACCTTGATACTATCACTCTATAGTCAGACAAGTACTTTACCAAAAGGTATTGTCTACCACAAAAATATTGTATCTAAAATTTAAAAAAACCAAAGAGCTTTCCAGGCCAGACAAAAATGTCTTTGTTAAAAATGATGATTGTATGTAAGTAATATATGCAAAAGGTCCCAAATAAAAGTGTTCAAAAGAACATACAAAGAAAAATCTATCCAGCTCCTACACCTGTACTTCAGCCATCCAATTCCCTTTGCTGCAGGCAAACAGAATAAGCATGTTTTTACTTAACTGTCCAGAGAATTTTTATGCATTTGCACACACGTGGGCACATACATGCTATTGTACACCTTGCTTTTTTCCTTTTTTTTTTTTTTTAATAGTATGTGCTGATAGCTCCACATTGGCATACAGAGACACGCCTAATTTAATTGTTAACAGCTATGGGGCACCTGAATGGCTCAGTCGGTTAAGCGTCCAACTTCGGCTCAGGTCATGATCTCATGGTTCATGAGTTCAAGCCCCGCATTGGGCTCTGTGCTGACAGCTCAAAGCCTGGAGCCTGCTAAGGATTCTGTGTCTCCCTCTCTCTCTCTACGTCTCCCCTACTCACATTCTGTCTCTCTCAAAAATAAACATTAAAAAAATTTTAATTGTTGACAGCTGTGTTCCATGCAATCATTTCTTGACTGTCCAGTGAACCCTTCTCTACCATAAAGATCTCTTGTGGCTTCTCAGTGTTCAGGTATGATACAGAAAGGCCTCTACAACACATCCCAATTGGCAACCATTCTTTAGCCTTAGTTCTCCACTTGAATCAAACTCACCTACTGTGGCTCTTGAATGGTGTTCTAATCCCTGCTCTTTTGTTAACTTACTGGCTGGCTATAGACGGGTGATCTCACCCTTCTGGCCCTTGGTCTTCTCATCCATGAATGAGGGTTGGTACAGGGAAGGAAAGAGGTGCGTCCATTACTAAGATTCTTTTCAGCTCTCACATTCTGTGAATCTGTGACTAGACGAGGTCAAAGGGCCTTTCCAACTCTACACTTTGATCAGCAATTTAAATTTTCACGGGTTTGATCTTGTTTCCTCAATTGTACATGAGCTTATTAAGGACAAGACCATTTATTTGTTTCCCCTAGAATGTCCTGTTAGAATGGTTGCTCCAAAAATGTTTGTTTTCTGGGTTGTCACTTCAAGTGCTATGCTTTAATAATTGCTCCAAACCTACTGCTTGAAATAGGTCAGTTAACCCAGTTTCTTTCTTTTAGGACAAGTGATAGAAATTACAATGTTGGCACTCTATCAGAACAACTGGGAACAATTCTTGATTTTAGCTTTAGGTCCTCAGCAATACATCTAACTTATGCAATCTACGCATTACTGACATGACACATAGAAATACTATTAATAATTTGAAAAGTAAAAGTATAGAGTTTTAGAAATAAAGAGAACATTAGGAAAGGCAAATTTCAACCTTTTTATTTTATAGATATGGAAAAATAAGGCCTAGAATTTAAGTGATTTGTCTAAGGATTGTGACTGAGCTGGTGTTAGGTTGAAGCAGGGTTAGAATCTGGGTCTCCTGACCCAAACGCTTTACAGAGTAAAGGAAACAGAACCTTTACAGAGTGTTCATTAGATGCCGTCATTAATTGCTGCTGCTTTATGTGGAATTTGCTACTCTACAAAACTATGTACATTTAATTTATTGATTTAACAACAGGTTTGACTCTTATTGCACTTCCTCATCTGAAAAATTAGATTAATAAATGTACTTACCTTACATGATTGTAGAAGGATCACATGAGATAATGCCTGTAAGAGCCAAGACCAGATGTTATCCATAATTATTAAAGATCCTCATAATGAAAGGTCATTTTGTAATATAATTTCCCTTTCTGTTGATTTTTTTTAGAGGAGAGGCAGTTGGATTTAAATATCAGGTTTCATTGAAGACAGGCACACCTCTATATTACCCTAGCTAAGGTCACATCCCCTTAACTGACTTATCCTTTATCTTATTTTTTTTTAAATTTTTTTAACATTTATTCATTTTTGAAAGGCAGAGAGAGACAGAACGTGAATGGGGGAGGGGCAGAGAGAGAGGGAGACACAGAAACAGAAGCAGGCTCCAGGCTCCGAGCTGTCAGAACAGAGCCCGACGCCGGGCTTGAACTGACGGACCGCGAGATCACGACCTGAGCCAAAGTCGGCCGCTTAACTGACTGAGCCACCCAGGCGCCCCTATCCTTTATCTTAAAATGGGAGAATTACCCTGGTTTTTGCTCATCTTTCAGCGACTATAAGGATTAGGAAAATTTCATTCATGCACACATATCTTTATGAATTTTGCCAAATCTGCCATCCATCTCTGTTATTATTATTTACTTAGTGTTTTTATTCAAATCTACCAAATTTTAATTTAAGTCTATTCATACACCATTTAGGGAAACACTAGTACAGTTAAGTGCACTGAGCTGAAAGATCAAAAGATTTGAATTCAAATCCTAGCTTTGCTCTTTACCAGTCATGTAATTTTGAGCAAGTTATCTGTTTCTTTATCTATAGAATAATGATTAAAGTATATAATTCACAGTGTTGTAATGGTGGTAACTAGGGTAATATATATGATAACACTTTGAAAAATGTGTCACCAATATATCTTAGTTATTGCTGTTAAATAAAGGGGAGATTAGGTTATTGGGAGAAGAAAGTGGTATTGTTTTAGTAGTGAGCAGTTTATTCAGAAGGGCAGGAAAGTGTATAAAGCATTTAAAGAGTGGATGTACAACAATGCACTATTACATAGGTTAGAAAATGGCAGAAAATTAATAAAATACTTTAAAAAGACAGAGGCAAAATCCACTCAAATTCACTTTGATGAAAACAACATTCTTAGTACAGGCACAACATAAAATTGTGGCAAGTTTATGTGAAGTTTTAAAAATAAAACTTCAAGCATTAAAATGTAATTATACATATAATGAATCAAAAGATGTGTTAATAGTAATTAGTGTTTTATATATTCTATTGCAATCATTAATTTTCTGAGACTAACATAATTTTCTTAATTGATCTCCAGAGTATAATGTAAATCATGTCAAGGCAACTAGTCCCTAGTTGTGAAGTGTATGAAAAGTCAAGACTACAAGCTTCTCAGACCCAAACCATGCTTACTTTAATAAAAAGCTCTTTGAAACATATGCCAACCCTTCTCCACTCTCTTCACCTCCTTGACTACCTGCTGTCCCATCACCTTCAACCTCACATGGAAACTAGAGTGGTTTGACTAGATTACTGTCAACTTCCTATCCCCAAACCTCTATGATGACCGTCTTCCTCTTCTCTCTGGACCTCCTTCCTAGTCTGAATCATCCAAGTCTTTATCAGAGCTTTGTGCTCTCTGCATCTTCTGTTCTCCCTGGGACTCGAATCTTGCCCTCTGCAGCTTTTATGAATCAGTATTAAATACTTTCACACCTTCCCTAACCGCAGGTTCCCATATATATAGCACAGCTTTGACGCTTTATCACTTATGGTCAGACGTGTCCAAAGAAGTCTATTTCTAGTGACCTATTTTGTCTTCTGCATTCTTCACATCCCAACTCAGTGTCCACATTCCCTGTCCTCTAGGAATATTTTTCCCCCAAAGCATATCCAGAGATATTTTTATAGAGTATTGCACAAATAGTATAAATATAAAATTTGCCTGTAGTGCCACTACATAAATTGTCCATATGCACCCATTTCCCCTTATAAAACTTTTTTTCCATGTAAGTAGGTTTCTTGTAGTCATAGCACTCACACTGACTTCTCAATCCACTCTAGGAATAAAGCAGAGCCTGCTACAAAAACTGGCTGGTCTGGCTTCAAGAGGCCTTTCACCTTCTACCTGAGAGATTGTTGCCTCCACTTATCTGAGTATATTCCTATTAAGATCCAACAAAGACTTTCATGCTGCTATATCTAATGTGTTCTTAAATCCAGACTTAAAGCTCAACTTCTTAGTAGTGTTTGACACAACTGATCACCCTTTGTGACACCTCCTCTTTTGCTGGGTTTGTGATGTCACACCCTCCTGGTGACTGCCTACTTTGGTGGCCCCTTCTCAATTTCCTCCAATGGCTCTTTCTCCTCTGCTGTTCATGCCATTTGGGAGTTCCTAAGGACTCCAACCTGAGCTCCTTAGCTGCCACTTTACAAACTCTCCTTAGGGGAGATCATAAACTATTGAGGCTCCCAGGGCACCTGGGTGGCTCAGTTGTTGAGGGTCCAACTTCAGCTTAGGTCATGATCTCATGGTTTGTGGGTTTGAGCCCCACATTGGGCTCCATGCTGACAGTGTGGAGCTTGCTTGAGATTCTCTCTCTCTCTCTCTCTCTCTCTCTCTCTCTCTCTCTCTCCCCCTCTCTCTCCCTCTCTCTCTCTCTCTGCCCCTCCCCCACTTGCACTTTCTCTCTCTCTCAAAATAAATATATAAACTTAAAAAAAACTAAACTGTTGAGTCTCCCATTTCCATCTTTATGCTGGTGATTCTCAAATTCATATATCCAGCAAAGACCTTTCCCAGAACTTCCTGTCTATCTAATGGTCAACTGGATATGTCTACAGGATTTTTCATGATAGGCATGCAAAGTTCAGTGTTTTCTAGAATAGAACTCAGTGTCTTCCTACTTCCAAATTTTATCTTCCCAAGTATTCTTTGTATTGGTAAAGACCACCACCATCCACTCAGATGCTTGAGCCAGAAGTCTAGGTTAAATCATCATTGATTTATTCTTTATTTACCTTTTCCTTACCATGCCCTCTTCCAATTCATTAATTACCAAAACTTTTCCAGTCTATCTCCTACACACTTCTTCAATCCATTTACTTCCCTAAATTGTCACAGTCACCACAGCAAGTCCAAGGCACCATCATCTTTCACCTTCCCACTAAAGTACCTGTGACTATGTCACTTCTCTCCTTACACTCTTTAATGGTACCCCATTGCCTTTAGGATAAAGGCTCGAATCCTTAATACCTACAAGGTTGTGTGTGATCTTCCTTCTGTCTGGTTGTAGAGGTTCATCATGTGTCATTCTCTCCCTCACTTTCTCCATTCCAGAAACTGGTCTTTCAGTTCTCTGCAATTGAGAAGCCACATTCCTTCTTACCTTGGGACTTTGCCTGGAGTACATTAGCTTAATTTCCAGGCCCCTACTGGTGTTCCTTCTCTGTCATCTCCCACAACTCTCTAGACCTCCCTCTGCCCCAACTTTAACATAGTTACCTTTTTCTTTAGGTCTTGGTGTAAACAAGAACAATTTGTTCTCCTTCTCAGTATTATCATAATTACATCTGCAGAAATTTTCAGTGTCCTTCCAGCTACTAATCTGTATGCCCCATGAGGACAGTGAATTTTCCTGACACATACATATAGAATAAATATTTGTTGAAGTAATTTATTTTTCAGGCATCTTTCTGGCTATTAACTTAAGATTTCTTTACAGTAAGACATTTGAATAACCCCTTCACTCATTAGATTGAGATAACTGGAACTATGAGGATTTTTTTTTAAAGCTTTTGAAAAATAAAGTCTAAATTAATTGAAGGTTTAAGAGAAAAAAAATTCATTTTCCCCTGAGACTTTATGTGGAAAGACTTTCACCTGTGAAGAAGAAAAAAAGATTTCCAAAACCTACTTAGGGAGTCAAAAGCAAATTGATAATACCAATAGCTGCCATTTATTTGGCACTTTCTATTTTCCAAGGGGATACAGTGAGAGTATATCAATTAATTTAAAATAACCATACGGTAGTTACTATTTTTAGCCTTACATTAGAGGGTAGTTGTTGTTTCTGTTTATTGCTCTAAGAGAAGGATGAGGGAACGGTCTCACGCCTCTTAATTAGGTCATATTTTACAGTTACGCTAGATTCTGATAATGACTGGGACTCTTTCCTGGCTGGCTCAGCTAGACCCCAGGCCACGCTGCCAGAGGACTGTCTCTCACCAGGTGCCGCCTCTTGCATCACAGATTTTTCTCGGATGGATTTGGCTCCATCTTATTACTGCCAAAGGGATTTATCTAGTCACGCATTGCCCTTGAGGCCGTGGTAACTAGGCCTGTGATTTTTTTTGGACACTGTGGTTCTTCAACAATGTTCAGTAAAGAGAACTCTGGAAGGGGACCACATGTAGCTCCTCGGGAGGCATAAAGGATGGCAAGTAGTGAAGGTATAGGAGGGAGCTGGAGAATAACATATCTTGTTTCATTCATTCACCCATCCACTTATTAATGAAATGTATTGTACAAATATCTACTGCTTATCTACCATGTGCCAAGTAGCATATTAGTGAATGAGAAGTTCCTGTCCTCAAGGCATTTATAGCCTAGTTGTAGAAACGGCTAAGTAAATCTAGAAGATACTGTTGAGGGAGCATAAAAGAGGAGTATTCTAACGGTCAGAACTCTTAAGGTTATAAGACATGAACCCAATTCAAAAACTGATTAGGCAAAAGTATTAATATTTATTGACTTAGGGAAAGAGGGCTGGAATAACAAAGCTCTGAGAAGGACAGACCCACAGCAAGAACTTGGTACCAACTGGCACCCGGCACTAGAATATTCTTAGGAGTTTTGGAGTATGTGTGTGTGTGTGTGTGTGTGTGTGTGTGTGGAGAGAGAGAGAGAGGTGGGGGAGGGGCAGAGAGAGGAGAGTGAAAATCCCAAGCAGGCTCTGCACTGCTAGCACATAACCTAATGTGGGGCTCGAACCCCTGAACTGTGACAATATGACCTGAGCTGAAACCAAGAGTCGGATGCTTGACTGACTGAGCCACCCAGGCGCTCCTCCCCAAATGTCGGCTTTATTCTCCCTTACTGCAGGCCAAATCTCACCACAGGTCAAGAAGCAAAGGGTTCCATCAATTCTAAGCCTCACATCAACCCAGGGTCTGACTCAGAGAGGATCGGATCCTCTTTTTCAAATACAATCTAAAAATCCCCAGGGAAGAACTCAAATCAACCCACTTTGGGTCACATGCCCATCTCTAGACTGGTGATTCTCAACTTCAGGCAGTTTTGCCCCTCGAGGGATATTTGGCAATGTCTGGAGACATTTTCTATTGTTATGACTGGTGGGGGTGGAGAGGGTGCTATTGGTATCTAGTGGCTGGACTCAAGGAATGCTGCTAAACATCCTACAACACATAGGACAGCTCCTCCCCCCCACAACAAAGAGACATCCAGTACAACATGTCAATAGTGCTGAGATTGCGAAACTCTTCTAGATCAATCAGCTGTGGTGTGGGGGAGGGTCGAGAGGGGCATCAAAGGCTCTCTTTAAAAAGTGAAGTATTGGCTGATACTTAAAGGATGAGTGGGAATTAGCCAGGGAACTAAGAAGCCAGGGAAAGCTGATCCATGGAGGGAAGTACCTGAGCAAAGAACAAGGACTGCCCAGAGCAGGCACCCGTGAATAGCACTAGTAACTTCACCTCTCAGTGCTGGTATCATCATCCTGCAGAGCAATTACAATAATATTAAGCACAAATAATAGGTCATGTATATTTACTCCACTATATTAAATTTTTTGTCAAGGGCTAGTGTTTTATCTGAAATTTATTTCTATTTATCAGGAGATTGCTTTAGTCAGGTGTTAAAACACATGAGTTGACAAGACCTAGTGGGTAGTAGCACTGACTCTGGAACCAAACAGCCCTGGCTTTGAATTCAGGCCCATCACTTCCTAGGGGTGTCCACGGCCACCACAAGTAGAACAGGCCAGTCCTAGGGAAATGCAGAAAGGAGGACGTCACTTTGGATGGGAGTGGATATGGCCAGCCACACGAGACCGGGAAGAGGAACCTAGACCTTTTAGGATGAATAAAATTTGGTAAATAGAAGTGAGTAAGGGATACTAGGTAGAGAAAGCAGTATGTTCCAAGGTTTGGAGTTAGGAAGGAGTATAAATGTAGGTAAAATAAGTCAAAAGTAATTCTAGGATATAGTGTGTGTGTGTGTGCGTGTGTGTGTGTGTGTGTGTGTGTGTGTGAGAAATGGGAAACTAGAAGAGGGAGTGGACTTGAGCAACAATAAGAAGTTTAATTTTGGACACAAATGAGCATTTCTTATGGAAAGTGTAAGTAGAGGTGTTCAGATAAAAGTCAGTATCAGGCAGGATATACATTCAGGTGAGAAGTCAAGAGTTGGAGATTTGTATGCATGAGAAGGAATTCTTCCTTCATGTAAAATCCTTAGAGAGGAGGAGAAAAGAGAAAACAAATGCTTGTTGCAAGAAAGAAAGGAGGAAGAAGGGAAACGAAAACAGATGTGTAAATAAAGACAGAAAAGAATAAAATCAAGATGATGTGGTGTCATGGAAACCCAGGAAGGAGAGAATTTGAAGAAAGAATGGTCAATAGCCAAATACTGCAAAGAGACCAAAGGTGGTCAAAGCTGCTAAAGAGGTGACTGGACACGTACAGTGCAACTTAAATTTTGTATTTCTAGTTAGAGGGTGGGGGTAGGCATGCTTTGGAGGAAGCCTGGAGTAGAAGCAGGGTGAGAACGTAGAGACCACTAGGATACGACAGCCTTTAAAAATTTGGATGCAAGACCACAATGCCCCCTATATTGCCATTATTTCACGTTAATTTGAAATTCTTAACCCAATGCACAAGTGCAAGAGAAAGAGGAATAATAACTGAAAATAAGCTAGCAAAACACATGCACTTGTAAATTATATTATCTTCTACCCACAGTGCCTCAAAGATGTAAATAAATAAAAAAAAACTATTAAAACTAAAAATAAAACAAAACAAAAACAAAACTATTAAGGCTAATACAATAGCTCATAAGCTGACTAATTACAAAGTAAACATACATGGCCACCAGTTACTAAAAAAAAAATCCAATTCACAATTGAAATTCAGAATGACTAAAAAGAAGGACTGAATAAGTAGAAAGATATAAGATCTCCAATATTGTATATGTATCAATCAATCACCCATAAATTCATATAAATGTTTAGTACAACTCCAATCAAAATTCCAATGCACCTTTGGGATCATTTGACAAACCAATTCTAAATAACATTGAAGATAGAGGCTGGATCCTACAGAAAGATGTGGTAAAAAATTCTTCTTGGTGAGTTAAAGGATTTTAGGAAAGGGATATTAATATTCAATTTTAAGACTCATCTATTTAATATAAACCCCTTCCATTTTCTCATTCAGGAAAATCTGCCAAAAGTAGGAATGTCTTGTGTGGCAGTTTCAGGGAAGAAAAATTCAAACCAAAGGGGGTAGAGTTCCACATTTAGACTGGTGATGAATAAAGAGAAAAGAACAGCTTGAGAAGGTGAATTCATGATTAAATTTGGTAGAATCAGAACTGGGAGCCAGAAATGACTATGAGACTAGGAACCCATGGGAACTTGAAGCAATCTTAGAAAATGAACCGCAACTCCAGTGTGATGTGGGAGAGGTCTTGAGCCAACCTACTCTATAATCTCAGAGTTGAGGATAATGTCAGTTGACATCTCAGTTACATATGTGAAATCTTAACTTTCCTAGAAATTCCTAGGGAAAAAAAAGACACATTATTCCTAGTGCTTATCTCTGTAGTATTGAATTATAGACAATTTTTATTTTGTTTTTACGCTTTTCTGAGTTTCCTGAATTTTGTATAATAAATGCAAGTTACTTTTATAAGAAAAGTTTAGGGGAGCCTGGCTGGCTCAGTAGAGCATGTAACTCTTGATCTTGGGATTGCAAGTTTGAGCCCCACATTGGGCGTAGAGATTATTTAAAAATAAAATCTTAAAAAAAAAAAAAAGAAAAGAAGAGTTTGTCAGTGAAAAATAGAATTGAGAAGAATGCTTGGGTGCAAAGCAGGGTCAAGTAAAGCTTTTGAAGTTCACTTGCTTGGTGGTTTCCAGAAGGGTCATAGCAAATGATTCTCTCAGTGTCTCATCTTCAGCCATAATTAGTGATCATGGTTCTCACTCTGTTTTGCCATCATCACCAAGCACTAAGGGAGAGCAACATATCTTCACCCATGATCCCTCTTCTGACTTCCCATACAGATGATGCCTATTATATACTTTGAGCTGTCTAGTTGTTTTATGTGCTTAACTATTATCTTATTAACTAGGTTGTCGGCTTGTCTAGAAGCTTATCATGTCTTCTATTTCTGCTGATTCTCCTATGGTACCTAATAGGTATCAGATAGTGCCTTTCCTGGGTAAGTTCCTTGAAGGCATTCACATCTGTATTCTGCATCTGTTATAATGCTTGGCACATAGCAAGAACTCAACATATGTTTGGAGGCAGTGACCTCATTTGGCTTCCAAACAACTCAATAAGAGAGAGAAAAAAAAGATAATAATGATCAAAATAAAATATCAGGAATTACTGTTTATTGAGTGCATCCCATGTGCCAGACATTATGCTAAACATTTCACATAGAGTATCTTGTTTATTCCTCAGAATAACCCCAAGAGATAGGCACTACAATTATTTTAGTTGGTGAATGGGGACAGAGCCTTAGAAAGGTTCAATGGTGGGCACCTAGGTGGCTTAGTCAGTTGAGTGTCCAACTCTAGATTTTGCCTCAGGTCATGATCTCACCGTTGTGAGATAAAGCCCTGCATCAGGATCTGGGCTGGGCATGGAGACTTCTTAGGATTCCCTCTCTCTCCCTCATTCTCTGCCCCTCCCCTGCTCTCCCTCTGAAAGAAAGAAAGAAAGAAAGAAAGAAAGAAAGAAAGAAAGAAAGCGAAGAAAAGGTACAATGGTTTGATCAGTGTCTAAGAAGTTACAGAGGCGAGAGAAGAACTGAGGTCTGAGGTTTTCTTCTTTTTTTTTTTTTAATGTTTATTTATTTTTGAGAGTGGGGAGGGGCAAAGAGAGAGGGGGACAGAGGATCCAAAGCAGGCTCCACGCTGATAGCGGAGAGCCCAATGTGGGGCTCGAACCCATGAACTGTGAGATCATGACCTGAGCCAAAGTTGGATGCTTGGTCAACCAAGCCGCCTAGGCACCCCAGAACTGAGGTCTCCTGATGAAAAAATCAGGGCTCTATTATCTTCTTCTGCCTTTCATAAAACCAAATTTGATCTCAATATTTAGAATCCTCTCCTTGCTCAATTAGAAAAAAATCTGAGGGGCACCTAGGTGGCTCAGTCAGTTAAGCATCCGACTTCAGCTCAGGTCATGATCTTGTGGTTTGTGAGTTCGAGCCCCATATCGGGCTCTGTGCTGACAGCTCAGAGCCTGGAGCCTGCTTCGGATTCTGTGTCTCCTCCTCTCTCTGCCCCTCCCATGCTCATGCTCTGTCACTCTCTGTCTCTCAATAATAAATAAATGTTTAAAAAAATTAAAAAAGAAAGAAAAAAATCTGAGCTCTTAAAAATGAAATCTAAGGAGTCTAAAATAGGTAATAAAACCACACTGCATAGTACAAAGGGATTACTATTTAGTACTAAAGTAATTTTTTACTTTAGATTTTAGGCCAATAGAATATTAGTTTGATTAGAAGAATGACTTTCTAGATCATTAAATTTAGGGGGGAAGGTGGAAGAGCTCGATTCCAGTTTGAACATGACCTATCTACCCCAACACCCCATCTTTATATAATATTATCAAATTTAATCTCTATTTAAAGTGATGAAGGCCATATTTGTTATTAAGTTTGTCGGCTATGAAGCAGACTGGGGCACCTCCAAAACGCATCAAATAAATTATGCCTTTATTCCCTAGACTTTTTGAACTGGTTCTTAGATCATTTTCTACTACTCCTTGAGCCAAAATTTGGGGTGAGCATGGAAACAAGTATTTATCTTTGTTTAAAAACCTGTGACAGGTAGGGGCAAATGGGTGGCTCAGTCGGTTAAGTGTCTGACTTCAGCTTAGGTCATGATCCTGTGGTTTGTGGGTTTGAGCCCCATGTCGGGCTCTGTGCTGACAGCTCAGAGCCTGGAGCCTACTTCAGTTCTGTGTCTCCCTCTCTCTGCCCCTCCCCCACTCGCACTCTGTCTCTCTCTCAAAAATAAATAAACATTAAAAAAATTTGTTTACAAAAAAAACCTTCACAAGCAAAGGTCCTGTCTGTGCCCCCCACCTGCACCACCATTGTTTGCCAACCCCACCTCCAAGACTCTAGTGTGCTGGGGCCCTCAAGCTTGCTGGCTTACATAAGGAAAACATCTAGGGTAGGTATCATCCCCTTGTCCTGCCTCACAGTTCTCAAAGGTAGGCATAGAGCAAGGGCAGGTTTGCATGAGCAAAGGCAGCTCAGCTGCAGCTGTATGCACTGCGGGGGGGTGGAGGGTGGACCACTTGGCTGGGTGTCGGAGGAAGACAGACTCTTCTCATGCCCAGACCCCTGGCATCTGCACGAGGCTGGTTCGTGCCCAGAACCACACGTGGTCTAAAGATGGCGGGGTGAGAGGCAGTGGGCACGAGCGGGCAGAGAAAGGAGAGGGAACTGGAGGCAGATTTGGCAATACCTAGCTTAACTTCCTAAAGCCCTGGGATGTCAGCGGAACACCTGACCGGTCTGTTTTACTGCACACATCCTGCCACCTCCCATCCTGGGAACTGGGAAGATTCTCACCTGCTCAGAATCTTTCAGCTCCTGAAAGCAGCAGCAACAGTGAGAACTCTGGGAAATTTTAGAATAAATTCTATACCTCGGGGATTCAAAGCCCTCATGTAACATGTGTATTAATTTTCTATTGCTACTGTAACATATTACCACATATACAATGGCTTAAATATGACAAATATATTAACATATAGTTCGTCAGAACTATAGGTCAGTAGTCTAGGTAGTTGTCTATAGGTCTAGTAGGTCAGAAGTCTGAAATGGGTCTGCTGGACTACATTCCTTCTAGAGGCTCTAGGGGAGACCTGTTTCCTTGCCTCTCTCAGCTTCTGGAGGCCCCTTCCTCCATCTTCAAGGCTAGCAGCCTAGCCTCTCCTCTCCTCTCTGATATCCAGCTTTCTTATTAGGACACTTGTGATTACATTGGACCCACCTGAATAATCCAGTATAATCTCTCTAGCTCAAATTCCTTAATTTAAAAAAAAATTTTTTTTAATGTTTTTAAATTTATTTTTGAGAGGCAGAGACAGACAGAGTGCGAGTGGGACAGGAGCAGAGAGAGAAGGAGACACAGAATCCGAAGCAGGCTCCAGGCTCTGAGCTGTTAGCACAGAGCCCGACGCGGGGCTCGAACTCACGAACTGTAAGATCATGACCTGAGACGAAGTCGGACGCTTAACCGACTGAGCCACCCAGGCGCCCCTCAAATTCCTTAACTTAACCACAGCTTCAAATTGCTGTGTGCTGTGTAAAGTAATGCATTTGCAGGTTCTGGGGATTAGGATGTGGATGTCTTTGGGAAGCAGTAATCAGCCTATTACAATATATGAATATGATTTTCTATTTTCACACATCTGATCTTCAAACACATTTACAGAAATGAATAGAAACAGTTATAAAAATAGAGGGCTGCAGGCAGTGAGGTAAAAAGATGTTTCATTAGAAATAAAAGATGACCTGCTCCCATCGTATTAAGAGATGCTACTTGGGTTTTTTCATTTTTGCTTTTGTTTTCTAAAACCTCTCCTCCTTTTTTTTTAAATATTTATTTATTCTGAGAGAGAGAGAGAGAGAGAGAGAGAGAGAGAGAGAGAGAGAGAATCCCAAGCAGCCTCCATGCTGTCAGTGCAGATCCCGACTCAGAGCTCAATCTCATTAACCATGAGATCACTACCTGAGCCGAAATGAAGAGTCAAATGCTTAACTAAGTGAACCAAATCTCTCCTCTTTTTTTTTTTTAAGATCATTTATTTATTTTGGAGAGAGAGAGCACAGGAGGGGCAGAGAGAGTGGGAGAGAGAGAAAATCCTAAGCAGGCTCCACACTGTCAGCACAGAGCCCGGCGTGGGGCACAAACTCACAAACCATGAGATCATGACCTCAGCAGAAGTCGGATGCTTAACCAACTGAGCCACCCAGGTGCCTCCAAATCTCTCCTCTTTTTAAATGGAATGTGGAATTGGAAAACTGGAACAGCAGGGGAGAGTCTGGGAAAAACAAAACTGCTACCAGATATTCTTTTTTTTTTTTAATTTTTTAATGTTTATTTATTTTTGAGAGAAAGAGTGTGCACGAGAGAGTGCAAGCAGGGGAGGGGCAGAGAGAGAGAGAGGAACACAGGATCTGAAGCAGGCTCCAGGCTCTGAGTTGTCAACACAGAGCCCAAAGTGGGGCTTGAACCCACAAACCGTGAGATCATGACCCGGGCTGAAGTCAGACGCTATACCCAGGGAGCCACCCAGGTGCCCCAAGGAATGCTAAGGAATTTTAAATCCCCTTTTGGGATAGGTTGAATTTATTGAATCTTCAATATAATATATTCACTTTAGGGAAAAATCTTTACAGGTAATCATGGTCACATATAAATCATACTTTTTTCTGCCTTCACCATTTCTTCCCCTTACCCTGCTCTACTAATCTAAACAATAATAATATTTTTTGTTTGTGCAGCGTTTGTTCTGTTTCCACAGGGCTCTGAGCATTTTACATACAATGTTTCATTTGATCCTTGCAATGCTCCTGTAAAATGGATACTGTTATCCTCAGTTTATAGATGAGGAAATCAAATTTAAGTAATTTTTCCAAGGTCATACAGCAAGCAGGTGACACGGCGAGCTGGAGTATCAATGTGCTCCAAATTCCACACCATTAACCACTGTACTTACATTCTGCATCTTTCAAAAGAACACGATTTATAGACTCCAGGTGGAATTTTTGCAGTGTAGACATTAATAAGGAATGCAAATGTCATGGAATTACTGGTTAAACTATCTTTGCTTCCCACTACCTTGAGCATGAGACAAGAGTCCACCCCTCCTGGATCTGGAACATGCTCCTTCCTCTCCATTATCTGTGAATAGAGCCTTCCAGGCAATAAATCACTCTGTGGTTTTCCTTCTCCCCTATTGACCCACAGAGGCCTGATTCACACTCCGTGAATTCCTTATACATCAGCCAGCTTGTAAGCAGTGTGGCTGTCACTAAAGAAACAAAGTCATTTTACACTCTCTTTCAAAAGCAAACAAACCTGGACAGCACCACGAAGCACTTCAGAGGGATGGGGAGGGAGGCCAGCTCCCAAACCGTGAAAGTGGAGCCTGTAAGAGGGATAGGCAATGCTGCGTTGGGGAGTTCACAGGGACATTCAAAGCTAACTTTGGTTCCTTTTTCTGGCAACCCGTTTCCCCAAACCACCCTCTGCTGCCCAATCAGACGCGAAACTCTGGCGATTTGATATGCTTAGTTCGAGGAGCCAGGACTGCCTAGATGGCATGTGTGACGCAGGACGTCCACGTGGGGTTGGGCTGCGTGGATACACACAGGAGATCTCAGTCTGTGTACCGCCTGGTGTTACTGTATATCAATAAAACCACGTTAAAACAAAGCCGCAGAGCCTCTGGGTGGCACATTGTGGATGGGAAAAAGCGCCAACCACACAGCTCCAATGCTAAGGATGAAGGCTATTATAGGCTGATTGTGCCGCTGGCAGCTTCAGGTCCTAACGGGTGCCGGCTAAACCTCGTCCCCCTGCCTGCCTGCCTCCTTCCCACGCTGCCCAGATACCCGGTTTCAAAGTTTGGAGCCAAGGAAAGCGTAGAACTCAGTACAGATGGCGGTGTGCAGGCCAAGATCTGAGAGCATGAGAAGAGAAAAACCCTAGTCCTGAAGGCTCTCTCGTTCTCCTTAAGAACTACCAGTTAATCTTTTTCCTCTTTTTTAAAAATTAAAATGTTCACTCTCTGTTCAGGAGCAGAGAATAACTTCATGGGTGACATTGAAAAGGAACAGCATTAGACACCACAAGTTCTTGGTGCTATGATTAGTAGTTGCTGCTGCTTGTCATAATACATCAGAAGAACAGCAACCATCTGTTCCAAATTGATACAGCAAAGGCTCAGTAAGAAGTGTTTATCCAGATTCTGTGGGGAAGTGTCTGCATTTTATGGCATATTGACGTGTGTGCCCGGGCGGCTAAAAGATGTCAAATGCCAGCTTTCTACCTGGCTGTGTATTATGTAACATCTGTCACCAGGATAGCTAAGGGTTTTGACAAGTGGGCTGTTTTAGCACGAAAATGTCCAAGTGGGAAGAAGAATATCCTCTGCTGAAAGTTTAATGCCACTTCAAATCTACGACACCACTTAGACTACACCATACTGAGGATGTAATAGGAAATGGAATCAAACCACCACTCCAACCCACAAAACAAATTGCTATTAACACCCTGTGTTGGCTTCTCCCAGGCACTTCGCACTAGTGGTAATTAGCAGCACATAATTGCTAATGACTAATTACCTTGGCCTGTGTAGACATCAGGAGAATCAAAGTAAACTATTGTCCCAAAGCCTGACTTAACAGATACATAGATGGTAAAACTCCAAGTTTTAATAGCTTCCAAGAACTCCTGGGCTGGGGAATATCAGCCGGAGCGGAGAGCTGGGGGGCAGGGGAGAGGAGCTGGGAAGGAGAGGTATGTGAATAAATTGTTATTTACATTTGAGGAGGGAGAAATGGGCAATTCTCAGCCTCTGTATGCTAATGTCTCAGAAAATAAATTTCATTCACAGAGGCTTAAGAAGTCTCTGTATACACTTACTTGAAGGTCTATTTTTCCTTTAGACTGTTGTCTGAGGGTGTGATACCTAAAATTTACTGTAGGAACATCTGGTATCCTTAATAAAACATGTCAGGTAAATGGGTGGCTTCTGGGCAGCATATGTGGCTATAAGAAGATATAAATATTTCACTTTTCTGGAAAAAAATATCAAGGTCAAAGAGATGAGTTTTTGCTGCAGGTGTTAATGAGGTGTCACAAGAACATGGGGTCCTACCTACTAAATTCCCCCTTCTTGTGTCCCTGAGTGAGAAGCCATGAAGACTCCAGAATTTACATAAAGAAGGGTTTAGATACACTGGTGGAGTTAGCAAAATAGACTGGAGAACTCGTTTTGAAGCTGTTTGGCCAAACAACCACAGTTTTGACTTGTAGGTTTGCTTGGTTTTGGAAAACGACTTTGGGGAAGGGGAGGTTATAGGGTTAAAGTCCATCTCCTTCCTTCCTCCCAAGCCACTCCCTGGAACTGCCACTGCAGGGAAGGAAGAGGATTCTTCGAACATTTGTGTTTCCTTCTGGTTTTCTTCATTTACCTGATGTATTGACTTTTCGTAGAGCAACCAGAGGAGGGCATGAATTTGTATCAGTTAATCTTACCTACATTTAATTGCCTGCATTCAAACCCTGTGGATTTGTTTTATACAACTGAAATGCATATCTTTCTATTAAAAACTTAAAGTTTAGTTTTACTTTTGTATTATTTTTAATACTTTAAAGGGGTTCAAATGGTTCTTTGGGGATTAAAACTTTATAATATATATAACCTTTGCCAATTCTATCCAAGCACCACAAAAACTGAAGAGCACACTTTTTACTCACTCAGTCGTACCATTTTATTTTGACTACACAGTAAGAAGGAGGTCTAGGATCTTACACCTTAAATACCACATTCTAATTCCAAATTCACACCAGACTCATCATAAAATATGTACATCTTATAACAGGGCACTACCAGAATTAGTGTGGGTTTTCTCTTTCTCTCTCTCTCTCTCTCTTTTTTTTTTTTTTTGAAAGCTATTCTGTTTACATTTTCTGGAAGATGTTGTACAGTAAACACTGTACTACTGAGTGATTCAGAATCATTTAAAAGTTCTGGCTATTTAGAATGCAACTCTATTCTGACTACCCTGTTACCCAGCCATTGCACTACTAGGTACCTATCCAGAGGATACAAAAATGCTGATTCGAAGGGGCAAAAGCACCCCAGTGTTTATATCAGCACTATCAACAGTAGCCAAATTACAGAAAAAGCCCAAATGTCCATCAACTGATGAATGGATAAAGATGTGGTACATATACAATGGCATATTACTAGGTGACCAAAAAGAATGAAATCTTGCCATTTGCAACAACATGGATGGAACTGGAGGGTATTACGCTAAGTGAAATAAGTCAGAGAAAGACAAATATCATATGATTTCACTCATATGTGGAATTTAAGAAACAAAACAGATGAACATAGGGGAAGGGAAGCAAAAATAAGATTAAAAACAGAGAGGGAGAAAAGCCATAAGAGGCTTTTAAATACAGAGAACAAACTGAGGGTTGCTGGAAGATAAATGGGTGAGGGGCATTAAAGACTGCGCTTGTTGGGATGAGCACTGGGTGTTGTATGTAAGTGATGAGTCACTAAATTCTACTCCTGTAATCACATTACAATATATGTTAACTAATTTGGATTTAAATATAAACAAACAAACAAATAAATAAAAGTCACAAAATAAATAAAACAAATTTATTATTTGTATTATTTTGTATTAAATTCAAAAAATAAAAAAATAAAATGAAATACAACTCTATTATGACATGTCAACCAAACAACCTGTCACTTCTAAGACCCTGGTTACAATAAAACTAAGGAGATAAGTTGATATTCTTAGACTCCTACAAGTCAGGCATTAATTCAGAACCCTAATAGTTTAGAAAAATGACCTTGAACATCCGTGTAGATGTCTCCCATCACACACATCACAAACACCAGTGCCAAATGGAGGCAGAATAACAGGTTAGCACCCTTTCCAAAGGATATCCTGTAAATATCTATTCACTGTTTATTTTGAGGAAAGACCGGGTAAGGAATGATGCAGAAAGTGGACCACTGGCAGGCATTCTGAGCCTCACATTTACTGTGTTAAGCAGTCCAGCTATGGCTCCAAGCTTGCACACCCCACTAGAACACAATTACCCTGAATTCAATGAGACGCATTCTCCTTAAAAGGCAGAGGGTCCCTACCCCATGGTGCTTAGTGGAGTAGTTCTCTACATTTTCTGTGAAAGAAATTCTGACGAATACTATTTACTATGTTCGTTTATACTTTTAGTGATGTCTTAATGCTCAGTAACATTTTTTGCACCCCTTAAAGTTTGACAACTAAATGGCTGTCAGCCGACCCACCACTTACTGTTGCTCCTGTCCATACCAGTCCCCCCACACTCCATTCTTGTGGTCTTATGCAAATGAAGTCATTTGCCTGGTGGGGAAGCACAGTATTTTAAAGTTTTGTTTTGATTTTTTAGCTCTAGAACTTTTTTATTCCCACTCTTTTTCTAAATATGAGGTGTATGGGCCATCTTGCCCCCATTTTTTTACTTCAGTCATTAAAGTCTTGATAAAATTCATGCTTGTCTTTAATTGTCTCAGTTTAAGCTTTTCCAATGTTCTTCTGCCTTGTGTCAGGAACTTTTTGTGAAAAGACTCCAATCAGGAAGAAAGTTTAGAAATTGTACAGTAAGAAGCCATTTTTTTATAACTTGCTGCATAAAGTTGTCACCTGATTTGTCCAGACAAACTTAAGTTTCCATCTGTATTAGTTTCCTATTGCTGCTGTAACAAATTACCACAAATTTAGTGGCTTAAAACAACATACATTTATTATCTTATGGTTTTGGGGGGTGGGAATTCTGAAATGGATCTCAATAGGCTAAAATGCAAAATTTGGCGGAGTTGGCTTCTGTTTGGATGCCCTAGATAGAGAAGCACATATTTCCTTTAGCAGCTTTTAGCAGCTTGCCCACTTTGCTTTTGACGCATTGTCCCTTCCTCCATCTTCAAAGTCAGCAATGGCAGGTCTCACATCACTCAGACACTGACTCTTCTGTTTCCCACTTCCACACTGAAGCGCCCCTGTGATCATACTGGGCCCCCCTGGATAATCCAAGCTTATCAACCACTGCAAGGTCAGCTGATTAGCAACCTTAATTCCAACCGCTATCTCACTCCCCTTTGCCATAACATATTCACAGTTTCCAGGAATTAGACGTGGGCATCACTGGGAGGCCATTATTCTGCCTACCATCCCATCTTAAAGCACTCATTTAAATATCACATGGCTTGGGGGCGCCTGGGTGGCTCAGTTGGTTAAGCATCCGACTTCGGCTCAGGTCACCATCTCGCAGTCCGTGAGTTCAAGCCCTGCGTCGGGCTCTGTGCTGACTGCTCAGAGCCTGGAGCCTGTTTCAGATTCTGTGTCTCCCTCTCTCTCTGACCCTCCCCCGTTCATGCTCTGTCTCTCTCTGTCTCAAAAATAAATAAACGTTAAAAAAAAAATCATATGGCTTGGAGTATTCTCTCTTTCAGTATTTATTCCTGACTGACCGTCTACTCATTAGAGTTCTGGATTTGTTTTCCAAAGAATTCCACAGTGGGGGCCACTTCTTACAAGGGAATTGGAAGTAGAAAAAAAGGAAAATGGACAGGGATCGTCCAATTCCTTTGAGTTCACTGAAACACCCGAGGGAGAAGACTGGAAACGACAGACCAAAAGACTAAAAGTAAACATCATTGTCTACTATGACTCATCCCATTGCTAGATATAAACTGAGCAAGTCATTAAATGCAATCCATTTCAATTTGATTCAGGAAAATGACAACAACAAAAATAAAACACGAAAAAGGAGAGAATATTAGTGAATATAAAGCTGGAGGTCCTTGTGTGACTTCCTGCCACCTGGGGGAGATGAGACAAGTTCCAAAAAGAAACTAATACAGGCAAAGTAAGGTGATGTCATAACGGATATACCACAGAGCAACAGATATAAAGGAGGGAAGGGATATGTTTGAGGAGATGGCTTTTGAGGTGGACCCTGATGGATGAGGAGGTATAGATTATACAGGATAAGCTGCCAAGCAGAGCGGTTATGGGAGCAAAGATACAGTCACTTGAGTACTTAGAGATGCCTGTATGATCTTCCAACTGCAACAAACCCTTCTAAATCAGGATTTTATAACCTCATTTTGTTTTACATTTGGGGCCAGATAATTATTTGATGAGGGAGACTGTCTTGTGCACTGTGCAATGCTTAACAGCATCTCTTGCCTCTACCCACTAGATACTCAGCAGCACTCTGTGAACAACCCCCTGCTGTGACAACCCAAAGTATCTCCAAATATTGCCAAACGTCCCCTGAGGGGCAAAATTTACTCCCTCACCCCTGTTGAGAGGCATCCACCCGCATTCACGTTTAATATTTATCTCAGATTATGATTTGGGACCAATATGAAGTTAACAGCTAAATCAGTCACAGCTGTGGGTTGACAGTGTTCAAGGAGTCTTGTTTCTTTAGATACTGTGTAGACTGTTCAAGATTTACTGAGCAGCTCTGAAAATGTGTAATTATTAACTGTGGCGACTCAGCCAGTCTCAAGCACTCTAGTCCAGAGGTAAAGACATAATGTATGAAATAAAAGGCATAATGTTCAAAGGGCAGAGCCCACCCCGCTGCCCTTTCCAGGGGACAGGTCTGATGAACCCAAGGGTGGGATCCTGCCCCTTTCCATTCCTACTTCAGTCCCTCATCCCCCTCTCACCTGCATTTGGCAACACCCTCTTAACTGGTTTCCCCTCTCAAGCCAGGTAAATGCCCTTTCTCTACGAGATGTTTGGCTTAGTTTTAAAAGAATTCTCGGTTTTCATTACCAGCTGTTAATGTGTGCTCTAGTTATCCTCACTGCATCCCTGACTATCGCTTTGTCTTTTATCCCTTTAGGTAGCCCAAGGATGCTAATGATGCCACCCCTCGTTGAGAAGTGAAATGGGAGTCAGGGATGGGGTGAGCTTTAGGAACGGGGTGGGGGTTAGAGCTATCTATGGAACATATTACTTATTTAAAACATAGTAAAACAAACAAAATTATTCCAACTCCGTCCCCCTGTGGACGCTGTTGGTGCCCTCTCCAAATTGCTTCCATTGTTTTCAGCAGCTCGGTGTGTGCACCGCCAGCTTCTGCAGGCTTTGCCAGTACCTGTAAGTGAAAGAGGACTGTCCTTCGGCAATGGAGCTGCATGCCCATAGGGAAAACAGGAACTACCCAAGAGTCCTCATTTCCCCTACGGTGGACAGTAGATGACGACTGACTGATGTGGGCATACAAAAAACCCAGTTTCCTGCCTTAAGGTGGGGCAAACTCTGAAATGGAGTTTATATTCCAGAGCTCCTCACAGCATCAGGCTGCCTGGGACTTAACTGGAAACTGCTCTTCTGCTTGGCTTCTTGCCTCTCCTTATCCTCATTGCTTCCACTTCCTTACTAGTTTCTTCCGGGATCGTTTCCTTAAAAAAATTACTTGAACTCAAGCCCTTGGTTCAGGGTCTGCTTCTGGGACAATCCAAACTTACATTCGCCCCTAAAACTCCTTCACCAGAAATCTATCTCAACTAAAGACTTGAGCACATCCCTCCCCTGCTAAAGCTTCCGGTAGATGCTCCCTACCCTACTCGATGCCTTCATAAGGTGTTCAAGGCTGGCCCCAATCAACCCTTGCTGACCTCTCCAGCTGTAAGTCTCAACCCATCCCAATTTCCTACTCTGTGGTTCAGAAATGTTAAACGTCTTTGGTTCCTCATTCATCTCCTTGTCCTCTGCTTGGTTTCTGGTGTTCCCATTATCTAAGAAACTTCTAGTAGCCTCTCAGCCTGCACAGAACCTCCAGGTGGGCTAAGGATAGGTCTCAGAACCTATCAATCACTTTCATTGCATTTACCACATATTGCAATTCTCTTCTTGTTTGTCTCCCCAACTAGACAGTGACATCCCTAAAAGCAGGAAGCATGCCTTCATCATTTTAAAATCCCCATTGGCTAGCACAATGCCTGACACATAGAAAAGGCTGTTGTTAAAGCTTTTGTATGAATTCACAGAACCATATTTTTTTTTCCTGTAGAGTAACCAGAGATATTGAAGGTAATTACAGCAGCACGTACTTCAATTCTAGCACATGGAAACTAGAAACTCACTCTTAGAATAAAAAAAATGGCGACAACTTTCAAAATATTTATGCTCCTGGATGTCAAGGCATAACTACAGCGGCTGAACTGATTAGACAAGGGTATTAAGGCTTCATCCTACAATATATACCTTGGGCTTTTTTGCTAACAATTCTTGTACTCCATCTCAGATGATATAACTGGCCAGTCAGAGCCTTTATGTAACCCTTGTTGTTTTTTTAGTGGCTTTGTTTACAAAGCATTTTTTTTTAACTTTGTGGGTTTTGTGGATTCCACAGGACTGCTCCCTGACCTACCTCCTGGATTAGGAACACAGCCTGCTAGCTCCACGGCAGCCACTCACCACCGTGCCTCATTCCTTAGCTGGGTTGGCATAAGAGAAAATGCCACAGGAAAAACAACGGAGAGCTAAAATAAGCTCACTTGGTTTCATCCTGCCAGAAACTATTTGGGAGAATAATTCAACATCCATCAAATGTGAAAATGTCAGAAATTAGGAGAAAAAGAAATGTATTTGCTACTTTTAAGGAAAAGTCACATCCCATAAATTGGAGAAGAGTGTTTGCAACATTCAGAAACTTGGCAATAGGATTTGTGGCATAGACAGCCAGGGTCATAATGAGGTGAGAGGCCATTCAGTTGAGCAAGGGGAGGTTTTTCTTTATGGTCCACATCTGGAAGATATCGAGCCAGAGCTTCAGTGGAAGCACCCAAAGAATCACAACATATGTGTCATTGGAGGTCTGATTGAGGGTCCTTTCCTGTTTCATGTTTCTCAAATTATGGCCTGTCTGCTACTCACTCCCATCCCCTCTTGCCAACTCAAAGACATTGTTCTGGTACTTTTCCCTCCCCTTCCTTGCATCACCAATTCTTCCTCTCTCTGGGTCATTGTCCTCAGCATCAAACCTGTTACTTCTTTTATTGTCTCCCAAATCCTCTTTTGATCCCTTCTTTTCCCTTTGGTTCCTGTCATTATAACAACAGTCACTTCTGTCATTATAACAAGAGTCCTTTAAAAGTTTTTCCATTCTGTTGTTTCCAATTACTTTCCTCACATACTCATTTTAACCCTCTCCAGTGGGGCTTTTCCCCCTTACTCCACCAAACTGCTTTTGTCAAAGTTACCGTTGGCTACCACGTTGCCAAATCCAATGGTGAGCTTAGTCCTCAATTACCTGATCTGCCGGCAGCATTCAGCACAGGTATTCACTCCATCTTTAAAAACACTTTTCCCCCAACAAGACTTCTAGGAAATGCACACTCTTGGCTTTCCTCCTTTCTCATTGGTCTGTCCTTCTGTCTCTAAGCTGATTTCTCTTCTTCTCCTTGGCTTCTTGACATTGAAGTGCCACAGGCTCGTCTTTGGAACTCCTCTCTTTTCTCAATCGACTCCCTTGGTGAACTCACCCAGTGTAGTGCTTTCAAAGCCATCTATCTGGTAATGACTTCTAAACTCCTATATTCAGTCTAGAATTCTCCTCTGAACTCTAGATTTGTATCTGCCTACTCAAGATCTCTACTTGGATGTCTAACATACATCTCAAACTTAAAATGCACGAAGTGAATTCTTGGTCTTTCCCTGAAAAACTCCATGAAGATTTTCCCCATCTCAATGATATCTTCACAAGGCCCAGGCTTAGTATCTGGGACTTGTGCCTAACTCTTCTCTTTTACTCATACCCTAAATACAATTCATGAGTGAATCCTATTGGCTCTGTTCTCAAGATCTATCCAAATCTGATCACTTTTCACTATCTCCACTGCTGCCTTTATGGTCTAACTAAATCATCATCATCTCTCTCCTAGATTATTGCAATAAGCTTTAAAAAAATTTTTTTTTAATGTTCTATTTATTTTTGAGAGAGCACAAGCAGGGAAGGGGCAGAGAGAAGAGGGAGACAGAGGATCCAAAGCAGGCTCTGCCCTGACAGCAGTGAGCCTGGTGTAGGGTTCAAACTGAGGAACGGTGAGATCATGACCTGAGCCTAGACAGATGCTCAACTGACTAAGCCACCTGGTGCCCCTACTGCAATAATCTCCTAATTGGTGCCCCTGCTTCTACCTACTTAAAAATGACATCAATACCATATTCCCATGCATTCCCCACCTTTATTCCTTGCTTTGTTTTGCCATTTACTAACATTTAACTTTGTATACACACATATACAGAGGTATAGTTTATATACAGCTCAAAACACTGATTTTAAGTATGCCTTTTGATGAGTCTGACAAATTTATACACATGTAGCTACTACCACAGTGAAGATATAGAACATTTCCATCAGGTCAAAAAAGTTTCCTTTTGCCTCTGTCTTCACTGTAAATTTCTCTCTCCAACCCTGGCTCCAGGAAACAACTGATGTGCTCTTTAACGATGGGTTGGGAGTGGGAGCAAGAACAACATGGTTTACTCTAATGGGAAAGATTCAGGAGAGAAGGAAAATAGATGATGTAAATCACTATAGATTATCTTTGCCTTTTCTAGAAGTTCATATAGATGAAATTGTTAGAGTATATACTCTTTGTGTCTGGTGTCTCTCATTCAGCATACTTTTTTTGAGACTTACCCACACTATTGCATGTATCAGTAGTTCATTTTTATTTCTCAGTATTCTATTTTAAGGATGTACCACGACTTGTTTATTAATTCATCAGTTTATGGCCATTTGATTTGTTTCCAAGCTGAGACTCTTATGAGTAAAGCTGAATAAACATTCTCAAATGGTTTTGAATATAACTTTGCATGGGTATGTTCTCATTTCTCTTGGGTAAATCCTACAATTGCCAGGTCATATGTTAAGTATATAGTTAACTTTGTAAGAAACTGCCAAGCTGTTTTCCAAAGTTATTGTACCATTTTGTATTCTCACCAGCAATGTATGAGCATTCTAGTTGCTCTCACATCCTTGGTAACACTTGATATTTTCAGTCTTTTTAATTTTAGCTACATTCGTAGGTGGGTAGTGGTATCTCCTTGTGGTTTAAATTTGCATTTCTCTATGACTAATAGTGTTAAGTGTCTTTTGATTTGCTTATCAGCCATCCATATATATTCTTTGATAAAGTATCAGCTCAAATCACTTGCCCATGTTTTTAATTAGGCTACTGTTTTCTTCTTGAGTTGTTAAGAATTCTCTATATATTCTGGACACACGTCCTTTGTCAGGTATCTGCACTACATACATTTTCTCCCAGTGAACAGATTGCTTTCATTTTCTTAACGGTGTCTTTTGAAGAGAAAACATTGAAAAAATTTTGATGAAGTTCAACTTATCAACTTTTTCCTTTATTATTTGAGCTTTCTGTATCTCAAGAAATCTTTGCTTGACTGCAAGTTGTGAAGATTTTCTCCCCTAACACAATGTATATATTCTCTTGTTTTATTTTGTCTCCCACACAATTAAAAAAAAATGCTATTAAGTGGTATAAAGTGCTCGAGAAATATTTCAATATCACCCAACTGGATATGTCAATACTTTCCAACTTATAGCTTAACTAGGCTGCATTTTCTTAGCTTGCTGATGAATTTCTATGGGGAGCAATATAACATAGTGGCTGAGAGCAAAGATATGCAACCCAGAGGAACCTGGAGCTGAAATCTGCAGCCTGTGCATAGTGCCCATGATTGGGCAAGTCACTTCACTTCTCAGAGCCTCTTTCCTCACAGGCAAAATTGAAACGATGAAGATTTTATGACATAATACACACAAAGCCCCTGACCCAATTTGGGGCACATGGATAGGACTTAATGAATGTTAGATGCCATTATTATTATTGCTGTCATTAAAGTAAATTTGAAGCCTCTCATGTGAACTTAGCCAACAAAATATGGTAAATAGTACTTATAAGACAGTCAGAAGCTAAAAGATTATTATTAAGTTATTATAGAAGCGTCTTCCCAAATAGTAACGAGCCACATGTTTCACGGTTGGCAGTATGTTTTCCTAACAAAAATTTGGGGGTGTTTGTAATTTGTTAGAGCCATATGTGAACAGATTCCTCCCAAACTTCTAAGAATAGAATAACCTCAAATCATTTTTACCACAAATGGGCCGTCTAAAAATGTCTTGGCTGATGCTGCTTCTGTTTCATAAAGTCAGGTCCTGAAGAGTTTTTGTGAATTTAATGTATTTGTATCAATTGTTTGTTCTCTTCTCATCCTTGACCATGGCAGCCATTCATCACTCACATGCTGGGTTTTAGGACAATATAGATTTATCTGCTCTCTTTTCCATTCACTTTCTCTGACAATGTACTACTAACAAAAATTTGTTTCGGAGCTTTTGGGCGCATTAGCAACATAGCTAAGTCTCCCACATTATTTGTATGTCATTTATAATTAAGTTAGCTAGTCACATTTCAAATCCTGGAGTCAATATTTAATAGAAGATCTGGGCTCAACCGCTGGTTGCATTTAATGAATATTTTAAACTAGCCACTCTAACAATTTGGATGACTTTTTGGTTTCTTCTTTAACTGCTATGCCGTATGCACAAAGGTCTCATTATTTGTTCGGTGGTGACTTTCCCAGAGGATGTAAACTCAGTAAAACTGATTTTGATGTAAAGAGGCTGTGATGACCAAGGGGCTTTTGCCGTTTAGACTGTTTGAAACCTGCATTGTTTGGGCAGCAGTGCCCGTTCTCCAGTGAAACATCCTGAAAGCATGAAATGACTCATCCTTTACACTCTCGCTGATCTATGGGCTTCAATTCAAACCACACAAGATACGTACAGTTTGGTTTTGACTGTTTATCATATAGTTAAGTAGGATATAGCTAAATAGTTATTTGCTTTCTTACTCCCGAATTGTATTCTACCTCTCTATGTTTGCTCAGGGTATAATATTCCTTTTTCAGGGAAAGAAGAGTTGGTCCTTGGCTTAACAGAACTTTTCTGCTTTCTAATCACTTTTATTCTTTTTTTTTTTTTTAACATTTATTCATTTTTGAGAGACACAGAGAGACAGAGCGCGAGCAGGGGAGGAGCAGAGAGAGAGGGAGACACAGAATCTGAAAACAGGCTCCAGGCTCTGAGCTGGCAGCACAGAGCCCAACGCAGGGCTCGAACTCACCGACCTCGAGATCATGACCTGAGCCGTAGTAGGAGGCTTAACTGACTGCGCTACCCAGGAGTCCCTCTGATCACTTTTCAAGTCATATATCAACACGTACTTTTTCCTGTTTCCCTGCTTCTTTTGGCTTTTGCAGAGTTTGCTCCCAAGGGCACCCAACCAAGACAAAGTTGTGTCAGGTGAAGCCTGCAGAATCAGGACCGGTAAGGCAAAGGAAGCAGGCTTCTGCTGGCCAAACAGATGCTACTTTTCCTAAGCATGGATGCAGTGGAGCATGTGGCATGGGGGGACCCACCAAAGCTCATTGTTATGGTAAATTAAAACTTTATTCCCTTCACTGTATTCCATAGTATGCATCCATAATATATCAATGCCCCTGACAGAATGATTATTTTAGGTTATCAGTTTTATATATTTTAATGTAAATGGTTTCCTAATCATTTCTCCTGAACTGATGTCCATAGGAGAGGAAATACAGGTGAGAGGCAGAAACAAATGGAACATAAGAGTACTGGGTATGTGAAGAGGGATGGAGAAGGGTTATTGAAGATAGGAAAGGAAAAGGGTGCCAAACCCCAATCTTCATACTCTCCAATTTTTATGAATGATCATGAAAGTGGGGTGCAGGGGACTCTGCAGTGATCAGTCAGACAGCCTAAAGCAGTGGTTCTTAATTTCTACTATATATTAACCTCAACCAGAAGGTTCTAAAACAGCCTAAGCCTGGGCTCCACCACTCATCTCCAGCCAGGTGATTTCATTGATATGGGACAGGTTCCAGAGATCAGTATTTTATAAACTCCCCCAGTGTTCCTCAAATGTGGTATGGGTCAAGAACCGCAGCTTAAAGGAACCTTCAGGAGTCCCCAACAGTGGGGATCTCCATTTTGGTACCTTCTCTTAAGGAGCCTGGGGAAGTCCTAAGGACTGTTCGGCAATGGAAGAAATCCCCACTTCTATCTTGTGGGAAGAGAAGGAGATGGTCTGTCATCACCCCTGGAAACTCCCTGTGGCCTTATGACTCTTCCTGGTCCTCCACATCAGCACTAGCCACCGAAAGCCTTCCTAAAGGGGTGTGGCCTGCTGTTCATGCCCATTTTTTCAAATTCTTTCAGGACCAAATTCCTTTGGAGATATTTACAATTAACCTTTTTCTCAAGTTAGATTTCAGACAAGTTGGTATGGATGGTTACAACATGATTTTCCAGTTTGGTGTGCATTGAAGCCTACTTCCCCAACAGCAAGAAAAGCCTATGGGGTTTTATGGCATGTTTCTTAAACACAATCATAATGCAGTTTGCAAAAGCCAAGGGTGTGGACAAAATATGTAGAAATATAATCCACTTAAAAATCAGAAGCATAATTCTGAGCCTATAAATTAGAAGAAAAAAAAAAAAAAAGAAAAACCACCCAAAAAACAAACCACATATCTCTTTTGAGATCTTAGTAAGCATGTTAAACGTGTAACAATTAGAAAACCATTCTGGCATAGTGAAAAAAAAATCATATTTGGCCTCAGTTTTCACATCTGAAAAATGGGATTGCAAATACCTGCCTTTCCTGTCAAAATTTATGAAGATCAGATAATTTGAGTATACTTTATTTTATTTTAGAATATTTATTTTGAGAGAGAGAGAGAGAGAAAGAGAGAGCTCAAGTGGGAGGAAGGGCAGAGAGAAGAGAGAGAGAATCCCAAGCGGGCTCCATACTGTCAGTGTGCAGCCCAATGTGGGGCACAACCCCATGAATCATGAGATCATGACCTGAGCAGAAATCAAGAGTCGGTGGCTCAACCCACTGAGCTACCCAGGTGCCCCTAAGTGAATATACTTTAGACACTATAAGAATACCCTTCAGATGTGAAATACTGCTCTAGTCCAGTTCAAATATGTTTTTCAATTTAGAATTGATTGCATTGAAAAAAATCACTTTATTTAGCCAGTTTCCAATTTCAAAAAGGCATAGAATATGAAAATGCCTACAGTAGCTCACATATATATACATCAAGATTTGCTACAAAGGTCTTGCATTGGTAAAGACTGTAAAGTTTTTAAAAAAACTTTTCAGAGGTTTTGGTCATTTTATCTCATTTTATCCTTATGACCACTTAACAGAAAATAACCCCCTCTTTCATTCATAAGTTATTCTATGTTTAAAACACTTTTTGAGGTAAATGGTAATGGTTTTAACAATAATGAATGTGGAAACTGAGCCACCTTGGCAACTTGCCCAAAGTCACATGACTTAGTAGCTTTTTTAACCTCATTAAAAAATGTATCATATCTCATGGGTAAATAGGTTTTGTTAAAGACAATACCCAGCTTGTATTGTTCAGGATTGGTGCCCTTGAATTCGAAGACAAATATGTTGTATAAATGAGTCATAAAGCCAGAGAACTAGATGGGACTTGGTTATCTTGTCTCATCCCTCATTTTAAAGATGAGGAAATTGAGGTCCATAGAGATTGGGATTTTTTTAAATACAGAAATGCCTGTATTCACTGTCTGAAATTTTATAGAGAATTGTTGACATTTTGCAGAGATAGGACAAAAGATTTCAGTGGGTAATTAAGAATTTGCTTAAAGGAGTTGAGAATTTAAAGTTTGTTTGTTTGTTTGTTTATGGGAGAGAGAAAGAGAGAGAGAGGAGGAGAGAGAGACAGAGGGAGAAAGTGAGTGCACACACAAGCAGGGGAGGAGCAGAGAGGGAGAGAGAGAATCCCAAGCAGACTCCACACACTGTCAGTACAAAGCCCCACATGGGGCTCAATCTTACAAACTGTGAGATCATGACCTGAACAGAAATCAAGAGTCAGATGCTCAACCAAGAGAGCCACCTAGGTGTCCTAAGGAGTTGAGAACTTAAATGAATTCTACAAAAATTTTAAAAATTTTATACTTTTTCAATATTGTGTCACAGTGACACTAGTATTGGTGACTTTAAAGGTGAACAAATGATGATGATGGCTAACTTCCCAGACAGGTTCGATCATTCTAGAGCCAATAAAATAGAACAAAGATCTCCATGGAGCAATGATTTTAGGGTAAACAGACATGACAGGATATAATTATATACAGAACACATCAGATCTGAAAGATTAGGTTGTAGAGAGGAAAAGTCTGTATTTGGGGGGGAAAAAAACAAATCCAGTAGCATTTAATGCTTTTCCATAGAACCCAGGGGGAAGGGTGTGTGTGTGTGTGTGTGTGTGTGTGTGTGTGTGTGTGCACTTGTATCCAGCCACAGACAGGGGCAAGCAGATTAGCATGAATTTTAGTTGCAGAGCTATGGGCTCAGCATCCCATAGGCTAGTGTCATTCATGGATACAATAGGCAGCAAGAGTTATGGTGCCAGGGCAAGCAAGTCTGACAGGGTACCAAGGTGAGCTTCCAGGGAGCTGTAACTCTGCCAGCGTTCTCCTGAACACTGGGGTTTTCTAAATGCAACATCAGCAGAGTTACTGCATTGATTCTGTTCTGCTCCTTCAGAGATCTCAATTGCCTACACTGGTTAATCTCAACCATGGGGTATTTAACAACAACAACAATACAATAAAAAAACAACACTGATGCTTGGGCCATACTTCCGGAGATTCTGATTTAATTAAAATGGGTGCAGCTTAGACAGTGGTATGTTTTTATATGCTCCTCAAGTGATTTTAAGGTATGACTAGGGTTGAGACTTGCTGGATGAGATGATGAGGAGCCCTTTTGGACTGGAGCTCTTCTGGAGGATGAGGGATTGCCTTCCTATAACCAGGAGTTATCCACATCAGTGCCTAGTGGTGGTGTTCTACTCTCTGGGAGGATGCAGGGCTCTGTGGGGATGGGGGCTTGTGTGGCATCTGTATACTCTCATTAAGTTGACTCGCCTCAGGTGGGTGGTCAGAGTTCAACTGTGAAGGCCCCTCTAGGTCGTCAGAGTTCTAATCATTATAGACAAACATCCTCCAAAACCAGAGGACAAAAATACTTTTAGGTCAGATCTTAACAGAAGACTTCTCAGGTCAAATTTCTATTCTGTGTCTGGCCTAGATGTAGCCATCAGGAAATAGTTGTCAGATCAGGTCAAAGCAGTTTTGTACTGCCTAAAAAGAACTGAATATTATATGCCAGCAAGTTACTGACTGAAACCAGGCTGTCTCCTCAGGACACACAGCCTTATCCCATGGCTCCTTGTGGCTAAGCTTATATAGAAAACATTATTTCCATGTTAGAATGAGAACTGAGAAGGCAGATGATTTCTCTGAATTTGTAAGAATGAAGCAACGTCCTTACGCTTTTCACCCATAATCAGGAAGAGTTTCTTTTTTTTATTTCCTATGACAAGATGTGTTCCTTATCAGGACAATGACATCAACTTTGGTATTGTAAGCAACAACTCATATCAACCAATGACTTTCCCCTTTAATACTTAAGTTTAAATATTTTTCTTCTGTTTGTTTTTGCATTAAAAATGTATTCATGCTTCATCAAGAAAGCTTACATAACTGAGAAAAGCAAAATGAAAAAGAAAGAATAATCTTACTATTCAGATGATCATATTTACCATTTTGGCTTATGTTTGTTTTTGTTTTTTAATTTCAAGGAAAACACATTCATTCTTGGAAGGGGAACTGACAAGAACGAGGCAGAACCCAATCTTAATAGTGAATTATAATAGTTGAAAGATTCTAAAAATGGAAATTAGTAAGGGATCGAGTCAAAGCTCAATTTTAAGAAAAAGTATAGTAATCAAACTTGGGTCCCACAAAGGACAGATCTGATGCTGACCCTTTGAGTTATATAGTCTATAGGCTAAGACGTATTTAATTTCTGAGATTAGAATAGGTTCTGGTAACTAGGATCAGGTAGGGATTTATACGGCTATGTCTCTGGGGAAGGGGGTGCTACACAGGTCAGGGAACAAGCTGGGTCAAACAAGTATTTTCTTTTGTATTACATCACAGCCATTTCTTCTTTTGAAATATCTCTTACAGCTAACCCTCTTTACTCATCTTAGGTAAATGTAGCCTGGCTGTCTTCTCAGAAAATCTTCCTTCTTCCAGATGACCCTATCTATATATTGCTGCCAGGGGAGTCTCTCTAACCTGTTTAACACTGTCTTTCTCCTCCTTGGGAATAAAAACTGGTTCCTACTGTCTAATGGGGTCAGTCCCAAATGTCTCTCCCTTGCTTTCACAGTTCTTTATAACTTAGCTTGAACCTTTATACTCAGCTTTGTTTTTCATGTCATATTCTCATTCTCTCTCACTCCACAATGTATTAATTGTTCTCTAAGTGCATCATTCTCATTACTGTTGTCCCTACCCTCATCTCCATATTATCAACTTGTCTGAAAGGTCCCACTCCTTTCTTCCTTCTGTCTATTTATTGTCAATCCTTCCAGGCCTGGATCTAGTCACAGCTCCTTCCTAGTACATCCCCCAGTTATCCAAACCCACATTGATTTATGTTTTCTTAGACCTATCATACAGGTCCTAATTTACCATTACTTACTTACTACCTTGTATTTAGTCACCCTTTCATTTTTGTTATCTGTCCCTCCTCAACTTGATTGCAACTTTATTTGGAAATGAAATCTATAGCTTGATCTTTTCTCATCTATTATACAGGGCTGAATTTCTTTAAATACATACATAAATCCTTAGCTTATTAGATAGGATGTTGAGATTATATATAGAAACATTTAATATTCAGGGGCGCCTGGGTGGCGCAGTCGGTTAAGCGTCCGACTTCAGCCAGGTCACAATCTCGCGGTCCGTGAGTTCGAGCCCCGCGTCGGGCTCTGGGCTGATGGCTCGGAGCCTGGAGTCTGTTTCCGATTCTGTGTCTCCCTCTCTCTCTGCCCCTCCCCCGTTCATGCTCTGTCTCTCTCTGTCCCAAAAATAAAAGTAAAACGTTGAAAAAAAAAAAAAGAAAAAGAAAAATTTAATATTCAAACTCTATTACCATGAACTTTCCTGGGATTTTAGAAGAAATTATGCTTTATTTTTCCACTCACTTAAATAGCTTTCTTATTTATACAACATAATACAGCAGATGCAGCTTAACACGTAAGTATTATACAACAAAATGCATCACTAATAAAACTTAGGAAAGATTGTAACTTTAACTGTTTAATTGTCTAATAATCAAACTTCAATATTTTATCTCTCTTTATCATATTCATCAATGTCATGCAAACAGACTCACTAAAAGTAACCCAGTTTAGATGTGAATTTACCATCCTCATGATGACTTTATGAACTCAAGGATAAAAAGTAGTATTCTTTATCTAGGGTCACTTAACTAATACAATTTTATCTATGCTTACCTTCCATGGTTATACCAGAATTTTATATTTAGAAAAAATAGAATCTTCAAATCATATTTGAAGAAAATGTAAAATACTAATGATTATAAAATTAAATAAATAACAAAATAACAAGCCCATGGGTGCCTGGGTTAAGTGCCCAACTTCGGATCAGGTCATGATCTCATGGTTCATGAATCTGAGCCTCGCATCACGCTCTCTGCTGTCAACACAGAGCCCACTTTGAATCCTCTGTCCTCTTGTCTCTCTTCCCCTAGCCATCAGGGCACCTGAGTGGCTCAGTTGGTTGAGCATCTGACTTCAGCTCAGGTCATGATCTTATGGCTTGTGAGTTTGAGCCCTGTGTCGGGCTCTGTGCTGACAGCTCAGAGCCTGGAGCCTGCTTCGGATTTTGTGTCTCCCTCTCTTTCTGTCCCTCTCCTGCTCATGCTCCATCCCTCTCTCAAATATAAATAAACATTAAAAATAAATAAATAAATAAATATTAAGAATAAATAAATAAACATTAATAATAATAAATAAACAAACATTCAAAAAAAATCACAAGCCCAGCCATAAGATAATACTAGCACAGATAAGAACCATCATTCAGGTACCATTTCACCCAGGAAGACAGAAACAAAATATTATTTACTTGAATAATGTTTTTCAAAGTTGTTTATTATTGTTTGCTGGTTGTAAAATTAATAAATGTTTAAAGGAAAAAATTTAAGAAACTACTAAAGTATATGTTAAGGGCTGAATTGTGTTCTCTCTCCCCACTCCCCCAATTCATATGTTGGAAGTCCTAACCCTAATACCTCAGGGTGATTGTTTTTGAGATAAGGTCTTTAAAGAGATGATTAAGTTAAAATAAGGCCTTCAGGGTAGGCCCTAATCCAATCTGACTGGTGTCTTAATCTCCTAAGAAGCGGAGATTAGGGTACAGATAACCCATAGACCTAGGGATTCCTGTGTGAAGACACAGAAGGGGAAGGTGGTCACCTGCAAGGCTAGGAGAGAGGACTCAAATGAAACCAACCTGCTGACACATTGATCTTGGACTTCTAGCCTTCAGAATTGTGAGAAATAAATTTCTGTTGTTTAAGCCGCCCAATCTATGGTATTTTGTTATGGCAGTGCTAGCAAACTAATACAGTATAAAGTAGGTAAGTTAAATTTTCCTCAAAATCCTATCCTCAAAATGTAACAGAATACTTCTAAGAGTTTCATATGTCCTTTCAGTGGTTTCTAACATAAATGGGTTCACACTATACATTAAGTTATGTAACATGTATGATGGACATTTTCTCATGAAATACATGCAAATATGTAACATCCTCTTTCATAGGCTCATAGTCTTGCAATGAATTTAACCAATCCGTATCAATAGGTATTAGTTTGATTCGCGGTATTCTATGGTCTTAACCCTTTTTAACCATTCAGTTTTCTTATTTGTTTTGTTTTTGCACTAGTATAAAGACTACACAAAAAAATATAGTTATTATTTATTCATTAAAATGCCATCTATTAAATATATATTTAAAATTAAATTTATATTTACATGTAAATTGATGAGTTGAAAATTGATTCAAGAATTCTTTTAATTTTTTTCCTCCAAATTTTTATTTAAATTCCAGTTAGTTAAAATACAGTGTAATATTAGTTTCAGGTGAGGATATAGTACCTACATCTGTATGTTCTTGACAAATTAAGAAGCATGATTTAAAATTTTTTCTTCTGGTTACTTATTTATTGAAAATAATCACAGAAATAAGTGAAATCTCAAAGAAAAAATCACCCATAAACTCAACATTCACAGATAGCCACTCATACATAAAGATTTCCATCTTTCCAAATTCTATCTATGATTTAAAAGGATAGCTTATATTTATGTATTTCTCAAGATCAAATGGTAAAAAAACTCCTTTGTTCCCATTGTATCCAATGATGTAATTATGAACTATCATGGAAAAAAGTGTTGCCTTGGAATATATTCCTAGAACTGAATGTCTTAGAAAATGTATGTGCATGGGGTTGCCTGGGTGGGTCAGTCAGGTAAGCATCTGACTCTTGATTTCGACTCAGGTCATGATCTCTTGGGTTTATGGATTCGAGCCCTGCATCTGGCTCCAAACACACCGTGAAGCCTGCTTGGGATTCTCTCTCTCTGCCCCTCCCCAATTTGCTCTATCTCTCTGTCTGTCTCTCTCAAAATAAATAAATAAAATTTTAAAAAAGAAAAAGAAAATGTACGTTTAATTGGGAATGTTGCTTTTCTGTTCCTTTAAAGCCCTTGGATTCCAGGGCAGCTGGGTGGCTCAGTCAGTTAAGCCTCCGACTTTGGCTCAGGTAGTGATCTCACAGTTTGTGGGTTTAAGCCCTGCATCGGGCTCTATGCTGACAACTCAGAGCCTGGAGCTTGCTTTGGATTCTGTGTCTCCCTCTCTCTCTGCCACTCTGCTTCTTGCACTCTGTCTCTCTCTTTCTCTCTCTCTCTCAAAAATAAATAAACATTAAAAAAAAAAAATAAAGCCCTTGGATTCCATCTGTTTTTCAGTAATGAAAACATCTACAGTCCTGGAGGTTGAGCCACGCAAGGCATTGGTGAAGACAAGGTGTGGCTGAAGAGTAGAGGCAGCCAAAGAGATGCACGAGCTCATCTGTAAACACCTCAGGAGAGAAGCCAGCTTACTGCTTTTTCCACGTTCTGTGGGGAGGTGGGAGTTGGCCTCTCTATCCCAACACAGAAGAAAAAGGGCAATACTGTGGTATCCAATCCTAACTTCCACCTTTCTCATTCCCTAGGAAAGATGGTTTGGAATGAACTCAAACTTCCATTTCAAGTACACACAGCACTTTGACAGAGAATAAATGATAATTTATAATTTAAGGTAGGTGGCTTGATCCTAATTTACTTAATGTGTATGAAATTTCTCATTTATCAAGAAGTTTCATCTTCTATAAAGTGAGGAACATGGGCCAGGTGATTTATAAAGCTGTTCCCAGCTGCAAGCTATGAAATTCCAGGACTCTAATCCTTACCTATTTGAACAATAACATCATACAGTGTATAAAGTAGGCTCTATCGGATAAACATTTGTTGAGTAAAATCAAACTGGGACAGAAAAGATTACAGTTAACCAAATTTATTATATTGTAAAAAAATTAAACTGAGACTCTGTATAGATTACTGAAAAAAGCAAATTCCACTGTGGCAGGATGTCTGGTAATTATATTGCTCTTAATTAGTCTTAAGTTGATAATTTCCAAAATGTTGACTAGTATTAGAATTAGAGACTCAAATACAACCAGAGTGAGGAAAGAAACAGTAAGGTTCATTCTAATTGCATGCTGAGCTATGGCAAATCCGGGCAGAATTCACTGCAGATATTCAGGGGAGATGGAAGGGCACCGGATGGATAAAAAGAAATGGCCCCATGTTTATAATTCATCTCACACTTGCTTATCATCAAAGCAGAACTAGTAGGAATTTTTCTCCCTCCCACACACTAACATCTTGTTCTGCATACTGCCCTTTGATGACTTCTTGTCCTGAAGACTGTTCACTTAAACAGGCTTCCTCTCTCTGAATACACTGGTGGTGATCCTGGGTAACCCGAACACACCATGGGATCTATTCCAAGTCACCCACACCTCAACTGAATTGAAAGAGAACAGAAGGCACCGGTGCTGAATATCACCAGGCTTCAGCTGCATGAACACCCAGACTGATTAAAATCTGAATATCCTCAATGATATATTAGCATACTCTTATATTGTGTCTTTAAAGAGTAAGCGTGTCAAAAGGAAAACTTAAGTAGTTATGGAATCTAAAAAAACGTATCTCCAAACACTTTAACTCAATCATCTGCAGTTAATTTTTTGTTTTTAATTGAAACGAAACTGGAGGATTGTCTCAGTGCTTTACTTTTCCCTGCATGCCTGGTTTCATTCAGCCTGTCTAACTCAGTATCTCAAGTATCCATAGGACATATGACCTTCAGAACATGAATGCCAAACACTGTTATCAGGTCAACTCTGAGTATAAGACACACTGCATCTTACCAAGCATTTATAGTTGTGAGGTAGCTCCTGGTGCCTTTGGTCTTTGAAAAGATTTGTGATTATCTATAGGTGGTATATATGCGAGTATTCACACAATAGATGAGATTTGCATCTTTAGAAAATATGTCTTGTTTGCTTTTGTTGTCAAGCGTGTCATAGCAAACCAGTACAGTTACCACAAGAATTCCCACGAGATTCCTTCATGGAAAAAAACCTTTCACATTTTACCTGTTACCATGGAGTATTCTGTCCTCCTATGATAGACTATTTGAAAAACAGAAATGTAATTACACTGAAGTAGACCCCATCTACCAGTGTGATATTGTCAGTCCAATTAGTACAATGTGTATCTGTAGTACGTAGTCTGATGTCAGTCACGAAGATGATTTCTGCAAATTATATTCATGCTAAACTCTTAGAGAGGTCTATTTACTTGCTTCCCATTGTAACTCTTAGGATTTCCAGACTGTGCCAAGTGGGCCATGTGAATTCATGTGCTGAGCGTACAGAGTCTTTGAGGTGCTCTCACGCAGTTGACTATCTGTTGGTGGGGAGCCTTTTTGGAATGTATAACTGTGTTCACACTCTCTAGGAGGTTCTTTGCAACCAAGGTCATGCTGTCTGTCTCCCCCGCCAGCCGTTAAGCAAGATGAGTTCAGGGACTATAGCCTCAGCTTCTTTCCCTGGCACTTACATTCACTAAATAAATGTTAGTTGAGTAAATAGTTATATCTACAAGCAAGAATAATTAGCAAATTTGCTAAAGTTCATTCATTATTTTCCTCTCAAGCTTGAAGTAATATGTTCTGCTTCTAACAAGGGCATTAGTGCTTGAGATGAAGACTATTTTTTCCTAAAGATAAATGAATAAATATCATCCTTCTTAGGACTATTATGTAACACAGTATCTGACTCATCTTGGGTTTAATAAATTTTTACTGACTTAAATGGACTTGGCCACTGTACACATTATAAAGATCCATCCAGATGATAATAATTTTATTCTGCTGAGTACTCTCAAACTGAAATTATATAGGGAAATTATTTTAAGTAATTATAATATCTAAAGTGCCTACAAAAATGCTTGGCATCTAGCAAGTACTCAATACATATTAATTCTTTCCCTCACATATTTTTAAAGAATAACAAAAACCCTAACTCTAGAGCTTGGTGGAAAATATAAAATTAATTTTAATAGAGGACAAATGGAAAAAAGAAAACGTCAATATTATCTTTTCACCTTGCAACAAAGTTCAACTATCTCATCAGAATTTTATTTACTTATTTAAATGTTTATTTATTTTTGAGAGAGAATGCACGAGAGAGAGAGATAGAAAGGGGGGGGGGGACAGAAAATCCAAACCAGGCTCTGTGCTGACTCAGAGAGCCCAACGTGGGGCTTGAACTCACAAACTGCAAGAACATGCCGTGAGCCGAAGTTGGATGCTCAACCGACTGAGCCACCGATGCTCCCCTTCTCATCAGAATTTTAAAATGTTACCCTGCCCTTCTCATATTTCTTGGCATCATAGTGAAAATGCATCTAAGTTAAAGCTGCCAAATAAAATACACAACTAGTGAAATCTGAATTTCAGATAAACAAGAAGTAATTTTTAGCATAAATGTCTCAGGTACTAAATATTATAAATAGTTAATATTACATGGGACATACTTATGCTAAAAATTATTTCTTGTTTATCTGAAATCCAAATTTAACTGAATACCCTTTATTTTTATTTGCTAAATCTAGCAACCCTACTCTAAGAGCAATGAGTACCAACAATTTGAAACACGGTAATATTTTGGTGAATGATTGTTAGTCAACTAATTTAAAGTTTTTAAACTAACTTTTTCTTTATCCTAAACCTATAGTTAGCTTGTATAATGGCACTGTGATTTCACCTTCCTTTAAAAAACCTTCTAGAATCAAAATGTCTATTTTGACTCTCCATGGTCACCAGAATGTGGCTTGCAGAAAGGGAACAGTTGTTAGTCCTGGCTAAAAGCCAGACATTTGGTGTAGAATTATCAGTTGCTTATTCTACTAGAAGTTTCAGTGGAAGCTTGTAAAGCAGGCTTTCCTGATTGGTTTGGATTGAGTAGCCAGGAGACCATTTACATAGTTGTTTATTTTCACTGCATAGTGAAGAGCCCAAGCATTCACACTGAAGAAGACAAGGGCAAAGCTTGATAAGCAGTGTGGCTATGATATAATAACCAGTTGTGACCTCCCCAGTGAGCTGTGGGTCACAGAGCACAGGAACTGTGAGCCAAGTTTGGATGGAGGTCTTGGCAGGGTACCACCAGCAAAGAAAGAAAAACCAGAAGTTTTACGAAATTGGTCTTTTTAGGGACACTTTTCCTTCATTTATTCGCTGCTCTCAAGCAACCATATAAATCATCCCATGCCTGAAATCTAAAATTCCAAAGAGTTGGTAGGTGAGCAGCTGTGGAAGGCTGAGGCCTCTTGCCAACATAAAACTCTAAGGACATTCCGGGTCTTTAGCCAGCTCCCAAAAGCCTTCTTTCCTTTCTTCTCTGAGCCCTAGGGATTGGCCAGCCTGTTTCCTTTCCACTGTTACCACCTGTTATTTCCAACTGTGTTTATCGCCTCCCTTGGTACAGTGTGGGACAGAAAACAGTCTCACAACTTCTGGCCTACCTTGTCATACCAATTGCCATTTATTGACTCCTCACTGTGTATCAAGCACTCTACTCTGCACTTAAGATCATAATATTGTTTAACTTTTACTATAACCTTGAGATAGGCAGGCAATGTTGTCTTCCATCTTACAGATGAGGAAATGAAGTTCTTAGAGGTCAAAATATCTGACAAGACCATAAGTAGTGAAGATGTTTTGAACACGTTCAGTTATATTATCTCAGTTCAGTTCCTGAGACCAGCAATGTCCCTGTCTAAGTGACACTGCCAGTGAGACCGTAAGAAATGGGTTTTCCCTAATGCCATACCAAGTCTTCTCACAGGAAAATACAGAGACCACAATGGTGACAAAAGTGGATCTTTGAGGCTCACTGAAACTTTCTGAGATGAGATAAGAAGATAGATAAGAGATCTGGTGAAAAAGTGGTTTTCAAACTTTCACATATAGAAGAATCATCTGGAGGATTTATTAAACACAGAAGAAAAGCTTTAAGTGTTAAAAAAAAATCTTTAAGTGTTAAAAAGTGTTAAAAACGAGAACCATAAAACTACTAACATAGGTGAACTTCTATTCCCATATAGCCTTAAATTGACTTAGCCATGCTATGAACATTTAAAACACTTGATGGCGGGGGGCGGGGGGGGGGGGATGGTGGTAGTTATTTTATCCTGTTGAGTTTTCTAGCTGGAATTACACAGCAAAACATTTTTAAAATAATATAATATGTGAAAGTGCCAATAAAAATGCCTGGCATCTTGCTAAATATAACTCAAACTCTAGAAAACACCAAAGAAAAGATGGATTGTTTTGACTTCATAAAAAGAATTTTGAACTATGCGGGGCATAAAAACAACACAAACAAAAAGATATAAATGATAAACTGTGGTACAATATAGTAAAAACCATATATGTTACGGTATGTCCATTCAGTGGAAAAATAGGCAGTCATAAAAAAGAATGTAAAGACTCCTTTGTACCGTGGCACCTGGGTGGCTCAGCTGGTTGAGCGTCTGACTTCGGCTCAGGTCATGAGCTCGTGGTTCATGAGTTTGAACCCCACATCAGACTCTCTGCTGTCAGCCTGTCAGTGCAGAGCCCACTTTGGATCCTTTGTCCCTCTTTCTCTGCCCCTCTCCCACTTGCACTCTCCTCCCCTACCAAAATGACTCCCTTGTACTAATATGAAAAGATTTCCAAGAGATGTTAATCAATGAAATAAATCAATAAAGCATCATGGAGAGCAGTGTGCATAGTATGCTTCTATGCTTTCTTTGTGTAAAATGAGTGGGGAGGATAAGGATAGATAGATAGACAGATAGACAGACAGACTGACAGATGAGAGACAAATAGATAGACCGACTCTGAAAAGATACGTAAGAAACTAGTGACTGTAGTTGTCTAAAATGGAAAAATTGGAAAACTGGGAAGGGAGGAAACAAGAGTGGAAGATTTTCACCATATACCTTTGCATGTTTTTTGAGTTTTAAATCACATAAATATATTATTTCTTCAAAAAATAAAATAAAATAATTAAGAAGCCATACAAACAACCTGACACCCTAAAAAAATTTTCACAGTCCGCAGGGCCTCAACTTTGGAGATTCTGATTTCATAGGCATAGCTCAGAGACCTACCTTTTTTAATAAGCTTCCCCTAGTGATTTGCTATAGGTAGTACGAAGAGGATCACACTTTGAGAAGCACAGATATAAAGGCTAGAAACTGATTAGGACATCAAAGTAGAGTTCAGAGAGGTAGTAGAAGGGAAAAGAGAATGTCACAGAAGCTATTTTTCTAACTTCCCTTTTCCTTTGGTACTTTCATCTTGCCATCAGAGATTGTTCTGCCTATCTAGGCAGTAGGACAAGGCAAATAATTTTGAGCATGTTCAGGTAGCCGCAGATAAAAGGAAGGGGAGAAAGAAGAAATTCCAAGCTAAGTAAGAAGGGAGAAAACAACCTCTATGACCACCCAGCCATCCATTTGGGTGACCATATCTATGGAGATTTGATTTGTTTAATATAATGTTTAACAATACTTGTAATCACCTTTCTTTTACCATGATTCCGGGTTATCCCTCCCTATTGTTCTCGATCTTTCTTCCTTTGTTTATAAAACCAGAAGACAACATGTCATGAAAACAAATACACACACACACACACACACACACACACACACACACACACACCTCTATCTAGACTACTGCCTTCTCTCACAATACACTATCTATCATTAATTGCCACTGGTCATAACTGAACCTTGACTTTTCCTTTCTTGAGCCAGAACTTAGTAATATGCACTGTTTGGAACCTGCGTGTGTGTGGCAGCAGCAGTGAGAGTAAGACATGCTGTGGAAGACACAAGGCCTGGCCATCAGCATAAAAGATTTCCATTTAGCTGTCTTCCCTTATTTTTTCATGCCTTCCGTCCAGTCTTTTATTTCTCTCTTCCATAAGTATTTATTAGATCTGTGTTAGCTGCTGGGCACACAGAGTTAGAAGACTTGGCTCCAGTTATTCAAGAGTTAAGTGGTGGAGCTGTGATTCAAACCCAGCTGTGGCTTGCTGCAGTCCTGGGAGGCAGGAATGTAAAAAAGGAAATGCAAAGGAGGGTAGTCATGTTTTCAAAGTAGTTTGCCTGAGCCACATATATGGTAAAGGTGGAGGCACAGAGGCAGTAATGCTCTGGCAGGGAGGTGGGTAAGGTGAGATCAGGGAAGGCTTGAGGAGGAAGTGTCAACCACTTCACCTAATTTAACTTTATTACTTTAGCTACAACTCAATCTTGTTCCCTTTTTGAGGATGTGAGGTGTTTTTTGTTTTTGTTTTTTTGTATTCGGCCAAAAAAATCATGCTTCCTCTCATGGATACTAGGAGATCCTTTTTGTGCTTCTTGGTGTGACAGTCCTCTCAGTTTTTCTAATTTCCTGGTTCTTCATTCTACACTATGAGAGGTGTAAGAGCTGGTGGCAGTCCACGGACCAGCGTCTTCCAACACGACAAAAACTTTAACAACGTTCTTTGCAAATCTCTACATTCTATAATCTACCATAGATCTGCAACAAAATTAGTTGACAACATAGGTTCTTAAAGGAAATGTTCCTCTTTCCAAGTATTTTTTTAAAACATTCCAATAAAGCTAAATAATTTTGAAAATTACCTATTATTCACAGAAATAGAAATGGAATCACAAAGAGATCTAACTGGTAGATAAAGCTGATACTGGCATAAAAAAATCTATGTAGATTTAGTGCCCAGAAGCTGGATTTTGTGTGTGGTGGTGCACATATGCTGTTACCAGTTTGTTCTTAAAATGCAACATTTTCAGACTACCAGCCTTCTCTATGCTGAGGATGTTCATTCCCTATCTTATTTAATCTTCATCATCATCTTTTGGTGTAAATGATATTTTTCTGCACTTTGTGTCTGATCCTGAAAACCTCACACTCCCTCTCAGGACAGTTTCTAGTTAATTACCCAAAAGCAAAACAGAACAACAGGTTGTTTTTAATGTGATTCAGGAAAGAGTGAAGTTAATAGACTTTCACTCTCTTTTTTTTTTTAATTTTTTTTTTAACGTTTTATTTATTTTTGAGACAGGGAGAGACAGAGCATGAACAGGGGAGGGTCAGAAAGAGAGGGAGACACAGAATCTGAAACAGGCTTCAGGTTCTGAGCTGTCAGCACAGAGCCCGACGCGGGGCTCAAACTCACAGACCGCGAGATCATGACCTGAGCCAATGTCGGCCGCTTAACTGACTGAGCCATCCAGGCGCCCCTAGACTTTCACTCTCTTATAGGTTCTATCTGGACTTAGCTATTGCAATAGCAAAATCATACAACGTACAGCTATTGAACCATATAAAAAAAAAATCCAGCAGGTGACAATTTGTCAGTGTTTTAGAAAATGACATCAAGATACAGACAGGAGGAGCATTCCAGTGGGAAAGACTGAGTATGTGCAAAGGCCTGGAGGTATGGAATAATGGGAAAAGGATAAGGAAGACTGCAAATGATTCAGGATTACTACAGAGCAGGGGTTGGCAAACCATGACCCACAGGCCAAAAATAGCCAACGGCCTGTGAACTAAAAATGATTTTTACAACATGAGGAAGTGTTTGAAAAACAATCAAAAGAAGAATACTTAGTGACACATAACAAACTATACGAGGTTCAAATTCCAATATTTGCAAGTAAAGTCTTACTGGAACACAGACACACTCATGTGTTTGCACATTGTATATGGTTGCTTTTGTGCCACAGCTGCAGAGCTGAGTACTTGAAACAGAATATATGTGGCATTCTCACTGCTGCTCAGTGCACAATAAATCACATGGATGCTATTTTAACTCCATAGCTTTCTGAGTGCCACACACATCACTATACCAAAACATTTAGGTTTATTACTGGTGCGTACCTACCACGTCAAAACAAGAAAAGAAGAGAAAAGTAGGTTTCAAGTGTTATGGCTTTTTTTTTTGTTTTTTACATTTATTTATTTTTGAGAGACAGAGTGAGACAGCACAAGCAGAGGAGGGACAGAAAGAGAGGGACACACAGAATCTGAAGCAGGCTCCGGGCTCTGAGCTGTCAGCACAGAGCCTGAGGTGGGGCTTGAACCCACGAACTGTGAGATCATGACCTGAGCTGAAGTTGGACACTTAACCGACTGAGCCACCCAGGCACCCCTCAAATGGTATGTTCCAAGGCAAAATGGAGGGTGGATTATTTTGTTACTATGTGTCAAAGCACTGCATTTATTATGTGACCACACAATGGCTGCACTGAAAGAATATACTACACATTGATCTTACTAGGTTAAACCCTTGTCTCAGCATTCCAACTCACAGGAAAGTAAGAGAAAAAAATAGAGAATTTTAATTTAAAACAGAGTGTCTCATCACAGCAAAATTTCTGCACAAAATAAAAAATGAAAATGAGGCTGCAATTAAGTAACTTTCCAAGTGATTTGTTATTCAAGCAGAAAGCCATCTACCAATATGAATTAATTAAATTGTGCTTGATTCCAGCATTTAACGAAATGTGCACTTACAAAAAAAAAAAAAACAAACAAAAACATGTTTAAGACTATTAGCCTTTCTGTGAGAGCAGTTGCTTGCAGAGTTGAGAGCATGAGGAACAAGGTCAACAACCAATTTAAAAACAAGGCAAATGATTTTAAATTATTTCCCTTGGCTCTTGATGAGTTGGCAGATGTTACTCATACTCCTTAATGATTGGTTATCCAAGGAGCCAGGCCACGTTTGAAATGACTGAAGGATTAGCCTCTATGAAAAGCAGCCCTAGAAAAAGGATAGGCAAGGTAATTGAGAAAATGCTAATTCAGTATAAGCTGAAGTGGAATCTACCATGATGTGTTACAGCTGATGGTGGTAAAAATACGTGTGCAGCAGAAAAATGCTCAGTTGGAAAAATTTACACAGTTTTGTAAAATGGTAAGGTTGTTCATTGTATTGTTCCATCAGCAACTATTTTGCAGAAAGTCTGTGAATCTATTGTGGGCTACTGAAACAGTAATGTCAACAGTGAACTTCAATTGCTTTTAAGAACTTAACAATTGTTGGTTCCATGAACTTTTGTCAGAAATAGAATCTGAATATCTTGACTTGCCTAATTACACATCAGTTCAAAGGCTTAACAGTGAAATTTTATTGTGATTTTTTAAAATTTAGGGATAAACTTATTTTTTTTTCCTGGATGAGAACCATCCTCAACTACTAGTTGTTGTTGTTGTTTTTTTTAATGTTTATTTATTTTTGAGAGAGAGAGAGAGAGAGAGAATGCAAGCAGGGTAGGGGCAGAGAGAGAGATGGAGACCCAGAATCCTTAGCAAGATTCTGTCTGAGCTGTCAGCTCAGAGCCCGACGTGGTGCTCGAACCCATGAACTGTGAGATCATGACCTGAGCCGAAGTTGGATGCTTAACTGACTGAGCCACCCAGGTGCCCCCTGCCCAACTACTATTATTGAACACCAAATGGCTTTGTAATAGATTTTGCTTCAAATCTGATGATGTTTCTTAATAAAATGAACCTAAAATTACAAGTTAAAAGAGTTTTCTTATGTGAAACTTATATTGCAGAAGAGTCTTTTTGAAGACAATATTGTTTAAATAGTAAATAATGTCAAGTTGCTTTATACACTTCCCATGTTATAAAAAGTGAAACAAGAAGAAAGATCTCTATTTCTACATAAGTCTACACAGGGTATATCTTCCACGTTCTAAAACCAGTAGCATTTTTTTGCATCTCAGTGTAAGATCCAAAGGAAATTTCCATATTTCAGTATCAATTTACCTGTGCAATTGAGGAGCTTCTATACTTCAATTAGAAGTGATTAATTTGCTGGTGAAGCCACTCTGGAAAACAGTGTGGAGATTCCTCAAAAAATTAAAAATAGACCTGCCCTATGACCCAGAAATAGCACTGCTAGGAATTTACCCAAGGGATACAGGAGTACTGATGCATAGGGGCACTTGCACCCCAATGTTTATAGCAGCACTCTCAACAATAGCCAAATTATGGAAAGAGCCTAAATGTCCATCAACTGATGAATGGATAAAGAAATTGTGGTTTACATACACAACAGAGTACTATGTGGCAATGAGAAAGACTGAAATATGGCCCTTTGTAGCAACGTGGATGAACTGGAGAGTGTTATGCTAAGTGAAATAAGCCATACAGAGAAAGACAGATACCATATGGTTTCACTCTTATATGGATCCTGAGAAACTTAACAGAAACCCATGGGGGAGGGGAAGGAAAAAAAAAAAAAAAGAGGTTAGAGTGGAAGAGACCCAAAGCATAAGAGACTCTTAAAAACTGAGAACAAACTGAGGGTTGATGAGGGGTGGGAGGGAGGGGAGGGTGGGTGATGGGCATTGAGGAGGGCACCTTTTGGGATGAGCACTGGGTGTTGTATGGAAACCAATTTGACAATAAACTTCATATATTGAAAAAAATAAAATAAAATAAATGTTTAAAAAATTAAAAAAAAAGAAGTTATTAATTTGCAATGTAATAACATTGTGGAAAGGCAAATATTAAGAAAAGAATCTAATAGAATTCTTTAAATGTCTTCTAAGCAATAAATATGTTTGATTAAAAGTGTATGCTAATGGATTAATAACAGTATTTGGCAATATCTATCTGCAAAAGACATTTCAAAGACACAATCCATAAAATCTCATTATAGAATAGCATCAACAGATGAAAAATTGCAATCAATTTTAGTAATAGGGAATGCCCAATCAAGCAAAATGTTATTACCCCCCCCATTCCATTCTTCTCATTAGTAGACAAAATTGTACTCAATTATTATTACTGTTTTTTAGATATCATTAATAAAACTTTGAGGAAATTTGTTTTATCTCTCTTTCTACAAATATGTACATAATATCATCAATTTTGTCTTTTGGGCTACAGAGCCTAAAATATTAACCTGCCCTTTACAAAAAAAAGTTTGCTGACCCCTACTATAGAGTTATAGGTGAAGGGTAAGTTCCTCTCCTGGCAGAGTAGCTTGTACTAAACTAGCCTTCCCACAAATAACGTGTACAAAATACAAAAACCAACTATTTGAAGACACTGGAGACCAATTAAAAGTGGGCAGACCCGGGAAGGGATTAAACCACTGAAGAAGGTCCCATCTTCTGTGTGAGACTCAAGTTTATGTGGCATTTCCGTGAGGTATTTCCCAGTCTACATGACTGCAGTGCAAGCCTACTTGGCTCGAGATGTCAGCTGGAAGAATTCAAAGCTGCTAGAGTACTTTGGAAATTGTAGAGGTTATCTCAGAGATGAGGGAGTCACAGAGGAAGAGTCCCCCAATCCCTGTATAAATGCCACTCAAATTCAGACTTTGTTACAAGAAATGCCAAAGAAAGTTCTTAAGCTTGAATAAAATGTTATGAGAAGAAAATCTGGATCTCATATAAAAAAATCAAGAGCACTAAAAATTTTCATTATGTGGGCAAATAAAAATATCATATATTTTTTCTCCTTTTAATGTCGTTAAAAGACATGAGTGGTTAAAGCAGAAATTATAATGCCATTCTGTGGGATTATAATGTGTATAGATTCAAATTAGTGCGAAGAAGACTGTTTCAAGGAGCTTACGTTTTCCGTGAAGTGGTACTATATTAACTCAAAGTAGATTCTAATAAGGTAAGGATGTGTCTTGTAACCCAACAACAAAAAAAGGCACCGATATAGTAAGCCAACAGAGAAATGATTTTTATCAAAAATGACCCGATGAATACAAAAGAAGACAGGAGAGGAGAAACAGGGAAATGGAGAACAGATGGAACAGATAGAAGACAAGCAGTAAGGGGCGCCTGAGTGGCTCAGTTGGTTGAGCGTCTGACTCTTGATTTCTACTCAGGTCATGATCTCACAGTTTCATGAGTTTGAGCCCCACATCAGGCTCTGCACTGACCCTGCAGAGCCTCCTTGAGATTTTCTCTCTCTGTCCCTCCCCCACTCGCGCTCTCTGTCTCTCTCAAAAATAAATAAGCTTAGAAGAAAAAAAAGAAGACAAGTAGCAAAATTAAAAACCTAAACTCAACCTTAGCAATAATTACATTTTTGTGAGTGGACTAAACACTCCAATTAACAGGAAGATATTTATACCCTGGGTTAAAAAGCAAGACCCAACCATCTACTGTTTATGGAAGATGCACATTAAGTCTAAAAATTGGTATGGTTATATTAATACCAAATACCGTAGGCTATAAGATGAGGAGTAACACTAGAAACTAGGAAGGATATTTCAAAATGATAAAAGGACCAATTTATTAAGAGGACATTACAATAGTAAGTATGGATTACCGAATGATAAACCTTCAGTATATATAAACTAAAAGAAACAGACAAACAATGGCAGTTGGAGATTTTGCCACCAACCTCTTAGTAAATGATAGAACAATAAATAAAAATATTAGTATGGATATGGAAAATCTTAACAACACTTTCAACCACCTTAACCTAGTAGACATGTATAGACAACTACCTCCAACAACCACAGAATACATGTTCTGTATGGAGAATACACATTCACAGCACATGCGCCACAATAAGCCATATGCTAGGCCATAAACACAGTCTCAGTTAATATCAAAAGACTGAAATCTTACATAGTTTTAAAAGCGAATTCGAAATCAGTCATGATAAGAAATCCAAGAGAGTCTCAAATATGTGGAAATTAAACAGCACACTTCAAATAACATCTTGGTCAGAAAAGGAATCACAAAGAATGTTATAAACTATTCTGAACTGAATGATGAAAACACAAGCTAACAAAATCTGTGTTTTATAGTTAAAGCAGTGTTTAGAACAAAATTTGTAGCTTGAAATGCTTATGTTAGAAGATATTAAAGTTTTAGGGTGTCTGGGTGGCTCAGTCAGTTAAGTGTCCGACTTCAGCTCAGGTCATCATCTCACGGTCAGTGAGTTCGAGCCCCGTGTCGGGCTCTAAGCTGACAGCTCAGAGCCTGGAACCTGCTTCGCATTCTGTGTCTCCTTCTCTCTCTGCCCTTCCTCCACTCACACTCTGTCTCTCTCTCTCTCTCTCTCTCTCTCTCTCAAAAGTAAATAAACATTAAAAAAAATGTAAGGAGATAATAAAAGATCAGTGATCTAAGTATCTATATTAAGAAACATGGAAAACAAAAAGAAATTAAAGATAGAAAAAAAAGGAAATAATATTAAAGCAGAAACTAAAAATAGTAAACACAAGTAGAGACCATTACCAAAGCCAAAACTGATTCTTTGACAAAATTAATAAAACTCATAAATACCTAGAAAGTTTGAACACGAAAAAAAGAAAGAAGATACAAATTGCCAATATCAGACGTAAAACAGGGAAAATCACTGTAATTCCAATAAATTAACAATTTAGGTGAAAGGGACAAATGTACTAAGAAAGGCAATTTATAAAGACTAATACAAGGAGAAATTTTTGTATAATTCTATATCTATCAAAGATATTTAATATACTATTAAAAATCTCCCCACATGAGTTTCACCTCAGTAAAATTCCTATAAAGAAAAAAAAATAACCTCCCTTCCAAACCGACTCCAGGTCCCAATGATTTCTGGTTAATTTTATGAAACATTTAGGAAAAAAAAATGGGGGGAAAAACAATTCCAATCCACACATAGAGGATGAGGGAACACGTCCCAACTCATTTTCTGAGGCCAGAATTAACCTATAACAAATGCTTTACTAGAAAAGAAAATGACGAGCAAACATTCCCCATGAATCCAGATGCAAAAATTCTTAAGAAAACATAAGCAAATCACATCTAGAAATATACTGAAAAGATAAGACATCATGACCAAGTTGGGTTTGCTATAGGAATCTGCTTTTGAAAAATCAATGCAATCTACTATATTAGCAGAATAAAGGAGAAAAACTATATGTACATCTCAATAGATGCAGAAAAAGTGTTTTACAAAATCTAACATCCATTCATTATAAAAATTCTTAGCAAACTAATAGAAAGGAATTTCCTGAATCTGATAAAGATCGTTGTTAGCTATTATACCTTCTACTGAAAAACTGAATTCTCTCCTTTTAAGATCAAGAACAAGGCAAAGAAGGATGTTCAGTCTTACCACTTTTATTCAACATTACATGAGACATGCTAGTTAGTGAAATAATACAAAGAAATAAATGACTATAGATAGAAATGAAAGAAAAAAAACCCTGTCTTTATTCATACATTAAAATAATCATTTCATAGAAAATCCTAAAGAGTTTACCAAAAGCTGTTAGAACTCATAAATAAGTTTAGCAAGTTCACAGGATAGTCAATACACAAATATGTGTGTTGCTATGCACTATGTGGACAATTGTAAATTGAAAGTACTTAAAATTGTATTGGTAGTAGCACTAACTTATATAATAGCATCAAAGAATATTAATTACTTAAGGATAAATTTAACAAACTATGGACAAGTCTTGTACAATGAAAACTATAAAACACTGCTGAGAGAAGTTGAAGAACTAAATGAATGGAAAGATAAATTTTATTACTGTATTGAATGACTCAGTATGGTTAAAAATGTCAACTCCCAGGTCTCCTGGGTGGCTCAGTCAGTTAAGCATCTGGCTCTTGGTTTTGGCTCAAATCACGGTCTTACAGTTCCCGAGTTCAAGCCCTGAGTCGGCTCTCTGCTGACAGTGAGGAAGGAGCCTGCTTGGAATCTCAATCTCTCCCTCTCTCTCTGCCCCTCCCTTACTCTCTCTCTCAAAAACAAAAACAAAAACATAAACTTAAAAAAAAAGTCACCCCGAACACTGATATATAGAATCTATGCATTCCCAGTCACAATCCCAAAAGGATTTACTATAAAATTGATGTTTTTTCTTTAAAAACACTTTTTTTTTAAAGTTTATTTATTTTGAGAGGGTGAGGGGCAGAGAGCATGCACTGTCAGCACAGAGCCCTACTCAGGGCTCGAAGTCATGAACCATGAGATCATGACCTGAGCCAAAACCAAGAGCTGATGTGTAACTGACTGAGCCACCCAAGTGCCCCAATAAGTTTTTTCTACAGTTTAAACAGATATGCAAAAGATGTAAAATATCCAAAACCGGGGTGCCTGGGTGGCTCAGTCAGTTAAACATCCCACTCTTGTTTGATTTAGGCTCAGGTCATGATCTCACAGTTGTGAGAGCCTGCTTAAGATTCTCTCTCTCCCTCTCCTTCTGTCCCTCCAACTTGTACATGCTCTCTCTCAAAAAAAAAAATAAAAAAAAAATAAATAAAAAAAAAAAGGAAAAAAATGAAATTAAATTAAAAAATGAAGGTAAAGAAGAATGTTGGAGGATTCATACAATTATATTTCAGGACTTAATATAAAGTTACAATATAAGACAGTAATCAAGATAGGGTGGTGTTACTGGCATAGACAAAGATAATTCTATAGATCAGTGAAACAGAATAGAGTCCAGAAATAGACCCACACTTATATGGTCAATAGATTTTCATAAATGTACTTTTTCAATGGGAAAATAATATCTTCTCAACAAATGATTCTGGAATAACTGAATAAATATGTAAAAACAATTGGAATATGATCCCTATGTCATACTACATATTGAAACTAATTTGAGATGAATCTTTTAAAGCTGAAACTTATAGAGTTTCCAGAAGAAAACATAGGAGAATATTTCTGCAAACTTCAGCAGGCAGATTTTTTTCTTTTTTTAGAAAAAGTACCAAGAAAGCACTAAACATAAAAGAAAACTAACTTCATAAAAAATTTAAATTTTAAAGGTCTGCTCTTCATGAGTAAATGAAAAGGCAACTAACCAAAGACTAACAAAAGTCTTGTTACCAGAACATATAAAGAATTACAAATCAATAATAAAGAGACAACCCAATAAATAAACACTCAAGACTGAAACAGGCACTTCGCACAAGATGACAAATCGTCAAGAAAGACATGAAAAGATGATCAACATTATTAGTCATCAGAGAAAGGCCAAAGAAAACCACAAATGGATTCCATTGTATCCTATAGAGTAACTAAAATTTTAAAAACTGACAACACTAAGTACTGGTGAGGATGTACAACACCTGGAACTGTCATACATTGCTGATGGGCATTACAGTGGTAGAAACATTTTGAAAAACTATTTGGCAATTCCTTATAAAAGAAACCTAGAAATTCTACTCCTGTGTGTTTGTTTAGCCAAGGGAAGTAGAAACAAATGTGCACTGAAAGACCTGTATAAGAATGTTCCTAGTAGCTTTATCCTTACTAGCCAAAACATGGAAACAACTCAAACACCCATCAAAAGAAGAATGGATAAACAAATTGTGATATATTTATACAACATGATATTTATTCTGCAGCAACTTAAAAAAAGTGAAGTATTGATACACAGAATAAAATAGAAGTCAGGCATGATTGAGTACACAGTGTATGATTCCATTTATAGTAAGTGTAAGAACAGGCAAAACTAAACTGTGGAGATGGAAATTAGAGCATGTGGAATGGGCATCAACTTGTGGGGTGATGGAATGTTCTATATTTTGACAGGAAGGTTGATTACATAGACACATTTTTCAGAACTCATTGTACACTTAAGTTTTGTGCATTTCATTATATATTAAGTATTAGCTCAATTAGGTAAGTGCAAATAAGTAAGAATAGCAAAGAAGAGACTGGAAAGACAGTTAAACATAAAGGGCCTTGAACACCATGCTAACGAGGTCAGATTTAGCCCTGTAAGCAACGGGGAGCTACAGACGGGCAACTACTGACAGGCAACAAGTAGGATGGTGCCTTAAGGACTACATTTTAGAAAGGTTACTAAGGTGCTTCACATGCAGAAAGAAGGTTTTTTCCTAATATTCTTTTTTTAATTGAGAGAAAAACAGAGAAAACACGAACGAGTGCACACAAGTGGGGAAGGGGCAGAGACAGAGGGAGACAGAGAATTGCAAGCAGGCTCCACACTCAGCACAGAGCCTGACTCTGGGCTTGATCTCACGACTGTGAGATCATGATTACCTGAGCCAAGCTGGACGCTCAACGGACTGAGCTACCCAGTCGCCCCTTCCTAATACTCATTTTCTTATGTCACTGATGGAAATGTTTGAGGTCTTTGTTGTTAAGTGTAGGATAGCACGCAAATCCTCATGCTTATTCTCCCTCCACCACTCTATTCCCAGGAGATCCTGTGTATATCCTGTAATTTTGTTTTCCAGATAATTAAACATTACAATTCCTATATCAGAATTATTTTCGTAAGTGTATTCTATAGGCTGATGTGGAAATCTGGCAAGAGACCCAGAATTTCATTTATTTACAGAATGGAGTAGACGCTACACTCCAGAAAGCAAAGGCTTTGGATTTAGAAATGTAGTTTTAGTTACAGTCCAGGAGCCTTATGGGGGAAAAAAAAAAGAGTCAACATAAAAAATGAGACGATTTTACATAAAGATGCAAATCTGTGGTAAGTTCTGTGCCTGTACTCTCCACTTTGTAGCAGCTCCCTCCACCCTGCTCTACTCAGACCTTGTCCCTCTCTTGGTTGTCAATGGCATAGAGGCTGTGGTTTCAAAGGATATGGTGCTGCCCGGAGCAGCTTTCACAAAGCCTCTGTGGGGTTATTTTATTTTTGTTAGTGTTGTCTCTTTCATTTATAGTTGTAGAGAATGTAAATTAGGATTAAAGACGTGAGGGAGGCCTTGGGTCCATATGGCTCACAGAGCATGGTTTGGTTAGGTCTGCTCTGTTTTATAAATATGCAATCAAACTGGATTTCTGGAGTCACTGCTGTGGCTCTTCCATAATTTTCTGGAAACGTCCATTACCTATCCATCTTCTCCTCTGATAAGTGTGCAGAAGTCAAGCCCAGCAGGCCACCAGTTCTCAATGAAGTAGCTATTTCTATGAGGTAAAGCAAAACTTCTGGTTAAAATGAAACAGGTCTGCTCACTCAGCTGTATCACTTCAAAGAGAAAAACAAATAAAACCCAGCTTCCTGTCATCTCCCAGCATTAAAGGATGACAAACTACAATTGCTTTCCATTTTGACTAGAAGCAAAACTACAGATGAATAACAGAATAGATTAAAAAGCCAAACACACTGAAGTAACCTCTTCATCAGCAAAAGTTAACTAGTTAAAAAGAGTGAAAGAGTCCTACACCAATACCTCTCTACCTCCCAAAGAAGGTAAGAAAATAAAGAGAAACTTTTTTCTAAACATAACCTAAATAAAACCTAAATTATAACCCAATACTATACCTAAGCTACTTAAATCTGCAATACTTTTCAACTATCTACAAGGGACAAAAAATAAACTACTAAAATAATAGAATCGTACAAGCTTATCCTGTTCTAAAGAGGACTTCCTCTTCCTGCTACCTGACAGAGGTTTTGACTATTAGTGACCACAATGGGGACTTTTCAGGCACTCTGAGACACGTCACCACTCTACCTGAATGTCTTCCATCCTGACTCACTGGCCACTCATTCATGTATTCACCATGTACTCATTCATTCATTCAGTGTCTATTCTCTGTCCCCAAATACTGTTAAAGGGGCCACATGGAAATATTATACACACTTTTATGGTCGTTGCTTAAAAAAATTTTTTTTTAAGTTTATTTATTTTTGAGAGAGAGACAGAGTGTGTGCAATGGTGGGGGAGGGCCAGAAAGAGGGATACAGAGGATCCAAAGCAGACTCTGTGCAGTGAGTGCACAGCCATACACAGGGCTCGAGCTCATGAACGTGAGATCATGACCTGAACCAAAATCAAGAGTCAGCCCCTGTGGTTGTTGCTTTTGGATGATGCCCACATTTGATTACTTTGTAGAGCAATAGCATGTGCTTTTTCACAACTTTCCAACCCCACCCTGACCCCTTAAGGCAAGAATAGAAGCTTTTCATGAGAAGGCAACCACGTTTTGATCCCTGTTCTTTTAGAATATAAGTTAGAGGGATGTCAAGAACAGCTGTGGAAACACTTTGATGACAATTACATTAATTAGATCACCAAAGATCCTGGGCAAGCCATACTTTCTACCCTCCGCATCCTTACCTATAGAAGAGTTGAGAGTAATTAAGGGTATTTTTTGATGTGTGGCTCACAACTACTTGGGGTGCTTTTTTTTTTTTTTATTTTTTTTTGATGTTTTATTTATTTTTGAGACAGAGAGAAAGCACAAGCTGGGGAGGGGCATTGAGAGAGGGAGACAGGAACTGAAGCAGGCTCTGCACTGACAGCAGAGATCCAAATGTGGGGCTTGAACTCAAGAGAGGTGAGATCATGACCCAAGCAGAAGTTGGGATGCTTAATGGACTGAGCCACCCAGGCACCCCTGGGGTGCTTTAAAGAAAAATAAAGTACATTCCTAGACTCTACTCCCAGAGTAGAGCACCCCAAAGAGAGTCTTATATGCTGCAAAGTTTGACAACCACTGAACTAATGATCTCCAAGGTCACCTCTAGTTCTAAAGGTCATGACCAGGTCTGCCATGTAGCAGAGAGACTGGCACTGAGAGGGTGAGATTTTTTATTGAGGTTGGAGACTTGGGGGTAGGGAGATAATTTTGGAAAACAGAACTTGAGAAATTATACAGTTGAGTATACATAAAAAAATTATACAGAAACAAGTGTGATATCTACCCCTCAGAAGAGTAAAAACAATATCATTTTGAAATGAATACTTCTGGTGTGTTTTGTAATGGAGAATGCTACTAAGAATAACCATTTTAAAAATGTGTGGTTGATAAATTAAGCTATAATTAGAAGGAGAATAAGAGAATAAATTCCAGATGCCTCTATTTCATGTAGCAGCACCACGACACTTAAGCAAGGGCTGTTGTACTGAAGTTGGAAATGACAAGTGTTTGCCACAGAATGGAGTAAATATTTTTGGTAGAATGCCTTTAATCATCATTCTGGTGGTGGATTATACTTCACTGGTGAGAGAAGGAAAACAAACTGAAGAATCTTAGCATTAACTGAGGAAACATAACATTTTGATTTACAGTTAACGGTGATTGTTTGGAAACTGTCATTTATTCAGCTGTTTTGAGAGCTGCTGAAATAAAAAGCATATTTCTGGGTCAGAAAAATTACAAGAAGGAAAACAGTTTAAAATCCAATAAATCCTGTCACTAAGTAAACCGACCTCTCTAGGCTGGAAGTAGCCATACACATTCGCTGGGATTTTCAGTCTCTCCCAGAAATATGATTAATTATTGAAGAAGCAGGGTTAGATGGGTTAGATGATGTCCTCAAAACAGACACAGTGAGCTTTGCCATATCAACACTTTAGGCCACGTCTATTATCTCTTTCTCTGACCTAAAAATTACTTTCGAAAATACACATGTCCTTCCAAGTTTTGATATGATGGCCCTCTAGAGGGGTCTAACCTTATTACATTTGCAAACCTGTGCATCTTTTAGAGCTCCCAGGGCATACTGACAGATGCAAAATTTATATAATTATTTTCTACTTAGAGCTCAGTGAGCACTGCATCCTCTCTGGTAGCACAACAGCTATTAACTTGTGGAATACGTTGCACGGTACTTTTGTAAATAATGTTATGCATCCCAATTCGTATTGTTGCCCAGAAAAATCATGTACAGCCCAAATTTCAACTACTTTGTCCCACTGTCTGCTTAAGAACACTATCTGCTTATAGCACCATTAAATATAAAAAAAGAGTACAGGTCTCATTTCAATCTTCAAAAAAACTTTTTTTTCAGTTTATTTTTGAGAGAGAGAGCCAGCGCGTGAGCGGAGGAGGGGCGGAGAGAGGGAGACACAGAATCTCAAGCAGGCTCCAGACTCTGAGTTGCCAGCACAGAGCCGGACACGGGGCTTGAACTCACGAGACTGTGACCTGAGCTGAAGTCCAACGCTTAACTGAGCCATCTAGACGCCCCACGGGTCTCATTTCAATCTTTTACAACGGATCTTTAGGTAACCCCCTCACCATCTCCCCTTTGCGTAAGTCATTCTACATTTCCGTTGCCTCCTCGATCCATGCCCTCTTTGGATCAGCCCTCAACCAGTTGAAAAAAAAGAAAAAAGAAAAAAACACTATCTACAGCACTAGAAGGGTGCCTGGTATTCCACAGGAACTCAGCAATGCCTCTCCAATAAATAAATGGGTTATACTACTTATCACATTGCTATAATAATTTGTCTCACCTGCCTCTCTTGGTGAGAGCTGTTCTATTCATAGTTATATGACTAGCACTTAGTATGATGCCTGTACATAGTAGGCAGTTAATAAAATATCAGTTGAATGAATGAGCTGCAGTCAGCAAATCAGAAGAGCTGTATCTTTTTACTGAGCTCATGTAGGCATCTCTGACTCATTCACTTTAAAGCCCTCAGTTCCCCTGCCTAGGAGTGTAGACCCACGGGTCATATAGGTATGTTATTGTCAATAAAAATGGATTTCTCCCACTGGAAACCTAAGTTGGTTCAAGTTTGGTTTCTCTCTCTCAGTCTTCAAACGTTTTGAGAGTGACATTAAATTATAGGTTAGTCTTTGTCCAAAAAGGAGTGGGTGGAGAATATGCCATAAAAAGAGTATCACAGGAGAAGGAAGACAAGCGGAACTAAGATCTAATATTCGCACTATGAGCCTAACTGTACTACTATAACTCCATGAGGCAATATAATCATGCTCATTTTCACAGATCAGAAAAATAATGTTCAATTGGCTGGGAAATCTGATGAAGACAGGTTAGCCATTAAATCTCATACTTTTGCTACTATAGCATACAATGTAGGCACAAAAGATGCTTTCTTACTTCAGTATTCTCTTTTGTGTTGTACTTCTTCCACTTATAATTATTTATTATCCAACCAAATTAGTTAACATTTACCCAGAGCCTACTATGAGCCAGATACTAAAGCTCATTGCTTTAGATATATATTATCTTTGAAAAATCGTATGAGCTTTGTACTGTCCCCATGCCATTGATATCAAAACTGAGTCTTAGACTTACTTTGAATATAGTTCATAAGCAGTAAGCAACAGAACAAGAATTCAAACCCTGATTTGTATGAATATAACCCCTGGTCTTCCCACTTTACCACGGTGAGCATTGCATTTTTGTTAAAATAAATAAGGGTGAAACTTCAGATAACCCACCCAGAATTGTCTCTGAATCTTGCCATTGCCTTGGAAGGGAAGGAAAAGTTCTGGTAAGGGAAAAACATTCCAGCGCATCAGCCGGTACCTTTGACCTCTTCAGTGTACAAACCATGTCATAGTAATAAGCCCTCAGCCTTTAGGGCAGAAAAAGGATGAATGGAGTGGAGAAGTTTTGTGCAAGTCACTTTATATAGAATAAATAGGAAAGTGAGTTTAAGTCGCCAGATAACAGATATGTGATGATGCAAAGTACTTCATGACAGGTAAATATTAGTTCTGAACAATAACTGAAAAACACAAGGATGATCCTCAAAATGATATCACCATAACTTGCAAAATATATAATAAAATATTGACCATCCTTGCAGAATACACCTAATAAGCTTTGAACTCTTTAGTAAGTTTAATATAAATAAGGAAGTAGCATTTCTGTATGCTAAACCACCTCTTTTCAAAAGCATTTGGAATTGATAAAATTAGTTTAAAAGCATTTTGAAATTGATAAAATTTTTCAAATTGTTTCATGACTTCTACCTTTACAGAGACTATCTGAAGCTTCACTTTTAATCCAAATCAGTTTTCAGCAAGGTATGAATTTCAAATTAAAATTTTGACCCTTTTTCATCTAAAGGCATTTTTTCCCCATGTGACCTCATGGCCATTAGAATCAAGAGTAATCTAAGTATCATACTGTTCCTGATTAGCAACTTTGTATCATGTACATTCCAGAACTTCCTTAAGAGTTTCTTTCAGATTCTAAGAAACAGCAACAGCAACTGCGTTACACTAAAATGCTACTTCTCACATGCCCTTCAAAAATACTTCTGTGCCTCTGCATGTTATGCTGATAGAATTGGCAATCATAAAGTCCCACTGCAATAATATGAAAATTGCTCAAGTAATCATCAGTCTATGCCCAAGAGCTAAGCTATTCAGGCTGCTTTCCCATAATGTATAAGAATGGAATTCTACTTTTCTTAAGATAATTTTTTTAATTTATATATATTTTTAAAAGTTTATTTATTTTGAGAGTGAGAGAGCACATGTGCATGTGCATGCATGCAAATGAGGAAGAGGCAGAGAGAGAGGGAGAGAGAGAGAATCCCAAGCAGGCTCTGGGCTGTCAGCACAGAGCCTGACACGGGGCTCGATCCCACAAACCGCAAGTTCATGACCTGAGTGTAAATCAAGAGCTGGACACTCAACCAAGTGAGCGACTCAGGTGCCCCAAAATTTATGTAATATTTTAAAAACAATTTCTTTGATTCTGGAAACTATTAAATGCACTAAGAATAACAATAAACTTTTAAAAACATATTTTCCAAATCTGATGCACAGTCTGACTGACAAAAAGGAGTGTAATTACAGATATCTTTTTTAATGTTTATTTATTTTGAGAGAGAGAGGGAGAGAGAGAGCATGAGTGGGGGAGGGGCAGAGAGACAGGGAGACACAGAATAAGAAGCAGGCTCCCGGCTCTGAGCTGTCAGTACAGAGCCTGACTTGGGGCTTGAAGCAAGAACCATGAGATCATGACCTGAGCCGAAGTCATACACTCAACCAACTGAGCTACCCAGGCGCCCCAAAAGGAGTGTAATTAAAGGATAACAAGGTAGAATTTTTGAAATTGGGACTGTTCTGAAAAATCTTGGGACTTAAAAGTGACCATGACAATCGTATAACATTTTTCACTTTTCATTATCCTTTAAACAAGTAGTCTGCAATTCCTCAATGTTAGCAATGCAGTGCTCTGAATTTAAAATGATAGTAGTAAATCATCAGAATCTGTTCTTTATGTCTGAAAAAGAATTAAGTCATGCAGAAAACGCCTTATGGTGTCTTTGAGTGCTCATGCATCAGTACACTCTATTGCTCTGAAAAACTTCCTGGAGAAGACGCAGAGGCAGATTCATATTTGCTTCTTAGGAGAGTCATCATATGCGTCCTCTACTTTCAAGTTTATTTCCATTTGCTCAATCAGTGATTCTGCTTCATTCATAAGAATCTTAGAGTTAGGAAATCAGAAAAGATGAATCTATAAGCTGTTTGCTGCCACTTACTGGATAACCACTCTTCTTGCCTAAATAAATGGAGAGGAATTTTTAACTATTTCCTGACAGTCATATTTATGAATGTTCAAATTTCTACAAGGGTCAGAAAAATGTCTGGGACAAAATTGATAAGAAAATTAATTTTCAAATCAGTTATATGTCTTCTTGATAAAATACATACTCCCTCCTGGTATCTAGTTTATTTTTTGCCCAGGAGAAGAAAAGGAGAGTTTGTATCTAAAGGAGAAGATCTAGGAAAGAGACAAAGGGTAGAATACCCTACAGAATAAGGAGCGAAGAAGAACATTAGCAGTTAATTATAACTCCGAGTGTTCCGACAGCACAAAGCTACAAAATGGGAAGCTCTTCTCAGAATGAGTATCGTCTGTTGCCTCCACCACCCATGTTTGTACAGTTTATTTGCTTTGGTACAGAATATTCCAGTCGCATGGTCACGTCATTTACCGCAGGTCAGCTCCCCCACTTATGCAGTCCCCAAAATGTATGAAAAAGAAGCCTTTGACCACTGTCACAAACAGGTGTCTAATCTTTCTACTACTACATTTTTTTGCTCTTGGTTTTGCCTCAGCTGTTACTGAGGTCTGCATACTTAAAGCTAGGAACATCAGCTCATCCAAATATCCTACTTGGGGGTGGGGAGTGATTTTGGCTTATGAGGTAATTGTAGTCTTTTGTGGACATCTGTGTAAATTTAGTCAGAATGCCTACAGTTCTCATCCCCAAAAAAGTTTTATCAAAAAATGTTATCAGAAAAAAAAATTGAGTTAAATTAGCCCTGCATGACAGAATGTTATATATCTGAGCTGGAATCACCTTTAAAGGCAACTCATAATTCTTAGATAATGGAGTAGTTTCTTCTCCAAGAAGTTAGTAGTTTCTTTCTTTCATACAGGCAGATGTTTTTGAAGTGAAGGACAATGCTGATATTGATGATAAGTAACAACATGGAGCTCTTTGCATGTGCTAATAAGCATCTTGCATAGACCATTGCATTTACTCTGTACAACACCATGAGTAGGTAGAAGAATACGATTTGACAGATAAAGAAACTGATACTCCAAAAGGCAGAGCAACTTTCACAGGGTGCACAGCTATGTAAGTGCAGAGATGGGACGGTTACTGATGTTGACAACAGAGCACACCTCTTAACCACTATGCTTTCTTACATCCCCAATTAATTTAGGTAAGTATTAATATTCTTGGCATAATAATTTTCTGGCTACCATTTGTCGATATTACAATTAATGAAATATATTAGCTTGTATATTTTTTAAGGTATGTACATAATAAGCATCTATATCTCTAAACCAGATACATTTGGGGGGATTATGACTCTCACTGGGCTACCTCTACTCTCGTCTCTCTCCTCACACTCAGTCTATCCCAAGCAGACTTTGTGCTGACCCTCAAGGGTGCTCCTCATTCTGCGTCCCCGTGGCAGCAAAGGCAATGTCTCTACTAGAGAAAGAGAAGAAAAATTGTTGGATAGATCTGGTACATTTCACAGTGGGGACTGGCATGACCTGCCAGCAATTTGGATGTGGATGTTCTGGAAAGGAAGGAATAAAGGCTATCTCCAGGTTCTTGGCCAAAAGTCCTAAGTGGGCTATTTTATGAAAAGGGAAGCTTGGGTAAAGAGCAGGCTTAGACTCCAAAAACTTTTTTTTGAACATGTTAAGTTTGAGGTGTTTATGAAACACTGAAGTGGAAGAGTCAAGGAGGCAATTGGTTTGGGACGTGTAATCAAAAGACAGGTCTGGGTCAGAAATTAAGAGTGGGGATGTGTATTCACAGAGATAGCACATGTAAACACCTCCAGCAGTCTTCTCCTGACTTCCAGTCTGGGTTGGAACCTCCCTGTGTCCAGCATTGCACTCTGAACTTCCCCCTCTACTGTGAGGATGATTTCCTCCTTTACTGACACCATCCCACAGCCAGAAAGTGTCCCCCATTCAACAGTGAGCTAGTTTCATGGGGCCAGTGACTGGTCTCCCAATCTGGTTCTGTGAATGCTATTCACCCAAAAAGAAAGTGGGTATCCAACATTAGCCCACATTCAAGGCAAGAAAAATAAGCTACACCCCTTGAAGGGAGGAGTTTTAAAGAATCTGTGGACGTGTCTTTAAAACCACTGCACTTGACAAAATATTCTTATGCTTTCGTTGGTTTTGAGTTTACACAAGCAATCTCTGAGTGAGTTAAACACTGAAATTTCACTCTCAATTTTTGAGATGACTAGTTATGAACGAAATTCTTAACTCTTCTCAAATTTGACCGCAGGGTTATCTTTGCTTTGAGACCAAACTTGGAATTACAAAAAACTTTATGACTTACAGAATTGTTCTTACTTCTAAACAAGTATACATGAAAGAATACTCAAGATTGATTAATTTCATTATTAGTTTACATTGATAATCAGAATAATACTACCTTTCTGCCACCAGACTTCTAGGAGAAGACAAAAAAGTTTAAAAAAAAAAAAAAAGAATGCTTGCCAACTTTGCAAATGCTGAGTTTTAATTGCTAATTTACTTTTGTTAATTTACAATGGGCAGTAAAATGGTTAAGTGCTGTTCTTATCAATATCTGCTCTTTCAAGAAAGTTTGCTGAGAAGTGGAAATACTACCGCTAGTCATGAGGTTTTTGTTTGCTCAAGGATTAGTAAGGCAAAGAGAGCCAAAGGCCAGCTCTAGAACCTGTGTGATGTTATATGTTATCCTAATATATCATTGAATGAAGGCTCTGCTAAATCTTTTAAAAAGAAGTTGGTACAAGTCTCTTTTTTTTTTTTTAATTTTCTTAATGTTTATTTTTGAGAGAGAGACAGAGTGCTAGTGGGGGAGGGACAGAGAGAGAAGACACAGAATGCAGAGCAGGCTCCAGGCTCTGAGCTTTCAGTACAGAGCTGGACATGGAGCTCAAACCCATGAACCGTGAGATCACGACCTGAATCGAAGTCAGATGCTGAACCTACTGAGCCACCCAGGGGCCCCTAGAAGTCCCTTATTTAACTTCGTTCTTAAGAAACTATTTTACAATGTCATAAAATCATTTTTTTAAATATTTTTATCAAGTCATTTTTGCCAAAGTACCAATGGAAATACAAGATCATCATTTACATGCTATAAATCAGGTGTTAACTTCCTGTTTTCTTCTGAAAAGAATCATTAAATTTTTTTGCACTCCATTTTCTCTGCCATCATTGAATTTTCCTATATTCAACTACTATTAGTATTTCCTGCTATTTCAGACCTGACCTGAGCTTTTCTCTTCACTAGGTAAAGTGCCAGATTACAGAATACTGTCATGTAGATATATTTTCACTGGTTTAAAAAATGTACTCTGTGAGAGCAGCAAAAAAGAGTAATTCCAGACCCTCATCTGCTTTTGTGTTGAGGGTCCCTGGACCTCTTCCCATTAGATGAGCATTTGCTTCCTGCTGGAATACCTAAAGAGGTGGGAAGTTGGTGCCTCACATGGCAGCCAGTTCCATTTTGGGACACCCATAATAATTTTATATAGAACATTTATTTTTAAATAGACCGATCTACATCCCCCATTATTATTATTATTATTATTATTATTATTATTATTATTTTGAAGGGGACAGAAGGGCAGAGAGAGAGGGAGAGAGAGAGAATCCCAAGCAGGCTCTGCACCGTCAGTGGGGCTCAAACCCACGAACCATGAGATCACAACCTGAGCTGAAATCGAGAGTTGGATGCTCAACCAATTGAGCCATTCTTCTGAGTAGCTGATTCTAACTGATTTCTCAGGCTGTGCTGCATGATCTCATTCCTCTTCTCTGACTCAGGTACTTCAACCACTCCACTCTTTTTCTTGTAGAACAGTGTTCTTCCAGCAGTTTCTCATGTGTTAGATTTCCTCAATCCTCTCAACCCAGCAACCTGTATCCTTCAGGCCCGCTCTTTTTCAGTAATGGACTGTCAGGAATCTGTTCCCAGCTCAGAGTTTGGTCACACAGAGCCAGATCTTTTCCTAGCCAGACTACACATAGGTCCAACCCCACGGGATACTGCCCTTATCTACACACACTGGGTGGGAGGGAGGCACTAACAGCACAGGACCCAAGGCTTGTTGTGTGGAGGGAATCGTGTGAAGCATTTAGCCCAGAAGCTGATATATAGTAAGCATTTAGTAAATATTAGCCATGTATGTAATTTAAACATCGAATCCTGCTCTATTGTCAGCATCTGGTGGTGGAATGTCTCACAGGAACTTCTCTGCTCCCAGGCATGGGTCCTTGGGCTTCCTGCCTTGGAAATGTAGCAGCCAGAACCACTGGGAAGGTGAAGAGCTTCCCCAAGGATGACTCTTCCAAGCCTGGCCACCTCCCTGCCTTCCTGGGATACAAGGCTGTCATGGCTCACATAGTATGAGAGGTCCACAGGCCAAGATCCAAGGTGAACAAAGAAGGATGTTGTGGAGGCTGTGGCCATTGTGGAGACGCCACCCACAGCGGTTGTGGGCAACATGGACTGTGTGGAGACCCCTGGAGGCCTCTGTGCCTTTAAGACCATCATTGCCATGAGCACATCAGTGATGAATGCAAAAGGTGCTTCTATAAGAACTGGCCTAAGTCTAAGAAAAAGGCCTTCACCAAGTACTGAAAGAAGTGGCAGGAAGATGATGGCAAGAAGCAGCTAGAGAAGGACTTCAACAGCAGGAAGAAGTACTGCCAAGGTGATCTGTGTCATCGCCCACACTCAGATGCACCTGCTTCCTCTACACCAGAAGGCCCGCCTTACGGAGATCCAGGTGAATGGAGGCACTGTGGCCAAGAAGGTGTCCTGGGCCCGTGAGACGCTAGAGCAGCAGATGCCTGTGAACCAAGTGTTTGGGCAGGATAAGATGATCGATGTCATTGGTATCACAAAGGGCAAAGGCTACAAAGAGGTCACCAGCCACTGGCATACCAATGAGCTACCCTGCAAAACCCACGGGAGGCTGTGTAAGGTTGCCCGTATTGGGGCATGGCATCCGACTCAAATGGCCTTCTCTGTGGCTTGGGCTGGGCAGAAAGGTTACCATCACCGCACTGAGATCAACAAGAAGATCTACAAGATTGGCCAGGGCTACCTCACGTAGGATGGCAAGCTCATCAAGAAAAATGCTTCCACCGACTATGATCTGTCTGACAAGAGCATCAACCCTCTGGGTGGCTCTGTCCACTACAGTGAAGTGACCAATGATGTCATCACGCTGAAAGGCTGTGCAGTAGGAACCAAGAAGCCAGTGCTTACTCTCCACGAGTCCTTGTTGGTGCAGACTAAATGGCGGACCTTGGAGAAGACTGACTGTAAATTCATTGACACCACCTCCAAGCTTGGCCATGGCTGATTCCAGACGGCGGAGGAAAATACAGCTTTCATAGGACCACTTAAGAAAGACCAAATTACAAAGGAAGAAAGAGCTTAACATCAGCAGCTGATTGTGCAGCTGGTGGAATCTCAATAAAAATTATTTTCCAGTGGTGGGGAGGTGAGGGATAGAATCCTCTTTTTTATCAACATACTGTGGGAAAGAACTGTCACCTCCTGCATCCTGAATACCAGAATACTCTCAATGTAGCCCAAATCCAGATTCAGCTCCCTCGTTGTACATGGCTCACTCATACTGAGATCATCAAAACTCCTGAATCTTTTATATACATGCTCCTAGCTGACCACATCTTTCTCATCTGCACTCAAACAGTTTGTTTTGCTGTTGTTATTCTTAGTGTGGTTTTCAAAAATTACTTAATTTTAATATGTTAAGCGCAACCTATGGAAATCATTTTGGATTCTGTGTACTCACTGTACTTTCCAGCTGAATGGAACTCCTGGAAACTCCAGTTGTTGTTTGCATCCCTGCTTCTGAGACTTTACAGGATACAGTGTATTCTTTGCCAAAAAGAATAGCTTCATTCCTCACAGCTCCTTGCCCGGCTGGCCTGGGAGCAGCTGCAAGTTCCCAGTTAGCTTCAGGCTTTGCATGGTGTTCTAGGCTTCCATGAATCCTCTGGTGGTTCCTCTTCCTTATGCAACCCATGTGTGTTTTCTGGTGGGGCCACTTTTCACATATTGTTTGCTCAGTAAAACTGTGGGTCATGTCAATGCCAATCAACTCTCACCCTCCAGTTTACTGTATCAGTTACCATGTCCCACCCATCAGGCCCATGGGAGGTGATGGAGTTGCTAGAGAAGATATTTATGAGGTTTATACAAACCCCCATTCCCTACCTCTAGCATTAAACTTAGACTTCCAAAACACATGCTCACTTTCTCCCTTTTGAGAGGACAAAATACTTACAAGTCAAAATTCTAGTTAATTGGGTTATCTTGGACAAATTTAGGAACTTTTCTGGACACAATAAAATGGGGGGGGGGTTGGACTGAGATTACCCCAGTTGCCTAAGGAGCAGAGAATTCTGTAATTCATCTTAGTTCTGCTTCCACTGAAAAATTAGTCTCGTGTTAGGGTCTCTCCAATCCTGTGGGATTACAGTATCAGTATTGTCCAGCTTTATTGTTTGTTCGTAGCTTTGAACCAACAATGCAAAGTGATCCATGATGATCATAATTTCCAACACAAGCCCACAGCAAAAATACCTTGGGTGTCTCAACATTTTCAATTTTCTGGGGTGAAATACTCACTTCCAAAAAGTTATTTGCATATAGAAAATTATTGCTTAAATGATATGCAATCTGAGTTCCACACTTAGACATGTATATACTTATTTACTGGAATTCCCCATTGGTTGCCCCATGAGACACCTCACACCTAACATCTTTCCACACAAAATGCCTCCTCTTCCTGAATGGTTTTGGTGAGCAGCACTACCAGAGCATTGGTTGAAGGAGTCAAACCAGATGTCTTCCCTTCCCTTCAGTCCCCCTGCTCATCCTGCCTTTGTCCCTCTACCATTTGGTCATCAAGCACTATTGAAACAAGTTACTCTATATCAGTCAAAACCACCTCCTCTTCCTCTCCTCTGCCACTGCCTGAGTTCATGCCTTTCTCTGTAACCGCCTCCATGCTCACAGTCCTCCTGTCTGTCCTCCACCATGCTATGCTGCCAATGCAGTCAATCAAAACAACAAATCTGGGGGTGCCTGGTGAGCTCAGTTGGTAGAGCATGCAACTCTTGACCTTGAGGTTGTGAGTTTGAGTAACCTTATCCTTTAATTCCAAGCTCATACACTCTTCCTTTGTGAAGCCTTCCTAAGAGACAGTCAGTCTCTGTGTCCCACTCCTTCGTTAGAGAGTAAATATCTGCTTCCTCGTCTGACCCCCTCTTTTGTTCACAGTGGAAACTGTGGGGGCCTTTTTTTTGTCTTTGTATTTGTAAGATTAGTACAGGACCTGTAACATAGTAGGGCTCAATAAAAGTCTGTTAAATAAAAGAGAAACCAAACAAGAATGCCTAGTAGGACTGACACTAAATAATTAAAATCATTAGCTCTGCTGATCACATGATTTGCAAGGCCTATGACAAAGTTCCAGAGGAAGAAGGCATCACTGGTGTCCCTCATTATGTCATCATTTGCATGCCTGCTTCTAGAAAATACTGTAGAATGGCGTTTGACTAGGGTGGCAGTGCTAAGCCTCTATGATTGGGGCATGGTGACCTGCCAAAGATATCCATCCCATCAACCTTCTTGAGCACTTTATGCATTGTTATTAAGAAGAAAAACAAGCTCTTCTCATTGCAGCAGGTCAAAAGTAATCACCTCTCCCTAGTGATAGGTCCCACTAAAATCTGCTTTGGGGGAACTTGGCTGCACATGGATATTCAAAACACACAAAAGCAATGAAACACATAAATAAATATACATATAAATAATCTCAATCTCAGAGAAAATGTACAAGTACAGCATAAGAAACCTTCTTTCCTTTCCCATTTGAGAGTAAGTAAATGGCTGCCATTATGCCCCATTAATCTCCAACACTTCAGCGTGTATTTCCTATCAAGTAAGACATTCTCCTATATAACCACAATATAACCATTAAAATCAGGAAATTAATATTGATACTTTACTATAATACAATTCTCAGGGTCTACTCAAGTTCCATCGTTATTGCAAGCATGCACTTTGTAAGAAAAAGAGGCAGTCTTAAATTCAGATCTTGCAAAACAGACACCACATTTAGTTATCATGTCTCCTTAGTTTTGTTCTATCTGGAACAGTTCTTGGTCTTTCCTTGACTATCCTATCATAAGCATGACCTTTTCAATGTTTACAGGCCATTCATTTTGCATAATGTTCTTCAGTTTGGGTTTGTCTGGTTCATCTTCATGAGTAGGTAGGAATATCACAGAAGTGATGGTGATGTGTTCTCATTTTATCCTATTCAAGTGACATGTGATGTGTATCTGTACCATTACGGTGACATTAACTTCGATCACTTAAGTTCCTATCTGCTTGGCTTCTGCACTGTGAAATTATTTTTTCCCTTTTGTAATTAATAAATAGTTTGTAAGGGGGTTTTGATATTATGTATCACTCCTCATCAAACTATTAACTTAGTCATTACTTTTTTTTAAAGCTAATTTATTTATTTTGAGAGAGAGACAGAGAATGCAAGTAGGGGAGGAGCAGAGACAGGGGAGAGAACCCCAAGCCTGCCCTGCACTGTCAGTGTGGAGCCCAATGCAGAGCTTGAATTCACAAACCGAAAGACCATGACCTGAGTTGAAGTTGGAGGCTTAACCAACTGAGCCACCCACACACCCTTAATCACTACTTTTTAAATATATGTTTGAACTCATGTTTTTGTACTTTATTCAATGCATTACAAATTTTTTTTAATGTTTTATTTATTTTTGAGGAGGTGGGGAGAGGGGCAGAGAGAGAGGGAGATGCAGAATCCCAAGCAGGCTCCAGGCTCTGAGCTGTCAGCACAGGGCCCGATGCGGGGTCGAGATCATGTACCATGATATCATGACCTGAGCCAAAGTCGGATGTTTAACCAACTGAGCCACCCAGGTGCCCCCATTTTAGTCTGCTACTATTATTATTCGTTTTCTTTCTCACATTGCCCTAGATTTTTCCAGTAAAAGTCCTTATAAGGTGGTCTCTGTGTCCCCATTATTCTTTGAGCACTTCTTTATTCCAGGCTGTACAAGAAGTTCCAGACTCATCTTGTACTTTCTCTACAGCAGTACTGAAGTCAACCAATTCTCCAAGGACCTCTGAAGAGGGACACTTAGAAACCAAGATGTGAATGCTAGATGCATGCAATGCTATTGGGAGTGCCACTGCTCCCAGACCCTCTCAGGGGACAAAGCTAGGAATATACATATTTGAATTTGAATATCTCGCTCCCTCTCTTTCTCTTTTGTCTGTCTATTGAAAACCATGAGTTCACACCCCAATCTTCAATTCCAGCCCAACACCATTATCCTTAATATTTTCTTACTTGTCAATCAATGTAATGATTCCTCTATAGCTGACACAACTACCTCCATCCCTGTGGATGCCCTCTTCACCACCCGCATGCCAGACAGCTCCTTCACATGGACACACTCTTCACTTGCTTAGGCTCTGACACCCAACCTGGGCCACCAGGAATCTACTAGTGCACCCACATCATTTACCACCTTGCTCAATCCCACCTAATAGGTTTTGGACCAAATTGAACATGGCTCAATTCCTAGTCTCTGGACTGTGTCTGTGACCTCTTGCTTTCTAGGTATACGTCTTAGTATAAACTATGGCTCTAGACTACAGATTTTGTTAGCCTCCTCTCAAGAACATTGGAGCCCTATTCCAGCCTAAGGCTTTAAAAGCTGAAAATCTAATACTTCCCCGCTACCTCAGATGGGGGGCCATCCTTATTCTCTGTTACCATATAAGAATCACAGTCCTGGCCTGATCTGCTTAGTAGCAGACCTAGAATGTGTCAGGCCACAGCTTTATCATGCTCACTGCTCTAAGTTTTCTTCTCATTTTTGGCCCACAGACATTTAAATCTTGTCTCGGGCACAGTAAAATATCCTTACAGATTTCTCTTTTTATACTTTATGTAACATTGCTATGTATTTGGAATACAGAAAACTAGACAAAATCTGGGAAGAGGTAAGAAATGGGAGAGAGTTTCTATATCTTTCAACAGGATGATAGTATAGGTAGAAAGGGTCATAAGTTAAAGTGCCAAAATCCTTTTAAGAAGCAGTATGGAGTTTGACTCCTTTGTTGTCATTTTTATTATTAAGACTATGAGTTCTGTGGGAGAGAGTAAGAGGGGTGCTGCTGAGGGGCTCCCTGGGTCTGGCCCTCAGCTTTGAAGCACTGTGCTCAGAGCTGATGGGCACTCAGAACCTGCACTAATCCAACTTCAATGCCTTTATTTTGATGCTGACTAAGGTAAAGTTTCAGGTATGTATTGCACTTGTCCCTTTTAATGCCCTGGAAGCAATTTCATATTTGCCATTTTATATTTCTTTTCTCAAAAAGAGCCCCCCTAATTCTAAAAATGTTTACAATTCTGGATCTGTCCCTCACAAATTCTGGATCTGTCCCTGTAAGGAACTTACGGTTAAGTCTCAGTGTAAATTTCCAATGAAGGAAGGTAATTTTCTAGAGAGCATATGAGTTAATGGAGGCTGAATTAATCCTAAGAAGGTTCCTAGGTTGCTTTGAGAGCAAGAGAGATGGGTGATCTTGGGGGTAGTTTATGTCGACCATGTAAATTTCAAAGCTATTCTGACTCACGTATGGAGTGTGTCTATAATTCCTGCGTGATCAGTTTTGTATCTCTTGACTATCTCCTTCCAAAAGAATACTTTATTAACTGTGCCTCAAATCTTACTTTTTCTTTCTTTAGGATTCCATATACACCACCTCTTGCCAGTTCTTAATTAACACATTCTTTTTTTGTTAGTGGGTAAAATAATTGATTAAGTAACAGCTTTCAACTCCTCTTCCCTGCTTGCCCCTTGATCAAAATCTGACTGTTCCCTAATGCTTTCAACTTTATATTCACTGATCATCATCTAGGCTGGATTAATTCTATCATCTACTCTACAGATTTGCTGATCCCAGTTTAGTTCTCTGAAGGCCATCTTGTTTCCAGGTTACAGGGTCATCTATTGTCCCCGTGCATTAGGCTTTGAAACTGTAAACACAATTTGAAATTAAAAATAGTTAAATAATTTAAAAATTGGGAAAAAATCCTATAGAAAGTAGACATGTAAACGGTTTCTCCCTTTATTAAAAGCTTTACTGGGGAAAGCTTCTGGAAGGCCTCAAATATAGAAGAGGCACCTACATTATACTACACAGACAGCAAAAGCAGAATATCCACAGATAGGCAGAGGATACACTTTGCACTTTCTCTGGATGAAACATCAAGCATTGTGGATTAATTCCGTCGTAGGCAACCACTGCTTTAGGTACACGGTGCCCACAGCAGTATACCTAAAGCAGTAACAGAAGACTTCTTTCCAAAGAGCTTAAATCTAACTCAAGAGTAAAACATACAAATGCAACATGATTCTGGTTATTTTCAAATTATCAGTAATTGTTAATAATTATTGGAGATAAGCCAAAGAGGTGAAGCCTGAAAGAAATTAATAACAAAAACAACAATGATGGCTGTCATTTATGAAGTCCAACTAGGAGATACTACCTGTGGTGGTATTCTTAATATCTACATTTTACAGATGAAGAAACTGAGGTTCAGAGAGGTCTGACCAAGATCACATGGCCAATGGAAAAGGAGAATTATCATTCAAATCATTACTCCACATGGGCAAGTCAAGAGTTTGAGAAGAGTTTGAAAAGCAATCCAGGGGAAATGAGGTGAACAAGGCAGCCAAGGACCACCAGGCTGATTTAGTCAGAGGGCAGATCTAAAGTGGAAGACAGGAGGCAGCAGAAGGGTAAGGGAGGGGGTTAGCTGCCAGCTGAGAAGAGAAGGGGGCTGAGAGGTTCTCAAAAATTTAGCCCTTTGGAGTTGATGTGATAAGCATGCAAGAATCAACCAGGGGGAGTGATCCTCTTCTCATATAGCATTTTGCAGACCTGGCATCTAAAGACCTGGTGGGAAAAAGAACAGTCCTTGCAACCAGTAGTGTCATTAAAAAAGAGTCTACGTTGAAGAATATTTATCCATCATCTAGGATGTGCCTAAATACACAGTAAACAAAGATATCAGCAAAACAGTAACAGTGCAGTGTAAATGCTATAAATGCCACAAACAGGGTGACAATAGGGTAACCGGGGGAGGGGAACCAACTTTAGATAGGGAGATATTGGTCAATGTACCTTTTAACCACTCCCTATTCACGCAAATAGGAAACATGAATGAATCTCAGTGACTTTTTCAGAAATACATAAAAAGTGAAATATACATATGAAATGTACCTCATATATATGTGTGTATATATGAATTAAATATACACATATTTAATTACATGAAACTACAAAGGTGTTGCATATTTTTATAAGTGTTCCTTATTGTAAAATTAGCTATAAGGAATGTGCCCTTGAAAACCATCAAAAAGAATATAAACTGAATTCAAAGTCTATGATTTCATAGGGAAGTTTCCAATTAGAAGGAAATATTTGGAACACATTTTGAAAGACTTAGAGAATAGTGGCATTATAAGGCAACGTTTCCATTTCAAAGTACAAACAGAGTTTGAAATCTGCTGGCTTCACTAGAACATTTTTTTTTAATGTTTATTTATTTTGAGAGAGAGAGTGAGAGCAGGGGAGGGGAGGGGCAGAGAGAATCCCAAGCACGGTCCAGGCTGTTAGCAAGGAGCCCAATGGCAGGGCTTGATCTTACAACCGTGAGATCATGACCTGAGCAGAAATCAAGACTCAAAGGCTGAGCGGACTGAACCACCCAGGTGCCCCTTCACTAGAATATTTGTTAGTGAAAGTTGTGCTGTTAAAGAATAATCCCAGAGGTATCTGAAATTCCTACAAACTCCAGGAAATGCAAGTGCCCTTGGAGCATGCAACCTAAAAGGAGTTGGTTTCCTAAAAGCAAAACACCCTCAGATGTATCCCAGGTGTCCCACGCTCAGAGAGAAAAACATGAAAGGTCACAGATGTGAAAATTACAAATGAATCAACAAGATCCACTCAGTCTTGATAGCAGGCACCCCAGACTCCAAGATGGCATCATCTGTACCCGGGAAGGAGAAGAAGCCCATGGATGTCAAACTAGGAGGGCTGCCGAGCTGGATAATGATGTGGGATTTCACCCCAAAGGTGCTGCTGGAGCATTTCAAAGAGGTTACTACTAGTATTACATCAAGTATGTCAATCTGAAGAAAGGGGTATCGCTGGGATTTCTATGGTGCTGGCAGCTTATGTGCTTTTCAACTACTGTCGTTGCTACAAGGAACTCAAACAGGAGTCGCTAGGCAAGTACCACTGAAGAGGGCCCAGCATGGAGGCACATTCTGCATTCCTGACCATGATCTTTGCCTGGCACTCTTGAATCCTTACATATTCTAATTTAGAGTTAATACCTACTAAAAGATGACTTGTACATGGAAAAAAATCCACTCAATCTTTCTTTCATTAAAATAATACTAACCCAGCAAAAGAAAAGAATTATGGAGCAGAGGTGGCTATACCACAGGGCTACAGGAGTTTAAGCTTTGGGATCTCCTACCCCCCTGCCGCTGTCCCCCAATTTGCAAGACCCCCTTCCAAGATCCTATAAGGGATCTAGCAATGTATTTCTCAAGATGATATGTTTTTGAAAATTTAGAGAAAAATTTTAGTTCAATTTCTTTTTTTAAATGTTTTATTTATTTTTTTAATGTTTTAATGTTTGTTTATTTTTGAGAGAGAGAGACACAGGGTGCAAGTGGGGGAGGGACAGAGAGATGGAGACGCAGAATCCAAAGCAGGCTCCAGGCTCTGAGCTGTCAGCCCGGAGCCTGATGTGGGGCTCAAACTCACAAAGAGCGAGATCATGACTTGAGCCAAAGTCGAATGCTTAACCGACTGAGTCACCCAGGCACCCCTCAATTCTATTTCTTACCCCATATTGTATAAACTTCAGGCTCTAGACCCTGGATCCTGCTGACTGAATGCCTGCCTTGTGCAACACACTACATTCAATGCTGGAGATACAAAGATGAACAAGGCACATCCTTCCTAGGGAGAAGCTTGGTGTAAAACAGAAACAAGAAAAATAATTGCAGTGGGACACCTGCTTGGTTGTGGACTGTACAATGGGAACAGAAGCCCAAGGAATGCTCTTCTGTTGTTGTTATTAGCCTATTCATTAAAAATTTAAGCTTGGATTTCTTTTTTTAAGTGGTGAATGTCCATTCATATGACACTTAAAGTAACACAGGAACTTGGGACAGTCAGGAGAACCGAAAGCACCAAAAGTATTCAGGTAATCCATAAGGTTCACATATAAGAGCATACATAAGGAGATAAGAATGGAAAAAGAAGGGCAAGAGTGTGGGGCTTGGAGTTCCAGGTAAGGGACTCTCGCCTCTGTTCCAGATGGGCTTTCAGCAGAATATTACTATAAATAAGCACTGCTTTAGAATGGCAGTTGTGTTGGGGTGCCTGGTGGCTCAGTCGGCTGGGCGGCTGACTTCGGCTCAGGTCATGATCTTGGCGGTCTGTGGGTTTGGGACCCATGTCGGGCTCTGTGCTGGCAGCTAAGAGCCTGGAGCCTGCTTCCGATTCTGTGTTTCCCTCTCTCTCTGCTCCTCCCCTGCTTGCGCTCTCTCTCCCTCTCTCTCTCTCTCTCAAATAATAAACATTAAAAAAAAAAAATTTAGAATGGCAGTTGTGCATGGAGCTGAGCTGGTTGAATGGAGACGTGCTGGCAGAGCAGTTAAGAAAGTCTGGTCCAGGTAGTAGCAGCAGAATGAAAAGTAAGGGATGGGCTTAATAGACACAGGAGAAGAATCAGAACTTCAAACCTGATTTGGATGTGATGGCGGGAGGCCTAAGAAGGAGCCTCACATTACTCCGAGGCTTGGTGGACAATTAATAAGGTAAAAATTAATGACAACTCAAGAGGAAGACTGTCTGATTTGGGGAGGAAGATGGTAAGTTTGAGCTCAGCTTCATTACTTCTGAGATACTAGTAGGTCAACAAAGTGAAAATGTCTCATTCTTTGCTACTCAGTGTGGTCTGTTGGGCAGCATCATTGGGACCCCCTATGAACTTATTAAATATGCAGTGCTTAAGCCACAGTCCTGCTGAATCTAATCGGTATTGTAAATCTGCACATGTAAAGCCCTGGGATCTGTCTTGGGTCCAAACTGCTCAGGACATCACCAAACTTCCTCTATTCTGGGGGTTAAAACTTCCAGGTTTTAGGACCTGTTCTATAGATGTGATTGGTACAAAGGAACCGCAGAAAAAAATAGATTTTTAAAGTTGTGTGGGACCCTTTAAAAACTTCTGCCTATGCAGTATACCAAAGCCAAACAAACACCTGCGGACCATGTGTACAGCTGTCACGGCCAGCTGACTCATCTACCCATCTGCCTGTTGCATCACACATTTTCCTCTGTAATTAAGGGCAGTGATAGTAACATCAAAGAGAAAATAACTCACAGGGATGGTAATGAACTTGTCAAATTGTAAGAATTTGGGTATAGACAATAAGTGAGAATTTGAGTATAATGCCATAATTATAAAATCAGTATCTTATACTCTTCAAAACTCTCCATGTTTATAAATACTGATTTTTCCTTGTTAATCACATAAGTCAATTCTTCAAGTTCACCCTAAGACAGATATCTGTGTGTAAGAAATCACCTCCCAGACTCACCAGAAAAAGCAAACATAACTATGACATTTTCTAATATCCAGTTTTTGCAAATGCACAAAAAAATCCTTTCCTTTTCTTTTTCACTTCTGCTGTCTGAAGAGTATTTATACAATAGTGCGATGCTATCTTTTAAACTTGGAATATGATTTGGCATGCCAGTTGAATGTGTTGGGAATGGGTTTTTAAGGAAAGTTCACTCTAAGTAGAATAATGTGTATAACAGCATGTGTAACCAGTAAAGACCATATCACAATATGCTACTATACTGCGATTAGATATACTCAGACTAGTGACCTAATCACTCAATTATTCTGAACACCAACCATGTGCCAAGAATTTGGCTAGACATTTTACACATATGAACTCTTTATAAGCACCTTAAGATCTCAATTGCACAGAGTTCTTGGATGTTCATATTTTCCTGAAATCTTCAACAAAAGGGAAAAAAAATTAAAGGTGACCCTCATTTGGAGAATATGCAAAGGCAATATGTTTACCAACGGTATGAATTTTATTTTTATTATTATTTTTTTAATTTTAGAGAGTGAGTGAGCAGGGAAGAGGGGCAGAAGAAGGGAGTGAAAGAATCTCAAGCAGGCTCCATGCTCAGCTCAAAGCCCGAAGTGGGGCTTGATCCCACAATCCTGGGGTCATGACCTGCGCTGAAATCAAGACTCAGATGCTCAGCTGACTAAGCCACCTAGGCACCCCATGCCAACTGTGTGAATTTTAAAAGAGGGTGTAAATGAAATGTCACTGTTTCATGGGCATAGACTGCTTCAATCAGCACCAGAACTATTAGGACAAACCATATATGACATTGCTGCCCAATGTCAAACTGGCATTTAGCAACCAACTGTTGGCCAAATAGAATTTCATATGGTTCAGCTTATACTGTAATTAGGTAATTTCTCTTGGGCCAACTCATGCTGTAAGTAGACAACAAAATCAAAAGTGAAGCCCAGAGTGAACATCTAAGATTATTTTCTTTCCTGTGGTTGATTTTCAAAGTACAGTCATCTCTCTAATGCTATTGCTACACAGACTCTTAGTGTCAACTCTGAAACCTGACTGCCAAGAGAGAACCTAAATTTCATGACGAACCACGGGTCAGAATGCCCTTGTCTGATCATTGCTCCAATCATCAGAGAAAAGTTGACAGATAGTGTGATAGGGTGGATGTCAACCCCACAGAAAAAACATTTTTTGTTTCTTTGACTGAAAAGGTACATGTGATTTTTCAGCTTCTTTGAACTAAAAATCTAAAAACTTAGAAGGCAGGGGAGCCTGGGTGGCTCAGTCGGTTAAGTATCCCACTCCACCTCAGGTCATCATCTCATGGTTCATGGGTCTGAGCCCCATATCGGGTTCTCTGCTATCAATCAGTACAGAGCCGGCTTTGGATCCTCTGTCTGTCTGTCTGTCTCTCTCTCTCTCTCTCTCTCTCTGTGCCATCCTCCGTTCATGCTCTCTCTCTCAAAAATAAATAAATACTAAAAAAATAATAATAGGGGCACCTGGGTGGCTCAGTCAGTTGAGTGTCTGACTTGGGCTCAGGTTATGATCTTACGGTTCCTTGAGCTGGAGCCCTACATTGGGCTCGCTGCTGTCAGCGCAGAGCCAGCTTTGGATCCTCTGTCCCACTCCCTCTGTCCCTCCCCCACTCATGCTCTCTCTCTCAAAAATGAATAAACATTAAAAAATAACTTAAAAAACCCTAAAATGCAAAGACCTAAGGGTAAATGGTATCTCCTTGTCTAAAAATCTGTTGCCAAAAAAGCTGACCTGACACAAATAAGAAGCTAACTATGTTTATTTTCAAGATATCTTATTTCATGAAATCAAATATTGAATGCATGGCCAATTCATGCCTGTGAGTGTAGGGCTAATTTTGTATCGTGGCAGGATAATGGGATGAATACATTCTCCAACAGTTACAGGGGGGGAGAATATTATTTTCTGGGAGGGTTGTTGTTTTTTTAGGAGATACTATATATATCACATTTTAAATTGTATAAAACCTTAAATGGTCAGACAAGGGTCAGCAGAGTGAGTGTAATTAACTCATTAATTACAAAATCCTCCAAATGTATTATTTCCAAGTTAAAAAAAAAAGAAAAACAGGACAGGAAATCAAAAATGGATGACACTGAGGGTGGGGTGGGGGAATGGGCAAAATGGGTAAAAGGGAATGAGAGATACAAGCTTCCAGTTATGGAATGAGGAAGTCACCAGGATAAAAGGCACAGCCTAGGGCATATAGTCAATGGTATTGTAATAGTGTTGTATGGTGACAGATGGTAGCTACACTTACGGAGAGCAAAGCATGTTGAATCACTATGTTGTACGCCTGAAACTAATGTAATATTGTGTGTCAACTATATTTAAAAAAATAAGTGACAGAGATTAGTGGTTATGTTAGTACGAGATATAGAAAATAGCATAGTACTAGACAAAATAAACATTCAACAAGTTTAACAAACTATTACTATTACTACAATTGTTATTATTGAATGTGCAGAATTGTCTTTGAAATAATAGCTCATTTTATTTTATTTTTATGTATGTTCATAAGGTGTTAGTTTGGTTTCAGATTTCATCAGTCAGGTCAAGAGAGTAAAGATGCTTTTTTCTGTAAGAAATTATAAAATTAATTATGCATGCAACACATTATCTTATAACTTATATGTTGCAATTGTCAATTCTCATAGCAGAATCTGTACAAAACTGGAATCTGAAAACCTGGATTTGAGTGTGGGCTCTGTACCTAGTGCTAACCAAGGAAAAGTTGCTTGAAGTCTGTGAGCCTTAATTTCCTTATCCACAAAACAATGCCAGCCTATAGCAGCAATAATAGCTAACTTTCAGAATATGATGTTTCTTCATTGCCAGGGCTTTTCTAAGAACTTTACACACATTAACTCGGTTACTAATATTTCATCTAACATCTAGCATTTACTTAGCAAAAAAGGGGGATTGTGCTGGTCAGTCCCCATTGTCCTCCAACACCTGCCTTGCCCTGCCCTACCAGGAAGCTGACTCCTGCAGATCAGACACTGGGGCTCCAGCCACCAGACTTTCAGTTCAGACAGGGGGTGGCACCAGGAAGTCCCCAGAAGCTGGGAGGAGAGAGATCCTGGGGTATTTCTTCTCCGCTTCCTTCTTGATTTAGCAACCCTATTCTAATTTATGTATGTTGTGGTGTATGGCAGGGGCGGGGGATGGGGGGCTGTTCCCCAAGACTAAATTTCCTGCCTGACAGCCTCTTTTCCATGGTTCCTCTTCTCCCTAGGTTCAGTAAACACCATTTTCTTCTTCAGCCTCTTAGCCCCCTTGGTAACAACTTTCTACGGTTGCCAGTCTTCTGGTACCCCAACATCCCTCTTTTGTTTCCTTAACTCCCTTCCCACATCACCCTAAGGAGTTGTTTCATTAACATGTCTTGATTTGAACCCTTTAAGTGGAATGCTCTTTCTTGCTGGGACCCGGACTCTTACGGGGCTTTACTATTTCAGCATTTTAGTCAACTACATTACTTAGTATGAGAGTATGTTAAACAGAGCTTTGTTTTATTTCATTTTGTTTTTAATGAATTGGTATGTTAGGAAATATGATCTTGCATTTCAGTTGTTTTAAAAAACTAAAAGATTTGTTTCTAATCTGAACTAGTTCACTTTTTTTTTTTTTTTTTTTTTTTTTTTTAACAATCTCTTTCATTTGGTTCACACTTGAAGGAAAGGGTATTTGGGATTTAATTTAGTTCTGGAGTTCAACAAATTAGCCTGCTATATTCCAGTTAATGGTTCATGGTTTGGTATGGTTCAGGTTCAAGCATAAAACCCCGAAATACTGGAAAAGGCAAGTTGGCAAGTTGAAGTATGGTTTCTCTGAGTGGGGCTAATGCACACACTACAAATATGAGGCTACATTCCTACAATGATAGAAACTCAAGGTCATCCTAGTAATAAAACAAAGTTAGTGATTCTCACTTAAATGAATGGTTCATCAGCCCCTGGATTTCCCTGTGTATATAGCTGAGCTTCCTAAACAAAATTATGACAGTGTGTTCATGTTTTCTAAGTGCTATTATATCTCATCTGTTTCTTTCTCAGTGAATTCCCCTCTCAATTAGATCAGTATTTCTCAAAGTATGGGCCCCAGACCACCACCTGGAATTTGCTAGAAATGCAAATTTTTGATCCCCACCCCAGATCTACTATATTAGAAAATCTAGGGGTGGGCCCAGCAATCTGTGTCCTAATAAGCTCCCCCGGTTGATTCTAGTACCCAATGAAGCTTGAGAAATACTGAATTAGATCATACATTTCTTTTTTTTTCAATGTTTATTTATTTTTGGGACAGAGAGAGACAGAGCATGAACGGGGGAGGGGCAGAGAGAGAGGGAGACACAGAATCGGAAACAGGCTCCAGGCTCTGAGCCATCAGCCCAGAGCCTGACTCGGGGCTCGAACTCCCGGACCGCGAGATCGTGACCTGGCTGAAGTCGGACGCTTAACCGACTGCGCCACCCAGGCGCCCCGATCATACATTTCTTGAAGTCAAATCCTATCTAGTATTTCTATGTTAGAATTGGGCTCTACTCAAAATCATGTTGATATTATCAGTTTCATGTGTGTGTGACAAGATAAAAGGGGCAGCTGATGGACTGCCCAAAGACCTAAATGACAGAGCCAGCATTTGAACTTGGGCAATCTAACTCCAGAGCTTAGCTTACTGAGCACAACTATGCTAGAATCCCTCCCTAATGGCCACACAAGAGGTGAGACATGAAGCACTAGGACACTTTGAGCAAAATTTGAGGAACAATATTCATGTAAATTTTTTAACTCTCAAATATCCTTAATATGAAAATGTGATACATATTTAGAATAATATATATTTGCTTCATTTTTTTATCCGGTAGAAAAAGTCAAGATGTAATTTTGTTAATATACATCTAAATTTTCAAGCACAAGTCTCTGGTTATCCTGAAACCTAATGAAGTTTTTACATTTTTGCTATTGAAAGCCAGTTTCTTTGCTTAATGAAAACCAGGCAGAGCTGAACATGAAGAGTACAGCTACAGTCTGTGATAAAGCCATGGACACATAGTTCTAAGCATTCCAAATAGGTTTAACTGTATCTTCTGGCTTTCATATTTCTTTCTTTAGGACAATAGGTCTGTTTTAATTATACATATTTTTGTTTGTTTGTTTTTTGTTTTTGTTTTTGTTTTTTGTTTTTTGTCTGGAGCCAGATCTCATAGTTTCCTGAGAAAAGCATAAAATGGACAGGAAAAGCATGGGTGGGAGTAGGTGGGGTTGATTTCTAATCTAGGGATTCCCTTAGTTGAAACGAATGATGTTTCACTACGCAGGCACATCTTCAATGTCACAATGAATAATGCATAATGGTTTAGAGAAAGATATAATAAAAGATCCCTATGTTCCAAAGCCAGTAATTTGGGCATTATGCTAGTTCCTCCTTCTCTCGCCCCCAAACACAATCTGTCACAAAGCCCTACGGATTCTAGCTGCCAAACCATTCTCAAACCTGCCTTTTCTTTTTCAGTCATATTACAACTGCCTTAATTCAAGACCTGGACTCTCTCCTGCTCCCCTTTGCCTCATTGTCATCACAATTATACTTTTCTTAAGGTCATGCTGTTTCCCTGTTTTCAATGTCACCAACGACCCCTCCCACACCCAGTTGATTAAGTCATTAGCAGGCAACCTCCTGTCTCTTCTCCTTGCTTAACAATGTGCTGTACAAACCAACCTGTTTCATACTTTCCAAACTTTGCTTCCCAGCCTTTTCTCCTACCTGGATTCCCTTTCTCCTCCTGGGCCAAGAGAGCAATACACTGCATTTCTTTCAAAACCTAGCTCAAAGGGAGCTTTCTTCACCCCAGGAGCAGGAATTTCTCTGTCCCTTGCCATCACTACACCTTGAACATTATCTCACAATTCATCGCTGATAATTTTAGTTATTTATTTGTATGCCTTGCTCAGTTCGGATTTCCAGACATTGCACACAATGCCTAACATGAAATAGGACACATAATTTAAGGAATGACCATATTCCTCAATACTGGATAATAGTCTTTGGCTATGTTAAATGATATTGGGTATGCACACAACTTGAAAATCTTTTAACTCTCATGCAAATGATTTCAAAAGCCAGATGCTTGGAGTTGAAATAGCTTCATTGCCTCTGTCACCAATAGCATTTGCTCATTCTTTATCTTCAGTTATGAAGTAAGTACAAAAAATGGTTTTATCAACCACAAAAATCTTCTTCCTATTGTTGGAGTTTTATAACAGTATGGCACAAAGGAATCATAGAGAAAAGCTAGCTGACCAACTTATTTGCCTTATTCTGCTTAAATCACATATTTTAGGTTTTAGTCCAGATATGTCTAGTGTGTCCAAGAAATTTGACTTTGAAAATGAACTTGAATTGACTATTTGGTGTAGCTATTAACCTCAGAAGTCATATTATAAAAGCTTGAGATATAAAACAAAATGCAAATGTATTAATTAACAATAAAAGATATAGATGTGTTTAGAGACCTTACTATTCCTATCCACTCCTGTTAAACAGGAGGCAAAATTAGAAATCAGAGGGCCATATGTTAAGTGTGGAGTCATAGGAAAGGGAAACTGCCAGTCTTATGAGATGTTTCTTCCAGACTAGAAACAAGCCAAATGAACCATCCCTGACTTCGCTGTTAACAGAGCACACTTCTTCTCCGGGACCTGGACGCACTGCATCTGGTAGGGCAAATGACTTTCTCCTGACCAATGCAGGAGAAATACTACCAACTCTCTGTTTGGGGGGGATGGGTTTGGTCTTTCCTGCTGCCTAGATTCTTGCTTTCTGCTTGCAATTTTCACTTGTTTTTGTTTTGTTTTGACAGGGCATAATAAGGCGACCTCAGAACTCACCCCTCTCACTCTTGATGTTCGCTCCTTGGCCTTTTGTCCTGGCCTGGCCTTGTTATCCTAGTTATGATTTTCACTTCCTCTTAATCACATTACAGGTAGACCAGGGAATAAGGCAATCACCCTGGATAAGATGTAGTCACAGTTTTCTCAGGCATACAGTTATTATTTATCTCATCTATAGGTGACAGGTCTCATCTGCCATACTTTCATACTTTCTGATTTTTGTTCTCAGACAATGGCATTCTGGAAGCACCTAACGGTAGTCCCCTAGATACTGACTATACTTGACACATGATGGTTTTAACAGCTATAGTCCCAAAATAATGTTTTGAAAAGGAAGAGGTAAAATTAAATATGAAGAGCTGAATCTTTCTCATACTGACCCTTCAAAACACTTCTCTTTCTGCCTCTACTCAAAAGCAGAAGATGGGAGGTGACCTTCATAAAGTTATATCGGGTAGAAAAATTACTCACTGCCAGAGGCTAGGAAGAGAGGCTCTCTGTTCACATGATCTCCCCCGTGGTTTTCTGTGGTTGCAGAAGCTCAGAAGAGTGTGTATACAGGTATTCTCTATGTGGCTCAGGAGTTGACTTCATTTTTTTTTTTTTTTTTAATTCTACTCATGGGATGCCTGACTTCTTTTCCAAGGTTGGCCACAATCATTCATGGCCTTGAAGGACATAACTTGTGCATTATCTGCATTATGTTTCATACCTATATAACAGAGATAAAAGATACTTTTGAGTATAACAGTAGGTTTTGATCTACTATATAGATTGAAACCAGTGTCAGCTTCCAAGAAAAAAGAAATTATTCAATGTATTTTTTAAAGGTTTAAATCCTAGTTGCTCTATTTTGGGCACTTTTCTGAAATGTGATTCCAATTATTTATATAATAGAAAAGAAAAAAGCTAAGCCTCTTTCAGTATGTGACTCACAACTCACTACCCACACACAACTTTTAAAATTATCTTTACACAATATTAGCATATTTTGGCGCTTAACTATACTACAGCTGGCCACTTATTAAAACTTTCAGCTGTTTCTGTGAGGATCGCTTGTTTTATGGACTCTTTTCAATAGGTTCATTCACCTTCCCCTGATCTAGATTCTTGATTCTTCCTCCTCATCATAAAATACTCAGAAAGATTGCTTATACATTTGCATTAGGAACTATAAAAAGGGCACAAAAGAAAATGGGCCTTAAAGAAAATTTTAGAGTACACTGACATGCAATACACGAACAGCAAAATAAGGAGAGTGAGTCACTATAAAATTAGTCAATTGGATTCAGAATGTATGTTTTAGGGATAAGTGTATTTAAGGTTCATAAAAGTAGATAAGGCAGATAATACTGACTTACATGTGTAGAATGTGTGGCAATATAATCCAGTGGTGAAGACAAAGGCATTGGAGCGATAGGCCTGGGCTCACAGTCCAGCTTTCCAAATTACTTGCCATGTGACTACTGATGTGACAATATCTTTTGGACCTTTGGCATTTAACTGATCTAGGCCTCCAATCACTCCTCCGTAAAATGGGGTTTCTAATACCTTCTTGTTTGTTGACTGAATGATATAAAGTATAGGAAAGTACTGAGCACAGTGCCTGGACATAGCGAGAGTTCAACAAATAGTTGTGTTTTACTCATATGTGGAACTTAAGAAACTTAACAGAAGACCATGGGGGAAGGGAAGGGGAAAAAATAGTTTCAAACAGAAAGGGAGGCAAACCATAAGAGACTCTTAAATACAGAGAAAAAACTGAGGGTTGATGGGGGAGCAGGTCTAGTAGAGGGGGAAATGGGTGATGGGCATTGAGGAGGGCACTTGTTGGGATGAGCACTGGGGGTGTTGTATGTAAGCAATGAATCACGGGCATCTACCCCCAGAACCAAGAACACACTGTATACACTATATGGTAGCCAACTTGACAATAAATTATATTAAAAAAAATAGTTGTGTTTTAGAATCACCGTGCTTTCTACTTATTCAAAGAGTTTTCAAATGCATCATCTTTTCTGATCTGGATATCAGTTTGGTAGAGAAGATCAACAGGTATTATATACCCTTTATAACCCCCTACACACACACATCCATCTTCCAGTTAGATGAGGAAAGAGAGATGCATAAAATGGAAATGATCTGCTTAAGCTATTGACAGCATCAGCACAAAAACTGAACTAGAACTCTTTCTACTCCGTCTCACCAAATAGGAAGCATAGCCATAGGTGTTCTCGACTCCAGACAGAGTGACACCATGTATGCAATTACTGTTCTCTGACCAGACTAGGAAAACTTTATAGAAAACATTAAAGATTTCCAGGACTATTTGAGCGGTGGGTACAAGGTGACTTTTTAGATGAGGTGTAAGATTGGTGCTTAGCCCTGCTTGGGGAAAATCTCACCAGGGGTGCATTCTAAGGGGATGGACCCTTGATATATGCCAGAGAAGAATAGAGATACATCAATTTCTTCTGCAAGTAGGACATACCCACCCATAGAACTGTAATAAAGATTAACTTGGTTAAAATGCATGAAGGAATTTGTACGTGGAGCTGTTACAGAAGTTGAGACTCTGGACATAAAGAAAGTAGGAAAAATTATGCAGCTCTGTTCTTTTTCCCTTTAATATATGCTATCTCAGATTGTGTAAAATCCTTTTACTTTGTTAGATTGCCTGAATTTAGGTTAGGGAGTCACTGAGGTTAATAGGCATCCATTTATAAGGTATACATAGTTCTAAAGTTTACTTATTGACCAGCCATTTATAAATTAATATGTTGTTTAATCAGATTGTTTTCCTAATTTTTATTTATTTTTAATTTTATTTTTTTAATGTTTATTTTATTTTGAGAGAGAGAGAGAGAGAGAGCGAGAGAGCGCAAGCATGAGTGGGGGAGGGGCAGAGAGAGAGAAGGAGAGAAAGAATCCCAAGGAGGCTCCACAGTGCCAGCACAGAGCCCAACACAGGGCTCAATCCCACAAACTGTGAGATCATGACCTGAGCTGAAATCAAGAGTTGGACATTTAACCAACTGAGTGCGCCCCACTTTTTCTTTAAATGTTTATTTTATTTTGAGAGAGAGAGAGAGGGAGAGTTGCTTTCCTAACTTTTAAATGACACTGAAGAAAAATCAGAATAATTCTGGCAAGAAGAAGAGGCAGATAATTTGAGGATAAAGAGCAATTTGGGTAGTACACAATATTGGGTGTCCAAGTAACATAAGAGTACAGTGTTTTTAAAGGGCAGAGAGTTGCACAGAAGGAGATGGCAGAGTCTCAATATTACTATATGGCAAAATTTTCCAGATTTATGCCTATAACAAGAGAAAGCACAGAAATATTTTTATTCTTCATATTCCTCTTGCATAAGGAGGCCCTTATGCTTCCTGTAACCTTAACTTATGGTCCCACTCACTAATATTTGACTCTACAATGGTTAAACAAATGTTTTGGGCTGGCCTGGGAGGCTATATTATTTCTATGGGAAAATTAGTCCCAAGTTTTAAGTAAACAGCCTACAAATGACATTTTTTAAACCTAGGAAATATCTATGTTTATATTATACATACTGATTTAGCATGCTAGTATCTTTAAATAAGAAAAAGGCAATTATAACATCCTTTATCTTTAGCTCTCTACAAATTGAGTACATCTCTTGATTTTCTACTGTTATTGGCCAGTGTATTTTTCTGTATTACTTTACAAATGTAATGAAACAGCAGTAGAAACTGATATGTTTTATATATTTTTAAGGATAGTTCCAGTTATTTAATTACCACCAAATTGGTTTAGGGGAATCGTCCAAAGTAAGGAGACCATCCTCTGGAAATACCTACTATAATGCTTCACAAAAATAAACTACTGAATAAATTCATATATTTAAAAATATATAATTAGCATTATTTACTTGAATCCTTGCTAATCATCAAACTATAGTAAAGATATTGGATCTCTTTTTCTTTTTTTTTAAGATTTTTTTAAAAGTTTATTTATTTTGAGAGAGAGAAAAAGCATCAATGGGGGAGAGGCAGATAAAGAGGAGAGAGCAAGAATCCCAAGCAGGCTCTGTGCTACCAACGTGGAACCCAATGTGGGGCTTGAACTCATGAACTGTGAGATTATGACCTGAGCCAAATTTGGAAACTTAACCAACTAAGACATCCAGGTACCCCTGACTTCTTTTTCTAAATATACTATTTTTCTTTATTTGCAAACCTGACTGCAAAGCCCCAAATATGAATAGCACCAAATTCAGTACAGAAGTTTTCAGAGCAAATGACATTTATTTGGCATTATTCTTATCCTAGATGACGTCCTTCATTTTTCATTGAATTTAAATCACGGTTACAAAATTTATGAGTTAATCTGAGCCAGCTTCTAAAGTATCACATTAACACTGAAGACATTTAAACACAAGGATTTAGACCAATACATCACCACTCAACACGTTTCAGGCCTCTCCCTCTTCATCTTAGTCCAAGTTACCATTATCTCTCATCTGGCATTTTATAATAGCCTCTGAAATTGGATTTCTTTGCTTTCACTCGGCCATCTGCAATCAAGCCCCAACACTGTGGCCAAAGTGATATTTTTAAATAAATTAGATCACATCACTTTTCAGCTTAAATTCCTCCAGGTGCTGCCCACTGCACTTAAAATATTAATTCAAACTTCCAATCATAGCCTATCAGGGTATCCATGACTTAGTTTACCTTTTTTCTTGTCCTTCCTCCACTTATTTCTACCTTCCAACCCTACTGGCTTCTCTGTGTTTCTCAAGGAAGTCTAGTCTGTTTCCTACCCAGGTCTCTGGCACTGTAACTTCCATCAGGAATGTCCTGGCTCTTGGATTTCACAAACCTGGATTCTTTTCTTTCTTTAGGTCTTAGCTATTCCCTGCTTGTCTCTGTAATGTTGCCCCAGACCACCCAGTGCCTCTTTAGAATATGAGCTTGTCTTATTTTCTTCATAGTTTCTGCTACTGCTATGATTATTTTATTTATAGCTCTGTTTGTCTTCCCTCCCCACTACAATTTAAGCTCTCTGAGAACGGGGATCTTGCCTGGTTCTTAGACACTATCACTGAGATCTGTTCCTAGTTACTTAATAGTAGTTGAACTCAGGGTATTTTAAATTCTTATAACCTATATTTTACAATAGGAGGAGACCTTAAATACTACAAAGCAGCATCTTTTCATGTTAGGGATAATAAAGCAGAGCACAGGGAGTTAAAACACATATTTGGAAAGTTGTAAGACCAGTAGTAGAATCCAGTTCTCCTAACTCCACAACTGCACATGGTCTCTCCATTATAGCTAGTTGTCCTGAATTTCCCTAGTTGCCTAATTCTTCAGCTAGCTTGATCATTATTTCTTCCTCTTCCTTCCTTGTACAATTTTTTTCTAAGATTTTGTTTTGTCTATTCATTACTGCTAACATAATTCATTTATTTCTGAGGCTTACTAACTCCATGAAGTGCTTTGTGATGCTAGTTATGAGAAATATCTTACGAAAATAAACCATAATGTGAAAAAAGCCAGTCTCCAGCAGTACTGCACACAGTACATATAACAAAGGCTCAGTTGTGTTGTTGCAGGGAAGAGTCAATAATTAGTAACACATTTCTAAAGGTCTCTCTTGCATAATTTTTGTGTCCAGATGTCTATGACATTTGGGTTCTAAAATAGAGTTCCAAATACCACACATTCATGCACATTTTCCAAGAATAATTGGATGATTTTCGAATCTTTCTATTTAATAAACATCAGGACTAAAGATGGACTACTTCACAATATCAAATTTATTCATTTTAAACATCCGTTTTGATGTGGAAAGCGTTTGGAATAAACACAATTAAGAGTGCCCAATTGTAAATCTTTTGAGGTTTTTGTTCATGATATGTCTCTTCCAACTGCTAGTAGTGTAAAAATGGAAAGTAATTTACATAAAAATTTTCAATTCACATGTTCTTGGAGATTAACTATTTTCCCCCCAGTCTTATTGAGAAATAATTGATATACATCACTGTATAAATTTAAGGCATACAGCGTGATGGTTTGATTTACAAATATTGTGAAATGATTACCACAACAGGTTCAGATAGCAACCATCCTCTCATATAGATAAAGTAAAGAGAAAGAAAAAAGAAAACTCTTAGGATCTACTCTCTTAACAACTTCCCTATCTATGACACAGCAGTGTTAGCTGTAGTCATTATGTTGTATATTACATCCCTAGTACCTATTTATCTCATTATTGCAAGCTTGTACCTTTGACCACCTTCCTCCAATTCCCTCTCCCTCCTCCTATTCTTCACCTCTGGTAACCACAAGTCTGATCTCTTTCTATGAGATTTGTTTTCTTTTTAGATTCTCTGTATAAGTGAGCATACAGTATTTGTCTTTCTCTGTCTTATTTCACTTAGAATAGTGCCTTCAAAAAAAACTAAAAAAAAAAAAAAAAAAGAATAGTGTCTTCAAGGTCCATCCTTCTTGTCACAAGTGGTAGGATTTTCTTCTTTTGTTTTGTTTAATGGCCGAGTAATATTCCATTGTGTGTGTGTGTACATATCCATATGTAGATATATACACATGACAATGTCTGTATCCATTCATCAATTGATAGACACTTAGGTTCTTTCCATGCCTTCGCTACTGTAAATAATTCTGCTGTGGGGCACCTAGGTGGCTCAGTCGGTTAAGCATCCGACTTCGGCTCAGGTCGTGATCTCACAGTTCGTGAGTTCGAGCCCCGTGTCGGGCTCTGTGTTGACAGCTTGGAGCCTGAAGCCTGCTTTGGATTCTGGCTCCCTCTCTCTCTGCCCCTCTCTTGCTCACGTTCTGTCTGTCTCTCTCTCAAAATTAAAATAAACATTACAAATTTTCTTTAAAAATAATGCTGCTATGAACATGGGGGTACAGTATCTTTTTGAGTTAGTGTTTTCACTTCCTTTGGATATATTCCCAGAGAGATTAACTATTAGCAATGCCCATGAAACCCTTTGGTAGATCTCCATGGCCCAGAGTATAAAGTCCAAGTGCCCTAATAAGATACAAGCCTCCTCTTCTGCACCTGGCCCTGACTACCTCTTCCACTCCCCCAAATTTATGCTCCAGGAACACTGAACTGCCTATGTTACCTGGAACACAGTGATGTGCTTCTTGTTTCAGTGCTTCTTGTCTTTGCGCACACTGGGCTCTTTCTTTCCACTTCTCCCACCTTAGTTCTATGCACCCTTTAAATTCTAGTTCGTGTGCCAGTTCCTGTAGGAAACTGTCTCTGATGCCCTCAAGTTGGTTGTGGTAGTTCTTGAAAGCATAACTCCCTCACTGGACTACACTGAATTATAACTGTTTATGCAGGTTTCCTGTTGGGCCATGCACTAACAGGAGCTCATCTTTGTCTCTAAGCATCTAGTACAAGGTAAAGTAAAGTTAAATAAGGCTTTCACATAAGAAAATTAAAGTACAGAAAAATAAAGGTTAGACTTCAGTGAGAAACCTTAATTAATTACAACAAACTAACTACTTGAATTTACTGGACTTTTAGACTGTTTATGTTTTTAAAAGCCTCAGGAAGATGTTTTTACCTAGGATCTCTTAAAAATGAATGAAAGAATGAAAAGACAATTTTCAGGATATGTCATAGCATAAAGCAAGATTTAGCACATTCTTTTAAACCTTCAACATCTATTCCAGTGGCCACCAATCCTTGGAGAACTGAGATTCCTCAAAACGAGTTAAAATAATCTTTAATCCACTATTGTAGTTTGAATATCTATGTATGTATAATTCAATAGTGATGCTGTATGAATATTTATTTGTCTTTATTTTTTTTTTAATGTTACTTATTTTTGAGAGACAGAGATAGAGTGTGAGCAGGAGAGGGGCAGAGAGAGAGGGAGACACAGAATTCGAAGCAGGCTCCAGGCTCTGAGGTATCAGCACAGAGCCCGACACAGGGTTGCAACTCAAGAACTGTGAGATCAGGACCTGAGCCCAAGTCGGACACTTAACTGACTGAGCCACACAGGCGCCCCTGTATGAGTATTTCTAAATGTATGTTGATATTAATAAAATATAAACCCATTTAAGCAATAAATAATTCACAGAACCAACATCAAATATATTTTTCCAACCCACGTATTCATACTTCATTGAATAAATACATACTGAGAACTAGTACCTGCCAGTCCAGGTACTGGGGATTCAATAATGAACAAGTTAGATGTGGCTCCTGCCCTCAACGTGTTTACAGTCTAGTTGGAAAGAGACAACAAACAATAACAAATTGGGTGAGACTTATGAAAGGAAAAACTAGGAGTTATGTTAGAGAAAAATAGGAGAGAAGGAAACATATTCCAAGAAGGCTTTTCCAGGAAAGTGACTTTTAGACTAAGATCTAAGGTCTATGAAGCAGCCAGCCAGGAAAGAGGTGAGAGAACAGCATTCCATTCAGATCAGCATGAGCAAAGGCCCAGCCAAGTAAGAATCTTAAGTGTTTGAGGACATGAAATGAGGTCAGTGTGGGTGCAGCATACTGGGCAATAAGTGAGATGGAGTTGGAGAAGTAGGCAAGAACAGATCATTCAGTATGGGTCATTATAAGATTAACTTCTAATCACAGTAGGAAAAACTAGACGGGATAGGCTACTTACTGTCTATCTACATTACTAGATACAGTAAGTGCTATCTTATGCTGCATGTAAATAAGCATTTGTGTTTCCAGATACTCAAGTAATATTTCTAAAAATATTTCTTTCAAAATGTAGAAGGAACACTGGCATACTGAACAGTTTCCTAAAATATGGACAATTTCTTCTAACAGATCTAGTCAATTATGCATTGATAGAAACGTGGACCACCACAGTACCCTCCTAAACCAACCTTAAACAAATATCCACAGAAAAAAGGAATTATTGAAATTAGGATCCAAGGGGCAAATTTTTTTTTTTCTTTACCTCTGGGCACACCAAATGGCAACATTCTATCGAGTTCATGATAGTCCAGCCAACTCAAAACGGTTATGACCTGAGATAGAGCTCATAGAGGAAGCAGATGCATTTAGCCAGGGATGGATGTTGCCGCCTTCATACTTGAATTCCAGAAGATCACTATTCTGTTTGCTAGTCTACACTTATTCTCATTGTTTATTTTCACATAGCTGAGTTTTTGTGCTTCCAAGGTATTCTCGCATATAAGGGGGAGGCTATGCTTCTATGTCCTTTTGTGTTTGAAGGACAGTCTTAAATTTGAAATAAGAATATGGTGATCATAAACATATATTAATGACTCTCTATACAGTATTTTATGATTTTTTAAATGTTTATTTTATTTTATTTTATTTTATTTTATTTTATTTTATTTTATTTTATTTTATTTTATTTTATTTTTGAGAGAGAGAGACAGAGTATGAGCAGGGGAGGAGCAGAGAGAGGGAGACATAAAATCTGAAGGAGGCTCCAGGCTCCGAGCTGTCAGCACAGAGCCTGATGCGGGGCTCAAACTCATGAACCGTGAGATCATGACCAGAGCTGAAGTCAGTTAATCAAATGAGCTACCCAGGCGCCCCAGTATTTTATGATTTTTAAGTACCTTCACCAATTTGTGAGTGCATGGATCCTATAACTGGAGGCATTTGTCCTCTATAGTACTTTGAGAAGAGATTGAGAAATCAGCTGTCAGTGACTTCCCTGGGGTCTCCAAAGTTTTGGTGATGTAAGCACTTTTCTTCATTGAGTTAAATTTAGGAGGAAAGAAAAATCTGCTGAGTTTGTGTTTTTTATGGCAATAAGCCAATTTTCTTTTCCATATGTTGTTTGCCCTAGGGCACTCATAAGGTACATGGGATTCATTTCCACTGCAGGAGATGCCTTAGAGCATGGGGGAGAACATGAATGAGACAAGATGGTATGAGTAGCTGTTTACTATGATCTGCAAAACAATATATAAAAATTAGGACCAAACCATAATTGCACCAAAAACCATAAAATGCCTAGGAATAAATATAACCAAAGAGGTCAAAAATCTATACACTGAGAACTATATAAACCTTATGAAAGAAAATGAAGAAGACACAAAAAAATGGAAAAAGATTCCATGCTCCTGGATAGAAAAAACAAATATTGTTAAAATGTCGATACTACCCAAAGCAATCTACATATCCAATGCAACCCCTATCAAAGTAACACCAGCATTCTTCACAGAGCTAGAATAAACAATCTTTTTTTTTTTTAATAATCCTAAAATTTGTATGGAACCAGAAAAGACCCCGGATAGCCAAAGCAATCTTGGAAAAGAAAACCAAAGCAGGAGGCATCACAATCCCAGACTTCAAGCTATACTACAAAGCTGTAATCATCAAGACAGTATGGTACTGGCACAAGAACAGACGCTCAGATCAATGGAACAGAATAGAAAACCCAGAAATGGACCCACAAACGTATGGCCAACTAATCTTTGACAAAGCAGGAAAGAATATCCAATGGAATAAAGACAGTCTCTTCAGCAAGTGGTGCTGAGAAAACTGGACAGCGACATGCAGAAGAATGAACCTGGACCATTTTCTTACACCATACACAAAAATAAACTCAAAATGGATGAAAGACCTCAATGTAAGACAGGAAGCCATCAAAATCCTTGAGGAGAAAGCAGGCAAAAGACCTCTTTGATCTTGCCCGCAGCAACTTCTTACTCAACACGTCTCCAGAAGAAAGGGGAAAAAAAGCAAAAATTAACTATTGGGACCTCATCAAGATAAAAAGCTTCTGCACAGTGAAGGAAATAATCAGCAAAACTAAAGGGCAACCGACAGAATGGGAGAAGATATTTGCAAATGACATGTCAGATAAAGGGTTCGTATCCAAAATCTATAAAGAACTTACCACCTCAACACCCAAAAAACAAATAATCCAGTGAAGAAATGGGCAAAGACATGAATAGACACTTCTCCAAGGAAGACATCCAGATGGCCAACTGACACATGAAAAAATGCTCAACATCACTCATCATCAGGGAAATACAAGTCAAAACCGCAACGAGATACCACCTTACACCTGTCGGAATGGCTAACATTAACAACTCAGGCAACAACAGATGTTGGCAACGATATGGAGAAAGAGGATCTCTTTTGCATTGTTGATGGGAATGCAAGCTGGTGCAGCCACTCAGGAAAACAATATGGAGGTTCCTCAAAAAACTAAAAATAGAACTACCCTACGATCCAGCAATTGCACTACTAGGTATTTATCCAAGGGATACAGGTATGCTGTTTCAAAGGGGCACATGTACCCGATGTTTATAGCAGCACTATCAACAATAGCCAAAATGTAGAAAAAGCCCAAGTGTCCATCAATGGATAAATGGATAAAGAAGATGTGGTACATATATACAATGGAGTATTACTCGGCAATCAAAAAAAAAAAAATGGGGCACCTGGGTGGCACAGTCGGCTGAGCGTCGGGCTTCGGCTCAGGTCATGATCTCACTGTCTGTGAGTTCGAGCCCTACTTCAGGCTCTGTGCTGTCAGCTCTGTGCTGTCAGAGCTCTGTGCCTGCTTCAGAGTCTCTGTCTCCCTCTCTCTGCCCCTCCCCTGTTCATGCTCTGTCTCTGTCTTTCTCTCTGTCAAAAATAAATACAGATTTAAAAAAAAAATGAAATCTTGCCATTTGCAACTACACGGATGGAACTAGAGGGTATTATGCTAAGCAAAATTAGTCAGAGAAAGACAAATATCACATGATTTCACTCATATGAGGACTTTAAGACACAGAACAGATGAACACAAGGAAAGGGAAGCAAAAATAATATGAAAACAGGGAGGGGGACAAAACATAAGAGACTCGTAAATATGGAGAACAGAGGGTTACTGGAGGGGTTGTGGGAGGGGGGATAGACTAAATGGGTAAGGGGCATCAAGGAATCTACCCCTGAAATCATTGTTGCACTGTATGCTAACTAACTTAGATGTAAATTAAAAAATAATAATAATAATAATTAATTAATTTAAAAAAATTAGGACTGAAGGCTGGGGATTAGGAATGTGCACAAAGTGAGGCTGGCATTCATATAAACCGGCAGATTTTCTTGATTTGTTGTGCAAAACAGGTTGCTGGAAAGTCAAAGCCAGGAAAGCTTGAAGTACAGGCCCTTACAGAGATCACAATCCATTGGGATTTCAGACAAAGAGGTAACCCAGGGTTTGATTAAGGGCTCTGAAGAGAGAAGAAGAGGGGTGCCTGGCAGGCTCACATGGTAGAGCATGCAACTCTTGATCTCAGGTTGGGAATTTGAGCTGCACATTGGGTGTACAGCTCACTTAAAAATAAATAGGGGCACCTGGGTGGCTCAGTCGGTTGAGCGTCCGACTTTGGCTCAGGTTATGATCTTGCGGTCCGTGAGTTCGAGCCCCACGTCGGGCTCTGTGCTGACAGCTCAGAGCCTGGAGCCTGTTTCGGATTCTGTGTCTCCCTCTCTCTGACCCTCCCCTGTTCATGCTCTGTCTCTCTCTGTCTCAAAAATAAATAAACGTTAAAAAAAATTTTTTTTTAATAATAAAATAAAAATAAAAATAAAAAAATGAAGAGAGAAGTAGAGATTACTGTGATGGTATAGCGCATAGGAAGGATTTGGGGCCTGTGGGAAGGTAAGCCTCCTAGAGGAAGTCCTTTCTAAGCTGAGATTTAAGTAATAAAGATGGCATTTCAGGCACAGGAGTGGGATGGGTGGGTGAGAATGGGGACCATGGAGGAGGAAGTGTTTATGCAAAATATTGTTAAATTCGAGGTACATTCCAGGAACTGAGTGTAATTCAATATGCTGAAGCACAGTGTGCAGGTGGAGTGGGTAGGGAGTGATTAAGAGCGAGGCTAGAGATATATACCCAATTACAGAGAGCCTTATAGAACAAGGTAAAAATTGATATGGGGGCAATGGGGATCCAATTAGGTTTTTAAGGAGAATGATCAATTGAAAAAGAGCAGTTAGGCATCAGTGTGAAGAATGCATTGAAGTGAAAATAGTGAGATTTGATAATTGGTTAGAAGAAGGTGGTGAAGGAAAAGGAAGCCTACTTTTCTCTAGTTTCCTGTTTTAAAGAGCTGGTGGATGATGTATCAGTTCTCTAGCAGGGAACCAGAGTCAGTTGGGCTACTGTTCTTGGCACTAAGTCATACTATCTCCCTTCTATCACAGATCATGCATGTTGTCTTGAGAGGGAAATTGGGGCAGCCAAAATGCAGCTACGTATTGGGAACCATAGTTGTGATTTGCCAAGTTAGTCCTGTTTTATGCCTATTGTCCTGACATCTCATCTGCTGAAGCATTTTTCTGGAGAAGAGTGTCCTGGTTTGGACCTTACTAATGGGTGACTTCCCTTAGAAAGAAAAATAAGTTAGCTCTTTTCTTGAACACAAATTTTACTAGGGTTGCAGTCATAAGCTAGTGTGTAAAAGGAATGAGTTGGCTAGAATAATATAGTAATGAATAATTCATTATTCATATCACTTATCTGAGTAAAATTACTGTAGGAGACATTCTAAGTTATAACTATCTTGATTGAAAAAAGTTCAAGTACTTGTTGAACCTGCCCATTTGAATTTTCACCCCAACCTGCCATTTTAATTTTTAAATTGTAAGTATAAGTTATTCTAAATATTCCAGAGAGGGTTAATAAACCATAGACATGGCTACAGTACTACACATGTTTTGAAGAGCTTTTTTTCACAAAGATATGATTTATTATAGGTAAGATTATTCTCAGGATATAGTTAAGGAAGCCCCATTATATCCTAAAGTAAATAGCTGATTTCAGGGCTACGGGAAAAAAAAAGATCTTCAGGATGTCTGAATTTGGTGAAACTATTCTATGGCTCTGTCTTAAAAATTATCTATCTAAATGTTTTTATCTATATACCTCATTTATATATTTATAGCCCATCTCTTTCCAAAAAATATGTAAGATAGCCACAAAAGACTCATCCACCACTAGAAAACATTTTTGCACAGAAGCTGATATGTTTCTAACTGCAAACTCTTTCAAAAGATAACTTATACAGGCTGCCTGGTTATTTCACTTTCAAACAGATTGTATTCCAAAAATGCATTTGAGGGTTGGCTCTTTGGAAGTTGGAATAAATTTTTCTTTCAGAAACACTATGATGGTTGAGTTCCTAGGCAAGTGCACAAAAACCTGGTTAATCTTATATATATACTACTTGCTTGAATTCTGGGTCCTACAGGCATTACTGAGGACAGCAGAATAAAGAGAGCTTTCCCCCCACTTTCTATATAAAGAGGAAAGTTCTAGAAAATTTGAACTCTATCTTGTTCTCTCCACCTTTTTCTCCCTGTTTCTTTCTCCTCCTGGTGATTCTTCAAGGTCCCAGTGATGTCCCAAGTCCTCACTACTTCCCTCCATTTGGGCCTGTTCCAATTCCTTGAAAATGTCCAATTTCCTAATGATTGCTTTGTTCTTCCTTAATACAACTCCCATGCTTTCAGTGTAGTTGTCTTAACTTCCCATTGAAACATTCTAGTTGTGAATAACTAATTAACTCTGGATATTTGAAGAGCTCTTTTAAAATATGAAGGGAATGTATATTATTTCAAACATTTATGTTTTGGGAGGAAGAGCGTAATGCAATTTAACAACAGGCCTCCAAAGTTTGATTCTTTTTTTTTCTTAATTTTTAAAAATCTTTCCAAAAACATTTCTTAACATTTATTTATTGGAGGGGGGGGGCGGAGGAGGGGCAGAGAGAGGGAGACAGAGGATCTGAAGCAGACTCCATGCTGTGAGTACAGAGCCCAATGTGGGGGGTCAGTCCATGAACTGTGAGATCATGACTTGAAGCGAAATCAAGAGTTGGCCGCTTAACTGACTGAGCTACCCAGGCAGCCCAAAATTTGATTCTTTAAATTCCTACTTTTATTTTTTTTACAATGTTTGCCCTTACTTTTTAACATTTGTTGTTGCCTTTACTTTTTTAAGTGAATGATAGCAATGATGAACATATCATTTTATAAAGTACATTGGTATAATTTTGAAACCTGTTAAGGTATTGTTCTTATTTAACAGGAAGGGAAGACAAGGCTCAGAGAAGCTAAGTAAGTATCTTGCTTAGAATCTCCAGCTCAGGCTGGAAAGGACCCAGGTTCTGAGATTCTGCTTTTGGGCCAGTTCTGCTGCATTCAACTGCCTCTCCAGTTTCCAAAGTTCCCAATATTTCCATGCTGACATTGAAGGTTCTAGCACTATTCGTGAGGGGAAAAGCTTAGAAAGTCAGGGATTTAGTGTAGGACTGTCATTCCTTGAAAACCATTTTTTGTCAGACTGTAGATGTGTTTCTTCTTGTAAGAAATAGTCATGTTGCTAATAGCTGACATAAACCTGAGATCTGGTCAGAATAGACGGAGGACGGGGCGCCTGGGTGGCTCAGTTGGGTGAGCGTCCGACTTCAGCTCAGGTCCTGGTCTCACCGTTTGTGAATTCAAGCCCTATATGGGGTCCTGCACTGACAGCTCAGAGCCTGGAGACTGTTTCAGATTCTGTGTCTCCCTCTCTCTCTGACCCTCCTCTGTTCATGCTCTGTCTCTCTCTGCCTCAAAAATAAATAAATGTTAAAAAAAAATTAAAAAAAAAAAAAAACAATAGATGGAGGAAGGGAGACATCAATAAATGGAAACTTTGCCCATTCAGAGGATATATTTATATTCATATATATATGCATATCAGAGAACATATATCAATATATACTATAATTGTTTTTCAATTTTCCATTACTGATGAGACAAATAATGTAAGCTATGAATGTCAGTATTTAGGAAACATTCAGAGATCGAGAACATACACTTGACCAAATCGTGAAGAAATGAAAAAAAGAAAAGGAGGTACAATCCAAGAGGCCATAATATTAATTGTTGTAATCAGAATTAAAATGAAGCCTGTCAAAATCAAATTTAGAAAGAGTCTGTATCTTTGGAAGAAAGAAAGCCTTATTGACAAGGTCTGATCATGCATTGGAAACTCTTTCCCTATTCCCTAATAACTTGTATGGATTTGTAAAGAGGATTTAGTTTACTTTCTCCTTTGGGGCCAATGTAACTAATCAGCAGTGAAAAAGATTACATAGGAAAACAGACATGCTCAGAAGTCCTAGCCACAGCTTTTGGCATGAAGCACCAAGGAGACCACTGAGACACCCCTTGGGGTGGTTAGAAGCATGAACCCTTGAAAATCTTGTTTTGGTCTGTCTAGTACTACAAGTGCTCTGAAAAAGCAATAGGGAAAGAACAGAAATAATTAACTCTCTCCATATTAAAAAAATTAAAGAGATAACTGAATTTAAAAATAATATTAGACAAACATTTATCAAAGCTTTCAACAAGGAAAAACTTTTGCAAACCTGAGATCTGGTCAAAATAGACAGATGAAGGGAGACATCTGTGATTAAAGGAACTGTGATTAAAGTAAGTTATTAGACTATTGCCAGCATTAAAAAAAAAAAAAAGTCAGATGATCTCGTGGGAAAGAAAGTTTTGGGAATGGGGGTGTGAAATGAGGAGAATGAGCTATGGAGGGCTGTGGTGGTTTTTTTTTTTTTTTTTTTAAATTGCTGATAATCTATCAAACCTAGATAGGAGAAAATCTCATCAATGAAAATGTTAATCCATTTACTTTAAACTAGGCTAGAACTTGAAGTAGGCAGATAGGTTAGACTTTATCATTATTTGGGAGTGATTGGATATACTTGTAATTCAGAACCTCCTCAAAGAATGCTGAGGTTAAACTGGAGCCATTTTTCATTTTGTTTTGGGAGCTAGGGAAACTTGTTTGTCTAGAAGCATACTGGGTCTTACTGAGGTATAGGAAAATACACTAAGATTAATTTACTGTACTACATGTTATTAGTAAAATAAAGATTCTAAAATCAAAGATCTGGGGTACCTGGGTGGTTCAGTCATTTGAGTGTCAGACTCTTGATTTCGGCTCAGGTCATGATCCCAGGTTCCTGGGATCTAGCCCCATGTCAGCATGAAGCCTCCTAAAGATTCTTTCTCTCCTTCTGCCCCTCTCCCCCTCTTGCACTCTCTAAAATTTCAAAAGTAAATTTTTTTTAATAAAATAAAAAATAAAATTGAAGACCTATTTGTATGCAATGGTTATTTGTAAAAATCTTTACTCAGTTAATCTGTCATTACTTAGACGTAAAAATGCTGTCTCTGTAACCTTAATTCTAGTGCAAAAAATGATTTTGTTCTGATATTCTCTATCAATATACTTTGCTTTTGCCAGCATATAATTCTCATAGTTTGATAAAGGAGCTTCTTTTGTATTTAAAGGATATCTTTGAATAAAAATAATATATATATTATGTTTTGGATCAATTTACATTCAAATCCTTTACCTTTAGATTTAAGCTAAGAGCTCAATAATTTTTGAATAAGTGAGTTTAAGACCAAGGTAAATTTTTTAGAAGGGCAGATTTAGTTAGCCACGATAGGTGATACAGTACAGATACAAAGAGCATCCCACTGGCAGCAGAGTAAGTCAATATAGTCCTCTTAGTGCAATAAGGCCCAGAGGGGTGTATTAAAACTCAAAAGTCTTTATAGTATTTACTGTACAGGTTTACTAAATTTGTCCAGTTCATTATTTTATAACGTCTCCACAATTTCTATCTCCAAAATATGTCTTAAGTATGTCTACTTCTTGGAGCACCTGGGTGGCTCAGTCAGTTGGGCATCAGCTTTGGCTCAGGTCACGATCTCACGGCTTGTGACTTCAAGCCCTGTGTTGGGCTCTGTGCTGACAGGTCGGAGCCTGGAGCCTGCTTCAGATTCTGTGTCTCCTTGTCTTTCTGCCCCTCCCCCACTTGTACTCTGTTTCTCCCTCTCAAAAATAAATAAACATTAAAAATATATATATTTGTCACAATTTATAATGACTTTGTTTCCTTCTAACTTACTGGTGTTTCTGTCTTTTCCCTCTAGACCCAGGACCACAGACTATGCCCATCTTGTTCTGATGAATGCCCAAGTACCTAACATAGAGCCTGGTGAATTTATGAGAATTCATAAATGAAGAAATTAACAATAACCCTATAACGTGGACAGGCTTTTCAAAGAGGCAAAAATCACTTACTAATAATCACCCACCAGTGAAGTAGTGACCCAAATAAAAGTTAAGCCTTTATGATTGATAGTTTGGGGTTCAGTGAATGGCTGAATGATAGTTTGGGGTTCATTCACTGAATGGCCACTGGCTGTTTCTTCCTCTTGCCACACACCTTTGTTGAAAAAATTACTTACTAATAGGAAAAAAACTGAGAATAGTCATGGAGCATGAAGAATACACATGATAAATTTGTTATTTTCTATACATGAGCAATGAGTAGACCAAATATAATATCTGCAAAGTATGCAAAAATTAGACTGGAGAAGGCCTTGAACTTCAGGGTAGAAAGTCTAAATTTTATTTGGGAAATAATGAGCAGCCTGTGAAGGGTTCAGAATAGAGAAAGAATATTTACCAAACAGAACTTTCGAATATGCAAAATGTGTGAGGTTAGTGTATCATAGGGATATATGGAAGGATACCCTCTAAGGGACATACTGCTATTTGATTATGTGCTTGGTCAAATCACGTCCTTCCTGTACAGTGTCAAGATGATGAAATGAGGAGAGTCCAGAACCAGAGAAGAGGTATCCCTGTTCGAGTCCCATCACTAACTACCTACCAAAGGTTGTCATATATCCTGAGTCTTTCTAACCACTCAGATGAATGGCTTGTGTTAAATAACCTCTAAGCTTCCGATTCTAGCATTGAGGAAAGTGCATAGTGAGCACTAAACACATACTTACCTATTAAGAGAATTAATGAATAAATAAATGGAACCTATAACTACATTTGTCACATTTCAATATGTATAGTTCCTTATAGAAACTTTGACATTTCAGAAGAGTATGAAGAAGGAAACAAATCACACATAAATCTCTGCTCCTCCCGTTCTCTCTCTTAAAATTAATTAATTAATTAATTAAAAATAAATAAAAAATACAATATAAAATTATATGTGCCCCTGTACCATCTTTTTTAAAAACCATCTTAGTACAATCATTTTGTCATATTACTAAAAATTCTTCAGAAGCATGGTTTCTAATATCAGTAAAATAGTGATATACTTTTTTTTTTTAATTTTTACTTATTTTTGAGAGACTGAGAGAGAGACACAGAGCATGAGCAGGGGAGGGGCAGAGAGAAAGGGAGAAATAGAATCTGAAGCAGGCTCTAGGCTCTGAGCTATCAGCACAGAGCCTGATGTGGGGCACGAACTCACAAACTATGAGATCATAACCCGAGCCAAAGTCCGATGCTTAACTGACTGAGCCACCAGGTGCCCCTGGGTACTCTCTTTTTAAATGAACCAGTACCTGGGGCACCTGGGTGGCTCAGTTGGTTCAGTGTCTGACTCTTGGTGTTGGCTGAGGTCATGACCTCACGGTTGGCAGGATCAAGCCCTACATCCACCTCTGTGCCAACAGCATGCAGCCTGCTTGGGATTCTCTCTCTCCCTCTCTCTCTGCCCCTCTCGGCTGGTGTGCGCAGGCTCTCTCTCTTAAAATAAATTAAAAAAAAAAAAAAAGAACCAGTATCTCACTCCATGCCCATCAGTCATCTGAAGTGACCTGTTGAGCATACACTGTGTGTTGTACATGAATACTACCCTCAAACTCAGGGCGTTCCCCCCAATTTTATTTTCCTAGTATTTATTACTCATCTTTTTACCCTGGGAAGACATCCTGGACTTTTACAATGTCAGCAGAATTATGTATTCCCTCCTCTGTATTCCCATTTCACTGCGTTTATCATTCTATTACTATAACTTTTATATCATAATTAGCTATCTATTTCCTTCTGTTAATTATGGGCTCCCAGAGGGCAGAGACGATTGTTCATCCTTGTGTCCTCAGGGCCTAGGACAGGGCCTGGAACTAAACTGGGTTGGGTTTGGTTTGGTTTAAATCTCAATTTCAATGTATCCTGTCGTATAAATAGCCATCTGTCAGAAATTTTCACCTTTCAGGACTTACCATCGTTTCAGCTCTACATACCTAAAAGTATTAAAACTCCTAGCTCCTCCTACAAGAAAACAAACAAAAACATCCCTACTCCTTCTGTAAGAATATTTCTCCTTGTTCTTGGTACCTTATTATCTTGGTCAAGCTTTAAACCTTGAAATTATTTTGACTATATTTGGTTGCTTATTTCCAGTAACAATTTATTCTTTCCACAAATATATGCGGAGTGCTGCTTTAGGCCATGCCTTGTTCTGGGTGCTGGGTCTATAATAGCAAACAGGACAGACATGATTCCTTATCTTTTGGAGCTTACTTTCTAATGGAAGGAGGCAGTTAATAATGAAGCTGAGGAGAAAAATATCAGATAATGGTTAAGTGCCTCGTGGAAAATTAGAACAAAATCATAAGTAGAGGGTAACTACTTTAGGTTGATCATCAGGAAAGGCCTCCCTATAGCATATTTCTCCTGTCTCTCCCCTTTCTTTCTAGTCCTGCCAACAGGCCCTCCTCACTTCATGCCTGCATCAGCGTAATAGCTTAATGGATAGGCTTCCTGGCTCCAGAATTAACTCTATATCTTACCACTAAATTGATCTTCTATTTGATTGTTGTGGGAAAGACAGGATAAGATCCATGGAAAATTGTAATTTTCTCCTTTGTTAAGCACACAGATAACAGCCTAAATTACAGAACTCAGATCCAATTTTTACTCACCAAACAAAAAAACTTAATTACTCATTAAGCTAATAAGGCATTAAAACTGGAGAGATCTCTTTGAATTTAGGCTCAGAAACCTATCTGATTAGTATTTAGGGAGAAGGGATTCAGAATTATACCCTGAAGGGAGCAAAGATTGACTCCTTTTTCTTTAACTACTGAGGCCAGACAGAAAAGAACATTCATGGAGCTCCAGCTAGATGCTATGAACTGTACTGTTTTATTATCCTTCTATTACTTAAACCTCAAGATAACCCTCTAAAATAGATATAATTAGTTAACTTGCTTCAAATCTCCACAATTAGCAAGTGGTAGATAGTACAGTGACTAGCACTCAAGTTTGGGTAGAAACCCTAACTTTACAAATTGTTTGGTTATAAGTGATATCCTGAGAAGCAAAAACAAGAACTACAAATCAGCTGAAAGAGTGGTACCTAGAATAATTATTTTATTTACATAATAAATGAATAAACAGATGAGAACAGGCAGAAAAATTTATACCCAAAGTAGTCATTTAGGGAAGTGGGCAGGGGATAGAATTAACCAAAGTTAAAGATACTTATCTATTCATCAATGCAACAAATAGTCAGATGCTGTGTTCGGCACTAGGGACATTGTTTCTTTCTCTTGAACCTGATGAGCTAGTGGGCCAGTAGATATTAATATATATGTGCTTTGAAACAAAAGCACAGGCTACATTGAGAGTTGGAGACCTGAACTATTCTAGAGGGTCCTTAGCAATTGACATTTAGGTTGGAATCTGAAAAGTAAATTGGAGTTTATCAGGCAAGTAAGCAGCTATTGAGCATTGAAGACAGAGTGAACATTACATTCTATATTGTACCATTACATCTTAAGGCAGAAAGCGTCACAGTATTTGAAAACTGGAAGGGAACCACTTTGGGTGGAACATGAAAAAAGAGAGGGGCTGGGGCGCCTGGGTGGCGCAGTCGGTTAAGCGTCCGACTTCAGCTAGGTCACGATCTCGCGGTCCGTGAGTTTGAGCCCCGCGTCAGGCTCTGGGCTGATGGCTCAGAGCCTGGAGCCTGTTTCCGATTCTGTGTCTCCCTCTCTCTCTGCCCCTCCCCCATTCATGCTCTGTCTCTCTCTGTCCCAAAAATAAATAAACGTTGAAAAAAAAATTAAAAAAAAAAAAAAAAGAGAGGGGGACGTAGAGTAAGGGAGATTGTGCAGGGACTTAAAGATTTTGAGCTTTATCTTAAGAGTAATAAGTAGACATTAAAGGGTTTTAAACCAGAGAAGGAAACACCAGATTTGTATTTTAAGAGACCACTATGTCTGCTTGCTGGAAAATAGGAGGGAAATCAATTTGAATGCAGAAAGACTACTAGGGACAGGATGGGTGGGTGGTGTCATTACAATAGCACAGAATATATCTCACTGGATCAGAGAGAACTGGGATGGATTCAAGAAGTATTTAGGAGACAGAATAGATAGGACTTGGTGACAGATCGTATTAGCATATGAGAGATAGGAAGGCTTCTGGAATTATTGGCCATATTTTCAAAGTAAGTAAGAAGGTGTTGTTAACTAGTGGCACTGGGACCCCAGATGGAAGAAGAGTGTGGGGAGTGAATACCATAAAGAAGTAAGCAGCTGAAGAATGTTTGGGATGGGCTGTATATTATGCCCACTGTGATAAAGGAAAGTTTGGAACTCATTGGCTGAGAATAGTAATCTCTAATTTCTTTTTCAGAGAGGGGACCCTGGGGCTATGGGACCCTGCCCTCCTGGGGAGAGTGGGGTAGGGGCCAGATTGCTCCTAGTTACAGGTCCCTGGGCTAAGCTTTTTTTTTTTTTTTTTCCATGCCTATTAGTAAAAATAAATTTTTAGTAAGTAGTCCCATAAATTATACTTATAATTCACCAAATATTGGTAATCTCTACGTTGATTTATTTTATAGATAAAATAAGTAGAAATAAAAATGATATCAATTTCTTCATATACCCCAATAAATCATAATACTGTAGACGTTAACTCACTCGAGTGTTTTGAAAAACAAGGTATTATTATTTCAGACATACAACTCCTGGAAGAACCAAAGCCACCCTAAATATTTTAATTTAAATAAAATAAAATAAAATTTTAATTTAATTAAATTGGTGGCCCAGTCAGTTAAGTGTCCAACTCTTGATTTTGGCTCAGGTCATGATCTCACCATTTGTGAGTTCAAGCCCCACTTCGGGCTCTTGCACTGACAGTGTGGAGCCTGCTAGGGATTCTCTCTCCCTCCCTCCTCTTTCTGCCCCTCCCCTGCTCACACACTCTCTCTAAATAAATAAATAAATAAATAAACCAACCAACCAACCAACCAACTAACTAAAAAAAACAACCAATCAAACAAACTAGATAACAAAGGAAAGCCTATCAAATACTGGGGTGCCTGGATTGCTCCGTCAGTTGAGCCTCTGACTCTTGATTTCAGCTCAGGTCATGACCCCAGGCTCATGGGATGGAGCCCCATATCAGGCTCTGCACTGATTGTGGAACCTGCTTAAGATTTTCTTTCTTTCCCTCTGCCCCTCTCTCTTGCTCATTCTCTCTCTCTAAAACAAAGGGAGAGATAAACAAACAAAAAACCATCAAATACCTTACCCAAACTGAGAGGCTACCACCCTGGAACCCAAATAGCAACTCTAGAAAAGTAACCAATCAAAGACAGGTTGCTCCCAGCAGACACATAACAAACTTCAAATTCACAGGCTACTAAAGTGGAAGTACATGTTTATTAGCTGGCACTGTTTTAGCTGCAAGAGACAGAGATACAAATTTTAACCTGTTTAAGAAAAAAAGGGGAATTAATTAGGAGGGTTCTGGAGTGTTTTATGGGACCTAAAGAGAGTAACATGGTGAATCAAACCCAGGAACTTGAATCACACCAGTCCCTACATTTTCAAGTCTCTGTTCTTTTATATATCTTCTTTCTTCCTTTTATATTAATTACTTTAATTTTCATAACCTATGAAGTAGATACAACTAACATTTCCATTTTATGGATGAGGACGATGACCCTGAGTAGGTTGTTCAAGGTCATAAACTTAAGAAAGTGGCATAGCCAGGATTCAAACCCTAGCCATCTATTGCCAGGGTCCATTAACTTTCTATTATGGAATATTTTAAAGATACACAAAAGTGGAAAAACTAGTACAATTAATCCTATGCATGGACTAATCTAGCTGTGACAATCTAGGATACACACACACACACACACACACACAAGGCTATAACAATCATAAACTTATGCTCACTTTGTTTCATATATACCCCTACCAATTACTCCCCATTGGTACTGATTATTTTGAAGGAAATCCCTTAATTTCATTTCATCCATAACTATTTCAGTGCGTACCTCTGAAGGAGAAATTTTAACATGATGGCAACACCCGTATTAGTCCTAACAATTAACACTTTCTTGACATCATCAAATATCCAGTCCATGTTAAAATTTCTAGTTGTTTCATAACTTTTTTTTTCTATAGGTGATTAATTTCTATTGGGATCCAAGTGGTATCCAAACATTTCATTTGATTGCCATATCTCTTAAGTCTCTCTCTCTCTCTCTCTCTCTCTCTCTTTTTTAAGGGCCTATACTTATTTAGATAAGACCTAAATAGTTATATTTGAAGTAGAAATTGACAGATGGCATAAGACATAGAGAACTAAAGTAAAATGGGAATTCAGAAATAACTTTTGGTGACAGTTACCAAGAATAATATTCTCGATCTAAAAAAAAAAAAAAAAAATTACAGGGCACCTGGGTGGCTCAGTCAGTTGAGCATCCAACTCTCAATTTTGGCTCAGGTCATAATTCCAGGGTTGGGGGATTGAGCCCTGTGTTGGGCTCCACATTGAGTGTGGAGTCTGCTTAAGATTCTCTCTCTCTCTCTCTCTCTCTCTCTGCCTCTGCCTGTCTCCCCCACCCCACTCATGCTCTCTCTCTCTCTCATAAAAGAAAAACAAAAATACAGCGGAAGAGTACACGATGCCTATTAACATCCCTTGTAAAAGACAAAGAATTCTTATACCTTGTTGTCTTTGAAAAAGAGAGAGAGAGCATGAGTAGGGGAGGGGAGTAGAGGGAGAGAAAGAGAGAGAGAGAATTTTAAGCAGGCTGATATGCTGGCAGTAAGTAATGATCACTGTCCACAGCAGCAGATAAACATAATATGAGCCACATATGTAATTTTAAATGTTATAGTACCCTTATTTGTAAAAAAGTGAAAACAATTTTAATAATATATTTTATTTAACTCAGTATGTCGAAAATACTGTCATTTTGATATTTAACTAAAAATCATTAATGATATATTTTATATTCTTATTTTCATACTAATTTTTCAAAGTCTGGTGTATTTTTTCTACTTATAGCTGGTAGGTGTTACAGTCTGCTTGCCCTGGCCCATGAGAGCAGACTGTGAGCATCTCATCCCATCTACATTTAGGACATTCCACTGGTAGCTCAAAATGGCTATGGTGACAGTATTTACACCACAGCAAACATCACAAAGCAGGGTTTTTTCCACCTCAGAGAGCCAGTTATTAAACACTTAACAGTATACCACTGGTTAAATCACATCTCATTTCGGACCATCCCCATTTCAAGAGCTCAATGACTATGTACGGCTAGCAGATATTGTATCACTTAGCCCATTATGGGGCATGGAGTTGAGTGTAATCTATTCTATCATTTCTTCTCTGCTAATTAGCTAGAATAGTCCTACAGAGAAAAATTTTCCTCGTTAACTTTTTAGTTATCCTAATGTATAGTAAATTCAAGGAAGGCAACATACAGCCTCAATTATTTTCCTTTATTAACTAGTATTCACAATAATGAGTTGATTCCACAGCAAAAGTAACCAATTAGTATTTTTTGGTAGCATTATGAGTTCATAGATTCCAACATATTTGATCGTTTCAATTCATTGCATTTACTATTTTTATTAATGCTCATATTGTCCCATCTTTGGCCACTGGAGGCTTCTTTAAGTTCAGAACCCACATTTTAGACTGCTAAGCCACCATTAACACCAACCAGACTTTATGTCTTTTAATTTCAACCATTAGAAAGTAATTGACCTTATTTTCTAGATCAAAAGTACAAAAAGCTTGGGATTCATTGACCTAGCTTGTTTCAAGGTCCCGCCACTATGTACAGCAATGTCACATGGGAACTTGGCAACTCTGTTAGGAATCAAGGGTGAGGCTATCCTAGAAGAACAATCACTTGGTAGACAAAACAATAGATGTCCACCATCACATATTTAAAAGATTACCCAGAAAATTTTAAAGCACATCATCCTTTTCATGTCATTGATTGGTTGCTTTGTTTATTCATTCAACACATATCTATTAAGAATCTGTGATATTCATGGAACTATTATTCTGACTGTAAAAGTTAGTTTAAAAAAAACATAAACCTATGTGAAATTCTTATTTTGTTTTATTTTTATAATTTTTTTCTTTTTATTTGTTGCTGTTATGCGTTTATTTTTTTTTTAATTTTCCCTATGTGAAATTCTTGAATCCCCAAAGATGTTTGACTCTATCAAACTGAAAGAGAATGAGTGTTAAAAACATTGATGTCCTTTAGAAAGTACTCATAGGCTCTTTAGAAAGTAGCACAGAAGGCATAATTGCACATATGTAAGGAGACAGAGAGCATCTTTTTGTTTCATGTGAGTTCAAAAAAGAGGCACTTTTACTCAGATTGTCCCTGAGATATGAAAACTAAATTTTACATTAAATGACCTCATTTAAAATTTTCTATGCCAAAATTAAATGGGACAACAAAGAGTTCTAACAGAGCAAGTGTGGCCCCTCCAACTTCTTAGTATCCCCTCAATGAAATCTCTGAGAGCAGTAACATTCATCCAACATCCCTGCTAATCAACTGGAGATTGGGCAGATGAGTATTTTAGTCATGGTCATATGCTTGTATAATCTTCAGTGAGCAAAATATGAAGAACCTATTTTCTAGTAAAAATAGAATGCACAATAACCAAAACATTCAAAGAATGAATTGTTAAAATTCACCAGGTACTCCAAAACAAGCAAAGAAGTACTTTCAGGATTTTCTTTTTAAAAACAAAAATATCAGCAAACGTTTCAAAACTGAAACTTAACTGACCTTAAAATTGTAGTTGTCTTGAAAAAAAGAAAAATTGTAGTTGTCTTATAATATTTATGGTTTTTTAATAAACTTGTACATTTGTAGACAATTTAACAAACAAACACAACCATAAAACATGCTAGCAGGGAAAATAATTAACCTGAGGGAATAAATGGGGAAAGTTACCAAGCAAAAGAAAGCCTAGATTCCAAGATTCCTCCAAATAGGAAATTGTTATCCTGTTCATTTTATTTTAGAATCTTGCTTCTTTTTTGTGGGTGGTGGCTACCGGGAAGTCTAGGAGATAATGTAAGGAAAATAAAAATATTATGGATTATATTTAAATTTTGTCATTCAAAATAGAAATAACATTGAGAGAAAAAATGTGTACTTTTAGAACTCAAATGATGTGTTTTATTGAAAACTGTCAATAAAGGAAAGAATATGGTATAACTAGTCATTCTTTTTATTTTTGTAATACTGATGACTCTAATTGTCCTGTGCTTTGAATAACAGTATACATTCCTGGAGATTTTCCTTCTAAGAGGTACCTGTACTTATCTGGGAAATGTTTTTTCAGTCTAATATTTAGACTTTCATTTACAAGTGTGCTACTTAGCAATTCTGATTTGGTTAGCAACATTTAAATATATTACTTAGTCATTTATGATAATTTAGCACTAAAGATAAATAATCATACTTATTCATATTTGCTATATTCATTTGAATTATAGACTTCAGTGATTTTTAGGGGACTTGAAAGTATAAATGAGAGTTATTCTCCTGGTTTGGTCACTATATTTTATGTTATCAGTACCAATATAATCTGTTGCAAATTCAAGTTGATGATACTATTGCTTCTAATTGTATTCTATTGTATACACTAATAATAATACACTGTCATTTTTTCAGTCAACATCTACAGAAAGATTGCCAGTGTAATAGACTATGTTAGTGTGTTATAGGCACAAAAGTAGATATGACATAATGTTCCTTTGGAGAGTTCATAGTGGTGGTGCAGAAAAATCCATACCTAGCCATATTAACATAATGTGATAAGGGGCAAAGATAGGCAGGGGTCTTGGGTATTACAAAGGCACAAAGGTGTGTGTGTGGGGGGGGGGGGTAGGTCGGTAGGTAGGTAAAAGACTTTCTAGGAAGAGATGATAACTGAGGTAGGTTTTATGAAAGAATTAATTAAATGATGAGAAAGAAGGAGGGTGCTCCAGACAGAAATAGCGCCACTGCTAGAGAGCAAAGTGAAAGATAAGAAGTAGAGGGAGATGATAAGAGATTAAAATAGAAAGTCAGATGGAGGCCAGATCATAGAATTATTGAATTCCATGTTAAGGAGCTTGAACTCAATCTCACAAACGATGATTCACTGAAATGTTTAAATAGGGAAATGAGGGGCGCATGGGTGGCTCAGTCGGTTGAGCGTCTGACTTCGGCTCAGGTCACGATTTCACGGTTCGGTTCGTGGGTTTGAGCCCCGCATCGGGCTCTGTGCTGACAGCATAGAGCCTGGAGCCTGCTTCGAATTCTGTGTCTCCCTCTCTCTCTGCTCCTCCCCCACTCATGCTCTGTCTCTCTCTCTCTCCTTCAAAAAATAAATAAAATAGTTTAAATAAATAAATAAATAAATAAATAAATAAATAAATAAATAGGGAAATGAGATAGTAAGCTATAGACAGGGCCAGACCAGAGACTAGAAGTGTAGTTAAGAGGATGTCATAGTATTCAGCATGAGAGCTGATGAGAGCCTGAACTAGGAGAGTGATAGCAGAGTTGGGGGTAGGAAAAGGATTCAAGAACTAGTTAGGAGGTAAACTGCATAAGAGTTGGTAATTGATTGAACATGGGACATAAAGAAAATGCAAGAGTTAAGGACAATTGTGAAGCATAGCACCACACCAAGTACAACAGAGAATACAGGAGAATGAATAGGCTTCACAGGAAGTGATGGCTTCAATAATTTTAGATTTGAGTGTGAAGTGTAACTGTATCATATACATAGCAGCCAATCAGCGCTCTGCAGAATGTTTTGACATATAGCTCTAGACTTGATGTCATTACCAAGTGGCAGTTAAAACCATGTCAATGGGTCAAGCAACTCAGAATGTAGTGAGAATTTTTCCCTCTCAACTCACTGTGAAATTATACTTTTAGAGTGCTTATCTCCACTTTTAACTGTGAACTTTAGATCCAGTACCTATCATGAGTGGATCAATCTACTTGATTCATCATTGATTTATGTATCTTTGAGGTTGTCTTCAGAGTCTAGACATGGAGGCTTATGTTAAGTGAAGAAGCACAAAACAAAACAAAGACAAGCAAAGTATCTAAAATTAAATGTATTGGCAATTCTTCAGGATTATTTCTTACATTCCAGTGGCTCAACAATAACCCCCACCATATTGATTTCTTGTGGAACTTTTAAAGTAGCAGCTGAATTCTTTGATTAGTTGAAAGCAACTCTATTATTTTTGTTGACTTTTAAGTTAAATCAAAACTATTTTCTGTGCAGGCTTCAAGGAAAGAACATGAATAAAACTCTTACAATGACATTTCAGAATCATGTGTGGCAACCATGCAGATTAGCACTGACACACTTTCCAAGAGCTACTAAAGACAGCCTTTATGCAACTGGGCAAAATGAGTGGGTGAATAGTTTTGTGTGTGTGTGTGTGTGTGTGTGTGTGTGTGTGTGTGTGTGTGTGTGTTTCATTTTATTTTTTTTTAATTTACATCCAAGTTAGTTAGCATATAGTGCAACAATGATTTCAGGAGTAGATTCCTTAATGACCCTTACCCATTTAGCCCAACCCCCCTCCCACAACCCCTCCAGTAACCCTTTGTTTGTTCTCCATATTTAACAGTCTCTTATGTTTTGTCCCCCTCCCTGTTTTTACATTGTTTTTGTTTCCCTTCCCTTATGTTCATCTGTTTTGTCTCTTAAAGTCCTCATACGAGTAAAGTCATATGATATTTGTCTTTCTCTGACTAATTTCGCTTAGCATAATACCCTCTAGATCCATCCACATAGTTGCAAATGGCAAGATTTCATTCTTTTTGATTGCCGAGCAATACTCCATTGTATATATATACCACATCTTCTTTATCCAGTCATCCATCGATGGACATTTGGGCTCTTTCCATGGTGTGTGTGTGTGTGTGTGTGTGTGTGTGTGTGTGTGTGTGTGTAAGTGGAGCCATGACCTCTGAGATTTTCTGTTGTTTTCACTATGATCTATAAACTGAACAAAGTGCTATTTTCTTTCTCACAGAAGCAGTCCATTACTTGTCTGGCACTAAGGCACTGTATCGGAATGAAGCCATAGCTCCTGTTGCTTTTAATGGCAAATACGGGCTACCTGTGCCTCCTTTCCTATGTCCCATGTCCAAGGTAAACAATTTGATATAGCAATTCACAGTTCTAATTTTTGAAAATTCTAATTTGCCACAACATTTTTTCATGATCTAGGACCCTGCTTCAGAATCCTTCTAATCACATTGCTAAGCAGTAATTAAATTACCACCAGTCAACTGGAGCTGACAAGCAAGAAGGAACTTGAGTGCTACTGCTGGTCAAGACCTTCCTTTTCCACATTTGACTTAAGGCAGGCATCAAGTGTGATTTTCCTTGAGATAAAAAAGTGAACTGAGAATATAAAGATAACCAGAACTGTGTTCCTTCTTCAAGGAGCTCACAGTGGAGTAGGGGAGATAGACATGTGAAATAACTGAGGATCCTTCACACTAACGGTTTAATCTGACTCTACGGTTTAACCAAGAAAGGGGAGATGAAAAAGAACAGATGCTTCATCTATGTCACCCTATGCAAGTACATGGAGTACAGAGCTTTTACCTCCTACCCAAACTGAAACCAAGGCAGGTAAACTTATTTCATTCAATCACCTAAAGGTATTGAGAATAATCTCTTTGAAATGTCACAATCAACATGGATTTAATGTTAACAATAAATACAAAAATTTAGCCGGTTACACATAAATAGCCAAAATAATTGGTTTACTAGAAATCCTGTATTTGACATGAAGTCCAAGCATAGCACTGGGATACATAAAGTTACCACATAAAAATTTAAGAGAATTTCTTCCATGATCCTCAAAGTGAATCTCAAAAGCACATCTAGCAACGGACTCCACAGTTAAAGAAGGATGTGGAGAAAGTGGAAGGGATTTGAGAGTCACAGAGATGATTAAAGGGTTGGGAAGATGGGAGCTAGAAATTATTTAGCCTAAGTTAGAGAAGACTACCGGGTTTCTTAATAACAGTATTCAAGCAGAGGAAGGGTTGTTATATACAAGATGATGAACAGCTGCTTTCTATCTCAACTGGAGAGTGGACAGAGGAAACAGACTTTGAATACAGCATGATATACCTAAGTTAGACATAAAGAAGAACATTTAAGAATGGGGATCATTGGATAAGAGACCTCAAGATCCTCTTATTATTTTTTTAATGTTTACTTATTCATTTTGAGAGAGAGAGAGAGAGAGAAGGCACATGTGTGAGCAGGAGAGGGGCAGAAAGAGAATCCCAAGCAGGCCCAATGCTGTCAGTGTAGAGCCATACAGGGGGCTCGATCTCACAAAGTGTGAGATCATAGCCTGAGTGGAAATCAAGAGCCGGATGCTTAACTAACTGAGCCACCCAGGCACCCCCAGGATCCTCTTATTGTACCTATTCCTTAAATGATGCTGTTTCACAGGGTCCTTTTCAAATTCTTTATCTCTTTTCACTTTATATGTTGTCCTTAATTTATTTCATTTACTCTGATTTAAATTACCTAGTATAAGCTGATAATCCCCAACATACATCTATATATCTTTTTCTCTATATCTCCAATCCAGACCACTTTGCAAATGGCCTCCTGGACATCAGGCTTCTGTCTTTTACTTGTTCAACTGTCATAACTGATAACCCTGTCTCTCTAGTCTTCAATTCCATTCTCTGGTCTATATGATGTTCTGAACCTTGGTTTCAGCTGAGGTCATGATCTCACAGGTTTGTGAGATCGACCCCTATGTCGGGCTCTGTCCGCACAGGGCCCACTTGGGATTCTGTCTCTGCCCTTTCTCCACTCATGGGCGCACATGTTCTCTCTCCTCCAAAATAAATAAATAAACTTAAACAAAAGATTTAAATAAATAAATATATATATATATATATATATATATATATATATATATATATATTAAAAAGCAAGTCCAGTCATTTCCCTGCTTACAATTTTCTGACAGACCCCATCATTTACTTGCTTTCCAACATTTTATCCCTTAACCTATCCAATATCATCCCTGTCACTCACCAAATGTTATTAATTCCAAGATAATTTCACCCCTTTCATCCCACTCTGTCTTTACAAGTCTGTGCTTTTTTAAGTCTCTGTATTATTCACTCTTCCTAGAACACACTTATCTCCTTCTTTCTCTGGTTCAGCTTCAGTTCTAGGAATTTTTCATTGACCTTACCACATTGGACTAGTGGCCATGAATAAATGCTCATGAATTTCCATAAAAACTTGCCTTGAATAATTTAATGTTGTAGTCAGTATTAATAAGAGCGTTTCCAGACTTCAGGTTCAGTAATTGCTCATTTAGAAAACATTTAAGTAGCTTGCTAACAGAATCTAATGATCAACCTTCAAAAGTTGTATATATCAGACTATTGTGTTTATCACACTAGCCTCAGGCTGCTGTTCGTCTGACACTTCTTGCAGCATTTCCTCTGGCATTTCCATACCACTCTCCCATTACCGTACTAGTGCCTTTTCTCCATCTCTTAGGCTGGCACAATTATTGATACATATTTAGACACTTTATGTGCAGCCTCTTGAACTCATTTCTTACAATACTTCTATGAGGCAGGTAGTGTGCTCACTTTACAGATGAGAAAGTCATCACCTGTCCACAAACAACATATATGTATGTGCATGTGTGTGTGTGTGTGTGTGTGTGTGTGTATACACACACATGTATATTCTATGGGCTCTGGCCTACCTAACATGTCCTCTTAAATACCTCAAAAGAATCTCAAAATGAAATTTCCAAAACATGAATTCATAACTTTACTCCCAAATCTTGCTCTTCTGATGTTACCTGCTTAGTGAATAGTGGACACTTAAGAGTCATCCTCCACACTTTGCTCTCTTTTAATCCCCATATCCAATCCATCCCCAATTTATATATATAAGATTTTCTTCCTAAATATTTCTTAAATTTGTCCAGTTCTCTCCAACTTTACCATTATTAGCTGAGTCCAAGTTTTCATCATCTCTTATAACATCCCCTATATCCTTTGGTCTTCTTCTTATCCATTTTCTACAGCCAAGAGGATCTCAAAATCCAAATCTAATCATGGTACTTCACGCTGTCCCTTCCTCCCACCTCATTTAAAAGCTCTTTAGCAGTTTCCCATTGTTATCAAAAAGACAAACTTAAAACTGCTATTCAATGGATCACATCCATGCATCTCAAATTCACCTATTCTCACATCCTGCTCCCCTTCCTCAATTGCTCCAGGCACTCAGGATTGCTTTCTGTCCTTCAAACCCGTGACGACACATTGTTCTGCAGGCCTCAGCACAGACTGGAAAGCCATCTCTCTTCTCCATTTCACCAAGTTAACTTTTAATCATCCTTCAGATACCACTTTCCTGGAGAAATCTTCTCTGACTACCCTCAAAAACCAAGTCTAATCTTTCTATTTCTAAAAGCCCATTTGTTTCCTTCTTCTCTTCTTTATATTTGTTTTTGTGATGATTTGAATATCAACCTCCTCCATTAGATTGTAAGCTTCACGAGAGCAGGAACTGTTTATTCTTGTTCACCATTTTATCTCTAGTACTTATCTCTACTACCTGGCATGCAGTGTTGGAAAAGTTGAATAAATTAATTTGTTGATTTATATTTGGTAAGCACTGATCTAAGTGCTTTACATATATACTTTCATTAAATTTTCACAACAGACTTACCAGGTTACTACCTTTCTATTATTAACTCCATTTAGAAATGGGAAAAACAGGGTCTAAAGATATTAGGTAATTTTCCCAAGACTCACAAGTTGAAAAGTTAAATCCTCTACAGTAAAACTATATGCCCAACATTTTGTGGATACCTTTGGAGACATTAATGTATTAATTAATGTAACACTGAGCACATGAGCAGGAAGAAGTCTCTGAATCATGAATTGATCATTTGTGTCTCTTGAGCAAACCTGAAAATCCTGAAATATTTAAGAGTCAACAACAGAATCCCACGGTTGTTAGGTCAGGTTACTTAAACAGAAGAAAAAAGTAGGCTGGACCTGAATTGTACTTGTTCAGTGAGCCTAATTGTTCCACTGACCAGTGAGGCATAACTTTGCACAGTACAACACTGACTGTGACTGGCCTAGGGGAATGTATCTCAGAGCAGTCAAAAAAATTTATCAAGCCAAAATTAATTAATTGATTCTCACTTCACCGAAAGAAAACAACTTACCTCACTCACGTTCACTGTCTTTGTTCATGCAGAAGACTCTGCTGAGCCATTGTAAGTAGTGCAACTACTTTGAGCAGTTTATCCAAAAGTGCTTCTGAGTTTTTCCTTCTCCACCTACACTGTCTGGTCAACTCCTTTTGAGAACAGAGGTATAGTGGCATAGCCATTCTTTATGGGTCTTGTTGCAAGAGTAATATATCAAAGTTCAAGATGAATTTTATGTTGGTTGATCACGAATGTTCGGAAGAGCTTCACCTTCATTTCTGGAAGTTGTGTTAAGGATTTTTAAATTATCATTACCATCTTTTATGAAGTTATTGTCATCATGACTACTGAATTCTTACTACATGTAGGAGGCTGATAGATACGTAATCTTCAGGTTACTACAGAGAAAGTCTTCAGAATTCCCACTAGCTTTTCAAGCAGGACTTGAAGAAGTAGAAATAATTTGTTGATCTCAGTAGTATTTTCTCAGATCTGCAACTCAGGTTTGGGCATTCCCAAACTGGGCTTGTTCACTATATTTTAAATACATTAGAGTTTGGATACTATCTCAAACCAACTCAGAATAGACTGCCAATTATTTTTCAATAGAACATTTATCTGGAAGGAGAAATTAGCTTGTTTACTAAGAGAATTTCTTCCTAGTGAATGAATCTACATAGGAGGCCAAATTAAAGATCAGACTGTTGGATGAGCCTGTAATTAGGAATTAGATGGTATTAAGAAGTATCCGATTTAGTCATTTCCTTGCTTAAAAAATCTTTCAGTCTTGCCATTGCTTCAGGAGAAAAAACAAATTTTGTATTGGTCTCTCCCCCTTCTTTCTTTTCAAATCTCACCTCAAGCATTTCTACAGTCCAAACACACTTGAACTGCTTAAAATGTTCTTAACTTCTAGGATAATTTTCCTTATATTTTGGTAAAATTCATGCTTTCATCTATATTCCCTAGCAATTCAATTTTTAAAACCAGCAATAATCATTCTATCCTCCATGTTTCCACAGCAATTTGTACATATCTCTATCAACACTTAACCATTATAATTATTAATTGTACATGTTCCTCTCCTTCATTGAAATGGGAGTTGCTTGGGGGTTGGGACAATCTTATTTACCTATTAAATCCTGGTGTTTGGTACACAGGAGAAATTCAAAACATGTCTTTAAAATGCTTGTTGGTTACGTTCACTAAACTAGGTAGTAAAATGAATATCTCCATTCCTCAGTAAGTCCAGAATATTCTGTTTTATAAAATAAACATTCCTATTTACATTCTACTAGACTGGTGTTTCTCTCAGGATTTTGAATCTTGTGAGTTAATAAAAATAACTTTTTAAAAACATTTTAGGAAGCAATGAAGCAAAAAACATTAAAAATAAAGCCACCATTTGTTAACATCATAATTTTAAAATATATCTTAACTCTAAACCATGAGAAAGGATATAATTTAAAATAATAGCCTTTTAAATTGAACAAATTTAACTTTATGAAAAATTTTCTAGGTTATTATTTTTTTTTTCTTTCCCAACTGGTGAAAATTAGCATTTGGGACACACTGAACTAGATCAGTGTCCCCCCCAAAATAATTTTAAAATACTAGGTACCCTTTCATACATTTCTAAGATAGCACTTGAGATATTTTCATTGTAAATTCAAATTATTGTAATGAATGTCATTTCTGGCATGTGATAGATATTGACACTACAAAATAAAATATCTTCTTAGAAAAATCCATTCAAGGGTAACTGGGTGGCTCAGTTGGTTAAGCATCTGACTTTTCATCTCAGCTCAGGTCCTGAGATCAAGCTGCTCATTGGGCTCTGAGCTGGATGTGAAGCCTACTTAAAAAAAAGAAAGGAAGGAAGGAAGGGAGGAAATCCATTCAATGGAATCTATATACTACAACTGATACCCATCATTATTCATTTAAAAATATATGAACAAACTGATGGAAAATTTACATTATTCCTTTACTTCCATTTTATTTCCACACAGTTTTATGACACTTATATTCAGAAGTCCATTATCAATTAAAACTTAATTTCAAAATTTCTATAACCGTAAATGTATAAAATATCCTGAAATGAGTTACCTTTATAATTACTAGTGCACATTTGGTCAAAGCAACATAAATATATTGATATTAAACATGACATAAACATTTACTGAAAATACATTTCTTAATTAGCTGAGTTTCTTCAACTAATTAATGTGGTAAGAATTTGTTTGCTACATGAGAAATAGTTTGTCATACATTTTATTCCCTTTTTTCTTCTTTTTAAGATGTTCTGAGAATATTTGTTCACAAAAAATTATGGATGAGGGAAATAGAAGGGGTTTGTTTTAACTATGTCACAAATTCTTTAAACTCCTTGAAGTTACATGCAAAAAACCCTTAGTGATCTATTGTTGAAAACTATTTTTAATGATTAGCTGACACTTTAGTTACGTCCGTCTTCATTTTTGTCTAAAGGAAAAGCTGAAAAACATTTGTACAAGGATAGCTACCAAGTAATTAGGGACATTTTACTTTCTGTGTCTGGTGTCCCTTTTCCATCCTGGGGCAATATAACACAGTTAATATTAGGGATGGGTAAAATGTGTTCGCTTTTTTTTTGTTTTCTGTTTTTGGGGGGTTTGTTTTTTGTTTGGTTTGGTTTGGTTTGGTTTGGTTTGGTTTGGTTTGGTGAAGGGGGAGAAAGGTTTGTGCAAGGTGGAGGTAGGACCAGAAAACCAATGGGGGGCGGGCTCTCTAGCGGCTCAGTTTTAGAAAAACAGTGCATATGGAAATTTAAAGGCTGACAGCTAATTCTCTTAAAAACAAAACAAAACAAAACTACATGCTGGTTACATAGTTCTTAGAAATTCCTTGGAAACCTCCAGAGCTGAGCATACTCCAGTTTGAAGAGCACTGGAATATACCTGAAAGTATATTAATTCTATTAGCTTTAGTTTCAAAGTGTGGTATTTTCTGACCTTGACACTACCTCCAAATTCTGGGGGAAGGAACTTATTTGCAATTTTTAAGCCCTCTGTGAAATCATTATGTGAAGTTGTGTAGAAAGTCCTTCTTTAGGGGCGCTTGGGTGGCTCAGTCAGTTAAGTGTCTGACTTTTGCTCAGGTCGTGATCTCACGGTTGGTGAGTTCGAGTCCCGAAGTCAGGCTCTGTACTGACAGCTCAGGGCCTGCAGCCTTCTTCGGATTCTGTACCTCTTTTTTTTTTTTAATGTTTATTTATTTATTTTGAGAGAAAGAGAGAGAGTTCACCAGAGCAGGGGCAGGGGAGAGGGAGAGAGAGAATCCCAAGCAGGCTCTGAGCTGTCAGCACATGGCTGTGACATGTGCTCTCACATGAAATTGACATGGCTCTCAATTTCATGAACCATGAGATCCTGACCTGAGCTGAAATCCAGAGTTGGACACAACCAACTGAGCCACCCAGGAGCCCCAGCACTGTACTTTTAGGACCTTGGCATCTTTCTCTCTTCCATGTTTTCTCACCTGGTCCTTCTGAAGGGAACCAGTTTGTATTTGTAAACTTATGAAAGAAGTGGATTAGTGTGAAATCTGTGGCTACTGATCAGAGCCTAATTAATCAACCTATCAGGGAAATGAATTTGTGAACCAGACAGTTATCTGTACACTAAATATTTGAGATAGACCTCCTACAAAAATTGATAATGTTTATGTGGTTTTAATAATTCAGTGTTCAATAAAAATAAATATTAAGCCTCTGCTCCTACTTTATTGTTCTCATTCTTTACAGTCAATATAAAAATTCATATTGTAAACATGATCTATTTTTGTACAAGTCATACATACAAAGAAGGCCTTTTACTTTTTACTTCATCTGAGTACAGTGAACTGTTATTTGTGATCAATTAAAAGACAAATAAACTGCAATGACAAAATGGTTAGCTATCATTAAATTCTGAATTTCAAATATTTTTTTACATAGTACTCACCTAGGGACACCTGGGTGACTCAGTCAGCTGAGCCTTGGTTCAGCTTGGGTCATGATCTCATGGTTCATGGGTTCAAGCCCTGTGTCAGGCCCTGTGCTGGCAGCACAAAGCCTGCTTGGAATTCTCTCTCTCTCTCTCTCTCTCTCTCTGTCCCTTCCCTGCTCACACTCTCTCAAAATAAATATTTTTAAAAAATTAAAAAAAATAAATGATACTACCTAATTTTTTAAATAAATAAATAAATAAATAATAAATTTTTAAGTACACTCCATGCCCAACATGGGGCTTGAACTCACAACCCTGAGATCAAGAGTCATCTGTTCTACCGACTGAGCCAGCCAGGCACCCCTGAATTTTCAAATATTTTTAATTAAAAGCAAAACTTCACAGATAAAACATTTCATTTATTTATATTTTTAAAGACCTAGTAGTTTAGTTCTTAAAAACTTCAAAACAATCTTCCTACAACTGTACACTTTATAAAAATGCCTTACACTGTATAGCAGGTACGTATTATCAACACTTAACACCTATTGTATTTCTGTTCTAGTAGTTCATTTTGATCTATGTTTTAGTCTTTTGTTGAAAGTTCAAGGTTGTGCATACTTAATATTTGCAAATTTGCACATTCATATATGATTCATTCAACAAATCCTTACTAATTATCTGCGATGTCATAGTCACTGTTTCTACACACTATTGAGTCAAGCCAGAAAGAGTCCTTGACCTCATGGAGTTTTCGGTTTATTGGGGGAACATGCAAGAATCAAATAATTACACATGTTTAAAAACTACAATTATGACAAGTGCTGTGAATGAGAGTTAAAAAAAATACAAGAAGAATCTTCAATAGCATATATGAATGTTGGGTGTGTGTGGGGGGGGGGGGGGGATGGTTAGGGAAAGTTGCCCTGAGGAAGTGATATAAGGATGAATGTGGGTTAATTAGGAGAAAGGAGGGAAAAGCATTACTGACCTAGAACAACAGCTTCTACAAAGGCCAGACAGGTATCAAAGCAAACATGAAGGACAGAAAAAGGCTACCTTCTAGAGAGAGGAGAGTGTTAGAGGCAAGGGGAGCTAGGCATGAGATGAGGCTAGAGTAGGAAAGGCAGCCAGATCTTGCTGGACTCTACAGGCATTTAGAAAGTGTTTTTACATGTAGACAAACAGAAAATAATTGAAACCTTTGTAGGGTTTTAAGCGTGATTGTGGGTGGGGTGATAGGATAAGATTTGCATTCTGAAAAGATTACTGGCTTCACAGTAGGAATGGATTAGAGGGCAGGGCAAGAATGTATGGTTTACTGAGATAGACTCTTCTCTGAACATTTGCATATAAACTTCAGACTTTGAAAAATCAGGTTTTAAAGGGATTGGGATTTTCTAAGAAAAGAAACACTTTTTTTTAGCTTTTAAATATTTTGTGTTTATTTTTTAGGAGCAAAGCAAAATGGGTTCACAGTGAGTATAGAAAAAGAAAAATGAACAGTACACCTTCCCAGAAGTCCTGGGAAAAAGTTTGTCAATAATTATTGATGTTAAATTTTTCTCCCCAAATGAAAATAGCTTTATTGATTTTGTTTATTATACACCCAATATGTTATATTTTCACTATAAAGCAGTACAGAAAATGTGTTAAGAAAGTTTTTTAGAAACTGAAGTTCAACTACTGACTGAGATAAGTATTGTCCCCATTCTGGTGAATCTTTTAAAACTACTCTCCATGCTAGTATTCACATATGAACTTATATATACATTTTAGGGACCACGGCTATCAATAAATATTAATAGGAGAAATTAATTATTCCCATTATATGTGTTAATATATTGCTTTCTTCACTCAACAATAAGCCTTGGACTTATAAAATGCCATATGAACCTTTTTAATGGCTAGTGAATAATTCATGGTAAGTGTGTGCCATAATGTATGTAAACAACCCCACAGGATGGAAGCTCAAGTTTTTTAGGTTTATAAACAGTGCTACAGTGAATATCCTTGCACAGACATCTTAATAAACCTGTCTAGGATAAATTTCTAGAAAGGAAGTTGCTGGGTAAAAAGATACATATATTTTTTTTGTTTTGATACATATAGCCAGCCTAATGTTAAGCTATTCCTATTTACATTTCTAATTATATTTCTTTTGCTATACTTCTAATGGATTAAAAAATTACTTATTCACTGGTGTTTTTTATGCACACTCCTCTGATTACTGGCCAAGTCTGCACATCTTCCCATACATTTATTACTTACTTGTATTTCTTACATAGTTTAAAAAAAATTTTTTTTAATGTTTATTTTTTTTTAATTTGTTTTTTCAACGTTTATTTATTTTTGGGACAGAGAGAGACAGAGCATGAACGGGGGAGGGGCAGAGAGAGAGGGAGACACAGAATCGGAAACAGGCTCCAGGCTCTGAGCCATCATCAGCCCAGAGCCCGATGCGGGGCTCGAACTCCCGGACCGCGAGATCGTGACCTGGCTGAAGTCAGACGCTTAACCGACTGTGCCACCCAGGCCCCCCTTTAATGTTTATTTTTGAGAGAGACAAGCAGAGTGTGAGTGGCGGAAGGGGAGAGAGAGAGAGAAAGAGACAGAGAGACACACGAAGAATCGGAAGCAGGCTCCAGGCTCCCCAGATCCTGACATAGGGCTCAAAGCCATGAACCAAGATCATGACCTGAGCCAAAGTCAGACACTTAACCAACTGAGCCACACAGGCACCCTTCTTCTTATATAGATTTCTATGTCCTTTGCACATTTTTTTCTTTTACTAGATATGTGTTTGTTTTATTGATTTATAAGAGCCCTTTGCTTATTAGTGGTATTAAGCCTTTGTCTGCCATATACACCCCAGATTTCTTTTTCCTAGTTCACTTAAAAAAATCTTTGTTATTAAAAAAAAAGTTTTAAAATTTATATAGTTAGTTCTGTCAGCCTTTTTCTTTAAAATTTTTTTTTAACATTTATTTATTTTTGAGAGACAGAGTGAGACAGAGCATGAACAGGGGAGGGGCAGGACCCAGAATCCGAAGCAGGCTCCAGGCTCTGAGCTGTCAGCACAACACCCAACATGGGGCTTGAACCCAAGATCATGACCTGAGCCAAAGTCTGATGCTTAACAGGCTAAGCCACCCAGGTGCCCCAGTCAGCCTTTTTCTTTAAGGCTCTTGCTTTTGTGTTCTACTTAGAACTAGGTCTTTCACTGTCCAATATTATAAAAATACATCCCTAATTGTATTTTCTTTTGGTACTTTTTACATTTTCATGAGCATTAAGGGAGGACAAATGATACTGACTTTATTAAAATTTTTCCTTTTATGAGAAATTCCTCTTTTAGGATTTATCTTAAAGAAATAATAGACACAAAGTTTTAGTTTCAAGGATATTCACTAAAGAATTATTTATAATGACCAAAAAACTGTAAGCAATGATAAGTTCAACACCAGAAGACTGATTACATCAATTATGGTATATCCATAGCCATTAAAATGACACTAAAAATATTTAATCATATTAAAACATATTAATAAACATAAGCACAAATATGCTAAGATGTAATACATAAACACCAAAAAACAATTTTAGCTAGGCACATTAGAGTAAGATTGTATTTACACGACAGTGGTTAGTTTTGGTACCGGAAATAATGAGTGATCTTTTCTCTTATTTTTTTCTGCCATGAGCATGTATAAAGTATGAAAAAAGTTTAAAATTTAGTGTACCCTGTGATTACACAGTGTATAGTGGTGTTTTCGTAGCTACGGGTGCCTTAGACTAGAGATTGTCTTCAACCTTACAAATATAACTTTTGCTTCACCCAATAACCTTGAGCAAGTTGGTTAACCCTTTTGTACTTGAGTTTCCTCATCTTTTAAATAAGGATAATAATACCTATCTTGATTTCATTCAAAAGGAAGGTGTGTAGGGGCGCCTGGGTGGCTCAGTCGGTTAAGCGTCTGACTTTGGCTCAGGTCATGATCTCATGGTCTGTGAGTTTGAGCTCCCCCCACCCTTCAGGCTGTGTGCCGACAGCTCAGAGCCTGGAGCCTGTTTCAGATTCTGTATCTCCCTCTCTCTCTGACCCTCCCCCTGTTCATGCTCTGTCTGTCTCAAAAATAAATAAAAAAAACAAAAACAAAAAAAAACCAAAAGGAAGGTGTGTAAACTGTTCATAATTCACTGTAAGCTATATAGAAAATATGATTTACATTCAACTACATAAACATCATTGCTTTTTTGGCTTAAACCCCTTTCTTGAGGTGTGACTGACATACAAAAAGCTGTACATATATTTCTTAAAGTTTTTATTTCTTTTTTAAGTTTACTTTTTTTTTTTTTTTTTTTTTTTAGTAATCTCTACACCCAACATGGGGCTCGAACTCATGACCCTGAGATCAAGAGTCCTATGCTTTTTTGACTGAGCCAGCCAGGCCACCCACAGTACTATTGAATGTATACAAATTGGAGATAAATACACACCTGTGAAACCATCACCACAATCTATTCCATAAACATATCCATCACCTTCCAAAGTTTTCTTTTTTTTTTAATTTTCTTTTTTTTTTTTCAACGTTTATTTATTTTGGGGACAGAGAGAGACAGAGCATGAACAGGGGAGGGGCAGAGAGAGAGGGAGACACAGAATCGGAAACAGGCTCCAGGCTCTGAGCCATCATCAGCCCAGAGCCCGACGCCGGGCTCCAACTCCCAGACCGCGAGATCGTGACCTGGCTGAAGTCGGACGCTTAACCGACTGCGCCACTCAGGCGCCTCCTTCCAAAGTTTCCTATTGCCCACTTTATTACTACTTTTTTTGTGATACAGACATTTAAGACCCACCTTCTTAGCAAAATTTTAGGTATACAGTACAGTATTGTTAAATACAGGCACTATGCTATACAGGAGATCTTTAAGACTATTCACCTTATATAACTGAAATGTTGCACCCTTTGACTAATACCTCTCATTTCCCTCTCTCCCCAATCTCTGGCAACAATTACTCTACTTTCTGCTTCTATGAGTTTAACTAAATACCTCATAGAGGTGGTATCATGCAATATTTTTCCTTCTGTGTCTAGCTTATTTCACTTACCATAATGTCCTCCAGTTTCAACCATAGTGTTACAAATGGCAAGATTTCCCTCCTTTTTTAGGACAAAATTATATTCCATTGTATGTATATGATTATTGTTTTTAATGTAAATTCGATGGAAACATTAGTTCAGTATCTTTACTTAGCTAAGGAAAGAAAAAAAGAAGAAACAGAAGAAAAAGTTGTCTACCAAATTAAACTGCAAGGGAAGATAAATTATTCAACAAACATATACTAATCCCCTACTATGTGCCAAGCATGGATAGGGATAGGGAATTATAAAAGTGAGTAACACATAGTTTCCATTCTCAGGTACTTCAATCTGGTAGATGACACATGTCAATCCTACAGACAGAATCTTAGGCTATTGTCCCTAGAACTAAAGAGGCAAAGTGCCCCCACCAAAGCAGTTACTGACTGTCAAGTTTGACTATCAAAGATCAGATGAACCAGGTATAGGATGTCAGCCTCACAGCAGTTATAGTGAGACAGTATCAAGGTTACCTACAGAATTTTACATAGCCTAAAGTGAAATTAGGGGATAAATTGGTTGGGGAATGCCCCATTCTTGAGGGGTTCCCCTGGTAAGTATAAGGGGGAATCCCCTTAAATATGGTAGAACCCCCAACAGTAAATGTAGGGGCTAAGGGGAGAACAGATCCCTACTTGCTAGCAGGAGACTGGAAGGGGTGGGGGAATTCTTAAAAACTCCATTTACAGAACAGGAGATCCCCTTATGTTACTCAAAGTTCCCTCATACATACAGCTGTTTTGAGACGTTTGTGATTACTATCCTCTTGAACTTTGATTTTGATTCCATCTCCCTTAAGGTTTAGAGGAAGACCTTAATATTTCTTTATATATATCAGGAAGACCTGTATAATTATATAGAAAAAACAATAAAAATATAAATACATACACATACATACACCACACACTCACACTATTTGGCTGTTAGGAGTTCAATAGTCCTATAATTTAACTCATTTACTTGTACCATTTTAATCTAAAGTTCATTCCCAATTAATCCATGTTTAAATATAATTCCAGACAGAAGACAAAGTGGATTTTACAAAATATAAGGTAAGATATATGTCTGAGAAAAATACAGTCCTGACACAATTCACACCAGTAGGGATTCAAACATTTTTGGTGGTTCTAGTGCTACCAGAAAACAAAAATAATACTAGCAAAATTCCTATTATGTACTAAACATATAAGATGAAAAGAAGCAAAGATGTTCATTTAACAGTTTGGAATGAAAATAATTTGTAAAGTTGAAATAAAAATTCTTAAACCCACTTTCCCTTACCATTACCTTAATCCTAGATGAGCAATTAACTTTAGTAACTTTTTTTATGGGAGAGGCACTGGTGGTTAAAATACAGTAAATAATGTATTTATTTGCAAAGTGCCTGGAATTGAAAAAATGCATTAAGGACAAAGTACTGTATTGTTATAGCATTCTTCCATATATTACATGGAAGCACATATTATATGTACCCCAACAGGCAGAATCCTATCTTCTCCAAGGTACAGATTAGGTCAATGTCATGAGTCTACTGTCTCAGACTTTCCAATAACTAAAACAAAGCAGGACAAAATGAAGAAAAAAAAAAAAAAACCACCAACAATGCCAATCTGAGGATTTGTATCAGAATTTGAAGCTGTTGATCACTGGTGGGCAGGTGACCATATGGATAGGTGATAATATGATCATTACTGGAAAAATAATTCAAAGCCAAAATCTTTTTGTGGCAGGTTAATGCATCATTCTTTAAATTAAAATTACATTTCATCTAAAAGATAGAACTAATATTTTTTTGTTTCATATACAACACTGTTCATTTATACTGGTACTAAAATTATAGAGAATTTAAGTGGAAGTTGCTTTGAATAACTCTATACAATCAATAGCATATATGAGTCTGGATGTGCATGCATAGGTATAGCCATTGAAAAATATTAATATTAATGGTATTTTATAATATGTCTGGGAAACTGCTTTTTAAAGCTAATCTTGAGAAACATACCATATTCCTTACTCCACATATATATTCAAATTTTTAAATAATTTTCTTATTTGAAAAATAGAAATTTCAAAAGAACAGAATCATCAAACCTGAGGACCTAAAAATTGTAACACATGCTCTCTATTAAACATAAAATTTCCCATTAATATTTAATGCAGATTATTAAGGCCTCTAACCATAGATAATTTGTAACTGTAGAGTTTGTATTTCCAATTTTTTTTCTATGCACATTCTAACATATATTAATGTAAAAAGTGTACCCTGTCATATAAATGTCCTTTTTCCCTTTTTCAAGAGTAATTATCTTGAACATATTTCATATTAGTTTGTGATTAAACTTTCAATATATTTCTTAAAAAAGTTAAAAAGCCTCGCCATAGTTTGAGAACATCTTTTTTTAACCTGAAATAGGTTTGAAAAAAAATAATTTAAAATTTCACATTTTAAAACAATAAAACGTGTCTAAACACTTTAGTATTAGCTAAATTTAGCATACTAAAATTTCAAAAAAAGGAGAAGGGCTCTAAATTGGAAAACCTTCTTCTGAAAAACTCGACCAAGATTATGAGTTTCGTTTCTAGCTCAATCTGTTCTTTTAATCATTCTAAATTCCATACGCAATGTAAACAATTAAAAAATAAGTCTGAAAAATTAATTCTTGTCTTAAGACACACAGTCCTTGGAGTCGCACACAACGTCCGTAGAAGCAGACTCCTCCCCGCTCCTGGGGAAAACCCTGCCTAATATTTATAACGTTATGACATACTGTAATACTCACAAGGTGGTTGTAGAAGTATAAACACGACTGGAGTTATCTGATTGGCTGGTGGTGATGTAACACCCATGTCAATACTTCCCAGTGAACGCACGTGTTCGACCTTTTATTTAAATTTCCATTTCATCACAGCAATAAGACACTCGGGGCGGTGCATTTTCTGTGAAATGATTATTGCCTTGGGCCTGAGGTGGTGCCTCGCACACACAATGCTGCAGACGAGGAGGTGTCGGTGGTTGTAACCTCCTCGCGTGAAAGGCACCGCCTGGTCCAGTCTTTGTGAAGGAACAAAATAAGTTCACTTCCTTGGGTACCGCCACCCACCCCTAGGCAAATGACAAGGCTGGAGCGCAGCTCCCACCGCACAGTTATTTCTAAAGTCCCAGGTGAACTCGTGGCGAGAGAAGGAAAATGTGCGTCCCGGCCGCGGGTAGGTGCGTGTGGGCAGCGGGGAGGCGGCCAGACCCTGACACTCGCCAGCTGTTTGTCCTCCGCGTAGCCCGGCCCCGGCCGCACACGCCCGCCCCCCTCCCCGAGACCCCCAGCCAGCCGCTCGGCCTTTTGTCCCCCGCCCCTCGGCCGACTTCCTTCCCCCCCGGCCGCACCCCCGCCCCCAGGCCGGAGGCGCGGCCCAGCCCCTTTCCCGGTCCCCTGGCGCCCCCACCCCACCCCAGCCCAGCCCCAAGCCCAGCCCCCCTCCCCCAGCCCGGCCCCCACCCTTTCCCCCTCCAGCGGTTACTGCTACCCCGGTGCATTGTGGGCGCACGGTCCGTTGTTCATTTGCCATTCGACCTCCGCCAGGGCCTGGTCGGACGGAAACGCTCCGCCGGCTTTATTGTCGGTTCGTTATGTGGCGGAGCCTAGCAGTTTAACGTGCCTCTCGCCCTCAGCGCCTGGGAAGCCGGCGGCGGCGTCGGACTCCTCGGCGCACCGGAGGAAGGATATCTGTTTGGAGGGTCGGTGTGTGCGCGCGGCTTTAAAGAGGGGGCAGCGGAGGGTCTCCCCGCACTCCGCCTCTCAACTTCGAAGGCCCCACGCGCCCCCGGCTCGCTGCTCACCTCTCCGCCGCCCGCCCCCTTCTCCGCGCGGGACGCTGCCCGGAGCACAGCGGGGCGGGGGTGGAGGACGAGGAGGCGGCCGGAGGCGGCGGCCCGGCGGGCGGTGGTGGACGCGTGAGGCAGCCCCGGGAGCGAGCGCGAGCCGGGCGGCCGGGCGGGAGGGCGAGGCCGAGCCCCGCGAGACCGGAACGCCGGGGGTGGGGGCGGGGGCGAAGCCGAGGGGGAGCGGCGGGGAACGCGCGGGACGCGGCCCGAGGCCGGGCGCGAGCCGGGGCACCGGGCGGCGGCGGCGGCGCGCGCCATGTCGTTCAGTGAAATGAACCGCAGGACGCTGGCGTTCCGAGGAGGCGGGTTGGTCACCGCCAGCGGCGGCAGCGGCGGCGGCGGCAGTTCCACGAACAATAACGCTGGCGGGGAGGCCTCGGCTTGGCCTCAGCAGCCCCAGCCAAGACAACCCCAGCCGCTAGCGCCTCAGCAGCTCAATGGGCGGGGGGCCGACGAGGAAGTGGAATTGGAGGGCCTGGAGCCCCAAGACCTGGAGGCCTCCGCTGGGGCGGCCGCCGCCGCCGAGGAAACCAAGGAGTTGCTGCTCCCCCAAGACGCGGGCGGCCCCACCTCGCTGGGCGGCGGTGGCGCGGGGGGCCCCCTGCTAGCGGAAAGGAACCGTCGGACTCTGGCCTTCCGAGGAGGCGGCGGCGGCGGGGGTCTCGGCAACAATGGCAGTAGCCGCGGCCGCCCCGAGACCTCGGCGTGGCCCCTGAGGCATTTCAATGGGCGAGGGCCAGCGGCTGTGGATCTGGAGCTGGACGCGCTGGAGGGGAAGGAGTTGATGCAGGACGGCGCGTCCCTGAGCGACAGCACCGAGGACGAGGAGGAGGGGGCGAGCCTGGGCGACGGCAGCGGGGCGGAAGGCGGCAGCTGCAGCAGCAGCAGGCGGTCGGGCGGAGATGGCGGGGACGAAGTGGAGGGCAGCGGTGTGGGAGCTGGCGAAGGAGAGACTGTCCAGCACTTCCCGCTCGCGCGGCCCAAGTCCCTAATGCAGAAGCTACAGTGCTCCTTCCAGACCTCTTGGCTCAAAGATTTTCCCTGGCTGCGGTATTCCAAGGATACTGGCCTTATGTCTTGCGGCTGGTGCCAAAAGACCCCTGAGGACGGGGGAAGCGGGGACCTTCCTCAAGTGGGGCACGATGAGCTTTCGCGAGGGACCCGAAACTACAAGAAAACCCTTCTTCTGAGACATCACGTCTCTACCGAGCACAAACTCCACGAAGCCAACGCCCAGGTACAGTATATCCTCCTACTTTTTAAGGTCTTTAAAGGAAAGATTTATCAGCTAAAAAAAAAAAAAAAAACAAAACACTTTCCTGGGTGAAGGCATCATTCCAGTTGTGGCAATGAAGGGAGCTCGTGCGTGGGGGTTTAGAAAGCCTGGGAACAAGTTTTCAAAAGTTATCTCTGTTGGGGGTTGGGGGGAAGGAATGACAATTTTCTAATCGTAGCGCTGAATTTTTTTGATGACTCCTTTGTCCATGGGATTGAATTTTTTAAAAGTTTAATAAAGTGAGTTTGAAAGTTTTAACCCCAAAAAGTTGATTTCGCGGTCAAAAATTTTATTAGCTGTGATTTTAGAAAAGCTGCCTTATGTTTCAGTCTTTCAGCATGCTGGTGGAAGTCAAATCTGGCAACTCTTTGAAGAATGAATTAAACAATTTCCTTAACCTTTGATGCTAATCCTTTCAGGAAAACGTTCAGCTGAGAAAGTTCTTTATATCAGGTCAGGATAATGTGAATTATGAGAGCAGTATGTAAATGTAGAGCAAGCTATTTGGGTAACACTCCCCATGAATAATTTTACTAAATTCATCTCTGTTGAACTTTCTTACCAAAGGCATGCTTTTGGTAAATTACTGTAGTTTTTCCTTGTTTCCTCCTACCCAGATTTTTGTGCTGAGATTTTCTCTAATCCTCCCTTTTAAAAACCCTCTTGTAAATGCAGTTCATTTTACACTTAGCATATTAGAGATGTTTCACGTGAGGTTATTTCTATCAGGTAGTATGTTGGTAGAGACTTTATTTACTAAACTGCTTGAAAACATAAGTCCTTAGTTACAAAACATAAGCTGTACCTTAGTTATTTCTTGTTTTAATATTTCCAGTCTAAAGATAGTAGTCTTAACATTTTGGTAATCCCTTTTCAAGCCAAATAGATGTTGAGCACTTCTCGTTTAAGAGTTTTTGGGCAACCAATGTGGTGGATGGAATTCATTTTTTTGTATTGGTAGCCATTCATTGATTTTAGAAAGTCAGCTTTTAGATACTAGTCTCTGTGTGTGTATTGGAGTGATCTTACTGTTCACAACACTGGAGTTAATTAGGTGCTATCCAATAACCCCCCATAGCACAGCAGTTTCTCAGAAGTTAACTTTAAAGCATAGGGTTATTTTTCCCAGTGGAGAATGGCAATAGTCTTCGTACAAATTTTAGTTGCCTAAGCCCTAGAAGGAAGGTCACTTAAAGATATATGACCCCAAAAGGTTAAGTAAATTGTCCTAAGTCTTAGAGTCCTCGATGACAACTGGGACTAGGGCCTATAAAGAATGTTGTAATGGAAAAAGAATGGGTTTTAGAGCAAATCTGGGTTCAGATCTCAGCTTTCTACAATTACTAGCTTTATGAGCTTGGGCAATGGAGTGAAATATAACTAGCATTTCCTTGTGTAATGTATGCCGAACACACATCACCTTACTCTGCAAAGTCATATTATTTTATAGAAGTGGAAGTAGAAGCTTTAAAGAGTTAAGTAATATATTAAGTTATTTTGTAAGATGATGGAGGAGGGGGACTTGTGAAAATGAAAGCATATTTTTCTAAATAATCATAGGTTGGTTATTCAGAAAACTACAAAAAGACAATGAGAAGGAATATACATATTCTTAATATACATGTGGACCCAGTTACTTTTCTTGTCAGCATAGTCTGTCCCTCTAGGCAAATCTGAATGGGAATGCAAAATATAATTAGCTGCTTAGTGAACCTGAAATCAGAGGAAGGGGAATTAGAATTAGTTGGATAACCTTATGATAGACTTAGTATGGTGTAACCTTCTCCCCTAGGCATTATCTGGATCAGGGGATTCATTCCCTAGGTAAAATCTTCTGAATTTGATCTCTGATTTACCCTTCCTTTTCCCTTTGCCCCCTCAAAAATTTTTATAGATATAAGATACCATTTTTCTCTTAGGACATACTTTCATTAGGCTGAGGATAATACAGTTTAGTAAGTATGTCCTGTGTGTCTAAGGGTGTATATACATATATTGGTTCCCTTGACTGAGTTTCAGATGTTTCCCCTCTGAATTGATCCTGATTTTTTTTGTTTTCATTCTGACGTTAGTTTGTGGGTGTTAACCTTGCTGTTTACCCCAGATACCACCAACATATCTGTCTTGTTAATATGAGTGACCTGTTCAAGAATTGAGTTATTCCTATGGACAGAATTCGGGGTTTTTGGTTGTTTTTTTTTTTTTTTCTTATCCTGTAGCCTTTGATTACCTGTAGGAGGCAGTATAACACAATCTGTAAGAGCATTCTTGGGCTTAAGGTTAAGGGGACCTGAATCCTAATCCTCTACTTTCTTGGCAGGCAAAGGAGTTAACTTCTAATTTCCTTGTGTGTGAAAAGTATATATGCCAGCACATAATCACTTAGTAAATGCTAGTCATTATTATCATTGTGTATATTTATCATAGATAATCGTAAGGGTGTGTGTGTGTGTGGCCTGGTACCTCATGTGTCTTCAGTGTTACCAATTTTGACAGTTTGGAAAGCACTTTATCTTGTGGAATCAATCTTGATTCTAGAGAATAAACCATTTCTCCATTTCATACCTTCAGAGACTTGGTTATCCAGTTCTTTGAACATTCTGAGATTTTCTCACATAGGCAGATTTTTTCACAGCTTCATAAGAATACTTTGCTTTGGCTTTCTCCTGTCTTAAAAATAATGAAATGAGAGTTCTGGAGTTCTTCAGGCAAGAATTGAATTTGAGGCTAAGGGTAGTTCACTCCCTTTATTCCTTTCAACTCCACCCCTCCTTTTTTTCAAATTTTTTAATTTTTTTTTTTTATTTTAAAGAGGGATGTTTTTTGAGAGGAGGTTGGCCAAATTTTAGACTATCACTAAGTGTCACTTTTCTTATGCTTTCTGAAAGTACAATTCATTAATTCTGTAGTGACCAAAGAATTACAGTACGTTCCTAAAAAGTTTGCTATACCGTTAATTGGCTGTTGGTTGTTAAGACTGCTCATGGGAGAGTCAAAATATGCTCTCAGAATCTGTTCTGAGCCTTCTATTTCAGAGAGATACCTGTATTTATAAGGGTGTAAGGGGCAGCATACAGGTTTTTTTGAGTAGTAATTATCTTCTTTGAGGCAAGTTCAATGATTAGCTCATACAGAATTTGACCATTTGGCCCAGAGGACTTTAAAATTGCTTTAGTAACAGTGATTACAACTGTATCTTGGTTCAGATCACTTTCTACCCAATTGTGACATTTTCATAGCCTAAATCACACATTCTGTCAACTCTAAGTTTGCTAAGTCTGAAACATACACTTAAATATATTATAAATTTAGTTAACCTTTCTAGAAAGTAAATAATTTAGATCAGTGATCTGATTGAAATTACTAATAAGAATACGTTGAGGTTAGCAACTAAAGCAAAAGTGACAGTCTACCCAGCCTTCTTTGCATTTGGCAAAAATAAGGCCTAAAGGTTTGTTAACAATTTAGGAAGAAAGTCTGAAAGTTTCCACTAAGAAATCTTAAAGATGAACTTATGGCCCATTAAAGAAGCAGTTTGTATAATATGTAGGTTCTAACATTCATTGTGTTTGGTTTATTGAGCTGGTTCATTTCCCTTGTGTTTGACTTTTTAGTAGTGTCTTTGACTACCTTATAGTGTATCTAGGATTGGCTTCTTTCTCCTTCTCAAATTTACTTATATTAGGTACATCCAAGGCACTGGAGATAAACCTGTAAGTCATTTTCTCTGCCATCAAGGAACTTGTAGTCTAGTAAGAAGAGACAGACACGACAATAAAATGATAGATACCATGTTAGAAGTATGTTCAGATTACAATGGAAACAGTAAAGGAAGGGAGTCATAAATTCTACTTGTGAAGGTTGGGAGAAGCTTGTATAATTGGCTCTTGAACTTCATTGAGTTAAATGAATAGCTGTTGAACAGGGAGGGGAGGGCATTGCAGGCACTGCAATTGGAAGCAGCATTAACAAAATGAAATTGATGTGTCTAAGAAGTGGATAATTTGGTTGCTGACCAGAATGAAAAATCAAGTTTGAATAGGTAATAGACTATGGAGGGTATTTTGTCATGCTAAAATGATTGTATTCTATTCTAACAAATGGGCAACCATTTAGCAGTTAAATTTAGCAGTTTTAAACAGGGGAGGATCATGAAGAAATATGTTGCTGTTCAGAGACACCTGGGTAGTTGTGTTTTTAGAAGAGAGCTGGTAATAAAGCATATCTTTAGTATCTAAAATTGAAGATTTCCACTGCTAACCTATAGAATTAGAATTCCCATTTTGTTCTAAAATTTGGATTTGGAAGTGAAATTGACATTTTCATTCTTTCAGTATAGTGTTGTAGTGGGTTGCTGCGACAAAAGCAGTAAAGATTTTTGTTTTTAATACTTTAATTTTATACTTTGTTTTGCATTGGAAATGCCTTTTTTCTGCTAATCCATTTATTTAAAGGACTAGTTCTGGGTAGGGAAAATAAATACTAATTGTTGATTTTTAACTAATATTTTCTTATGATTGGTGGATTAACTACAGATGAACTCACTGTAAATGAAGGTATCCCCAACTCTTCTAATAAGGCTGTGGAGATGGGTGGTGGTCTTGGATTCTTTGCAAGTTGGTGGCATTATCTAGCTCCCCAAGTTAGAGTGCTGAAGACCAACCCTATGATCCCTACCCCCTCAACCAAATCTAGTTGATTATTCAGGTTCTGCTGATTTTTATCTTCCAGGTATTTTTCCAGGCTGTGACTCATCACCCCTCCCCCCATTAACGTTATCCATCTTAGGTTAGTTAGGGTCCTGGTTTCTTGCAAGTATGTTGCACTATTAAACAGTAGCTTCCCCTGGTCACAGTATCTCTAGTTCTAGTTCCCTGATATTAATCCCCTACTTTGCTATCATAACCATCTCTTATATCTTCTAATCCAATCAGATCACTGCTTCTAAGGCTCTGTAGGTACCTATTACAGTGGTTCTTAATCTGGGGGTGGGCAGGGGACAGATTCCAATCTCTTGGTAACTGATGGAAGCTATTGACATATGCCTCAAAAAATGTTTGTAAGTGTATACTTGTATTTCTTGGGCTTTTTTGGGATCACCTTCAAGTTCTTTCATAAATCTGGTATTGTGAAGATTCTCGTAGACTGTCTTGTTTCTTTTAATGTTTTATTTGCTTAGAATGTTCATCCTCCCATCCCACTCTTTTGTCCTATAAGGCTCTGCTCAAGATCTTTCTTCCAAAAAGCATAAGCATCCCCCCCCCCCCACCAAAAAAACAAAACAAATAAAAAAACCACACTGGACTGTATACACCTCCTCTCTGCCCTCATAACAACTTTGTTACAATCTTCAGTACCTTAAGAGTCTTGCCCACTAGTGATAGTCTTCAAATTGGGAACTATACTTCCTCATTTTTGGTCCCCAGTGTAGAACTTGTGTAAAGTAGGCATTTGTTTAATGCTTATTTAATAATTGAGTGAAGTCAGAATTTTTCAAGCTTTTAGCAGCTTTTTCCTCTGTGAGTAAAGTACTTATATAAGCTTCTTTGGAAGTAGATTTGAAGATACATGTTATGAGGATTTTAACTAAATGGACATCTTTTTATATTTTCTTGATTATAGAAGAGTTAATTCTAAGGTCTCTTACAGATGTAAAATTGTAATTTTACTTTGGGCATTTTCACAAGTAAAAAACTTGAAAGCTTTTCACATTTATAGAATCTTCAGTGTAACAAATTGTCTAACTTTTGAATGTCCGTTTCCTTAAAATATCGTTCAGCCAGTTTAGACTGATGTCTAGGGTAAGTTGTGCTTTCCATTTTTGGGAAAGGGAACAGAAAAGGTTCCCAACATTTGAAAAGACCACTTCTGGAAATACTTAAATCTTTTCATCAGTATATTTTTACATATCACTGAACTTATATTACCATATACTAGGAGTGGACATTTAGAATGTTAAAGAACCAGAGACAGATGCCAAGAGTTCTTAGGAAACTACTTTAAAGATTTTTGTATTTAGTACTAAGATTTTTCTTAATTTATTTAGTTCAGCATATAATACCAGCAATTTACTTTAATGCTATGTGCTTATTGAAGCTCTGTTTTACCCAACTGCCGAAACTACACATATTCTTGACTTGCAAACCCTTCATTGTGAAGAGCATGCTTAATAGGTGCTACAGAAGCAAGACCTAGTGCTCTACTCAGTAGCGGAAATGAAATTGCTGATGTCGCTCATAAAATCAAAGAACATAATTCTTGTAAAACAGTAATGAGAGAAAAAATGGGTGAACAGTTGTGTTTGATTTGTATAGTTTGTGTTAAAATAGTATGGGTAAATATTTTGGTGGGTAGGCTTTTGTCTGAGTTACTGTTAAAAGTTAGGACATTTGGTCTGATAATGCCAGAGGACTTCAGAAATTGGGACTGGTCCAGAAAATCAGAAAATGCAGAACACAGTGACCATAGCCTAAAATGACTGCCACAGTTAGATATAGCTACCTCCTTCTTAAAGAGTTTGAACTGCGAGTTTGAACTGCCAGATGTATAAACTCTAGGTGGGTTCTTGATTTGTAAATGCTAGTTCACTGCTTCCACAAATACTTCATGATGTGCTGCCAAATTTTGATCAGTGCTTAAATTTTTGCTTCTTCCAAGTATTTATATACTGTTAACTACAACATCAGAACTTTGAAACAAATGAGCTTTGCTGGGCAGGTATGGCATGCATCAAAGGAAGATTTTTCGAGTTTGGAAATTTCTGTAGTGAGTCGAAAGCATAACGATATTAGTAAAAAGTCTTATTCAAATAGTCTCATAAGAGGGAGATCAAGTAAGCAGTATGATGCTTTTATAGAAAATTATACCATAGCATTGATTGTAGGTGTTTCTAGTATTGGTTTAGTTCTTTATATATTTATACGTGTTCATTCCCCTCTACCATAACTTTAGTGATGCTAAACATGCTGGTTTATGTACAAGCTCTAAAGGTTGAAACAATGTCTTTTATCTCACCTCCTTCCCTGCACACCTTCAAAAGCAAAAAAATTTGGACTTGAGAATTATTTGTTTTGATTACTTCACACAAACCTTGGCTATTATCTGTTTTTGCTGAAGATTGGGTGTTTGGTAGGGAAAAATAGCTAATTTAGAGCATGAGACTTTTTGGTATGGTAGATCGAGAATGTGAGGGACTAGGCATACAGTATAAGGCATTCTGTATGTGAGACACCGGGACGGTGATAGACTGCCAAGGGTCAGTTGGAAATAAAGGAAAATCTCTACTTGCCATTCTTCCTTCTATATATAGTGATCCTGTATCTCAGATTTGCAAGGTTATCTTGTAAATACTGAAGGGACCTGGAATTCTTATTTTGGTTCTTTTCAGTTGACTTCTCATACTTGAAAACACACAAATTCTTAAGTGGACCATGTGACCTGGTTTAGTTTCAAGAGAATTGGAATTGTATGTATGGCTGTGTTCAGTACTCAAACTTTAACCTAGTATTTTTGTGCTTTAGCCTTACCCATGTGGAGTGGGGTTAATTAAGGAAGTTGTGGGATTGTTTAGGAATCTTACCACCAGTTAGAATATTATTTCCATGAGAATTCTTTTGCAGTCTTAACTGTGTTTCCAATACCCTTCAATATTTTTCCCTAATTCCCCCTTCCTCTCTTCTCTCCAAGCATATCAGTCCTCCCAGCATGTTTACAATCTAGTATGTATCTTTCCATGTTTTTCCCATGCTCATATAATCTTAGATTTGTCTGTGTGTCATTATTTCACAGAAATGGACTAACACTTCAGGTCACAATTTTCAGTTATCTTTTCTACTAGAAATGTCTAAGCACTTTTTTGATTGGAAAAAGTGATTACTTCAGTTATCTAGCGAAGTTATTAAACAGTGTGCTGTGGCTCTAGAGGAAATTACCATAACTTTAGTGATGCTAAACAGAACTCTAATGAGTACTTGTCAGATTGAAAGAAAGAAAATTATAAACTTCTGAGAATTTTGAGTTCAGGAATTTTTGATAAGGTATTTTGAAAGTTGATTGGGAAATTATATAGCTGGATATTCCTGTAGTTGAAACCCATTTTCCTATTAGGGTCTTAACTTTATCTTCTTGAATTAGATTTAATTAACTTCATTGACCTAAACTATTTGGATGTTTGCCAAGACTTAAGATTTACCTTTTTAGTAGTGTTAAATAGGATGAGATGCCCAACATACTGTAACTTGAACATTGTTAGTTCAATTAGGAAGGCTGCTGCATTCCTATCAGAGATAAAGCAAACTAATTTGATTCATATATAGGAAATTTTCTTTTCATAAGAAAGTATTATTATGATTTTAAGTAATTCTTAATCTATATCCTTGGCTTATATATGAAAAAAGTAACATGATTCATGCTATTCCTCAAATGAACTCCTGCTGATCTTCATTCAGATGTGTTTGACTTAGAATAGCAGTGGCTTGCACCAAGCTCTTCACAACTTTACTCTCAGTATTTGGGATCCCTGTGAACACTATGGTCTCAAAATACATCAGGATTACTAGCGTTAATGTGTTTGGTTAGCACTTTTTAAAAAGTTATATTGATGATACATGTTTTCCTTTGGGGTTTTTAAAAGGTAGATAAAATTTAATATTGATGTTTTCCATCCAATTACAGGAGTCAGAAATACCATCAGAGGAGGGGTACTGTGACTTTAATAGTAGGCCAAATGAGAACTCTTATTGCTATCAACTTCTTCGACAACTAAATGAACAAAGAAAGAAAGGTATTCTTTGCGATGTCAGCATCGTGGTGAGCGGAAAAATCTTTAAAGCCCATAAGAACATCCTGGTTGCAGGCAGCCGTTTCTTTAAGACTTTATATTGCTTTTCAAACAAAGAAAGCCCTAACCAAAACAATACTACCCATTTAGATATTGCTGCAGTTCAAGGTTTTTCAGTCATCTTGGACTTCTTGTATTCTGGTAACCTGGTGCTCACAAGCCAAAATGCCATTGAAGTGATGACAGTGGCCAGCTATCTTCAAATGAGTGAAGTTGTTCAAACCTGCCGAAATTTCATTAAAGATGCCTTAAATATAAGCATTAAATCAGAAGCTCCAGAGTCTGTTGTCGTGGACTATAATAATAGAAAACCAGTTAATAGAGATGGTCTATCTTCATCACGGGATCAAAAAATTGCCAGTTTTTGGGCGACACGGAATCTTACCAATTTGGCAAGTAATGTAAAAATTGAAAATGATGGTTGTAACGTCGACGAGGGCCAAATAGAAAACTACCAGATGAATGACAGTAGTTGGGTTCAGGATGGTTCACCTGAATTGGCTGAAAATGAATCTCAAGGTCAAACAAAAGTGTTTATTTGGAATAATATGGGCTCCCAGGGAATTCAAGAGACTGGCAAAACAAGGAGGAAAAACCAAACTACAAAGAGATTTATTTATAATATACCACCTAATGAAACAAATTTAGAAGATTGCTCAGTGATGCAGCCACCTGTTGCCTATCCAGAGGAAGATTTATCATTCATCAAGGAAGAACCAGGTAAATATTTTATATACAAAGGTATCTGGGTTTTCATTCTAATTAATTCTGATTGGATATAATCTTGAAGTATATTTTTAAAGTATTTTTTAAATCATAAAAGTAATCCACAAGTAATACTAAATTTGAGTGTTTATAGTAGAAGGGAGAAAATTACTCAAGCATATAATTCTGCTGTGTCTTTTTTCTCTGAACGTGTGTGTGTGTTTCTCAGTTTGTGTTAATCAGGTGTTTGTTTATATTATTATGTGTAATGTGGACTCAGCTTCATTTATAGTTCTTAGGTGTTTCTGATCTTTATGCTCTGATCACTTTTTTTTGCATCCAGTGCTGGAAAGGATAAAGTCTTTGTAATCTTAGTTAAAATCTTAGTTGTAATATATAATCAGTTTGTCATTTCAGAACATTTTTGAGACCTAGTTAACCTTTTTTATTCCCAATTTGTGGGGGGAGTAAACGTTTGTTTTATAGAATTTTGCAAATGACAGTGGGATTATTCTAATTTGTTTAGGGCTACTGTTCTGTTCTCACCATAAATCTTACAGAAGCTAAATGTTTTAAATTTGCCCCATTGTCCCCTCATTTTCATTCTCATTTGCCTGTTACTAAGAGGACTCAGACCTTTCTCCTCATTATTTAACCTAAATGTATACACATACAACACAATCTTAGCATATCACATTTGTACTATGGATTTGTTTTTTTTAGTGGAGTGGGAGACCATTGTTACTGTGTGTGTAAATAAAAGATTTGAAAATTTTCTTTATCTTTAATTGCCTGTGCCTAACTAACTTAAATATATTTGAAGAAGAGTTCAGTGGATTTGAGGTTTTCCTTTGCAGGCCCTAGACTTGAGGTATATATCTACCACTGTCACATATGATTTGATATTTGTTTTGTTGCTTTCAAAGCTCTTTCAGTGTCTGATTTTACATCATGGTGATAATCTGGGGATGGAGTACTTTCTGTTAAAGAGAATCATTGTTTTTAGATCTCAAAGGGCAAAATGCCATAGTAATCTTATGAAATGAAATGGTTTCTCTGGCTTTTTAGGTTTGGATTTAGTTTTCATTGGTTTTTACATTTACTTTTGTAAAAATCAGCATGCCTGTGTAATAACGATTTACTGCTCTTTTCCCTCCTACTTGTCAACTGTTCAGTAAGAAAAGCCCAGAGGCAGTTTCTTTAAAGTATTAAGGGAAGATAGAATTTCTTAGCGTCACTTTATTTTGGCTTAATTAAAATTTTTTTTTTACAATATTTATTTTTGAGAGAGAGACAGAGCTTGAGGGGAGGAGGGGCAGAGAGAACGGGAGATAACAGAATCCAAAGCAGGCTGCAGGCTCTGAGCTTTCAGCACAGAATCCAATGCTGGGCTCAAACTCATGAACTGTGAGATCATAACCTGAGCCAAAATTGGACATTTAATCAACTGAGCCACCCAGGTGCCCCTTGGCTTAATTTTTAATGTACAAGCCCTTGAAAGCAGTTCTCAAAAATTAGAACTACATTGTCTTTCCGCTGCAGGGATTAATTGTTTAATAGTATGTTGGGAACCCTGTAGTGTTTTTTAAATAAAATACATATATACACAATTTAAGGAATAAGCAGGTTTTGGGGGTAGTAATTGGCAAAACTAATCAGAGCCAAACCCATTCATAGTCCCACATATAATTGGAATGATTCAAAGAAAAGCACTCATACTGAACCACAATGCATTCTTTAAAAAATAACATTACTGGCTATTATTTTGGTAAGCCCCCCCCCAGCTGAGTTTGCATCAATGGAGTAGGCGTATCATAAATTAATTTTTAGTAGTCTAATAATATGTTTTCAGTTTATCTCTTACATCTTAGAAAAGATTATTACATTATGAGTATCACTTTGGTTTTGGACCTTGTTTAACTGACAAATTGGTTTAATCAGTGATGTGCTATATTTCAGTTGTTAAACTTTTTGCAACTTTTCAAGGCCTCTAGATCCAAACTCACTGAATGGCAGGAAATAGGGTCTTATGAGATTATTATGGTTCGGACATAATAAAACGAGCCAGGGGTTGGCAAATTTTTGCTGTAAAGGACCAAAGAGTAAGTATTTTTGGTTTTGCCAGTTATAAGGTCAGTGTCTGATTTACATGATGAAAGCAGCCATAGACAATAAACACAAGTGAACATGGATATGCTTCACTATAAAGCCTTATTGCCAACCCTTGGTATCGAGTAGTGGATCTTAATTTTGGCTGCATATTAACATCACTTGGGAACTTTACAGACCATGATGCTTGGGTCTTTACAGTAGGGATTGAGTTAATTGGTTCTGTGATGTGTCCTGGTTGTTAGAATTTTTATAAGCTGTGTAGGTGATTACACAGTGAGCAAAGGTTGCAATCCACTGACAAAGAGGAAAGAGCCCAAATGGAGTTATGATTTGAAAATGAGCTTGTATTTAACATTTAACTACAGTTTAACCATGATCAAATTAAACTCTTGCCTTTGGTTTCTTTATCTTTAAACTATGGTTCTTATTTCTAGGATTATTAAAATTAAATGACAAAGCACACCTATCCTAGTCATCCTAGGTCCCCTTAAAGTTGAGTCTATTGAGGGGTGCCTGGGTGGCGCAGTCGGTTAAGCGTCCGACTTCAGCCAGGTCACGATCTCGCGGTCCGGGAGTTCGAGCCCCGCATAGGGCTCTGGGCTGATGATGGCTCAGAGCCTGGAGCCTGTTTCCGATTCTGTGTCTCCCTCTCTCTCTGCCCCTCCCCCGTTCATGCTCTGTCTCTCTCTGTCCCAAAAATAAATAAACGTTGAAAACAAAAAAAATTAAAAAAAAAAAAAGTTGAGACTATAGAGATTATTTGAAGTCAGTTTTCCAGTGCAGTGTACTTTCTACTAAATTCTACGAAGGATGGTCTTATTGGCCTCAGCTTGACCTTTTGTTTGAATATTTAGAAAGAATACTCTTTTAAGCAGCCCATTCCAGTGTATGATGACTGTTAGGAAGTTATTTTATATTGAGCCACAATTTGCTTCTTATAAATTTCCTGATTCTTCCATTTTGAGTAGTATAATCTGAGCTTAACCTAATCTCTCCAAATCTACGTGATAACTCTTGAGATATTATAAATAATTTAAGTATTCCCCTGAAGTCCCTTTTTCTTCCAGGCTAAGTGCTATACCACCCACCTTCTGAATTCCAAACCTTTTTACCATCTTTCTTACAATTAACCCCCCCCCCCTTTTTTTATCCAGAAATTGTGGTGTACAGAATTAACTACAACTCTTCAGGCAAATTCTGACCAATATAGAACACGGTGCATCTGTGTTTATCAAGGTTAAGGCCCGTCTCAAGGTCAATCAGCTAGTAAAAATAGAGGCAGGTTTCATGTTAAGGACTATCTCACAATAAAACTTTGCAATTAATGAACTAGTAGACTCAGTCTTTTAAAAAATTGGTCCCTTTTAAAATCTCAAACATTTTTATGAACTGTACCATCATTGGTTATACTTTGACTTCCATTTATTTAGAAATGGTGAAAATGTTTAGTGAAATAGTTTTAAATGAATTTAAAGCTCTATACGTAAATATTGAAAAGTCCTAGTAAATTATATAGTCTACAAGCAATGCTTGACATATTTGGATTTGTGGATCCTTTATAAGAACTATGATTTCCCCCAGATTCTTAAGTCTACAGTTTGTAAACCACAGCTCTAAATATCTTCTTGCCACATAATGTTGAAGCTGGTGTTCAGATGCCTCATTCAGAAAGGTTGTAAGATATTGAGATAAGATGTACCCACAAATATCAGGGATTTTATTTAGGTGGGTTTTTTTTTTAATCTTAAACTAGCATGTTTGTTACTTGACTCACTAATGCAGTTTGCTTCAAATTATTTTTAATATAGGAGGATACTTGAAAATAGAACTCAGGAGGGGTGTCTGTGTGGCTTAGTCAGTTAAGCATCTGACTGGAGCTCAGGTCATGATCTATCTCACAGTTCATGAGTCCTCTATCAGCTCTGTGCTGACAGCTCAAAGCCTGGAGCCTGCTTCAGATTGTGTGTCTCCCTCTGTCTCTCTGCCCCTTCCCCACTTGTGTTCTCTCTCTCAAAAATAAACATTTAAAGAAAATTAAAATAATAAAGTAGAACTCAGGAAAGGTTAGAAACTTCTCTCATTTTTATTTTATTAAGGTTTATGGGATAATTAAAACTATTGGGAAAGACTAAATTCTAGGTAATAGGGAAAAAAGATGTCATTAATGAGTTAGTTCCTCTGCTAATATAAAAATTTCAAATACTTGTCTTGCTGATACACAGCCAGAAAACCAATTTCAGCCAAATGAAGTAGATAAAAATCTAAGATTAGAAATTAAATTGTATGAGTAAAAATAATAACTGAATTATTTAACAGTGTTCACAGAGCAAGTCAAGTGTTAATCCTATTTTTGGTCTTTTGATGCTCTGGGACTATAAGGAACATGGTTTTCTGGATCTAGATTCTTCTGTTATTTCATTCACACTAGCAGGTTGCACCCATTGTAAATACTGCTTTGCTTGTATACACATTTAATTTATGCATGCATATATACCACATTTTGTACAAACATTTTTTGAAATGACTGACAAATCAGCAAAACAATTTAGCAGTAAAGAAATTAAGTGTGCTAGTCAAGGGTGTTAATATGGTTGCCCTAATTAAGCTTTTAATTGGCTCTAAGATACTAAGCCTCTCTCAAAAGGAGGAAACATGCCAGTTCTGGAGGATGACAAACTTTTCTGGTACTGAATTCTGAAAGGAATTTCTCCATTGGGGTTTTATATAGTTGATACCGTGTAGCATAATAACCATTTCCTCTGTAAATGAAGCCGTAGATTATATAACCTGATTTTTATCTTTAATAAAAGCTGATACAATTCTGTATAGATGATTGATTTTTTTAATGTTTTGTTTATTTTTGAGAGAGTGCCAGCAGGGAAGGGGCGGGGAGAGAGAGAGAGAGGGACAGGATCTGTGAGCTCTGCGCTGACAGTAGCAAGCCACCTGAGCCAAAGTCTGACGCTAAACCTACTGAGACACCCAGGTGGCCCTGGATTTTTTTTTAATGTATACAGGATGCAAGGTGATTTTACCTCAGCAAAGAATTTAACAGTTCTTTTAAATAATCTAAACGTTCCTTTCTCTCATCTGAACTTCTCAGGGAAAACAGCTTTACAACATTTGTAAATTTCTATTAATCCTTTACAAATAGAGTTTTAGCTTTAAAATTTCAATTTGCATATTTGCCTTTTGGTTAAAAAGCAAATAATTTTTGAGTATTTAGAAGACAACTTGGAGAACAGAATGTTCAAGCTAAATATCTTTAAGATACTCTAATGGGTCATGTTTGGACTAATGAATTATTCTATTTATATTGAATTCTTCAGAGTTTGCTACTAACCAGTACTTCTGCTTTTCTGTGTTTTGGATGATAATAGGTATATGCATTACCTTCAGTCAGATGTTGCAGAAACTTTAAAAAAAATTTTTCTAATGTTTATTTTTGAGAGAGAGAGAGCACAAGAGGGGGCAGGGCAGAGACAGAGAGGGAGACACTGAATCTGAAACAGGCTTCAGGCTCTGAGCTGTCAGCACAGAGGCCAACATGGGATTTGAACTTACGAATGGTGGGATCATGACCTGAGCTGAAGTTGGATGCTTAACCAGCTGAGCCACCCAGGTGCCCTCAGAATCTTTTTTAATGTTTATTTTTGAGATAGGTTGAGAGCGTACATGCACCTGTGGGTGCGTGTGTGTACATGCAAGCTCGTGCATGCAAGGGAAAGGCAGAGAGAGGGACAGAGGATGTGAAGGAGGCTCTGCATTGACAGCGAAGAGCCTGATATGGGGTTCAGATTCACCAGCCATGAGATCATGACCTGAGATGAAGTCTGACAAACAACTGAGCCACGCAAGTGCCCCAAATGTTGCAGAATCTTAAACTGCTTTCTAAATGATTAACTTTTTACAATTTTGAAAACTGGCCATCACATTTGAGAGTCCTGTTTTGACCATGCCATATAAATTTACTGTATAAACTATTAAATATGTTTAAAAACCATGAAACTTGGCTTTATTTAAGGAGATGTGGGCTTTGGACTAGCTTTTGCCACTTAACTGTAACTGGTTCTGATTGTATCCCACATAATGTCTCTAATGGGAAGAAAGAAACGAAAATTTTGTAATTCTGAAATCTTGAAATCTGTAAAAACTACCCAAAGCTTTTTCTTAATCATTTTGGCAACAAAACTTGATTCTTAGCTGGCAGCAAAACCAGCTATTTATATCTTTTACTCATTTCTTTAAATGTGAATATTCATGTTTCTTTGCAGAAATACTGTTCTGATTATAGGATGCTACCCTTAGACACCACTGGGAGTATTGTAGTTATTACTTTTATAAAATCTGAAAATTGCTGCCTTCTACATCTTACTGTAAGTAAGCATTTCAGATAGATTGATGGATCTAGATTAGTTTTCTTTGTTAGGGGGTCCCAGATGTTCTTTAACTTTGAGGCATCCTTTTGGTTGAATGTGTTATGAAGGATGATCTATAAGTGATAATATCCAGTCACTTTTCTTCAGAAACTGTTACAGTTGGGTGTTAAATGATAGTTTGAAGGCCTGATGATCATTTTAAAAAGTAAATGTCCACCAGTAGTGAATGGATTATAAAATACACTAATCCATAAGAATCTTCCCAATGTTTAATCTTAAAAGGATGATAGTAGATAGCTGTATGGTGGTAGGAATATTCTGCCATCTTTTTTCCCCCTTCTTTTCATCTGTCTAGTGTTCCTTTCCTTTCCTGTCTGCCGTATTTGTCCCAAGAGATGACTGTAGTTAGGATTATTACCAATACGTTAGAAACCCTAAAGAAATAGAAACTGTGTGGCCAGACTAGGTACTGAAGAAGCCTTGTAGATCAGTTACAAAAGCATTTTTGTGAGTTCTGCCTGAGAGTATCAGATTGTCTAAGTGTCAATCCCTGAGAGTTCTATAAAACTGAAACTTTGGTTTCTGACATAGTCTTAATATTTATTCTGGGGTGACCAGAAGGCCTTAAATCTTCATTCAAAGATTTACTCTCCAGAAAAGTTATATTACAACCAAATATTATTTTTCTGAGATACCAGAATAGCTTTCCACATCATAACAGGAAATTTACTAGTAAATTTTTAAAAAATGTTTATTTTGAGAGAGTGAGCAAGCAGGGGAGGGGCAGAGGGAGAATCCCAAGCAGGCTCCAGGCTGTTAGCATAGAGCCTGACGTGGTACTCCCATCTTGTGAGATCATGACCTGACTTGAAATCAAGAGGGCTGCTTAACTGAGCCACTCAGGTGCCCCTGATAATAAAATTTCTATTTAAGTCCCCAAAAAAGTAAGTATCATGTCAGATGACGTTGATGTCAAGATTGAGGATTACCTTACCTGGAACTTGTTCATAGTAGGGTCGCTGTAGGGTAGAAACGTACCCAGTGCGTTGGAACAAATGTTTAAAATAAGTAGGATGAGCAGATGCAATGGGAGGTTCCTAACTGCTCAGAAGAGTTGGAGAAGGCTTCATGGAGAAGGCAATAGTAAGAACAGGGTCTTGTGTAAGACTTTGCCAGAGGAGGGGGAGGGCGTTCAGTGACTACAACATGGCAAGAAATCAGGGTAAATAGGTAAAAGAATAGAAGGAGTGTAGTGGGAAGATCAGGTTGGGTAGGTAGGTTAGTTAGAGCAGATTGTAATTCTCTTTGTTTTACATGGTAAGTTTGTCGATTTGGTTTCAAAAATAGACTGAGGTAGTGAGAGGTTTTTAACTAGAGATTAGGTGTGTTTATATTAGCCTTTAGGAAGAAAAACATTTGGAGTGTGTTGTTCATGGATTGGAGTGGAGCGATCTGGGTAGACCTTTTAAGGACTAGTGAGGGCAGAAATAACAGCCCTAGTTGAGTAGTGCAAAGAAAAAACAGTAGAATTTAATCTAAGTAAAGATGGGGCAGTCACTTGAGTCAGTGGGGGAAAGGAAACTACTATATGTTGAGTCTCTATCCTACTACAGGAACTGTCAAGGGCATTTTATATGATACATTTATAACTTACTACTCTCCACTGAAAAGCAGAAAAAAACCTGATCACAATCAAGAGAAAAAAATTGTACCTGTTTATGAAAAAACAGTTCTGAAACTGTCTTCAGAGAAGAGAAACTTGATGTTGATATATTTATATGAAAGTGGAATATATCTTACTGGGTCTCTTAAGGGTTTTTTGTACAGTTGAGTTAGTGACTTCCAAAACCTTGATTTCTGGGGCACCTGGGTGACTCAGTTGGTTAGGCTTCCGACTTCGGCTCAGGTCATGATCTCACGGTTCATGAATTCAAGCCCTGCTTTGGGCTCTGTGCTCACAGCTTGAAGCCTGGAGCCTGGTTCAGAATCTGTCTCCCTCTCTCTACCCGTCTCCGCCTCATACTTTCTGTCTCTGTCTCTCTCTCAAAAATAAATATTAAAAAAAAAAATAAATCTTGATTTCTGATGTTCTCTATCATTTCATTGATTTCAAGAATATCTGTCTTTTAAGACAGTCTGAGTAAGTTTGTACCTGCTTCATGTTTGGAATTTTGAGACCCAGAAGAAAATTGTTGGGGAAACCTTCCAACTTGGTTTTGTTTATTTAGCATTTACAGGCAAGTGCCATACCACTCCCTTTACCAGATGATTTGGAAGCATTGCCTGCCGTGGTCCAAGAGAAACCTATAACGATAGGCCCCAAGATTAATCACACTTAATGACACCAGATTGATATTACACTTCACAGTTTACTCAGTATTTTCATTTACTGGTGTCACTTTTATTCATTAAAAAAATTTTTTAATGTTTATTTTGAGAGAGACAGAGTGTGAGTGGGGGAAGGGCAGAGAAAGAGGGAGACAGAATCTGAAGCAGACTCTAGGCTCTGAGCTGTCAGCACAGAGCCCGATGTGGGGCTCAAACTCGAACTGTGAGGTCACGATCACGATCTGAGGCGAAGTTGGATGCTTATAAACAACTGAGCCACCCAGGCGCCCCCTGGTGTCGCTTTTCACAGCAACTTTGTGAAGTGGGCAAACATTGCCACTCTTTTTTATGTGAGAAAAATGAAGTTGTGATTGTTATAAAGAGGGAGTAGAGACCAAGATTTTACTTTATTTTACTTTTATTTTTTTAAATATTTATTTTGAGAGAATACTTGCAGGAGTGTGGGGGGAGAGGGGCAGAGAGAGGGAGAGAGTGAATTCCAAGCAGGCTCCTCACTGCCAGTGCAGAGCCCCCACGCACAGGGCTCAGTCTTAATCTCACAACTGCAAGATCATGACCTGAGCTGAAATTGAGTTGGATACTTAAATGGAACTAACTGAACCACCCAGGCACCACACCATTCTTTTTTTTTTTTTTATCTCATTCGCTTTTCTTGTTAATCTGATTTTCTGTTAATCTGATTTTTTAAAAATCCATGAATAAAATGTCATCTTTTTAAACATGCAAAAACATGGTTAGTCAGTTACTTAAAAATAAACCTGAAGAGAAAATTGCCTTCAAAGACAAAAATGTAATACTTACAAAGAACCACAATAGCTGATACCTAGGTACATTTAAGATTTTGGAAATGGTTTTATTAAATAAAGTTACTAAAGCAAATGTTGATTTAGCATGGAGTGTAAAGTTTATTTTTGTTCATTTAGCAAAAAGTATAAAGTATCACTAGGAAACTAAGTTAAAGATGGGTGTACTTCTTCACTCATTTCTAGCATTGCAGATTGTATTTTTTTTTTTTTTTTTTTTTGCCTCGTGTGCAGCAAGTCCATAGGTTTGGAACTTATATATTCTCAGGAGGCAATGTAATATAGGCAATAAATGTAGCACTCTGCCACTAGCCTATCTTAGGTTCCTCATACAGCTGATAATATTTTTACTATTCTTCCATAAATTTGTAGTAAAATTTAAGTGAGATACATAAAGGGACTTACAGACTTGAATGCGTAAAATCTGGTGTTTGGTTTGTGGGGGGGAAGAGGTCTGTAGTTACCTGTTCACTGGAGAAAAAGCAGCTTATAGCCATTTGAATTCAATCATTTAAATTCATTCAGTCGTTTGAATGATAATACATAGTGTACCTATACCTGCTGTAATTCAGAAAGATGGCTATCTTGTGAAACTGTTTTAATAGTTCTTTGAAAAAAGGTCTTTTGTTTACAGAGATATCTTAGCCCTTTTTGCCAAGTTTAAACGAAAAAGATTTCAGTAGGAAGGTGGTGAATGTCCTAAAACCAAATATAGTAGAGTTTATTCTTTAATCCTATAGTTTTGGAGAAAAATGATGACCCAGAGTTACTGCTTTTGCTTGCTAGTGAAACAAAATTCATTTCTGTTTGAAGTGAATGGTTAGCTGCCTCCTATCCCATTCACATCAACTGATTAAAAATGATTTGCTAGGCAGTTTGGCTGGTTTTGAATAAGGTACCAGATGATGTATTGATTCCTGAGTTAAACATGCTTATTGTCAACCTGGGAGAGCTCACCTATTCTAAGAATTTGTGTGTGTTTGTTTGCTTGTTTGTTTTCTTTTTAATGTTTATTTTTGAAAGAGAAACAGTGTGATAGGGGAGGGGCAGAGAGGGAGAGAGACAATCTCCTGAGCCATCCAGGCACCCATGAGAATTTGTTTTTGATATCAAGAACTAAGTATTACCTTTTGAAAGAGATTTGATATTTGTAGCATGGTTATGATTTTGTTTTTGAGAAGAAATATTGTCCACAGAAAGAATATATTTGCCATCTGTTAAGCTTTCAGGTTGAGGTGTTCTGAGCTTAGGGTAAAGATCACAAATTCTAATACTTAAGAGGTAGAGTAGGAGACAGGAAATGTCTATTTTAAGAACTAGCTGAGGAAGCCTTCAACAAATCACTATAGAATGTTACATAAATAGAAACGCCCTGCCTGTATTTACAAACCCACTTTGTAGTGCCCTCTGAACAGGCTGTATTCTTCAGAATAGTGACTTTAAAAAAAAAAAAAGATATTGGGGAAACCTAGTACAGTTGTTTGAATAACAATTTAAATTTACTATTGAAATACATTCAGGTTTTCATAGGAAAACAAAGGCACTAGATTTCAGTTAATTATTTTCAGTTACTGGTTATGTTTTAATGTTACTGTACACCAGAAAACTGAGAAATTGTCATTTAAATGCCATTAATTAAACTAGTAATAGAGGTTGCAGAAGGCAGAATATTCAAACCAACATTTAACAACACTTGTTGAAAAGCATTTTGTCACTCATTATGACAATGCTGGGAAAATAAAACCTAACCAATATCCCGTCTCTCAAGGAACAGGTAAAGGAGTCTGTATCTATTTCCTTTTCCTGCTCTGCATATGAAGTACTTGTTCATTCTCCTGACAGCCAACATTTACTGTAGGCAATAACCTCCTATTTTACTATTCCACCTTATGGAGAATATAAAAGCCAATAGATGAATGCCCTTAAGTACTTGTCTTCAAATTTATCTCTATATGTTGATTATCCTTTCTCTCTCTCTTAAGTACCCAAACATTTGCTTCTGGATTCCAGACTCCTCTTTGCAGTGTTTCCTCAATATTTTTAACTTTTCTCTTTCTTAGTGACCTCTTCATTTCAGCATTCAAAGATGTTTATTACTTTCATCTTTAAAAAAATAAACTCTTGGGGCGCCTGGGTGGCGCAGTCGGTTAAGCGTCCGACTTCAGCCAGGTCACGATCTCGCGGTCCATGAGTTCAAGCCCCGCGTCAGGCTCTGGGCTGATGGCTCAGAGCCTGGAGCCTGTTTCCGATTCTGTGTCTCCCTCTCTCTCTGCCCCTCCCCCATTCATGCTCTGTCTCTCTGTCCCAAAAATAAATAAACGTTGAAAAAAAAAATTAAAAAAAAAATAAAATAAAATAAAAAAATAAACTCTTACTCTATTTCTCACTATTCCCTTTTGCAACCAAATCTCTCAGATTGTATTATATATCATAATTCTTCATTTTCCATCCACAGCACAGGCCACTCTTGCTCTTTCTCCTTGCCCCACTGATAAAACCAGTGTTACTCTAAGATCACTAGTGATGTCCTAGGTGCTCAGTATTTATTGAATGAAAGTAATGCACATTTCAGTCCTTAATCTTGAAGTTTTGGCAGCATTTCAGCATTGTCATGGTGGAGTATTTCTTGAAATACTCTTTTTCCACAGGCGCCTGGGTGGCTTAGTCAGTTAAACGTCCGACTTGGGCTCAGGTGCCCTGTGTCAGGCTCTTTGCTAACAGCTCAGAATGGAGCCTGCTGCTTCACAACTGTCACACAGCTGGGAAGTGGCACAGATGAGATTTGGTCCCAGGCAGTATCTAGAGTTTACCCATTTAACCCCTATTCCTACTCCAAACCTATTATTAAATTACCTCTTTCTTAGGTATGTCAAACTCAGTATCTTCATAACTATGTAAGCCTCCAAAACTGGTCCTCTACCCACCAGAGTTTCCTAACTGCCTTTAGTATAGGCTGGAAATTTCCCTCATTACCTTCAAACCCTGCCTTTTCCATATTCAGTCTGTCACCAAGCACTATTGGTTCTTCCTCCACAAAGTTTCCTTACTTATCTACTTTCCCCCATTTGTTGCTCTCGTCAGTCAAGGCCACTATCAGTTCTTACCTGAATTTCTAAAATAGTTTCCTAGCTAGTCACCTTTTTGCCCTCGTTTAATTAATTCATATAATACCAGGATTTTTTTTTTAAGGTAAATGAAATTAACACCTTGTTTAAAATCCTTCTATTGCTTTTAGACTATAGGCCAGAATCCTGACCATGACCTGCAGGGCTCTATATGACCTATCTGCACCTGCTTGAGAGGATCAATATATACTCTTCTCTCCTTCATTATGCAAATACATAATCCTACTGGCTTCTTAGACCAGACCATAAATGCCAGATCCATTCAGTGATTTGAGGTTTTATAACTATGCACTAGAACCATTACTGGGTGGAATTCCATTGTGTAAGTGTACCACAGTTTCATTTGCCCACCATGGAGTTTTTTGGTTTTTTATTTTTGAATCAAGTATCTGCTTATGTAAAGAGGAAGGATTTCTCTTTTTGTTATTAAAAATTTTTTTTTTTATCTTGAGTGTTGGGAAGCTAGATCAATAAGTACGGGGTGGTATTATCAAAAATGAATCTTGGGGGACACCTGGGTGGCTCAGTCGGTTAAGCGTCCGACTTCAACTCAGGTCACAATCTCGCGGTCCGTGAGTTCGAGCCCCGCATCGGGCTCTGGGCTGATGGCTCAGAGCCTGGAGCCTGCTTCAGATTCTGTTTCCCTCTCTCTCTGCCCCTCCCCCGTTCATGCTCTGTCTCTCCCTGTCTCAAAAATAAATAACTGTTAAAAAAAATGAATCTTGGAAGTAGAGGACAGATTGTCCATAAAAAGTGGCATTTAAAAAATAAAAAAAAATTTTTTTCAATGTTTATTCTTGAGAGAGACAGCATGAGTGGGGGAGGGGCAGAGAGAGAAGGAGACACAGAATGTGAAGCAGGCTCCAGACGCTGAGCTGTCAGCACGGAGCCTGATGCTGGGCTCGAACTCACGGACCGCAAGATCATGACCTGAATGACCTGACCCAAAGTTGAAAGCTTAACCGACAAAGCCACACAGATGTCCCCAGTTTTTTTAAAGTTTATTGAGAGAGATAGAGGCAACATGAGCAGGAGAGGGGCAGAAATGAAAAGAGAGAGAATCCCAAGCAGGTTCTACCTTACACAGGGCTCAAATCCACAAAACTGAGATCATGACCTGAGCTGAAACCGATAGTCAGATGCTCAGCTGACTGAGCCATCCAGGAATGCCAAAAGTGGCATTTTTAATGTTTATTTTTGGGGCTCCTGGGTGGCTCATTGAGCTGAGCATCTGACTTTGGCTCAGGTCATGATTTTGCAATTTGTGAGTTTGAGCCCCACATCTGCTCTGCACTGACAGCTCAAAGCCTGGAGCCTGCTTTGGATATTGTCTCCCTTTCTCTCTGCCCCTCCCCTGCTTGCATTCTGTCCCTCCCTCAAAAATAATAAACATTAAAAGGTTTTTTTGAAGTTTATTTTTGAGAGAGAGCGTGCCTGTGCACACGAGTGGGGGAGGGGCAGAGAGAGAGAGGGAGACAGGATCTGAAGCAAGCTCTGCACTGTGTATGACCTGAGCTGAAGTCGGACACTTAACCAACTGAACCAACCAGGTGCCCAATAAAAGTACCAAGAGGATGCCTTGATTTCAACTTCAGGTCATGATCTCATGGTTCGTTAGTTCCAGCCCTGGGTGAGGCTCTTTGCTGAGGATGTGTAGCCTGCTTAGGATGCTGTCTCCCTCAAAATAACATTAAAAAAAGATAATGAATAGAACTATGAGCATTATATTTTGAAGCAAGGAGACCCAAGAAACTGTTTCAGTAATTCACTAATCCAAGAGAATAATGATGCCTGAATTAAGGCAGTGGTAGAGAAACAGAAGGGATGGAACAGATTTAAAAGAAATTAACAGATTGGAACCAAAAGTATTGGTATCATTAGTATGTCATTTACGCTGCCTTTCCACATCCTTTCCATACATCAAGGTTAATTCTAAGGAATTACCTCTTCTCTGAAGCCTTGCTTTACTATTCTAGCTTTAATTGGTCTTTTTCATTTCTGAATCAATACAGAAACCATGTTTTACACACCTAGTACTTGGTACTAGCAGCAGTAGCAGCTGTCATTGGATGCCAGACACCAAAACTCTAACACTTGACTTGCATTACCTATATGTATCAAATCTGTGATCTAGTTGGAAGCATATGAGGAAACTGAGGTACTTGCTCACATAGCCAGTAGCCTAATTCACCCTGTCTCTAAAGCTTATTCACGTTCAGTACAGTGTACTCACTGTTGAGTGTGCACTTGTTCTTGTGGTTGAAAACCATGTCTTAACGATTTTGTACCTTAATAGCATTAAGCATATAGCAGGTATTTAATACTTACAGATATTTTTCTATTTAGTGTTGCATAAGAAACAATACCAAGAAGGGAGTGGTGTTTTGATGATGGCTATGGTATGGTTGTAAATAACCGATTAAAATATCTCCTTTTCAGACCTGGATGGTGCTCTACTCTCAGGGCCAGATTGTGATAGGAATGTGAATACAAATTTATTGGCTGAAGCCAGCTCCAATCAGGATGGAGGTGATGCTGGTAGGTGGAGTAGGATTTTATTAGTAAGAGTATGTTTAAGAGGATTTAAAGATTTGGCATTGTTTGTGTATATGTTTAAGGACCTACTGCAGTTTCTTTACTGTCTGTCTAATCAGTTTATCTATTTATTTTTAAGTAGGCTCCACACCCAGCCAGGCGCCCCTCAGTTTCTTCCCTTAAAGGAGAGTAGCTATGTTTCTGATAATGCTTTGGAAGCCTGGTGAACACAAATAGATGGGTGTTTCTTATTCTTTGTGGGAGGCATTTATTTAGAGATTTTAGAATTCTTAAATATCAGAATAATTAAGTTAATAGAGATGGTGGTTTCCTGCTAGTATATACATGGAATGAGAATGGTAATTATCCAAATGGCTAGTTAATGTATTTTAATTAGCTTTGATATAAAATAATAGTATGATTAGTGATGGCAATACAAAATGTTAATTCTGAATAGTAATATTTCTATCATTTGAACTTTGGGAGAAGTAAAGGCAAAGAATCCATGAATATTCCAGAGAATAACGTGAGTCTAAGTAAATTAGGAGAGGGAAAAGCTTTCTTAACAGAATGCCAAGCTAATAAATACAGAATGATAGAATTGAAAAATAACCCACAGGAAACAATTCAAGATCATCCATAGATGTTAAGCCACTGTTGATGGGCTTATCCATAATGACTGGGCAAAAGACTGTTGTAATAGCATATTCACATGGTCTCCGTGTTATCCCATAGATTATTTCAGTTACAAAAAAAAGATTTCTTTACAATAAAAAAACAAATAACCTGCCTCTTGCCATAATGCAGTAGCAGGTGCACAACATCACCTATGCCAAAATGTTTAACTCAAATCTGATCATGAGGGAGATATCAGACAAGCCTACAGAAATCTAGCTACTCTGGGTTTTTTAAATGTTAATGCCATGAAAGACCAGCAGAAGAACCACTAGACTCCAGGAGACCAACCAAAAGGCATTATCAGTCTTGATAACATCAGGGTTCTAAAATGAGTAAAGGGGCATTTGGGGAACAGTTGGAAATTTGAATATGTAGTATGGGTTAAATGGTAGTTGGGCAATTTTAAATTTCTTGGATGTGATAAAGGTACTGTGGTTATGTTTGAAAAAGCTCTAGAAGATACATGCTATATTGAGGGGTGAAGTGAATTTCTACACATAAACATTTTCAATGGGGGATGGTCCATATAATCTTTTCAAAAAAAGTAAACCCTTGATTTAAAGCCGTTTCTCTTAGGGGTCATTTTGATCCATGTGCTTTTTATGACTGAGATCAGCCTTTGTCTTAGGATTTGAGTTCAGAAAAACGCTGCTTTCTTCTTAGTTTGCCATTATGGAAAAATGTACCCTGAAGGATATTATTAAACAGTGAGCACAGTTTTGAAGTAGATCTTTAATTACCTTAATGATCTTCCAGTGTATTGAATTATAAAGGCAATACCTTTGTCAAACTGCTCATATACTTCCTATAAATAGTAATTTCTACTGTTATAAGAATTGGGACAGGTGAAAGAAGTTTGGGTTGAGGTTTTCTTAATTTGAATTTTGTATTCTAGATATGGTGTCTCTTGTCTGTTATCCTGGATGTTTATCAGGTCTTTAGATTACCTAGAGAAATACAGAATTTCGAGTATTAAAAAGTTTTAATTTTTTAAAGTTAAGTATTTTGAGGAAGTAAAAAATAGTACGTGTGTGTTAGCATTCACTAGATACATTTATTCAATAAATAGTTGAAGGGTATATGCTTTGGACATTAGCAATAGAAAGGTGAGTAAAACAGGGAAGTTCTTGCTCTCAGCTTTTTTGTACTGATTTCATCAAGAACTACAAGTCAAAGCTCAGGCTTTATGTAGAAGTGTAAAACTGAAAATTGATAGATTTGTGTTCCCAGGCTACCACCCCCATCCCAGTCTCCACCCCCCCCCCCACACACACACATGTACACGCATGATGTCTCACTTTAGGATTCTGAAAACTTACCCTTGAACAGAAGTACATTATAGTTTAATTACCTAATTGTCAATTCAGAAGTCTTTCCTGACATTAAAAAGGTATAAAGGTATTCCAAGTATAAAACAATTTACATTAATAGAAATGAATTTTTTTTTAAGTTTATTTATTTTGAGAGAGAGGGGCAGAGAATCCCAAGCAGGCTTGTGCTGTCATTATTGAGCCTGATAATGGGGCTCAAACCCAAGAAAGGAGAGATTGTGACCTGAGCTGAAATCAAGAGTTGGATGGCTCAACCAACTCAGCCTCCCCTGTGCCCTGATAATAGTGAAATTTTAAACACCTTAGAGACCTTTTGCATTGTTGGTTAGTGATACTTCCACTGAAGAAGAAATATTAAGTTATTTTAATTTTTTTAAATGTTTATTTTTGAGAGAGAGAAGGAGAGCATGCATGGGGGACAGGCAGAGAGAGAGAGGGAGACCACAGAATCCAAAGCAGGTTCCAGGCTCTGAGCTGTCAGCACAGGGCCTGATGCAGGCCTCAAACTCCTGAACCATGAGATCATGACCTGAGCTGAGGTCAGATGCTTAACCGACTGAGCCACCCGGGCACCCCAAGTTATTTTAATTTTTAAGAGAAGTAGTATATCTGGCAGGTAGATACAGGAAAATAAATTTTTACAAAGTCCTTTTTAACAAGCATTGTTTTGTATAAAGTCCATGGTTTTTGTGGGAGGAAAATTGATTACTGCACAAGTGAGTGAGTATATAGCCTGGAAAGGAGTGTTCAGGCAGAGGAAAGAAGAGTTTAAGTGCAAAGGTCTTGCAGAGGGACCCATTTTCCCATGGAGGAACAGTACAAAGGCCAGTGTGGCTGAAACAGATTGACCAGAGGGAGTCATTAGAAGCAAGGGCTAGAGTAGGTAAGGCTATGTAAGATTTTGGAAGTCTTTGGTTTTTACTATGAATGAGATATGGATAGTCCTTGCAGGCTTTTGAGCAGAGCAGTGCCAGGCTCTGAATTAAAGTTCTGAAAGAATCTCTAATTGCTGTGTTGAGAGCAGACTGTAAGAGGGCAACATTGTGAGCCTGGATACAAACTCTGATGGCTACTGAAAATAATCCAGAGGCAAGAGTTGATGATTGATTGGATCACTGTGGCAATAGCTATGGAGAATTCTGGATATGTTTGCATTGCCACAGGATTCCTGGATTTAGGGGGATACATACAATATTCAAGAAGGAATCTTGTCCAGGGGTGACTGACTGGCTCAGTCGGTGGAGCATGCAACTCTTGATCTCAGGGTTGTAAGTTCATTCAAGCAACCACATTGGGTTTAGAGATTACTTAAAAAATAAAATCTTAAGAAGTAAAAAGGAATCCTATCCAAAGGAGGTAATTTTTCTCTTAGCTAGTCTAAAGGTCCTCTGGCACAAATTCCTTAAGGGATATTGACTATTCTAATTCTACTTTCTGGATTTAAGGATGGAGTTAGAGAGGTTTTGATGAACTCCCCAAGAGGGCAATCAGTTACCTTGCCCAGTGTGTCTGAAACAACAAACGGGTGTAATAATGCGAGAACCTTGAATTTGTAATTTCCTTGTATTTATTCTTCATTCTTCATCTGTTTTTCTATACTGATTAGTCTTAAAAACAAGATTGTGATTATTTGGGGCACAATAAGGACACTATTCCATTCCACAGCTGGGCTTCAGGGCGATAGTCTCAAATGATATAATTAGGAGTAACAATTAAGAGTGCTGTTTTGAATGTTTGAAATACAGTATAAAAGAGCACTTTTCTTGTGGCCTCCATGCAGTATTAAATAGTATTTAGATTTATTTCCCTAAATTTTTCTCTACCTGTGGTTGAATTGTGTTTTAAATTTTAGTTTTTCTATTTCAGACGCCTGCCAATCAGGATTTTATGATTAGGATAATAAATTATGGAAAAAAGTGCAATAAAGTATGCAGACATGTCAGTTTTAGACTAAAATGTAGACATTTTTATTTAGCTATTTATATTAAGCTTCTCTATCATAGTGCTCATAAAATATAAATAAATATTTTTTTCTTTTAATTCTAATAAGAGGTGTTTATTACCACCATTATATCAGAATGACTTTTCAATTGTATTAGGTACTTCACATGATTTCAAGTATGGCCTGATGCCTGGCCCTTCAAGTGATTTCAAGTATGGATTGCTACCAGGTACTTCAAATGATTTCAAGTATGGATTGATACCAGGTGCTTCAAATGATTTCAAGTATGGATTATTGCCTGAATCTTGGCCAAAACAAGAAACTTGGGAAAATGGCAAGTATTAGTCATCTAAACATCTACAGATTTTTAAAATTATTTTTAACAATTAAAAGCTTCCATATTCTGGGTTTTAAAAAAATTGAATAGTATGGTAGCCCTATAATAATCCTTGTTCTCAGGGATAGAGACAAGGTTTTGATAGCAAATTTTCTGTTTAATATATAATTGCTTTTTTGTGTGTGTGTGTTTTTGTTTCGTTTTGTTTTGTTTTTATTCTCAAAGGTGAATCATCTCTAATCATGAACAAGTTAAAATGCCCTCATTGTAGCTATGTAGCCAAATACAGACGAACACTAAAAAGGCATTTGCTCATTCATACGGGAGTCAGATCATTTAGCTGTGACATTTGTGGAAAACTGTTTACTCGCAGAGAACATGTGAAAAGACATTCCCTGGTAAGTAACTTTAAATATAAATGATCTTTGAGATAAACTATATTCATGTCAGGGAAATTTAAGATATTTTAACACTATTACCTGAAATTTATGGAAGGTTGATATTAAATAAATTGCCTTAAACGGAGAATGTGATTTATGAACTGAACTTCATACAGAAAAACAAGGTATATATTCACTCATTGTTGAATGGGTGGTTTGAGTGGTTCAAATGCATTATTGTCTGTACTATCCTTATATTGGATTTTTCCCCCCTTCAATAGGTGCATAAAAAGGATAAAAAATACAAATGTATGGTGTGTAAGAAGATCTTCATGTTAGCAGCCAGTGTTGGAATAAGACATGGATCTCGACGCTATGGTGTTTGTGTAGACTGTGCAGATAAATCACAACCAGGAGGGCAAGAAGGTGTAGATCAGGGACAGGATACAGATTTCCCTCGGGATGAAGAATATGAGGAAAATGAAGTAGGAGAAGCTGACGAAGAGCTGGTTGATGATGGAGAAGATCAGAATGATCCGTCTCGATGGGATGAATCAGGAGATGTTTGTATGTCTCTAGATGATTAACTGACCTATACTCCTCAAGGATGCTGCATTTGGACATAATATGAATCGACAATTTGAATTGTTGAACTGAAGGCTTGCAAAATATGGTACATGCTGGATGGTAGTTATGTTGCTGTGAAAACTGTAGGGTCAAAAAGCCTTATAGCAAAAAAAATTTTTTTTTATATTTGCACAGGACTGTACAGCAAACAACCTTGTGGTTGGATTACATGGAGTCCCATCTTCAGTCAGTTATCAAAAATATTTTTTATTTATAGGATATACAGTAACTATTTGGGTCCTATGAATATATAGTACGTGTCCTTAAAGAGCTTACATTCATGTGCCACTTTAACATGAATGAAGAAAACCCATTTTTGAGACTACAGTGACAGCTGACCCAATTACTCTGTCCATCAAACCACTCAGGCTAGTTTGTACTAGTAGAGTTTTGTTTCTATTTTTATTTTTATTAATTTTATTTTTTTTAATACAGATTTTCAGTGAGGGGCCTTTTCAACCCCATGGGTTCTACCTTTCTGTATTTTTCCATTTTAATTTGCTTCATAACTTAAACCAAGTCTCTTCTAGTCTTAGGTATTATTTCTCAATTTTGTGCTGATGGGCATGTTTATAAGAACTGGAGAGGTAATTTATTGGAATGAACTAACTGACTTCCTCCATTCCCCCTTTCCTTTTTGACATGAATTTTACTACTTTACAAATGAAGAAATGATGTTGCAAAGTTAACATGGCGAAGTTGACAAATACCACTAAAATGATTATGATCTAGAAGTAACTTTCTCCTGCTGCTGTAATCGATAAATGGTTACTATATGACGTTTTCTGACATGGTATTCGGTTTTGGGTATCTGTTACTTTGGCACTATTCTGGTTTGCCTCTTTTTATTTTTGCCAGTGTACTATACCTCAGTCCTATATGAAAAGACAGAAATCTAATCGAAAGAAAAGTCGTCATAGAAACAATAAGGAAAATGATTTGTTTCCTAATTTGACCTCCATGTCCAGTTTGGTTAGCTTGTTATGCAATATAAGTGAAATATCAGGTTTTTATTCCTGTGCCCTTTTTATCATTAAAAATAACACAAAAAGTGCATTCTCTTTTGTTTGATACTTACTGGGATATTGAACGTTTTGAAATTATGATAGATCATTATTTTTTCAATTCCTCAAAGTTACTACATCTTCATATATAGTCTTTCTGGTAGTCACCATGATTCAACAATCTGCAAAAATCTTACAAATAAGATATTGAGAGGCTTTACAATTATTCTGTTAACTAAATTCTTCAGGGTACAAGGGGTGATGTATTAAGTTGAAATTGTCAGATTTATTTAGCCTAATGACAGATGAATTAGCTGATTGTTAAACTCACAGCAGCATTTCACATAATTAATATTAACATGCATGACATTTATCAGGAACATATTGTATATTATATAAGATTGAGGGATATCATATTTTCAGCTTTCTTTTAAATAGAAATTGAGTATATTTTCCTATTTTATATCAGGTCACTAAATTATGCTATTTGTGTGGAAAAAATTGCAAAGTATACTTTGACAGACATAATCCTTTTGGTGCTCCATCTGATCAAAGTTGAAAAGCTGATAGGTTTTTTAAGAGACAAGCTTTCTCATTGTCTCCGACTTCAGTACTATAATGGTTTAATGTTAGACATTGATGTATTTGCTTGGATAAATCAAAGATATAAAATACAGTTACATGGTTAGATACATCTTTTGTCATCTAAACTTTATTGTAGTTTCTACATAATTGTAAAACTGACATGAATAGTTTGGTTTGATTTTTGTTTAAGACTGAAGAGTACATCTTATTCTCAGTGTTCTAGACAAATGAGTATAATGTAATTCTGGTGGGGTCCAAAGTAGACGTTAGTTGGGCAAAGATACTATGAATGAAAAAGTATTTTAAACGTAAAATGTTCTGCTTTGTGAATATGTAAGTATAGTATAAAGATTTCTTTCATCCCATTATCCCCCTCCTTTAAAATAAACCATAGTTTACAATTGGTAGATCTGTCTATATATAAATATATATTAAAGAGAAAAGATATATATCTGAAAATCACCTAAATCTGCTTTATTAGACTACAGTTCACTTATTGCATAGAAACTGGACTTGGCTTTACATTCTTAATGTACTTTTACTTTTCCTCAAGAAATGAACTTACTCTCTTTAAACTGAATTTTCTTTTACTACTTAAATCATTTATGTATATCTGGTAAATTATGACCAAATTTTTGTTAGATTGCATACAGTAAATTGAAATACACACTTGGTACACTACGGGATTGTTGTGCTTTTGTTTTGGTTTTAGCTGGAAACAAGGTTTGATGTAGATGGCTTGTTACTGTTAATTTAAAATATTCTATAATTGTCCATTACTTTTTATGTTGTGTTGTGACAGATTTGGCTATATTTTTAGTCAACTGAAATATGATACTTTAAAAGTTTGTTTTTAGAAAGGTAATCCAAAGGAATAATGTTTATACTCTTGAATATATTAGCCTCAGCCTATATAAAAATTTCTTCTTTAAAGTAAACATTTTACCAGAAACAGAACTGACAGATTTTTCTACTTGCTGACTGCCTAACTTATTTTGTTTCATGATCTCGAGGGACTGCCTTTTCCCTTCTAGGTCTTTTTTTAAAAATAGTTTTAGTACTAAGGTATACTACTGGACTTTTTTTTTTTTTTAAGTATATTCTTTTTCTGACTTACAGTACAATTTCAGGAAGTTGATAGATAATAAGAACTTATGATTGGTCTCAAGGTGACAATGAAATACTCATAATTTTGTCTGTGGAGCCCTGGCAGAATTATGTGTTATACATTTGCTGAATTTTTCTCTTGTAACTTATATTTTAAATGAGAAGCATATTTTAGAGCTTGTAATTTTAATGAAGAGGAAGAATATAAACTTTCTTTCCTATTTGCTCTAGTAACAGACCCTCTCATATAAATCAAGATCATGTATTATTTCTTAGAATTCTCAGAGACAGTTACTTCCATATGGTCCCTGCATTGTTGTTATTGGCCCTCATTATTCATATTCACTAGATGTTTTGCTAAATTTTAGCACCCTAGCAATTAAGAGCTTAAAAAAAAACTGTAGGAAGGGGAAGCTGAACACTAATGAATAGCTTTGAAATTTGAGGGGGGAAGGGAAACACTAGCTGGTTTTGGTAGAGCCATCCTGCTGGAGAAGAGAGAAATGAATGAGTTAATTCATGTAAAGCGCTTAGAACAATGTCTGGTGCATAATAGGAGCCTAATACATCTTAGTTTAATAATAGATGTGAACCAAGAGGAAAGGGGGAGAAAATAGAAAATGAAAGGATCAGGGTTGGGAAATTTATATTCATACAGTACAGTTGTAACAGGCCTGAAGATGACTGGAGGAGTATAATACGGGGCAAAGTGTGATGGAAGAGGAGTTTTAAAAAATAAATTTAAAAACTTCGGTAAGCTTTATGTATATTTTAAAGATTTTGTCAACATAGAAGAGTTTATTTTTCTGGATAATGATTCAAAAGCTACCATTGTTTTAGTGCCTACGTGTGCTCTTGTGCTTTACATTATTTTGTCTAATTCCCTTAGGTGGGTGCTATTGTCTCCATTTTATGGAAGAGAAAAGGCTCCAAGAAATTTGCATAACATAACTTGCCCGATGTGACACAGCTACTAAGTGGTAGAGCTGGGTTTTGACCAGATCTGATTCTGAAGCCCATGTTCTTTTTAGGGGGCTCTATTAACTGCCTCATTAAACTTTTGTAGAATTTCAGTGCTTTAAAAGCAGTTTGTGTATGGAGACATGTTCTCCCCATAAAACATCATACGTTAGGAATTTGAGTGTCTAATCTTTCCTCCCCCTCAAATATCCTTATCAGTCTTTTCCTCCTAATACAGCAGTTTTGTCACCTGACTATAAATAAGACACCTGACCTCAGTGTAGCACATGCTATTAATTGGCTGTGGCATTTTTATTTTTAAAAGGATGGTCTTAAAGTGAAGAACTAGATGCGAACCCCAGTTTTTGTGCCGTTCAGTCACCCAGATCCTTAAACTTAACTATGGTACATAATATATGTGCTTAGAACTAACAGGTGTTTTTTCTTAGTCACTTTAGGATTTAAAATGGAAAGTTTTTTCCTGCTGTATCCCTGCTTTCAAATGAAGTTGAACAGTTCTTAGATAGTTTAAAATGTGTTAGGGATAAGCACACTTTAAAAGATGTTTTCTGGCCCTGAATTTTATGACATTGGGTACTTAATTTGGAGTACACTGGCTATTGAGAACAAAATTTTGGGTTGAGGAGAGGGATGGTTGAGGCCATTATGAAATGGGAGAATCAGCATTTTAAACACTGTAAACATAAAAGAACGCTTTCTTCTGCCTGCTGTTTGTAAAAGCTCTTGGGGAAGATCTTTTACGAAGACCAATTTTTTAAATGTAATTTACCTACCTAGTATAAGTGTCCTAAGACATGTATGTAAACTTCCAAAACTGTTTTGTCTGTGTATTTAGAAAATACACAAGAATCTTTATCAAACCTAAAAATATAAACTTGTGAGCACTAAACTTGCTTCTGGCTTTGTGAATTTTGTTGACTCTGACATTTAATTCAGATTTCTTTGAAAGTGTATTAATTTGGACTATTTGGGGTAGGGGAGCACCTTTGTAAACTTTGACTTATGTATAATTCAGATATCTTTGTATTTAAGGTTTACAAGTTTGAATTACATAATAGGGTTTTTTGGTTTGTATGTTTTTATATGAAGTGCATAAATGACTCAAACTACCTCCTCGTAATGCTTGGAGAGCTGCTTTAATTCATAGATAGCAGTGATTTGTAATCAGCATTTCATCTATCTTTTAATCTTTATTACTTTTGGGATTCTTTACAGGTTTTAGAAAACATTAAAATATTTCCCCTCTAATTTACACGTGTGCATAATTTTGGAAGTGGATTGAAAAGCAAAGGTAAACTACATCCCATATATACTGCGTATTAGTAGGCTAATGAATTACAAGTAAATCTATGTTTGGGGTGTCTGTAACTTTAATAATATAGAGAAAACATACTTGTTTTATTATTACTTTTTTAGGTATTTGTGTTTGTGGTGTTAGTAATAGAACAAAGGAAATCATAGTGACCAGATACAGACTTTACTAAAGAAATGAAAGTTTTGTTTGGAGCGGGGTGGCCATGTAACGTGTAAAAGCCTAGTGTCTTAAAATTATAAAAGCCGTCATGTGGCAGAATAATTACATATATTCTGTATGGTTCCAAGAGGTTAAGACTGGGACTATTTGACTCCAGATTAAAAACCAGCTTTTAGTAATTATCCAAAGATGAAATGTAATTGCTTCAGAAAGAAACCAGATGTCCTATTGCTGGAGATATTCTAGAGAAAGTGGAAGATTACCTGATAAGCCTTTTGGCTAAGGTAATAATTGACCAAACATTTCTATCCAAAGGTGTTTTGTTTTTCGATTAAAAATTTTTGGACCATTGTAGTTAACCAGTTTTTTATCTGGTTTAGCAAGAACATTGATAAGATTATGCGTAAGTATCTCATGACACCAAAAAGGATACAGTGGAAATTAAGAACGATTGGTTTAGCTTTATGGAAAAAATTGCTATTTGAGCTTTTTTCTTTTTCACTTTGCACATCACCACAGACCAATGTTTGGAAGGTAGTATAGGAAATTAAATTACTGGGTCCTTGGTTAGGTGAGAAAATTAAAGGTCCTTCAGTTCTTTGTCTGTGTTGTAACTTTTTCTCAATTTTGAACTAAAGGAAATAAAAAATGAACCACAAGAAATCTATTCAGTTAATTATAGGAATTAAAAAATAGGTTGTATTACTGCATGGTGCCTTTACATGCTATTGATACTTTCTGATTGCCAGCCAGATATTTCTTTTTTCCAACCCAACCAAAGTTTGGCAATAAGTAATTATTAATCTTCCAGGCATAATTTGGTATGTTTTAGAATATTAGTGAAAGATACACAGGAGACAATCATTTCTTAGCACATGTCTGAACACTCAGCGACACAAAATGTTTCAAGATAATTGTAGAATTTTTTAAAAAATTTGTTTGTTTTGAGAGTGAAACACTGTGAGCTGGGAAGGACAGAGGGAGAGGGAGAGAATCCCAAGCAGGCTCTGCGTGATCAGTGTGCAAAGCTCAATGCAAGGCCCAAACCGACAAACTGAGATTATGACCTGAGCTGAAATCAAGAGTCGGACACTTAACCAACTGAGCCACCCAGGTACCCCAATTGTATAATTTTTTAGGTTGAAGGAAATTTTTTTAATGTTTATTTTTTAGAGAGAGCACACAAGCAGGGGAGGGGCAAAGAGAGGGGGGGGGACAGCGGGTCTGAAGCAGGAGGTTCTGTGCTTAACAGCAGCAGTTCGAACTCCACACCGTGAGATCGTGACCTGAGCCAAAGTTGGGCACTCAGCCGATTGAGCCACCAGGATCCCCTAGGTTGAAAGAAATTTTGACAGACTGATAACTGATTCCCAGAGAGGTTACAACAATGACTTTGCAGTCAGTTTTGGGATCTAGGATTTGGGAAAACTGAAATTAGAGACTACAAAGTGAACTTAAATGTAATTTCTGGCACACATTCAGAGCTCAAAATTATTTACTAAGTGATTAAAAGACCGTCAGCAAATTTTTTAGGAATTTGCTTGCTACTATCTAATGGCATATAGTTAATAAGCTAATTTTGTTTACAAGTAGTTTGTGTTGCCAAGCACAGGATGTGTGGGATTCCTTTGGACCCTTTCCCACAATACCCCCATAGGTGACCACTATCTGAAGACATAATAACCAAACCTAACTTATAGCAGGTATCATGATAGAAATCTCAGTGCACATAGCCTTTTGATTTTTTTTTTTAACCTACACCATCCATATAACTTGGAATAGTGACAAGATTAAGTATTAGCCATTTGCTGTAAAATATTTGTTTTAAAATGACTGGCATAGCCCCCACTAACATCTTAAAGTAATATTCTGTGTATGTGAGGAAGATGTGAAAAACCCTATTAGAGTTTATACTTTGATGGAGAGTGCAGCAATGCATCAATAAAGATCATTTAGACCTGATGCTTTTGTTGCTGATGATGAGTTTTATATTTGTAAAGAGACATGTTGTGTAGGCATTTATATTTTGCCATATGAAAGATTGTGTTCATGTGGAAGATGGAGATTAGTAGTTTTGTCACCCTCTCCCCTGTTGATAAGCCATCCACTTGGATTATGGTAAGACCTAGATTCCTAAACTGGGATGTTGGCATTTTCATGGACACATGGGTAATTCTCCAAAGTAGGTTTTACTATGTTAATTTTTAAAGTAATTGCCACCTAAAGGATTAGATCAAATAACTAACTCATTCCAAAGAATCGCAGTTCTAGGAACGGAATCCATGTCCAAGAGCTCTAGTCCAAGGAATTATCCTCACCTGTGGCAAGGGAGATTTGAACAACAGCTTTATATATGTTGATGTGGATTTTCTTTTATTGGTAGTCTTAAATTTACCTTCTTTTAGGATTTTGTTACTTCATAGGTCTAAAGATGTTTATTAGAATCCTACATTAGATTTCCGGCAGTTTTTTGGAGTCTTTCATTCTAAACTTCTGCCCTTATGTGGGTCTTCTGAAGGTAGGTGACTTACTGGCATCCAGTCTGTTTTCTGGCCCTTCTTTCTTTGTTGCTACTGGTGACTTATACTATATTCAAAAATGTGACGGGGCGCCTGGGTGGTGCAGTCGGTTAAGCGTCCGACTTCAGCCCAGGTCACGATCTCGCGGTCCGTGAGTTGGAGCCCCGCGTCGGGCTCTGGGCTGATGGCTCAGAGCCTGGAGCCTGCTTCCGATTCTGTGTCTCCCTCTCTCTCTGCCCCTCCCCTGTTCATGCTCTGTCTCTGTCTCAAAAGTAAAATAACCGTTAAAAAAAAATTAAAAAAAAAAAATGTGAGCTCCCATTTTAGCCTATGGACGCTTCTTTAGTTATATAGATATATATTGAATACCCCTTTGTGAGAAAATGGTTACCTGTGATGGATGAGATCACACTATATTCTGTTCTCAATTATTCTTTTTTTTCTTAAAAAAAATTTTTTTTAACGTTTATTTATTTTTGAGACAGAGACAGAGCATGAATGGGGGAGGGTCAGAGAGGGAGACACAGAATCTGAAACAGGCTCCAGGCTCTGAGTTGTCAGCACAGAGCTTGATGCGGGACTTGAACTCATGGACCGCGAGATCATGACCTGAGCTGAAGTCGGCCGCTTAACCGACTGAGCCACCCAAGCGTCCCTGTTCTCAGTTATTCTACTACAAGCCATTTGCAAAGGGAAAAGATTCAAAATTAAGCAGGGAACAAAAAGTCCCTTCACATCAGTGGTTTTAAAAAGCAGGAACGATTGGGAGTTGTGAATAGGTAGGATAACTAAATATGTAAAATGGAGCAGATTAAGAAAATGCATACATGGCACTTTTTTAAAAAATGTTTATTATTTTTGAGAGAGAGAGAGACAGAGTGAGCGGGAGAGTGCAGAGAGAGAGGGAGACACAGAATCCGAAGCAGGCCCCAGGCTCTGAGCTGTCAGCACAGAGCTCGACGCAAGGCTCAAACTCTTGAACCGTGAAATCATGACCTGAGCTGAAGTTAGACGTTTAACCCACTGAGCCACCCAGGCACCCCAGAAAATGCATACATGGCACTTTGTATTGTCTCCTTTCATAATAAGGAGAAAGAAAACTTTCTCCTTGAAAATATATCTTAAGGTTACTGCAGAAAAAGATGTTTCCTGTATAATTTTTGAATGAACTTTAATATTTTTGTCTTAAGTGGCAAACAAAAATGTTTATGTCCGCTATTTATCTTTTTCTGGGATAGGAATGGTTACTCTTTAGGTGTCTCCTAGTTCTATAGGACAAGAAGTATACTGGACAAGTCTATAGGATTAGACAAGCTCTTCTTCAGAAGGTCCATTTATGTACTCCGGGAAACTGAGACCTTAACAGTCTACCTCCTATTTGGGGAAAGGAGGGGATGATGAAGTCTTTGACCTAGAGGAGTGTTCCCTTCTAGTAAAGCAGTTCAGTACACTTGCACACACTTAGGGTTAATGTTCAGTCCACTTATTTTTGGCGTAGGGAAAGAACATCACCTTTTCTCAAAGGATGAAACTGCAAGCTTCTATACTTCTTTCCACTCCAAGTTACTCTTAAGGAAAGTATCCTTATTCAATTTTGATGTGCTCTGTTTTTAGCATAGTATATTTAAACGTCACTAAAATTAATCTCAATATCAAATATCTGATCAGTGTTCAAAATTCCAAGCTTCTGTCACGTGTGCGCTTATGTATTTTATAGTTTGTTTTTTGGCCAGGATTCTAAATTGTAGTAGCCCGCAAGCTTTTTCTGTATATGGCCAGATAGTAAGTATTTTTGACCTTGTGGGCCATAAGGTGTTCCAGTCCAACTAGTCAGCTTTGCTGTTGTATCATGAAAGCAGCCATAGACCACATGTAAATGAATAGTGTGGCTGTGTTCTGATAAAGCTTTACTTAACAAAATTAGGGTGCAGTTTGCTGACCCCTGATCTATAAATTCTCCACATCTATCTTCTCTCTCTCTTCTTTGTCCTTGCAGTACATACACTGAAGAATCATGTGCCTTCTAAATAGCAATGAATTATTTTCTTTTCAGAATTGCAGACCTGGAGCAGCAACAAGATTTAATGTCCTGGTGGCACCATTTTAGCTGAGAAGGATAAAAACCTTACCATCTTAGCTCTGATTAGACAGTAAGACCTTAATAGGAACAAGAATACATCCAACTCAGAAATACATTCAGAGTTTTAAGAGAGGAGACTTACTGGCTGATTAAGGTATATACTTTTTTTTTTTTTAATTATTTTTCATTTATTTATTTTTGGGAGACAGAGCACAAGTAGGGAGGGGTAGAGAGAGACACACAGAATCCGAAGCAGGCTCCCAGCTCTGAGCTGTCAGCACAGAGCCCGACATTGGGCTCAAACCCATAAACTGAGATCATGACCTGAGCCGAAGTCGGATGCTTAACTGACTTAGCCACCCAGGCGCCCCAAAATATATACTTATTAATCTAGGCCCTTTCATTGCCACTTTATCCCATATTAAAAGATTGTTTTTACATCAGCCTCAGCCTTAAGTTATGTACTTGAACATACTATGTACAAAGTACTATGACGTTTATTTTCCACGGCCTTGAGAATGTAAACTATTTGGGAGTCTTTCATTAACATCTGCATTCATAAAAGATTATGATTAAATTAGACTTGTCAGTCATCTTGGATATAGGTTGAAAATGCTAAGCTTGTGAGTAAATGAGCCAAAGTATCTGAACTGAAAAATACTTTCCATCAAATCCCTTAGGAAATATTCCCAAGACTAAAGACTCACACTGAATCAGAAGACTAAAGACTACCAAATTGAACCAGAAATCTGCCATTGTTTCAAACCTGCGAATTCCCCATTGTAAGCCCTACTGAGGCCCTTGTGGTCTTGTGTTTCTCAGTCTCTTGCAATAGTAGGCTATTACTAAATACATGTCAGATGAACCAAGTACTGAATATAATTCTTCATAGTCAGAACTTCCATTTAAAACGCAGTTTCAACATCTAAAATATAGTTCGAGTTTTTTCTTATTAAGGCTAAAATTAATCAGAACAGAGGTTTGATTCTAACGAATTTAGAAAAAGTTCTGTTGCTCATCTAATAAGATACACTCCCCCTTCAGGGGGCACCTGGGTGGCTCAGTCACTTGAGTGTCCGGCTTCGGCTCAGGTCACAATCTCAGTTTGTGGGCTTGAGCCCCATATCGGGTCTGCTATAGCTCAGAGCCTGGAACCTGCTTAGGATTCTGTGTCTCCCTCTTTCTGTGCCCCTCCCCCACTCGTGTTCTGTCTAAAAAATAAACATTAAAAAAATTTAAAAATACTGTGCCTTCAGGAGCATGAAATCTATTCAGAAAGGACATATGTAGAAAGTCTGAGAAGAACATAGCCACAGAATTCAGGAGGGGTTGCACTATTCAGTGCACTGCAATCTGGATTGCAAGTTAAATATTTGAACGAAACTATTTTCATAAAGGCCGCTAATGACTAGTTGCTAGATCCTTACCTCTGCAGCATTTGATTCTGTTAATGACTAATTTCCTTCATACAGCTCTCCTCTTACTTGACCCCATAAGTATTGGTATTCCCTTAATTCTGTGCCGGGCACTCTCCCCATCTTCTTTCACTTGGCGTTCTTCAGTCCCAGATGATCACAATGACAAGCCTGGGTGACTCTCCTCACTGACCTCTCTTTCGAGTTTACAAATAATTAGTTTAAATGACACCACGCATTGTTGTTGGAAACCAAGGATTTTCAATCACGATCCTAATTTGGGTCACAGTTCTTTCATTTCTGTTGAAAGTCTTTACGCTGACATTTCACTGTATGGGGACTCACCATGAGCTGATAGTACATAGCAAAGTCACCATTAGAAAAACTATAATCTTGGTTTTCCAGAGACATTTAATGCATCCAACCATGTTAACGCTATTTGATGAGGTGGTGTCTAGCTGGCTATCATATCAACATGTATATACCTCTGTTAACTAGACAGACCAATAGAATCTTTGAACTGAAAGAACCTTAGACACAATTACACTTGTTTACCCAGCCTCTGATTGATTTCATTCCATAAATACTCCTCTCCAGCTCAACACCTCATATTGCAGTTCATATTAGCTTGAGATGCTTTTCTATTCTCTGAACTGAGCCGAATTGAAATCCACTTCTTCCATCTCTTAATGCCGCACAGAAACTCATCCTTCCACGTAACAGTCTATGTAACAGTGGAAATTGGAAGTGGGGGAGTATAGTATATTTTAAGAGTGCTTAGGAACTTAGATTTTTCCATTGCCAGAAAACAGAACTGTATGGTTTCATTCCTGTATAACATCAGAAACCCCATGTTGTTCATCCTTTTCCCATTTAATGTTTCCCTCTTAAGGCTAAGAATTAAATATTTAATATAAAAAACCAATGCCCAAAAAGATGTTTTAAGGAAAAGCATCCAGAAATATTTCTTAGAAAGTAGAATATTAATTTACTGGCACTTGTGTAGAACACTTAACATAAGATTAAACACGATTCTCCCAAGATAAGATTAAGTTTGCAGCTTGATATAAAAATTTAAATGTTGCTTAATCCTAGGCACTCAAGAATTTCACAATCAACTGATTTTTAAATGCAGTATAATTTTAACATGTATAAATTTAATGATTCAACTCCCTTAAAATGTATTACAAGGAAGATGAGAGTTATTTCCTTGGATTGCATTTTAGATCATATTCTTAAGTGAGAAATATTTCATTTTTATTAAATTCTTATAAATCTTTAGGTCCTTCAGGCCCAAACTATTCCTCTCCTTAAGCAGCAGGGCAGATTTATAATTATGGCTGCTTTTATTTTTATACTTATTTTGAAAAAGACTGGTTACTGTCCTAGTGCATTTATGTCACTAAGATGGAAAAATGGGAATATTGTTCTTATTGGGTAGCCATTAAGTCTTGTAAATTACCAAATGCTCCTTAGCATAATGTTTTCTCAATGCTTGAATGTTAAAAATAGGAATCAGGAAATTCCATAAAAATCGTTACCAAAAACACATTTTGTAAATTTTATCACATGCTGTTGAGAGTTACCATCCTATCCTTCATCTTTGTCTCAGCAAAAATCCAGGAATAGGAGATATCTAAGAATCCTAGGACATTTTGCCTGTGTAGGTGATGAATGTCACTGCCATTTTCAGCCATTTATGGATATGAGAGAAAAAGGGGATGTTTTTACTCTTCTAAGCATTTATCACTCACATGCCAATTTGTTAAAACTTTGGTTTAACGTAAGCAGTTTCTCTATAATATTGTGATTCTAGACCTCAGAACTGCCATTTTTGGGAAACCAGGCATAAATGATGCAGATGTAATATTTTCTGCAAGCAGAAAATAAATTTGAATTAGCTTGCTTGCCACTGTAAAAGTGTTTTCAGCATATTATAAAGGAATTGACTTGAAAAATCTGACTTGAGAATTTTCCCGATATATCATACTGTCATTAATGTCCTTTTTAATAGCATCTTTTTTCTTATATTAGCATCTTTATTAACAGTCATTGTTGGGGATGATTAATGAGACAATTGCATTTTGTATATCTTTTTTTTTTTGAGAGAGAGAGACAGACAGACAGGATCCAAAGCAGGTTCTGCATTGACAGCACAGAGTCTGATGCAAGGCTCGAACTCCCAAACCATGAGATCATGACCTGAGCTAAAGTTGGACACTTAACTGTGTCACCCCTGTATTTTGTATATCTTAAAAAAACAAACTGTTAGTATTTTTTTTTTTTTAGCCACAGGTACACAGAAGCCAAACTTAAGCATGACAGTAAAGTAAAATCTTAAGCAACTGAAACTGAAGATTAATGTACTATATAATTGGATTCCATTGTAATAATTTAACTATGTTTAGAATATTTTAATTGTGGGATTAGTAATCAGAATATGGTATATATTTAATCCCTTTAGTTTCAGAGTTGAAAGTTTTCCAATGCTTGTAAAAAGTAAAGCTATAACTCATTTATGTGGCTCTCATTCATGGACATTGGAGAAAGGATTTCCATAAGCCTCATGAGGTACACTCCATTGCAAAGAGGATTCCTCGAGAAAAAGTTTTCATGATTTTGTAGATGTGATTTAGAAAGCTTTCAGAATAAACTGTGGAGTGTCATGAATTTTACATGTTTGAACAGGTAAATTTGGTAATTAAAGAATGTTTTTCTTTAATGTGTTCATTTGGTATATGGGATCATTATTATTATTCAGATCATGTATATTTCTTTAGCTCTATTAGAGACCCTTTGTTTTTTCTTTAGTAAACAGTAATCAAAATTACCATACATGCTGTTGTATTCTACAGTGACTAATTAGCAGAAACTCCTCAAACACACCAAGGCATTTCTATTTAAAAAAAAATTTTTTTTTTCAACGTTTATTTATTTTTGGGACAGAGAGACAGAGCATGAACGGGGGAGGGGCAGAGAGAGAGGGAGACACAGAATCGGAAACAGGCTCCAGGCTCCAAGCAATCAGCCCAGAGCCTGACACGGAGCTCGAACTCACGGACTGCAAGATCGTGACCTGGCTGAAGTCGGACGCTTAACCGACTGTGCCACCCAGGCGCCCCACTATTTTAAAATCCAACCTTGGGGCACCTGGGTTAAGCGTCTGACTTCAGCTCAGATCACGATCTCATGGTTGGTGATTTGGGGCCCCGCATAGGGCTCTGTGCTGACAGCTCGGAGCCTGGAACCTGCTTTGGATTCCATCTCCCTCTCTCTCTGCCCCCTCCCCTGCTTGCGTTCTGTCTCTTTAAAAAGTAAATAAACATTTAAAAATTTTTTAAATAAATAAATCCATCCTTAAAGAGAAAATATACTTTGTAGGATAATTGCTAGTAACAATATTCATTTTTAAATAATCTAGTAAAATTATGTGAAATTGTAAAGGAGTGCATTGTTTAAACATTTTATTTTCCCTTTCTGCATTCATGCTTGACAGGTATTCACACATTGTTTACCTTCATCTCTTTGAGTTCCCTACTTTAGCAGCTCCTTGTTTACTTTTATCTGATCTTTGGCTAATTCTTTCAACTACATCCATCTTTGTTTTAGATATAAATACAAAGCTAAGGATCCACTTCATGCCCAAGCTAACCTGAAGGGAATTTTAATCCTGTATTATTTGCAAAAATAATGTCAATTAAAATTTTTTTTATTATAATGGTAACCATCTAAATTTACTGCCTGATTTCCAGTACCTAACTTCCAGGAAAAGTTTCTTCATAATGTATTTCTCTGTACCATAAATTTGACCATTTTGCCCTGACTATGACCTTTCTTATTTAAGCCTAACTGGCTAACAAATGCAGTGCAAACCTCAAAAGAGGAGCATTGTTTTCACTTCTAAATAACCTTCTTCAGGGATTTTTCAAACTGTGCTGTAGGATTGTAGGGATTCTTTGAAGATGCCTCTCTGGGTATGGGGTTAGCTGGTGCAGAGTAGGTGGGGCCCTGGGCCTTCAGCCAAACCTCTACAACAGCTTCACTTTTGTCTTATTCCTTAGGCTTTCATGGCCTAGTGTTTTTTAAAAAAATTTTTAACTGCCAACTTAATCTTAAAGTATTAATGGACGATCATAGTTAATAGTAGCTTTTATTTATAGAGTGCTTATATGCCAGACCCTGCTTTAAATATTTTCTTTCATGCATTAATCCTTTAAAAACTTGTAAGATGAAGCATTTTTATTATCCTTATTTTACAAATGAGGAAACTGAGGCTTAAGGGAATTAGCCCAAGGGGTTATGGCTACTAGGTGACAGACTTTGGACTCAATCTTGGTGTGCTGATTAATGCCTTAGCTTAAGTCAGGAATGGTAGATACAAGGTCAGTGTGCCACCACCCCACTCTCCCACATTTGAGGGAGACAGAGCCAATGGCTAAAAACTATTTCTCACAGATCACCAACATAGCCTTAGAATCCTCCATGAGGTGCTATGGGGCAGTCATTCCTGATCCTTTGGTGTTGGCATTCAAGATAAGACTTATTTACTTCTCCCCGCTTTAAGGTGAGATATCTGTGACCTCACACTTGTGATTAGGAGGTCTCCCCCCAAGTCTAAAAGTGTTGCCAATTGCAGTTTGAATATTGGTAGTCAAAAAACAAATTATCTTTGATCCAGATGTAATTTTTCATGATGAAGCTATTCTATGAATAAATCCCTCACTATATCATCCTCATTCTCACCAGCTTCTAAAAGAGGATTTTTGTTTCTGTATTTATATATTTGTAATCTAAGTTGATCATTATAAACACTATACAATCCTCATAATTACAATAGTTGGGATTTTTAAGCTTCCCTTTGAGTGCCTACTAGAATAAAGACCTAACGTAATTAATATTCTGAGACCTAATGTTTTAGATGTGGGGTGGAGGTGGACGGAGAGGGTGGAGAACTTATGCTTGGGGGGTGGGTCTGCCAGTTTCCATATTGTAGAGAATTTAGTGGTTTGAATGACCTTCACTATTCCCACTACCAGCATGCCCTGCCCAGGAATGCCATAGCCACAGGACTGGGCGAATGCCCAAACATTTAAAAAAGGAGCGTGCACACACATACACACCCAACCCCTAGCGGATTTTCCCTTGCTCAAGCCAGGAGGTAACCAGAGTTCCTGTGCTGTGCCCATTCTTACCAGGGAAAGCTGGGTGCAATTAAAGTTTTTCCTGTTATGTGCAAGACTTTTTAAATGACTCATAGTAGTTCCTGTGCTCAAGACAGGGTCAAAAAGGCCCAAGCCTATATTTAGGAACTTTCTGAAATTCCCTGTCGGCTTCAACCAATTTTTTCAATACAGTATGTATGGAGACTTAGTGGCAAGTGATTTATTACTTTCAATACATGAAGAAATCTTAAGTCACTTTTTTGTTGTTGTAAACAGGTATTGAAATCCAGATTTTCTTAAATGGATGGAAATTCCTTTTGTGAAATTATTTAACATTCATTCAGCAAACACATTAGTATATTGGAATGATCTTCATATGACCAATATTATGGAACCCATTAAATCCTTGTTCATAAAAATGTTTGAATATACGTCTTAAATGTTCTCTATACAAATAAAAAGTTGCTAAGAGCTATTTCTTACGCATTCTCGTTCCAATTGTTTGTAAAATTAGAAATCGCTGACCAGTGTTAAGGGTAACGAATCGTACTAAGTCCAATGACACTTAGTGCTATCTAGTGAATTTCTTTGAAGAGAGTTGAAAGAACCACCTTCTACTGGTGAAGGTGTTGCAAAGTTCTATGTTTGTAGTGTATGGTCCACATGCCTCTTTTCTCCAGGTTTTTGCTTTTGTCAAATGAGAAAATAGAACAGCCAATTGTAAGTTGTCCTGTTGGTAGCTGATCAGGACCTCCCGAAAAAGTCAACCAAAGCCAGTGATTCAGTTATATGAAAGAATACTAATTAGGATTGGTAGCACACATGAAGTAGAGATAGAAATGCCCACTAAAGAACTATGTGATGCTAGATAAGATTCTAGAAATGTAATATAAATTAAGATGAGATGGTATCGGGATTATATTAAATGGTGTTTGGTAGCACTTAAGGTTTGGTGAGAAAGGTTTAGTTATGTGTTTCAAAAGCTTGCTCCACTTGATAGTTCTAAGTCATTTCATTAAAGCATCTAAGCCTAAACATTAAGTTTTGGTATTTACTTTTTAAGTAAACAACCATGCCACTGCAGGTTTCTGATGCTACCACATACTAAGTGCATGAAAAATACTCCACAGAACTAAAAAAGCCCTTTTGAATGTTAATTTACAAACACATATCAATGGCAGATATCATGCTATAAATAGAACATAGTTGTTTTTTTTTCCCTTGACGGTTTAGTAGAATGATTATGATCTAGGTCTAATATAAATGCTAAAAGTTCTTTATCACTAACAACTGAAATTAAAATACTGTAAGATCAGAGTAGTCCCATGTGGTGGATTAAGAGAAGGCCATCACTTTTTTGGAAAAGAAAAATCTACAGAAATAAGAGTTACAGATAAAGTTCTTCCTTAAAAACCTATTGTTAAAATTTTTTTAAAAACCTTTCAATAAAATTTCAGGTCCATGATTTATTGTACAACTGTCATCAGGATAGTGCTACCATAATAGCACTTGCCATCAAAATACCATTTACCTGGCAAATATACAAAAGTAATTCAACTAGTTTTCAATGTTTTTTTCTAGAAAACGGATGCCATTATTTTTAAAAACTGTAATGTTCTAAATTGGCAAGTATGAGGTTAATTGAAATTTTCGGGACTCCTAGAAGAGGCTCTCTGGAAAGCAATTTGGTAATAATTTTGGTTTCAAGAGTTATTAAAAAATGTGTATCCCCCCCAAATGCACTTCTAGAAAACTGTACCACAGGAGAGGTGATTTTTATACAAGGATATTTTTCAAAGTGTTATTTATAAGAAAGAAAATAAGGGCGCCTGGCTGGTTCAGTCAGTAGAGCATGCAATTCTTGACCTTGGGATTGTGAGTTTGAGCCCCACATTGGGTTTAGAAATTGCTGAAAAATAAAATCATAAAAATAAAAATAACATTTCCAGTCATGTAGGGATAAATAAACTATGGTAGGTTATCATTATATTAGGTACGCATTAATATTTTCAAAGAACGTTTGATAATTTAGTGTATTATCTTGTCTCAATATTAAGACGAGATGGTATCGGGATATAAATTAATATAAAAATTAAGAAAATGAAACCTAAATAAATACACAAAAATGTTAACTTTTAGGATAATTTATTATTTTTTTACCCTGTACTGTATTTTCCAAATTTTCTTCAATGAACATTTATTTTAATCAGAATATTAAATGAGGGTTGCTTAGGTGGCTCAGTAAGTTAAGCGTCCAACTCTTGATTTTGGCTCAGGTCATGATCTCATGGTTTGTGGGATCAAGCCCTGCATGGGGCTCTACATTGACAGCAGGGAGTCTGCTTGGGATTCTCTTCCTCTCTGCCCCTCCTCACCCTCAAAGTAAATAAACATTAAAAAGAAACAAAACTATATGATAAATATAAATCAAGGCATTTCTTATTATTTTAGGAAACATCATTTCCATTTCACAGTTTTTGGAAATTATGCTATTTGATAAGTTGGTTGCTTTATTGCATTTTCCAAACAGACATAGCTTTTTTTCCCCCGACTGTAAGGATAATGGTGCTGTTAGTTTAAAAAAAAAAAAAAAGACATGAAATACAGAAAAGCATGAATAAATTAAAGACATGAAAAACTACCCATAATCTCACCACCCAGAAACAGTCATTGTTAGCATTTATTGTATATTCTTCCAAATAATGTTTATGCATATATATCTATTTCCAGGACTGGTTTTCAGGGATGTACAGTGATAAATAAGCATATCAGTTATTTACAAACAGCAGCTGTTCTGGTGGTTTGGTGTCCATGCCAACTGGTGGCAAAATACATTATCACCCTTTCACAATCTATCAATTTGTCGATCGAGCAATTGTTTGATCTATTTTTATATTTTAATTTTTTTTTAACATTTGTTTATTTTTGAGACAGAGAGAGAGAGCATGAACAGGGGAGGGTCAGAGAAAGAGGGAGACACAGAATCTGAAACAGGCTCCAGGCTCTGAGCTGTCAGCACGGAGCCCGACACGGGGCTCAAACCCACAGACTGCGAGATCATGACCTGAGCCGAAGTTGGACACTTAATCGACTGAGCCACCCAGGCGCTCCTATTTTTATATTTTAAGCAATGTAATCATATTATATGCTCTGTTCTATAATCTGCACTTTTTTTTCCCATTGAATCACATCGTAACATCTTTTTACGTTAACGAACAGTATGGGTCTACTTCATCATTTTAACAACTGCACTATATTTGTGTGTTTAGAAAGACCTTCTCCAGTTCAAAATTATTAAAATAGCCATCTATATTACTATCCAGCTAAGCTTATGTCAAGCCCAGCAGTCAGCAAACTTTTTCTAGAAAAGGGTCAGGTAGTAAATATTTTTGGCTTTGCGGGCCATATAGTGTCTATCAGAACTGGTCAACTCTGCCACGGTACTGGGAATACAGACACAGACACTACTTAAGCAAGTGGATGTGGCTGTGTTCCTTTAAAATTTTACTTAGGCACACCGAAATTTGATTTCATGTAATTTTCACATGCCATGAAAAATTTTTTCCTACCATTTAAAAATGTAAAACCATTCTCCCTCTTCTTAGTTTGCCAGTCATTCAAAAATGACTGGCAGGTCGGATTTGGGCCGGAGCTTGCTGACTCCTTCTCTAGCTGAAGGCTTCCCTTCAAATATTTCATCTTCTGCCATGAAGTATATCAGTGTCACATGTAAGTTTCCTTCAGTTAGATGCAAACCTTATAGGAAAATGTACTTTTGATGGTACAGAGGATCCCTAAAGATGTCCCACATTTCCATCCAAATCCTAAAACCGTAAAATTTAGAGGCAGGGTGAACACCTTCATTTCAGGTCTAGAATCACAATGACTTCACTTTTTCAGAAACCAAACATGTTCATGGAATGCACTAGTAGGTTTTATAAATTCCATTTCTTTCTTTACTTGTAAATTTTTCCCATTGCTTTTATAACTTTACTGAGACAAAATTGACTTGTTATTGAAGACCTTACCTTAGTGTTGTCCTGTGGAAACTCCTCAAACTTCATTATACATGCTTCTTTTTTATAATCTGTCCTGCTTAAGTATTGCTGTTTTTTTTCTTAAATGACTGCCACAAAGGAATATTGAGCATTAATAGTGGCCACGTATTCAGAAATGTTTTGCTTGCCAAGTACTCTCTCAAAGGCCTAATATACATTATGTCATTTAATCATCATCATTTAAACTTTGTATGGTAGATATTTAGGTCCATTTCATATATTAAAAAACTGTGGGTCATAAAGGTAATAAACTGCCAGCTAGCAAGTATAGGATTGGAATTTAAACCTAGATTTGAGAGTCTTTCAAAGGCTCTGAGTGCTCTTGAGCAGTGCTAACCTGCATCCTTGTAATTTACCTGCCACCCCAATTAAGTATAATTCTTGGTATTCAATAAAAACTTTGTTAGAAGTTATTTTGATGTAATTACAAAAGCCTGTTTCTGCAAGATCCATATCCCACCCAAAACAGATTACAAATTGGCCAGCACAGACAGAGGCATAGAATGAATTAAGCCCAACAAATTAATTACATTAAAAAAAAAAAATCCCACAGGGGCACCTGGGTGGTTCAGTCTGTTGAGCATCTGATTTAGGCTCAGGTCATGATCTTGCAGTTCTGCAGTTCTTGAGTTGGAGCCCCATGTCAGGCTCTGTCCTGACAGCTCAGAGCCTGGAGCCTGCTTCAGATTCTGTGTCTCCCTCTCTCTGCCTCTCCCCTGCTTGCACTCTGTCCCTCTCTGTCTCAATAAATAAACATAAAAAACAAAACAAAACCCTTTTAAACATTGTTTTATCTGTTATCTTACCCTTTTGCTGTATAGATTTTTAATATAAAGGCATAGACCATTTTTTTAACATTTTCACATTTTTATTCTCTTTATGGTGTCTGCCTTTGGTGTCTTATATAGAAAGCCCTTCCCCAACTCAAAATGATTAAAATAGCCATGTATTTTCCTTTCAATATTTCTCTTAAAGTAAGCATATCCCCAAACTGTAAGATTGCTTGGTGATTTATTTAGAAGAATTCCATGTCAGAGGATCCAAGTTTAGTACGCTTTCACCTTGTTTTCAGTCCCAACGAGTTAAATAATGATTTTACTATCACATTCTCTTCTCCATTACAAGGCTTGATATCTGAATTTATCATGTTCAAATTTAACTTTCCTTTTCAACAGATTCAGTTACCATTGAAACTGTGCTTCATGTTTATGAACTGCAGAGGAACCCATGAACTGTGGGAAAGACAGTTCCTAGAGATTAATCTCATATTACTCTAAGTAATCTTAAATGATTTCTTAGTCTCTTATTAACTTCCCATGAGAGATAAAATGTAATTCATAAAGTGCCTATTGTATAGCTTATGTGTGTACTTGTGACACTTTGTGGAGAAACAGGCTAAAATGTCAATCTCCTTAAAGCTCCAGTGGGTTCTTTATCTGGTTTTATAATTGAGACTTACAGTCCCCTAAATGAGATCTATGGGTTTGCAGGTAGGAGTTGGCCATTATAAAATTTTGTTTTGTTTTGTGTTGTTTTCTGATTCCACAGACATGCTCTAGTTCTACAGCCCTCCTCTTCTGCTCAAGGTGAAACCAAAAGGTTTCTGTATTTATGATTTAGAAGACTGTATTAACTCTTTGAATACAAGCACTGTGATTATATTTCCAAATATAATCCAAATTACCATTTGGAGATATTTATGTATTGAGTGAGCATATTTAGAAAACTGGCCTAAAAGGATCTCAAATGAAGCCAGTCAAGATCTAAGAAAACTTTTTAAAAATTCAAATGTTATGTTTCATTTCTTGATCTTGGTGATAGTTATATGGGTGTTTTCACTTTGTAAACATTCATCAAGCTCTATACTTAAAATGTGTGTACTTTTCTGTATGCATTACATTTTAATTAAAAAAAAAAAACACTTTACTTGAAAAAAATCTCACCACAGCTCTGCTTCTTTCTGCAATGCATCATGGTAACTCTGGTGTTTGGTTCCCCAGAATATTATTTTTTATCCCTCCAACTCAGGACTTGGCCCATCAGTGTCCTTCCTTGGTCCCCTCTCTGCGTGTTATGAGGGAGGGTGGAGAGCAGAAATCTAGGTGGTTGAATTGGTGTTAGTGTGCTAATCCTGTATGTAATTAAGAAATATAGTCCATGTGAATATAGTATCTGGTCTGTTTGCTCTCATGGGCTTCATCCTGCCTCTAACTTGGAACAAAGCTAGATTGTTCTTAAAGTTTGGTGATAGGGTTTGTGTATTTTAGTATTTCTCTAGTTTTTTGTTTGTCAGACCACCTGTTTTTATGTTCTCAGGTTTCCAAAAGCTGCCTCCTTTTTTATTATCTTTCATAAGTTTCACTCTTTTTTGTTTCGTCTGGATTTTTAACTAGTTTCCCTCTGCATAATAGGTTGAGCTGCAATTTTTCCAGTTTCCTCAGCCTTGTCACATCTTCCATGGAGAGCATTTTCTCTTTTGTGTTGGAAATCTAACACAGTGTTAGCTAACATTACTGAACCCTTACTTTTTTTTTCACTTTTTCTCTAAAAGTTACTTTAAAAAAAATTTTAAACATATTTTATAGTTTATTTACTTAGAGAAAGAGAGAGAGAGAGAGAGAGAGAGAGAGAGAGAGAGAGAGAATCCCAAGCACACTCCACACTGGCAGATCAGTGGCAGTCCCACCCTATGTGGGACTCGAACTCACAAACTGTGAGATCATGACCCAAGCCAAAATCTAGAGTTGGATGCTTAACTGACTGAGCCACCCAATGTTTTAGTTGAAGTATAGCTGACATATATTACCATATTTTAGGTTTCAGGTGTACAGCCAAGCGATTTGACAATTATATGTAATACAAAATGCTCACCATAAAAACTGCAGTTACCATTTGTCACCAAAGTTATTACAGTATTATTGGCTTTATTCCCTATGCTTTACTTTTCATCCCTGTGATTTTTATAAGTTTGTACCTCTTAATCCTCTTCTATTTCATGCATCCCCAACCTCTTCTCTCATCTGGCAACCACCAGTTTGTTCTTTGTATTTATAGTCTGTTTCTGTTTTGCTGTTTTTTTTGTTTTTGGGTTTTTGGTGTTTTTTTTTTAGATTCCACATATAAGTGAAATCATATGGTATCTGTTTTTCTCTGCCTGACTTATTTCAGTTAGCATAACACTCTCTAGGTCCATCATGTTATTGTGAATGGTAAGATTTCATTCTTTTAAAAAAAATTTGTTTATGTTTATTCATTTTTGAGAGACAGAGAGAGACAGAGTGCGAGCAGGGGAGGGACAGAGAGAGAGGGAGACACAGAATCTGCAGCAGGCTCCAGGTTCTGAGCTGTCAGTACAAAGGCCGATGTGGGGCTCCAACCCACAAACCATGAGATCATGACCTGAGCCAAAGTCAGACACTTAAACTGACTGAGCCACCCAGACGCCCCTAGATTTCATTGCTTTTTATGGCTGAGTAATATTCCATTGTGTATCTACACCACATCTTTATCCACTCATCTACTGATGGACACTTGGGCTGCTTCCATGTCTTGGTTACTACAAATAATGCTGTAATGAACGTAGGGGTGCATATATCTTTTCAAATTAGCGTCTTCATTTTCTTTGAATAAATATCCAGAAATAGAAATATCTTTTTAATTTTTTGAGGAGCCTCCATACTATTTTCCATAGTGCCTGCACTAATTTACATTCCCATCATCCACTTATTTAATAAATACGTATTGAGTATCTACGATATGCCAAACACTGTTCTGGGTAATTACAAAATAGAAGAGACAAAAACTTCTGCTATGTGTCTGGCTCTGGACTGGATGTTTTCTACGTATATCATCTTATCAAGTCACATGTTGTGACACTTCCCAAGTGTCATGGTGCACGTTAACCTAGAAAACTGGGAAAAGGTCCTAATTTACATTAATCTCCTTTAATCTATTCTAAGTGACACAAGAGACCATGAAATTATCACTAACTGTGCCACATCCCTTTACATATAAAATTTACCAAGTTCCTTTCCTGGCTCATAGCTCTTCATTATTTACCATTGAGTAGGCACTCATGAAAATTATATCCTAGCCCATGGGCTACATCCAGCTTTGAGTGTTTACTGGGTAAGGTGACTAATAATATTTTGCACCCAGGCAGCAGCTTGGATAAGACCATGAAAGCTCATGTGGGCCCAGTTCTTATAACTATTATTTTTTGGATGACAACCACATGGCATATAACTTTGAAATACCTGACTTGATTTGTAATCCCTTGTTGAGTCTAGGGCTACTGCAGAATAATGAAGAGATCATTTATCTAATTTTCCTACTTAAATAGTATTTTAAGAAACACACATGATGAGGGGCACTTGTGTGGCTCAGTCAGTTAAATGTCTGACTGATTTCGACTCAGGTCATGATCCCAGAGTCATGAGATTGAGCCCCATGTCAGGCTCCATGCTGGGCGTAGAACCTGCTTAAGATTCGCCCTCTCCCTCTACTGCTCAAGCTCTCTCAAGCTCTCTATCTCTCTCACACTAAAAAAAAAAAAAAAAAAAAAAAAAAAAAGAGGAAAAAAAGAAAAGAAACACATGATGAAGCATAGGTTTACTATGGTAAAAAAGACAACATAAAATTTACCATCTTAATCATTCTTAAGTATTTAGTTCAGTAGTGTTAAATATACTCGTATTGTTGTGAAACAGATCTCCAGAACTTTCTTATCTTGCAAATCTGAAACTCTGTGCCTATTAAACTCCCCTTTTCCCCCTCCCTGAAGTATATTTATAGGGCTTTCACATACAAAGCTTATAGTGTTCAATCTTTTTCTTGTATAGGTCTCTAAAAGCACAATAGAAAATAGTAAAGGCAAAAAAAAATTGCTGTCTGGTTCCCTGTCATTTTATCCATCTGTAAAAATCAGTGGCTGTCAGAGAGCTCCCTGAGTGGCTTCAGGCCTTCACAGATGACTCAGGCCCTGGATGATGCCAGGGAGTTGGAACACCTTTTGCTTGTTTGTGTGATTTGGGAGAACTTATAGAGACATGTTCAAGGAGATAAAATGGCCTCAGAGCTGTGGGTTCACCAACCCCCTCCACCCCCAGTACTGGCGTTCCTTCCCTCACATCTCAGACAATAATCACATGGCCTATATCAAATAATTCCAATGACAGAAATTTCACCACACCTGAAGTCAATGTTCCTTCACTGTCTTCGCTTTACGATTACAATAGGTTTTGAGAAAACAGCAAAAAACTGCTCTCTTATGTACCTGAAAGGAAAGTGTTTGGAGTTACCAGTCTGGTCTGGTTCTGTGTCTGACTGCTTCAGGTTTTCTTTCTTCCTAAATGCAATCTGGATGTAGGAGATCTCAAAAGAAAATGTTTTTAATAAACAGAACATCTGAACACTGAGCCTTCCACCTCAGTACAGTTAGTTCATTCATGCATTCGACACTCAGCAGCCTAGAGAGCCGCTTGGTGTGCGACGGAGCCTGGAAGCTGGGAGACCTCCTAGGGGGATACATTTGTTTGTTTTGTTCAGTCTTTTGTCTTTCAAGATCTCTGATGTCATCCTTCCTCCGATTCTCAGTCCATGTGATGCAGGTAGCGCTAACCCAGCCCTGTCTCTGCGGGCAAGCATGCCATCCCGACCTGCTTTCTCAACACCACATTCCATGTGATGATGGAAGCCTCCGCATGACCCCTTATCTCTGTCTTGGGCTCTGAGAATTGCCTCCTGTCAGACATGGGTGTCCAGAGCAACTACAGAGTAACATGGTCAGAGAGAGTCAAAGTGAACAGGCCACAGTGAAGGTCACCAGCTCAATCTGATTGGAAGGATAGCAAAGAAATTAGATATATTAAATGAAAGGAAAATGAGATTTCATTAAGAAACTGCTGATGAATTAAAACGTAAAGGCAGACCTGATCCCGAGAACATTTTTAGAGAATTGAGAATCAAGGAAAAATATTCCTAAACTATGTTAAATGACATATAAGTATCTGAAAGACACTGAAACTATTTTCTTGGCAAAGAAAATAAGTCGTGCATGCTATCCTCACTCTGAGCCCTGTAGAGTGTGTTGTTTGTACCACTGGTACATTAATGTATTCTATACAGATAGTTGATTTCTCTATCTCCTGTTTCAAGAAGTTTTTCTGGACATTTTGAAGTGAACTGTGCCTTTGAGTTGAAGATTAACTTGTTTAAAAGACTTTGTGCTGCCAAAAATACCAAAAGATAACACAAAATAATAAAGAAATAAGCAGCTCAAACTTTGCTGATCTTTATGATAACCTAATTTCTCTCATGGCTGTCCACCTTTTGAAGTTCCATTAACTCTATCTTGCACGGACTACTAAGGCAGTATCTTTCCGGTTTTTGACCCTGACATTCATAAAAAATATTTTAAATTGAAATCTACAACAGGCATTTACATGCATATGTACAACTGAGAAATATGAAATATTTCCTTCCTTCACCACCTGCAATTTACTGATATTTTATTTTGTATTCCATTCCATCTTATTCTGTTCCTCTATTAGTTCTATTAGTTCCTCTATTTGTTCTATCCTATTCTAATTAATTTTAAAATGTCAATTGTGACTCACAAAGTTGATTTCACAACTTACTAATTGATCTTAATGAGTAGTTTGAAAAATATTGCTCTGGTTTAGGGTGCAGCAAAGAATGAAAACTGGAAATGTCTTATCTATGTACCAGCTCCAAAAATGTTGCCAATCCACTTCAGATTCACCTTCCACACTTCTTTTTCATTCATTCACTTATTCCTTCATTTCATTTATTAGTGGAAGACCTATGAATACTCTGCCATGAGTTAGGCACTTGGCCATTTATTGAGAATATGGTGGTGGACAGGATAGACCCCAGAGCTTACAGGAGTAACCAACTCTAAGAGAGCCTGAGTCAAAAGAGATCTAGATCCCAAAGGAGGGGCAATGGTGGAGTGAGGAAGGAGGTGGAATGTGCTCTTATATCATGGCACTAGGGGGGTCATTTATTCAAGAGTTTCCTGGTGGTAACAACAAATGCAGTGTTCAGAAAGGAAGATACTGTACTTGGTTCTGTTAATATGGTGATGAACAAGTAGGATGGTCTCTTCACTGCTGTTAGTGTGATAGTGTGGGGGTGGGCAATACATAATTATAATATATTAATGCATCAGACCAACATAACAACATTTAGTTGCATGGAGTTAACAGTTAAAAACAGAGGAAATGAAGATGGCAAGCAGGGGAGGTATGACAAGGGACGAGAACAAACAATGGGAAAGAAGCCTGGTTGTTGGGAGATCTTCTCCAGGATTGGAAGAGATTTGAATATTTTTACAGGTTGAAGGTAAGGCACTAGTGCAAAGGCCAAGACCGAGCATGATTAATTGATGTAGTTAAGGTGTTGGTGGGTTTGGGGGGCGGGGAATCAAGTCCAGAGGTGGAGGGATTCACCTGGGAAAGATTAACTAGCACAGTGACCACTTTAGGAGTAAGACAAACAAGTAATAGCCAAGGTCTGCGATATTGTTAAATTTTCTATGAAAAGCAAAAATATTATTGATATGGTGGAAATTTTGTCATTGGCTACCTTTACTTATTATCGTAAATGATATACAGATAACATTTTATCCTGAAACTACTCAAATTACAAGTCCTCTTGCCTCATCCCTTTATTTCATTGATTTCTTTGATTTCATCATCTTTCACTCCAGGGCCCTTTATTTTTTAAACTTGGACTTAAAGAATAACATAATATAGAAAAGCGAAGGCAAAAATGGTATAGAGTTTCACGAATTTTCACAAAGTAAGCACACCTGTGTGAAACTTGCACCCCTTTTAAGAAACAACATTACCAGCACCCAGAAGCCTGTCATCCCCAGGGACTCCTAACAATTATTCTGTCTCCATCCCAGGGTAATCACTGTCCTAAGTTCTAACAAGGAGTACACTTTGAAACAAGAAAACAATCCAAGCTCTTCAACAGAGAAATCCACATGCAAGAAGGTTATTTCTTTAAAAGTCCAAATATGGGGCACCTGGGTGGCTCAGTCAGTTGGGCATCCAACTTTGGCTCAAGTCAGGATCTCATGGTTGTGAGTCCGAGCCCTGTGTCGAGCTCTGTGCTGACAGCTCAGAGCCTGGAGCCTGCTTTGAATTCTGTCTCCCTCTCTCTCTGCCCTTCCCCCGCTCGTGCTCTGTCTCTCTCTCTCTCTCTCTCTCTCTCTCTCTCTCTCTCTCTCTCTCAAAATTAAACATTAAAAAAAATTTTTTTTTAAGTTGTCCAAATAAGGATCCTATTTCCAACCTGTTCTCAACTGTTTACCCAAAATGTTTCCCTCACTCCTATACTGTTTGCCTAGCTGGAGTAAAAGTAGGGTGAATAAAAAGCCAATCAGAAGGCTTTTTTCTGGAAGACTCCCCTTAGAAACAAACAATTTTGAAATGAAATGGGGAGCAGAATTAAAACCAAGTGTGAACAACCTACTTACATAATAAGTAACCTATCCCTGGCTATCTTATTCATCCGATGCATTGGTATCTTTTTAAAAACCAAATTATATTTTTCATGTTACTTACAAATGAAATTTTAGAAAATACAGCAAAGTCAAAACAATCCACAGTCCATCATCCAGAGATACCATTGTTTGTAGTGAAACACTAGAAACATTTTAATGTCCATAAGCAGGGAATGGTTAGATTATGGCACATACATCCTAAAACACCTTATTAGGTAGGTTAAAAAGAATGAGGTGGAACTATATGAACGGACATGGGAAATATCCCCATCAATTTATAAGTGAAAATGTCTCAGAATTACATGCATAAAATGACTTCATTTATGCTAAAAATGCATAGATGAAAAATGATTTGGTATTATTTTTTATACAAAAACATCTTCTTTGATCTCACATAGACATGACTTAAGTTTGTTTTAAGAGTAACTAAGGGGGCGCCTGGATGGCGCAGTCGGTTAAGCGTCCGACTTCAGCCAGGTCACGATCTCGCGGCCCGTGAGTTCGAGACCCGCATCAGGCTCTGGGTTGATGGTTCGGAGCCTGGAGCCTGTTTCCCATTCTGTGTCTCCCTCTCTCTCTGCCCCTCCCCCGTTCATGCTCTGTCTCTCTCTGTCCCAAAAATAAATAAACGTTGAAAAAAAAAATTTATAAAAAAAAAAAAAGAGTAATTAAGGAACACAGTGGGACGCCTGGATGGCTCAATTAAGCGTCTGGCTTAGGCTCAGGTCACTATCTCACAACTCGTGGGTTTGAGCCCCGAGTTGGGCTCTGTGCTGACAGCCTGGAGCCTGGAGACTGCTTCAGATTCTGTCTTCCTCTCTCTCTCTCTGCCTCTCCCCACTTGCGCTCTTCTCTCTCTCTCAAAAAAATAAACATTAAAAAAAAAGGAACATATTATACTTGAGAGTGCTATTTGAGAACAATGACAAATGGCTATTTACTCATTGATTCAATGCATATTTGTTGGTAAATAATGGTTTGGAAACCAATACTCTAGTGTCTTGTGGAAATGTGAGGTATTTAGAGGTATTACATTCATAACATTTCCTATTATGTACTAATTCCTGATTTGTAGTGTGTCATTCTCTTTTGTGAAATATTAAAGTGTCACTAAGTCAATTATGACCTATTCAGATATATTACATGAGAAATTAAACTTAAGATGCAACCAGAATAAACTGAGTACAAGATCATCTATTTCCAATAGGCTTAAATTTGGTGTCCTCATTAGAAATATAGCTTATGAAGTATCCTGTTTTCACTACTATAAATAATCCCTTCCCCTCCTTTTTTATGACCACACTTTTTAGGAGCCAGCATAAAAAGGTCCTCCTGTGTGAAGGCATCTATGTTTCACTAGGAGTTAGAGGCAGTTTTCCTTTCATATACATATTAATATATATGTTGTTGCATTTATCACATATAATTGCAAATGTTTAAGAGATTATGCAATCCTTAAAGGCAAGGATAATGCCTTATTCCTCTTTAGAACCCTAGTCCCTAGTACAGTGCTAACATATACCAATACTCTCCCTGAGACAGTGCCAATGTTTAGACAATTGTACTTAGATATCAATGGTAATACCTAAATATTTTCAAAAACAGGTCTGTTTAAACAATGAGTATTTCCATCTGACTGATTCATTTAACAATTCTGGAAGATTTTATTGTCCAGAGATGGCCACCACAATATACCCTACCCCACATGCTTATGCAGTGAGACCTGACACTCCTCCCATCAAGTAGGGTGGCCTAGATCTTCTCCTTTTGAACCTGGCTGGACCTCTGTGACTGCTTTGATCAATACAATATAGTTATAAGTGATTCCATATGACTTCCAAAGGTAGGTCATAAAAATGCCATGGAGGGGCACCTGGGTGGCTCAGTCGGTTCAGCATCGACTTCAGCTCAGGTCATGATCTCGTGGTCCATGAGTTCGAGCCCCGCGTCAGGCTCTGTGCTGACAGCCCAGAGCCTGGAGCCTGTTTCAGATTCTGTGTCTCCCTCTCTCTCTGACCTTCCCTCCGTTCATGCTGTCTCTCTCTGTCTCAAAAATAAATAAACGTTAAAAAAAAATGCCATGGAATTTTCTTCATCCTTTCAGGACACTTGCTCTTAGAACCCAACCAATATGTGAAGAAGCCAATCAGGCTTATGGAGAGGCCACATGCAGGTATTCCAGCCAGCAGCCCAGCTAAAGTCCCAGATTCTAGCCGGCATCAATTGCTAGATGTGTGGGTCTTGGATGATGGTTCCAGCCCATAGCTGTTGTCACCAGCTGATGCTGTGCAAAGAAAAAGGCTGTTCCTGCTGAAGCCCGTCAAAATTGCAGATTCATGAGCAAAATAAATGATTGTTGTTTTAAGCCACTAAGCACAGGTAGCTTGTTATGCAGTAGTAGATGACCAGAACAGTTACCACTAGTTCACATGACAATGGAAATGGAGGGAAGGCCTGGGGCCCCGGAGCTCTGTCTTCTATTTCTGTGCTTAATCCAGGTATAGTGAGAAGCAGCATGGTCAAATGCAGGTAGGATCAGAACCAAGAAGATGACCCAAACTTGGACAAACAGTCCTAGGAAATGAACTAGAGCCATGAAAGTTCAAACAGACACACTAAAAATGCATTTGTGATGTCTGGATTTTTTTTTTTTTTTGAGACAGAACAGAATATTTTAAGCAATTATGAACAACAACTCTACTATTACCTTACTGAATTGTTAAGAATCATGTTATAGGTGTGGGAAATTTAATTATCTAATGCTGGTGTTTTGTGATGTTGGGATGAAGGACCTGTTACTTGCTGCAGGATGCTTCAAGATTTGCCTACAGTTACTGAATAGTCAGTTTGAGCAAAATGTGGTTCCTGACCTCATCAATGCTTTTGTCACAGTAAATCATATCGTGGTGAAAAAATTACACAGGACTTAAATGCTTGATGCAAGTGCAGATGAGTTAACTGGCTGGTTCATGGACATAGGCTGCTTTCTTTCCTGGGAAATTATGTGTGACAGTTAAATTAACCTGAAGGGACTTGGAGGTTGGCAAAGATTTGCATACTTTTTACCCTATTCTTTTATTTATGAACTGCCAAGTTCTTTTGAGAGTACAACAGTGCACTTTTATATTAACAATGAAATACACTATTTGGGAGGAAGCAATGAAGAATGAGACTGAAGAAACCAACTCGGAGCTTATCAACCATTTCAATCTATGAAAATACTGCAGCATGTAATCTTGAGTAGCACTGCCTTCGTTTTTTAATAAAAATAAAATGTAAACTATTTTTTCAAAGGTTTGTTTTGTTTTATTTATTTCTTTATTTATTCATTTTTAAGTAATCTCTGCACCCAACATGGGGCTCAAACTCATGATCCCAAGATCAAGAGTCTCATGCCCTACCAGATAAACCAGCTGGGCACCCCATGAAAACTATTTGTTATTAAGAACAAAAGGTTATTAGATTCTAATTTTCCTTTTGTTCCCATTTAAGTCAAAGTACCTATTTTCGACCTTGGAAGTAGCAGATGTCAAGTCCACAGGAGTCTGATATTAGCTAACAAAGGTGCATTCCTTTGGATATCTCATTGAACAAATGTGAACATTTCTACTTGCTCTCTGGTCGTAGGATACCCTCCCTGATAAACTTGGAAGAAATGAATTTCAAGGCCCTCTGCTCCTCCCTTTGATTTTTTTTTTTTCATCTTTTCTCTTTTGTATGTAATTCTGAGTGGTTTCTGACTTAAACAAACTACAAATCTGATTCCTTAAAAAAATTTTTTTTTTTTTTTTTAATTTGAGAGATAGAGAGAGCTCGCAAGCAGGGGAGAGAGGCAGAGGGAGACAGAGAAAGAATCTCAAGCAGGCTCCACATTCAGTGTGCAGCCTGACACAGGGCTTGATCCCATGACCCTGGGATGATGACCTGAGCCGAAATCAAGAGTTGCATGCTCCACCAACCGAGCCAAGCAAGCAGCCCCAAATCTGATTCTTAATCCCATTAAAAGTTTTTTCTTAAATCAGCGCAAATTTCTAGGAGAAAGTTGGCATCCATCGTCACTATGGACTTCCTCCTGGAGTGCCATTCTGCTGTACTGCTTGAGTCTTGGAGGGCTTGAGTCTTTAAGATTCATTAAAGATAATTATTAAACCCCAAATATTGATAGAGTATATGCAGAAAAATGCTCATCACAGTATTGTCTGTGATTTTTTAAATGTCAAAAAATCCAACATCATCAAGTATATTGTATTATGCAGAGCACTAGGATTATGAAGAACATTTAGTAACCAGAATCTTATTATATAGAACAGAACCCCAAACTTTAAGTAGATTGTGATTATAACTCTGCAAAAAAGAGCCAATAGAAAAAGGAAGGAAACATATTAAAATGCTAACAGAGGTTGCATTAGGGTAGTAGAACAAAGCATGATTACTTTTCTCATTTTTCTCTACATTCTGTGAAGGTGATTACATAATTGTTACTAAAATTATTTAAAACAATTGTTAAGTACTTAACAATGCTTGGATCCAGCAGGTGAGAATAAAGATCGTTTTAAGCTAATGAAGTGACACATAAATATGGACAAAGTCTTGACAGGGGTCCTGCTTTTGTCATAGTACCCAGATTCAAGAGGCACATAGAGGTGACTTCTATCAGGGGGCAGAGTGCCCTTACAAATAAGTTCTATCCCATCCTTCAAAGGAAAAAGTGTTTGCCAGACTTCTCCATCTAGCTCTGTCACATCCTCAACTCTTCACACAACCTGGAGTTAACTTAAGTCATTCTGTTTATAAGTAGGAGTGAAAAATATTTTACTCTTTAATTCAGAAAACAGCAAACGCACATCAGAAATTGCAAAACTGTTTTTGAGAAAACAAGATGCAGTCAACATAAAGAGGTATGAAGAATATATGACGATGTGATACCATCAGAGGAAAGCCTGGTTTTGAGGGGAAAGCCTTAAAACTAGCATTAAAAAAGCCAGTAAGGCGTGGAAGTAGAGGGGCGCCTGGGTGGCTCAGTCGGTTAAGCGTCCGACTTCAGCTCAGGTCACGATCTCGCGGTCCGTGAGTCCGAGACCCGAGTTGGGCTCTGGGCTGATGGCTCAGAGCCTGGAGCCTGCTTCCGATTCTGTGTCTCCCTCTCTCTCTGCCCCTCCCCCGTTCATGCTCTGTCTCTCTCTGTCTCAAAAATAAATAAACGTTAAAAAAATTTAAAAAAAAGAAGTGGAAGTAGAATTTGCAACATAGAGTTGAAACCCAAACTTTATAGACAAGTATTGGTATCAACAAAAGTGAAATTACAGACAAAATTAGATTGACCTGGATGGGGATGGATGGGAGAAAGGGGGTATTTTGGCTTTCCAAAGTGGACTGGGGTTCCTACCTGCAGGCTTTTTGGCTTGTTCTTCTGTCATAAGCATGTTATTTAGCTGTTGTTTACATGTGTACTTGGAACACAAATTCAGATTTCAGAGATCATTAAAAAGTTCTTGCCTTCTCCCCTTGTGTTAACAAGGGGAGTTTTCTCCTCTTGCTTAAACAAATTTAATCTTGGATGATTTTCGTTTTCTAGTTCAATACAAACTTTTGTTTAAAAGAATATTCTAGTTACAAGTGACTATGAATAGATTAATGCAAAATTTATATAAAATGGTGTTTAAAAAAAAATTTTTTTTTTTGGCCTTCTAGCTGGCATGCCCCTAAAATAATTCCATCAAAAGTTTATATTCACTTTCCAAAAGGGAAAACCAACACTTCTGAAATTCCAGCTGGTATCTTTTGGGCTCATTAATATTATCTGCATATATTTGGAACAAAGACAAAGGACAAATAACATTCCCTGTTCCATTTCATAATCCAATGGTGTTCCATATGGATATATGGTTGTAGTAGTTCTTTGTTAATATGGTTATAAGAAATTCTTCACAAAGTAGCCAACTGGATATAATAAATCCTTTATCCATTTCTCATTCCCACAATCATTTCTCTCTTTGACAAAAAGTACCAAATACTTATTTGCAGAGTATATCTTGTTAATGCTTCTTTTAAAAACTCCTCTTCTCCTTCCTTATATAAACAATTCTAACCAAATTTTCATCACCTCAAAAGTATCCCTTGTTCTCATTTGTCATTACTTTGAATTCCCACCTCCAGCCCTAGGCAACCACTAATTTATTTTCTGTCTTTATAGATTTGCCTCTTCTGGAAATTGTACATAAATGGACTCATACAATATTTGTTTTTTGTGTCTAGCTTCTTTCACTAAGCATAATGTTTTTGAGGCTCATCCATTTTGCAGCATATGCTAGTACTTCATTTCTTTTTATTGACAAGTAGTGTTTCATATGGATATACCTCAATTTTTTTTTATCCATTCATAAGTTTATGGGCATCTGGATTGTTTCCATTATGAATTTTGGCTACTGTAAATAATGCTACTGACCATTCATGTACAAGACTTGGTGTGGACATATATTTTTATATGTTTACTTACTGGGTGCATACTTAGGGTTGAAGTTGTGAATGACATGGTAAGTTTAACTTTTTAAGAACCCCCCAAACTGTTTTTGCAAAGTGGCTGTACTATTTTGCATTCCCGCCTGCAGTGCATGAGTTCCAATTTCCCCACATCTTCACCAACTAGTTATCGTAGTGGTACATGGTGGTATCTCAGCCGTAGTTTTGATTTGATTTCCTGATGGTGAATAATACTGAGTAGCTTTTCATGTGTTTATTGGCCATTCATATATCTTCTTTGCTTAAGTGTTTATTGGAATGTTTTGCCCATTTTAAAAATGGGTTATTTCCTTTTATTATTGTGTTGCCAGGATTCCTTATAGTCTGGATACAAGACCTTAATCCAATGTGGTTTGCAAATATCTTCTCCTTCTGTGGTATATCTTTTCACTTTCTTAATGGTGTCTTTGTAAGCACAAATATCTTTCATTTAAAAAACTTTTTAGTGTTTATTTTTGAAAGAGAGAGACAGAGTGCAAGCAGGGGAGGGACAGAGACAGAGGGAGACACAGAATCCAAAGCCGGCTCCAGGCTCTGAGCTGTCAGCACAGAGCCTGACACTGGGCTCGAACTCAGGAACAGCGAGGTCACGATCTGAGTTGAAGTCGGATGCTCAACTCAGATGCCCCAAATATTCTTAATTTTGATAAAGTTCAATTTGTCCATTTTTTTCTTTTATTGCTGTGCTTTTTTGTCATATTTATTCAAGTCATGACGATTTTGTCCTGTGTTTCTTCTAAGAGTTTTATAATTTATCTCTTACATTTAGATGAATGATTCATTTTGGGTTAAATTTTGAGTGTGATGGGAGGTAGGAGTTTAAATATATCTTTCTGCATGTGGATATCCAATTGTCCCAGCACCATTTGTTGAAATCACTATCCTTTCCCTATTGAATTGCCTTGGCACCTTTGTTGAAAATCAATTGAGCATAAATGTAAGAGTCTTTAATATGTTAATGTATGTTGTGAATCTCCAACAGGGAGGATATAAAATGTTTCCCAAATGTTTTTAACAAGGAATCCTACCTCCTCCCCCTACTCTTTGAAACAGGCTTCACACAGGTCTCACTGCTGTCCACAGAAGGAACTTTAAGGAATGCTTCTCTAAGGGGCTCAGGGCTCTAACTGTTACTTGCAATTTTACTGCTCGTTGTTAGAGGCTGCGAGGCCGAGAGTTGTATTTGAAGCTGTAAAACCAAGACATAATTTCTAGTAATAGGCATAATTTCTAGTTATAGTAAGTACATTAAGACATCTCATTATGCAGAAATGTATGTAAAGGCTGCAGAAAATACTTGTTACTGAATTAGCTCCGTATTTTACACATACACAGTAATAAAGGGGAGTTTTCTTATAGGCATAATAGATGGAAGTATCAGAATTTTGCCACTGTGTGTTCAAATTTTTAGGGCAATGCATCTTGCTTGACCATGATATCTGATAGGAATAAACATAAGTATTAAGGTGTTAAAGCAAAGACCAATTTGTATACACTTTAGCATATATATACACATACACATACACACATATATATGCACACGCATACATACATACACACACACATATGTTGGAGGTATATCTTTTCCTTTATACAACCAGTAGGTTTTGTCTTAATGTTCTGTTTTAACCAAATATAATGCAAAATGTTGGATAATTGCTTAAGTAATCTTCTTAAAATGACAATACAATCACTTTGGCATGGTATCACTACAACAAACAAAAAACCTTAGTACAAAAATAAAAGGTGAAATTAAAATTAGTATCTTTTAACCACTTTGTATTTATCTGCAGAACAAGAAAAATACAGATAAAGGTCAATCAATGATGAGAGGGAAAAATGTACAAGCACTTTGATAGGGGAGGAGGTGTCATCAAATCTAGAAAAGCAGATCAAAAAAGCTTCCTCAGTGCTTTGCTCACAGAACTTGGAGAATGTTGCATACCTACTAATAGGCAGCTGATTCCAGTGAATGTTCAGGGTTCTAGAATCCTCAGAAAACGACAGCATAAGCCAAACATATAGGTATTCTACCAATGCACACTAAACTGCATTCAATTACCTTAAACTGACATGTTGACTTTCTAATCATGCCTCCTTCTGCTAGAGCTTTATTGGTTCTTTTTTTTTTTTTTAATGTTTATTTACTATTTCTGAAAGATAGAGTGTGAGCAGGGGAGGGGCAGAGAGAGAGATATACACACACAGAATCCGAAGCAGGCTCCAGGCTCTGAGCTGTCAGCACAGAGCCCAATGCAGGGCTCAAACCCACAAACCAGGAGATCATGACCCAAGTCGGATGCTTAACGGACTGAGCCACCCAGGGGTGCCTATCAGTTCTTTTTAAAAGCATAAATCTGTTTCTGAATATTTAAGATGGCTTTATCGTGCCTTATACATTAAGAAGTGATTGTATACAGAAGTTTCCAAATATGTAACAATAATATGTTGGGTTTTTAAAAATATTCTATTATGCCAAATAAAATTTACAGAAAAGTATATTTTCTTGGAAAACTTTAGCCATGTTTAGGGCAGAATTTAGAATGTAAAGCACCTCCTCCCTCCATTGGTCAGTGTTTGCGACCATCTAGTTTTGCTTGTTTTTAACGTTTATTCATTTTTGAGAGACAGAGACAGAGCGTGAGCAGGGGAGGGGCATCGAGAGGAGGAGACACAGAGTCTGAAGCAGGCTCCAAGCTCCGAGCTGTCAGCACAGAGCCTGCTTGACACAGAGCTTGAACTCATGAACCTCGAGATCATGACCTGAGCCAAAGTGGGAGGCTTAACCGACTGGGCCACCCAGACGCCCCTGGACCATCTAGTTTTGAGGCTTAACAGCCCTAGTCCACTTTTATTCTCACTTTATTTTTTAAGTAACTTGAGTGTTCATCTTAGTTTAAATCTCAGAATTTTTTTCACAAATGGATTTCAGTAATTTAGCAACTAATTTAGGAAAATTTACTAGTATTTTATTCTTTGATTTGTCACTTGAAACCATGCTGGATGTTTGCTCCGTATTTTAAGATTTTTTTTTCTATGATATTTGGAAACTTCCAGGCTACTTCTCTCTAAGGAGGCGATTTACAGATTTTGTGTTTAACTGTTTTCGCTTTGGCCTGTGTGTGTCATTTTTTTCTCCTAGGATATGTTATGCTTACCTATGAAGCCCTGTCGTCGAAGGAGAAGTGCTGTGCGAGGACTGTACCAAGTTAAACACTTACAGCTCTGCCCCCATGACCTTGTCAACCTCCAGCGCGCGGTGGGCGGATGTTGATGACGTCACGGCCCATTTGCTCTTGCCTGTCTGGTGGTTAAATCCTTACCTCCAGGCTTTGCGGCTGTGGGTGGATCGCGGATGGAGAAAGTAAGGGTTTCAAACAAATATCCCGCATCCTCTTTCTGCTCGTGGAGGAAATCTCTTTTCAGCCCGGCCCCCAATTGTGCTACAGGAGAAAAATAAAACTTCCCTCTCATCTGTGCAGCTGGACAGTTTCAGAACGAGTGGGGGAAGAAGGCTGATTAGAGCTTGGTGCAAACAGGAAGCCAATTCCCCTGGAGCTAGAAAAGAGGGGCAGGAATTCACATCTTTTCCCATGAGTATCAAAGTCTTGGACATTTTCCTCCCCAAAATAAGCTTCCCTAAATTGAATTCCTAAAGCTGCTTCCCAAGAACTACCCTGGAGGCAGCTCCCCTGTAGAGGACAGGAGAATTTGGATAATCTGGGAAGACGAATCCACCCGCTGATGGGATTATTCCGTTGTATAATTATATAAGATTTTTATGAGAGTGAAGTAATTTTACTGAAAAGTAATATCTTTGTAGTCACATGTAAGCCAGGTATTGTAAAATGCATGTACTTCTTATTCTGCCCTGTCTGTTCAATCATTACCACACAGTTACTCTTTTTGTTATCTTCATAAAGCTCTGAGGTAAAGAACTCCTACTGTGTTGTTATAGATAAATGTCTGGGCTGGTGAAACTCCCACATCCCTGTAAGTAACCAGTAGGCTGTTTTCCGTCTGTTTACTTCAGTACAACATTTTGCACATGCAATAACAAATACAGTCAATGAGTGATGACATGGGTAGAAAATGACCACCAAGTCTGTAAAGTAAATTCCAGTAAATTGACAATATATTCCTACTTAATTACTTGCACTCTTCACATCTCCACTCCTTCTATTTGCTTTTCAAAGAGAAAAGCCCTTTGAACCCAAACATTTGTCAAGCCCAGTCCTAGACAAGTCACAGAAGAGGCCAAAGGGAAAGGCAATTCTCTCAGCATCTACTTCTATCATAAGTAGAATTGCAGGGAGTAACCACTCAGGAGCAGTTGAGCAAAATTGGCAGTTTTCCCCATACAGCTAAAAGATTTGACTCGAAAAACATCTTCATACAGCCATTCAAAATATAAGTACAGTCTATTTACCAAATTGAATGTGAGCGATTTTTAAATTGTTCACACAACTGCTTCCCTCTTGTAGATTCTCTTTAATTACCTTAAATAAATGCATACATTTTGATTAAATAAAAAGGAGAAAAGAAGAAGGAGATTGTGAAATAAACAGAAATAGAGGCACCTATTCTGAAAGTGTCTTAATACTCTGGGAAAAAGTTTCAGAGGTACAGGAGATTAAATTAAAGGAGGAAAGGTTCCCAGGGAGGTTAATTTAAATTTTTTTTAATGTTTATTTTTGACAGAGAGAGAGAGAGAGAGAGAGAGAGAAAGAGACTGTACGAGTGGGGGAGGGGCAGAGAGAGAGGGAGACACAGAATCCGAAGCAGGTTCCAGGCTCTGAGCTGTCAGCACAGAGCCCAACGTGGGGCTTGAACTCACAGACCACGAGATCATGACCTGAACCGAAGTCTGATACTCAACCGACTGAGCCACCCAGACGACCCTCCCATGGTAGGTTAATTTAAACTGTGCTCTTTATTTGCTTAGATGCATTTGGGATGGGGGGGAAAAAACCTCATTTGTAACCAATTTATTGATACTTCTTATAAATTATAGTCTGTTTTTTAAATTTTTTAAATGTTTTATTTATTTTTTTGAGACAGAGAGAGGCAGAGCACAAGTGGGGTAGGGACAGAGAGAGAGGGAGACATAGAATCTGAAGCAGGGTCCACGCTCCGAGCTGTCAGCATAGAGCCCAACAAGGGGCTTGAACTCACAAACCCTGAGATCATGACCTGAGCAGAAGTCAGACACTTAACCAACTGAGCCACCCAGGCACCCAATTATAGTCTTTTTTTTAACTTAAAAGTGTGGACAGAAATGTCTTTACTGATCAGAAAATGAATTTTAATATCTAAGAAAGTAGAGAATGTGAGCACATCTATGTGCTCTATGGTTTATGATTGTTAAACTTGATTTCAGAGTGTTGTTTGAAAGGCAAGTAGTGTATGTTATGTGTATATCACTTCATAATCACTTACTGTCTGTCTGAACCAGCTCTTAACCTCAGTGTTTCCCTGCTTTGGGGAAATAGCCTACTTTTTATACCCAAGGAATTAAAGTTTATTCCAAAGGATAGTGAATAGGTTTTGAAACCTCAAAGCACTTGTTCTACATAGAAACTAAAAGGAACTCTCTTGTTTGAGAAATTGTTGCGAATTAAAGATGTCTGCAAATTCTTTGTCACCACCTCCCCTACCTCAGAGGTGGAATTTATTTCCCCTCACTTTGATTATGGGCTGGTTCTGGGACTACTTAAGTAATAGAAGATGGAACAGGGATGGTATGCCAGCTCTCAGATTAAGCCTTAAGAAGGCCTGGAGGTTTCCATTTTCTGTCTCTTTTGGGAGTCCCAAACTACGTACATGTGCCCTGCATGGAGAGGAAGGATGCTCAGCCTGCTGGCCTCCTGGGGGGAGGGAGGGGCCCAGATGCCTCCAGCTACAGCCTTCCTTTGGAAGATGCCAAGGGAGACCAACAGAACTGCTGGTTGAGCTGTCAACCCACAGAAGCTAGGAGGCAAACAGAGTGGTTGTCATTTTAAGCCACTAAATTTGGGGTAATTTGTTCTATAGCAAAAAATAACCGAAATAGAAAGCAAGCCCTTTACTGTCACCTTTAACTCTTGGTTAACAGGGAATGGCTTTGCTTTATGAGACAGACAGCTAGACTTGCTTCTCTAGATTGGGTTTGGATGATTTACTGTGAGTTGCAGAGGGCTCAGGTAAGGGTTCCTGCAGTTAGGGAGGACGGGGAGATGGGGTCAGAAAAAACAATGCAGAGCTGAGTGGGGAAAAGGAGGACGACCTTCCGAGCCTGGGATGCTGGTGGCAAACATGAGGAGCCAAATAAATTCTTTTTTTTCTTTTTTTTCTTTAATTTTTAAAAATATTTATTTATGTTTGAGTAAAAATAGAGTACAAGTGGGGGAGGGGCAGAGAGAGAGAGAGAGAGAGAGAGAGAGAGACACAGAATCTGAAGCAGGCTCCAGGCTTCGAGTTGTCATCACAGAACCTGATGCGGGGCTCAAACCCACAAACCATGAGATCATGACCTGAGCTGAAATCAGCTGCTCAACTGACTGAGCCACCCAGGTGCCCCTAGGAGCCAAATAAATTCTGTGAGTAAAACGAGTGATCCCAAGGCAGAGTGTTGGGGGGGGGGGGCAGGCAGTAAAAAAATGCATAGTTATTCAAATACAAATGTTTATTCATATGCACTATGAAACTATGAAATTATCTACCATGCTACACTTTTGGAAATGCTGCTTGAAGTAACACACTTTTTATGTCTCATGTCTCCTTCAGAAGTCCTTCAGGAGGAAGTAACTACATAGGGATATTCCCATTTTTTACAAACTGACCATGTTTTCTTATATAAGAATGCCAAATCTTTCTTCATTGCTTTCTGTGGCAGTTACACTTAGCCCCATCAACACAATTAGACGGACACACTCACACACAGAGAAACACGACACACACACAAGCACACATTCTTAAATAGAATTTTTTTAATTGCCAAATATGAAGAAAAATTTTCAGCTTTTAAAATTAGGTGAGTCTCTGGGGTACCTGGGTGGCCCAGTCGGTTAAGTGTCTTGACTTTGGCTCAGGTCATGATCTCACAGTTCGTGGGTTCGAGTGCCGTGTCAGGCGCTGTGCTGACAGCTCGGAGCCTGGAGCCTGCTTCAGATTCTGTCTCCCTCTCTCTCTGCCCCTCCCCCACTCATACTGTCTCTCAAAAATAAATAAATGTTAAAAAAAATTTTTTTAATAAAAAATAAAATTAGGTGAGTCTATTTGATATCAGTTTTGGTGGGAAATAAATTTATTCATATTTTTAAATATGTAAGCATAAAACTGCATAATTTAATAATTGTATATCATTTTTGATTTGCAAAATTATTTTAGCATTTAAATTTTTTTTTAATTTAAAATTTTTAAAAGTAATCTCCACATTCAATGTGGGGCTTGAACTCACAATCCCAAGATCATGAGTCACATGTTATACCAACTGAGCCAGTCAGGATCCCCTTTTTAAAAAAAAAAAAGATTTTTATTTTTAAGCAATCTCTACACCCGACATGGGGCTTGAACTTACAACCCAGAGATGAAGAATCACATGCTCCACTGACTGAGCTAGCCAAACACTCCTGTCTTATCATTTGTTAAATGGAGATTAGCCTGGGGCGCCTGGGTGGTGCAGTCGGTTAAGCTTCCCACTTCGGCCAGGTCACGATCTCGCGGTCCGGGAGTTCGAGCCCTGCGTCAGGCTCTGGGCTGATGGCTCAGAGCCTGGAGCCTGTTTCCGATTCTGTGTCTTCCTCTCTCTCTGCCTCTCCCCCGTTCATGCTCTGTCTCTCTCTGTCCCAAAAAAATAAGTAAACGTTGAAAAAAAAAAAAACAAACAAATGGAGATTAGCCTTTTAAAAAAGAATAAAAATGAGGGTATGGTCATTAGACAAAATAAAGCTTCTCTTGATATCAGAAAATTCCATTTCTGTCCACCTATTGAAGCTTTGGATTATAATCTCATGAGCATGCTATTATTATTTTTTTAATCCAAGTTAGTTAACATGTAGTATAATATTGGTTTCAGGAGTAGAATTTAGTGATTCGTCACTTACATGTAACACCCAGTGCTCATGCCAACAAGTGACCTCCTTAATGCCATCACCCATTTAGCCCATTCCTCCCAACCTATACCCCACCAGCAACCTTGTTTGTTCTCTGTATTTAAGAGCCTCTTATGGTTTGCCTCCCTCTCTGTTTTTATCTTATGTTTCCTTCCTTTCCACTATGTTCATCTGTTTTGTTTCTTAAATTCCACACGAGTTAGGGGCGCCTGGGTGGCGCAGTCAGTTAAGCGTCGGACTTCAGCCAGGTCACGATCTCGCAGTCCGTGAGTTCGAGCCCCGTGTCAGGCTCTGGGCTGATGGCTCGGAGCCTGGAGCCTGTTTCCGATTCTGTGTCTCCCTCTCTCTCTGCCCCTCCCCTGTTCATGCTCTGTCTCTCTCTCTCCCAAAAAAATAAATAAATGTTGAAAAAAAAATTAAAAAATTAAATAAAATAAAATAAATTCCACACGAGTTAAATCATATGATATTTCCTTCTTTGACTGACTTAGTTTGCTTAGCATAATACATTCTAGTTCTATCCGTGTTGTTGCAAGTGGCAAGATTTCATTCTTTTTGATCGCCGAGTAATATTCCATTGTATATGTACCACATCTTCTTTATCCTTTCATCAGTTGATGGACATTTGGGTAAGCATGTTATTTTGCCTGAGTCCCATTCCTTTGAATTCCAGTGTCCTCATTTATAAAATGGTTATAAATATATTATCGTTGCCATGAGGTAATCTGTGTTTAAGAGCTTCATAAACTGCAGAGAAGAACAGCTTGCCTGTGTTTTAGAGATTTAAAATGTAGAATTTTATTTCACAATTTTAAAAATAATTTATTGTTGAGACTGTTTCTTCCCTTCCACAGTGATTACAAGAGCATTTCCTCAAACTTCTTAAGCAGTTGATTATTTGGGCTATTTTTAAAAATGCCCAGATTTTTAAAAAATTACATTTAGTCTGAGGGCTTCCTATCGATCCCTTTTGTGTTTTGATGTCTGATGAATTTCTCCTGTTCTTCTTATATATTTGTCCTGGAATTTTAGAGCATCAAGCAGTCATGGAAGTCACTTAGTTCTTATCCAACCATTTAATTTGGTAATGGTGGCCCAGAGAGAGTTATTTGTGCATGTGATTTCTCTAGAAGATCCCATTTCTCTAAAAGAGCTGATGTAGCAGCTCTTTCAGCCTACGAGGTTTCATTGTGCAATAAAGGTGGGCAGTATCCCAAACAGGATCACTGGCCTTTCTTGTGAGTAAAACCTCTCGAGAATTCAGAAAGACTTCAACTAAGACTACAGCTAAGACCTGGTCATCCAAAATTCTGCCTCTCAAAACATCTGTATGATGGCATGGCATGCATGTGCCAGAGGGACCCCATCAGTGAAGGTTGCCCACTCTGAGCTAAGACATAGGCTGGTGAGGTTCCTGCTGTTCCTTTTCTTATTCTGTGCCTTGGACCCTGATATACTAGGGTGAGAGGCAGTGTGTTAAAACCAAAAATCCTGTACAGAGAATTCAGCCACAAATGAGACAAGGAACTTAACATCGTTACTTCTTAATGGACAGGATCAGCTGACCTCTAAAATTAAAGAAACAAATATTTAATGTAATCCTAAAAGGGATATTAATTGTTTTCACTTCTGTCTTTAAAAGAATATACTGTATTTGATTATATTGCAACAATTCAAGCGCCCTTCCTGCCTCTTAATCCAGAGGCAAGAAGACTGGAGTGGGGGTTCACAGAAGAGCAAAGTTCTCTTTGTGTTGTGCCTCTTTGAGTTGTGAAGTTGGGCTGAGAAAAGCAGAGGACACGTTAATATTCTTAAAGTAATGGAAGTAAGTAGCAGTTAACATGGAAAAAGGGAAAAAGTGTATTTTAGAGAATCTAGAAGTCATGATATGAGAAGTTAAAACATGTTGTAGAAAGCCACAGGGAGGGGCACCTTGGTGGCTCAGTCGGTTAAGCGTCCGACTTCGGCTCAGGTCATGATCTCATGGTCTGTGAGTTCGAGCCCCGCATCGGGCTCTGTGCTGACCGCTCACAGCCTGGAGCCTGTTTCAAATTCTGTGTCTCCCTCTCTCTCTGACCCTCCCCCGTTCATGCTCTGTCTCTCTCTATCTCAAAAATAAATAAACGTTAAAAAAAATAAAAAAAAAAAAAGAAAACAAAAAGAAGAAAGCCACAGGGAGTCTGTAGGAGACTGCCTGCCTAGCTCATATCAAACCTCGTTCTCAGAGAGGGAACTCTCTTCCTATTCAAAATCAACATTCTCAGTCATGATGATTGGCTCAAAGACGAACACCTGACGAATTGGATCAGTCACATTTTTGCTCTCCTGTTTAGAAATGAGATACAGTGGGTAGTATTCCTGTAACTGAGGTGATGGAAACCGAGCTTTTCTGTGACCTCATTGATCACGTGTTCATGGGAGCAGTAAAGTAGGTCTGCAGAGGTGAAAAGTTCAGAGGTGTGATGAAAGAAATAGAGGCAAAAGGCAGAAATGGTGAGGGTGTTCTGCCTCACTCCTGATGACTTTCAAGTTTGGGACCAAGTCCCTGCTGGGGCCTGGGAGCACTTGCCCTTGGGCACCATGAAGTCTGCCTATGTCCCTGAATCCCTACAACAAATTCCTAAGGGTAAATATTGGGAAGGCAATGTATAAAAAGGGGCAGGAACATTGTCTACTTTAGGCTAATGGGGAAAATCAGTGCAGATAAAACATGTCCTTGGTCTGGAAGTTTGGTTCTTAGACAAAAGATGAAAGGGTGAATCCCAGCAAAATCGAATCTGTCAGCTTCACAGACTCTTTGCACACCTCCACCCCAACCTCTCCTCCTCCTCCTCAGTGCTCCCCAAGGTTGGGTCCTTCTTAACCATCAAGCTACTGCAAAGTCACCACTGGTGGACGTCTCTTCTCCCCAATTTCAGTCTCTCTATTCCTGATTTCCCCCCAGGCCATAAAGAAATAGGCTAATGATTTACAAATTAGCAAATTCCACAAAACAAGGTTTCTTCAATTAGCTTTAACAGTAAAAGTATTAACATTGTCCTCCATCTTTATTTCAAGTTCCAGCTAACGAATCAACTAAGAATTTTTCTCTTCCATTCTGTCAGTTCTCCTCCTAAGCAGTGAACCTCCCCTCAGTTCTATTAGGCCAAAACTTTTAGTTCAAAACTGAAAGCTGTGGTCAGTCCTCTGGAGATTTCTAAGCATGCCTGGATGCTGGGAGATAGCCTCTACTTTCCATCTGATTCTAGGTGAAAGAGATGACATTAGCTAAATCTGCCCTCCGCAAGGAAAGCCAGCAACACCTTGCTGCTCTGAGGTTTCTTCTGGTCACATGAGTAATAGAAAGTAGCCGATGGGGGGGCCCTTGCTGGCTAAAATGCGCTTGTCCAAGTGCACTTTTTGGGGGGAGTCTGGGAGGGGTTTCCCTCTACCCCCACTCACTGATCACTGTGATGGAAGGATGAAGAGAGAGAATCCAGATGGAATGCCACCTTTGCCATTTAGGACGTGGGTGATCTTGGGTCAGTTATCTGGTCTCTCCAGTCCTCCATCTTCTTACCGGTATAATCAGCACAATATTAATACAGTAGGTAGCTGGGCCTTCTAGGTTAAATAAGAGGATTGCAGATAATGTCTGTAACTTTATTGCCCAGCATTATGCCATTATGCGCGCACACACACACACACACACACACACACACACACACATCAGATGTTCTTTTTATTTAGGCAGAAAGCCCAGATGGAAACTTCAGGCTGTTACTCTTGTCCTCACTCAGACTTCTTTGCTAGCACAGCTCTCCTCCCAAATCTTCTTTTTTATCCTTGGACATTATTACAGTTTCTGCTAAATAAAGTGTCCTGCCCAATAATGTTTTCTAATGTGGCAATACCATGAATTGCACTGTATCAGACCTTTTTTCTTTACCTCATGCTAATGAGGTCCAGATACAGTGCTGTTGCTTTTATTTTTCTAAGAAAATATATTGCTTCCTTTCTATGTGAATAGCACATATGCTTAGAATTATTTGGTGATCAATACTAATTAGGTATTCTGTTCAGTGGATGCTTAATGTTTTCATTGCAGACTTGCAACTAGTCACTTTGAATTGGTTGGCCCAAACTCTATATTGTTTCAATTGCCTTCGTTTTGTTTGACTTCCTTAGTGAGGAAAAAAACTATGTTCAGTTGTATTCTTTTAACATTTTTATGCTTTTATTTATTTTGAGAGAAAAGAAAGAGAGAGAGCGAGCAGGGGAGGGGCAGAGAGAGAGTGAGAGTGAGAGTCCCAAGCAGGCTCCATGCTGTGAGCACAGAGCCTGATGTGAGGCTTGACCTCACGAATTGTGAGATCATGACCTGAGCCAAAACCAAGAGTTGGGTGCTTAGCCGACTAAGCTACCCAGGCACCCTTAAATTTTTTAAAAAAATATTTATTTACTTTTGAGAGAGAGAGAGAGAGACAGAATCCAAAGTAGGCTCCAGGCTCTGAGTGGTCAGAACAGAGCCCAGTGTGGGGCTTGAACTCACAAACCTGGAGATCTTTACCTGAGCTGAAGTCGGATGTTTAACGGACTGAGCCACCAGACACCCCTCAGTTGTATTCCTTTAAATTTCAAATCTAAACATAAGTCTGTGGATATAAAAAGAAAAATGAGGCATGCAATAACATTATGGAAAAATGCTCCTTATGAATTCAATGAAAATTGAATTGAATTTAAAGAAATTAAATTTTTCTTATTGAGACAAAAACTAGAATCCTGTGAAAAATTCTTATAGTCTCCCTCTCTCTCTCCTTATCTGTTTTCTTCATTCTTATTTTCTAATAAATCTTATTTAGACTTGAGACCCTACTGGGAAATTTCACTTTTAGTTTTGGGAAATGTCAGTTACCAGTGGTGGGAATATCAGCATATGTAAGCAAGAGAAAATAATCTTTTCTCTCTCACATGTGTTAAAAATAGTCACAGGGTATTCCACCCCTGCCCCCCATCCTGTAAAAGGGGAAAAAAGATCACCTTTGGACTAAAGTTTATGAGGGAGTGTTTTCCTAAGGGGGGAAAATTTTTTTTAAAGAAAATTAAAAGAAACAAAACGATTTGAAATTGCACTCAGTCAAGGAAGAAGGACAGATTTGGCCAGTGGCATCTGCTCAGGCAGAACACGATGCCCCCCCACCCCCCATCCCCCGCCTTCTTCCCTTGCCCTCCAGGCCTTTGGACAGGCACAGGGGCCATCAGGGAAAAAGGCTCTGGCCATGAGAACCACCCTTTTTTTTCCCCTTCAGCTTTTCAGTGGGAGGAAGAGAGAAGAGTAAATCCATACTCTGAAATTTCCTGGAGGCCTGGCCTCTTAGGCAAGGGTCTCATCCCACCCCCAATGAGTCAGCTGAAATTCAAACTTGACCCCTAAGCCAAGCCTGCAAAGAAGCGCTTCCTTCTAGTTCTCAGCGTTAAAAAATGGGCCTGAACCACCTTACTTGTCCTCACTCCATTTCCCCATCTCTCCCCCAACCTGCCCTGCCCATTTTCGGCTTCCAGCATTGCTGACCTTGCATAGGGAAAAGTTAGTTCTTTGCTTGCTTTTGTCCCAAATGCTCCACTTTTGTTTCTTTCTAACTCCTTTCCTCCACCACCCACATCTGCGTTCTTCCCCTAGCTGAGTCAAGTGAAGGACTGACTGTAGGACTGATTCAGACAGAAGACAAAAGATGCAATGGCAAAAGATTTTAGCGACAGGGGTATTCTTGTTACCCATTTATAGAAGCTGAATTCAGCAGAGAACTTTCAAGCTCCACTTGACTCTGAATGCACAGACAAACATCAAGTAGTGCTTAGTGTTTTCCTCCTCAATTGTAGGTGCCTAAGGGTTTAAGATTAATCCTAAGATTAAGATTAATGTGGCCAGACATTAGATAGAAAATAAGGAGGTCTAAGTTATAAGCAATAAGACAATCCTAAACCTGGGGAAACTTACTTCCAAGCTCTGTACAAAGAAAAGGACCCAAGGCAAAGGTAACTAAAATAAAACCACTCATGTGGTCTACAGACCCTTACATTTTACTGACTTCCATGGTTGTCACCTTTTTAGTCTTGAGCCACAGACTCTAATGGAAATTACCAGGAGGTATTCATGATCCCAAATTTACTTCCTTTGGCAGATCCCTAATCCCCCAAGTAGAAATAAGTGTAAATGAGGCTATGATCAGGAACCTTTCCTTGACTCTTGAAGATATTGCAGAATCTGCTGTTAAAGCAATAGTTGCCCAAGACTCTGGCCAAAGTTGTTCTCGATGATAGGATAGCCCTTGCTCACCCTTTAGCTGAGCAAGGAGGTGTCTGTGCCGTGGCCAGCACTACTTGCTGCACTTAGATTAACACCTCTGGGGAAGTTGACACTTGGCTACATGACATCACTGAACAAGCCACTTGGCTTAAGAAAGTGACTCCTTCAATGGGAGTCAATCTATTTGACATAAGTTGGTCTGGGTAATGGGGACTGTGGCTTCAGAGTCCCCTCCAAACTTTGGATATTATTCTGTTTACAGTCGTTCTAATAGTTTCCCTGCTTCACTGTGTTCCCTCAAAAGCTTTAAATGCCTGTGTGCAGCCACTGGTGAACAGACAAATGATCTCCCTTTGCCTAGAACACACAAAACGGGATGATGAACATAGCCAACTAAGGGAACAAGGCTTCAGTATCCTAACCTATGTCTTCCACTCTGAGATCCAACCTGACTCCAACATCAACAAGACACGGTGGATCCAAATGGTGCTAGTACCTTTTTTTTTGATGAACGTTCTCAGTATGACTGACTGGAGTGCTGAAGGACTACTGTGACTTCTGGCAAATAGTGAACAATTGTGTTTGTGAGCAAAGAGTTAAATACAAAGTCAAGGGCTTGATGATGCTGGGCTCTGAAGACTGTCTTCCCATTCTACTTCTTAGGACTGAAGGAAGGAATTGTTCAGTTTACAGAAAGCCAATTACCAAATTCAAAACCTATTTTAACTGAATAGGCTAATGAGATACGTGAAATTCCTTGTTAACCTGTTACTTTGGGGGGAAAGGCATTTAGCATGGCATGCAGGTGTCTTTGCTATTTTTCTCTACTTCTATGCGGCTCCTGGTTCGTTTTCCACTTTTGTTCAGAACAAGTTTGCACGTAGTCTTAAATGCAATATTTGTTTATTCCAAAAGAACATATTCATGATAAAAATCATTGTAAAAGGAAAAACAAACCCCAGAATATTGATCAAAAGAGGGGATTGCCCCAGTGGCCTGGGCCGCATCACAAATCTTAAACCTAATTCAGATAGATAGATAGATAGATAAGTAAATAAATAAATAAGAATAAACCTAAGTCAGCTTGCACTTATAGGAAACACCTGTCAAGGAAACCTAACATGCACCAGTTACAATCTTCTGTCTCAGCTTTAGTTATCTAGCTTATCCCAGAAAATAGGACCTACTAGCCTTACAAGGAAATCCTCAGTCTCCCAGTCAGTCTTGCCCTGTTTCTGATTTGCTTCTTCTAATGCTCTATAAAACTCGCTTTTGCCCCAAATCTCTCAGGATCAACATGGCACTGCTTGCGAGACATTGTACTCCCCCAATCCATGTATTGTTTTCGCTTGAATAAAGCACACCAAACTGGTTACTTAAAAAAAAAAAAGTATACGCAACAGGATATAAGCAAGTTAAAAAAAATATGGTTTATTACTGAATTCAGAATATGTATTTTTAAATATTGCCACAATCCTAAATATTTATGTGAAACTCCATTAACAATTTCTGCCTGGTAGATTTAGCCCTGGAAGTTTGTTGCTTTTTATATTTTTGAAGTTTATGATATGTACACAAACTTATTAGAGGAACACTTTAAAAAATAAGAAAACAGGGGCACCTGGCTGGCTCCCTCAGTAGAGCCAGTGAGTTCAAGCCCTAGCTTGGACATAGAGATTACTTTGAAAAAACAAAATAAAACAAAACAAAACCAATGAATTGTGAATTTTGAGAACTTACATGTTTACCTAATGCCAGAAAAAACAGGTAAAATTGAAAAATTCAATTGATCCATAAATCTATTTGACCCTATATTCAGTATAATTCTAGATGAGATGTGAGGAAAGTCCCTCTCTTACAGAGCATGTGGTCAGGGAGCAAACAAACTGCTCAGTGATGACTTGAGGACTTCATCCCAATCCTGCCCACCATGGCTGTGTGAATCTGGGCAGGTTATATAACCTAAGCCTCAGTTTCTTTATCTGTAAAATGGGATAGTATTAATACTGCCTTTTCAGTTTAAGAAGATTAAATCGAATGTTAATATCTATGAATTGCTGAGAACAATGCCTGGAATGTAGTGAGCCCTCAAAAACGTTATGTATCAACTACATGGAAGCAAAGACTAGAAGTTATTCATTTTATGTCAAAATAAGTGAATATTTAGAGTTTTATATATATAGCTGGATGTTTGCCTACATTTTTCATCTTTTCTTTTTGGTCAAAGATAGATCTGAAACCGGATCGGATATCACATATTATAGACCTACAAATTTCCTGTTTCTTTTAGAGTGGTACCCAATCTTGGATTATGCGGGTAGAAGAAACCAAAATATACTCCTTAGAGTAATACCTGAGAGCAGGAGTTATAGATTTAAGACCTTCAGAACAAACAACAAAAGCCCTGACTATATACACAGAAGCAGTGTTCTTTAAGGCCTGAGAGGATTTTTTGACCTTTGCTTTATGAAACATGGACAATCTTACATTTGATTGGTGAATTTTCTCCGAGTTGCTTTTTTTTTTTAACCACGTTCCCTGCCTGAAAGCTAAACCTATTTATGGTGAGCACTGTTTTTTCAATTAAGTTTATTTTCATTTTCCCATAGGCCATGTTAGCTGAGAACGTCCCAGTTTTTCTTTCCTTTACTTTTCATAAAGGTTTTAAAATAAATTATACAACACTTTTATCTATTGGTCTCTTGAAACACTGTGAATTTTTTTCTCTCACACATTTAACGCCAGGTAAGAAGAACTATTCTAAAACTTTACAGAGAGTAATAGTAATCCATTTTTGTGGCAAACTCTCGGAGAGCAAGGATCGCAGCCGTTTCGCCAACTTTGTGAAATGTCTTATGCAAGTTGGTGTTCAGCACATAGTACTTAAGAATGACGTGTTTAAGATTTGGCTTTTTCCAAACATTTTCAGCTGGGTATCAGAAAATACTATTTCAAGCTCCGAGCTCGATATTGGTAATTAGTTCTCTCCCCGAGGCCGCTCGTGATGGGGGCGGGGGCAGGGGTGGGGGAAGGGAGTGAACTCAGAACAAATCTCAAATCACCTTTCTAACAGTTTTGCAACAGAAAATATTGTCGGCTGCAAACACTTGGAGACAGCGAGTCTTAGCTAAGAACTCTCCACGGCCGGAGCGCGTCCCCCCGAGCCTAGCTTGCGGAGCCTGGCTTGCCGCCCCTGGGGACGTCTGCGCCTCCCGGGAGGACTTCGGGCTGCTCCGGGTCTGGGGAGCCGGCCCTGGGGGTTGGGAAGGTCGACGCAGCTGGAGTGAGGTCCTCCAGCCGAGGGCGGGGCGGGGAGAAGGGAGGCCTCGGCCGGCACCCGGGGCGCTCCACCCGGGCCGGGGTGGGCGGCGAGCCGCGGCGGACCAGCCCTCTCCCCGTCGCCCCGCGCGCCCGCGGCTCCGCCCCGAGCGCGGTCGCCCCTCCGCCAGCCGTCGTCCCACTCCGCCGCTGGCTCCCGCTCCACCTCCCTCCAGTAGGCGTGGGGGCAGGAATTCCGCCGGAGAACGCGGCCGGGGCTCAGTGCCCTGGAGGGCGGGGCGGGGCGGGGCGGGGCCGGGCGGCCGGGGGCCGCGCCCTCCCCCGGGCCGCCGCCTTGCTCTTCCCCCTCCGGGGCTCCAGCTCTCCTCCACCCTCCCCCCCCCCCCCCCCATCCTCCCGCGCAGCTCTCGGCTCCTCAGGTTCTCCGCCGCCCCTGCACTCCTGCTCCCTGCCCCCTACCCACGCTCCGGCTCCCGTGCTTCTTTCCCCAGGCTCCTCCCCTGCGCTCCTCCCTACTCCCCTCTAATGTTTCCCTCCTCTCCTGCCCTGGTGCCCCTTCTTGCTCTCCCTTCGCCCTTACTCCCCCTTCCTCCCCGATTCTGTTCCCTTCCTTTCCTCCTTACCACCTCCTCCAGATCCCCTCCTCTCCACCACCCCTCTCTCCAGCTCGCCTCTCGTCTTCCCACTCAGCTCCTCCCGCGCGCCCCTTCTCCCTTCTCCCACCACCTCTCCCGCTTGGCTCCCTCTTTCCTCCAGTGTTCCTCCTCCGGACCCCTCCTCCTTCCTCTCCCTTGCCCCTCTCTCCAGCTCCCCTCCCCTCTTTCCTCCCCTGCTCCTCTTCCCGGTCTGCGGAGCTCCCACGCGGTTGCTATGGAGGCGCCAGAGGCTGCCTGTGGCCGGGCGGGAGCTGCCCTGGGGCCCCGGGGACGGAGCTGTGACTCTGCCCTGGGCTCTGGCGCCTCGCCCCCTCGGGGCCCCGGAACAAAGAGCGCCCTCCCCCATCTCGGGAGTGCACTGAGACCTCCAGGCGCCCCAGGCCCGGAGGCTTAAGACCACCGCGGATCTTCTCTCCCCCAACCTCTGTTGACTGGACCCCTGGGGTCGGAGTGACAGCTGTGCGCTACCGAGCTACCTTCCTGGTCCCCCGAAGATCACTCCCGCTCTCCCCATCCCCACCCCCGTGCTGGAGGTGTCAGTGAGGCTGGGGGACGGCCAGATGGCCCCATTTAACAGGACTGTCCCCTTTTGTTGGGGGCCGAAGCAGCGTCCAGGCCAATTTACATAGGAAAATGGGGTTTGTGTCCCCAATTCAGTGCAGTGCCCCGACAGCTGGTGGCTCTGTCATCATGTCAGGACCCCACAGCTTGATGTTTAAAGTGGCTTTATGTGTGCAGATGTGTGAGTGTGAATAGCAATTGATTGGGAACCGGTAGCTATTAGTCTGCCTTGGAGAAACTCAGCGTTCGTAGAGAAATTTTATCGGCCTGGTCACCGCATAAGATCATGGAATGGAAAAGTCTTCCGAAGACTTCTGATGCTCTCTTATAGAACTAAGGCTTATTTTATCCAGAAATCTAAGAAGCCAAACAATTGGGATCTGAGGAGGATTTTTAAATCGTTATCATTTATGCTTTCCTGCTTGTAAAAGTTGTAAGGCTGAACATGAAAGGCATAAGAAAAACTGCCAGGACTTAAAAAAAAATTGATGAAAAGATCTCATCTAATTCATTTGATTAAACTACTTTAACTCTGCTAGCTTGTGTCCAGGGCCATAGCCTGCAACAGGCTGAACATTACCATTAGTTTGTAATCAGTAGTTTAAACCTGTGCACTTAAGTGATAGAATGTTAGGGACTTTAATTCTTATTTTACTAGGGAGGAATTTGAATCTCAGAGAGGTTAAGTGATTTGCCCAAAGTCATACAATTCTGGAATATGATCTGTTGTTAGAATCCAGAAAAGATAATGGAAAGGGAAGATTTAAGACAGGAGATTAGAAGCCCCTGAAAATACCTTAATCAGGAAGCTCTCAAACCTTTCCACCAGTCCGCTGGAGCCACCAACAGGTAACTCCCCAGAAGACAAGGGATTGAAAAAATTTTCCCCTCTGCCTTTATACATTCAGCTTTAGCTCAAGACTGTACCAGAGCCAATTCTAGCCACTAGAATCTTCCAGAACTCTGAACTGGAACTGTTGACTTTGTTTCTGTCAGCATAACCATTTTGTGATAAGACGAAAATTGCATGGTTAAAATGGAATGAAATGGGAAATCAAAGCTGACCTGGAACCCTCTGGTTATGTTTTCAGGTGAGTGGACAAGATGACTACAATGGAACCTGCATTCACCTTGCTAGAAGGTAGGGTGGCTAATTTGGAAAGGCTTTGAGCTCCACAGAACAACAACACTAGCTACATTTATAACAATTGGAAAGAATCCTTGAACCCTCTCCTTACTTCAGGGACTGTGTTGGAAGAATTCTATTGGCTAAACTTACAAATAGACTCCTATTCCCTACCTCCGCCTTTAAACCCTAAGTGAATTTGTGATAAATTTGGAGAGTGCCTCTGGGGAAGATTTTAGTAGAGCCATAGTGAACCACAGGGTGCCACATTAAAAGAGAAGATGAAAACTGTAGTTCTTCCTAATACTATCCTCACCTCTGGAGGTTTCTGACTACCAAGAAGATACACATCTAGTTACAGGAGCCACATTTCTGAACATTGTCCAAAGCGGCGACTTTGGGTCTGAATTTCAATCCCAGCGCTGCCAACTGATTCTTACTCTGAGCTTTAGTTTCCTCATCTGGGGACAAGACAGTTCCTGGCTATTTTTGTGAGGATTAAATAAGCCATTGCTTGCGAATGCTTAGAATAGCTCCTGGCACATGGGAGAGAATGGGTAGCTTCATAATTATTATTTTAAATAACAATTTACTCTCAGTTCCAATTCTAAACGTATTTTAAACATATTTTAAAGCGTGGGTAATTTGATTATCCAGGTCCCAGTGCAAAAAAAGAAAAAAAAAGAAAAAAGTTCATACACTTCGTTTCAAACATGAGAAAGAGCAAGACTGTAGAACTGGATTGAAACCAGAAATGGGGGTTAATTTCTGCTCTGCTTCTTATACCAGGACAAGTTAGCCAGTTTTTCCTGCCTCTCATTTGCTGGGCTCACATAGTAAGTACTAGGATGAGAGTGCCTAATATGTGATAAGGATTTTAGGTAATAAACATAAGAACCTGTTAATTCTTAAAAAAACAAAACAAAACAAAACAAAAACCTGTCAATTCTTGAAAAGAGAATGTTTTAAGAATCACTAATACTGTGTTATATTTAAAAACTATACAAGGAAATTATTTGAATTTGACTCCCCTCTCACCACTGCACACAGTCTCTTAGCCTTTTTTACTGCTTTATTTTGACTGCTTTTTTAGCATTTGCATTGGTTAGGTATTGAGGTATAACAAACATCCTCAAAACTCAACACCAAAATGACATTCATTTATTATTCTAGCTCGTGCATCTGTGTGTCAGCAGGAGGTCAGCTGACCTAGGTTGAGCACATTGGGTGGTCCTGCTGAAGTTGGCTCAGCTTATACATGCTCTAAGGGTCTCCAGGGGCTCTGCTTTTGACTGAATTTGGTGGGGGAAGCTTAGTCTGAGTGGCTCTGCTCCACACCCTTTACCTTTCTCCTGTGACCAGCAGACTAGCTTGGGCATATTCTTATGGCAATGGCAGAGGAGCAAGAAGGCATTGGAATCATGAAAGCCTCTTAAGGTCTATGTTTTTCTGGAGTCAGGAGCTGGCCTATTGTTGCTTCTACCTTATTCTACTGGCCAAAACAGGTCACATGGTCAGGCCCAAAGTCAAGGAGAAGGGAAGAAGTCCAGTTCACCACAGAGTACATGACAAAGGAATGAACAGAGGGAGGGTAAAAAAATTTGGGGCCATTGATGCAGTCAAACACGGCACTTGTCAACATCTAGCATATTGTATATTTGACTATATAGACTTTTGTTACTCTTCCTGCTAGAATGTAAGCTCCATATGGGCAGGGATTTTTGTCTGCTTTGTTTATTGCTATGTTCTCAAGATCCAGAACAGTGGCACATTATAGATGTTGAATAAATATTGGCTGAATCAATTCGGAGGATTACATTAATTATTTTGGCTTATGTATAAAACCCAAATTCTCTAGAGAGAATGTAATTTAGTAACTTTATCTTCATTAAAACAATTTTTTGTAATGTTCACTTATGTTTGAGAGAGAAAGAGTATGCGCAGGGGAGGGGCAGAGAGGGGGAGACACACAATCTGAAACAGGCTCCAAGCCCTGAGCTGTCAGCACAGAGGCCCACGTGGGGCTGGAACACATGGATCTGGAGATCATGACCTGAGCCGAAGTCGGTTGCTTAACCGACTGAACCACCCAGGCACCCCCGTTACTTTATCTTCTGATTTAAGGATCATTGTTCATGTTTGCTGGCTAATGAAACTGCCGGCTGCTTAGAATAAACATTATTTCTTAAACTTTAAAAAAATTTCTAAATTTTGGGGCACCTGAAGTAGTTCAGTCGGTTGAGCATCCAACTCTTGATTTCAGTTCAGGTCATGATCTCACTGTTGTGGGATTGAGACCTGTGTTGGGCTCCATGTGAGCATGGAACCTGTTTGGGATTCTCTTTCTCCCTCTGCCCCTCTCCCTCACTCGCATTCTCTCTCTCTCTCTCTCTCTCTCAACTTAAACAAAAAAATTTCTAAATTTCAAAATGGTGTAAAATTTCTCAAGGACATATAAACAGGTACTATATAAAGGTAGATTATTGGGCAGAAGATTAGCAGTAGGGAGAGGAAGAACTTTACATATATTTTGGCAGAGAATATGTTGCTTCTTCCTATGTGGGAATAATGCTAATATAAATCTCCAACTTCCAGAGTCTGAATCTGAGAAACTCTCAAGACTGTTGTATTTAAACTGTTCCAAGAGGCATGGGATACAAGACAGTACCTACACAGATTACTTTTGATGGGCTTTTGGGTTCATGGAAATTCAGTTATTTTTCTCTCTACCCTACTTTACCTAATCCAGAAGACGTTGAGCAAAATAAATTTTTTAAAAATTTATTTTTAAGTTAGTTAACATACAGTGTAGTCTTGTCTTGAGGAGTAGAACCCAGTGATTCATCCGTTACATATGATACCCAGTGCTCATCCCAAAAAGTGCCCTCCTCAATGCCCACCACCCATTTAATCCACCTCCCCCCACGGCCCTCCAGCAACCCTCAGTTTGTTCTCTGTATTTAAGAGTCTCTTAGGGTTTGCCTCCCTCTCTGTTTTTATTTTATTCTTGCAGAGGAATCTTCTTAAGGTCATGCTTTGAAAAGGAATTCCTGTGCAATATATTTTTTTATTCCCTTGAAATTTGGATTTGTGCTGTCGGTTTTTGACTGTGACAGATGATGAGGTAGGAGATAAAGTAGGCGTTAATGCTTAGTTACATAAAGGGGAGCTTTATGTATGTCCATTCCTAGCAGTAGGCGAATTTGGGACTCCCACAAGAAATCCAGGTCTTGAACACTGGAGTGAGTATCTGAAGTTTCATCATGCCAAGTGACTAACTTCTCAGATGGGCAGCTTGTAGACCTGAAAGCTTGATTATGAGTGGATGTATTATTTTGGATAAGAGGCAAAGTTAGGTGCAGAGGCATCCTGAATTGTAGTCATTTCTCTCTTTCTCTTTTTCTCTCTCTCTGCATGTCACTCAATACAGTCCCCGCACCAGAAAGTTGCAGTTTATAAATTTAAAACGCTATAAACATTTCTCAGAAAGGTTTCATGGATAAATTTATATGAATATGTTTGCTTTATTATTAGTGAGACCCTACAAGCATTCAATTCATTTAGTTTAGTTTAGGTCTTTTGGGTTGGGACCTTAGATATTTAGAGGTTCATTCATTCAGCAAACATCCATCAAGGGTCTACCGGTGCACCAAATGCAATTAGACAAAGCCCTTGGCCTCAGGGAGCTCACAGTCTTGGGTAAGATAAGAGTGTCCATGGGCAGTGTCAACACAGTGGAAGAAAGCCTATGATTGGGGAGAAGGTGAGGTGGGAAGTCAGAGGAGAGGTGCCAGGGACTCCAGGGGAGACAAAGAAAGCAAACCAACTTTGGCAATTGTGTAATGCTTCTGATCTGCAGACTCTCTTTTGCCTGTATTGTCTCTTCTAATTCTCCAATTTCCCTACCTGCAGGCTAAGGCAGGGTGCTATTCTAAGGATGCTGAAGAGAGGTGATGGCTTAAGGATGTGCAATCTCAAGGTCTTATGCTTTGTAAGGGGTGGATCCTGCATCCACACTTGGGTCTCCAGGTGCTCTCTAGGAGGCTGTTTCCTTCTTGGTCTTACCCCCTCTTCCTCTCTTGGCCAGGCTTGGGTGGTCTCTAGCTGTGTGGCCTGGTCCTGGTTTTCCCAGGCCTTCCATCCCTCAAATGGAAAAGGAGGATATTGTCCAGGATGATTTTAATACCTTATGCCTCTAATGGTCTGTGATTCCAAGAACCTTTGCTTTTCTGGTAAATCTGAGAAACCTTGATGTGAAAGTAGTGTTAGTTTTTTATTCATGTGTTACAGAACCCTTGTGATAGGTTGATCTTCATAAAAAAAAAAAATCTGTTTCAAGATGAAGATATTGAGGAACTAGGATCCTGCCACTTCTCTGTGGTCCCGCAGTACCCTGGCAGGGTTCTCATTCACGCTTCTGGCTCCTGAGTTTCTGATCTCTTATTCCTCTGTGTGAAATGTTTTTCCTAGGACCTCTTCATTTTTATTTTACTTCCATTTGTAGTGAGTGATGCTTAAAACTATGTTCTATAATTAAATGCCCCCCTAAACTACTTCTTGCTCTAGAGGTTTTAAGGTGTGTGTGTGTGTGTGTGTGTGTGCCTGTTGTGCACGAATGTATTCTGTAATTTGCCTGTTGTTGGAAAGAGGTGGCAGACTGAAAGCTGGAGGGCCAAATGTTTACCTGCAGACATATTTTTAAATTTATTTTGAAAAATAAATTTCTTTTGAATGAGTAGCACTTGAAAATGGTACAAATTCCAAAAAGATCTTCACAGGACTTTTAAAAAGTTTGAGCCGATATTTAATGATTGGAAGATTTCATATCTAAAAATCTGGGTTTATGACTTAAAAAAAAAAGTTCATGTATTTAGTTTGAGAGTGAGCGAGCATGGGTGCACGAGCAGGGGGAGGGTGGGGTGGGGAGAGAGAGAGAGAGAGAGAAAATCTTAAGTAGGCTTCACACTTAGCCCTACTGCAGGGCTTGATCCCACAACCCTGGATCATGACCTGAGCAGAAATCAAAAGTCAGATGTTTAACCAACTGAGCCACCCAGGTGGCCCTTGGCTTTATGACTTTTCATGAAAATCAGATCTGGTAACATTAGCCCAGATTTCCTATAATGCCACCAGTCAGCCTTACCTTCTTTTGGTAGACTGTGGGCTCACCAGCCCTCTCCCTGACCCCCACTTCCAAGTCTTCACCACTGACAGCCTCCAGCAGTCATTTAATCACCGGGTGGTCCCTCTAGACATTTGTATTTGCACCTGCTTGCCTCAAGTATTTGTACTTTTTTTTTTTTTTAAAGTAGGTTCTACGCCCATTGTGGGACTCAAGCTCACAATCCCTAGACCAAGAGTCACATGCTGTACCGACTGAGCCAGCCAGGCACCCCAAGTATTTGTAGTTTAGATGCCCCACCAACACGGGCGGGAGGCTGGTGGATCTGGGGCAGAACTGCCCCTAGACAGCTGGTGCAGGAAGGTGACTTCCTCTGACAGTGTTAGGATGTGGATGGGCAGAGTCATACAGGAGATACCTCAGGCCTGAGACGAAAATGCCAATCAGGAGAGAGGTTTAGGATTGGCTGGGATGTTTGTCTTCTGGACAGCAAACAAACAGTAACAGCAACAAATAAAGCAGGGAGACCGAAGGAGAAAGAAAAGAAGAGAATAGGACTTATTGAAGGACAAAATATGCCAGTGAGGGTAAACTGAAGAAATACACAAAATGACAACCATGAGCAAATTATTACTCTCCTTAATTCTCACCCACAAAATGGGGATATGTTTCTTAGAGAACAGTCATGAGTGTAAGAGGCAATATAATTAAAGACTGTACCATAATGCCTGGTTTTTGATAGATTATAGAGGATGGTGCCATAACTCCTAAATGGAGGTGTGGCCGCTTCACTTCATGCCCTAGGAAGCAAAAACAACAACAACAACAACAACAAACAAACAAAAAACAAAACATAATTTTTTTTCTGGATAAAGGTCTACTTTTTAATTTATTTTAATTCATTAATTATTTTTTTGAAAGAGAGAGAGCAAGCTGGGGAGAGGGGCAGAGGGAGACAGAGAATCTTAAGCAGGCTCCACACCTAGCCCAGAGCCTGACTTGGAACTTGATCTCACAATCATGAAAGAGGCACTTAACCCACTGAGCCATCTAGGTACCCCAATATTTTACTTTCGTTTTTTTTAATGTTCATTTGTTTTTCAGAGAGGAGAGAGAGTGAGAGAGACAGAGTGCAAGCAGGAGAGGGGCAGAGAGAGAGACACACAGAATCCAAAGCAGTCTCCAGGCTCTGAGCTCTGAGCTGTCAGCACAGAGCCTGACGTGGGGCTAGAACCCATGAACCGCAGGATCATGACCTGCACCCAAGTCTGACTCTTAATCAACTGAGCCACCCAGATGCCCCTCAAAATTCTACCTTTTAGTAAAACATCCGTACTCTTTGGGCATTGAAAACGGGTTTTTGAATATGACAGTGTTTTTCTTCCCAGTTACATGTGGGCCACCTGGTCCCTCAGTGGTTATATATATGGCCTATAGAAGAAGCACCTGCACAGTTAGGGTGATAGCTTGAATTTCCGGAGTAAGTGATTTTACCATTCTCATAATTATAATAAGGGCTCTGGCTAAGCCCCAACTGGGTTCAGAGTTAGGCTGTGTGTACACCTAGCAGGAAGGTGAACATCTATTTCAATGGGTTTATTTGATGTCATTAGGCTGTTAACATCTGTTCTCATTCTCTTTCAGCTAAGCATATGATAAAATTGTGCTTTCCTCTTGCCTTGAGTTCAGGCATGCCCATGGGACTTTCTTTAGCTGAAGAAATGCATTTAGAGGTGATTTGTGTCACATCAAACAGCTGCCTGACCACAGAAACCATAGAGGCATGTCAAGATGCTCCATCAGCTTGGTTTCCTAGGTGACTCAGATGAGCAGAGACCCGGTGACAACCTGCACTGAACACACAGGAAGCACGAGGAACAAACTTGCTATGCTACATCACCGTTGGTTTTGTTTGTTACTGCTGCATGACTTGGTCTCTCCCGATTGGCAGGTATGATATTTTAGAGTTTCCTTTTGCTTTGTTATTTTTAACTGAAGGAGAGAGTTTTTATTTGCTTCTCTTGCTTGTGTTGTGGAGAGAAGATGGGGGAGTGAAGGGACAAGGACAGTGGAAGGAGATGGCATGTATCTGTTCTCCATCTAGGCCCTTAGTTTAGCTGGCAGCTCCCAGTGGCAAAGGAAGTTGAGCTGGAAGCTGAAAAAACTCCTTTCATGGGTGATTTTCAGAGTCTTGCACTATGTTTTCAGACCTAAGTGACACAGTGGTGGCCTGAAATCAGGAGAGGGCTATGTTTCCACCTTTCCCCCAGGACTCAGTAGTGCTATGATGTCTCAGGGACTGGAGGTCTGGGGAGGATCTTGACATGGCTTCTCTTTTTCAGACATCAGTATTTCTACACAGGGGAGCAGCGGAGGCAGGTATGGTGTCCTGAAGTGACAGCAGGAATAATAAAACGTGAGTAGATTGGGGACTGGACGTGCCTGAGGTATCACCTGGAGATACCCAGAAATAACTGGGGGAGGCTTGGGAGGCATCTTAAGGTCCTGATGTTATGCTGTCGATGCTAAGAGCTGTTGTCATTTGGAATTAATATTAATGGGCCTCCTATGTATATCCAGGCTCAGGAGGTGCCGAGACGGTGAGTCAGAGAATTAGTCGGCTGCTTTGGTTCAGCTGGGCCTGAGGCAGGGCTGCAAACTGGTGACAATATGCACCCATTGATCTTTCTGATTGACTGTCAGCTTGACGCTGTCATTTTTCCATGTATGCTATCTGGTGGCATGGGTCCCTGTGTATTTTGTCTAGCAGTCAAACTGAATATATGACATATCCATTTCTTGAGAAAGAAAGCCACAGTGTTTAATATTATTTTATAAACCACCATAATTTCTGGACTTTATTGTAGGACCAGGTTTCCTTTTCCTTTTCCTTTTTTTTTTTTTTTTTTTTTTGATGGATGCTTAACCGACTAAGCCACCCAGGCACCCCTCCTTTTTCGTCAACATGGAAAACAGCATTTATTCTCTTTATAATCAATGGCAAATTAGTTTGGGGAGAGAATTTGGGAGGCGGTTTGTCAAACTACATTGACCGTGTCTCTGAAATGACTTTAAAATGCCATCATATTCTCCCATACAGACAAAGTGGTATAGAAGCACAGGTATCTTTGTGAGTCTACATGATGCAAAAAAAGTAGAGAGAGAGACTATTTTGTTGTAATTAAACTTAAATTGGGTTGGGAGAGTTCCACTTTAACACCCTTCGCACACCCACCAATTCATTCACACTACTGTGGGGACGTTACCAACATCTTACATTCATCTTAGGTATTCTGACCCCAGAAGGTGACCTGAGAGGATTGATTCCCCATCTCTCTTCTCTATTTTATTATCTTTCTTTCTGTCTTTAGGCAGCAGTGTGGGCTTTCCTGGTGACACCTGCAGTTATGACCCTGGCTTGAGAATCCATTAATTCTTCTCCATCTGCTTGGATCAATACCTTAGGCAACTCTGGGCACTATGGTTCTGTGAAGGGCAGAGCCACGTTCCTGTTGAAATGTCGTGTAAAAACCTGGGACAATGTCAACATGGAAAATAGTGCTTATTCTCTGTATAGTTAATGGAAAATTGTTATATTTGTTAATAATGTCACATCTCTTTGACATTAATATTAACATAAGACCTTTCCAATAAATTAACACAATTTCTCACCCCAAAGTGGAGAAGTCCTGAATCTTGCTCAAGGTCACCAATTAGCAGCAAAAATGGAACTCAAACTCAGGACTTCATGCTCCTTGACTATGCCTAGCCCCTTTCTCTTGGGGAGCATTGTAAAGTAATTAAAGGGTGACATTTTCTACAATACTTTTAAGCTTCAACACTGTTATTTTGCTTCTATAGAAAGGATTACAGAAAAAATGTTTCTGTGTTGATGTAAAGTATGATGGCATGTTGCTAATGCCATGAATGTTGCATTTTCCTTAGAATAAAAAATATACAAAGAAAAGTAAATAGTTTCCTGGATATCACTTCATCCAAACCCTTCCTTCTTATCTCTGAAGAGAATAATCATAATAGATTACTAGCAAAACCATTACTGAGTGACTATTCTGGGGCCAAGCACAGTGTGCAGCCTGGTGTCTAGCTGCTGACATTTAATGCTCACAATGACCTGTGATGTCAGTACTAGGTTAGACCCGTTTTACTGATGAGGAACTGAGGCTTACAGAGCTTATGTAATTTGTCTAAGTTTTACAGCAGGCAAGCATCTTAGTAGTACTCACAATCACACCATTTATTTTACCCTTGTACCTGAGGAAGTCTCATATCTGGGGAAAAAAATAATTTCCACAAATGAAAAAAAAATAATTAAACCAACTCAGAAAGGAGTTGAAGTAATAGATTTAAGCTTTGCTTTTTGGAAGCTGGCTTCAATGGAGACATGTTAATCTTGTCAATTTCCCTAGAAAATTAATTTGCTTTGCAGCAAAGTCTTGGGATGGTGTATATTAAACATTACAAATAAGCTAGACCCAGTCTGCCTTTAGCCAGGCACAAATTGCACACTTTAGAGGGGAAAAAAAAGGCAGTAAATTAAGACAAAGCAATGTGAAACATTTTTCATTTAAAGAAAAGCTAGCCGCTTAATATATTTCTAGCTACAGGGTCTTGCCCCTTCGAGGATGTTGAAAGGGAAGGAATAACAGGATTGATTACGGAAGGGGAAAAACATCAACTTTAGAAAGGTTTTGGCAGATTAGATGACATTATGATGCCTGTCATGACTTCCTCCTGCCAAAATGAGATTCATTAAAGAAAACTCTTCGCTAAATTAAAACTCTCCTCACCAATCTCCTCCCCTCCAGATGTTAACAACCCACTGCAGCCTGTTGGACAGCATGGCTGTGGGTGATCAGTGGAGATGCTTCGTAACATTCTTTATTTTTTTTTTAATTTTTTTAAATTAAAAAAAATTTACATCCCAATTAGTTAGTATATAGTGCAAAAATGATTTCAGGAGTAGATTCCTTAGTGTCCCTTACCCATTTAGCCTATCCCCCCTCCCATAACCTCTCCAGCAGCCCTCCATTTGTTCTCCATATTTATGAGTCTCTTATGCCTTGTCCCCCTACCTGTTTTTATTATTTTTGTTTCCCTTCCCTTATGTTCATCTGTTTTGTCTCTTAAAGTCCTCATATGAGTGAAGTCATATGATTTTTGTCTTTCTCTGACTGACTCGTTTCACTTAGCATAATACCCTCCAGTTCCATCCACGTAGTTGCAAATGGCAAGATTTCATTCTTTTTGATTGCTGAGTAATACTCCATTGTATATATATACCACAACTTCTTTATCCAGTCATCCATCGATGGACATTTGGGCTCTTTCCATACTTTGGCTATTGTTGATAGTGCTGCTATAAACATGGGGGTGCATGTGTCCCTTTGAAACAGCACACCTGTATCCCTTGGATAAATATGAGTAGTGCAATTGCTGGGTTGTAGGGTAGTTCTATTTTTAGTTTTTTGAGGAACCTGTTTTCCAGAGTGGCTGCACCAGCTTGCATTCCCACCAACAATGCAAAAGAGATCCTCTTTCTCTGTATCCTCGCCAACATCTGTTGTTGCCTGAGTTGTTAATGTTAGCCATTCTGACAGGTGTAAGGTGGTATCTCATTGTGGTTTTGATTTGTATTTTCCTGATGATGAGTGATGTTGAGCATTTTTTCATGTGTCACCTGGCCATCTGGATGTCTTCTTCGGAGAAGTGTCTATTCATGTCTTTGCCCATTTCTTCATTGGATTATTTGTTTTTTGGGCGTTGAGGTGATAAGTTCTTTATAGATTTTGGATACTAACCCTTTATCTGATATGTCATTTGCAAATACCTTCTCCCATTCTGTTGGTTGCCCTTTAGTTTTTCTGATTGTTTCCTTCACTGTGCAGAAATTTTTTATCTTGATGAGGTCCCAGTAGTTCATTTTTGCTTTTGTTTCCCTTGCCTCCGGAGACGTGTTGAGTAAGAAGTTGCTGTGGGCAAGATCAAAGAGATTTTTGCCTGCTTTCTCCTCGAGGATTTTGATGGCTTCCTGTCTTACATTGAGGTCTTTCATCCATTTTGAGTTTTTTTTGTGTGTCTGGTGTAAGAAAGTGGTCCAGGTTCATTCTTCTGCATGTCACTGTCCAGTTTTCTCAGCACCACTTGCTGAAGAGACTGTCTTTATTCCATTGGATATTCTTTCCCGCTTTGTCAAGGATTAGTTGGCCATACGTTTGTGGGTCCATTTCTGGGTTCTCTATTCTGTTCCATTGATCTGAGCGTCTGTTCTTATGCCAGTATCATACTGTCTTGATGATTACAGCTTTGTAGTATAGCTTGAAGTCTGGGATTGTGATGCCTCCTGCTTTGGTTTTCTTTTTCAAGATTGCTTTGGCTATTTGGGGTCTTTTCTGGTTTCATACAAATTTTAGGATTATTTGTTCTAGCTCTGTGAAGAATGCTGGTGTTACTTTGATAGGGATTGCATTGGATATGTAGATTGCTTTGGGTAGTATCGACATTTTAACAGTATTTGTTCTTTCTATCCAGGAGCATGGAATCTTTTTCCTTTTTTTGTGTGTGTCTTCTTCAATTTCTTTCATAAGCTTTCTGTAGTTTTCAATGTATAGATTTTTCACCTCTTTGGTTAGATTTATTCCTAGGTATTTTATGGTTTTGTTGCAACTGTAAATGGGATCAATTCCTTGATTTCTCTTTCTGTTGCTTCATTGTTGGTGTATAGGAATGCAACTGATTTCTGTGCATTGATTTTACATCCTGCAAGTTTGCCAAATTCTAATAATTCTAATAAATTCTAAATTCTAATAATTAATTCTAGCAGTTTTTTGGTGGAAGCTTTTGGGTTTTCCATATAGAGTATCATGTCATCTGCGAAGAGTGAAAGTTTGACCTCCTCCTGGCTGATTTGGATGCCTTTTATTTCTTTGTGTTGTCTGATTGCAGAGGCTAAGACATCCAATACTATGTTGAATAACAGTGGCGAGAGTGGACATCCCTGTCTTCTTCCTGACCTTAGGGAGAAAGCTCTCAGTTTTTCTCCATTGAGGATGATATTAGCGTTGGGTCGTTCATATATGGCTTTTATGATCTTGAGGTATGCTCCTTCTATCCCTACTTTTTGAGGGTTTTTATCAAGAAAGGATCGTATATTTTGTCAAATTCTTTCTCTGCATCTATTGAGAGGATCATATGGTTCTTGTTCTTTCTTTTATTGATGTGATGAATCATGTTAATTGTTTTGCGGATATTGAACCAGCCCTGCATCCCAGGTATAAATCCCACTTGGTTGTGGTGAATAATTTTTTTAATGTATTGTTGGATCCAGTGGGCTAATATCTTGTTGAGGATTTTTGCATCCATGTTCATCAGGGAAATCGGTCTATAGTTCTCCTTTTTAGTGGGGTCTCTGTCTGGTTTTGGAATCAAGATAATGTTGGCTTCATAGAAAGAGTTTGGAAGTTTTTCTTCCATTTCTATTTTTTGGAACAGCTTCAAGAGAACAGGTGTTAACTCTTCCTTAAATGTTTGTAGAATTCCCCTGGAAAGCCATCTGGCCCTGCACTCTTGTTTTTTGGCAGAGTTTTGATTACTAATTCGATTTCCTTACTGGTTATGGGTCTGTTAAGATTTTCGATTTCTTCCTGTTTCAGCTTTGATAGTGTATATGTTTCTAGGAATTTGTCCATTTCTTCCAGATTACCCATTATATTGGCATATAATTGCTCATAATATTCTGTTATTATTGTTTTTATTTCTGTTGTGTTGGTTGTGATCTCTCCTCTTTCATTCTTGATTTTATTTATTTGGGTCCTTTCCTTTTTCTTTTTGATCAAACTGGGTAGTGGTTTATCAATTTTGTTAATTCTTTCAAAGAACCAGCTTCTGGTTTCATTGATCTGTTCTTTTTTGTTTGTTTGTTTGTTTTGATAGCATTAATTTCTGCTCTAATCTTTGTTATTTCCTGTCTTCTGCTGTTTTGGGGTTTTATTTGCTGTTCTTTTTCCAGCTCCTTGAGGCATAAGTTTAGGTTGTGTATCTGAGATCTTTCTTCCTTCTTTAGGAAGGCCTGGATTGCTATGTACTTTGCTCTTATGACCACCTTTGCTGTGTCCCAGAGGTTTTGGGTTGTGGTGTTATCATTTTCATTGACTTCCATATACTTTTTAATTTCCTCTTTAACTGCTTGGTTAGCCCATTCATTCTTTAGTAGGATGTTCTTCAGTCTCCAAGTATTTGTTACCTTTCCAAATTTTTTCTTGTGGTTGATTTCGAGTTTCATAGTGTTGTGGTCTGAAAATATGCATGGTATGATCTCGATCTTTTTGTACTTACTTAGGGCTGATTTGTGTCCCAGTATATGGTCTATTCTGGAGAACGTTCCATGTGCACTGGGGAAGAATGTATATTCTACTGCTTTAGGATGAAATGTTCTGAATATATCTGTTAAGTCCATCTGGTCCAGTGTGTCATTCAAAGCCATTGTTTCCTTGTTGATTTTTTGATTAGATGATCTGTCCATTGCTGTGAGTGGGGTGTTGAAGTCCCAGACTATTATGGTATTATTATCGATGAGTTTCCTTATGTTTCTGATTAATTAATTTATATATTTGGGTTTTCCCATATTTGGTGCGTAAATGTTTACAATTGTTAGGTCTTCTTGGTGGATAGATCCCTTGATTATGATATAATGCCCTTCTGCATCTCTTGATACAGTCTTTATTTTAAAGTCCAGATTGTCTGATATAAGTATGGCTACTCTGGCTTTCATTTGTTGACCACTAGCATGATAGATGGTTCTCCATCCCCTTATTTTCAATCAGAAGGTGTCTTTAGGTCTAAAGTGGGTGTCTTGTAAACAGCATATAGATGGATCTTGTTTTCTTATCCATTCTGTTACTCTATGTCTTTTGATTGGAACATTGAGTCCATTGACGTTTAGAGTAAGTACTGAAAGATATGAATTTATTGCCATTATGATGCTTGTAGAGTTGGAGTTTCTGGTGGTGTTCTCTGGTCCTTTCTAATCTTTGTTGCTTTTGCTATATATATATATATATATATTTTTTTTTTTTTTTTTTTTTTCCCATCTTTTCTCCCCTCAGAGAGTCCCCCTTAAAATTTCTTGCAGGGCTGGTTTAGTGGTCACAAACTCCTTTAATTTTTGTTTGGGAAATTTTTAATCTCTCCTTCTATTTTGAATGACAGCCTTGCTGGATAAAGAATTCTTGGCTGCATATTTTTCTGATTAAGCACATTGACTATATCCCACCACTCCTTTCTGGCCTGCCAAGTTTCTGTGGATGGGTCTGCTGCAAATCTGATCTGTCTTCCCTTGTAGGTTAGGGACATTTTTTTCCCTTGCTGCTTTCATGACTCTCTCCTTGCCTGAGTATTTTGCGAATTTGACTATGATATGCCTTGTTGATGGTCGGTTTTTGTTGAATCTAATTGGGGTCCTCTGTGCTTCCTGGATTTTGATGTCTGTGTCTTTCCCCAGGTTAGGAACGTTTTCTGCTGTGATTTGCTCACATAACCCTTTTACCCCTATTTCTCTCTCTTCCTCTTCTGGGACCCCTGTGATTCTGATGTTGTTCCTTTTTAATGAGTCACTGATTTCTCTAATTCTTAAATTGAGCTCTTTTGCCTTCATCTCCCTCTTTTTTTCTGCTTCATTATTCTCTATAAGTTTGTCCTCTGTATTGCTGATTCTCTGTTCTGCCTCATCCATCCTTGTCGCCACTGCATCCATCTGTGATTGCAGCTCAGTTATAGCATTTTTAATTTCATTCTGGCTGTTTTTTACTTCTTTTATCTCTGCAGAAATGGATTCTAATCTATTTTCGACACCAGCTAGTATTCTTATTATCATGATTCTAAATTCTGGTTCAGACATCTTGCTTGTATATGTGTTGGTTACATCCCTGGCTGTCGTTTCTTCATGCTCTTTCTTTTGGGGTGAATTCCTTCGTTTTGTCATTTTGAAGAGAGAAAAGGAATTAATGAGGTAGAAAAATTGAAATTAAGCAAAATTAAGATTAAAAAAATTAAAATTAAAAATTAAACACACACACACACACACACACACACACACACACACACACAAATTGAATAGATGATGCTAGATCCTAGGTGTGTTTTGGTCTATGTTTTTAAAGTGGTTTGACAGATTAGAGAAAAAAAGGGGGGGGAAGAGAAAAAAAAAGGAAATCATTTAAGAATTTGAAAAAATGAATACACTGAAGTAGACTAAAATGAGATGATGGGGGTAAAATAGAATTTGAAAAAATATATACAAAAGTAAAGAATATAGTAGAAAAAAGTTAGAGAAAAATATTTTTAATAAAAATAAAAAATAAATATTTTTTTCTGTATTTAAGAAAAAAGAAAAGAAACAAAAAAGAAAAAAGATAAAAAAAAGAGGAAAGAAAAAAATCATTTGAAAATTTGAAAAAATGAATACACTGTAGTAGACTAAAATAAAATAATGGAAGTAAAATAGAATTTGAAAAAATTTACATAAAAGCAAAAAATATAGTAATAAAAATTAAATAAAATATTTTTAATAGAAATGGAAAGTAAAAATGCTGCATTCAAAAATTTCTGCATTCAAGAAAAAGAAAAGAAACTAAAAAGAGAAAAAAAGAGAAAGAAAAAAGGAAATTGTTTGAAAATTTGAAAAGGTGAATACACTGAAGTAGACTAAAATAAAATGATGGAAGAAAAGTACAATTTGAAAAAATTTACACAAAAGTAAAAAATATAGTAATAAAAATTAGAGAAAAAATTTTTTAATAAAAATTGAAAATAAAAATGAATTTTTTCTCTTTCTGTATTCAAGAAAAAGAATTGTAAAAGAGAAAAAGAAAAAAGAAAAAAAAGAAAAAATTGAATAGATGAACCTGCTAATAGATTGATGTAGGACTGAAATTACTTCGTTTTCCCCTAGAAGTCAGTCTGTGTAGCTCTTTATAGTCCATAAATTAAGCGGGCAGTGAGACTTGTGTTCTTGAAGAGCAAAGTTGGCCCAGTTGGGCGGGGCTCAGTGTAACAGCTCCGCTGTCCACTAGATGGCGCTGCTAGCCTACTGGGGTGGATTGTTGCGGGGCTCGTAGGTGCGTATACGCATGCGCGGGATTGGTGAAAATGGCGCGAGCCAGCTATCCAGTTTGTTCTCCTGGATTAGCAATCACACACTCGTCTTCGTGTTCAGCTCTCGTCCACTCCCCGCTTTTTCACTCTCCGTGACCAGGCCCCAGGCAGTATCGCTCTCCCAGGTTTTGTCAGATGCGGCTGTTTCTCTGGCCCCTTACTTCCGAAGGACTGAGGCTTTGACCCGTTCTGTGCCTCTGCGGGAGGGTCTCACCGAGCAATGGCTGAATGCCGGCTGCACACAGGAACGCTTGCGGGACCCTGCTGCTGCCGGTGCCCCAAGACTGTGGCCAGGTGCCAGCCGGCCTCAGAAAAAGTTTGTGAGACAGTGTAGGAGCAGCGTTTCAGGGATTATGGAAAATCACAACACACATCTGGCACCAGGCTTCACCCTTAAGGACCTTTTTCCAGCACCAGCGAATGTGGCCGTCTTCTGGGCTGGGACCAGGTGGCTTCAACAGTCTCTGCCAAATGTCCTTCCAGCAGTGGAACTGCTTTTCCCTGTGTGGCCCAAGAACCTCCCGGACCCCATTCTGCTCCTGGGGATTCGTCGTTCCCACCAGAGCACTGCCAGGTATCGAGCTGTGGAGTTGCAGGCTTTGCCCTCCCCTTGTTTACAGTCTTAATGGAATTTAAGCCCTCTCCTTTCTCCTTTCTCATTTCTCCCTTTTTAGTTTAGTCCCTGCGGCTGTTTCTAATTTTCCACTTTCTCTCTAGCTGCTTTTGGGGAGGGGTGTTTTCCCATATCTCCCGCCCCACCAGTGTCCGACCTCTCTCAGCTCGCAAAAGGACCTCCCTTCCTGCACCTTCTAGCTCCTCAAGTTCACTTCTCCACGCCGCGTACCTGCTGAATTCTGTGGTTCAGGTAGTGCAGATTGTTGTGTTAATCCTCCAATCAGTTTTCTAGGTGTGTAGGATGATTTAGTGTTGGTCTGGCTGTATTTCATGGACGCGAGACACACAGAAAGCTTCCAGGCTGTTCTGCCATCTTGGCTCCTCCCCTTTGTAACATTCTAATAGGAGCGATGACAAGAAGCACTGGGAAGTGTTTTATTTACTTTTAACTAAAAATGATGAAAACAGACGACTGATGACTTCTATCAGGAATCCACAAGGGGATGACAATGCTTTCGTTATGAGGGGTGATTGCTCATGAGTTCAGATGTGCACCAACGGGATGCTGTTATTATCCCTTCCTGAAGTGATGACCGTGTGACTGAGAGAGTAGTCGCAAGGAGAAGCACCCACTCAGGGAAGGTCAGGACCCCTGGTGAACTGTCATCTTTTCTAGACTGACTGCCAGGGTAGCCTGTGCTTTGGGACACAGCAACAACTCCTCCTGTGGGAATTTCAGTTTCTGGGAAGTGGCAGAAAACAGAATGGTGCGTGTCAAACCAAAATAAGCCTACAGGTGTGCTGTTCTGAGTGCTCTCTCAAAGGGCACATCTGGTTCGTGGAGCTACTAAATGACAGGGCCGCTTCCTGATGTGGTAGGTGGGGGCCTGCGCCTGGAAGAAGACCGTGTAGGTCACAAATCTTGTATTTCATCTCGTTCTGAGGGAGAGTTTAGAGTGTCCCTCTGTCACCTACATCCCAGGGAATAGGAGCGTTGATATGAGTGAAAGTAGCATTTATTTGTGTGAATCCTTTACTAGATCATAAGGTCTTTAAAAGCAGGGGCAGAACTTGCTTAATCATATTCCCCAATTCTAGTTTAGTTCTAGTTTAGAACATTATAAATATTTTGAATAAATGAATGGGTGGATGAATGAGTTGAAAATGGAGGAGGCCACTTTCTTCACTCTCTCTCCCTGCCCTCCCCCCGACCTCTTTCTTCTTCACTCTCTCTGAGGACGCTTTGGTCAGACAGAGTCCAGGGGGTGTCTCTTGCTAGGGTACAGTCCTCACCCTTAGGAGACTAGGTGTGTCCCATGTGCAAGGGGGAAGGAGGCATAGGGCAAGCTGCTTTGCTCACTCCAGCCCAGGGTTTGTGGGAAAGGGGGCTTTATAGTTTTAAATGTGTCCAGAAGTCAGTCTGGGGCTGAAACGCCCAAGTCAGAGTTCTCAAACTCTTTGGCTTTGAGGTTTGCCTTTCACAGAACGATCTGGGATGCATGTTAAGGACACAGATTCCTGGATCCTCTCTATATTCACTGAACCAGACTCTCTGACAGAGGGGGCATGGGAATTTGTAGTCTGGAGTAGTTCCCCTAGGTGATTCACATGATTAGGAAACCATTAGGAAAGATTAGGGAATCTTTTCTAGATGGGTGTTTCTCAAAGGGTGGCCCTCAGACCAGCAGTGTCAGTACAACCAGGGAACTTACTAGAAATACAAATTCTGGGGCACCTGGGTGGCTCAGTCAGTTAAGCATCCGACTCTTGACTTGGGCTCAGGTCATGATCTCATAGTTCATGAGTTCGAGCCCCAAGTCGGGCTCTGTGCTGACTGTGTGGAGCCTGCTTGGGATTTTCTCCCTCTCCCTCTCCCTCTCTCCTTCTGCCCCTCCCCCCAATTTATCTCTCTGTCTCAAAATAAGTAAATAAATAAACATTAAAAAAATTTTTTTTAAAAAAAGAAATACAAATTCTGGGGCCTCACTGTAGACTTACTCTGGGAGTAAGACTCAGTGCTTTGTTATTTAACAAGTTCTGCAGGTGAGGCTGATGTCCTCTCAAGCTTCAGAACCACTGCTCTAGTTCCTGGCTTCTCAAAATGTGGAAGCCAGACAAATGGCATTGACCTTGCCTGGGAGCTTGTTAAAAATACAGAATCTGAGGCCCACCCCAGACCTAATGAGTCAGGATTTACAGTTTAAAAACACCTCCAGGTGATTCATACGTGCACATTAAGGTTTGAGAAAGTCCTGCTTATTACCAAAATAAATATCACTTGGCTGTGGAAAATGAAAAATGTGAATGCCTTTTAATGGGAAACAGAATCCAAAATTAGTAATATGTCTCTACTTAATGAGAGAGTAACTGAAACAGAACACGTGGAACTATGTGAATATAATAAGTAAATCCCAGCCCTGTGTTCTTAATTAGGCTTAAGTAATGGATTCAAGTAAGATTAAATATGAAGATTAAATGTGAAGATCTTCTGTCCTGTATTAGTTTTTCTTTCCACAGTTTTTCCTAATTCAATATAGAGTCTATTAAGTTATTTTACTATGTTATTTTATATACACGTAAATGTATTAGGAAGAGAGAGAGAAAGAGATTGGATTGAGAGAGACATTTTAAGGAATTGGTTCACACGCTGTCACGAGACTGGCAAGTCAAAAATCTATAGGGCAGGGGCGCTTGGGTGGCTCAGTCGGTTAAGCATCTGACTTCGGCTCAGGTCATGATCTCACGGTTTGTGAGTTCAAGCCCTGCATCAGGCTCTGTGCTGAGAGCTTAGAGCCTGGAGCCTGCTTCAGATTCTGTGTCTCCCTCTCTCTCTGCCCCTCCCCCATTCATGCTCTGTCTCTCTCAAAAATAAATAAAACATTAAAAAAAAAATTCTGTAGGGCAGCCTAAAAATTCCAGCAAGAGCTGATGTTGTGGTCTTGACTCCAAGGCAGTCTGGAGGCACAATTTCTTCCTTTCTAAAGGATGTCAGTCATTTTTCTCTTAAGGCCTTAAACTGATTAAGACCCACCCATATATAGAGGGTAATCTACTCAAAGTCTACTGATTTAAATCTGAATTAAAGAAATAGTTCCTGACAGTTGTAACTGAAAACACTTGTCATTTATGTTGGTCTCCCTTTATCTTCCATGTTGCCCTTTGGGGTTGAAGTAAACTCAGCCTGAACCCGTGTTTCAAGGCCTGAGTCAGTCAAAAGTCCTTTCTGCTCTCTCTTCAAATTGCCAGCCTAACTTCCTCACTACTTCATCGGCTCCACTTCTGTGTCCGAAAGGGCCATGTAGTTGTGGCCCCTGCTATATGGGAAGACAATTTCAGACCAGGCAAAGGCGATGGAACACTGTCTTGAGGATTGACATCTTTTAATTTTGAGGTGTTCCCCTTTAGGGTATTATTTTAAAACAAGATAAATGACTTCTGAGGATAGTAGGGAGATCATTTTCCATAGGCAAGACTCCGAAGATACTGTGGTTTTGCATGGCCTAAAGAGGGAAGAGAGGATTAATTTGTCAGATGATGTCTAAGTGTGGTCCTTGATAGTTTCCTGGGTTTTTGCTTCAGCCAGTCTTAGTTGCTATGTGTGTGAGTCACCTTATACCACCACCATTGAGGCAGCAATCACTGGCTGCAGGAGGTCATGCAAAATACTGAGGAAATGACATTGATTCTGGAGATGCATTTGGGCCACCGTTTGTTTAGGTGGGTGATGCTTTTACATGAGACTCTGCATCAGAATCTCGACCACTACCAGTATGCTGATACTCAGTTGTCCCAGAAATGGCCCCTTCAAGCTGGCTCCTGTGTCCTTTTGACATGGCTCTGTCATTCATTCTTGAAGCATTTCCCTGATTTCTGGTCCAACAAGATATTCTAGGCTCCTCTTGTACTTTCTCTGCATCAGCCCTTCAATCAGCTATTTCTGCAAGAAACCGTGGTTTATTTTGAAGGAGAATGGTATTTAAAACAGGATCTGGGTGCTGAGATGGTTATCACTATTGGGCTGTGCTTATTGGGGTTCATTGCTCCCTGGTCCTTTCAGTAGAGCTAGGGAACATACACACACACGTTTCTGTATCTAACTGTATCTATCTATCAAAAACCGTAAGGTCACATAGATATTGACAACACCATAGGGTTTGTGCTGGCTCCCATTATCCTTAATATACTTGCTTATTTGATCAATCACCCTGTGTGTAACCAACCCCCCATCACCTCTGCTGCCTCCCCCTCCGCATGAATACCTCCTGATCCAGCCAGTCTTCCAGTCCTCCATGCTGCCTCCATGACCCTGGTGGGTACCTTCTCCACCCTACTTGGGCTCCAACACCTGTCTGAAAGCTGCCCTTTCCACCCTCATGCATGGGGGCACTTTTCACCTTTCTCAGACTGTGACACCACTTGCTGAGAAATCCCTCTGCATGGATGGAAGGTTTCTTTTAAGGGAGAAAATATGAGAAGTGGTTTCAGAAAGAATTGCTTCCTGGGTCTTTCTGTCGTAAGTGAAAATCATCATAGAACACAGATAAAGCAGAGCAGTCATTGGAACTGTGAAAGTGGCACGCTAGACCACCATGCAGCTAGCTTACCATGCAGCCACAAAAGAGCCAGAACTATTAAGCATTACTTAGCTTTCAATGCAAATGGGCTTCTGGTGACTATTTTGTCCTTGAGTGGGTTGCTCATGTATCATTTTTCCTTTGATTTTGTCCATACGAACACAGACCTCTCTCTTCCAGAAAAGCATTGTTATTCTGCTCTGCCTGTCTTATATTCCTAAACTTGTTTCCATTGGCAAGTGGAGCCTTCCTTGCCCTTGAACCCTAATGGAAGGTTGTTAATGAGAACCCCCTCTGTCAATGCCTCTGTGCCTTGAGGAGACAAATTCAGAGATGGTGATTTAGCTGAGCATGGAAAGGCATTGAGAGGAAGCCTTGGACACATCTCCCCGCAGCAGATCCCAGATGGCTTCTGTGACTTTCCCAAGCTCACAGAGGCAGTGGGAGGCACAGGCAGGGCCAGCAGCCTGGTTTCTGACCTCCAAGGCTGACACTCTTACTTCAACGTATCTGGTTGTGATGGTTCATTTCATGTGTCAACTGGGCCATGGGGTGCCCAGAAAACTGCTTCACTCTTATTCTGGGTGTGTCTATGAGGTTGTTTCTAGAAGAAACGTTTGAATTGGTGGACCGAGTGAAGCCGATGGCCTTCCCCGGTGTGGATGGGCATCCTCTAATCTGTTGAGAGCCTGAATAGGATGAAGAGGCAGAGCAAGGTTGAATCCTCTCTCTGTCTGACTGAGCTGGGACACTGACATTGTCTTGCCTTCTGTGCTGCTGGTTCTCAGGCCTTCAGACTTGGACTGGGGCTGCACCATTGGCTCTCAGGCTCTCAGGACTTCACGCTACACGGTCAGCTTTCCTGGGTCTCCAGCTGCAGACAGCAGGTCATAGGTCTTCTCAGCCTTCGGGTCACCTGAGTTAATATCTTCTACCAATAAAAATAATAAAAACAATATCATAATAAACATTATATCATCTCATATTGGTTCTCTCTCTGGAAAACCCTGAGTAATACATCAGTCATTACAAGTTCAGACTGAGGGTGGTACTCCATGACTGAGTTTTTATTGAATTTGGGAAACCATGAGAGAAGGAAAAGACTAATTTTTTTAAACGTTTACTTATTTTTGAGAGAGGGAGTGCGTGTGTGCGCACGAGTGGGGGAGGGGCAGAAGGAGACACAGAATTCGAGGCAGGCCCCGGGCTCTGAGCGATCAGCAAAGAGCCCAAGGCGGGGCTTGAACTCACGAACTGTGAGATCATACCTGAGCTGAAGTTGGACGTTTAACCAACTGAGCCACCCAGGTGTCCCAATAAAAGAATAATTAAACAATATTTGGAGGTAAAAATATCATATATGTCTAGGGAGCAGGAATGAAGCAGAAACATGTTAAGGGCAGTCTTTGATTCAGCATGTGGCTATTAGTGGAATTTACAGTCAAACAAGGACTAGGACATCAGGTGAAATGTTATAGAGCAAAAGTTGAGGCTCTTCAACTTTTGGAAAGAAAAGTAGATGTGTCATAAGCCCAAGACAGAATTCAGTGTCTAAAGAGAAAGTTCATTTTTTGGATATATAAAGTTGTCAAAAAAAAAAATCCATAAAACACTTTGTTGCCATTCAGAAACAGAGTAGGAAGTAAGTGCAGACCCTAATAGAAGTGAGGATAAGAGAATCAGGCGAAAGGGAGGCCTGGAGTTCTGCACACGCCAGTGACATTCAGTCATTTCAGGGGAGACAGGCAGAAAACACAGCTGCATGCTATGCTGTGTAGAAAACAAATAGAACAAAGAAATTTAAATTAAATGATAGTAGCGTGATAGTTTAAAGCCTACGTAAAAGACAATTAGAAGGTACAACAATCAGGGGCCTATGGCTGGCTCAGCCGGTACAGCATGTGACTTTTAACCTCAGGGTTGAAAGTTTTTTTGTTTTGGTTTTTAAAGAGGTATGACTATCAGACAGCCAGAAACCAGAGTTTAACCTATTCCTTTTTTTTTTAAACGTTTATTTTTGAGATAGAGACAGAGAGCCACTGCATGAGGGGGAAAGGGGCAGAGAGAGAGGGAGACACAAAATCTGAGGCAGGCTCCAGGCTCTGAGCTGTCAGCACAGAGCCCAACATGGGGCTCCAACTCACAGATCAGGAGATGGTTACCTGAGCCAAAGTCAGCGGCTTAAGTGATTGAGCCACCCAGGAGCCCCTAATCTATTCTTTAGCTTTACAAACTTTGTTTTAAAAATTATTAATATTTTTGCTGAAAAAGCACATGGTAAAAATTTTAATTACAGATCACAATCCCTTAGTTCCAGTTTCCAAATCCTCAGACTCTGAAAACTGAAGTTAAGAAAAAACAGTTTTTAAGGGTTTTTTTAAGTTTATTTATTTATTTTGAGGTCGGGGAGGGATAGAGAGAGAGGGAGAGAGAGAATCCCAAGCAGGCTCTGCACTGTCAGCGTGGAACCCAAACCCTGAGATCACGACCTGAACTGAAACCAAGAGTCAGACACTTAACCAACTGAGCTGCCCACGCGCTGCAAGAAAATTTTTTTCTTTTTTTGTTTGTTTAAAAAAATTTTTTTGGGTTTGTTTTTGTTTTAGTTTTTAAGAATTTTTTTTTAAAGCAGTTCCCTTAAAAAGGAAAATCCTAAAGTGTGGGTGAAGCAACTAGGTTGTTTTGAACAGCTGACCAGCATGCTAGGCGAATTGTGTGGCCAAATACTGCAGATGAGTCAGAACTATGGAGACTTTGAGAATTTTAGATGTAGATGGGCTCTCTACAAAGTACTTGCAAAACCTGGCCTGAACTGACATGAAGCTGTTTTAGTTCTTATTTTCTCACCTCATGTGATTATTTTTTCTGCTGCAGAAATATTAATGTGTTTGATTATGGGCTGCTTCTTGGCTGTCTTTTCAGATACAATCTGTTGCCTGTGAATTAAGGAACAGCCATTTGAGATATTTCTTAACACTTTCTTTTCCTGATCCTGACTTTTGGCTTAAAGCAGATGTTTCCATTATCCCAGAACTCGTGCCCCAAGATAAGATGGGAATGAACAAATGCCTCGTGGAAAGGAGCAATGAAACACAAGGAATAATTTGCCACGTTCCTGATCTTTCCCCACTTGCCTTCTTTCATGAATCTACTTCTTTAGTTTTCAGAGTTCACTAGAGAACTCCCAAGTGAGAAAAGGAATTCTTTCCCATCCAGAACTTTTTCCTATCCAGAAATAGTAAATCATTTTATATATGTATTACTAATATGACCTCCGCATCTCATGCCACATGGGCTCCCTCCCCACGCTTTCTAGGACTCTTCCTATTGTACCTGGGAATTGTTACCTGCCTGAGAAGCTTTGAAGTGTTCTTCCTTAAATGACCTTCCTTGTCAGTATTCTGGCACTGAATCTGTCATAGTATTAAAATAATAGAATATATAACACGGGCATGAATGAATTTGTATACAATATATTGAATGAGATCATGTAAATAACATATGTAACTTATTTCCTGGCATTCTACTAAGACTCCATAACTGTGCATCATCATCGTTATGATGACGTCATTGTCCCGTGTTCATTTCCCTCACTGGTGACCCAAGGCTCATCTCATGCTTGTTGCTTGGGCCAAAGCAAACAAGTCTCCTTCATTCTCTTGCAGCCTCATGAAGCAGACTGATTCCTGGCACCTCTAGGTCTTACCATAGATTGTGTGCTCGATCCAGGTCGGTGACACACTGCCTCCCTGGAACTGACAATTTTGTATAGCATGCACTTAGAAGGAGAAAAGCGCATCAGATTCATCCCAGAAAGGGGTCATGTTCCTTTTTCATAGATTAGCACTATCACTACCCTTTTTTTCTCTCTTCCAAGAAAGCCCACATTTCCCATTCCACAAAAGAAAAACAAACCTTAACTCTGAGAACACCTCCACATGTTCCAAATTTGGCTGCCTTCTTGACTCCCCAAAGCAAAGTTTAAAAATTATACCTTTATTCTCCCAGGAAATTTTTTTTAATGTTTATTTATTTGAGAGAGAGAGAGAGCACAAGTGGAGGAGGGGCAGAGACAGAGGGAGACACAGAATTGGAAGCAGCCTCCAGGCTCTGAGCTGTCAGCACAGAGCCCGATGTGGGGCTCAAACCCACAAACCATGAGATTGTGACTTGAGCCAATCGGATGCCTGACTGAGACACCAGGGCGCCCCTCCCAGGAAAATTTATATGACCCGTGAATTATTTGGCCTTCAGAATCTTCATACATTTTATTTTATTATGTTAATAATTAATGCTTATTGCAGACAACTAGAGAACAAATATGAATTTGCATAAATTAAAAAAGAAATTATGTATAATTTTGATATCTAGGATTTGCTCTGTTGGCATATAAATATGGTGACTTCCGTATTTTCTCATATAGTCCAGTTCTTGGGATGGGATTGCTATGTGCATACCATTTAAAAAAAATAAAAAGCAGCCTTTATTTTTTAATTTTTTTGAGAAGAAAAAGTAAGCGCATGAGCTGGGAAGGGAGAAAGGGAGAGGGAGAGAGGGAATCTTAATCAGGCTCCACACCCAGTGCAAAGTCCCATGCTGGGGGCTTGATCTCAGGACCCTGAGATCATGACCTGAGCCGAAATCAAGATAGGATGCTTAACTGACTGAGCCACCCAGGTGCCCAGTGTGCACACCATTTTTGACCTGAATTAAAAAAAAATTTTTTTTTAAACATTTACTTATTTTCGAGAGACAAAGCATGGGCGGGCGAGGGGCAGGAAGAGAGGGAGGTACAGAATCTGAAGTAGGCTCTAGACTCTGGGCTGTCAGCACGAGGACCAATGTGGGGCTTGAACCCACAAACCATGAGATCATGACCTGAGCCGAAGTTGGATGCTCCACTGACTGAGCCACTCAGGGGCCCCTGAATTTTAAAATTTTGATTTAATATATTTTGAAAATCTTTGCCTGTTAATAAATAAAAGTCTGATGTAATTCCAACATTGAAGTCCAATCTGGAAGGGAGGGAAGATATGCCGAATAGCAAATAGTCATACTGTTGGAATCATCAGCATCCACGTGGAACTCACTATAGCAGAGAGGCCCCTGCATCTGTGAAAGCTGAGAATTTGTTTCATTTACTGTTATATCCTAGCACTAGAACTATATCTGGCACAAAACCAGCACTCAATCTAAGTTTATTGAATTAATTAGTGAAGCATTCACACTACAATCTCAGATGATCTTCTTGTCTATTTATTTAGTATCTTATTTATTGTCTAGCATTCTCCACTAGGATGTAGGTATGGCACCTGACACATAGTAGTAGGTGTTTTTTGCTGACTGAGTAAGTGAATAAGTGAATAAGTAAATTCATATCCTCACTTGATGTGACCATAACTAAATTGATTGTGTCAGAAATAGTGTTTACCAAATGTCCACGGCCTCCCCTACGTTTCCCAGCATCCCTTGCAGAGGGGTGGTAGTAGCGATGTGACAAGCTCTGGTGGGTGGATTACGGTGGAAATCACTGGTGTTACTCTGGGGATGGGGCAATTATGAACCAGTGTGCTTCCTGAGCTCCTCCTTTCACATCAGATTTTAGGTAAGCGAGAAGCAAAGGTTTTTTAAGGGTTAGGCCACTGATATAGTTTGCCTTTTTATAGCTTACTGCAACATTGCCAAGACTATCCTGATGTGTGTGTGTGTGTGTGTGTGTGTGTGTGTGTGTATAAAACACCATATATAATAAAGATATAATATGCAATTAGAAATGTGCTCTTTGGCCATGGAATTGAACACATTTAATTGCCATAAACTAGGATGTCGTCTATGACTTTGACCTCATGGTTTTATTTGTTTGTTTTTATGACACCCATCCTGAAGTGCTTGGTCGAAAGCAAAGGATATGAAGCTTTAAAATGCTCTGAATATAAATAAAATTTCTTTAGATGTGTTAGGGGCTTAAAATAAAATATTTTAGTTTAGTATCCTATATAGTTGTGTCTGCTGTAAATTCTCATTTCACCTAACCCATAGGTTGTTTATAATTTCTGAACAGGAGCAATTCCTTTTGAGCTGTAGTAAGAAACAAATTCTTGGACTCTGGGGGTGTCATATTTTCAGGCTGACAGCTGCAGAGACGGCAAGTATGAGGAAGAGAGTGCTATGGGCTTGCTGAAGTCCATCGTTTACCTATTGCAGATGTTCCCTAACTTTCTCAGCTCATGGTTATAGTCAACTCAGTAGTTTATTCATATACCCTAGGCCCAAAAATATATAATAACATTTCAGATTACTAAGTACGTGGGTCCAAATGAATTACTAACAGTAATTTGTGCCTGCCAGATGTTGCCACGTTTCCCTCAAAAATTTAAAACCACCTGCAGGGCCCATCTGATTCACTGCAGTGACTTATGGCATCTCAGCACACATAGTTTGGGAACTCTATTTCTTTGATTTAATATTTGTGAGGATTTGAGGAGCCCTATCTTTTGAAAAAACCATAGCCTTTTGTGAACTTCTGTTTTGTTGTAGAGAAATCTGAGTATCTACTGACAACATATCAAAAGGTAGTAACTTGAGCGTCAGGTGAAATTTGGAGCATTGTGGTCATTGTCACCAGAGTAGATGACAATAGGTGAGGTCACTAGACGAAAGAGTGAAGTGGGTGAGCTAGTCCTGAGGCTTCCAGTCTCTGTTCTCTTGGCTTCCAGGAGTCCATGTTCTTGAGCATTTCCTGTGACCTCTCTGGATAGTCCTTCACTGCTTCTTTGATCAGCTAATCCTTGCATTGGAGCTTCTGATTGTTCACATTTTTCAAGTCTTAATCTTAGATTTCAATTATAGTCTATGAGCAGATGGCTTCCCAAGTCTTTAATTTTTTTCTTTATACTGTGTTTCCCTTTTAAAATCACTCGAGTCCTTTAATACGAGAAAGTTGACCTTGACCGCCATGTGTAGAGATCTTGGGGAGACAGAAAGGCAGGGTACTCAAGGAGTGCCTCCTCAACTTTCCCTCCCACAGGTCCCACAAAGGGAACTAGAACCTATGAAGGAAATGCAGATGTTGTAGGTCCAGGTGGTGACCAGCAGTATAGTGAGAGAGACTCACGATTAAATAGGACCCAATGGAGGAGACATATGGCATCTGCACACAGTGTCTGAGGAGACAACTCCAGAGAAACTTGAGAGGCAAAGCTTCTGCTTTTCATAGTATGCTGGATCAGGGGTTCTTCACTCTGGATGCACAGGAGAATCACCTGGGGAAATTTTTTTAAATGCCAAAGTCCCACCCTGACCAATAAAATCAGATTTGGGAAGAGAGTTGGTATCATTTTAAAAAGCTCCTGAGAGGATTCTAATGATTAGTCAGGGTTGTGAACTGCTCTGCTAGAGGAAGCTGACCTGAGAAACGAGTGAAGATGAGGGTGGGGAAGATTGAATTTGAACCTCTCCTGGTCTACCAGCAGGTTCAGGGGATAGGGTCCTGGATCGGTAGACAGACATCTTGCCTTGGAAGCTTAGGAATAAACCCAACATGGGAGACTGTGGAACTGAGATATGGAAAAGAGCCAAATCTTGATGACATTATTTGAGACATTCCTGAAGCTAGCACTGTGTTTAGAAATTTCAGTTTTGTATCCCGTACCTTCTCTTTTACCTAAGCTAGTATTGCTTGGGTTTTATGCCTTTGTAAGGGAAGACAATAGAGGTCTGCTTGCATGGCTTTTACTCCCTATCTCTCTCTTCTTCACCAAAGCCTTCAAGAGCTGTTCATATTTTACACCTTATCTAAAGGACTTTGGTTTTGCTTTGGTTGGTAGAGGCTACTCACTGTACCCCAATGTTTGTTCTCCCTTTCTTCCATGTAATAGCACTTCTAGCTGAGCTGCCTGGAAAAATAAAGACAATTCTTAGTCTCCATTGCAGCTCTGGCCACAAGACTAAATTTTGGCCAACAGGATGCAAGCAGAAGGATAATGCAGGCAGAGTCCTTAAAGACAGTCAGAATATCCTTCCTCCATTTTGCTCTCTGAAACGTGGATGTCACCATCCTTGGCTTGAGAACGAGGCCATACCTTAGGAATGGGACAAATGCAGAGCTTGGGTCCTGGGAATTCCAGGGAGCAGAGCCACCACATTGACTCTGGCCTGACACTTCCAGAGTTCATTTACGTGAAAGAGAAATACCCTTGTCTCTTATTAAGCCAGTACTATTTTGGGTTTTCTGTCGCTCAAAGCTGAATCTAATCCTAGCTAATATGCCCTATTAAGTTTCATCTTGATAGACTTGGACCATCACTTTGTGTCTTTGGGTACTGATGCCATCATTCAACCTCTCCACCCCATCCAGTTCTCTGTCATCTGTTAATGAGATCAGTGTGCCATCTGTGCCTTCATCTGAGTCATTAATAAAAATAGGATCAGGAGAGGGCTAAGGACAGCAGTCTCCAGCCTACTCCACAGAGCTCTCTCTTGGGTGATCTATCCATCTTGCATGTGACACAGGTGTAAGATGGTGCAAGGGGAAGCCGAGGAGTGTCAGCCAAGGATCTGTGCCTCTTAAGCTTTAGTGAGCATCAGAACCATCCAGAAGGCTTGTTAAAACACAGATCTAGACCTCAGCCTCAGAGCTTCTGATTCAGTGTATCTGGGGTAAGGTCCAAGTCATTGGGTTTCTAATAACTCCCAGGTGATGCTGATACTGATGATTCAGGGACCACACTTTGAGAAACATTACTCTAGACTATGATTTTTAGTTGGGAAGGTGAACTACAAAATAATATTTAAAAGTGGTTTGGCTATGGAAGACAAGTCTTTTGAGGAGACAAGCGCGGATAGATTGTAGAGTATCAAGGAAGATTGGACTCTGATAGGACTAGGACACTGAGTTGTGGCTTATAGGAAGAAGGCCAGCAAGGCTGGGTGCAGATGAAGGTAGACTGGTCCATTTGCTTTGAGGAGGCTGTGGGGACTCTTGTCCAATGGCTTCTATTTCCTCAGGGAAGATATGCAAGAGCATTAATTGATGTGAGTGACATTAGCTATGTGAGGAGAAATTATGAAATGGTTTTGGCACATGCAATGTACCAGGGTAGTGAAATACATACTAGGTGTAATACATAGCAGGTGTAATACATACTAAGGAATGATAGATTCAAGCAGGGTTGAGTACCTCTTTTTTTTTTTTTTAATGTTTATTTTTGAGAGACAGAGATAGCAAGCATGCATGCATGGCTTGGGGAGGGGCAGAGAGAGAGAGAGAGAGAGACAGAGGATTTGAAGTGGGCTGTACTGACAGCTGAGAGCTCTGATGCAGGGCTCAAACTCACCCATTAGATCATGACCTGGGCCGAGGTCGGATGCTCAACTGACTGAGCCACTCATGGGTTAAGTATCTCTTTAAGGAGTTAATTGACTAATGTTTATATTTTTGTGTTACTATGAACATCTAAATATTAAACTTTCAGCACTTCCGGGGAGGATAGGGCACTGTATCCATCAAGATGTCTCCAGGCCCAGAAAAGTGCTTGGTGAATGTTCAGTTCGTGTTTAACAGTAAAGGAACATGTGAGGTTCAATTTGTAGTTTAGATTGAACCCCTGCAACAAAACGGCCGTTTGTTCATTTTTACATGGGTATAATTTTTGTTACTGTGTGATTATCTCGAGAGAGATAATGTTTTATACATTGTTGGAATATTACACCTTAATAAAAAAGACTCCCAAGTGGACAACTACCAAATCCTGAAATGCAGTGTCTAAACTTCATTCTTTCTCAAGTAGTTACAAGAAATTCCAACAGGTGCCACTAATGTTTGCACATTTCATCTTACCTCTGACACATGTGAACAGCCAGAATCATGGTTTAGCAGCCTTCTTTTTTGGGCATATGAAAAGTAGGGGGATAAATCTGGGGGGCATTTGGAATGGCTTCATGCCCCACCACGGAGGGAGGGGTTGGCCTGAGATCGCTGTTGGTTCTGAGAGGAAGACATTCAAAGCAGTAGAAAAGCAGAGGACAACTCTGTCACTAGACCGTGTCCACACAGAACAGGGTGGTGACCAGCTGTCCCCATATGCCTGGGACTAAGGAGGTGCCAGAGACGTGGGATTTTCAGTGCTAAGCCTCTGATAGTCTAGGACGAAGCAAGACAAGTTGATCCCTCAAGCAGGGGCTGGCCATTGTGGGGGAAAAAAACCCCAAATCATTGACAGCATAGCAACACTGCTGTTTTGACTGGTGGGAGGAAACAGGGCTGGCTTCATAGGTGTGGGACTGGTGTAGTGAAGTCACAGGCAGTCCTGCATGCTGAAGAGCCCTGTGCTGGGTATAAGGCTCTGCTGTCTTCACTGGGAGGTCTTAATAACTTTTGAAGAAGGGGCTTCTCATTTTTCTTTTGTATTACATCCTCCAAGCTACATAGCCAGTCTGCAAGTTCTGTAGGAAGGGAGTTGGGGGTTGTTTTTATTTCTATATGGCCTTATTAAGAGATGAAGACAGGTTCTCCTTCATCCCTCTCCGTTTCTCCTCTTCTCCCCCTTCCCTCTCCCAACTTTCCTCTCTCCCCTCTCTCTTCTTCTCCCCTTTTCCTCTCTCCTGCTCCTTCTCTCCCCCTCCTCCCTCCCTCTCCAGCTTCCTCTCTCCCCTTCTCTCTCTCACCTTCTTTCCCCATCTCCTCCCTCCCTCTCTCCCCCTCCTCTCTTCTCCCTCCCTCTTTCTTTCCCCCTCCTTTTCTCCCCCTCCCTCTCTGCTCCTCTCTCCCCAAATTCTCTCCCCCATTCTTCTCTTCCCTCCCTCTCTCCCCCTCCTCTCTTCTTCTTTCTCCCTGTCTCCTCTCTCCTCCCTTTCTTCTCTCCCTCCCCACTCTCTCCCTCTTTCCCTCCTTGTTTTCCCACCCTCTCTCCCCCTCCTTCTCTGCACCTTTCCCTTCTCCCTCTCTCCTCTTCTATTCCCACTCTCTCCTCCCCGCCTTCTTCCTTGTCCCTCCTTCCTCCTCTCCTCCTGTCCCTTCCTTCTCTCCCTCTTTCCCTCCCTGTCTGCCTTCCCTCTTTCCTCCTCTCCCCCATGCTCTTCTTCCCCCACCTCTCCCCCTTTCCCTCCTCTTCCTTCTCCCTTCTCTCCCCCCCTCCACCCTTTCCCTGTCTCTCACTCCCACTGTCTTCCCTCTCCTGTTTCTGGCTCAGCAAAACCTATGCAAGATATTTCTTTATCCGTTAATTTTTTAAAAGGCCACACCGTCTTAGTACAACTGTTAGTGTATTAAAAAATCAACTTGGGGGGCGCCTGGGTGGCGCAGTCGGTTGAGCGTCCGACTTCAGCCAGGTCACGATCTCGCGGTCCGTGAGTTCGAGCCCCGCGTCAGGCTCTGGGCTGATGGCTCGGAGCCTGCAGCCTGTTTCCGATTCTGTGTCTCCCTCTCTCTCTGCCCCTCCCCCGTTCATGCTCTGTCTCTCTCTGTCTCAAAAATAAATAAAACGTTAAAAAAAAAAATTAAAAAAATCAACTTGGCTCAAATGGAACATTTTCACCCTGGATGCGTTTCTCCCGGCAAGGAAAAGTGAGCAGGAGAAGCAACAGATAAGGTATTTAGAAAAGTTTAAGAAAGTGTGGCAAAAATACCAGCTAAGGAATCTGCAGAGAGAAAGAAGCCACACGGAACTGGGCATCAAAAGGGAAAAGCTCAGGGAAGATGAAAGGGGTGATAATTGTAAGTTGAGAGAGTTTTATAATTGAGGTGATAATAACAGGCACTTAACGGAACAGAGGGAGCTTAGTTAAAACTGGGGAGGCTGGTGGTGGCTTGAAGGGGGTCCCCTGACTCATTTCTCCTATGGTAATTTATATTCTCTGAAAGCTATTTTACTTTCCTTCTTGGATGTTGACATCAAGGTGTTTGTGGTATTTCCTTATGCTTTTGTCGTTTTAAATATGGACCGCAAGGAGGCCCGGGATGGTTAGTTGGGCAAGGGTAAAGGACGCCGAGTTGGGCCTGTGAAGCCTTCAAGCCGGTGCCGAGCTGGTGCATGGCTGTGGACGTGACCTTCGAGAAGGGGCTGAGCTCAGCCGCATCCTCCCCGGACCGCGCCTCCTAACGGGGATGCGGAGCGCGGCATGCGGCTGTCGGGCGGGGAGGGTGACGTGGGTGACCTCCTTGTCCCGGCGCCTGTATGGCGTCCGGGGCCGTCGTATCACCTGGGATCGTTCTGGCCCAGGCCTCCGGCAGCAGGGCGCCGCTCCGCAACTGCGAAGGGTAGGTGCGGGGGGCCTGCCGTGAAGAAGGCTGGCTCTTTGGGATTTCACGTGTGTTTTTCTTCCCGTCTTTCCCGGGGAGCTGCCAAAGCCTTTGAGGGCAAGAGGCTGGGGAATAAGGGTCGGAATCAGACAGGGACTGCGCCCCAGGGGCTGACAGGATGCTCAGGGCTCTGGTGCCTGCAGGTAATGGGATTAAGAGCTGCTCGGGAGGAGGTCTAGGCAAAGCTTTCTGAACTTCTGGGGGTGGGGGAGGGGAGAGTGTACTGTAAACACGAAGCATGATCTGGTCGGAGAAGAATAATTTTTAAAGCTTGGAGAACTTGGCAGCCTGTGTATGTTTGGGTCCCAAGTTATATTAAACTAAGTGATGAATGATTTCCAGGCAATGAAGCAGAAAGGCAAGACAAAAGTTTCCAAGTGTCTGCCGATACCAAAGCAAGGGCATCAAGCTCAGGTGCCCTCCTGCTTTCTTGCTAAAATGACCTTACATAGTAAAAGTTGCTCGTCTTTTAAGCTCTGCTTTAACAATATTAAGACTCAGGACAGGATCGCTGATATATGATTTTAAAATTATTATGACTGTCTAGACAGTTATAGAGATGGCTTTTATGAAACTATACATTTAAACAATTTATTGGGGTGCTTGTGAAGTCAACTCAGGTCTGCCTTGGAAAACAGACCACATTTGTGTGTTAAGGTAAATGTTTTCTAGCAAAGTAAATATTTAAAATATTTAAGGAAATGATGACAATGTCAACATTTTATGAAGGGCAAAGTTAACTGAAATTGCAGTTTGATGGTGAAAATTTAATTTCAAAAGATGTGAATCTATTATTAGTGTTCTTTTAAAACATGTTTAGCCTTAATTGAAATCTATTTTTAGAAGGTTTTTCACTGAACAGTCCACTAGAGGGCAGCATTTGATAAGGGTTTGATAGAAATATACATTATTTTATAGATATCACACAAATTTAATTTGTGTTATTAACAATGATAGTAGTAGAAAGTGCTTCTTTTGCATCCATCAGCACAAATGAAGTAACGAAGCTATGCATGCTTGGTTTCTACATGAGGTAAATAGTTCTTAAAGCAGCAGATCCTAAGTTGGAAAGGGTGTGTGTGTTTTGCAGTTTTCAGGATGAAGAAAGCAATCAAAGGAACTAAAAACAATTTAGTTAGTACTTTACAAGCCCTGGATTGATCCCATTGGCTTGCTAAAAAGAGTTTGGTTGTTTTAACTCAATCTCCAACACACTATTTACCCTCCCTGGGAAACCATCCAAATTTGGCTGCAGTCCATATGCTAGAAAAAGCTCAGAGTCAGAGCCAACTGTGGGTTTGACTGAGGTGGCAGAACAGCATGAGGAGAGGTTTCAGGCTGTTTTCCAGGGGCTAGAAACATCACAGCCACGCCCGTGGGGCGGTAACAGTTGGGAGGTGGCTGAGAGGTATGCCTGGTGCATAGAGGTTAGTCAATAAATGTTAGTTTCTCCTCTGCTCACTGCAGTTGTTTCCTACTTGTGAAATTGCTTCACTTTTGTTTGTTGTATTTACAATTAAAAAAATCTAAAGGAACACATGCACATGGTAAACAAATAGTGTAAGATAATATATGATTAAAAACATCTTTCTGATTCCATATGCTAGACCTCTCCAGAGGTAACCTCCAGCAATGAATTTTTGTATTATTATTTTTGTATTATTCAGAAAATTTCTATGCAAAAACATGTGTATATAGACATATGTTTGTAATATATACATTTTATACAAATAGGAGCATATTATATTGATGTTAGTCTATTTCTCACTTTTAAAAAAAATTTTTTTTCAGTTTACTTATTTATTTATTTATTTTTTAAATTTTTTTTTTTTTCAACATTTATTTATTTTTGGGACAGAGAGAGACAGAGCATGAATGGGGGAGGGGCAGAGAGAGAGGGAGACACAGAATCGGAAACAGGCTCCAGGCTCTGAGCCATCGGCCCAGAGCCTGACACGGGGCTTGAACTCACGGACCGCGAGATCGTGACCTGGCTGAAGTCGGACGCTTAACCGACTGCGCCACCCAGGCGCCCCTACTTATTTATTTTTGAAAGAGAGAGAGAGAGAGAATTCCAAGAAGGTTCTGCACTGTCAGCACAGAGCTTGACTTAGGGTCTGAACTCACTAACCATGAGATCATGACCTGAGCTGAAATCCAGAGTTAGATGCTTAACTGACCGAGCCATTCCGGTGCCCCTACATCTCTTTAAAATTCCACAATGCATCTTAGATATCTCTTTATCTTATTGCTTAACTTTTTCATTTTATTTCTCAATGGCAGGAACTTCATGGCCTGTCCCCTTTGTCTCATAGTGTCAGAGAGTACTATCAACATATTAGGTGTTTAAATAACCATTCTGGGATTGATTGGCTGAAAGGTCAGTCTTCCCCTAATGAGATAAGACAAGAAAGAAGGGGTATAGTCACATGGAGAAACAAAGCAAATGCTTTGTTCATTTCCAAAAATAAATTAAAAATCAAACTCCTCCCCCTAAGAACTAGAAAAGATACATTGGGTGACCTTGTCTAGTATTTTTTTTTTTTAATTTTTTTTTAACGTGTATTTATTTTTGAGACAGAGAGAGACAGAGCATGAATGGGGGAGGGTCAGAGAGAGAGGGAGACACAGAATCCGAAGCAGGCTCCAGGCTCTGAGCCGTCAGCCCAGAGCCCGACACGGGGCTCGAACTCACGGACCATGAGATCGTGACCTGAGCTGAAGTCGGACGCTTAACCAACTGAGCCACCCAGGCGCCCCTGTCTAGTATTTTTCTTAGCCCTTAACACTTGAAATTGACTGCAAAAGCCTTGCATTATTTTGGTCTGTGGGCTGTCCCCGCCCCTTTCATTTGTTATTTTATTTGTCCATTTGTCAGGTATTCATAATTTCATTACTGTGGCTGGATGGTGACAGTGTCCTTAGAAGCCAAAGGTGGCATTCATATGGTCTAGTGGTTCCATGCTATGTAGCACTGATAATGGCCCTCAGTTTTTTCCTCTGTTGGGCCTACTATCACAAGGACCTGGGCCTCTCATCCCTCATGTCAAATATTGTGTATTAGGATAGACAAAATCACAAAAAAAACCTTAGTACTTCTTATAATATATCCTTTGTGTAGCTTTTTGAGCCTTGATTTAAGAAACTCTTTTTTTTTTGTTCCCAAAAGACCTATGTATTTTACTGTTTAGAAATAATCACACCTAGAGACTTGTGGCATAAACTCTTAGTTTTTTTTCAAGTCTTTGCAGAGTTTTCACTGTGAATTACAGCCATTTCCTACTGATAAAGGCTAAGTCTCTTAGGCTAGGATAGGATCACAATGAATCTGAAATGTCTATTTCCTTCCAAGGACCCAGGTGTTAGCAAACTGGACTGTTGAGCCTCCACTTTCTTGCTTCTGGGCCTTTTTCTCCTTGTTTGTCTTAGAAGCTCTACTAGTTTCTTAAGGCACAGCTTCAGTGCTACTATTTGCAGTGAAGCCAGTAGACCTTGAGGTACTCCATGTGCAAAGATGTATCCATGGCTCTGGAAAGGCAACATGGATAGGGCTTGGCCTTTTCCTTGCAGCAGCTCTGCAGGTGATGGGGACCACAACCCCATGGACAATGCTGCAAGGGAGGCCTCCAGTGTGCTGTGGGAGAACATGGAGGGAATGATAGGTTTGTCCTGGGAATGAATTTGTGTCTTCTTAGAGGTGATGCTTGAATTGGTTTTTCAAGAGTTTGAAGCTCTTGGTTGACCGGTTGTTTGTCAGTAGAAGGCTATTCCAGGTCTGAACAAAGGTTCTAGGCTTTTTCTAAGGATGGCGTATGGGAGGATGACAAATAGTCTCTGTCTAACGGGTAGGGGGCTATGGAAGAGTCTGGAGGCAGACCAAGTCTAGGTTCTGAAGAGCCCTGATTGTCATGCCCTGGACTTTGGAATTGGAAGCCATGGGAAGAATTCCATGCAGAGGATGATTGGATGGATGATGATTGTGTTGGTTAAAACAGGGAACATAAAGTGTCCAAGGAAGGAGAGAGGGGAGAATTATGTGGGTCTTGTATATACTGAGTTTAGGGTACATCAGAGACCTCTCTCTCATGGCGATTTCCAATAAGGGGTCAAGAATGGGGATTTGTGTCTCACATTCAGGTCCTTTATTCATTTTGAGTTTATTTTTGTGAATGGTGTAAGAAAGTGGTCTAGTTTCATCCTTCTGCATGTTGCTGTCCAGTTCTCCCAGCACCATTTGTTAAAGAGACTGTCTTTTTTCCATTGGATATTCTTTCCTGCTTTGTCAAAGATTAGTTGGCCATACTTTTGTGGATCCAATTCTGGAGTCTTTATTCTATTCCATTGGTCTGTGTGTCTGTTTTTGTGCCAATACCATGCTGTCTTGATGATTACAGCTTTGTAGTAGAGGCTAAAGTCTGGGATTGTGATGCCTCCCGCTTTGGTCTTCTTCAATATTACTTTGGCTATTCAGAGTCTTTTGTGGTTCCATACAAATTTTAGGATTGCTTGTTCTAGCTTTGAGAAGAATGCTGGTGCAATTTTGATTGGGATTGCATTGAATGTGTAGATAGCTTTGGGTAGTATTGACATTTTAACAATATTTGTTCTTCCAATCCATGAGCATGGAATGTTTTTCCATTTCTTTATATCTTCTTCAATTTCCTTCATAAGCTTTCTATAGTTTTCAGCATACGGATCTTTTACAGCTTTGGTTAGGTTTATTCCTAGGTATTTTATGCTTCTTGGTGCAGTTGTGAATGGGATCAGTTTCTTTATTTGTCTTTCTGTTGCTTCATTATTAGTGTATAAGAATGCAACTTATTTCTGTGCATTGATTTTGTATCCTGCAACTTTGCTGAATTCTTATTCAAGTATAAGCTCCACAAAATCTTACCATTTCATTCTGGTATTTAGTGTCATGGGGAATTAAGATCACCTCAATTTCTGTAAGCTATAGATAACCTGTTCTTTTATCTGTTTAGATTTTTAAACATTATTTAATCTTAAAAATTTTTAAATGTTTGCACCACATGTCTAAGATATGAGTTATTGTTCTTTTTTTGCCAGAAGTAAAAACCTGCTCTCTTTTCAAAAAAAAATAAAAATAAAAAAGAATGGGGATTTGTGAGTGAAAGGTTAACAAAACACTTTCTCCTTCTTTATGAAAAATAAAATGACCTTGGGTTAACTTTCTAGCTCTGTTTGCGTGGAAATGCAACAGAGGTGAATGCTAGCTGTGTTATTAGGGAGGTTTGTGATTCGTAAGCGGAGTATGGACTGGGAGGTCCATGAATGAATATACCTGCCTGGTGAGAAGGCACAGCTTGGGGCTTCCTGAGCATGGTGGGCACGAGCTGATAGGCAAGCTGTGGTTCTGGGACTATTCCAGTAGAAATAGTTCTTGAAGGATGGAGCTTCTAAGCTAGGCAGGCCTCTGCACTCATCTGTGTGTTCCTAGTCTCGTATCTCTGACCTGTGATGTACACCCTTAAAAGCAGCCCGTGGTTGACTGGGGATGCCCCTACAGCTGCACTGTTCCCTCTGCCTCCCAGGGAAGCCAGCCCTAGGAGAGGCTCCTGGGTTCTTTAAGTTCCCCTTATTGAGGGGATTACAAAAAGTGGACACTGTGGGAAGTAAATACCAAATTTATTGGCAAAAAGCCAGTTTCTTCTCTTCCTGCCCATAAGACAATAGAATGACTTTGTGTGATCAACTTCTCCTTTTGCTAAACCCAACAGTGAGCCAGGTGTGTGTCCTTAGCATCTAGTGCGGTCAGTGTTGGTCATGTGGCAGATGCTTAGTCAATAACTGTTGCATGACTGATATCAATAAATATTTATTAATCACCTTCCATATTTCAAATATTCTTGCTAGTTGTCAGGATATAAATATGTGCCAATGTATCTGTTCCCTCAAGGACTTCATATTTTATTAGAAAACAGAAAGAATTTTGCCACAGTGTGTGGAAAGGGGAATGGGGGATAAACGACTTACAAAGTTGTTACCTTAGAGCAGCAACAGGGAACCCTCAATTAGGACTCATTTTTTAAAGTATGTCTTTGTAACTTGTTTTCAAGGTTATATTTAAAGCCTCAAATTTTCTTATCTCTCTCTTTACTAATCACTCATTATCATCGTTCTCTTCATTATCGTCATTATCACAGTTAGCACTTATTAAGCACATATTATGTTTGCCAGGAATGGTGCTAAGTGATTTATGCAGATTATTTAATTGAATCCTAATAACAGCCTCATTAGGTAATTACTAAAAGTATCCCCATTTTACAGATGAGAAAACTAAGTTGGTGGGACCAGGATTCAAACGTGAAGTCTGACTCCAGAGCCCCCTTGCTTAATCACTCTGCCCTTCTGTTTCTTGCCACTATCAACTCAGTGATATTTAGGTGAAATATACACTAAGTATTTATCTACTTGGGTCACAAAAAGGACAAAGATACATCTTGTGTATGTCTGGAAGTCAATGACAGTGAATTATTCTTCAAATGTCTCATGTACAGTGGATCTAAGACTGATATACTTACTAAAAATGTCTAGTTCTTATTTACAAATCTACTAAGTGAGGAATCACTTAATGTTCTGTGTAAGGCTTTAAAAACACACATGAAGTAGAACAAAAAAAGTAATTTAAAAATGGGCAAGGACCCGAATAGACATTTTGCCAAAGAAGATACACAAATGGCCAACAGGCATTTGAAAAGATGCTTAACATCACTAATCATCAGGGAAATGTAAATAAAAGCACAATGAGAAATCACGTCATACCTGTCAGGGTGGCTAGTATCAAAAAGACAAGAGATAACAAGTGTCATTTAGGACATGTAGAAAGGGGAGCCTGTGTGCACTGTTGGTGCGAGTGTAAACTGGTATAGCCACTATTGGAAACAAAATCAAGTTCCTTAAAAAACTAAAAATAGAACGGCCATAGGAGTCAGTAATTCTACTTCTGAGTATTTATCCAAAGGAAATAAAATAACTATCTTGAAGAGATATTTACACTCTCATGTTCAACATTATTCACAATGGCCAAGATATGGAAATAACATAAGTAGTTTAAAAAAAAAAGCCAAACTCCTAGTAACAGAGCAGAATGGTGGTTACCAGGTACTGGTAGGTAGGGGAAATGGGGAGACAATATTATATTATATGCTTGAAATTTGCTAAGAGAGTAGATCTTAAGCATCCTGACCACACGCACGCACACACACACACACACACACACACACACACACGGTAAAAACACACACAAACAAACAAAATGTTGAATCTAAATTTAGAAATCAATGCCGAATCATATATTTTAGTTAAAGCTCAGGCTATAGAACTGTTGAGTTTACCTTCTATGTGGAAGTTTGGTTTTATTGTATTTTTGTGAAAGTCTCAGATAATTTTACTTTAAACTTTAATTATGCCTGGAAAATTTGTAAGTGTTATTACAGGTTTAACTGTAGTAGAGTGTTCTGCATTCTAATATTGGATTTTACCAAAACAGAAGCGGAAAGACATTTAATCTGTCCAACTTTTTCTTGGGAATACTTGAGAATGCCAGAGAAACTATATTTCTCTTTCCTTTTTGGTAACTGGCTCTCTCCCCCTCCTCTCTCTCCCCACTTTCACCCTCCCCTAGTTTATTTGGGGGAAGGGGGGTTTGGTCTCACTTCTGGCCTGGCCGCCCTGTGGCCTGGTCCGCCATGTTGCTTGGCTCTTCTGCTGCTGATTCTGCCTCCCCCTCCCCCCAGCTCTTGCACAGGGCTGCTAGGGAGAGGTGATGGGGAAGTTGAAGCTTGTCTTTACATTCCTTTCCTAGATCTCTACAGCACCACCAATACAAGGCTATGTGCATAAGAAGGGAGTAGATATGATACATTGTCCAAGTGGGACACTTGAGAGTAAAGCAGGACTACTGTTAGTAATTACATCAGGACATCAGACACAAAGTGGCAGTCCCAGGCAAGCTGAGATGAATGGTCACTTCAGCACAGGAGATGTTTATGAAAGGTTTGTGGATAACAGAAAGGAAACAGAGCAAGCAGCAACTTAAAATTGACTATCACTCACTCATTGCCTTCTTGAAAGTCCTTGAGTGTCCCTACCCTGGGAGATTCTTTCTGGAGCTTTCAGGCCTCTCCTTGCTGTTTGTGCCTCAGGTCTGGGGAGGGTGAGGGGTTGATGTGAATCCTCTTTTCTGCAATATCCAGTAGGATTATCATTAGCCACATGTGGCAATTTAAATTAAAATTAAATAATTAAAAAAATTTAGATTTCCACTCATGTTGCCACATTTCAAATGCTCAACAGGCCAATGGCTACCACACTGAGCAAAACATCAACATTTCCATCATCTTAGAAAGTTCTATTGGACAGCACCGAACTCTCCTCAGATCTCCCTGCTTCCTTTCCCAGTCCCAGGTCCTCTATCCTCTACACACACACACACACACACACACACACACACACATACGCTGCCCAACTGTCCAAATTCCATTTGTGTATTATGCAGAAAAATTGGCCATTCAGGCTTGCCCAAACAGCCTCCGTTCTTTCTACTAAAAAGAACTGTCAAAGCTCTCTGAAGTGTTTTCCTCAAAACCAAAGACCTGTCTACCTAGGGATGAATGGTCCCTCTGTCCTACAAGGCAGAAGTATCTACAGCCAGTTCTGGTCTCTCTAAAGTTATGACACCGATTTTCAAATGTGCCATTTGGAAGCACTTTTATTACGTTATCATCATATGTTGAATAAACATGTACAAGAGGTTCTAAGTCAAATCCTTGGTTTATGTGGCTATAAAAAGCCAAGAGAAGAAAATGAAAAAAGAATTACATCCCAGCCTTAGGCACAACATCAACCTTGAAACAGAAAATATTTGACTCGTGCTGAGGAAGAGTCTGTCTGCATTGTGTTGAATAATCTTGCCAGATGGCCTTCCAAACAAATGAACTGAAGCAAAACAGGCCAGATTTATGGTTTCATTGCAGTAAAAAAAAGCACTTTCCTATTATTAAGAGTAAATAAGTTCGTGTTAAGGTGTTGTGGCTTACATAACGGTTTTGGATTGTGAGACTTGCGTGAAAATAGTGGTGTTGCAGAAGACGGCTGACATTTGCCAGAGAAAAGAGATTGTTCATTCTGTGTAGACAAGGCCAAGGGTGTATGCTCATAATGCAGTTTTTCCAGATTGTCATCAGATTATAAAAGGTCTAGGGCTTGAGCGTTCAGAGACATTTATTGCTTGAGTTTTTTCAGAAAACCGTCTTCCTTCCATTGCTACCACCTCAAAAAACGTAGCAGATGCTGCTCTTTGTGTTTTCTATTTTTGGATGTCCCCTTCCCCCACATTTTTTTGGCCGAGAGCAGGGGGAAGACCAGATTCTGTGTAACTGAAGTAGCCTTGCAGTTTTTTTTTTTTTGTAAGTTTATTTATTTAAGTAATCTCTAGACCCAACTTGGGGCTCAAACTCATGACCTCAAGATCAAGAGTTGCAGCCTCTTCTGACTGAGCCAGCCAGGCACCCAGTTTTGAGGTTTTTATTCTGTTTGTTCATTTGATAAACTTTCAAGTACATTTTTTTTAATGTTTATTTTTGAGAGAGAGAGTGCAAGCAGGGAGGGCAGAGAGAGAGAGGGAGACAGAGAATCCCAAGTGGGATCTGCGCTGTCAGCACAGAGTGCCAGGCAGCGCTTTATTCCACGAACTGAGATCATGATCTAAGCCGAAATTGAGTTGGATGCTTAACAGACTGAGCCACCCAGGTGCCCCTCAAGTGCATTTTGATGTGTGTATCATTCTAGGCCTAATTTCCCTCTTTCCCTCCTACGTTTGTTTAGAATTTACTCTTCCATTTCTGCCTCTGGTAGAATAGGTAAATAGAAGCTGTGGAATTATGTACAAGGAAAGAAATATGCCCAATTCACTACTGGAAATTCTGATCAACCGCAAGCTAAGTGTCATAAACTAGGGTGCATGACTTGGGAAAATAATACTTAAGAAATGATGACTGATACTGAATAGAGACAGATGGGGTGCCTGGTGGCTCAGTCAGTTAAGCATCCGACTCTTGATTTTGGTTCAGGTCACGATTTCACAGTTCATGGAATTGAGTGTGTCAGTTTCTGCGCTGACAGTGTGGAGCCTGCTTGTGATTCTCTCTCCCTCTCTCTCTGCCCATCTTGTGCTCTCTTGTGCTCTGAAAATAAATAAATAGACATTTAAAAAAATAGAGGGGCGGCTGGGTGGCTCAGTCTGTTAAGCATCTGACTGGCTCAGGTCATAATGTTGCAGTTTGTGAGTTCAAGCCCCATGTCAGACTCTGTGCTGACAGCTCAGAGCCTAGAGCCTGCTTCGGATTCTGTGTCTCCCTCTCTCTGCCCCTTCCCTACTCACACTCTGTCTCTCTCTCTCTCTCAAAAATAAATAAACATTAAAAAAATTTTTTTAAATTAAAAAGAGACAAATGTTTCTATTTGGATCTTCTGCATCCTTGCTTTATATTCATTCATTCATTCATTCATTCATTTCTTCATCCATTAATTCCCCATTGTATACTACATACCAGAGAAGTAGCAAGTAAGATCAGTATAGTCCCTGTCTTCACAGAGCTCTTGGGCAGTGACTATGAGAGACTTAAGCTCTGATGAGGAGGAAGACTTCCTCTCCAAGGACGTGATGAGTAAGCCAGATGAAGGGTGGGGGTGGAGGTGAGGGCAGGGAAAAAGACAGTAAAACTTCAGGGGAGCGTCCCAGGCAGAGGAAGGAACATGGGTGAAGGCGCTGGAATGGGGGGAGGATGAGTCTGTAAGGACTGAGGCTAGCAGGTAGAGAGAAGGTTCCATTGGACATGGCCAACATGGGCAGGGACTCACATTTGCTGGCCTTGCCAAAGTGCACAAAGTAAGAGTTGTGTGATCAGATTTGCGTTTTAAAGAGCTCAGTGGCTTCTGTGAGGAAAATGCATTGAAAGCATGCAAAAGTACCTGAGGGAGACCTGCTAGGTGCCATTGAAGAAGTACAGGCAGTGAAAGATGGGTTCTTCCACCTGGGTGGGAGGGGAAACACAGAACTGAGTATATTTATGAGATGTTTAGTAGGTGAAATCCAATAGGCTTGGTAATGGACTTGTCACAAGGAGTGAAGGAGAAGGTAGGGTCAAAGACGACATTGGGCTGGGAGGGGCAAAGGATTCTGTAAGGTAGAGACTAACTAGTGGAGGGGAGGAGGAAGAAGAGTTTAGAGAGGCAGAAAGGAGAGCCACAGGGCAAACCTCTGGTGTAGTCTCCCCAAAGTTACTGTGGGAGTGGCAGGTGTGAGCAATGCCAAATACATTTAGGGAGACTTCAAAGTTGAGTGGGTCTGTGCCCTGCTTTCCAGAGCTTACTGTAGTGAGAGGCCATCGTGGCACTAGAGAGGCCACATAAGGGAGGTAAGGTGGCATGTCTAGGTCTGGCATGACTTGAGACAGACTTTCAAGTCTCCCAGGATCCCAGGAGAGAGGCAGAAGTGTTGAGACAAGGCCAGGAGCCTGGAAGGGTCCTGGAGGGAGTAACATGGGGCATTATCAGTAGATGTGGATGGTCTATACCAGCTAGAGGCCACGTGGGATCATGGACATCAAGGGTGAATGATGGGATGGTAGAGACAGAAGTTCAACAACCAGATGGAATGAAGTTCTCAGCAGTCGACACCGGATGACTTTCCTGGACCAGATTCTGTCTGCCTCACTACGTCCATGCCTGATCTTGTGCAAATGCTCAAAGCAAAAGGAGGCAGGAGATAACTTGGGTTGACTGAGTTTAATCAGGACAAAAGAGCCTTAGCAGATCCTAATATAACAATTCAGTAACTAATGGTAGTACAAATCTGGAGAATGGCTGGGTTCATCATAAATGAGACTGGGACAATTGGTCAGCTGTTGGGAAAGAAAAACATACATTTAGATCTTTACCTATAACAGAATATTGTTTTTATTTAAAAAAAATGTTAAGTTTATTTATTTATTTTGAAAGACAGAGCAAGTGGGATGGGGGCGGAGAGAGAGACGGGAGAGAGAGAATCCCAAGCAGGCTCCACACCGCCAGTGCAGAGCCTGATGTGGGGCTCCAACTCATGAACTGTGAGATCATGACCTGAGCTGAAATCAAGATTTGGATGCTTAACTGACTGAGCCACCCAGGTGTCCCACAAAATATTTTAGATAGAAAAAAAACCCACTCTCTTCCCTACAATAGTATTGAAATAAAAGGAAAAAAATGTAAAAGAGGATTTTCTAATAGCTGAATAAAGGGACCTATCTAAGCTACAAGAAAGATGTGAAATTTTAAGGAAAAACATCGACAGATTTCATGATATAATGATTTAAAAATTTGTCTGCAAAAATGTCTCTGACTGAATTGAAAATGCACATAAATTGGGAAAACTATTATAACAAAACAGAAGTTTACATCCTAACAATATAGAGAATTCCTACTAATACGTATGGATAGGTTAAGATCTCAACAGATATAAATAGGCAAAGGACATGAATTGGCATATTGTGAATAGGAATTTTAAATGGCTGACATGGAAAAATATTTAATATCATTAGTACGGAATAAATACACGTTAAAATAAGAATGACATGTCTTTTAGTACCTACCCATTTAGGAAAGATTTAAAAAATGATAATACTCATTTCAGGTAAGTTTGCAGGAAGACACTCATTCATTTTGCTGTTGGGAGACTAAACTGAAGCAAATAATTTAGTAATTTGGTAATCTGTATAAAAAGTATGAGAGTTTAAAATTAGAAGCAACAAGAGGCACCTGGCTGGCTCAGTTGGTAGAGCATGTAACTCTTGATCTTGGAATTGTGAGTTCGAGCCCCATGTTGGATGTAGAGATAACTTAAAAATAAATCTCTAAAAAATTTTTTTTAATGTTTATTTATTTTTGAGAGAGAGAGAGAAAGAGCATGAGCAGGGGAGGGGCAGAGAGAGGGGGAGACACAGAATCTGAAGCAGGCTCCAGGCTCTGAGCTATCAGCACAGAGTCCAATGCGGGGCTTGAACCCACAAACTGTGAGATCATGACCTGAGCTGAAGTCAGCCGCTTAACCGACTGAGCCACCCAGGCGCCCCTACTTAAAAATAAATCTTAAAAAAACATTGGAAACAACCTGTGTTTTCCAAGTAGGGAATTATTTCAGGAAATCAGTTTATATCTATATGTTGACTATTACAGAGCCATTAAAGTGGAGGCATTTGAAAATATTTAGTGATATAGGAAAAATGCATATGTTATAATGTGAAGTGGCTAAAAGCAACATGCTGAATTATATATACAGTGTGATCACAACTATGCACATAAATATGCACAGAAATAGTTTGAAAAAATGCATCAATCTACCCATGCTTTTTTTTTTTGAGTGTTGTAATTATCAGTTATTCTTATTTTCTTTTTACTTTTTTTCTTCTATAGTGCAGAAGAGTTCTAAGTTGGAAAAATTAGAAAATAGTTTTTGTTAGAAATAAATACCTACTTTTAGCTTTCTTGCAACTTAATGGCTCCTACTCTGATGCTTTGATATGATTTTGTTGGCTAATGCATTTGTCTCAAGCTATTTACATGTATTCACATGATACAAGTATTTACATGATGACTCACGTAATACTTTTATGGCTCTCAGTATGTGTCAGGCACCATACTGCACACTTTACACATATTAACTCAGAATGCACAGTACTCACAGGAGGTAGGTCACATTATTATTCACATTTTGTGAAGCCAGAAATTGGGGCACAGAGAGGTTAATTAACCTCCACAAGGTCACATAGCCAGTATATGATGGAGCTAGGATTTGAATTCAGCTAGAATATGAATGCTCCAGTGGCCCTACCCTGTATGTGCTGCATGGTTATGTTTAAGAGAAAAGACAATCTTGTTTTTCAGAAGACAAGCAAACAAGAAAATCTTATGAAAACAAACTAGCATCAAACAACAATAATAAATGCAAAATGACATTCTTGGGTCATGAATCTCATCTATGAAGTACAAGAGTTAAGTAGGATGATCTTTAAGACTCCCTTGGCTGTGAATTCTACAATTGTATTTAATAGCTAGAAAAACTGGCTTTTGTATACTGTAGTAGGAATGCTACTTATTTCCTGCACCCATCATTTCCTTCCCAACTACACACCTTTTTATTGGGAGCCTCTGACGTTGATCCCTAAGCCCACCCTTCCCTCCATGCCCTGTTGATCGGAACAGGGGAAAATATCTCAACCAAGCTGGGCCAGTGATTTCTGAGTTTGGAATTGGTGCTCCAGGATTCTAGACCACTCTTGACCACGTGTACCGTGAGTTCAGTGTAAGCCTCTGGATTGTTCACCACTGCAGTGAGGGGATGGGACTGGAAAGGAAGTATGGTTTTTGTGTTTCCCAGTGGCTTTCTCACCCTTGCTTTTAGGCCTCCACAAGACCTTGCCCATTATCCTTAGATCCTACAGGACACCCTGTGTCCTTTCTATAAATTCCCCACTTGTGTTTGCTTAATCTAGTTTGAGTGGGGTTATTACTTGCTACCAACCTTGTACTGGTTCCCAGCATGTGTGGTGTAGCCTCAAGGTGAATAAGGAGGAACTTTTGCATTGAGGCATTTTTCAAAATCTGACTTGAGATGTTTTCCTGCGATGACTCAGGCACTACTATGATGAAGTCAGCTAAACAAGGGTTGTACCGAAAACCAGGCATGCTGGGGAAAATACTATTAAAAGAGATGGTGGAAGACCCACTGGCCAGCTGAAGGGTCTGGTCTGGAGCGGAGGCTAGTTTATAGATTTAACTTAGAGGAGAGGATGCTTGATTGTTTTCAGGTTGCCCAGGGCTTACCATGCTTTGGGGGGAAACTGACTGGTAGCCAACTCATGGGAGACTCCTGGAGCAGCTGGTGGACCAGTGCTTAAAAACAATTTTTTTTAATGTGTATTTATTTTTGAGGGGGAGGGGGAGGGGCAGAGAGAGAGGGAGACACAGAATCCGAAGCAGGCTCCAGGCTCTGAGCTGCCGGCACAGAGCCAGACGCGGGGCTTGAACCCACAAAGTACGAGATCATGACCTGAGCCGAAGTCAGACACTTAACCGACTGAGCCATGCAGGCGCTGGGGGGCCAGCCACATGCATGTCTTGCTCAGATCGCTAGATCTAGACTGTGTGTAAGGGCCCCCTTGGAATTGAGAGACTTGCCTGTGCTGGGCACTTTGTCCGCCCCTGTGCATCTATCTGCAGCCTCATGCTGGGCATGTCCTCTTGGTCTTGATACAGTGGACACCTCTGCCTGTGCTGGTCTTCCTGTTTGTCAGGCAATACTTGCATATCATTTAGAAAAAATGGAGTCGAATATTATCAGAAGAAACAATAAAGTGAGTTAGAAATAGCGACTTCTCAGTATATGCCGAAGGGGTAGAAAGGGGCAGAGCAACAGGGGTCTGCTTTCCATGTAAACTTTTTATTGCCATAATTTTTTTTACTATGTACATATATTGCTTAGATACAAACAAATAAACAGTCACTATAATACCCAGCTCCCCATCATAAAATAGTGTCTGTTATGTCTTAGTGCCAGTCTACATCCTCTCTCCTGTTACTGACTCAAATCCTAGTGGTCTCATTCCATTTACTCTGCATGCTTTTAATAGCACAGACCTGTTTTGCAATTTATTTCATTTAGAGGCATTCTTTTGGTTTTGTTTTTATTTAGATGCTTATTGGATTCTTGGCTGTGTGCAAGGAATTTGTACAATAAAAACGGTGGATGTTAATATCCACTTTGTCTTGTATTGGGTAATTATTAGGTAATCAGTATAGTCATTGGGCGTTGGCAATTTTGAGAATGTACATATTCTATAATTTTTTTTAAATGTTTATTTTTGAGAGAGAGAGACAGAGCATGAGTGGGCGAGGGGCAGAGAGAGAGGGAGATGCAGAATCTGAAGCAGGCTCCAGGCTCTGAGCTGTCAGCACAGAGCCCGACGCGGGGCTTGAACCCATGAACGGTGAGATCCTGACTTGAGCCGAAGTCAGACGCTTAACTGACTGAACCACCAGGCACCCTGAGAATGTACATATTCTAAAGAAACTTAAAAAAAAAAATGCTGCTTAGGCCAAATAAATGTTTATGGCAGTCTTCAAAATGTTCACTTAATTTGTCCTCCTTTGCTTTGTTTGGACAATGGTAGATTGAAAGCAGAGAGCATATCCAAAGCCTGAAGAAATGCTCTTGATCAGTTTGTTCATTCATTCATTAACAAATTTATTGCTCACGTAGTATATGCCTGGTAGCGTATTGTACACAAGTAGGACATAGTCTGCAAGCTCAAGAAATGGAAGGTCGTGGAGGATATTTTTTGAGGGAAAGGTAGCTTTCATTTTTTCATTAAGATAATTCATTACTTCATAAGCTTTTGCTGTTTAGCATCCCTTTAGATAAGAAGCGCTTGGTAAAAACTTGTTTGCAAATAGAGGATCTACATATAACCTTGCAAGACAAACCTATAGTCCAGATTCTCAGTATTTTCTCCTGCTTCCTGCCCCTGAGGCTCCAGCCTCTGCAAGTGGCTCTCAGAGGAGAGCTTCCTGGAATCTTGGAGGGAGAGCCTGAGAGAATCAAGAATGTACGGTTTGAGGAGTGCCTGGGTGGCTCAGTCAGTTAGGCGTCCGACTTCAGCTCAGGTCATGATCTCATGGTTGGTGAGTTCGAGCCCCACGTCAGGCTCTGTGCTGACAGCTCGGAGCCTGGAGCCTGCTTCAGATTCTGTGTCTCCCTCTCACTCTGCCCCTCCTCTGCTCACGCTCTCTCAAGAATAAATAAACATTAAAAAAAAATTTTAAAAAAAAGAATGTACGGTTTGAGCACCACTCACAGAGGTTGCTATGTCCATCCTCTTTCATCGCATAAACGTAGGCACTGAAGGTTAACTGTGTGGAAGCCATCTTCGGGAGGCCTGAGGATGCTAAGGCTGTGGAAGGAGGGCTGGCGTCCATGTGGACGTGCGCCTGGCCGATGTGTTGCGGGGAAGCATGGGAGAACTCTGACTGTTGGATGTGAATACAGGGCCCAGCTGTCCTGCAGTGGCTTTGGATTCTGGGGAGGAACTGGAGCCAGAAGAGATGAGAATGAACAGCAGCAAACACGTGGACACCAGGGAGGAGATGGGAAGCAGTAATGAGGTGAAGAGGAGCCCACACCTGGTTCAAGAGCAGAGGAAAGGCAATAGGGAACTTAGGACTTACCTGCTTTAGATAAGTCACAATACACTCATATGCTAGTAGCCCCTAAAAACACAGAACATCCAGTGGGCAGGGTCAGAGGTAGGGGATGCCAGTGCCCATCTGGGCTGAGTAGTCTTGGGTCAGTTGCTTAACTTTTTTAGAAGATACTTCCTTTTGGAGAAAATGAGGGTGACAGTTCCCACACATAGAGCTGTTGTGGGAACTCAGTGAGATGACCACGTGAAAGCATCTAGCACATTGCCCAGCACACAGTAGGAATTCGGGAAGGCTAGTCTTACTTGCTGTTCTACTGCATCTCAGGAAAGGTGAGGGGCTCAGTGTCCCCTGTGCCAAATACAAGGAAATCACAGAGGTTCAGTGGCTGGGAACTGAGTTGGGGCTGGGGGCGGCATGAAAGAAAGCAGTGGGCTTCCAATGGCACAGCCCTTCAGTTCTGGAATAGGCCAAACTATAAAACTGTCTCCACTGCACATTCTATTGATGAAATAATGGTGATCAGGAGTAACCAAGAACACATTTAGATGTGCTGTGTAAGCATTTAATAAGGCAGGACATTCTTATTTCAGAAATAATGTTTTTAAGAAGCTGAAAAGAAAATTCTGGTATTTGGAAGCACTCACTCTGGATCTCTGAGGGTTCCAGTGTTTGAGTATTTTGGCTTCCTTTTGTGGACTACTTCTCTATGCATTGTGATGTGTTACTTTAGGTCATTCTCACAATAGCCCCATTTGTGGAAAATTCTCTGGGCCAGGTGGTAGGACAGGGGTCATAATCCTGCCCACCCCAGCTAGGGATGATTGGACTAGGAGTAGATAAAGATACTGTCCAAGCCAGGCTAATTAGTTCTCCTCTTTTTCATTATCGTGTCCCATGGTAAGGATGGCACTTAGAAGGGTTAAATCACTTGTCCAGTCATTTACCTTGCAAGAGGCCAAACTTGGATTTGTGCTCAAGTCTGTTGAACTCCAAAGCCTCCTACTTGCTGCGCACATATATATGCTTGGCTCTTGTAGGTGAATATATCAGGTTTTAGTGGACCCAGTGTTGTTCTGGGGTAGGGGTAGGCTGGCTTGGGCTAGAAGAGACATCACCTTTCGACTAGCAACACAGGGTGAGCAGCTAACTTATCTGGGCAGTCACGGCCAAGGGGATGGGTTTGAATTGTAGTTACAGGGGATGAACTGTAGAAGGAAGGTGTGCCTTCCACGTTCCTAAAGATAGCCTTGATGGTGAACGTTGATACGGGGAAGACATCCCTTTGGTTTTAAATTATTTTTACAACTGTGGTAAAACCTCGAACCCTCGGTGAGCCTTTCTTGGGTATTTAGTTAGTTATTTTTTGCTTAAATAAATAGCCCCCAAATAGAAGCAGGTACACAAAAACTTTTATTAAGTGGAAGTTAGACTCCATGGTAATTAACCAGTTACAAGTGCATTTAAATTCATGTGTGTGGACATTGTAGAAGTCAGAATGGTCTTACTGAAAGTCCAGTGTTCTGGCGTGGCATGTGCCAGTGCAACCCAAGGTAGAACCATACACGCAGTAAGTACAGGTCAACGATGATGTCAGACTACATTGGCAACACCATATTCATTGTTACAGCTAAGCATCACAGAACATGAAAGTCCAAAGACCAGAAGACTATTACTAAATTGATTCTTACTATAAGCCTTTACTTCTACTTCAATGCTTCCATAGGACCAATGCGGCAAATCCTCAACTCTGGGGGGACAGTGCCATTTTTGTATTTTACACTTAAATGGGCCACAGAGACTGTAAACATTCAGTGGTCCTCCTGATGCCCATTGCAGGTAGATGACAGCTGTCCCCGCGGGAAAGTGCAGTTTAGATAGTTTAACTGGTGTGAACATCTTATATTGTAAGTCTTCAAATCTGAAATGTTTCTTCTATTTCAATTAGCACCAGTTTATTTAAAATCTTTTTCCTGGTGTTAAATATTTAGGAAACTTTTTTTTTTTTTTTAAATCAACACACAAAGTCCTGAACAATGGAAAGCAAAAAACATTCAAAAAGTTGTTTTAGAGAACAGCATTTAGAAAAACAACATCATTGAAACATTCAACAAATTTATGTACAGTGTGCCAACAGCTGGCAAGGAGCATGGCTGAGGAACAGTCACATGAAAGGTTTATTAACCTGAACCTCCACAGGCTGTATTTACAGTCAGATAGGTATTCAGAAGTGGAGTATCAGAACATCTGAATTTGGCTAAAAATCATATAAAAAGACACGTCCCCATCCCCAATAACTTCTAAATAGGTAGCAAACATATCCAGTATAACCGTAAGTACCAGGCTTAGAAGTGCGTTTTTCCATATTTTCCGTATTTCTACGAACAGTTGAGAAACTTTCTCAACGGACATAGAAGAGAGCCAGAATGGCAAGAGAACTGGAGTTCTTTATTTCAACCTTGTCAGAAGAAGGAAAGAATATGTTTTCATGCTGAGTAACGTAGGAAGTTACTGATTGAGGAGCAAGGATAAATTATTAGGGGAAAAGGTTTCACAGAAATACAAAATCAACAAGAGTGCTGAAGAAACGTGTGTATATTCTAAACGGACGTTCCAGACATGTAAAGTAATTATCTCCATGTGATTTTGAAAAAAGCTCAATGATTTGCTTTGCTGGACAGCATTTTTATATTTTGTTCTTTGAAACTGTATAACCCAAACCCTTTGGAGAATAGTTTTTGTTATTAGATTGAGAAGTAAACACAACGGACACAACCTATGCTATGTTTATCCAATGCGATGCTCATTAACCTTATGCAGTTTTGTTTGCCTGCTAATCCAGTGTTACTAGAATATCCACCTTTAAAAAACCGGGCACATTTGTAACAGCCAGCATTTCTCATTTCTGCTTACGCAGTAACATATAAACCATTTCCCATTTATTTACCTTACTGGCTGTATTTGTTTAGAGCCTGAAGTTTCAATGCACTGTCTTTAAAAATATCAGCTGGAAGAATATAGATGGGAGTCCCACATTCCCACAATGTTATGCATTCAAGTTTATTTTCATAATTTGTGGTTGTGATAAGTCTATGAAAACAATTTACTTGGATTTGATATAAAATACACGTTAGTCTTGGAAAATGCATAGTTTGTAGCTTCATACATTCATTCACTAATATTAAAGATTTTTGTAAGCAAGTACTTACCCCCAAATGGTGGTAAGATTGTATTTCAAAAGATCTGTAAAAATTGGATAGCATCGCCACATTGCTTTGAATTAGTGCCCAGTTACTAGTTAACGCCTGTCATTTTACCCCTGGCATCACACAGAAGGGACTGCTTCTTTCTCTTCCGTCCATCTTTACCAGTTTAGCAGGCGCTAAAAAGCAATGCTTTCTACTGACAGCATTTCCAGTAAATACCCCATTTGAAATATTTTATAATTTCATTTTAATATTTTAGATTTGGTATAGAAAACAATTTGAAAGATGGCTTAATTTTTAAAAGCAGAGTTTTTTAAAAACCTTATCGTGGACTAAGGGCAACGGAGGGTTTGTGATAACTGTTGTTCTCTTACTCCCCAGGCCCCTCATTTGAAAAAGATGACCGCAGGCCACTTGGCAGTTGCATTTGATGATAGTCATGAACCCTTTGGGACCTAGCGATTTTTTTCTTATCCTGAGTTCTTCCTCTAAGTATATAGATTTTGAGACACGAAACACTTTGGAAACTACACTAGTATCTGGTTATTCCAGAGAGCATATGCTTAAATGGTTGACCATCGTCCAACCGTTAATTACAAAAATAGGAGTTCTAGGTCGCGTTGTAGGAAAATATTGATTAATGACATTTTTTTAAAACATAAATAATCCACATTCCTGGGTTATTTTACACCCAGAGCATTTTCAGTTATTGAAGTCGTGGAACATTTGGGGGTATTGAGCTCTTTCCTAAAAATCTAAATCTATTCTAAAGCTTTCTACCAGTGATCACAGAGGTTCCCCAAACAGTCGGGATACTTTGGAAGAAGGGGCTTTGCTATCATCACAGGGCTTGGTCAAGTCACAGTCATTGATTTCCAATTAGCAGAGTATAGGATAAAAAGGCGAAAAAAGCAAAGCAAGGGTTTGTAATCTGCAAAGAGATACATGCTATTTTTGGAGGGGGGCAGTTTATAATTCCACTACACTTGTAGATCCCTGAGGGGTAATCCCAGCTCTGGCACTGCTGGCCCCAAAAGCTCTACCATTTCCCCCTTTGTCTTGGCCACGTGTGCCCAAAGCATAGGAAGAGGGCTCCGCCAGGGTGAGGGGCAAGTGCTTAACAATGAGAACTGGAGTAGTTTTCTCCTTGCGTAAACACCAAGTTAAAACAATTATACCTTGAAGGGGCCACTTTCACATAACAGAGGACAAGTCCATTCTCATGCTGTATAATTGTGGGCGGAGGCCAGGGCCCAGAGAAACTAAATGTGAAGCTCTCTTCCTCTGTCCTTCCATGTTGGTTCTGATCATGCAGCCGGCACACCCCGTGGACGGGCCCAGTGGGCAGGTGACTTGCGTGGAGGCTTTGAGTCCAGGTGAAATGATTAGGTATCTGCCTTGTCATTCTTTCTTGGCAAGTCTGTTCGAGTCTTTTGTGATGAGTGCTGCAGGTTGGGTGCTGACTGACCTGCCCTCTGAATGATCACCCAAAACTGTTTAGACAGATGGAAATTTTTCTCCGAAAGAAGAGGGTCGCCTCACGGAGCCTCCCATACGAGTCGTAGTGATGTTTGTCCCCCTGGACCTTAACTGAAGAGTGAGAAATCAGCACAGAAGCAAACGTGCTTAATCTGGAACTTCTGGAGGCGAACATACATAATAACAGTGTGGCCTCAATAAGGTCACACCAGTGGACACAGGAGGTTGCCAAGAATGGGGAAGCAAAACTAATCACCAGAACAGGAACTGTTCTCTTTAAGTTCAATTTCTTCTCGAGAGTCCTGGCTTTCCTCTTTAGTCAGAGATGTAGAGAGAATTCAGAAGAAAATAGATGAGCAACTTTTATTATTATTATATATGGTTTTTTTTAAAGAAAATTTTGTTCTTTAATGACTGCTCTTTTGCCTTTGTCAGGAGTTGCTACTTTCTACGGTGGTGAATCTTCTGAATTAAAAATTTAGGGAACTGCCCCTAGTAAGTAAATGTAATAGTTAATCAGACTCAAGCATTGAATTCTTAACATTTTCATAACATAAATAAAGGGGATTCTTTCTTTGGAAGCTGGCAGTTAAAAATTATGTGAATGGCGCCCACTATGAAATAACTTTTTTTTTTTTTTTTTAAACGAGGACCTTAATTTGAGCATCGAATTCACAGTCTCTACCTTCTTTCAAAATCTGTAGTTATTTTCTTTGGGAGCCTCAGCTTTCTCCTTGTTCACTCAGCCCCGACACTGACCTGGCATTGGCGTTAACCATTGCAAAACGGACTTCTTTTCCTGCAGAGGAGGAGAGTCCTCCCCCAGCACTGTATTTCCAGACAAATAATACAAGTCTCATTTATCAAAAAGCCTGTTACTGAAGTAGGTGGCAGGCCATAATGGTTTAGGCCCCTTCTAGCTCCATGACTAAACTTCCCGTGAGTACCCTAACCTCATGATGTGAAGCCTGGCCAACGACAGGGCGAAGGCCTGAAGCAGCCTGTTCATCGCTGGACAGCCTTTTAGTCCCTCATGGTGACAGAAATCTCAGGCGTTGATGGTGTTGTTTAAATTGCATTCGTATTTAAACGTGACTTAACCATATTACCAGGTGTTTCCAACTTTGAGTTGACAGTACCTGTTGATTGGATCATGAAAAGTTGTAATTTTGAGCTGCTTTAAAATTTTCTGGCATCAATTTGCCTTTAGATGGATAACAAGCGTGGCATGTTAGCAAAATAATTTTCTTTTCCCAAGGAGTCAAAATGTTTACTCAGAACATCACATTAGCTAAGAAACTCCTGTAATTAACCACTTAGATGGTGGGAACTTAGGGAGTGGGGGCACGGCAGCACCCTAAAGGGATACAGTCGGCAGGATTGAGTTTGCATGTGACTGTGTGAATGAGTCTGCTCTTTGTTTCCATGCGGAAAGAGGGGCTGAAAGGATGGGAACGTAGTGGGTCCCTGGGTCTTTTCAGGGTTAGTGTCTGGAAGACTAAGGTCTGAGCCAGTGCTTTCCAAGTGCTTCCCCTCCTCCTTTTGGGCAGTGATAAGGCTGACTCACAGATTTAAGACTATTGTGGGTTGGCCTTGGAGGTGATCCTAAGTATCCCTGTTGTGCCCTGGATGCTTAGGAAGGTCAAATGAAATAGTGTCTCTGAAAGACCCCTACTTTATTATATGTGTGAAAGGGTTAGCGACGATGCCAACACCATCAGGACTCTGGTGTAAGACACAGCCAGAAGTCACTTAGTCCTCCCAAGCAAAAGCAGCAGCTTCTAATTTTTTCCATGACACATTTATTCCCATTTCGTCTTTGCCCTTGGACAAAGATGCTAGGGTTCTCTATGTGGAAAAACTCCATTTTGGGGTTAGTGGACATTCTAAAGTACCTACCAGGTCTGAAGCCAGGATGTTGCTATATGGGAGATGAAACAAGGGAAATTTCACCCTGGAATGAAGACTCACGAGGCAGGATGGAGCGGGAGGGTGTGTGGAGGGGCTGGCACAGGGCTTTGGCACGAGGAGGCAAAGTGGGCTGTCTTCAGCTGCAAGGGCTCCTGGCTGCCTTCTTGAAGGCATAAGGCTGCTCTTTGCCAGCCCCTCATCACAGTGGTCACGGTAGTGAAAACTGAAGTTGGGATGACAGTTATTCAATCAATGCTTTGGGGCCTGGCCTGGGTGGGGGTGGGGGGAGTTGGATAGTACTTCAGCATATTTTGATCAGAGGCAAGGCTAGTTTAAGGATACTGTATTTTTATATTCAAGTCTTCCACGAGAATGATTTCTTTGATTTTAGTTGCCCAGATTGTGCCCACGAGTGAGTTTGTGGGGCTGAGGGAGGAAGTTGACCCGATGGCTGTGGAATGTGAGATGTGCCTTCCCCAACATCTCCCACGGAATGCGAGATGAAACCGGTGGCCGAAGGCTGCCGTCTGCCCCGTGTGGGTTCTCTTTGGTCTGTACAGTGTTGGCCAAGAATTTGAGTTAGCTGTCAACACTTAAATGTCACGTAACACCGTATTTCCGAGTCAGAAGATCTAGCAGCCCTGGGCCTGATTTCTGCATGGTTCTGATTGTCTGGAGCTGGGTGCCCCATGCAGTGGGTGCATGGGCGGTCTGGCTCACAATGATCTCTACCATTCTGTGGTGTCCCTGTTTTGCCTGATCTGAATTGTTCATTTACAGATACTGCCTGGCTTTTCTAAGGCTTCTGCTATAAACCATTAGGAAGCCTCTATTGAAAAATGAAGCAAGACTCATTTGCTTCAAAACCATACAGCAGTGAACACTTCTTGGGGATTTAATGCTAACAATGGAGATATTCAAGGGACGATAAAGATAGAGATTTGCAGACTGCCTCATCTCAGAGACCAGGAGCCGAGGCTGTGCGTGGTTTTCCATATCTTCGTGCATTTCTAGTCCTCATGGGTGCACATTCTAAAAGCTATTTGAAAGCAAGGTCTGAGTGACCCTCTGACCACTCCACAGGAGTTGCCCAATGGATATACGGTCATTCTATGCCAGCTTGTCTTTTGAGGTTATCTGCATACTGCTAATTAGCTTTTGAGTTACTGACATCTTAGAAAGAGAAGATGCTTTATTTATTTATTTTTTAACAGTGAGTGGGCTAGAAGAAACTGTACAGCATTATGAAATGGTTTTGGCAAAGCTCAAAACTATTTGTGCAGTTAATAGACTCTCCATGGCTCTCTCCCTTGGGAATACAGTGACTTTCTGATCGCAACCTGGCATGTCTGCTCCTCTTGTAAAAAATCAAGCACTTGCTTTGATAAGAAAATTAAAGTTATTTAGTTAGTGCTTAGGAAAAAATTATCTCAAACACCACTGATCACCTAAAAATTCTATCTTTGGGCTTACAATACCATGATTTCAGGAATTACCAGCAAATGATAGTTGCTAGTTAAATGCAGGTTTGTGGTAAGCTGGTCTTTGTGACAGAATCTCACTTTACACTAAAGAATTTAAAGAATGTTTCTCCCATTGCTTACAAGCATATCTATTAATATTTTCCCATTTAAGATACATATGGTTGATTCTTAAAGTGTCTTTTCCCATAATCCTTTGAAAACACACTGGCAATGATAAAAGGAGTAGCTGTTGCTATCTTGATTCTCTTGTAATAATCTTTCCATCTGATCTGCATTTCTACCCTTGCTGCAGAGGGTTAATTGAAAAGATATGCATCAAAAACACTTGCTTAAAAGAGGCATAGCCCTTTGTTTGGAGAGCAGGAATTGCTTATAATATTAAGACTTCCTGTCTGGTAAGTACTGTATTTTAAAAAATAAGCTACAATGTATAAAACCAAGGTCATTTCCCACAAAATGTTCATGTTCTTTGTGATTACAAAACACTGCATCTTGTAAAATATTTCCAGTTCTGTTTACTTGAGAAGTACCAATGCTTATTATAAAAGTGTCATGTCTCTCCGAATTGTAGAAGCCTAAAGCAGTATATTTCTTGTCTTATTTGGAAAATTAAGTTATAATTGCTATTGTATTTAAGATTACATTTTGATATAACACATTACCATTGTGATTCTCAGACCCACATGAGAAGTTATAAAACATGAGATTGTCTTCAAAAAAAAAAAAAAAAACAAAAAAGCAACTATTTACAAAACAGGACCAGAAGTAAAATTCCCACTTTGATTTCTGGTCCTATGATAGGTACACCTTTTAAAGCATGTATATCATTGGGTATGGGCTTTTTCAGAGTCACTCACAATAAGCAAACCGGTCGGTCTTAAATGCAGTTTATACTTCCTTGCTCTATTGGTGTGCATTACATAGTGATACAATTGGTACCTAAAAGTGCTAATCTCATTTTATTTACCAACTTCTGCTTTGACAAGTTACAATGCAAAAAGACACAACGGAACAGTTCCAGTAGAGAGGAATCCCCACAGGTATGAGGAACAGGGAGAGCGTATGTGCCGCTGGTAGGGTTATTTTCTTAGAGAAATGAAATTTCCAGTTGACCCATGTACCCAGCGTCTTCTCCAAAATGATCCACAGCCTCATCCATATTCATGAATTCGGCTCTGTTTCCATTCATTTGTATGCACAAATCCTTCCCTGTCTTCATACAGGTCAATGCTACAGTTGATGTGGTCAATAGAAATTCTACAGGGTCATGAGAAAAAGCAGCACCTTGTCCGCAAAAGTCCATGGAAGTTTGCTCCTTAACATGCTATTAATGCAAAGTGCACGTCTTTAACACCTTCGCCTACAGAATTCTGTGTACAGTCATCAACCGGGTGATTATGAAAAGGAACACCGAGGCTTCTGACTCACAATTACATTCAGAAAAAGCCTTACACCAGTCTGTGAATACCCACCAGGGACTGTGCCTGTGGTTCAAATGTCAGCCTTAGACTGCAGGTCAGCTACAAAGAAACCACTCGTTTCCATAGAGCACTGCTCCTCAAAAAGTTGACATCGTCCACTTCATGTAAATTTGTCTTGAAATAATTACCATGTTCGTTAAAAACAAAAATACCACCCAAACTGTTCTGACTGGGAAAGACTCTAGAGATAATAAAAGTCTTTCTAGTCTTAGGATCTTCCAGATCTATCTTTCACATACCCTTTAATTTTCCCTGAGGAAATGAATATTATTTACAGTATTTTGCTACTATTCTCAAGGTATCCTCTCCTATATGTACAGTTCTTGCCACCTGCCTCTAAACATTCGCAAGTGAATGCTGCTCTTTTGTTTTCCAGTGAAGCCGGATGAAGGAGGACTCAGGTCAGCCGTGCTGGCTACTACGGAACCCAGGGCGGCTTTCAAAAGCGTGGCTTGGTGTGACACTGCAGGCAGCTGACTTAAACGCAGACAATCTTGAAATGGGATCGAGGCATTTCGGTCTCAGAAATCTTTTGCACCATTCGTGTGACTGTTTCTTTAAGAAGATTTTGGAAAGCCCAGGAACTGCAACACCCATCGTTCTCTACTGAAAGTGTTCATCTGCAACACAGTTGTGACTGGACAGGGAATCACCTAATAAAGGGCACCCCGGTGCACGGAGCTGCTGACAGGCACTTCACCGCGGAGCCCGCACCCGTTCAGAAACCCACTGCCTTCTTCCTGACCCTGGCTTTTACCAACCAGGAGAGGAAACTTTCCGGCAAGTAAGGTGGAGGGAGGTCCGTGCCCACTAGAGACGTGCACGGGAGTGGCAGCTGCTCCTGGAGGGACGACATGACAGCTCCCTCCGAGGTGTCCAGGGACAGTCACCACTGGCCGATCAGCATTAACAAGGTGAGTGGGAGCCAGATGTCCATGGACCTCTTGTGTCTCCTCTCTGGCCTCCAATCCACCCACTTGCTACCTGGGTGTCTTCTCCAGCTTGTCACACTGCTGCCCATAAATTGGGTGCACGTCCTCTGGGAAGGACTAAGGCTTAAAACTACTGCTGGATGAACTCTCTTTGCTTTGCAGCTACCTGAAGAATGCCTGTCTGTTATTATGAAATGCCTTCTTAGAGATGAGAACTATTTTCTGAAGGAAGAAGTATCAAGGGAGAGAAAGGTCAAAAGGCTAGAGCACGCCTTATTTAGAAATACTTTGGGTCCAGAATCCATAGTATGGCCATTCCTTTTGAACAGACAAGTCTCTGAGATCCGTGGGATGGACGGAGCTCTGGTTAACCAGCCAGCATGCTATGGGACTGCCCTTTGCACCCACCCCCTGCCTCCCCCTGCCAAATGAAGACATAAAAGAACGTGGTACCACAGGGATGGCATAAAACGAATGTCGGGCTTAATTTGGCACTTAATTTAGTCCCAAAATATAACAAAATGGCTGTATGTCTTTTTTTTTCCTGTAATTTTGGCTTTTACAATCAGTGCTGTATATTGCAATTCGTAGCTCTCTGGGTGGCTTGCAAAGAAGTTAGTCAATTTTTTCCCAAGGCCAGCCAGGTAATTTTGATGGTTCTCCAGTTATTACATGCCTTGGTACCAAAAATGGATGTCTGTGTGTGCAGGAAGGGACTGACGGTCTGTGCACACCTGTGCCAGAGAAGAAAGTACCCAGAGACCGGGGCCAGCAGGCAGAAAGGAGTCCCCGTGTGACTGGGGATGCAGAAGAGTATGTGTAGAGAAGCCTTTAGAAAGGACAAGAAATCCCAGGGAAGATGCATTCAGCTGTACGCTTCTGCTTATACCTGTGCATTGGCAAAAACCCAGGTAAGGACTGAGCGTGGCTCCTCCAGGCCAGAGCTCAGAACGAATCATGTGCTGCATCTCTAGGGTGCAGCCACAAGACCTCCCTCCAGGACAAAGACCTCTCCTTCCCTGTGTCCCAAAGTTCTGGGAGGTGGGGAGGATGGATTTAGCCCCTCATCACTGTAATTGTTTTTGATGAGGGACTTAATTAATCCAAGGATCAAGAGCCAGGGAGATTTGCCGAAGAGAAAAACCTCTGCTCTAGGATTGCATCCCAGCCATCATTTCAGTACACGGAGAACCTGCTCAAGTGGTTCACCGGCTCTGGACTCATTGTGGCCACAGGGCAATCCACCCACAGCTCAAGCCTCCCGGACCAGGCCAGAGGGAGCATCATGGCACAGCAGAGGGTGCCTGCAGGGAAGCAAGAGGACTCCAGGGAGGAGAAAAGACATGCTGGGGTTGAGGATATGAATACACTTCTGCCCTTAAAAAAATATGCCCTTTCCTGGCTGACCTCATAAATACTAAAACACACATTATAGCTGGTGCTGTGGCTACTATTGATTGGAAATCATGAAATTAAACATGATTTTCAATTACCCATGAAGGTAAAGGAAGCTCTTTTCCTGCTCTCTTGAAATACATGTTTTTAAGAGAAAAATAAATGAAGGAGAAAACAGGATCTCTTTTGAGGAATAATATTTAAAAAGTCACATGAACGCTTACAAAATAAAATTGCCAAAATCTATGAATGTATAGGTTGTGGCTATTACACTGTGAAACCTCCTTCTATTTCCCTTGCTTCTAAAAGGAAAAGGATTTCTGCTATTCCTAACTGACTTCTTTCAACTCTAAAACAAACGTGTATGTACAATTTCTAAACATATATTAACCTCTCCTCTGTGCAATTTCACTGAACATTCCTATGGCTGATCGTTGGCTCCCCATCCTGACACAGTGCATCCTATAAGGTGCTCTTAATCCTTTGCATAGGTATAGGAGAAGTAACTCTTTAGCAGGGCAATCGAGAGTAGGACAGACAGACAATGAGCGTACATATAGAACGTGACAACTACTCCCTCCCCCACACCACTACCACCAAAACAAACAAACATACTAGGCTAGGAAACCTGCTAAATGCAACACAGTGCAAGCCCTGGTCCTACTAAATTGAGAGATTCCTATACCCACATGCATTTTCCTTTTGGTGTTCTGTACGTTCCCCTCTGAGCAAATTCTAAGTGAACAGTGCCAGTATTTGAATAAGAAAAACAAAGTTTTGGACCTTCCATGTACTCAGATCACGTCTGTATTGTCCATCAACCCATCTCCCAGACATGCTAAAGCATAAAACCTGTGAAAGTGCACTCAGAATGGATGTCGGTTTGCTGACTTCACATGTCTTTCTGAACAGAAGGGGATGTGTTAGGCTGTACTCCGCTGTCTACAGCAAACCTGCTGGGATAGTCGGAATTCTCTACCTGTTCTGAAACCAGCCAGTGGTGGGGTTTTGAGGGACGGCCCGACAACCCACTAACCTGGCAACAGCACTGTCACACAAGCAGTGACAAACGGATCTGTGCTGCGGCTCGCGTTGCATCCCTGAAAGAAGCATCGAGGCTTACCCAGGTGGCTACCTGTGCCAGTCGTTGATTGAGCTGTGACAGGTAGAGAATGAGCCGAGCCACCTCTCGGAGGAAGGGCTTCTTAGAAATCTGAGGAAGACTCCTAGATGTTCCCAACATTACAGCGGGATGTCCTGAACTCAGCTTCAGGGTCTGAGGTCTGCTGGTGATCTCCTTTCAGGTTTATGCCATCTGGGACCCTCCAAGCCACGGTTCCGTCTGGGGCCATTCTTGCAAACACAACAAACAAACAAGACATAGAAGAGATACCCAGAGTGCTGCACTTTCCGGCAACACATCATGATGTGCACTGCTCCAGGAAGTCAAATGGAAAACAGGGAAAATAGTATTCACGATGAAAGCAAGTGTTGTTCTCTGTACAAATGCTACTGAATAACGCGTCGCTTTTTTTTTTTTTTTTACTATGTCAAAAAATCTCAGAAATGGCATTATTCAGAAAGCTTATCAAAATATGCCTCCTTTCTAGGTAAAAGGGGCTTTGTTGGTTCCATTGCTACGGAAGTCCACAGTTTGCAGACCTAGGCATACAGCAAAAAAAAGCTGACTTTTCTTTTCAAGGAAAAAAAAAATAGTTACAGCCGCTCCAGGCTGGATTCTCAGCAGGAGCAGTGGAGGGTGGTGACCTTATTTTTTTGCTGTAATTCCACCAAGTTTCCTGGAAGTGCTTTTCCTGGGCTTCAAGTGTATTTTGTTCAGAAGCAAAAGTGCTTTCCCAAACCCGCAGTGGAAGGCGAGGGCCCTGGGCCGCCCGCTTGGTGAGCCTCTCTCCTCAGTCAGTGAACCTCTGGCAGGCTTTCTTCCAGCGGCAGGCCGTGCACCACATGTCTCGGTTCTCCATGCCGTATACCTTCCGGCACTTCTTGCCTTCTCCCCTGGGCTTTCTGTAAGACAGACACGGAACGTTTATTCTGTGGGACTGATTCAATGGGCATTCATTCTACGGAGGGCTTGAGATTCCTTGAAAGAGTAAGAAACAATGTTAAGAAACAAAGTAGGGGTTTTTACCAGGTTTGGACTTTAACGTGCTGGATGTTTTCATGGCCACTACACTTAGCTATTACAATTTGCTACCACAGCTCTTTTTTTTTTTTTAATTTTAGAGAGTGAGAGAGTGTGCGCAAGCAGGATAGAGGGGCAGAGGGACGGAGGGAGAGACGGAGAGAGAGAGAGAATGAATCTCAAGCAGGCTCCACGCTCAGCTTGGAGCCCAATTTGGGGCTCGATCCCACGACCCTGGGATCATGACCTGACCTCAAATCAAGAGTCAGACACTTAACTGAGCCAGCCAGGCACCCACAATTTGCTACTATAACTCTTAAGCTTCTACTTGTTCATTTGTGGGCACGTCCATTTGGCCATCTTCATAAAATTGAATTAAGCAAATACAAAAAAATACCAGTAGAGAGGTCTCTTCTTTTACATTTTCAATAGGTACTTTCAAGTGCTCTCTTGCTTTTCAAATTTCTAGCATTCTGGTTAAGGGAATCCTGAGGATTTTCTCCTTGATCTGTACATTAAAAACTATACCTTATAGTTCTCTTAATACAGGGGTTAGTGCAAATATGGCTTTAAATAGACCCAGTAATCACCAGTACCTATTCTGCAAGAAAACTCACTGCAAACTGTTACCACCCCTGCCCCCCAAAACAATAAATCTTCATTAATAATTTCTGGGTGGGGAAAACCAAGGGAACAAAAGAAAGGGTGTTTTGTCCATTCCAGAGAAATTTTATGGAAGATCGTATGTCTGGTTTCTCTCTTCCTTGCTGTTCTTCTGTTTCTCAGCAGATTCCCTCGAGATGAGGAGTGTGGAGCTTCAAGCAGTCATACCTCAGGCTGACCGTCCCTCTGGGTGGCGAGGACAAGACGGTGTGTGTGTGCTGTCTCTGCTCTCCCGTGCCCACTGGACGATTATGCGTTGGTGACACCTGGTAAGTACATGGAAAAGAAAGTTGGTGGGGCGGGTTCTCCTCACTGTGCATTTATTTAGCCCTTGCCACATGGGCCATGGCACCTGACCATCAGCCACAGAAATGACGTGCTTTGTTCTCAGAGACACAGGTTAAAGGTGAATTTAAATGCCTCCCCATACAGGAAAGACTCGACAACAATTAATACTTCAAAAATCTTCATGACTTCATGCGTGCATTCCAGGTTGCCCATAATAACATATTTTCACTTGAATAATATTCCAAACCTTAAAATATAGTGTCACCTATTGTAAGGCTTATGATCTACCTTTGAAAAAAGGCAAATAGCTAGAGAGGTGAAGAGAGTTATCTCAAATTAGAAGGCTAGTCAATGGGAATACCACAACATGGACCTTGGCCTCCTGTTTGCTTTAAGAGATCATTCACACCCCCTAAATAAAGGGCTTCTTGCATGAGACATCCACACAGCAGACTGTAGGATCCAAACAGGAATAAAGTCTAGAAGCAAAGAGCCCAAGAAAGTCAAGAACAAAAGTCATCCATTGACTTTTGAAATACTTACTGAGCATTTGCTATGTGCCAGGTTCGCTGACAATAGTTTTCATTTTCACAACTACCCCACGTGGTAAGTACGATGCTTGTTCCCACTTTATAGATGAGGAAACCAAGGCATGGGGAGGTTAAATAACTTGGCCAAGGTCATGGAACTTGTAATGGCAGGGCCAGCTCTGTGTTGAGCTCTACCTGATGCCAGAGCATGTGTTTCACCCTGTTACACCTCTGCCTCTCAGTCACAATAGCAGGAGGGCCTCTTGTTCTGGATTCCTCTGGCATTTCTTACCCGTCCCTTTGCATCACCTGCTCTCATAATGCTAAAGATCTTCCCAGCACCAGGGATTCTCAACAGCTACAAAAAAAGAATTTTTATAAGAAAAGATAAATGGTATTCCAAGTAAATATATGACATTGCCATAAACAGAAGTGCAGACCTTTAATGAATTTAGAAACTTAATTATCTAGAAGCCAACATGGCCACAGAAGTACCAAAGTACCATGACCGACTGACAGTCATGGGAACATTCCTAAAGCATACTTATAGGACTGAATTTCTCTAGTATAGATACTAGCGCTTTTTGTTTTCTTCCAATTCAAAGGAATATACATCAGTATTATTTTCCTAGACATTAATTGAAAAAATTAAAAAGCTAAGTAAAAACCTAGCAGTTTAAACCACCGTTGCTCTGATTCTGAATTATTCTGTACCATTGGTCTTTACTGTTTTGCTAAGGCTTGGTAGGAGTGAGGGCCAGAAGAAGTGAGTTAACACACATTTTTTTTTTTTTTAAAACAAAAGCTTTGGAGTTCAGTATATGCATTTGATTTAGACAGCTATGTAGGCCTTTCCAGGAGCTGAATCTACCCTCCCCCCACCTACTCCACATCCCATCCCTGACCAGTGTGGATAGCAGCAGACCAGAGGGAGTGAAGGCTTCAGAGTTCACAGCCACCATAGTGATCTAGAATGTGCTCATATGCATTGTTAAATGGTCAAGACAATTAAAACAATTTAAAAATTGTAGAATTCATAGAATCTGAAGAATACTGCCTTATTAGCAAGAGAACTAGGAGAGGTTTAGTTGACATAACATCAGCTGGGGATAATGTGGAAGGTTCTAAATTGTGCAGAACTGCCACACCCCTTTTGTGTTGGGTGATATGAGATGATAGGGTGCTCTTCATTCAACAGGTATTTATGAAGTACTTACTATGCACCAGGCACCGTTCTAGATTGTGGGTACCTAGCTGTGAACAATACCGAGTCTCTGCCCCTATAAAGCATACATTCTAGTGGGGAGACAGACAAGAAATACAAACACATAAGATCACTTTAGTGATGAGTGCCTAAAGAAAATAAAATAGGCCAAGAGACAAAGCATCATCAAGGGAGAGGACATTTATTTATTGAAGGTGGTGAGAGAAGGCCCCTGAGGGGTTGCGTTTTATCTCCTGGGCACTCTGGAGAAAGGGAGCACAATGGCACAGGCCTGCAGATGCAGAGTGCCAAGGGGGCCAGAAGACACACGGTGTGGAAGTTGGGGGTGGGAGGGCAGGAGGCGGTGGATTCAGGGCAAGCCTCCTGGCTGGGATGGACGAATTTTAGGTGAATGTCATTCTTTTTCTTTTTTATGTTCATTTATTTTTGAGAGACAGAGAGAAAGAGAGAGGGAGCGCATGCATGAGTGGGGGAGGGACAGAGAGAGGGAGGGAGGGAGAGTCTCTCTCCGACTGAGCCAGGCATCCCTGAGTTGAACATCATTCTAAGGGCCAGAGAAGCCATTGGAGAATTTTAAGAAAGAGAGATGTCTGATTAATGCTTTGGCTCCTTTGAGAGTGAACTGGAGACAGTATGGAGAGAAGCCCTGCAGTCTAGTTTAGAGGCTTTTGCACTATTTGGAGGGAAAGAATGTACTGGCGATTTAGACAAGGGGGTGGCAGTGGTGGTGAGAAGTGGCTGGATTTATGGCAGGATCAGGCAGGATCTAGGACTCGGTGAAGGATGGGAAAAAATGAGGACAAATCTTTAGAAGAATCAGGGATGCATCGAGAGGGATCAAGGGGGAGTCCTAGGTGCTGGCCTGGGCAGCTGCAGGGACGGTGGGCCACTTACAGACATGAGAAAATTGGTGGTGTGGTTGGTTTGAGAAGGGAGTGAGGTCCAGGTGTTTGAAAATTCCAGGAACACCGTTTGAGGAATACGGACCGACTGCAGGAATAACCCCTCTCTACAGTCTTCATTCCTGCCGATGGCTTTCTTAACTCGGGAGTTCTGGGCATGCGTGTTATTGTCCTGTCCAGCAGCGACAGACCTGGGTTTTCCGGGGCACGACACAGGAGAAACCAGGACCCACATCACACGCTGGCGTGTAGATCCGTTCTGCGTGAGGATCAATATGACCTCACTTGTGGGTTTTTCTCGACAATTCTAATAGCAAGACAGTCACGGTTCAGCTTTTCGTTTTAGTGGGGGCTGCGGGTGGGGCAGAGAGGTGGTGGCCGGTGCAGGGAACTAACGTGTATTTAGCTCTGGCCAATGTGAAAGGCGGGCTACTAGGTGATTTATGATTTCTTTTAATCCTCACAAAACCCCTGCAAGGGAGTGCTGTTACCTGCATTTTGTAGATAAGATAATTTAGACTTCGAGCAGGGAGGTGGCCTGCACAGCATCCCAGAGGAAGTAGCAGTAGTGGTAACTTGCCGAGCGCCCTTAAACCAAGTGCCTGTGAGTGCTATCTGGTTTCATCTCCACAGCGACCCCAGGGTAAGCAGCACTGCTATCATTTCCACCTTCTCAATAAGGAAGCGGAGAAGTGAAGTGAAGTAAGCCACCACACGGTAAGTGCCAGGGCGGCACCTGAACACAGGCTGTCTCCTACCGGCTGACGCTGGAGCTGTTCTGAAGGAACTAGTACAGGCCCTGCTCTTTCCGTTCTTCCATCCTGCCACGCCGCTGATGGAAGCGTGGTGTGCGCTGAGATAAAGCCCTACGCAGCATTACTGTGGCCCTCTCTCCCAGTGGTCTCCACTTGTCAATTCTTATCGGTTTTATATCTTAATCATTTCTAAGTTCTATGTGGGGGCATGTTCTATAGAGTCCATTTTATTATTTTTTTTCTAGAGAACAGTTTTTCTTTGGTCCTTAAGGACTCAGCTCCTTACGTGGGCTTCGGCGGAGGTCGTGGGGCAGCGCATCGTGGGGCTCATCGGGGTGGGGGTGTTTGGTCCTTCCGTGCTTCACACGGGCTGAAGACTCCCGGCAAGACTACCTTGCTGTGAATGGCACATCTCACACAGTAATGCAGTTTCCCACATAGCCTGGGAAGCATGGAGGACTGTATATGCCTTAATCTTTCTGCTGATTTTGATATGATTTCAGTTGAAAGAACTTCAGTCTGCAAAAATCATGGCTAATCTCTCTCACAGGTTCAGTATATGTGTGTTATATCAGTCAATCCCAAATAGAGAGAATCCACTTCTGACCTCTGTTTTACAGCAATGAGACACGTCCCAGGCAGCAATGATCGTAAGTGCTCCACAGTGTCAGCCAGTGCCAGGTGCTGTGCTCAACGATACAACTCTATGAGGTAGATTACAGTTGAGGACATTGATTAAGAGAGGTCATGTGACCAGCTAGAGGTCACAGTTTGTAAATGCCAGAGTCAGGATTTGCATCTGAGCCTCAAACCAGAGCAATAATAAGAATGTTGTGTCCATCTGTAAACACGTTGGGGAAGTTTCGTTTCTTTGTGGTTTTCTATCTCTCAAATGGAAGAAAACCACATCCTTATCTTGGTTGTAACCTCTTATAACATACTATTCTGAATCCTCCATCAAGGTGTTAAAAAAAATACAGGTAAATATCTAACAATTAAGCATTGCTATTTTAGGTTAGGAGACCCTCCTTTCAGCCTGAAGCCTCCAGGAATGGCCTTTAGATAGCAGGTTTGTTAGCTCTTGCTTGCCTGGGCTTGTTGTAGACTGCATGTTTGTGTTGTCCCCACCCCAATTCATATTTTGAAACTCTAATCCTTAGTGTGCTTATATTTGGATACGGGGCCTTTAAGGAAGTAATTAAAGATAAATGAGGTCAAAAGGGTGGGACCCTGATCCAGTAGGACTGGTGTCTTTATTAGAAGAGATACCAAAGGGCTCTCTTTCTACCCCACCCCCTGCCCCCACCAACAGAAAAGGCCATGTAAGGACACAGTGAGAAGGTGGCCCTCTACAAGCCATGAAGAGAGCTCTCACCAGGCGCTGAATTAGCCAGCACCTTGATCCAGGACTCCTAGCCTCCAGAACTGTGAAAAAATACATTTTGGTTGTTTAAAGCAATCCAGTCTGTGATATTGTGTTATGGCATTATGGGCAGACTCATACAGGGCCCAAAAACTCTCAGCTTTTTGTCATGAAAAGACAGAGAAAAGAATGTAGATAATTAGAAGAAAAGACGGGGTCATTCGGGAAAAACAGCTCAAAGAATGCTGTAATTAATGAGGGTCTTCTGCCTACCTGTACATTTGCAGCCTTCGGCTAGAAAAGAGTGAACCTCCAGTTACATTTGTAAATACGCAGAACAGCCTTCTCCACAACACACCTCAGGGAAGAGGTCTTACCCAGGGAACTTATTAAAGCCCAATGTTCAGGAAATCTAGTACAGGCAAATGAATAAATAAAATCCTGCAAACCTTGGGATTTCTCAGAAGGAGATTATTTCCATTCTCTAGGAAGCATATAAAAGCATCCCCCCCCCCCCCCCCCCAATACCAGGTCTCCAAGATACGGCAGGGAAAAAAACCAAACCTTAAATGGAGTTGACAACCTCAGGGCATTTGTTTTGGGGTACAAAGAGAAATGTGTTCTTTAAAGAGCATTTTATAAAATGGAAACTGCTTTGTTCTTCAGTTTGGATATGGTTGAGGCCATCACTAACACTAATTCATTATAATTGAAAATGTTTAGAGCTTCTGTCTGCAACCCTTACTACATTAATTTAGAAGGTAGGAATTCATATGCTCTTAAATTCACCCTGGCTCCCCATCTTCTAGGGATGGACTAACTTTCCTGGACAGTTGTTGGCACCTAGTCAGTGGACGTGTGCCAGTCTTGTGTCTGTGTGGCGTGGAGTTGTAAGATCCAGCCTTCAGTCAAAGGAGACACACAGTATGCACCCACTTTTTCATTTTTTTAAAGATTTTTTTTGTGTTAAAAAAATATTTAGTTTTGGGGCGCCTGGGTGGCGCAGTCGGTTAAGCGTCCGACTTCAGCCAGGTCACGATCTCGCGGTCCGTGAGTTCGAGCCCCGCATCAGGCTCTGGGCTGATGGTTCCGAGCCTGGAGCCTATTTCCGATTCTGTGTCTCCCTCTCTCTCTGCCCCTCCCCCATTCATGCTCTGTCTCTCTCTGTCCCAAAAATAAATAAACGTTGAAAAAAAAATTAAAAAAAAATATTTAGTTTTGAGAGAGAGAGAGAGAGAGAGAGAGAAGTGGAAGGACAGAGAGAGACAGAGAGGGAGACAGAATCCCAAGCAGGCTCTGCACTAAGTGCAGAGCCTGATGTGGGGCTCAAATCCACGAACTGTGAGATCATGACCCAAGTTGAAATCAAGAGTCAGAGGCTCAACCGACAGAGCCACCCAGGTGCCCCGTACCCACTTTTTTTTTTTTTAAAGGATTGATAGGTAATTTAGCAACATAAAGAACGTTTTGAATAGTGAGCCTTCTTCCTAGGGTAAAACAAAGCCTTGGACAATAGCATCCCCTCACCATATCTTTATTTTTAAATAGGAATGGCTGCTAAGACAGTCTAAAGGGTTGGCTGAAACATTACACAACCAGATAGATTGAGAATTCTCTGGTGAAAGAATAAATCAGAAGCTAAATTAGGATTTGAGTGGGATACCTAGTTAACCTAGCCACTCTATATACTTTACGTCAAAGTTCTTGTCTAAAATGTCCCTGGTAACCAACGAAATTAGGGACTTTGGAAAATCTAGGGCATTGAGATGAAGGTGGAGATAGACACTGTGTTCACAGCAGGGAAGATTTCACTGCTGGAAAATAAACAATAGAAGGTGTCTGCCTGGTATCTTACTATGTAAGACATTTAGGAACTCTGGAGGACATGTAGCTAGTACAAAACCACTCAGAGTGATTTCTCTGTATTTCAGAAGGAGATGATTTAATTAACAGAGCAAAGGCAAAAAAATTGCATTTTGGTTGGTCACAGAGGTAACCTGAAAAGAAGCCTGAACTGGACTGTTCCACCCACATGTTACACTTGTTTATACACCAGGTAAGCAATATGGTGTATACTCTTGAAAATTCTTCTCAAATCAAAGATAGGAATTAACAGGATTCAGAACAGTTAGTTTCTATAATTCTGTAATTATAGCTGCCTTTCTAGGTTAGAAGGGTTGTCTCAAATGTGATATTGAGAACCACTCTGGGTCTTTTTATGTCTACTAAGAAAAAAAAAAAGTCCCCCAAAGGACTGATTGCTGACCTCTGACACCCTCTTCAGTAGATCACTGTTCTTGCCAGGAGTAAAACTGATACTACTATTGGATGAGGCAGGCGACTTTCATAATTACTCCAGACCCTCAATTATTATTTAAAAATCAAATTCCAGGAGTATTTTCTGGAATCCACAAATTCCCAAATTGCTGCCAGCAGGATGCTTTTTATTGTTGGCTATTCTCCTTGGGAATTTAATAAATATTCATCGACAGAGCACAGCATAACTGACTGAGCCGCTTTCATTTTTATCAGCCCTGTAGGAGGCCTTAGTATTTTCTGGAAACCTCTGGGAGCTGCCAGTCGTTGACAATAAGAAGCTTTTGTGAGGTCCTTGGGGAGAGGGCGGAGAGGCGAGAATAAGGTTAATATCTGTTATCATAAGCCACTTTGTGAACCTTATCAGGAGTTCTAAACCACTGTGGGCATCAACAGTGTGTAGGCCTGTCAATATTCTGTGATAAGCTATAAAAGACCCAATATATTTTTAAAGGAATGGTTAGGAATCAACTTAATTCATGGTGATTTATCAGACAGCAGTCACTTAATATGTCAAATCAATTCTTATATACTACTAAAACCTGATTGCATAGTTCAGCACTCATTTATTTTCAGAGTATCCATCAGCATGGATTATTCAAGCTTTGGAGGAAAAAACATTATTTCAATTTATGTTATTTTTGGACTTCCAAATTGGCATACCCACAAATAATAATTTCAAAGTCATAAGTTTTATAAAGTTACTCATAATGGTAAATATTATTCATTACAGGGTCTTTTTCTTTTATTATGTTCAGCATCTGAGTTCAGCTATTGATTCTACAGAGCCTTTGGAAAAATACAACTATGCCACCAACAAAAAATCTTGATATATTTCTAACAAGTTGTTTATCAATAGCTGCAGGTCTCTCCTAGTTTTCCAAAATGCCAGTCATCACACCTTTTTCACAGAGAAGCTGGGCTGGTCTGGGCTATGAAACACATTGCTGAAGAGTTTACAGATACCAGGTAAGAAATTGAGTACTTCTTGGGAATGCAAACTGGTGCAGCTACTCTGGAAAACTGTATGGAGATTCCTTAAAAAACTAAACATAGAACTACCCTACGACCCAGCAATTGCACTACTAGGCATTTATCCACAGGATACAGGTGTGCTGTTTCAAAGGGACACATGCACCCCCGTGTTTATAGCAGCACTATCGACAATAGCTAAAGTATGGAGAGAGCCCAAATGTCCATTGATGGATGACTGGATAAAGAAGATGTGGTATGTGTATATATGTACATGTATATATATATATATACAGTGGATATATACTCAGCAATCTAAAAGAAAGAAATCTTGCCATTTGCAACTACGTGGATGGAACTGGAGGGTATTATGCTAAGCGAAATTATTCAGTCAGAGAAAGACAAATATCATATCACTTCACTCATATGAGGACTTTAAGACACAGAACAGATGACCATAAGAGAAGGGAAACAAAAATAATATAAAAACAGGGAGGGGGATAAAACATAAGAGACTCTTAAATATACAGAACAAACAGGGCTGCTGGAGGGGTTGTGGGAGGGGCGATGCGCTAAATGGGTAAGGGGCTTAAGGAATCTACTCCTGAAATCATTGCTACACCATGTGCCAAGTAACTTGGATGTAAATTATAAAAAATAAGTAAATTATGGAAAATAAAAAAATTAAAAAAAAAAAAAGAAATAGAGTACTTCTGGCATTGTGAGTTTTGCCTTTTCCTTGCGTGTTTTGACAATTTGTTCTCCAAATTTATGTTCAGCTTTGACCAGATTTCTGGCTTTTTATTTTTCTACTTACTGGAATGCCTGTGAAGGTAACTGGAGGAGACTGCCAAGAAATGCTGAAGCTGCTGCCGTTGGGGGTGAACTTGGCCGACCCTGGAATGGTCACAGGGGGTGTGGCCTGTTACACAGAAAACAGAACACTGTTATGAAAGAACATTTTTCCTCAGAGTCTTAAGCCATCATTGCCTAGGTAGGGCCTCAAACATGATTTCAGCTGTATTAATAACTTAGACTAAATATCCAACAGGAGGAGATTAAACATAGTCAAAGAGAATAGCTAGAAATCAACTTTTTATGTGTCTTGGCAGTCTAAGGAATAAAAGGAGAAGGTTTTTGATTATTTCTGAAAACAGATTTTATACATACATATACTTATTTTAGAACATATAACTATTTGTGTGAAAAACACAATGCCTCGCTATCAAATTGGGAAATAGTTTTATACAGTGATGCTGGGTTTGTAAATTGGTACATTTCAGGAGGGTAATTTTTTAATTTTTATGAGGATGGTCACTGCCAAACTATGTATTATGCAAAAAACTGGAAACATAAATGTCCAATAATAGGGAAGTGGGTAATATACCCACAGAGCCTGATGTTGTTGAAGAATACCCATTGGCATGGGAAAATGTTCATTCTATATTAAATGGCAAAAACAAAGCACAAGAGAAACGGTACTATAATAAATTTTTTTTCACATTAAAAAAATTTTTTTAATGTTTATTTTTGAAGGAGAGAGAGAGTGTGAGTGGGGGAGGGGCAGAGAGAGAGGAAGACACAAAATCCAAAGGAGGCTCCAGGCTCTGAGCTGTCAGCATGGAGCCCAGTGCAGGGCTTGAACCCACAAACCGCGAGATCGTGACCTGAGCCAAAGTCAGACGCTTAACCAACTGAGCCACCAGGCATCCCAATAAATTCTTTTTAAAAAAAATGAGCGTGTGTATACACACACACACACACACACACACAGAACACATTGAAGGACATACAAAAAGTATTACCCAAGGGGCTTTCTTGTTGTTGGGATTAGGGGATGAATTTTATTTATTTGCTTGTGCTTTTAATATTTTCTATGCTAGGGGCGCCTGGGTGGCTCAGTCGGTTGAACGTCTGACTTCGGCTCAGGTCATGATCTCGCTGTTCGTGGGTTCGAGCCCTGCGTTGGGCTCTATGCTGACAGCTCAGAGCCTGGAGCCGTTTCAGATTCTGTGTCTCCCTCTCTCTCTGCCCCTCCCCCACTCATGCTCTGTCTCTCTCTCTCTCTTTCTCTGTCAAAAATAAACATTAAAAAAGATAATATTTTCTATGCTGGACATTTATAATGTCTACGAACAGAAAAATCCCAATATTATGAATAAATGGTTTGGGAAGGACCTTTCAGATCACCTACTGCATGTTCTACCTGTCATACAGATGAGCAAAATAGTTTCAGTTGGTTCAAGCCCATGATTTTGAGCCAGTGTTTCTAAATGTAACACTGACAAACAAGAAAAATTATTCTTTTTGACCAACAAGAGTCAGCAATGAGATTCATTGCATCTACTACTTTAATAATTAGCTGTATTCCATTGCTCTTGGGTGTAAGTCTACTAAATACATATCTGAAAGCCTCCCCCGCAGGTTTAGTTTTAATAATTATAAATATAGGTGCTAGTGACAGTGGTTTTGTAACTGGCACCACTGGAAAATATTTTGGCAATACATAGCAAGATCCATAAGCTGTTCGTGTTGTATCCTCTGACTCAGTAATTAGTCTTCTGGGAATTCAGAAGGGAAGAAAAAGGTACTGGCACAGAGGTTTCACAGTACAGTTAGTAATGATCGTAGAAAAACTGGAGAGGCTAAAAAGTAGATACCTAACAATAAGAGAACGATTAAAACAAATTTGGTGCCTCGATTTAGTCGAATACTATTCAGTTATATGGAAAGTGTTTATAAAACAAAGGTAGGAGAACACAATTAAAGTACAGACAGGAGATTTTTTAAAGATCCTGCATAAGGCAGTTTGAGAATTATGGAAAAAATGTTGTCTTAAAATCTGAATATTATGAAATATCATTAAAACAAATCAATGTTTATTTTTTAATTTTATTTAACATTTGTTTATTTTTGAGAGACTGAGAGAGAGCATGAGCAGGGGAGGGGCAGAGAGAGAGGGGGAGACACAGGATCTGAAGCAGGCCCCAGGCTCTGAGCTGTCAGCACAGAGCCTGACACCAGGGCTTGAACCCATGAACTGTGAGATGGTGACCTGAGCTGAAGTCCAACGCTTAGGAGCCACCCAGGCTCCTCAAAACAAACCAATGTTTAAAAGAGTTAGTAACTGTGTGGGGAAAAGGAGCCACGTCCTGTGTTTGCAGGGTTTGTCTCTACGATCTTATCAGACTTTAGAGTGAAGCAGATGCCGGAGGGTCTGTTCCAATACAGATGGGGGGGCCCCACCCCTAGCTTCTGTCCAGTAGGTCTGGGACCATCCCAAGAATTTAGATTTTTAACAAGTTCCCCGGTGATGCTGACACTGCTGATGTGGAGAACACTGATAATCACCGTTCTGATCCATGAGAGTTAGTTACCAATTCAGAAGGCAGGGCATGAAGTCCCAGATCTGGGGTGCAGGGCCATTCTGAGCTTTTCCATGCTCACCTTTTCACTTATTTATTTATTTTTGTTTAACAGATCATGTGCCAGGCACCCTTCTGAGAGCTTTACAATATTAAGGATTTTAATCCTATGAACACCTCTAAGGGGCTGGATCTTCAGTCAGCACTGGGGAACCAAAGAGCCCCTAGGGTCCCATTTGTGTGAGATCTGGGCTTTAAAAGGAGAAGAAATAACAAACTCAGCTACGGGGCTCCGTGTGTGGTGCTGTTTTTCCCCTGGGTTACCCTTTCCTCACAGGTCAGAACACTACTCCTTTTGGTCAGGGGTCAAGGTGATTACCTTCACGGTCCTTTGCAAGTTACCTGGTAAGCATGGTCGGTGTGCACGAGGTAGAGGGTGGTGGGAGCTGAGCGGCTCAAGGGCGTCATCAATTTCGTCTCAGTTTTGGCACAAGGAGCTTCTGTTCGGCTTGAATCTGGGATGGGGAAAGTAGGCGGTGAAGCCAGGGACTGAGAAGGTGACACCGGGGCCAGGCTGCTCAGTCCATCTGCCACAGAGTCTGTGTTGAGCTTGATCTCAGTGTAGTAGAAGTCCTCTTCTCCATCACTGTAGTCGGAGTCCCCAACACGTCTAGAGTGAAGAAAGTGACAAGATTACACAAACCCCTCTGGCTTTCTTGCCTCGAAATCTTGCACATGCTGTTCCCCCTGTCTGGAATGCTTTTCCTCTGTCTTGTCTGCCTGGCAAACTCTGACTTACCCTGTAACACTCAACTGTCCACTTGCAGGGAGGCCGTCTTGACCTCTTAAAACAATTCCTTCAATCAATCAAGTATTCAGCAATTTATTGAGAATCTATTATGTCCAGGCACTTTTCTAGGGTCTTCTGAAAGCAAGATGAACAAAGCACAGGCTATGATTTGATGGAACTTACATTCTAGTGGGAGAGGCAGACAAGAAACCCGGAGAGAAATGCACTTTGAATATGTCAGGTAGTGACAGATCCCAGAAAGAAAAATTAAGCAGATTTAGCGTCCTTTAGTAGAGTAACTGATGAGGGGAAGGCATTCTTTTAAAGAGAGTGTTTGAAGGAAGTCTCCTGGAAGAGTGACATTTGAGCAGGGGCCTGAGTGACACCAGGGAGAAACCCTCGCCAGAATGCATGGGAAGATCACACAGTGAAGACCAGCCACACGGCCCTGGGGTGGGCAGGTTCAGTGTTCTCCACAGAGGGCAGAGAGGCCAGCGGCTGGTGCTCCGGGCACCAGGGACAGTGAACAAAGGCAGGGGCAAGAACGCACAGGGTTTTGCAGCCCATGGAATGGCTTTGCATTTTATTCTCGAGTGATAGAAGCCAGGGTGGGGGGGCAGAGGGGAGGTTGTGAGGAACCTAAGTCACTTTTTAAAAAGATCACTCTAGCTGGGGCGCCTGGGTGGCTCAGTCCCTTAAGCATCCGATGTCACTTTAGGTCATGATCTCACGGTTGGTGAGTTTGAGTATAAGGCCATTGGTGAGTTTGAGGCCACTGACTGAGGTCCACCTAAGGCTCTCCACTAGAAAGCCTGCTTTGGATTCTGTCTCCCTCTCTCTCTGCCCCTCCCCCTTTCTCTCTGCCCCTCTCTCGCTCGCTCCCCCCCACCTCAAAAATAATAAACATTAAAAAAAAAGGATCACTCAGGTTAATGTATGGAGAATAGTGGACAGAGGGCAAGAGCAGGAGGCTAGAGAGGAGGCTGTTGTCACTAATAATCCAGATGAGCTTTGCAATATCTGGCGACCAGGTGGTGATGGAAGTGACCAGGAGTCAAATTTGGTTTGTATTTTGAAGGTTAGGAATCAGGACTTAACTCCTAACTGCTAGATCCTCTATGCTTCTGTTGAAGTGTATCCATTCTGTTTAATTCACTTTATTGAATGATTTGGCACATTTCTGTAATTTTTTTAAACCCTCGATCACTTCCCTAACACTGTGATTTCATTCCCCATGCATATTGATGTATCTGGCATAGAGTAGGTGCCTATTAAATGTTGAATGGATGAAGCTGATACTGTAGCACAGCGATTATGAGCATGAATCCTGGAGTCAGATCTCCTGGGTTCAAATCCTGAAACCCTCTAGCTGTGTGTGGGATTCTGGCAGACTCCATGGCCCAGTGCTTCAGGCTCTTTACTGATAAAATGGGGATAGTCATAGTGCCTGCTTATTGTGAGGATTAGGCAAATAAATATACAGGGCGCAGAAGTGTAAGTACTAAGATTATTAAATTAAAATACAGCTGACATTAGAAGGCTTCAATTTTTACTATCGACCAGAAAAGTATCTTCTTGGTGCTTTCAAAGTTCTCTCTGAGACACCAGAAATTGTATTCATCCACAGAAAGTTTTGAGTAAAATAAAATAACTTTCCATAACTTTGGAAAAGATTTATCCGATTTGTCAACTTCTAGGGAAGCGGTATACACCCAGCAACCTAGTTTTATAGGACGGCCTCTGTCTACCTCCCTTCCACGAGGTATCCCCAAATTTCCTGAACATATCCACCAGTAGTAGATCACTGACTTGGAATCAACTTTTCCCCCCACTTGCAAGCCCTCTACAGAACCTAGAATAAAAATCTGCCCTTCACCTTGGCCTCTCCGCTCGGTCAGATCAGCGGCTTCTCTCGGCCTTGCCCCATCTCCCCTGAGCTCTCGGGCTGAGGCGTCTGGGGAGGTGCCTCTGGGTTGCACCAGGTCTGGCAGGCCTTGGCTTTCTGACAAGCATACCATTAAAGACCCCAGAGAGTGGGCCCAAGAATGTGTGCCTGTTCTATTCCTGTCCCCGCTTCCTTTCCAGTAAAGGGCAGGCCAAGTTGCTACTGGCTGCCGAGTGCTACTAATAGACACATGGGCCTGGGGGAAATTGTGTGTCCCACGCGGGGATAAATCAGGATCAGCCCCTGGTGTGCAAGAGTGGAGTGAGGTTTCAGAGAAAAACACTGTACTTCTTCTACTCTTGGTGTGCACCCCAGAAATATGGGATGGCATATATGTTTTGGGGGTGCTGTGGGATGCTCCCCTCCCTCCCTGCCATCCAACCTGCATTAAAACGATTCCATCATCCGGCATCACATAATTGAGCTCCTGGATTACGGCAAAGGTGATGTCCCTCTCCCAGGCCAGGAGAGAGCTTAGACTCAGGCTTCACAGACACAGACTGGCCCTAGCGTCCTGGCAACCCAGGCCCATTCCTGTGCAGCGGCTGGCGGGGTGGTGAATTCTAATTCATCAAGGCAATTTTAAGAGCACGGAGTAAAAAGGGAATCCTAGGGAAGCAAATACAGTGGCTGCATTTTAAATTTTACCCACCATGAGAGCAGCCTGGGGACCCAAAGAAAAATCGTGAGATGCCACTCACAGTCTATAAATACGTCTATATGGCATGTGCTTCTGTGAGGTACATGAATTGAATTGGATTCAATTTTCTGGGCAGATGGACTTTAAAACAAATACCCTAGCTCCTGATTATAGCTTTGGGAAGTTTTTTTCTAAACCTTTAAATAACTCTGAGCTATTTACATTATGAGTTGTCCTGACAGTGAGGTTTGAGGGGAGACACTGCAGAGTTTCCTTCCTTGGAGACTTCAGCAACAGGAATGAGGGCGTTCTGCCCTGCAGCGTTTCAGTGTGGTATTTCTTGGAGGGTGAAGCTGGACCCTCTGGTGAGGGGAGCAGAAGCCCGGCCTCGCTGCGCCACACACACGGCACTTGGTGATCTGTGCGCTGTGCCCTGAAAGGGCTTGGCGGTGTCCCCAAACATCAGCGCTCGCTACCCGTGAGTGTGGTGGGTCCCCGCTCCTCTCCACAGTCACTGAAGGAACTCGCCTGCACAGATCAGCGCAATCACCTAAGAACCCACTTTGTTTTCTTTTTATACCACTTTTTTTTTTTATGGATGCTGCATTTCCTAAATTTATCCCTTGTTGGGCAAAGTGACTATAGTGTTTATTTCTCAACATTCATCTTGTTGAAAGGACTTCTTTGTCCAAGCACTTGGGGAGTTGGTCATGTGTTTCGATTTGTGTTGTGCACACTGACTATGACTTACGGCCTCCCGAGGTCCCTTCCAGGTCTGAGGTCCTTGGGCAGGAGACCCAGAGAATAAATGACAAGATTGCTGAAGGTCCACTGTCCCTCTGGTGTGACCCCTAATCTCTGCTGCTGGAAGCTTTGTGTTCTCCTTCCTTAGAAAGGTTTTTACGTAACACAAGGAAAAGCATAGATTGTACAAATAAAGGGCTTATTTGAGCAACAGAAAATGATGGAACCAAGTCATCAGGCATCATGAGAACAGAAACCACAGCACTGATTGACACAGTGGTTCTTAACCTCTTTTAGTGTGTGTGTGTGTGTGTGTGTGTGTGTGTATTATACACACACACACACACACACATATGTACTTCTCAGGCTCAAAGTCACCAATACTCTCCATTGGGGAAAAATGCACATTTAATTTGACAGTTTCAGCGGGTCCAATGAACCTACCCTACCCTAGTGTTTTATATTTTATAAGTCACTCTCAGGTACATTTTATTTTTTGACCCTTACCCATGACCTTGCTGGGCCGATATTACTATTAGCCTCATTTTCAGAGGGAACTGAGGCTCTGAGAAGTCACTTGCCTAAAATCACTTAGTAAGTAAATTAGGGAGGCTTTTCAAGTTTCAAGCATTTTCTTTCCACTGTGCCACACAGGCCTATATTATCTAAGTGGCCCTCTCCACAGTGATTAGGAAGACCAACCAAGCCCAGTCTCTATTCCTGTGTTCAGAACTTTTAAGGAAGAGTGTGGTATATAATTTCTGAGTGCAGGGGGCCTTAGACTGAACTCCTGGAGACTACATCAGGCTCTGAAGGGAGGGTTGCCTTACCCAAGATGAATGGTCCTTATGTGTTTCTGGATACCTGCCGCGGTGCTCAGCACTTTCCCACAGTTTTTCCAGAGGCATTTGAACATCACCTTCATAGAATTCTATAAACAGGACAGAGTTACATTAAAATGATAAGTAACCCATCAATATTTTCTTTCTTTCATCTCAACACATTCCCCACCCCCCTTCATTAGAAAAGTAACAACTTCCCATCACCTTTATTCTAACTCGGCGCACCATTCTAGGAACCACCATGCCCCCAAAGCTGGTGAGGATCTTGGTGACTTCAGACATTTTCCTGCATCCTTGACAGATACCAAGCTCCCCTGAATATTTAGTTCAGTTTCATTAAGGTGGTCACAGTGGTGTTAATGACTGTATCTAACATTAATTGAGCACTTACCATGTGCCAAGTGCTGTTAAAAAGAGTATCTCATTTAATACTAAGAGATGGATAGCCTTATAACCAGCATTTTATAAATTCACAGAGAGCTTCAGTAAATTGTGTCCAGTCAATAAATCAGCTCCTAGCAAAGCTGGGAATCCAGCGAGTTCAGCTCCAGTGTCCACTAGGGCACAATGCCACCTTCTTGTACAAGGGTCTCAGCATTTTCCCAAAATAGTCCAGCACAGTGATTGAGAGCACTGATTTGGGATTTACTTTCTCAAGCCCTTAGTTTCCTTATTTTATCAAGTAGGAACAATAATAGTAACTGTCTCATAGAGTTATTATGGGATTAAATGAGGTCATGAAAGTGAATCATTTAGCACAACATCAACAGGAATAATCATTCAACCAATGACAGTTGTTATGGTGTTATGATTATGCTTCCTGAAATGAATTTGACAGGAAATTAGTTTTCTCCTGAGAGGGCCCTGGTCATTGGGATGCTGCCGCTTTGCTGATTATTCCCATGGCCATGGTGACAGTCACTTCTGTGTGCTCATCAAGCCCCGTTTCCTCTTCCTCCTGGGCACACAGCTAGACCTCATTTCCCAGCCTCCCTTGCAGTCAGGTGGAGTCATGTGACTGAATCAGGACCAATGGGATACTGGCAGAAGTGCTGCATATTCCTCCAGTGCCATCCGAGCACAGGCTGCTGACCAGATGCAGAGGACACTTGATGCCTGGGGGACAGCAGAACCACTCGATCAGGGGTCCTTAAATTTCTCTTTGCTATGAACCCTTTTGGCAACCTCATTAAACCTATGGGCCCCTTCTCAAAGCAGCATTTTTTAACACTTAAAACGTATAATTACAAAGAAGAGCCAGCAGAGTGAAATACAGTTCCCAAAATATGAAAAGTATTTTGTGATATGGAACTGTATGTGCTCTTTACGTACCATATTAAATAACAGGATCTTGAGGTGAGTCTAATAGCTACCATAATTTCAAAGTGGTGTTAAGCTTAAATGATATTTCATGATGTCTCCTAAAATTATCATGTGATATGAAAACATCTATGATTTCTATTGGTAGTAAAGTCACAGGCGGCATTAATACTGTGGTTGGATACCATCAGTCATAACTGCAGGAAATGCTGAATTATAGTTAAGAGGTCAATGATGATAAAGATACACTTTTCCCCCCACTCCAAGTTCCCAGACCCCCTGAATTCTGCCCACCCTTCTGGGCACTTATAGACTCCAAGTTAAGAGGAGTCCATTAGGAGGCAGGAGCATGGGTCCCTAGAGGACCATGGGGAACAGAGACACTCCCTTCACCACTCCCACTGAGCTGATTGGACTGTGACACACAAAATAAATAAACCTTTATGGTGTTAAGCCACTGAGGTTTGGAAATAGGCTGTTCCAACAGGAAGCCTACCCTTACCAATAAACACAGTAGTGGTGGTACCTTTCCTGAACTGATGAAATTGATATAGACTTGTTTAGGAGTCCAGCAGGATTTCTGCCGTCAAGTCCTTGTGGGGCCCACCAGTGTTCGCCCTGTTCTGTGAGCAATCACTTACACGTTTAGAAGATGACTTATTCAGGTATTACTGATGGGATTAGTATCCTGATCCAGACAGCCACCCTCACGGAAGACTTTTTCTCAGTTGAGAAGACACTTGGAAATTTCCAGAACTGAGGACGATTCTGTGTGTTGGGGACTGGCCACTTTCAGCATGGCAAGTAGAGGACAAATCACAGCAGCCCACGGCTGCAGTCCGCTATAGCAGAAGAGCAGCAGCACGAGAAGCCCGCTCTCCCTGTGGGCGTTGTGACCCAGGCGCCCGCTGTGTCCTAGAGGCTGCTCCCAGGGGGCTGGCATTCATGGCGCATCAACCCAGGCACTCCTGTCTTGGCACTGGGGCCCCACACGCAGTGCGGGGATGCTCACAGTGGGAATGGGCAGGGCTGAGCTACGGAGGAGCTGAAGCTACAGAGAGGTGGAGCTGGGGCTGAAGAGGGGCCTGAAGGAAGCTGAGAAGCAAATGCATACTTAGGAGACTTTATTGTTATTTTTTACAAGTTTGTTTATTTATTTTGAGAGAGAGAAAGAGCATGAGCAGGGGAGGGACAGAGAGAGAGGGAGAGAGAGAATCCCAAGCAGGCTCTGCACTGACACCAATGTGCACGGACATGGATGTGGGGCTGGAACTCACGAACTGTGAGATCGTGACCTGATCCCAAATCAAGAGTGGACACCTAACCGACTAAGCGACCCAGGTGCCCCTAAAAGGGAGGGTATTAAAGATGACTTCCATAGCTAGGCAAATTGTTCTGTTTTGAGTATGTTAACTTAGAGATACCTACTATAGATCAAGAGAAGGTGGCAAGTAGGACACTGGACATATGAGTCTGGAACTTAGGGAAAGTCAGGGCGAGAGATACAAATTTGAATTTGGAGTCAGCAGCCAAAGGATCACTTAAAACTCAGGTCTGGATGAGATCATCTAGGCAAAAATGAAGGTAGAGATAATTAGAAGGCCCAAGACTTTACAGCATCCGGTATTTCTTATTGGAGATAGAGCAGGAGCAGAAAGAGAGAGAGAGAGAGAGGGAGAATCAAGACAGTGTGGTATTACTGCACAGTCCGAAGACTGTTCAAGAAGGAAGATGTGGCCAACTGTGTTGAACAAGGACTGGGAAGAGTCCTGTGGATTCGATACATGGAGGCTGTCAGTGGCCCAGACAAGAGCAGGTTTCTCAGAGTAGTGGGATGAAGTCCAACCGCCATGGCTGGAGAATAAGTGGGATTTAAAGAAGTGGAGAGAGGGGTGCCTGAGTGGCTCAGTTGATTGAGCATCTGACTCTTGATTTCAGCTCAGGTCGTGATGCCAGGGTTGTGGGATCAAGCCCTGCACTGGGCTCCACAAGGAGCGTGGAGCCTGCTTAATATTCTCTCTCTCTGTCCCCCTCTCCTGCTCGTGCTTTCTCTAAAATAAAAATACATTTATTTTTTATTTTTTTTTTCAACGTTTTATTTATTTTTGGGACAGAGAGAGACAGAGCATGAACGGGGGAGGGGCAGAGAGAGAGGGACACACAGAATCGGAAACAGGCTCCAGGCTCCGAGCCATCAGCCCAGAGCCTGACGCAGGGCTCGAACTCATGGACCGCGAGATCATGACCTGGCTGAAGTCGGACGCTTAACCGACTGCGCCACCCAGGTGCCCCAAAAATACATTTAAAAATAATAAAGAAGTAAAGAGAGTAAGTGCCACCTTTTCAAGAAAGGTGGCTGATATGAGAGCAGTAAACGGAGAGCTTGTAAAAATGAGTCATACTAAATTGAGTTTTTATGTTGATGGGCACAGTTGCAAAGGAAGGAGGGACAGACAATGTAGTCGAGATGCGGGGGATAACTACAGGGTGAGATCCTGAAAAAGAAAGAGGATTCAGCATTAGCAACCCCTCGCACAGTGGTAGGGTTGCCCTGAAAAGAAAGACCAAGTGATGGATGTAGACTCAGTTAGTTTGCTGATTAAAAAAAAAAAAAAAAAAAGCATTCCTGTCTGAATGCTTTTAATTTTTCAGTGAGGTAGGAAGTGAGGTTAAATCTAAGGGCAAAGTGGGGAGGCTGTGTGAGAGCAGACGAGGCTGAAATGGCTGCTTTAGAGACTGGGAAAGGACCAGGCAAGGCATGTGATACTATTTTCATTTTCATGGGGGGGAAGCAAGAATCCAAAAAGTTAGGAAACTTACCCAGTGTCCTTTGATGGTTCCAGCAATTGGTCAGTTAGATAAAGGCTTTCGTAATTAATGTAATAGTATTGTGCAACATACAGAGCCAAATTCCTTCTGCATATTAGGAATTATTTTAAAGGTTCAAATTGCTGATTGTTTTAGGAAATGACTATCACTCTGGTATTTTTGTGCCACAACATTATTTATAAGATTGCTGTTCCCAGTCCTTGCAGTAATATGTCCAACATTTTTTTTTCCTTTTAGAGAGAGAGGGAGCATGAACAGGGGAGAGGGGCAGAGGTGGGGGGGAAGGGGAGGGGAGGGGAAGGGAGGAGAGGGGAGGGGAGAGGAGGAGAGGGGAGGGGAGGGGAGGAAGGGGAGAGGAGGGGAGGGGGAAGGGGAGGGGAGGGGAGAGAGGGGAGGGGAGGGGGGAGGGGAGGGGAGAGAGGGGAGGGGAGGGGGGAGGGGAGGGGAGAGAGGGGAGGGGAGGGGAGGGGAGGAGAGGAAAGGAGAGGAGAGGAAGCAGGCTCTATGCCCAAGGCGGAGCCCAACACAGGGCTCAATTCTGTGACCCTGGGATCATGAACTGAGCCAAAATCAAGAGTTGCATGTTCAACCAACTGAGCCACCCAGGTGCCCCAAACACTTTTTTTTTTTTAAATTGATAAGCAGTAAAGCTTAATACAAATTGTAGAAAAATAAGTATCATTGGTATAATTCCTTTCCTTAGTCAGGAGGAAACAGCTGATACAGAGATCAAATCCAAAAATTACAATGGAGATGACCAATATCCTTTCTAAATTCCTCAGAATTAGGGTAACCACCAATTACAATTGTTTTGAGTATCATCTCCTCAATTAGATTCTCACTTTTTGGGTCTCTGGTATGGGCTCCCCAGGAATCAGTTGCCCAAAGAAAATTAGGTAATGCATATGAAGAATGATCAACTTTGCTTCCTCCTTGCTTTGTTCTTTTGCTGGGTTTCTAAGAGAAACGCTGGGGATAGGCCAGTTTTTATCACGTAAGCTGAGAGTAGGAGCCATGACTTCTTGCCCAACACTCTACTCCTGTGCCTAGCATAACTTATTAATTAGTATTGGCTGTGCTGAATCTTGGGAAAGTTGCATTTTGGGGCCCACGGCAATGAGCCGTATTTGAGACATCTTAATTTACTTAAGCATTTTGGAAGCTACTAGTAAATACTCTATGTTCAAAGAATGTCCAAAAGATCATTATTCTGTGAAATTCCAGAAGATTTCCCAGTGTGATTACCACCTGATGACCTTATCTGGCTGTAAATTAACTTCTTAGCACAGGCCCATGGCAGGCATGGTGCACACTGAATTATAGATGGTTTTCTCTTCACTCCATACAGTAATTTTTTCTTCCAGACTTACACCCCCTGCAATGCTAGGTACTCAAGGAAGGTCTAAGTTCACCAGAAGAAAACAGAAAATGTGCAGCAGGAAAAATGATTGTCTAATTTACAATGATTTGGGTCATTGGCATAAGCAATTGGGAGGACTTTATGCAGTATTATACTCCAGAAGCATAGAGAAAGTTCCTGCTGATTTGCAAGGTGGTTACAAACGCAGACTCAGAAACATAATTACACATAGTGGGGAGACCTTTAACTGGGTTTTGGGAGGGGGCAACCCCAAACTCCTTCACAGAGGGAAAGCCCTGATTTCTCTTCTACCTCTTCTTTTTGGCATTTCCTTTGAATGACATCTTTCATTCATTATCCCATTTTATCCCAACCTGCCAGAACCCTGCCCTCATAATTTACCCATGCACAAATATTTGCTATCTCTAAATTTAAGAGCAATACAGATGAAGCTTTGAAAACATCTATCGTTTTGACCCAATATCAACTTTTAGGGGCTCTATCCTAAGAAAGTCATTTGAAACGTCTCCAAAGACGTGTATAAAGATGCTCATGGCACTGATTTTTAGACCAGCGAGAAATCAGAAATAATGTCAAGATTGCTGAGGGGATGATCAGATGACTGGTTAAATTAATTCCATATAACTGAATATTAAGGAGCCTTATAAATGAAGTTGTAAGAAAAACTTCCTTGATGTGAAAAAACAAGCTCCTAGTGCAGGCCCACACCATCCTCCACCCTCCACCCTCCACCCTCCACCGCGCTCAGTGCCTGGAGGCTGACCTTCATCAGCGGGTACCCTGGCCAACTGGTTTCTGGTTGAGTCTGGCCAATGGAAGGACTGACAGAAGGCGGGCAAGCAAGGGAAGAGACTGAAAGGCAAGAGGGTATGGATTCCCTCAACTTCCTGTCTGCCTGGCCACAGGTGGGCAGTGGCTCCATTTCTTCTCCAAAAACTAACACTTCTGTTGGTATTTTCAGAGTTTTGGTAACCCCCTGGGTTCTGGAAACCTCTCTGTTTATTTGCCTCTTCAGGCTTAGGGGTGGTAATGTTGTTAGCTTTTGGGGTAACTTCTCCTGATGTCTCCGAACCCTGTCTACACCTTTGTCAATAGCTTCTTCATTAAACTCTTCTCAATTGTTCCACTTGAGTAAAGCACCTGTTTTCTGCCCGAACCTTGACTGATACAGGGGAAAAGCAGCTCATAAAAGTATCTGAACATTATCTTTTTTGAGGAGAGGATATGTCCTGCAAATAAAAATGTACTACACCATGGTGGAAATATTGGGGAGGGGGATCTTATTTTTACATTAATCTGCAAATGTAAAAATTATCCTACTTTTAATTTTTGAAAGTTATTTATTTAAAAATGGAGTCACCCTATCACACTTGCTTGACTAATTTGGGAGAATAACAGTATATTAAAAGGATATCTCAACTTGAATGAAATCAAGTGTCTTCTCTCTACGTAGGTGAAGGATGTGCTTGTGTCAAACCATGGGGCCCCTTAAATAGTGGGTAAGTACTTTTCAAAGTCCCCTAACGACATCCAATGGAAACAAATCCTTTGTCTACAAACAGACTACTCACTGTTACATGAAAAGAAAAAACAAGCCATGGGAGGAGGAGGACAGGAAAAAATAGCTAAGTAAACGTCACCCAAGTTGCCACACGGGTCCTAGCTCTCCCAAGGAGGCCAAAGCAAGCAAAGTTGCTGGGGCAATCGCAGGGCCGAGTCTGAACGTGCCCTTCAGTGCTTCTGCCCTAGCTGCCCCTCGCAGCTCTAACAGAAAGACGTTCACAGAGGAGGATGTCCGAGGGAGACGAGGCCACCCTTGTCTGGGAACCACACTGTGCTAGGGTCTTCCATACATGTGCCTAGTTTCACACTCACAACAACCCCACAGGAGTGAAGCTCTCAGCGGTTACAGGCAGACTCCTGGGATCTCAAACACGCCCGATGTGAGCTCCTCAGCAGCTTCCAGGCAAGCTCTTCAGAATCACCCAACTTTGGTGCAGTAGGCTATGAAGGCTGGAGACAGCTTCCTGGAGATGTGTGACCTTCGCAGCGGTTTCCAGACTGTCTCGGACGCCAGCTGCTTTGGGGCGACAGGCTGAGATCTCTGGCCAAGGCTTCCCTCATCTTTTCTCTGCTTGCCCTTCCCATGGCAAGGCTCAACCCTGCTTTTGAATTTTTTCGTATCTGGAATACATGGAATGGCTTCTGTTTTCCTGAAGAAACCCAGACTGGTCCACGGGACTGACAAGATGACTGCTGAAGGTCACCTTCAGGTCCAAGAGTGGAAACATGGCTGAGTTTTGAAGTATTACATTACACGTCTAGGGATAATAAGTTCAATGAAAGTTATGTTCCAGAAGATACATGAACATCACTTTACTGTCTGCTTTACCACACAGCAGCCTGGGGTTAATACCAAGTTGCTTTTTCTGAGAGAAAAGTGTGAAGATCCTTGGGTATGTTTCATATGGCGATTGAGGTGTTATGTGTAGGTGTACGTGTGTGTATGTGTGTGCACGTGCATGTGCACGTCTGTGTGTGTGTGTTGGGGGTGGACATTGATACATCTAAGTCTCCCCAGAGAGGACCAGGGTCCTTGATGGAAGGGGAGCATGCAATTATTCTGTATACCTGAGTTTGCTGTGTTATACATGTCTCCCTAGCCTGCCTCACGTGGGAGGGACACACACTGCTTGGCAGAGGCTCCAATGGCTCTTTGGGGACTAAGAGGTCCACTCAACAGCTTCCAAAAGACTGGCAAGGGGACAGACATATTTAAAAATTCACTACCTACCTAGAAACTGGTAGGGGTTCCAGTTCTTTCCTTTATTGGGAAAGCAGCCTTATACACGTCACCTCAGCTTCAGGGCTTTATTTCTTTATTTCTACGACAGGAGGACTGAAGAAGTAATGTGTGTGTGTGAGGTTAATGCGAAGTGATGGGTGAATTCAAATGTATACCAAATGTGGATCAAACATCTCCCATCTACAGGCACTGCTTATAGATGCTGTGATGACAAATAAAATTTAAAAGTAAGAAAAAGATTTCTTCTAATGGAATAATAGAGAATGCATTCTTTTGTGTCAGGCTATTTTACCTCAGCATAATGTTTTTGAGATCTGCCCACTGTTTCACGTATCAGTAGTTTATTTCCTTTTGTTGTGGTGTAGTATTCTGTTGAATGAATATACCACAATTTGCTTATCCATTTACCTCTTTATGGACATGCGGGTTGTTTGCAGCATGGGGTGATAATGAATGAAACTGCTATGAACCATAAGTCTGCAAGTCTTTTTGTGGACATATGTTTTCTTATCTCTTAGGTAAATATCGAGGAGTGGAATTGCCGGGTCATATGGTAAGCGTCTATTTAAATTTATAAGAAACTGCCAAACTGTTTTACAAAGTGATTGCACCATTTTACATTCCCACCAGAGATGAATGAGAGTTCCTGTTGCCAACACGTGGGATTTTTGTACACTACAAAGCACACACTGTAGGATTCCATCTACTGGAAAGTCTGCAATGTGCGAAATGGACCTATAGTGACAGAAGTCAGGTCACTAACTGGCTGCCTGTTTTTGCAGGTGTTGTGAGGGGCATCTGAGTTCAGAGGGGCATGAGGAGTGCTGAACTACTGGCCTGATTACAGCGGGGGTCACCCAGGTGGAGAAATTAGTCAAAACTCACTGCACTGTATACTTAAAATGGGCTCATTTTATTGAGTGGCGATTATGCCGAAATAAAGTTGATTTCAAATGATTTGTAGAACAACGACAAAAGCATTCACGAGTTAACAAAAATCTGTACCCATGATCTGTTTTCTCAATCAGTGGCTTGTAAAAGCGCATCTCATCCTTAGGAGAATTTGTACATATCTGGATGTGTTCAAGCAGTCCTGTAACTTGGAAAGGTTGTGGTGGGTGATTTCTGAAGTCCTTCGAGGTCCAATACTCCGGATCTTCTGTACTGCGTGGTAGATTATTCTGAGGTCCTATCACTAAAGTGCCTAGATCTCACTCTTCTGTGTCCTGATTCTCTCCGTGGCCAATCGGCTCCCCTGATCTGGCTGGCGATGCTGTGTCATCACCATGAAATCCGTACGGTGTGACCCCGAGCTGCTTTTCTTAGCACCGCCCTCCCCAGCAGTTCTAACAGATGGGTCTATTTCTGGAACAGCGGTTCTTCTTGCAGAAGGCACTCTCTGCTCAGAATTAGTGGGCTAGGAATTAAGTCAGTGCAGAGACTGGGAACAGCTTACGCGTGAGGGCTTTACGCATTTGTTTTCTTTTCAGAGCAGTCATTCACAATTTAAAGTGACTCACTGCTTTTTTGGTTCTGAAAGACTGAAAATGCAGAGTGGAGCAAGTGATTAATTCATTGTTTACTACTCGCAAAACTATTGCTGGAGCACCTTATGATCACTCAGCATTTTTTTCTCTGACTTGGGATTCTCCCTAGTCCCCGGGTAAGGTGGTTCGTGGTCAAGACACTTGTAAAATCAATGAGAATAATGAAGGCTGGAATGTAGTTATTGTCTTTAAGTTGCTGCTGATGTTCTGAAATGTGGAGTCCTGAGTCAGATTTCCTTGTATGGCCCCTGATTTCTGCCCCTGTCGCCGTTGTCCTCACCCCTCACCTGAACGTAGGCTGGCCTCTCCCATTAACCCTAACTAAGTCCAAGGTGGCTGAAGTGGCTGAGGGATCCAGTGTCTTGAGCTGCAGCAATACTGATATAGTCAATGTGGGGACAGGATGGAGCATGGAGGTGAGCACCCCCTTCTCTCCACACCCACGCTTCTCAAATTTCTATTCAGTCAGTTGTCAAATGGGTAGAAAGGAAAGCAAAGTATTAGCAGCCAGTATGAACGATATGTTCAATATGAACAATAATGTTCATATAATCCTCAGAACAACCTCATCAGTGGGGTGCTATCATTATCCATATTTTAGAAATGAGGAAACCGTGCCTTAGAGAAATCAAGCGACTTGCTCAATACATAAGTATTGAGCTGGGGTGCTAATTCCAGAGCCCGGACTTTCTTATCCTGTTCAGGGATGGACAAACTTAGAATCTGACAGAATTAGGGACCTGACATGGAAAAAAGCATATTCATAAGTAGTTATCAGCACTTCTTGATTTTCTAGAGGTCTTCTGGGATTGATGGTAAACTATACAGACTGTTTTCTCCCCGGCTCCCAGAGTGTCGGTAGTTAGGGTCACTGCATCACCTTGTGGTCATGACCGGAACTGCAAGTCCCCTGTAGTCTGGGTCCTGGCTTTTCTCTGAGCATGGAAGAACTGCCTGTCTGTTCGTCTGAAATCCCAGAGAAAAAATTCTGCTAGCACTGGGCTTGAGGTAGTTGGTTGGCTGATCTCCAGAGCCAGGAGAAAGAAGGCTTTCATTTCTGTTTCTCCCATTTCCAATACCTTGGCTAAAGGTCCTCTTAAGAGCGATGGGTACTTCATTCAGGAAGTAGTGGGCTGTGGCAGACAGCCTGGAGTTCTGTTCTCTGCCCTTGGATTTCTCTCTGGATCCTTTGCACCCCAATCCCACCCTGCCAAATAACGTTGGCTGTAGCTGCATCTGATTATTTTCTTTCCGTGTTATTCTCCTCTGTGGGCAGAGGGAAATGTGGACTCCTTGAATTTGCTTCCAAAATTTCATCTTGGCTATTTCAGCTAGGCTGATCTTATCTCTGCCACGTTATAAGCTACAGGACCTTGGGCAATTCATGTAACCTTAGTGAGCCTCTTCTGCAGAATGGGGATACAACTATGCCAAGGTATAGCATAGTTGTTAAACTGCTAAAAACATGTTAAAACCATGTTGTAAATTGTAACTAAATATGCAAATGCAGTTGTTACCAGCAAACGTTTCCCCATCACTGCTGATAGTAAAAGATAATGCCTTGTCTAGGCAGCACATCTCATACTCTCTTCCTCCTTCTGTAAGAGGTACATGGATCACCTTAAGAGGTCAGAGTGAGATGTCCATGTGTGGGAGACATAGGAGAAGAGATGAGAGAGCTTTCATAAGGAGGAGAAAGATCAGGACCTCTGCTTCATAATCCCATCTAGGGAATGTTGCTTCCCCCTTTGTATAGGGTCTAAAAATGTCTGTTATAATGATGCTACATTCCAGTACATGGGGTTTTAGGGCTTGTACATCCTTTCTACTTATGGTCACATTTAATCTTCATGATTATCCTGAGAGAGGTTTGATAGTACCTGTTTGCCTGGTTTATAAGTGAAGAAGCTGATAATCAAAAGGGATACAGGATCTTCTTAAGTTCTCAGGGTGGCCAAGTTGAGTTTAGGATGTGGATCTTGATTTCTGTTCAGTGCTCCTTCGTTTACCACTTACCATGCTATCTCTTTACAACATAGAACAGGAGCCTCCAAACTTTTTAAACCATGAGCCACAGTAAGAGGTAAATTTTTGTACATTACCCAGGTAAGTGCATAATTGAAACAAAAACATCAAGAAACCACACTTACCCTGATTGAGTACAATGCATCCTATTCTGTCCTATTCATTAAAGAAGTGCTATTCACAGCTCATTAAATTGACTCATAACCCACTAGTGGATTGAAACCTGCAGTGTGGAAAATACTGATCTAGAAGGTTCTCAATCCCCACAAGACATATGACCATCACAACTGCCCATGGTCTTAAATGGATATGATGCATCTCACCAACTAGAACATAGTGTCTAATGGATTACGCAAATTAACTCTTAGAAATCTTTAAAGGATTTTAAAAGCTCTAAAACAACCGCATCACAGTTACCGTGTTTCTACCACATTATGAGCACAGCATTTTTCAACCCAAGTCATTATTGCCTCTTTACACATCAGTGTCCACCCACCCAGCATCCAATCTTAACGGAAGTGGCTGCATCTCAATCTCAAGACATTGTGCTGGTTCACTTAATAAATACAAAAATAAGCAGCAACCATCCCACATTCTCATTACACTATTCAAAGTAACTTTAAGTTATAAAAAGGCAACGTCTATGTAAGATCCCTGATTTAAAAGTTAGTGATGGTGAGCTTCAGCCAGCAGGGGGTACTCCTCTGGGCAAATCCAGGCTCTGATTAGCTGGAAAAGTCAGAAAGAAAGAAGGAAGAATATGGCTTTTATTCATGTGTTTTTTTCCAACTACCCCGTATACTGCAGAGTGGGTCTTCAAATGAAGCCACTTTGTAATGAAGCTTTTTTGCTCTTTTCCTTTGGTGACTTGACTATCCCCTAATTTAGTCGAAGCTGACAGACCTTAAGTACAAATGTGGCCAGTGCAACTTAATGTAATGCAAGACTGAATTTGGCTGGTGTGGCTCCATTAGAGACGAAAGGCTGGGGCAGGCTTTCAGCAGCGCACCTTATGAGGCGGGGGTTCCTGGGCCGGGAGTCCTTGCCACAATGCCAAGACCTGCTTGATGGGAGCCACAACTACATACTCAGGTGACCCCAGAGAGAAAGTCTGTGCAGCCTGAAGCACAGACCTGCAGGCTTTGGGTCCAACTTGCCCGCAGGTTCCCCCAATACAAGTGCCAGCCTGTCTCCCTGACTAGTCGAGTGAAGACTCAGTCCCTGGGGCCCCACAGGATGCTGGAGCCACTCCAGCCTTCCCCCTCCACCTAGGGGACTTGTATGTAAAACAGCAACTCTCCATGCCACTGCCCCTGGGAAGGACAGGAGACCACATGAATGCCCTGTTCTCTGGGTAGAGAGAGAGGCTGTACAACCTCTACTGTTACACATGCTGAATGATGCTGAGAGAGAAGCAGGGAGGGACAGTTGGACCGATGCCATCTCTTTGTTTTGCTCTTTGGAATGAATTGGGGGAAAAAAAACAGGTTGCATTGCAGTACTCGGGGCTTTGCTTTGGATTTTTGTTTGTGAATAGTCATTAAGAAGGAAGCTACCAATGACAAATTAAAATACCAACATATCAAGTAACAGTTTCACATTTATACAGCGATTTAAAAAATAACGTTAAAGTGTTTTCTAGATGTAGCAGTAGCATTGCTCTATTCTATGAAATAGCAATACTTTCCAAAAATTGTGAGTAAACATAATAGTTTCAATGTATGTGAAGAAAATGAAAAGAATCTGAGCTTTAGGTCCAGGCAGAACCTGTGTTTTGAATGGCAGGTCTAGCCCTTTCTAACCTGCATGACAGCAGTGAGTTGATGCATAACCTCTCGCTCCTTAACCTTCTCGTATCAAAATGGGAATAGAATACTTACCAGCAGGACTGCTGTGAGGATTAAATGAAAGTATAATCAATTAATTAGGTCTCCTTTTTCACTTTTAATTTGGCAACTATATCATTTTTAGCATGTAGATACGTACATAGGTTTATATGTCAGTTTGCACGTAAGTTTCAACCCGGTTTTATAAAAATTAGACGCAAAATAGTCTTCCCAACAACCCTTCAGGGCTTACAGAAGCAGAAAAGAGAAAATAGAGTATTAACTTTATTTTATATCACACACAAAAATAAGTCCCACGAAGAGTGAATCACCAAACCAAGCCTGAAGTGCAATCTGAAGCCTGTTGTTAATTCTTACACCACAGGATGGGGGGTGTGGGGGGGGGGGGCATGTGTACTTAGAACATGTCAGTGATTTGATTATTTTTGTTTTTAATCCTGACCCTTAATTTACGTTGAAACGTCCACAGGATGGGGCCGGGGACACGTGTACTTGGAAGAAACGTATCAATGATGTGATCATTTTTGTTTTTAATCGTGATCCTTATTTTGAAACGTCAGAGAACGTCAGAGGGGAGCACGAGCTGTTTCTGTGGCTCCCAAGGGACGTGGGCAGCAGAAATGCAGAACAGCCACGCCAGGCTCACACCGGCCCTTCGAAGGCGGCCGTTCCTGCAACCAAAACCCGAAAACGGCGTGGCCGACACCCACCTTTCTTTTCCTGGGAATGGGCTCGTCGAAGAGCAGGTTGCTGGCCTCCGCCTCGTCGATGCCGTCGTCGGGCTGCGGTTGCGGCTGCGGCGCGGGGCTGCGGAAGGGCTTGAAGCTGTCGGCCGACAGCGGCGGCGACGGCGTGGACGGGTTGGACTGGTCGCTGGGGGCGCTCCAGCTCCAGTAGCCGCTGCTGCTGCTGCTGGAAGGCACGCCTCCTCCCTCCTTCCAGGATCCGCTGAGGCCCTCTGTCCGTGCACACAAACACAGTGTCAGTGCTGTCAGCGCGAGCTGGCTGTGTTCCGGGCGGAACGTGGGGGGTGGGGGTTGGGGAGCACGGGGGGGGGGCGGGAACCTCGATTCTATGCTCTTGAAAGCGCTTGCAGCCCACTCCATACTTTGCAACGGCTGCGTATGTAACATTTACTCAGAATCTCAAAAAAAAAAAAAAAAATCGCATCGTATTATAGTTGATAAACATTTCGCTATTTTAATCACATAACAGGTTTTTCTAACAGTTTTCTGACGTGTGTTGTTTTGTTCAACACTAGCTTCTCAGGATGACAGTGGAAATTATATGAAAATGAGAAAAAAATAAGATGTTCTTGTTCACTAAGTTTGGGGAGCCCTGTATGTATTTATTGACTACATTTCTAAGAAAGAAATCATTGGCACTGGTCTCCCCCCACCCCCATCCCCTATTTTAACTTTTTAAAAGGAATTTCTCATAGGTCTGTGGTCCTTGGATTACATGTATAGAAAAAGTTAGTCTAAGGTTTAAGAACCTAAGAGAATAATTTCTGGATAGTTACCTAAAGCCATCTACCTTATTTTAACAGCTGCTTATTATAACAAATGATAGTGCCTTACATTTGGTGAATGTTTTACATTTCACAGAACTCATTCACACAATCTCATGCATTCTCACAACATCTGTCTCTCAGAGTAAGGACTGTTATGCCTACTGTACAGATGGGGATCCTGAGGCACCAGGATGTTAAGTGACTTGCCACATGACTACTGTGTAACCCTGTGGGCTATGAGGCCCAAACCCTGGTCTACCCATGGGTCTTTCTCCTTCATGCGTGTGGGCCCTGTGCTGTGAGCAGCCTCCTTTGTCTCCAGCAAAATGGAGATCAGAGGAGAATTTATTGGTAATGATTACTGGTAAGACTGGCGTTGAATTTTACCTGTCCACTCGTGGGGAAACATTATGAAATGTCTGCTAATGTAGAGAGATCTTTGCCCAGTTAGGATGTCTTTGGGGGGGGGGGCTCTTTTAATCACTGAAGATTTGCTTTACCTTTGAAGATACCCAATCTTAATTAGCACTTGCATAAATTCTACCTTCTTTTTAAAGGATAATTTCTGCTTCATATTTATATGCATTCTGAATATATTAAAACTATAGTCTAAGTACACGGGGGGAAGAATCTCAAAATGCCTCATTAAAATATGCTGCTAACGTCTGTGTAATTAGTAATGAAGGTAAACAGACTAACATTCATGGAAAAATTTATTAACCACTTTCACATAATTATAGATTTCTAGCGTCTTCCTCAGCCAGGTCAAACAAAAAGTTCACTTCCGAGACTGAAGTTTGAAGTTGAAATGCCAGATGTAAGTTACCCATATCATTAAAGCAAGGCTCTAACAGAATCCAATGGTCATTTATGCGGGCTCACACCTCGCCGGCCTCAACAAAACCAAATTAGCATCTCACCTCTGCAGTCTACACAGAGACTGATGTACTGACGGGACCCAAGTTGCCTGTAGAAAATAAGAAACCTCCATTCAGGACAACACGACTTCAAGAGGAGCCTAATGTAAGGCCTTAGTAATAGAACCTGGTGTGAGACACTTGCTTGGCAGGCTTATGAAGCTTATAAATACACTGCAGTAGGCACTTACAAAACAAAATACATTCATGGTGCTAGATGTGTAATCATGCTCGCTGTGAGGAACTGAATTTATTTTGAGAATCAACTATGATTATAGTGTGGTTACCTTGCTTCGTGTCAGTGCCAAAAGTTAATCTGTTTACTTGTGAATGACCTTTAGAAACACTATTTAAACAGAAGAACAATGTGATATAGAATATAGAAATAGATTTTTCAGAAAAAAATCAGAACCAATTCAGAGTTTTCCTTTTTTGTTTGTTTTTTAAGAGGATCCTGTCTTCTTAAATAAGTATTTGCCCAAAATGCAGACATATACTGCTGGACTCTTACTCTCTTTGCAGACCCACATCCTGACAAAATGATTCTTCCCAGAAACAGAAAACGGTCACGACCGTTTATTTCTAAAAAACTTGGTAATTCCTTCATTATCATAAACTGCTCTCCTTTTTTTAAGAATTTGCTTCCTGTTGTAGACTAAATGAGAGATAATAGACAATTTGGGATTATTAGTTGGGTAGTTATTTTTTAAATCATAATGAACACTGAATTACTTTCTTTATAACTAGGCTAACAAAAGTTTTCATTGAAGAAGTGAACACTTTATTTTGATTCTAACCTTTTAATACAAAGGAACGTTAAAGATGTTCTCAATTAAAAAAGAATGCAATAAATGGTATTTGGTAAAAATGATGAATACATTAAAAATATACTTTTTCTCCGCTGAGGACTCCATGAAATTCTGCAATTCCTTTCTCCTATGATTGCTTTTGGGGGTGCCTTCAGTTTTGCTCTCACTGTACTCTTTCTTTAGTGGCGTTGCCAAGCTGAGAAAGGGAAGTCAGGATACCTATTTTCCAACATGCCCCGATCAGGTCATTTAATAGGGACGGTTAGGCTCATTTCAAGAGCACCTTATACCCCAGGTGGATTGGAGTAAGTTGTGGTCAGGACTCACCGGACGCTCAACATACTTATTTTAACACCTCCTGCTTAAAACCAAATTATGTGTGAACCATAGCTCAATCCCATAATTGACTAGACTGGCTTTTAAGAGAAGGTTTTCTTCTCTTGCTGCAAAGTTTCATCCAGTGGTCTCAGTGGCTGACATTTCAGTGAACTGAAGTTCAGTCTGGCTTCCGCCCAGGGGTTGTCCGCTGTGAATAATCTTGCCAAAACCACCTGTGACCTTCTACTTGATGCAAAATTTAGTCCTTCTCATGGTTGACCTTTTGCAGCATCAGAGTCTCTCCCTGAAACACGCTTTTCCCTTGGCTTGCATGAAACCACACTCTCCTGGTTCTCCCTTACCTCTGTGGTAACCCGTCAGGCACCCCTCAGGCTCTTTTCCCTCTGCTGGTCCCTTACTTGATGAAGGGCCTTACCATCCCCCTTAGCCATCCTCTCTTTACACTCTTTTTACACAACTCCCTCGAGGTGATCTCATCTCTTCGTATGGCTTTCCCAGTTCCACACGGAAAGCCCAGGCCTCTGTCCTAGGTTGCACCCAAATCTCCACCAGACACGGACCCTTGAAGAATCCTCAGGTTCTGACTACTAAACATGTCTCAAACCAGACTTAGCATCATCTTCAGAAACCCCACGTCATGCTCAAACATTTGCCCATAGATCTATTTCTCTACTCTGTTCTATCTTGGGGAGTGGGCCTCTTCCGGAAGCACACCGACTGCCGGGAAGTCACCCTCGCTGTTCCCTCTCCTTCATCCTCTCTGTCCATCACTCAGTCCCATCGACTTTACCTTCTTCCCATTTCTCATTTATGTCCTATTCATCCCTACTGTGACCACCAAGGCCCAGGACGCTCACACAGTTCTGTTTTTTGGTTTTGCCTGTAAATCCAATCATAACTTTCCAGTGCCCACATCATAGCTATCCTACAGCCTCAGATTAATGTCCAAACTCCTAGGCAGGAACACATAGCTCCTCTTGATAGATCTTGGGTCAAGCTTTCCCACTTCATTTCCCTCCTAATTTATCACACTGAATTATATGTGTCAATATTATATCACGACTAAGCAGATCTGGAATTAGAAAGATATGGAATAGAATTTCAGCCAGCTCTGCTGTTTAAATGTCAGTTAATCCACATGTGCCTCAGTTTACTCATCTGTAAAACAGTGATAATAATATCTCATAGAGTTGTGAGAATTACATGATAAAAAGCAAGCTTAGTACTTGGCATACAGTAAGTGCTTAATAAATGCTAGCCATTAATATGATAGATGTTTTTTTTTCCCCAAAGGAACTGTACAATATGAATGATTATGAACACTGTTTTCAATGATGTATTCAAACCATCTAGCATGGTACCTAATACATATATATTGAATAAGTGAATGGCCTACATACTTTTATTTGATTAATAGTTATTATTCTATTGGGACAATACTTTTTCAAAATATTTAATATTCAGAGTTATTTGATCCAATTGCCTGTCTAATTGAACAGAAATAATGCTGGTGAAAATAAGTTCATTGGACCAATCTCCATTTATCTAGGAAAAAAGGAACACAGGCACTGAAAGATATGTTCTGGACAGGTGATGGAGCTCAGTAAATGTGAGCTGAATGGATGGATGAGATGCTGTGAGGTCTCTGGGGAGATGAGCAGGAGGCTGATAGTTGTGAGGTCTCCCTTTCTTCTACACATACTTCCCCTTGCTTTCTGCTAATGGGTGGCGGTTACTTGTTTATTGTGTTTGATAGGAACGGGAGCCCTCAAAGAGAGGCTCTGTTCTTGGTGTCAGGGGGCCCTTCCCTGTGCCCCAGACCCCAGGCTTACCGTTTGGCCGCACAGGAGGGCTTCGAACCAAAGGGCTGGTGGACAAGCTGGTTAGTACCATTGCTGCTGTCACCTTGTCCATGTCCAGTTCCTCTGAAGATTTCCTGTCAAACAGGGTGGGGGGGGGACACTGTTATCTGTGCTTACTCTGCCTACAATGGGCCACGTACCCCACAAGTACCATGTATCACATGCTGCTACACACATTTGCTCCTTTAACTTATCCCTGTGAAAACCCAAAGGATTGTTAGCTTTATTGTACAGATCAGGAAGCTGAGGTCCGGAGGTTAAGTGATCCAGTCAAAATCCTATAGGATGAGGAAGAGAAGGATTCATTCATTGGATATTTATCTGACAAGTGTTTTATTGAGAGTGTAGGTTAGACCTATAACTACAGGTTAGACCTTGTTGTAGGCACAGGTGACACACAGTGAACAACAGACAAGGCTGGTGGGGAGAAACACAATTATCAGTAAACAGAGAAAAGGGAAGAATAATTTCTGATAGTAACAAGTGCTATGAAGGGTATAAACAGGTTGGCGTGACAGTGACTGAGGGCGGTTGCACTCAGGGTGGTCAGGAAAGGTTTCTCTGAGGAGATGACATCTGAGGTGAAGTGTGAAGGGGGAGGGGTCAGTCCTAAGGAGGTAGGGACATGCCCTCCTAGCAGAAGGGACAGCTGTGTCAAGGCGAAGTGGCAGGAATGAGCGCCAGATATTTGACGAACCACCTACTTTGGGTGAGAAGGGGAGAGGGGTGCAAAGCTGGTCATGTGGAGTCCTGTGGCCATGGGAGCGACTTCAATTTTATTCTAAGTGGAAGGCGTTAAGCAGGCCTAGTGACACAATATGATTAAAAGTAACTACCTGAGCTACTATATGGAGAATGGACTTTAGGGAAGGCAGACCAGAAGCAGGGAGGCCAGTAGGAGAGAACTGCTAGGAGTCAAAACAAGGGGAAAAATAGCGGCTAGGACTAGGGTGGGGACAGTGGCAGGTAATCTGGCAGGACTGGCTCATGCACCGAGGGTGGGAAACGAGCAAAAGGGAGCAATCCAGGCTGGCTCCCAGGCTTTTGGCGTGAGCATCCACTAGAGCCATTTATTGAAGTAGGAGAGAGTGGAGGAGAAAGGCAATTAGAGGTATTTAAACTCCTGTGCTCTGCTTTGCTATACTCTCCTAGAGGAAGGATAGGTCATAGGAGTAGTTACCATGCTGTTACAGTGAAGAGCCACTGGTAATCATTCATTGAGATGGAGAGGTTACTCTGGTTCATTAATTTTGGCCGGTGAACCCCGAGTGAAGGTTCCTGAGATAATGGTCATTGTGAACTGGAGTCAGCTTGTTGAAGCTTATTTCAATAAAGAAGTTAATATCAAGAGGCAAAGACTTACGTAATACATTGACATCAGATAAATTGTGCCACCTCCTGAGAGACGAACATTTTCCATTTTCAAATTAGGGAACAGTTGAAGAAGTACAACAGAGGATTAATAAACCATACTGACAAATGAATGTCACGTTGGCAAATACGGCTTTCATTCAAGGGGTGCCGTATAATTTGTAACAGCGATGAACTCTTAGAGATTGAGACTTTATAGCATCACTTCACAATACACTGGGAAAAGAGACTCATAAATTGGAGAAAAATCAAAGTATCCCCAAAGTTAGGGGCTGCTTAATTTATTTCGCCACGAGGTCATAAAAATCATTACAGTTCGGCTCTCCAATGTCCACGATGACCCTGAATTGCTAAACAAAGCTTACTCTTTCCATCCTAGGTGCCAAAAGAGGAGAATCTTTCAAATTTCCTCTATAGTTCTTCTCAAAGCACCTTCCCCTCTTTCCTGGCAAATTGTTCTATCAAAAGACAAATTAGGTGGGCTTTTGTTTGTTTTTTCTTTGTTTGTTTTTTACAGAGAATGGCAATTCAATGCTTCTAGAAAGCAAGCTTGAAAGTACACAGTGAAATTCACTTTGCAGGAGTTTTTAAGACAATTTCATACACTTACGGGGAAAAAAATGCTCATTCATTTGGCACACAATTAAAAGATTTTACAACATCCATAATTTACACGAGCCTCATACTTGGGAGGAAAGGTGATGCCAATGTCTTACAGAAACAAAGCTTCCTGAAACAGCACCAGAGAAAGAACTCAAAGTGCCTTAAGATAAATTTGAATGTGTTGTTGACTCTATCTCCCTATGTAGTCACAGGCGGAGGGAGTAATTGGAGGCCTTGAAGGAGAAAGGTTTGCTCTACAACCTGCTGTCTAGACCTTGGGGTTCCCCTGCCGGTCTGCCCTCCCCAGAGCCCAACTGTCAGGATCACTCCATGCCAGTGGGGGGCACACAGGAGCAGGCTGCTGTCCTGTATTTCAAGACTGGATTACTGGAGAGGCTGACTTCTCTTTCCAACCGTCCGCCTTCTCTTTCTCTTAGTAACAAAAGGCTTGAGAACCAGGATAAGCAGTATGAGCTTGGAACAGAGAAATGGCATGACTAGAGGGAGAAGTCCCCTTGCCCTCTGAGGCTTGCTATACAGTCAGGCCTTTCCCCCCACTTACATCTTCGTTTCAGGGACCTTTATTTTTCCTTCCTCAATCTGCTTTGTATCTTTTTGGATTTTATTTTTCACATCTAAGGCGAACATTTTGTTTTAGAGGTCTGACTGATAATTAACTCAAAAGCCAATCAATTTTTTAAATATGAAGATCAACAGGGAATGTATCATTATAAAATACGCACTTGTTTTGCACTGCCGAAGTCTACGACTACATTTCAAAACAATTATTGAGTGTCATAAACTGGATTTCTGACCAAGAGTGAAAAGAGTAATAATAAACATTAGAACCATCAGAGCGTTTTTGTGTTTGTATTTCCTCTGGCTTTCCCACTGGCATTGGAGGCCACTGACAATAATAATAAAAAAAAAAAAATCTAAAGAATACGTTGTTACTGATTCAATTAACCTGTATCTCTCTGGGAGTATTTTCTCACGCTGCATGAAATGTTACCAGATGATGTGGTCTTGTGCTGAGTTGTGTTTTTGTTTTTATCTTTGTTTAATTTCTTTTGGTTCAGTACTATCTAATTACTGATTAATTTGGGCTGCAAATTCAAATCCTTATAATTAAACAGGAAGAGATGATATACAAAGTAGAGTTTGTTACACTTTGAGAAAATTGCCAGAAAGGCCTTCTGGTAGGTTTACAGTTGTCGAGGGAAAAAGAAACCCACCAGAGGTGATGTGAAATATTCTTTCCTGATTTGAAACTGAGTTTGAACCTACTGTTGAAAACCTTATCCACCCCATGTTTGCAAAAGGCTGAGGTCTTTTTCAATTAATCCTTCCTCTCAGACTTTGTTGAACATTATGGAACTTAGTAAAATTTAGAATTATTTTAAGATGATAGTAATACTTGTTGTCGTCATATACAGGATTTGTTCCTCACGTTGACTTGGCTTGGGTGGATGAATAGGATTTCAAGATGACAGGATCCCATTTCAGGCAGGAAAGCAGGCAAGTCGTTGGCTTGCCGTCTGCTTACAGTCCTATTTGAAGGATGTAGCGGGTGATGATAGAGGACACCCCTGGGCCAGCTCACGGGGCCTTGTGCCAGGCTAAGGGGTTTGTCGTATTCTTTTAAGCAGAGAGAAGCCACTGAACATTCATCAACCTGGGAGAGAGATGATCAATCTGTATTTTAGAAATGAATCACAACTGAAAATGTTTGGAAAGGGAAGGAGCTAAAGGAAGGCTATTTAGCTATTTATAGTTAAATCTTGACTCAAACTCAAAGTGTCAGACTAAGGGACAACTACTCTATGAAAAGAGGTATTTAGTCTATGAGGACAGGAATCCCTTGATATCTCGTAAGGATGTATCCTGGACCTCTCTGGGAGAGGTGATAACGGTAATGGTCAAGAGTGCAGGCTCTGGAATTAGATCACGTGGCTTCAAGTCTACTCTGTGCCATTACTAGCTATGTGACCTTGGGTAAATCACTTGACATCTCTGAATCTCTGTTTCTTCATCTGTAAACGGAGGATAAAAAGAGATCTGTTGAGAAGATTCAGTGAGAAAACACACACGAGCACCAGGACACAATCTCAGCCACTGTCAGAGTTCTGTAGATGTTGACTATTATCGAGCGTCAAATTCACGAATATGCCCGTAGCATACCTCCCCCCGAAAGAGGACAGTGTTAGATTACTTCACTTGCTCTTCTTATGAGGCACCAGCACTAGCAGTTGTTGCTTTTGGGGGGGGGGGTGTTATTATCTTTCATGGTGAACAGAACTGTTGTAAGTTCTTAGGAATTACTCTGTAAGACGTGGCAACTGGCTCATGGAGGGCCAGCTGCTGGTCCCTCACTGGAGCTTCACAGGACCTTGGCAACCACACAGCTCATGACATCATGGCTCTTGAGGGCTGTTCACAAATAGCCAAAGCCTGGAAGGCGGTTTGGATTTTATGTGTAAGAGTTTCTGCCTTCAGTCCTCAGTCTTGGGTACTAGCCATGTGCTAGGGGCTCTTCTAGCAACTGGAAACACGGTCTGAAGGAAAATCAGGCAGAGTCTGTGCCTTCCTGACCTCTAGTCTTGAAAAACCAGTCCTTAATCAAACACACAGCAAATAAACATTAACCTACAGATGTGACAAGTGCAGGAAGGAGCGGTATGGATTTGAGGAGGCTCTATCTAGGCATTGGGGAAGGGGAGACCCCTGGGCTGAGGAGAGAGCTTCCGGCTAAGGGGGACGGGAAGTGAGAGCACTGATGCCGCCTAAGAGAGCTCTGGGCCGGGTAGTGCAAAAGCAAGGGCAAGGCTCCTTCACAAAAGGAACAGAAAAAGGCTGAGCACAGTAAGTGTCCTGTGCACTTGGAGAGGGGACAGCTGGGTGGGGCTTTCGAAGTTCTGTAAAGGTTTTAACCCTCATCTTAAAGGCCCCAGGAATCACTGAAGTGTTTCGAGCAGGGTGGGGTTGGAGAGGTCACGGAGGTTGGGGCGATGCTATCAGACTTGCTTTTCAACAAGCTCACTCTGGCTGTCGTGTGGAAAATGAGTTCCTTTGTTTGACAACCGATCTTTTATCTGAGGAACCGACTGCCTGGTGACTGTGGCAGCAGGTTGCAGAATGACATCATCTGCGACATGAAGAGGCAATCAGGAGTGTGGGCAGCCTCAGCCGCCTCGGCCCTGGGCCCTGGGTCTTATGCTGGTCGGGCCCTGGGCGCTCGGCCGTGGCCTGTGCTGACAAGGCCACCTATTGTTTACACTGCAAGAAGCCTTTTTAGTTCTTTTGAGTCACTTCATGCCTGAATGCCATCTGCTTCGAGGGTGCATGCAAACACGGTCTCCCCTGGCTAACCCACCAGCTAACAGAGAAACGTTTTACACCCCGGAGAGCCATAAAAGACATTTATCTGCAATTAAAGCACTGTAGTAACAAACGGAAATAAAAATGAATAATACATTCCTTAGATTAGCACTAATCCAGTTCCTTAGCAACTACAGAAATCTGCTGTCTAGACCAAGTTTGATTACTTTTAAAACTTGTGATAATCCTAAAACAAGGAACGAAGTCAGAAAATGAAATCTCTTGTACAGAAAAGCCCACGGTAACCAGCTCTAATCTTGGAATTCTGGGAAGCTTTTACTAAGGGTTTGGAAAACTGGATTCAGTTAACTTTTAAATGCGATTAAGCACCAAACTTTGTTTCCTTTCTAAAGGCATTTTTGTAGCAAGAGCAGGAGTCTCCTTAATGTTAACCCTTCCCATTTCATTTTAGTTTTGTTTCTCTTAAAGGCTCTAGGGAAGATTAAGGAAGCTACCTATTGCATAAAGTGTCTGGTGGGCTTGATCAAACGAGATGGGAAAATTAGAGCAAACACATCATAATACATAGGCAATGCAGACTAGTACTTCTGAAGCTACCTGTGGTGAAGGATCATTTTATTTATTTTTATTTAGATCCAAGTTAGTTAACATATAGTGTAAAATGATTTCAGGAGAATTTACTGATTCATCACTTACATATAACACCCACTGCTCATTCCAACAAGTGCCCTCCTTAATGCCCATGGACCATTTAGGCCATCCCCCCATCCAACTCCCTGCCAGCAACCCTCAGTTTGTTCTCTATATTTAAGAGTCTCTTATAGTTTGCCTCCCTCTCTCTTTTTATCTTATTTTTGCTTATGTTCATGTTTTGTTTCTTAAATTCCACATGTGAGTGAAATCATATGATATTTTTCTATTCCATTGTATGCATGTATGTATATGTGTGTGTGTGTGTGTGTGTGTGTGTGTGTGTGTGTGTGTGTGTATCTCACATCTTTTTTATCCATTCATCAGTCGATGGACATTTAGGCTCCTTTCATAATTTGGCTGTTGTTGATAGTGCTGCTATAAACATTGGGGTGCATGTGCCCCTTAGAATCAGCATTTTTGTATCCTTTGGATAAATACCTAGTAGTGCCATTGCTGGGTCATAGGGTAGTTCTATTTTTAATTTTTTGAGGAACCTCCATACTGTTTTCCCAAGTGGCTGCACCAGTTTGCGTTCCCGCCAGCAGTGCAAAAGCGTTCCCCTTTCAGTGAAGGATCAGTTTAAAGGAATCTCTAATCTGTCATGGATCAATACTTCCGTAAAATACAAGACAAACCGGCCCATGGCAATTGTGGCTCTGTCATATTGCTACACGAGCCTCTAAACTATTGCTTCTCCTCAATTTCTGCACCTAGCTCATGGTAGACTGGGGACAGAGTTTGAAGACTGTCACTGGCCCATGCTGAGTAGCGTGGAACCAGGCAATTGCTGTGATGTCCAATTCATTTTGCCGAAAAAGATGACATTCAGTCCTGTTTTGCTCTTTCTCCCACCTGCTGCTCTCTCCTCCTGGATCCTCACCATGACTTCTCTCCTGACCTTGGTCGCTCTGCTCACTGCACTCCGTATTCCACTATGAATAGCCCCTCTCGTACCCTCTCCCCTTTTACTGTGCCTGGGCTTTCCCCTAGGGTCACTCCTCCTTTCCATTAGACTTACTCACCCTGTCCCCCATGTCATCCCCCCTGACCCCACTGTTGGCCTTCAACCTGCTCCCCTAGACCATCCTTCTTTACTTGCATGTGGAAACCCTAGCCCTTGCAGATCAGGTGTGCAGCTGTCTTGTTCTCTGTCTCTCTTCCTGTTTGAGTGTCTACCAGCCCTTCCATTAGCACCTCTTTCCCCTAAAAGTCACCAAATATTTTGGCACCGAAGTTACAGCCATTATTATTATTTTTTCAACATTTATTTATTTTTGAGAGACAGAGAGAGACAGAGCATGAGCAGGGGAGGGGCAGAGAGAGAGGGAGAGGGAGACACAGAATCCGAAGTAGGCTCCAGGCTCTGAGTTGTCAGCACAGAGCCTGACGCGGGGCTCCAACTCACAAACCGCGAGATCACGACCTGAGCCGAAGTCGGACGCTCAACCGACTGAGCCACCCAGTTGCCCCAGCCATTATTTTTTTACCTCATCTGGAATTATGATCCTAGGAGATGTAGGGAGAGCATCCCACTTCCTAACTTTGTAGTTTCTGTTCCCTTTGCCCCAACAACATTCAGCAGAGTGCTGAACTTGACAGGAAGGCCACCACAGTCAGATGGACTGGGGTTTAATCCCCAGCAACTGCATTTACCAGCGGAGTGATTTTATGCAAATCATGTGGCTTTGTATAGCTTCATATTCCTTGTTAATAAAATGGGAGCGATAATAACAACAACCTCACAGGGTTTTGGAAGAATTAAATAGTACATATAAAATATCTGGCATATACTAAACACGTAACTGTTTTCATCACTCTTTACCCAAACTCTTATTTCGGTGAACTGCTCTCAGATTAAAACCCCAAATTTTATCTACTGAAGTATTTATAGGTGAAATAACATGAAAACTAGGACTCGCTTTAATGTACTTCAGCCTCCCACTCCCCCACCCCCAACAATATGAGTTGGGGGATGATTAGATGAAATAAGATGGGTAAAAGGCTGACAACTGTAGAAGCAAGGCGACGGGTGCTGAGGGATTCATGGATCCTCACACATCGTGCTTACATGAAACTTCCATAACATGAATAAAAACGAGAACACAGATCTCATTTTGGCCATAACCTGTCATTCCTCTTCCCCAGCCTCACGCTGCTCCTTTCCTTCTAGCTCCCACCGTCTCACTGCACCTGCACTTACATCCCCCAGAGACAGCCAGTCTCTAGCTTCTTGCCTTTTCTCCCAGGTCACCAGCTCGATGCCGCCTACTTCTTCCCTACAGTTTGGGTTCCCCAGTTGAACACCTGGACCTCTCTCTCACCAGCAACCTTGAATCCCCAGCCTTTTGAGCCTTTTGCTTCACTGGCCCAGAACAACCAAACCCTGACTGGACCCTCTCCGGCTGTTCTCTCCTCCTCCAACCCGGGGCAGCCAAGTGCTGATGGAAAACACCGAAGACTGCTGAGTGGACCCACCCTCTGCATAGACTCTACCCGCGCTTCGCTCCCTCAGATCCTTCCCCTGTCCTTGGCCAGCTCACCTTCCCATTCACACTCAGAATTATCGCAGGTCTTCACCTCTCTCTTCAGCTCTCCAAGGTTCAACTCCCACAAACCCAAAAAGCAGATACTCTTACCTCCTACATTATAGAGAAAATTGAGGCCACCAGGCATGGCCTTTATTACATCCCACCTTTTCACCTCCTTTCTTCAGTCTCTCAGGTAGGTAGGCGGAAATGTTGCTTTTCCTGTTTGAAGCCATGCCTCCACCTGTGCTATCCGCACCTGCCTCCAAGACCTCGTTCTTCCCTCGCGTTCACACCAGCTTTTCTCTGTGTCTGCTGCCGTGCCCAAGCTGTTTTCCCACCTGCACGCAGGGACACGGAGCAGGGGTGCACAGCATGGTAGAAAAGAACTGAGGAGAGCAGTTAGAGGGTTAGAGGGTCTAAGACAGGAGAGGATCTCAAGGAGGGCATCCTCTTTGAGGATGTGGGAGACTGGCCAACACAGATCAGGACAGGGTCTCCTGGAACTAGCAGCCTGGAAGTACGCAGAAACTTCAGCAGGAACGGAAGCGGCATGGCTATGGGTTGAGGAGTGAATGAGTAGTGAGGTTGTGACTATAAATGACTCTTCAAAGAATCTTCGCCATGAAGCGAGGAAGAGTGTGGTTCCTTGGGGGAGTCAGGAAAGTTTTCCCTTCAGAAGAATGGAACTCTAGCACATTGAAAGGCTGACAGGAAAGTGCCAGTAGCCTTGGAGAGGCTGCAGATGCAGGTGAGAAAGGATTATGAACGGACAAGGTCTTTACTGACGCTGCAGAGTGGGATCCTGGGCTTGGGTGGAATTAGCTTTAGAGTTATAAGTGGAGCGAGGAGAACGAACACGGCCTGGGTGCAGGCACATTTGTAGGTGTGGGGCTCGGGAGGTGGATGGCGTTTCTTCTCTGAGGTCTCTGCTGTGGTTCCCTCCTCAGAAGCAAAGACGTTTCCACCTGGGAACTGGGAGGGGGGACTCTGGCATGCAGAAGGTTTCAAACAAAACTGACTGGGATGCGGGAAGTCTGGTAGGCAGCAGAGCAGGCCCAGTGGAGGTTGGAAGCCTTGGCTGTGTCATGTGACCCATCAGGGTTCTGATGGCTGAGCCTGGAGCCTGGGGCTGTGAGGGCAGGCTGCTGCCTGGAGACCCCACTGGGTTTTCCTGGGAGGGCTCAATGAATAAGAGCACAGGCAAAGTGGAGAGTGGTGGTAAACCTGTGTAGGGGGAGATGGCCATGGGATCGTGGCCAGATTAGGAAGCGAGTAGAGGCTGGAGGGGACTGAAATATGGGGGATCAAATGGTGAGAAACTAGAGATCCTAATGAGCTGAAAAAAAACAGGTGTGGTGGAAGCAGAAGAGACACAGAGAGGTAAGAAAAGGAGGTTATGAGTAGAAGAGGGGTGCTGGAGACGGGGGTGTGATACAGAGAGGAATTCTGGGGGATGGCAGGGCCCGGAGTGTGGCCATAGGAGTGGGGGTGGAGGCAGAGTAGGGCTGAAGGTCACTGGATCGTGAATAGTGAGGCTGCATATGAGATGGGCACTGAGGTCATCCAGGATGATAGCAGGACTCAGGAGGAGAGGAAAGCTGTGACCAGGTAGCTCAAGACATCAGTAAAGAGTTAATAATGACCAAGGGACACCTGGGTGGCTCAGCTGGTTAAGTGTCCAACTCCTGATTTCAGCTCAGATCTCACGGTTCGTGGGTTTGAGCCCCGCATTGGGCTCTGCTCTGTCAGCCAGAAGCCTGCTTGGGATTCTCTCCCTCCCTCTGTCTCTCTCTGCCCTCCCCCCCCCCCCCCCCTTGCTCGCAAGCATGCTCTCTCTCAAAATAAACACTTAAAAAATTAAGAAAGAAAGAGTGAATGATCAAGATGGCAGGAGAGCCAATCAGGGATAGAGGTGGATGATGCCCCAGTCATGGGGGCATGCAGAAATTCTTGGGAGATTCCCCACTGCCTTCAGGATAAGATTCAATGCTGGTGCGGGAAGCACTTGGCCCTCTCTAGCTGGGTCTCTCCACCTCCCCCCACCCCACCCCAACAGGTGTTCTGCAGGACAGCTCCACACTCGTGGCAGTTCTCCATAATTCTCCTCCTCTCCATACCTTCGCACAAGCTATGTCCTCTGCTGGGAACAGGCTTCCTCCCCTTTCCACCTGGCCTGTTTCACTCACCCTTCCACAAGCAGCTCGGTGCCTCTCCAGGTGGTGCCAGGCGCCTCCTCCGCTCCTGCCCTGTGTCACCTGGATGGCTGTGCTCTCACCTCCTCCCATCCTGTAGATCAGGACTCAGTCTGGCTTCTATTTCCAACATCTAGTACAAAACCCTGCTTAAGGTACATTCTTAGTAAAGGGTTTTTTTGCACAAATTGGCATTTAGTCATGGTGGTTCACAGTTGCTGAGGGATGGCAGGGAGGAGCATAAAAACTTCTGCAGTTGTTCTCTGTTCTTTCTCTCTCTCTCTCATCTTATTTGATCTGGTGATTTATTCAGTTCTTCTGGTGGAAAACGATTCCTCAACAATGCAGCTGTTAAATAAATCATTTACATAAAATTTTTTACCAGGCCTAAAAGATGTTGGCCTATCTATGCAAAATTGATTTCGTTCCAGTGTCTGTGATAATTCTTCTATATTCACAAAGGCTCACAGGCCTATCAGTGAACTCTAGAATGGCAGCAATAACATTATTAAATAATAAGTTCCAAATCCCCTGAAAACAATTCTGTGTGATTAGCTGGACTTCTTGATGTGAGCAGGCTGCAAAGTGTAGTTCAGGGAAGCATCGTGAACAACCTAGATGGCCTTTGTGCTTTGTACGTTTGGCGTTTTTGATTGTAGCTAACACGCTCTCTCAGGAGTCACGAGGCCAGTCTTAAATCCATGAGGTTCTCTCTGAACACAAAGCCCTGTGTGCACATGGGGTGTCCTTCTGGGACTGCCATTTAGGCACCAGGTAATGAGATCAGAAGTGAGTTCCCTCCTGTAATAACGTGTGATTGTGTGGTGTGTGTGTCTCCATATGTGTGTTATGTGGGTTGATGTCCTGTGTGGGTCTGTATGTGTCTAAGTGTCTGTATCTGTGTGCATACCTCAGTGAGTATATGTACTATGTGTTGTGTGCATGTGTGTGTGTGTGTGTGTGTGTGTGTGTGTGAGACTGTCTCTGTGTGGATCTAGGTGCTTATCTGTGTCTGTGTACTGTGTGTATCCGTGTGTGCTCATCTGAGTGTCTGGGTCTGTGTGTGAGCATCTCCATGTGGACCTGTGCTCTGCGCACAGGTGTGATCTCTCTGTGTGGGTGGGGAGGGATGAAAGGAAGTGGGTGCCTGTGCCCTCAGGCCCTGTGTCCCGTCCTTGGGCAGCCAGCCTCTTTTTTCCCAGCACTTTGTGATGGCAAAAATCCTTGCTGACTTCTTTCTGTTGCACTAAACATCTGCTGCTACTCAGCAATGGCCAAAGCCAAGTTGTCAGACTCTCTGGAAAGAGCTTGTGGATGTTTCAGAAAGCATTTGGCTGTCCGGTCAGTCTGGAGTCCTGGGGAGCACCTCATCAGGAAGGGCCTCCATGTATATAGGGCCTCCGTGTGTGCAGAGCCTCCATGTGTTCAGGGCCTCCGTGTGTGCAGAACCTCCGTGTATGCAGAGCCTCCATGTATGCAGGGATTCCACATGTGCAGGGTCTCTATGTGTGCAGACACTTCATGTGTCCAGGGTCTCCGTGTGCGCAGGGCCTCCATGTATGCAAAGCCTCCATGTGTGCAGAGGTGGTGGGGCCCAGGCTAATGGGGTGAAAGTGCACAGAGTCGTTTGGGCAGTCTGCAGGTTAATAGTCCACCTGATAAATGTCACAGTTGTCCTCAAGAAGAAAACCATAATCAAAACTGCATCTCTCACTCTTATATTTGCGTCCAAGTTGGGTCATTCCAGACTTATCAGTACAGTTAATTACATTATTGCTTAGAGGTCTCAAATCCTTTTAGGCTTCAATAACGTAAAGAACTCTCAGTTACACTTTATAGTGATAATAGTTATTTCATGAGGACAGGTGGGAGAAAACAAATCTAGTGTTTTCTGGTTTGCCAATTAAAGAAAAATATGATGATTTTTATCCCCCTAGATTAAAAAAATAATAAGATTAAAAAATGCTGTCTTTTTTATTTCTGCTGCTTCTCTTACCTGAAATAGTAACATTATGTTGGCAATAGATCTAAATGTGGGCTAGAAGTGACAGCCGTAGCCACTTTATTGTTTTTTCAAAGAAAAAGGACTCATTATTCTCTACCACGCCACCCAACAGGCTCCCTGGGAGTGACAGGGAAAGCCCCCCTTCTGATAAAGCAGGTTTGGAGTCATCACTGTCCACATATTGCAAAGGCACTGGGGTACGAGCTCTGAGGGGAAGGCGCCGCCCTCCAGGAACATAATCTCAGCACAGGAGAACTAACAGACATGGTGAAATGGGTTAATTCGCTCTCATACTCTACGGTGAAGATAAATGTGGACTTTTAGTTATATTTTAAAATTTTGGTTATTTCACGTTTAACCTATCTGGGCACAGATTTTCGCTACCTCTGGCTACACCCGTGGCAGGGCTGATGCCTCCACTGTCTTATGCTGCGAAGAGGGGAACAAACTGGTAAGTGATGTAGGCTGAATCAATCCCCTTTAAGCTGCTTAAGTTACAGATTTGGCTTAAAAAGGAGAAAAAAATTGTAATCTTTTTTCAAAAACAACACCTTCTTTCTAATAATAGCTAATATTTAATGAGCATTCCCAATGCCAGGCTTTTTGTATACACTATTTTAGACTGCCATCATGGGTTGATATTATTTCCCCATTTTACAAATACAGAGACTGTGGTGACTTCCTAAGGGCAGGGGCCAGTCAGCCAGGCCTGCCTTATTTGTGGCTCAACGGGATCTTCATGTCACATACTAATGCTGTTTGCATGATCATCTCCATAATCTTGTTTTATTTTTATTTTTTAAAAATGCTTACTTATTTTTGAGAGAGAGAGGCGGAGAGAGAGAAAGAGAGAGAGAGAGAGAGAAAGAGAGAGCGAGCAAGCGGGAGAGGGGAAGAGAGAGAGAGAGAGAGGGAGACAGGATCCAATGCTGAACTGTCAGCACAGAGCCTGATGCGGGGCTCAAACTCAGGAACCTCGAGATCATGACCTGAGTAGAAGTCAGATGTTTAACTGACTGAGCCACCCAGGTGCCCGTCCATAATCTTGTTTTGAATTTGAGACATCGATGTCATCTTCAGTAACTGAAACATATTTGTAAACTAAACGCAATCCATTGCAGATTATACTTTTCTGTATTACGTTAAAAGTTATCTTCTAATGAAACAGATTTCTTTTATATATGTGAGTGATTACAAATTAATGAGAACATAGCATATAAAAGATCAAGTTGGCAAAATAGATTGTTATAGTTTTATTACTCATATTAATAAATGGTGTTTTGCTTTCAAACGGATTCTCTGTGGATTTTCTTTAATGGGGTTCTCATAATATGCTTAAAATGTTTTCAATGATTAAATTTCAACTCAACTCACATGCCCAAATCCTGACCTCTCCACCAATGCCTCTTATATACTGTTAGGTTGAACCATCCGAAATTGCTGATAGGCACTATTTTTTATCTACACAAGTGGCAGTTTCATATGGTTCAATCTGATTTTTACTCTTATTTTAAACATTTATCTTTAGTTTCCCAGGCTAGAAGTGAGCCAATTTATCCTCATTTTAAATTGATTGTTTCAGATCAATGAGCCAGACAATAGTTCTCTTTCGTAAGGCGTGTACTGTAGGTAATTTTATTTCTAGAGCTGACTTTCATTGAAGATAATCTGCTATTAGTATAGTTCAAGCAAGCTTCAATTCGATAATGTCTGCTGTGTGCAAAGTATTGCTCTAGGCAGATTTCCTTGCCCCATACTTGTCAATGTTCTACATAAGGCTCTTGGAATGCCCACGTTCTGGGAAATAAGTGGAGGCATCTATCCTGCCCTCTGGAGAATTCTCATACCCACACAACATTACTGGCTCTGCTTCCTGTGTTTTCATTTATATTTTAACCATGTTACCAATATATGTTTCAGTCAATCCATATAGCTATTATTTGATGACAGATCAATTCAGACGGTCTTGTATCTAGAAAACAGTAATTCCATCATTCTTAAATTTGTTCCTAACAGTACCACCTAACCGCTATGAAATCAAACCTATTTGTTGAACACCCAAAGGCCGAACAATCGCACATTTAGCTATGTATACTCTGTGCACAGGGAACATGACTTCCCCAAGGGAATAACCAGGAGAAACTGATCTAGTGAGGAACACAATGAAAAGGTTACTGCTGGGCATAACAGCAGATCAGTAACATGGCTGGTTGGCTCCTGGCCAAGGCATATCCAGTTTCCTGTAACAAGAGGTGGATGAATACAGGTTTGCAATGCCAAGCAGGGCTGAGGCTAAAGCCAAGTGGGGTCTACAGTCCAGGCAAAGCATTGCAGCTACTATTTCACATTTCTTCTGAAAACAATATAAATGGCTTATAAGCTTAGGATGCTAGAATGAATAATGTAAGAAGCATCACTGAAAATGCTTGTATAGCTATCAGGTATAAATAATAATTTCCATCGCTGCTGGTAATTTTTCACTCATTTAGGCTGTCATATTAGAGTAGCAGCCGTTTATAGGTGCACTTACTGTAACAGCATGTTGATTAAACCATGGTGAGTTACCAATTCAATATATCTTCAATTGTGTGCCATTACAAAGTTGTAAGTATTTCAAATGCAAGCAGGCCCCTAGTTCAATGGTTACCTGTCTTCTTTCCTTTTTTTTTTTTTTTTGGAATCATCAAGAAAGCTTATAAATTTGCCTTTCTGCATGCTTGAACCCATGAGCCTATGATAAAGAATTAACAAACATAGAGACTACAAAATCTGGATTTATATGAAATTTGATGACAAAATGATCCAATTAAAATGATTATAAAAATATGGAGGAAAAAAAGCCTTTTTGGTATGACATGACACTAACTCCATGGACGTTTCTTTTCTGACTTGGTATTTCAATGAAGTTTCATCCAGCATGGACAGAAAACAGCACCTGCTGTCATTTGCAGGCAGGTAACCTTCTAGAAGTTCAGAGAGGGAGCAAAATAACAGCTGTTCTATCAGTCTGAGTCTGCTGAGGGGCAGTCACCAAGACAGGATGAGTTCTTTAAGCGACTTGCTGGGGAAGAAGCCTATGATGGATAGGGTGGAGGGGGCACCAGAGACTATAACGAAGCTGCATCTGGGGAGATGGGAGCTGACAGTGATCCTGATGACAGTGGCGGGTCTGATACTAGCAGCAGAAGCAATGGGAGTGAACAGTGGTGAACAGCAACAGTCTCGAGGACACTGGGACTAATGATGTTTTGGTCACCTACCATAAAGATGGAGAAATCCATTGTGAATGGCAGGTCAGGTGTAAAATCTGTATCTGGAAAGAAAAAATGTATATATACATGCACACAAGATTTTGTATATTGTTTCAGCAGGTTGATTGGTTCCTTGAAATTGATCCATAACCTCCAGTAGGTTAAAAACTCACTATATTAAGGGAACTTAAGGGAAGACCTGTGGAGCTTAAAATATATAGCCTGTCTTTAAATGGTCTTGTGTAATTGTTTTTTAAGGAGGATTCCCAGGGGATATCAGAAACCACCGTTTACTTATTCTGAGAGAAAGAGGGGGAGAGAGAGAGAGAGAGAGAGAGAGAGAGAGAGAGAGAGAGAGAGAGATTAAGAGTGGGGGAGGGGCACAGAGAGAGGAAGGGAGAATCTCAAGGAGTCTTTGTGTTGTCAGCAGAGCCCCACGTGGGACTCAATCTCACAAACTGTGAGATCGTAACGTGAGCCAAAATCAAGAGTTGGACGCTTAACCCACCCAGATGCCCCCAAAATCACCAACTGTTGAGGCACGGATTCTTTTTTCCTTTTATGCTGATGAAATCAAAAGGGTGGGGCCACAGAACACTAAGTACATGACTTGACTTCTGCAAAATCAAATTATGCCTGATTCATCTATTATAATTCTTTGAAGAGATAAATATGCATGTGGGTGAAGGGGAAGCAGTGCATGGAGTGGCTCACTGCCCTCATCTATGCTGCTGTAGCACCTAGCAGGTTAGACCATGCATGCCTTCCAAACCAATTCAAATTGTGGCAGGAAATACACTGAAGACAATCCCTATAGTCTTCAAAAACGCCTTTAATAAGGTTCCATCTTATGTATTATTTGTTTAAAATGGAGTTATGGAATCGAGGGAGACTTGTCATGAATAAAGAACCAGTTTAGATAGAAAAAAAAAAGGTAGAAATGAATGGTTACTTCTTTGGAAGGACACATGTCAACAACTGAGTTCCTGTGAAACTGCCACTTAGGACCACTTTATAAATGACCCGGACAAGGATACAGAAAAATTTCTGGGTTTGCTGATGATCATGATTTCTAATTGATAAGGATGGATTTCAGAAGCTATTTTAAGAATGTATTAAATAGCAATTGCTATCAAAATTACACCAGCATTCTTCACAGAGCTAGAACAAACAATCCTAAAATTTGTATGGAACCAGAAAGGACCCCGAATAGCCAAAGCAATCCTGAAAAAGAAAACCAAAGCTGGAGGCATCATAATTCCAGACTTCAAACTGATTACAAAGCTGTAATCATCAAGACAGTATGGTACTGGCACAAAAACAGACACATAGATCAACGGAACAGAATAGAGACCCGGAAATGGACCCACAAATGTATAGCCAACTAATCTTTGACAAAGCAGCAAAGACTATCCAAAGGGAAAAAGTCAGTTTCTTCAGCAAATGGTGTTGGGAAAACTGGACAGCAACATGCAGGAGAATAAACCTGGACCACTTTCTTACACCATACACAAAAATAAACTCAAAATGGATGAAAGACCTAAACATAATACAGGAAGTCATCAAAATCTTAGAGGAGAAAACAGGCAACAACTTCTTTGACTTTGGCCACAGCAATTTCTTACTTGACATGTCTCCAGAGGCAACAGAAACAAAAGCAAAAATGAGCTATTGGGACCTCATCAAGATAAAAAGCTTCTGCACAGTGAAGGAAACAATCAGCAAAACTAAAAGGCAACCAGTGGAATGGGAGCAGATATTTGCAAATGACATATCAGATAAAAGGTTAGTATCCAAAATCTATAAAGAACTTATCAATCAATATCCAAAAAATAATCAAGTGAAGAAATGGGCAAAAGACACGAGAAGCCACTTTTCCAAAGAAGACATCCAGATGATGAACAGACATATGAAAAAACGCTCAACATCACTCATCATCAGGGAAATACAAATCAAAACCACAATGAGATACCGCCTCACACCCGTCAGAATGGCTAAAATTAACAACTCAGGCAACAACAGATGTTGGCAAGGATGTGGAGAAAGAGGAACACTTTTGCACTGCTGGTGGGGATGCAAACTGGTACAGCCACTGTGGAAAACAGTATGGGAGTTCCTCAAAAAATTAAAAATAGAATTACCCTATGACCCAGCAATTGTGCTACTAAATATTTATACAAAATAGAAAGTGCTCTTTCGAGGGGGCACATACACCTCAATGTTTCTAGCAGCACTATCGACAATAGCCAAATTATGGAAGGAGCCCAAATGTCCATTGGCAGATGAATGGATAAGGAAGATGTGGTGTGTATATATATATATATATACACATATATACACACACACCATATATATATATATATATATATACACACACACATATATATACACATATATATATATACACACACCATATATATATATATACACCATATATATACACACCATATATATATATATACACACACACACACACACATATATATATATACACACATATATATATATACACACCATATATATATATATATATATATATACACACACACACACATATATATATATACACACCATATATATATATATATATACACACACACACACACACACACACACAATGGAATATTACTTAGCGATCAGAAAGAATGAAATCTTGCCATCTGCAACAATGTGGATGGAACTAGAGTGTGTTATGCTAAGCAAAATAAGTCAGAGAAAGACAAATACCATATGATTTCACTTATATATGGAATTAAGATACAAAACAGATGAGCATAAGGGAAAGGAAGCAAAAATAAGATAAAAACAGAGAGGGAGGCAAACCATAAGAGACTCTTAAATACAGAGAACAAACTGAGGGTTGTTGGTGGGGTGTTGGGTGGGGCAAAGGGATAAAGGGGTGAAGGGCATTAAGGAGGACACTTGTTGGGATGAACACTGGGTGTTATAGGTAAGTGATGAATCACTAAATTCTATTCCTGAAATTATTATTACACTCTATGTTAACTATCTTGGATTTAAATTTTTAAAAAAGGAATGTATTAAATAGACAAAAACATTGGTGCATTTTAATGTGAGCAAGTGCCAGGTAAGAAACACTTTAAGGAAAAAAAGTATCACAAACTTCCAGGCATAAGAGATCCGAGAGATCAGTTACAATCAGAAGAGTTTCCTGGGATTAAATGATAGAATCCACTAATAGGAAAACTATCTCAGGGTCAGCCAGTCCAACGTGTCATCTGAAGCCACTGGCTGCTTTTCACTGCATCCTTAGCCCATGAACACTGAGCCTTTGCTCTCCTAGTGAGGAACACATCATCCCTAAAGGGACCTCTTTCTTTTTCAGATAATTCAGTGTTTGAAAGCTCTCCTTTGTATTGAGGCACCACCAGCGTTTTCCTCAGGTACTTCAGGGTTCCAGGATGACAGAGGGCAATTCTGATCCCTCTTCCACACAAATGTCACTCAAATTTGAAGGACGAGAATGCTCCCTGTAAATCTTCTTTTTTAATTGGGTTAAACATTCCATATATTTTGTTTTATCCATAACAGTCTACGTGTCCTAATTATCCCAGCTGTTTTTCTATTGGTGAGCTAACTTCTTATTTGCTTCTGTCTTATGCCCAGGACTTAATTTAGTATTTTAGGCATGATGTGATCAGGGCTCTATGAAAGGAGAGCTGGTTCTGGGGGACTTTTTTTTTTTTTAACAGCTTTATTTAGGTATAATATATAAATCATAAAACTTATGCTTTTACAGTGTATGATTCAGTGGTTTTTAGTATATCTGCAGAGTTATACCACCACCACTTCTAGAATATTTGCATCATCCCTAAAAGAAATTCTGTACCCATTAGCAGTCACTACCTATTCCTCATCCTCTGGCAACCACTAATCTACTTTCTATCTCTACGGATTTGCCTATTTTGGACATTTCATCAATGGGCTGACACAATATGTAATCTTTTGTGACTAGTTTCTTTTCCTTAGCATAATGTTTTCAAGTTTTATTAATGTTGTAGCATGTACCAGAACTTCAGTTCTCTTTATTGATGAATAATATCATTCATCAATAAAGAGAAACGAGATATTCCATGGCATGGATATATCACATTTTCTTTATCAGCTGACGGCCATTTGGGTTGTTTCCACTTTTCTTGGGTATTATGAGTAATGTTTTTATGAATATTCATATACAAGTTTTGTGTGGCCATGTGTTTTCATTTCTCTTGGGTATATGCTTAGGAGGAGGATTTGCTGGGTCATATGGAAACTCCATGCTTAACCTTTTGAGGAACTGAAAATTGTTTCCCACAGATTCTGCAACATTTTATGAGTCTACCAGTTATGTATAAAGGTTCCAATTCTTCCACATCCTCTACAACACTTATTTTGATAACGGCCATCTTTTTGGTCATAGTCATGATGGTGTGTGTGAAATCACTTTGATTTGTATTGCTCTAAAGACTACTGATGTTAAGCATTGTTATATGCTTATTTTCCATTTGCATATCTTCTTTGTAAAAATGTCTATTCAACTCCTTTCTCCTTTTTAATTTTTTTTGTATTGTTTATTATTGTGTGTAAGCGTTTTAATATATTCTGGATAATGGGCCCTTATCTGATATAGGATTTGCAAATATTTCTCCATTCGATGGGCTGTTTTCACTTTCTTGATAGTGTCCTTTGCAGCACGAAAGATTTTAACTTTGATGAAGCTCAGTGTCATCTAAGAAATCATTGCCTAATGCAAGGTTATGAACTTTCTTCTAAGACTTTTTTTTTTAATAGTTTTACCTCTTACATTTAGGTCTTTGATCCATTTTTAGTCAATATTTTGTATGGTTCAGATGGCAGTCTGGCTTCATTTTTGTGCATTTGAATATCCAATTGTTTGAGCACCATTTCTTAAAAAGATAATTCTTGAATTATCTTGGCCTCCTTTGTTCAATGGACTGTAAAGGGGAGACTCACTTCTAGTAATGATAATAGACATTTGCTCTTCACTCTGTTGACTCATACTGAGTTTACTGTCAACTAAATCCTCTGTTTCATAGGTGTTGCTGTTAAGCCAATTCTCCTACGTCCTGACCCTGTGCAGATAGTAACTGTCAACCAGGTAATAGACTTCATCTTTGTTGCTCTTAAATGTCACTTTTTTCAGTTCAGTTGGCCATTCCACTACATTGAGAGCTTTAGGATGTAGAGTCTGATGTCTCTCCTAGGTTCATATCATCTACATCATCAATTTCTCAGCTCAGTCATAGAATATTTAATAAACTTCATATCAGGCAACTGGTCTAGGTATTGGTGAATAAGACAAGGCACCTGCCTTTTTGGAGGAGGCATAGAGAAGACAGATAATACAGAAGTAAGCTAATAAGATAATTTCAAGTAGTGAGGTTCTTCAGTAATGAGTCATTTAGGAGAATCCCTTTAATCTGTAATTTCTTTTAGTTGCAATTATGTCTTCACTGTCATCTTAGAAGCCAGTCATGTCTCAGTGTCATTGCTGAAGATTTATTTCAGTGAGTGCTATACTTTGAGAAGTGCCCTGCTAGTATCTGATGCTGATGTCAACGAGAACACCTTGTTTGGTACTACTCAAAAGGCTACACCACAGGGATGGTTGCACCTCAAGCTCACCCAACACAGTCTTGCTTTGGGCTCTGGAAGAACACATTGCAATCCAAAAAGGACTCCTTCAACTTGTTATACTTGAGAGGGTCTGCTAACACTGCTGCCACTTTTTTCCTAGATAAATAAACCAGCTGTAGGAGGTTCTCATCTCAAATTCTTCCACTAGCAGCTGCATCAGGATACGCATGTTCTTCCTCTCTGTGAAGACTGCCGTCTTGCAGGAAGTTTGTAGAGTCAAAGGAGAACAGTATTTGACTTGGGAGGAAGTTCTACTGAAGCTTATGAAAATGAAATGTACCAGAGGAAAAATCTTTTCCTGAACCTCTATCACCTTTTATGAGATGAAATTCTATCAAAACTGAAGAAAAGCAGCCTTATCTCCAGTGCTAAAAACAGTGCCTGACATGTCCTAAACATATTTGTTGAATGAATGAGTAAATCAAGGAAAAATTCTGCATGGTTCAAAGCTTTGACCTCTTCTGTAGGTTATTTTGTCCATGAGACTTAAAAAAAAATTTTTTTAACGTTTATTTATTTTTGAGAGAGAGTATGAGTGGAGGAGGGGCAGAGAGAGAGAGAGACATAGAATCCGAAGCAGGCTCCAGGCTCTGACTTGTCAGCACAGAGCCTGACATGGGGCTTGAACTCAACAACCATGAGATCATGACCTGAGCCAAAGTTGGAAGCTTCACTGACTAAGCCACCCAGGCACTCCTGTCCATGAGACTTTTTAAATGTTCATCCGAGGATCAAACTTTCTGGGTTATTGTTGTTGTTGTTCAAATTTTTTTTTAAATCCTTCTTCGTCAATGAACCATTGACTGCTCCCAAAGCTGGAAGGAGGTATTAGTGACTACCTGGAAGCTTCTGGTACCTGTAGACACTCTCACTCTGTAAGACTATTGGACACTCCTAATGACCTCCTCTGAAAAGTTTCCTCTGCATGCCTTTGATCCTTTTATTCCTGGCTTGACATATTTACCTCAGCAGTTTTCTTTGAGAAAAGAGAGCTCTCCAACTATTGGTTTCCATTTGATTGATAAGTCATCTCAGAACTGCAATTTTGAGTAGCATACAGTTCCCCTTATCGGTCTTCTAAAGGGGATGGTAGCAGAAAGCTGATAGGGCTGGACTGTGATATTTCAGTATAAATATCTTGTTAAATACAAAATCTCTCTATTGCCACTGATCTTTCTTGTCTGCCATTTTACTTCTATGCACACAAGGAAAAGCCAGATTTAATATTCATCATCTCAACCGATTCCATGGAAACAATAGTGATTTCTAAGATGAAAAAGAATTATAGATGCATACTGATCATATTTCTTGGCTGCAAAAACCAAAATTCTGACTCATCAAATTAAATGACTCATTAAAATACAGACCAAATATGTATCCTCTGAATTCAGGTACTGATGTCTATCAGATGGAAAAGGAATGAGATATTATTGCAAAAGAATAATTTACTACCCTGTTCTCATGGGCAGAAATATAGGATGTATTTCTAGGATCACTATTAATTTACTAAGCCCATACAAGATGTGAATTAAATTGCCCTTGTCCTTTGTTTTCAATAAGACTATCTAAGATGCAAGTTTTTATGTTCCCAACGTGAGCATTTTATTCTTTCTCTTGTGAGAGGGGCACTGAGACCCAATAGGAGGGCCCCGCAAGCTTCAGAACCTTTTCCAGAGAGCAAGCACTTTGGATGACATCTACTGGCCGCAACTCATTTATGGGAGTGATTTTGGTATTTGGATTAGAGTGGCCTACTCCTAGATCCTCTGTTCTGTGGCCTACAATTTCTGTTTTGGGTATATGAGGTTATGGAAGAGCAGGAGGCCCAAGTGAGGGAGTGAGGCCACAGGTGACTCCACTCCCATCTTCCAGAGACTTCCTGCATTCCTCAAACCTTCCTGCACACTGGACTCTGTTGGAAAAATTTTAACAGTAATATAGATGCCCAGCTCCACTCCTTATTAATTAAATCATAATCTCTGGGGTGGGCCTGGGCATTGATATTTTTAAAACTTCCAAGGAAACTCTAGTGAATGGCCTGGGTTAAGAACTACTGACTCTGTTTTGGAGCTTGATAGATGAAGAACTCCTCATGACAAGAAACTGGGACTTCTACTGCCTCCTTTCAGAGGGCCTCTTTTGATATCATCTGATTTCTTTTATCTTACATTATAAACACTAGGAATATGGGCATTAAACCAAGTCACATGACATATTGGAATTATGGGAGTTTAATTTCAAAGGTGTTGGTGCTTATAGGTTAAGTAACTTTAGGATTCTTTCCAACACTTAAAAGATCCATATCCTACTGCCCAGTCTGCTTTTTTTTTTAAATTTTTTTTCTTAACATTTATCTACTTCTGAGAGAGAGAGAGCGAGCGCGCGTGTGTGCACGCACGCAAGTATGGGGGCAGAGCACAGAGAGGGAGACACAGAATCCAAAACAGGCTCCAGGTTCTGAGCTGTCAGCACAGAGCCCAACGAGGGGCTCAAACTCACTAATTGTGAGATCATGACCTGAGCCCAAGTTGGACACTTAAAAGACTGAGCCACCTAGGTGCCCTGCCAAGCCTGCTTTCTAAAATATTTCTTTTCCTTCAAGTGTTAAAGGAAATCAGGTCGCTTAAAAAGAAATCAACAATTCACAGAAGGACTTAGTTCATCCGATACCCCCCTCTATCTTTGAATCACCCAAAGACATCTTCCCTTAGTCTTCTAGCATCTGGAGCCAAAGTATTCAGGACGGCATTTACCATTCTTAAGCGCTGTAACTGATACTGATTGCTCACAGGAAACTTACTATGTCAGGACCTAATCCACAGAAGAAGTTTTTGGACAGATGTTTAATTGCATGTCCAGAAAGCTGCTACTAATTCATTTTGAGTCATTTAAACTGTTTTTGTTTATAATAAAGAAATTTCAAGCAAAACAGTTATATTTTTGGCATTCATCTCTGTTCTGGATCCTTAAGTTTGCATGTCTGTTGCTAAAATTTGAACACAAGAACTCAAGAGTCTATTCAAACTGGGATTATAATATTCATCAGTTTTATCTACTAAAGGAGCTTTCTATTAGATTCTACATGGAAGGCATGTGCTGTCAGGAACAATACCTAAGTCCCAGATCATCAAGATTTATTACTTGCTGTTATTCACTGTCAGCTTCTTCTGTTGGTTTTGGTTTATTTGCCTCAGGGAAAACTAAGAAAGGCCAATTAAAACACTGCTTAAACTTTATCACACTTCCAGTTTTAAGTTGCAAAGGCATTCCATACTCTTTAAATAACTCCAGGAGTTAAAGCTTCTCTGAAGACTTTTAGCTAATATAAAAGCTTTATCGACAAGGAAAGGTTTAAGTAGAAAATATATGTGTGAAATGTCCGACCACGGTCCTCCTATCATTCCATAATTCTTGTATTAACAGCAGTGCTATTGTTACTTATCGTGAGAAGGCATTCAAATATTTCATTGCTCTGTCAATACCATTCATGGACACAGCACCACTTATTCATTTAATTATTTCTTGGGTAAATATGTATTGGATCCTACTATGTGCGACTCTGTGCCAGGCACTCGAGGACACAATGGAAAAAACCGGAGAGCGGAACTCATGAGACATAAACTTTAGCAGGAGGATGGAGTGGAACAGAGACTTTATAGCCTACACAACTGGGTTATAGTTTTTGTTCTGCTACTTACTCTGTAACTCAGCTTCTTCCCTCCCTGTATCCATGCCCTTCACAAAGTGAAGGAGGGTGAGAGTCATGCAGAGCAAACCTGAACTCAACCCTGCAGTTTGAAGAGCAGCCCTGCCAAAGCTAGTCTAGACCAGCTGACCCCCAGCCAGCCTGCGTATGAAAGAGTGAAAACAGATAACTGATGCTTAAGCCATTGACATGGGAATGGTTTGCCCCTCAGCCTTGCTGTGATGACAGTTAACGAAATAGTGTTTGTGCACGTTTGTACCTTTGTTTTCCATGTACACAGGCCTGTTCCTTCTAGAGGACAGCGGCCACACTGTCTTGATCTTTGTGCTCTTTAGTGATTGAGTCTATTTCTTGCACAGAGTAGGCACTCTCTACATTTTTGTTGGTTTCAATCAGACAACAAACAATTTACAAAGGTTTCAAATCAACAGAGGGAGCCATTGGTTAGTGACGTCTTGATTATCATCAAAGACTACCCAGGGTGCTCCCCATGGCAGGACCAAAACAGTTTGACAAGCTTTCATGGCATGCTTCCAGGAAAGATCAAACTGACAATAACTACTGATCAGTATACAAATAACTATTAGTTGCTAGGCCAATAACGGCAGGGTTATCCTTTTCAAAATGTGACACAGGTCAATTATCACAAAGCTTGAAGGAGCTAGGACAAAGGAACTCCTACTTGCCTTCTAAACAGCAGATTTGGGGGGTCTCTGACATATACTCAAAAGGTTTCTTGCTTCTACAAATCTTCTTGGGAGGTATTTTCTTTCTTTTCACCAAGGATTTGGGCCAGTTCATGGCTGTTTAACTTAAAAGAGGTTTGTTTATCACTCTGTTTTTAGGGAATGTGTTAGAAGCTGAGGGCGGGTTAGAAGCTGAAAGCAGGTCACTGTTGCAGCTGGTAGAAGTAGGTTACTGAGTACATGAGAAATGAGCAGACTCCATATTGAGAAGTGGGTCCGCCTTCCAGCCCAGTCTAGCTTCCACACAACCAACTGTGTGACCTTAGGAAATCACTTAGCTTACTTGACATGGAAGGAACTAATATTGATAGGATGTAGTCAATCAGTCTACACACATTGTTTCCTTTCATCCTCACAGTAATACCATGGGAAAAGTGAGAAGATTTAAAGGTGTTGATTTGTCCAAGGTCACATAGCTATTAAATGGCAAAGCCAGGGTTTGAATTCATCTGAAATCCATGCTTTTCCCAGGACCCCAGTGCCTCCCCTTGGTGATTCCGCTGCCTTTCCCCATCACCCAGCTGTGACTCCTTGAATATCTAACACATCCCAGGTTGAGCTTAAGGTTGACAAGCCCCCTGTACGAGGAGATTTAGATTTCTGTGTCCCACCTCCATTTTAAGTCAGGTTTTCAGCCCAAGCTGCCAAGCCACTTCTGCTTTTCTTCCTTTTTCCTCCTACCTATTCTCCAAGTTTCACAGCCTAGGCCATGCAGATTTTGAGAGAACTTCCAAACTTTCTTTTTACAAACGTTTAGCATAGGCAATGCTAATGTAGGAGGTGAATTTTCAAGACTAGTTTACAGAGCAAATCTCTGTGTTGTAGCCATAGGAATTTCCTGTGGCTTCTCCCTGTACTAGTCCAGAATGTTCCATTTCAGGTGCCAGTATGGAGGAGGCTAAGTACCTGGGTAAGGAAGGGAGTCCTTCTCCTGCTCCGTGTGTTCTTTCCCCTTTAGCAGTAGCAGGGACAGTAAGAGCTGCCAAAGCCAGGCGAGGTGAGGGCACCAAGAGCAAGCTCCTCAGATTCTCCTCAGTGGTAAAGTAGAAATAGCAGGAAGGGCTGTTTTGTTTTTGTTTTTGTTTTTTTTTTTTTAACGTTTATTTATTTTTGGGACAGAGAGAGACAGAGCATGAACGGGCGAGGGGCAGAGAGAGAGGGAGACACAGAATCGGAAACAGGCTCCAGGCTCTGAGCCATCAGCCCAGAGCCCGACGCGGGGCTTGAACTCACGGACCGCGAGATCGTGACCTGGCTGAAGTCGGACGCTCAACCGACTGCGCCACCCAGGCGCCCCGAGGAAGGGCTGTTTTAAGGGCCCCGCTTTCTCAGCTAGAAGGGAAAACGTAAAAGCTGGAACCAAAGCCCTGGTGTTGCGCGTTGAGAAGGTTAACCAGCAACTGCCCTTTGGTTCCTTTGGTTCCTCTCATCAATCTCAGTCATGCGGCCAGTCAACAAGGGAGTCAGTCATCAGTCAGCCAACCAGGCAGTCAGCCTCCCCTGGGCCAGGCGGAGGTCAAGCATTTACAACACAAAGGCTGATTTGCAATGGCTCCTCTACTGGGTCTTGCCTGGGCACCATTCACGCAGTGTGTCCAGCATCCCTCTTGTGTTGCTTATCCCCCTGTTACAGTGATTGTGGCTCAGCTGCTTCCACCTCTTCTAGACAAAGTCTCTGTGAGGGAGGAAGCACTTTCTTTTTTGCTCCTTGCTTTATATAGAGCCTAACGCAGAGTCTGGCCTGAGGTAATGCTTGAACAGAGATTTGCAAATTAAGTGTTAAATCTTGAGAAAACTAATTTTACTTTGGAATGCTGTGTTAACTTTAAGGAAATGGAAAGAGGAAGAAGCTTGAGATTCCTTTATATGAAAAGGAAGGAAAATGCAGATGTCACAGCCTGAATAGCTTAGACATGCTAAGCGAAAGCAAGGAATTGGGGAGGGCATGGAAGATTGGCAGAAAGGGATGGAAGTGGCCACAGATGCTTTGTATTAGAAGCTGCACAGGGGTTTGTCTGTTTCATTACAATATATGGATATTTACACTGTTAGCCATACTCCATGATGTACCTGAAAGTATTCTGAAAATTCTTCTCCAAAGGCATACTAAGATGACAGAAATAGATAATTGGTTAGAAATGAGAAGAACTTGTTCAGAACTGCTTAAAACTTTTTAATATCCACTTTTTGCCATGTATACGATGACTTATTATGTTTTTGTAACCAAACTGATGAAGCAGATTTTGGACACTAAAAGATGCCCTGCATCATTCCCGACTTAGAGTTTCTAAGACTATTATTATCATTTAGCATTTACATTCCAGGGGAAGAGCTCTTAACATGCTTGCTTGGTCAGTTAATCAAAAGGGCTTATTAAAGAGAAAAATCATAAAAAGGCTAAATATGGATCTTACAGGTCCATATTTATTTAATCAAGATCTTTAAGTAAAAGCTTACTTATTAAGAACATAGACTCTGGTGTAAAACTGCCTGGTGTGTCACTTACTAGCCATGTGATCTCAAGCACGTTATTTCCTCTCCATCTCAATTTCCTCATCTGTAAAATGGGAATGAAAAGTTATGTACCTCTTGGGGCTGTTGTGAGGATTAGCTACCAAGTGAAAACAAATTAAAAACAAAAAAGGACAGGTCCTGGTACACAGTGACCTCTTAATAAGTGTTCATTATTGTTGCATAAACCATGAATTATATAAAATATTTAGTTATGATTTAAAGTGAAGCAAGAGGGGTGCCTGGGTGGCTCAGCTGGTTGAGAGTCCAAGTCTTGATTTCGGCTCAGGTCATGATCCCAGGGTTGTGGGATCAAGCCCTGTGTTGGGCTCTGACCTGAGCCTGCTTAAGATTCTCTCTCTCTCTCTCTCTCTCTCTCTCTCTCTCCCTCCCTCCCTCCCACCCTCTGCCTCTCCCCCAGCCCACTTGCATGCATGCACTCTCTCTCTAAAATTAAAAAAAAAAAGTGAAACAAGAATTTAAAGACATTTACCAAGCAAGAGGAGTGCAAAATTTAAGGATTTTTCCAGTTTTTTTTATAACGTTTTATAGCACCTACGGTGTCCTCAATTGTTAAAGCAAATTGCCTTTTTCAAAGCAATTAACCAAGTTTTTATATTTTATAATTCATTATTGCACTCTTTTCAACGTGCATGTACACTTTCTACAACTGATCTGAGAATATATTTGCTGCTGGGAAGAGTGGATTTTCTTTGTCCACATCTCCAAACTGCCCTCTCTTACTTTATGTAAAAAAAGACAACCTTTCACCCTTCTTTCTATAAATTACCCATGTGACAAGAGCTCCAGGCTGGCAATGAGGAGTCAATTAGCAAAATGAGTGTTGGTGTCACTAAAAAAAAAAAAAAAAAAAAAAATGACCCTGGGTACTAGATGAAAAAAAATTCTTTTGAAATTCAAGTGATCTCTAACTCTTTGGTTTGAAGAAAATGAAGGAAAACCTAGTCAAATTAGGTCATTAAAAATAGTTTTTGCTGCTATGGTACTATGTGATTTTTGGCATTTCAGCTCTTGAAAACAGTTCAGATAATTGAGTGAAATTGATATAATACGACTCCTTCCATTCCTGTCTAACCATCCATGTGTACAAGTTTTTTTCAGTGCTCACATTAAAAATGATAAGTAGGAGTAACATTAAACTGAATATGTCTCATTCTAGTAATATGTAAAATTTACTCACAGATGAACAAATTAAAAAAAATCTTCAATACCATTAAGAGATGTGATTTTAAATTTAATTTTATTTATTTGTTTAATGTTTCATGTTTTTATTTAGATTCTAGTTAGTTAACATGATTCATCACTTACATGTAACATCCAGTGCTCAACACAAGTGCCCTCCTTAATACCCATCACCCATTAAGCCCATTCCCCACCCACCTCCCCTCCAGCAACCTTCAGTTTGTTCTCTAGAGTTAAGAGTCTCTTTTCAACATCGCTCCTCATCAGGGAAATACAAATCAAAACCACACTCAGATATCACCTCACGCCAGTCAGAGTGGCCAAAATGAACAAATCAGGAGACTATAGATGCTGGAAAGGATGTGGAGAAATGGGAACCCTCTTGCACTGTTGGTGGGAATGCAAATTGGTGCAGCCACTCTGGAAAACAGTGTGGAGGCTCCTCAAAAAATTAAAACTAGATCTACCCTATGACCCAGCAATAGCACTGCTAGGAATTTGCCCAAGGGATACAGGAGTGCTGATACATAGGGGCACTTGTATCCCAATGTTTATAGCAGCACTCTCAACAATAGCCAAATTGTGGAAAGAACCTAAATGTCCATCAACTGATGAATGGATAAAGAAATTGTGGTTTATATACACAATGGAGTACTACGTGGCAATGAGAAAGAATGAAATATGGCCCTTTGTAGCAATGTGGATGGAACTGGAGAGTGTGATGCTAAGTGAAATAAGCCATACAGAGAAAGACAGATACCATATGTTTTCACTCTTATGTGGATCCTGAGAAACTTAACAGAAACCCATGAGGGAGGGGAAGGAAAAAAAAGAGAGGTTAGAGTGGGAGAGAGCCAAAGCATAAGAGACTCTTAAAAACTGAGAACAAACTGAGGGTTGATGGGGGGGGGGGTAGTAGGGAGGAGGGTAGGTGATGGGTATTGAAGAGGGCATCTTTTGGGATGAGCACTGGGTGTTGTATGGAAACCAATTTGACAATAAATATCATATATTAAAAAAAAGAGTCTCTTTTATGGTTTGCCTCCCTCTCTTTTTTTTTCTTTCCCCTATGTTCATCTTTTTTGTTTCTTAAATTCCACACGAGTGAAATCATATGGTATTTCTTTCGTTTATTTTTAAATGTTTATTTATTTTGAGAGAGCACAAGTGTGCATGAGCGGGGAGGGGCAGAGAGACAGGAAGAAAGGGACTCCTAAACAGGCTCCACACTGTCCGAACAGAGCATGACATGGGGCTCAGTCTCACGAACTGTGAGATCATAACCTGACTTGAAATCAAGAGTCCGACACTTAACCAAACTGAGCCACCCAGGTGCCCCTTTGATTTATTTCACTTAGCTTAATACACTCTAGCTCCATCCACGTTGTGCAAATGGCAAGATTTCATTCTTTTTGATGGTTGAGTAATATTCCTCTCTCTCTCTCTCTCTCTCTCTCTCTCTCTCTCTCTCTCTGTGTGTGTGTGTGTGTACATATACCACATCTTTATCCATTCATCAGTTGATGGACATTTGAGCTCTTTCCATAATTTGGCTATTGTTGATAATGCTGCTATAAAATCAGGGTGCACGTGCCCTTTCAAATCAGTATTTTTGTATCCTTTGGGTAAATATATACTAGTACAATTGCTGGATCATAGGGTAGTTCTATTTTTAACTTTTTTAGGAACCTCCATACTGATTTTCAGAGTGGCTGCACCTGTTTGCATTCCTACCAGCAGCGCAAAAGAGATCCCCTTTCTCTGCATTCTCACCAGCATCTGTTGTTTCCTGAGTTGTTAATTGTAGCTATTCTGGTATAGAAAACCACAAGGAGGTGGTATCTCCTTGTGGTTTTGATTTGTATATCCCTGATAATAAGTGATGTTGAGCATCTTTTCATGTGTCTGTTAGTCATCTGGATGTCTTCTTTTAAAAAATGTCTATTCATGTCTTCTACCCATTCCTTAACTGGATCATTTGATTTTTAGGTGTCAGGTTTGGTAAGTTCTTTATAGATTTTGGATACTAACCCTTTATCAGATATGTCATTTGCAAGTATCTTCTCTCATTCCATAGATTGCCTTTTAGTTTTGTTGATTGTTTCCTTCACTGTGCAGAAGTCTTTTTATGTTGATGAGGTCCCAATGGTTCATTTTGGCTTTTGTTTCCCTTACCTCTCACTGTGTGTCTAATAAGAAGCTGCTCTGGCTTATGTGAAAGAGGTTGTTGCCTGTGTTCTCCTCTAGGATTTTGAGGGTTTCCCGCCAGACATTTAGGTCTTTAATCCATTTTGAATTTGTTTTTGTGTCTGGTGTAAGAAAGTGGTCCAGGTTCATTCTTCTGCATGTTGCCGTACAGTTTTCCCAACACTGTTTGTTGAAGAGACAGTCTCTTTTCCATTGGATGTTCTTTCTTGCTTTGTTGAAGATGAGTTGACCATATAATTGTGGGTCCATTTCTGGGTTTTCTATTCTGTTCCACTGATCTATGTGTCTGTTTTTGTGCCAGTACCATACTGTCTTGATGACTGCAGCTTTGTAATACAGCTTAAAGTCCAGAATTGTGATGTCTCCAGTTTTGCTTTTCCTTTTCAAGATTGCTTTGGCTAATTCGGGGTCTTTTGTGGTTCCATACAAATTTTAGGATCATTGTTCTAGCTCTATAAAAAATGGTGGTATTTTGATAGGGATTGCATTAAATGTGTAGATTGTTTTTGGGTAGTATAGACATTTTAACAATGCTTGTTTTTCCAGTCCATGAGCATGGAATGTTTTGCTATTTCTTTGTGTCCTCATCAATTTCTTTCATAAGTGTTCTATAGTTTTCAGAGTACAGATCTTTTACCTCTTTGATTAGGTTTATTCCTAGGTATAACGGCTTTTGGTGCAATTGCAAATGGGATCAATTCCTTGATTTCTCTTTCTGCTGCTTCATTATTGGTATATAGAAATGGAACAGATTTCTGTAATTTTATTTTGTATCCTGAGACTTTACTGAATTAGTGTATCAGTTCTGGCAGTTTTTTGGTGGAGTCTCTTGTGTTTTCTAATAGTGTTAACAAAAAGGTTAAGAACCACATGATCCTCTCAATAGATGAAGAAAAAGCATTTGACAAAGTACAACATCCATTCTTGATACAAACCCTTAACAAAATAGGAAACATACCTCAACATCATAAAGGCCATATATGAAAGACCCACAGCTGATATAGTCCTCAATGGGGAAAAACTGAGAGCTTTTCCTCTATGGTCAGGAACAAGACAGGGATGTCCATTCTCATCATTGTTATTTAACATAGTACTGGAAGTCCTAGCTTCAGCAATCAGACAACAAAAAGAAATACAAAGCATCCAAAATGGCAAGGAAGAAGTCAAACTTGCACTATTTGCAGACAAAATGATACTCTGTAGAAAACCCAAAAGACTCCCCCCAAAATTGCTAGAACTGATAACACAAATTCAGGAAAATCGCACGATACAAAATCAACTACCAAAATCTGTTGCATTTCTTTTTAAAAAAAAATGTTTATTTATTTTTGAGAGACAAAGAGACAGAGCATGAGTGGGGAGAGGCAGAGAGAGAGGGAGACACAGAATATAAAGCAGACTCCAGGCTCTGAGCTGTCAGCAGAGAACCCAATGCAGAACCTTGAACTCAAGAACTATGAGATCATGACCTGAGCTGAAGCGGGACATTTAACCTACTGAGCCACCCAGCCACCCCTGTTGCATTTCTATACAGCAATGAAGAGATGTGGTTTTAATACAACTTTATTTTTATATTCAACTGCACATAAAATTTTTAATGGAAACATGTTGTGTTGGCCAAATGTGGACTACTGGTAATTATAAGAATAATTTATACCAGAAAAAAACATGTTACTAAGCACTGAGAATCATATGGTCACAAGAAACACAAAATATTTTAATTAAAATTTATAAGTATATTTTTGTTATAGAGAAATACGGTAGGGTGATTGATAAAAACCTTTAAAGCATACATATATTAAATTAGGATAAAGTTCTGCAAAGAAAGTGGAGTGGAAACAGGGTTAAAAAGAAAAGGTACATATACAATTTCTGCAGTTAAAAAAAAGCTTATTTTTGTATTTAAAAAATGGATGATGGTGGATTTCAAATCTCTATGGTATTTAGATTCCAGTGGATACTTTAAAAGTGATGATATGGTTTTTATTAAAATATCAATATTGGGGCGCCTGGGTGGCTCAGTCGGTTAAGTGTCCGACTTCGGCTCAGGTCATGATCTCACGGTCCGTGAGTTCGAGCCCCGCGTCAGGCTCTGTGCTGACAGCTCAGAGCCCGGAGCCTGTTTCAGATTCTGTGTCTCCCTCTCTCTGACCCTCCCCCATTCATACTCTGTCTCTCTCTGTCTCAAAAATAAAGGTTAAAAAAAATTTTAGGAAAAAAAATCAATATTATTACTTAAATTACTATCTAAATACAACATTACTATTTAAATCTATATTGTAAAACTGAAGATGCCAACTTTAACATGTGTGAGAGGGTGCATAGTTTTCAAAATTCTTGTAGAGAATTCATGAACAAAAAATATTGGAGACCCTCATCTGGAGAGTAGCCTGTCAGCTTTGAGTTTTAAGTATCAGAATGAAAAACACTGTTTAATCCAGGGAGTCAGTTAATAGGTGTTCTATTGTTCTAACATTTCAAAAGAGCTTTATCATCATCACTTAGTTATTAATGAGGGGAATGCTACTTGGTGGTGACTCACACACTGATTATTATCAGCTTTTCCACTTTCAAAACCACTGTAAGCCCTTAGGTGGAATGATACTATATTTATGCGTGTACCTAAAAAATGGGGCTGCTATGGAGATTCTTAGAAGAGATTACTTTTTTTTAATAATATTTTATCATCATCAATAATTATCTTGTATGATATTTCATCACAGGAATTTTCATTTTATCCTATTCCACGCAATTCAAAATATTCTATCTATTGTATTCATTTGGCCTTTAACAAAGCCTGATGAAATATGTAAGAGGTAGTCAGAAAAGGGCTAAGTGACATTTCTTTAGGGAGTCATGGATGGTGTCAATAATAGATCGAATAAAATCAATAAATTTTCTCATTTATAAAAACATTCTCTGTGTAGAACAGCAAGGCCATATTAATGACTCACTATTCCTTTTCCAAGCCGATGCTGGGTTTGGGTTCATTCAACCATGTGCAAACACATATACATATGTACATGTACATGTACATGACAAACACATATCTGCAAAATGACAAATACAAGTATATATCTACAAAGTGACATTTCCCAGGCCTCCCTCAAATTTAATATTATATGCTTTCCCTGGCTGACTCCATCCGTCATCATGGCTTTATCTCTCACTACTCACTAACGATTCCTCCCAATATCCCTCCTGTCCAGCCCTTCTACAGCTGTCTCCCTGTGTGCCACACAGGAACCCCTGTCCAAATGGTTGTAAAAGCCAGAAACCCGGTAGTTGTCCAGGACTCATTCCTCTTCTTGACCCTTTTGCCCAACTGAACCAAAGTTGTACTGGTCTTGCTTCAGAAATAACCTAAAATCCTTCTCCCATTCTCATTTTTTACTACCACCGCCAAATACAGACCATTAGTTCCTCTCTGCTGATTCCATCCTTTCAAAACAATAGTCACTTAACTAGTCTCCCCGCCCTAGTCTCCACTTTATTTAATCCATTCTCCACAACACGATCCAAGCAGTACCTTCGCAGAAGTTAAATGAAATCATGTGATTCCAGGCTTGAAAACTTTTCAGTGGCTCTCCACTGTTTATAATTTAAATTCACATTTCTAAGTGTGGTTTATAAAGCCCTTCATGATTCTGCCTTCTGTTTACTTTTAGAGCAACGCCTCCCACACTTTGCCCAGGCCATTCCAATCTTCCTGCCTTTCTCTGAGTACACCATGCTTGCTCTCATTCCCCCATTCAACAATTTATCAAGTGCCTCCTTTGTGCCAGACACTAGTCAATGTATGGGGCTTCGGGGAGCAGATGGCCAAGTCCTTGCCCTAACAGAGGTTACATTTTGGGCTTCTGCATAATCTGTTCCTTTGCACTGTCCAGTTGTCTCTCTGGAGTGCCAATTTCCCACCCCTCATCTGTCTCGCAAATCCTCCTCTTCCTTAGGACTCAGCCTGTTCATTAGATATCCTGAAAGGTTACCCGGACCTCTCACTCACATCTACCAATTGGATATTCCTTCTTCAGGAAATGAACTCCAGGAGAGCATGGACTTTCCTTGTGCACAGCTGCATGCCCAGTGCCTTGAACAGTGCCTGGCATATAGTGAGCTTTTAATGAATATTTATCAAATAAATCCTACCTATGTGTTTCTGTTCTGAGACCACAAGCTGTGAGTTCCTAATGGTCAGAAACTTATCCAGTTTACCTCTTTACCTCCACTGCTCATCACAGTGCCTGGTACACTGTTAGCAACCAGTGATGGCTGCTTCAAGATTTACATGAAGAAAACCGAAAAAACAATTCACTGGGAAAAATGTTGTGATGGGTTAGTGCCATCTAATCCCTGGAGTGGAAATGTTACACCCAGAACTCTAGGAATAAGATGTGCTGTCTGTGTTACAAAATGGTAGGGAGACACATACACCTATGGTTGACTTTAAAATGTTGGTGTGCTCATGTATTTAACGAGAGGTTCCAGCAAAATTCTATAGTAGCAGGGTGGGAGGCTATCGGAGAAGGCTTCCTGGAAGAAAAGCCAGCCCTTGAAGAGTTTCCTTAGGTTAGCATTGCCAGATAAAACACAGGACTGCCAGTTACATTTGAATTTCAGAGAGAAAAACAAATAAAAAAATTTTTTATGTATGTCCCATGTGGTATTTGGGATATACTTATACTAAAAATGTATTCATTGTTCATCTAAAATTCAAGTTTGACTGGGCCTCTTGTATTTTTATTTACTAAATTGGGCAACTCTCCCTCAGGTATGTGGGATAGCTGGAGAGCTAGTACAGAGCCTCTTACTTTAAAACAAATCATTCAGATTAACAATTGACAAGAACAGATTAGCAATGTGTTTTTTTTCTACTGTATAAATAGAAGCACAGAGACAGAGAAGCACAAAGAGAATGGCTAGTTGTCTAACACGGCTGCAGCCTCAGGTGTACGAGGGTCAGAGAAAAGAGGAAGTTATGAGAGACACTGCCAGGAAAGTAATGGGGCCAGATCACACAGCCTTCGGAATGACCTTGATTTGCCAAAGAAAAATATGATGTCATCCTGGGAAATTATGTTCAGCAATGAAACAGACTATATCTTTTGTGAAAAAGAGAGCGTACACATAAATTTTTAGGAACATAACTCATGCCTCCTTGGGGACTTACTGTTAACACTGATTATATGAATTCTAAACACATCGGGAGCCATACAGAGCTTGCCTTTAAATGGAAAGAGATATATTTTTGGAGAGTTAAATTGAATGTTTACATGTAACCAAGAACAGCTATTGGCAATACTGAACATTAAAAAGTTTCAAAATAGGGGTGACTGGGTGACACAGCTGGTTAAGCGTCTGACTCTTGGTTTCAGCTCAGGTCATGATCTCACAGTTCATGGGATCGAGCCCTATGTTGGACTCTATGCTGACAGTGTAAAGCCTGCTTGGGATTCTCTCTCTCTTTCTCAAAATAAACAAGTAAAAACTTAAAAAAGCACAGTTCTGTGCTTACTAATTTTTTTCTAAACAAATTTCTTTTTTTTTAATGTTTATTTTTGAGAGCAAGACCGAGCATGAGTGGGGGAGGGGCAGAGAGAGAGGGAGACACAGAATCCGAAGCAGGCTCCAGGCTCTGAGCTGTCAGCGCAGAGCCCAACCTGGGCTCAAAAATCACAAGCCATGAGATCATGACCTGAGCTGAAGTTGGATGCTTAACGAACTGAGCCACTCAGGTGCTCCTAAACAAATTTCTAATGTAGATACTGATTTATAAACTTTAAATTAAGATGAAACAAGCTCATGAATATCTGCAGCAGGGAAAGAATCAATAAATTATGATCTTGTTTATACACTAAGCGTTGCTTAAGTAAAAGCATGTGTTTAGAAAATGAGCACATCTTGGGGCGCCTGGGTGGCTTGGTCGGTTAAGCGTCCGACTTCGGCTCAGGTCATGATCTCATGGTTCGTGAGTTCGAGCCCCGCGTCGGGCTCTGTGCTTGCTGACAGCTCAGAGCCTGGAGCCTGTTTCAGATTCTGTGTCTCCCTCTCTCTCTGCCCCTCCCCTGCTCACGCTCTGTCTCTCTCTGTCTCAAAAATAAATAAACGTTAAAAAAAATTAAAAAAAAAATCTTAAAAAAAAAAAAAAAGAAAATGAGCACATCAGAATATTGGCCCTCTGAATAACATAAAAGTAATGATTAATGATTAAAAAATTAACACATATTTATTATTTGTTACCCTAACCAGTACAGAGCCTCTTACTTTCAAACAAATCATTCAGATTAACAACTGACAAAAACAGATTAGCAATTTGTTTTTTTCTACTGTGTAAGTATCAATATTTGCATTTTTAATGTTTGCAATTTAGTTCTGAAAAACAATTCATATGCCATATTTAGAAATCCTTTTTAAAAATCTAAGTATTGAGAAATATTTTCCATGATTTTTTAAAAAAGGTTAGCAATTAGGAACATTTGAATATGGACTGGACATTATTGGATGATAAGAATTATATTATTGTTGTAGGGTGTATAATAACTGTGGTTGAATTAAAAATAAAATCCTTTTTTGTTAGAGGCACATACTCAAGTATTATGGGTGCAATGATACGATGTCAGGGATTTGCCCTTAAAATACTCCACCTTAAAAAAAAGCATGGGGAGTAGATGAAACAAAGCTACCAAAATGTTGATGATTGTTGAGGTGGGGTGATGGGTATATGGGGGGCTCAGTATATGATTCTATTTCAGTGTTCTGTTTGAAAATTTCCATAATAAAAGGTAAAAAGCAAAACTGAATAATTTTTCTTTATGAGTGAATAATTTCCTTGAAAGTATATATTTATATCCTTCTAATTCATATTTAAAATATATATTTATATAATATATATATTCTCTTGCTGTAACTGGTTAATAAAGCAGTTGAGTATGTGTATCTTACTAATGATCACTCGCATTTATTGAGTACATTCCATGGACCAGGCACTGTCTTTAGTGATTACCATGCAATATTCATGTAATGTTTGCAACAGTCTTTTGATCTAGGCTTGATTATTATCTCCATTTTACAGATGGGGATGCAGAAACTGAGGCTTGAAGAAGTGACCCAATTCTCCCCTGTGTCTGTGTTGGGCTCTAGACTCAGGCTGCCAGCTCTAAAGTCTGTATGTTTAACCATTACCTAGTCTACTGCCAGGTAGACTAGGAGGAGTATAAACATAGTCACAATACATATTATCTGAAAAGAGTGTGGGGAATCATTCACGTTTCTTCCCCAGCTACAGCCACGTGGCTTAGGGCCAGATGTGATCAGCTCGGCTCCTGCAGGGGTTTGGTCATAGATCAAGCTGTTGTTTGAGGTAGAAAAGGGGGAAAAGACGCTGCTCTCAGACAAAGGCGGAGAAGCAAAGAGAACCAACAGAAGTCTCTTCTCATTGGGAACAGCAGTTCTGCAACTGCTGTTTTTTTGTTTTTGTTTTTGTTTTTTTAAGTAACACAAAATAACTAAAATGCACAATTTGCCTTTCTTTTGCCTTCTGACGCCTGAATCTATTTTGCAGGACTTCGCCTCGATTTTCAATCATTCATCACGCAGCGCCTCCTGTTTGGTGCAGGCGGCAGGGGGTGGGTGGAGGGGGTAGCAGAGAGAGGCGAGCTAGAAGGACGCAAGTGAGGAACCAGCACAGCTGCAGCCCTGCGAGACCCCGCCCCATGAGCTCATCCCCTGGCAGTGCAAATTAGGATGACATAATGTTTCTGGAGAGCTCCTTCCAGCCCACTGCAGCGGGAGCGCTCTTGCTTTTCCTGAGCACAGGAAAAATTAGCATCGGTATTTCTAGCTGTTCCTGAGGAAATGGCATTTTATTCAAAGGTATTGTGGAGAACATAACACATCACCTGCATTAGTATCAGCTCCTGCATCAAAGGAAAACAGAGCTTATCGGTAAATAAGTCATTAATCACTGCACTTATGAGACTATTGAAGGTAATCAGCACTCCTCAAAAACAGGGTCCAATTATAATGGCAAGAGATAGTCTCTGTGTTTCTTCAAAGTTTTTTAGCCCAAGAGTATAAAAAGATAATTACGGAAATAATATTAAATAATAGTAATAATCATTGTCACTTACATAGCTCTTGCTGTATGTGAGGAACTATGCTAAATGTTCTACATACACTATCTAATTTAATTCCTAATCACAACCTTACAAAGTAGACGAAACCCTCCATCCCCACCACATGCACGCAGATTCAGACACAGACACATTTACAGATGAGGAAACTGAGGCGTGGAGAGGTAGGTACTTTGCCAAGGTCAGACAGCAGCAACTGGCAAAGCCAGCTGGACTCTGGTCCAAAGCCTGAAATGTTAATCGCTGTGCTACATTGCTCTGTAGGCCACAGTACAGCTTTGGGGGATGCATGGCAATGTTTAATAACAACTTTTTTTTTTTTTTTTTTTGAGAGAGACATAGAGTGTGAGTGGGGGAGGGGAAGAGACAGAGGGAGACACAGAATCCAAAGCAGGCTCCGGGCTGATAGCCCAGAGCCCGACGCGGGGCTCGAACTCATGGACTGGGAGACTATGACCTGAGCCGAAGTCAGACGCCCAACCAACTGAGCCACCCAGGCACTCCTAATAACAACTTAGTAAAATATAGAAGGAAGTATTGTTTCTACCAAGAAATCATAAGTGACTAAAGCTGGGCTATCTTCTATGCCTGGCATTTCTCACTTCAGTAGACACATTAGGACTCACATCATTAGATACCCAACTTGTAAAGGTTAAAGGCAGGGAGAGCAGTATTTATTAAGAACCTACTATGAAATAGAAAAATTATGTATTGATCTCTGCCCCTGGTTCCTAGCACAGAGCTCCTAAAATTGTAATTTCATAAGTTATAAGAGCACAAGATCATCTTTTGTTCTAAGTGATCCTTGACCCTGGGTCCTGACACAGATCTCCTAAATCCCTTGGAATTTCCAGGTTGATAGGAATGTTTTTGTTCTAATGAGGTGACTCTTGAGGGGTTCCTAGAGGGGGTGCTGATCACCAGAAACACTAAGCAATGATAAGAAACTTGGAAGTTTTAGTCCTATCCCCTAGTTTTCAGAGAGGTTAGAGGGGCTAGAAATGGAGTTAATTCCTATGTGATGAAATTTCCATAAAAATCCCCAAAGTATGGTGTTCAGAGAGTTCCAGGATCATGAACACATGGAGATGCTGGGAGAAGGGTGCATCCTGAAAGATCATGGAATCTTCTTGCCCCTTCCCACATACCTTGTCCTACCTATTTCTTCCGTATGTACCCTTTAGGGATCCCTGTATAATAACCTGCTAAATAGTAAGTAAACTGTTTTCCCGAGTTCTTTGAACTGCTTTAACAAGTTAATGGAACCTGAGGAGAGGGTTGTGGGAACCTCCAGTTCCCAGCTACAAGCTGATTGGTCAGAAGTATAGCTAACAAGCTAGACTTATGATTGGTATTTTAGTTGGGGGGGCAGTCTTGTGGGGTTTCAGATGCCAATGGAGGAGAGGAGAAGGTGATGTGAAAACTACTAAAAGAAAAGGAAATGTAGCATAATGGTTGGGGAACGGGATTCTAAGGTCTTAAGGATTTAGATTTGGGTACAGTCTCTACTACAAAGGCTAGGTGACCTTGTATAATACTCAAAGGCTTTGAGCTCCAGTTTCCTCATCTATAAAATGGGGTGACAATATACTTAGAATAGAGTCATTGTAAGGATAAAATAAGATAATGTACAGGTCTGAACCCAGTGCCTGGTGTACAATATGAGCTCACTTAAGGGTAGAGCATGATGACTAAGGATAGGGATGTAGAATCCACCTGCCAATAACACCTGAAACCTGGCATCCTCTTGGGTCACCCTGTCTCACAGCATTAAGTAGGAGCCTATCACTTTTCTGTGAATTGGGAAGGGGGAGATTTTCCACCAAAACCCTTTCATTCTCAGTCCACCCCCTCTCAAGCATTTTCATTCCAACATTGGTTGCAGACTGGGGAAGTGCCATCTGGTTGGCAGGTAACTGAGCGCTTCAGCTCAGCTGTAGCACTGATCGCTGATGGGAAATGCAATCATGGCTCTGGGGGATTCCAATTGGAGAGAGAATCTATTCTCCACATGTGTGATTTCATTAAGTCTGGCATGATTAAGTATAATGAAATCTCATTCATGGAGAATAGATTTTGATTACTGCTAGTGCTGCCCCCCCTCCCCCCCACCCGACCAGGATCAAATTTCTGATCAGTCTGATTGCAGAGAATCACCTGGATGGTGGCTTCTTATCTGTGCCTAAGATATCCATAAAATTACATGCCTGATTCTAACACCTATTAAACAAATTACGTAGTTTGATATTACCAGCACCAAAATCTATGCCATAGGATGCCAGAAAAAAGGACACTCCTGGGGAGATGCTATACTGGCACTAAGAAAGGAACTTGGCAAGGAAGTAGACTTAAATAATGTAACTCCTATGAAAGTATTTCTTCTCTTACATTTAAAAGGAGCAATACATACACACCCAGAAAATATTATTTGTACATTTCATGACTATGTCTGAAATCATGCTGTATTAGTTTAGCGATCCTTTACAACAGTTGTAGATTTAACTAATTGTGGTCCCAGGTGACCACGTACAATAATTACCAACAGCAAAAACATTTTTAATTTCTTTTTTTTTTTTAATTTTTTTTTCAACGTTTATTTATTTTTGGAACAGAGAGAGACAGAGCATGAACGGGGGAGGGGCAGAGAGAGAGGGAGACACAGAATCGGAAACAGGCTCCAGGCTCTGAGCCATCAGCCCAGAGCCTGACGCGGGGCTCGAACTCACGGACCGCGAGATCGTGACCTGGCTGAAGTCCGACGCTTAACCGACTGCGCCACCCAGGCGCCCCAACATTTTTAATTTCTAAGAAAGAGGTTAGTTTTTTTTTTCTCTGTGGGAGCATCTAGTTCTCCATCATCTCAAACCACATGTTTGTAAACAACATTACTTCTGAACTTTGCCCAGGTACAGTGAAGCTGGTGGCTTATACCAGGAAGAAGTTTATCTCTGTAATGAAACAGAAAACCACTTGAACAATACAAGTTGAATTTATTATAAATTGGGAAATGAAAACTGTAATATGAATGCCTCACAGGCCCAAGTTCTGATTTTTTTTATTGAGGTATAATTGACATATATTAGTTTCAGCTGTACAACATAATGATTCGATATTTGTATATGTTGGGAAATGGTCACCAGAATAAGTCTAGTTACCATCAATTTTGGTACAAAGTTACAAAAATTTTTTCTCTTGTGATGAGAACTTTTAAGATTTATTCTCTTGTCAACTTTCTAATATATATATATTTATATAATTATATATATATTATATATGTATATTATATATAATATATATATATATAATTTTATTTATTTTGAGAGAGAGCAAGTGGGGGAGGGGCAGAGAGAGACACACACACAATTCCAAGCTCTGCACTGCCCGATGCGGGCCTCAAAACTCACAAACCATGAGATCATGACCTGAGCCTAAGTTAAGAGAAGCTTAATCAACTGAACCATCCAGGCGCCCCCTCTCTTGTCAATTTCCAACTATGCACTACAATATTATTGACTATAGTCACCATGCTGTGCATTACATCCCCATGACTTATTTACTTTATAACTGGAAGTTTGTACCTCTTGATCCCCCTCACCTATTTTAGCCACTCCACAACCTCTCTCCCCTCTGGCAACCACCATTCTGTTCTCCGTATCCATGGGGTTTGTTTTGTTCATTTGTTTTGTTTTTTAGATTCCACACATAAGTTAAATCATATGGCATTTGTCTTTCTCTGTTTGACTTAATCCACTTAGCATAATACCCTAGATCTATCCACGTTGTTGCAAACAGCAAGATTTCATTCTTTTTTTATGGTGAAGTAATATTCCATGGGGTGTTTGTGTGTGTGTGTGTGTGTGTGTGTATTTCCTCCATCCATTCATCCATTGATAGACCTTTAAGTTGCTTCCATATCTTGGCTAATGTAAATAATGCTGTGATAAACATAGGGGTGCATATATCTTTTTGAATAGTGTTTTTGTTTTCTTCAGATAAATACCTAGAAGTGGAATTATTGGATCATATAATTGTTCTATTTTTAATTTTTTGAAGAACTTCCATACTGTTTTCAATAGTGGCTGCACCAATTTACATTCCCACAACAGTGCACGAGGGTTCCCTTTTCTACACATCCTTGCCAGTACTTGTTATTTCTTCTCTTTTGGCAATAGTCATTCTAACAGGTATGAGGTGATATCTCATTGTGGTTATGATTTGCATTTCCCTGATGATTAGTGATGTTGAACATCTTTTGATGTACCTGTTGGCCATCTGTATGTCTTCTTTGGGAAAATGTCTTTGCAGATCCTCTGTCAATTTTTAAATCAGACTGGGTGTTTTTTGTTTTGTTTTGTTTGCTCTTGAGTTGTAGGAGTTCCTTATATAGTATGGATATTAACCCTTTATTGGATATATGATTTGCAAACATTTTCTCTCATTAAAAAGATTGCCATTTTCTTGATGGTTTCCTTCTCTGTGCAGAAGCTTTTCAGTTTGAAGTAGTCCCATTTGTTTAATTTTTTGCTTTCATTGCCTTGGCGTTTGGAGTCAGATCCAAGAAACCATTGCCAAGACCTATGTCAAGGAGCTTACTGACTGTGTTCTCTTCTAGGAGTTTTATGGTTTGAGGTCTTACATTCACATCTTTAATCCATTTTGAGTTAATTTTCTGTATATGGTGTTGACACAGTAGCCTAATTCTTTTGCCTGTGGCTATCCAGTTTTCCCAGCACCATTTATTGAAGAGACAGTCCTTTATTCTTACCTCCTTTGTCATAAATCACTTGATCATATATGCATGGGTTTATTTCTAGGCTCTCTATTCTGTTCCATTGATCTATATATTTGTTTTTATGCCAATATCACACTGTTCTGATTACTGTAACTTTGTAATATAATTTGAAATCAGAAAGTGTGTTGGCTCCAGCTTTGTTCCTCTTTCTCAAGATTGGTTTGGCTTTTCGGGGTCTTTGTGGTTCTATACAAAATTTAGGATTGTTGTATTTCTGTGAAAAATGACATTGGAATTTTGATAGGGATGATATTGAATCTGTAACTGCTCTGGGTAGAATGGAAATTTTAGCAGTGTTAATTCTTCTAATCCATGAGCACAGAATATTTTTCAATTTGTGTCTTCATCAATTTCTTTCATCAACATCTTATAACTTTTCAGTGTACAGGCCTTTCACCTCCTTGATTAAATTTATTCCTAGGTATTTTATTCTTTTTTAATAAGATTGTAAATGGATTAATTTCTTTTGCTGATAGTTCATTATAACAATGCAATAGATTTTAGTATATTGATTTTTCATCTTGCAACTTTACTGAATTCATTTACTAGTTCTAATGACTTGTTGGTAGAGTCTTTAGTGTTTTCTATATACAAAATCATGTTGTCTGCAAATAGTGACAATTTTACTTCTTCCTTTCCAATTTGGATGCCTTTTATTTCTTTTTCTTGCCTGATTGCTCTGGCTGGAACTTCCAATACTATTTTGAATAAAAGTGATGACTTTCTATAGTATTACACCTAGGTTCCTTTCTCATTATCTTTTGTGTATCTACTACAGGTTTTTGCTTTGGGGTTACCATGAGGCTCACATATAACAGCCTATATATGTATTATAGTCTATTTTATATTGATAGCAAGTTAAATTTGAATGCATTCTAAAACTCTACATTTTTACTACCTTCCCTTCCATGTGTTATGTTTTTGATATCACATTTTACATCTTTTTATTTTGTGTATCCCTTAATTAATTATTGTGGTTATAGTTATTTTCGCTACTTTTGTCTTTTAACCTTCATACTAGCTTCATAAGTGACTAATCCACTACCTGTACCAGTGAGATTTATACTTATTTATATGCTTTCTTGTAATTAGTGCCTTTTCTTTTAGGTTTAAAGGAGGATAGTTGCTGGGATGAGTACTGGGTGCTATATGTAAGTGATGAATAACTAAATTCTACTCCTGAAATCATTATTATACATATGTTAACTAACTTGGATAAAAAAGAAAAGAGAAGAAAATAAAAGAAGAAGTCCCTTTAACATTTCTTATAAGGCTGATTTTGTGGTGATGAAGTCCTTTAGGTTTTTCTTGTCTGGAAAACTTGTCTCTCTTTCAATTCTGAATGATAACCTAGCCAGGTAAGTATTCTTGGCAGGAAGTTTTTTCCCTTCAGCACTTTGAATATATCATACCACTTTTGACATCTTAATTATAATGTGTCTTGGGTAGATATCTTTGGGTTCATCTTATTTAGAATTCACTGGGTTCCTTGACAAGGATGTCTGTTTCCAAGGGCAGGCAAGTTTTCAGCCATTATTTTTTGAAATAAGTTTTCTGCCCTTTTCTCTCTCTCTTCTACTTCTGTGACCCCTATAACGTGAATGTTATTCCTCTTGATGTTGTCCCATAGGTCCCTTAAACTATCTTCACTTGTTAAAAATTCTTTTTCCTTTTTGTTGTTTCATTTGGGTGAGTTCCACCACCCTGTCTTCTAGATCACTGACCCTTTCTTCTGTTTCATCTAGTCTGCTGTTGAACACATCTAGTGTATTTTTAGTTCAGTTATTATATTCTTCAGCTCTGTGACTTCTCTTTGATACTTACTTATATTTTCTACTATTGAAGTTATCACTGTGTTCATCCATGCTCAAGTTCAGTGACACCTTTATGATCATTGTTTTGAACTCATTATTATGTAAATTAGTTATATCCATCTCGTTAAACTTCTTTTTTTCCCTGAGATTTTATCTCATTCTTTCACTTGGAGTATATTCCACTGTTTCCTCATTTTGCTTGACTCTTTGTATTTATTTCTATGTATTAAGTGAAACAGTTACTTCTAGTATTGAAAGAGTGGCTTTGTGTACGAGATTAAACATCATTCAACCTTGCCCTTGCTCTTGGTTGTTTCTCAAACTTTGTGATTATCTAAGCAGCCAGATTTATTCTTGATAGATCTCAGTTGTTGAGGGTTTGCCAAGACTTGCCAGTGTTCCAAAAGAAGGAATCTCAGTCAGCACCTGGTTTCATGCTGATTGGAAGCCAGACCCTCAGGCAGCAGCTTTTGAAGTATGTAATCATAAACCCTGCTGGCCTCCAGACCAGGTGATCTGGAGCTGTCTTCTGACTGACAGTTGCAATAGTTGGGGCTCCAGACGAGTGGATAGCTCCTTTCTGAAAGGTACCAGAGAGCCACAGTGAGGCTGAGGAAGAGTGCAAAGATGGTGTTCCCTGGCCTATTTTCTCTGACAGCACCTCTGTAGCCTCTAGATGTGTAAGAAACTTGAAGCCTACCCTTTAGGCTGAAGTTCTAGGAGAAGTAAATTTGCATTTTTTATAGCAAAATTGGGGGTGCATTTCAGTTTGCTGTCTGTGCAGTGCCCTGGGGGTGGTGGCCTGCCAAGAAATGCCTCTCCAATTGTTACAGTCCCATGGGACTATCTTGGGTCCCATGGGCCCAGGAATGCAAGGGTCCCATGGGTCCCTGGGCCACCAGAGCCAAGTGATAAAGGGGTGTTTCCTATGTGGACAGTGCATACCTGCTGGCTTCAGCAGGGCCAAGGAGATGAAGGCCAGGGTGTGCCACCAGCTTTAGCAAGACAGTGGGAGAGCACAGAGCTAGGGCATGTTCACTGGCTTTAGCAGGGCAGCGACAGTTCAGGGACTGTGCATGACTTCCAGTGTGCTTGCCAGTGTCTGTCTCCGGAGAGAATCTCAAAAGGCCCCTGCTCCACTAGCAGATGCTTATTAGCAATTAAATCGCTGCATATAGTCTAGGCACTGTTGCTTTTGGGTCCTTAGGCAAGTGAGGTTATATGTGAGTCCTTTCAGAGAAGCATCATAGTTCTTGACAGCCCTTTGGTTTTCAAAGACAGACATTTTGGGGTCTTGTCTCTCTGGTGCAAGTCCCAAGTGCTGGGGTGCCTGATGTGAGGCAAAAAACTCTTGCTCCTGAAGGAAAAGTCCTAGATTTGTGAGACTGATCCTGACCATGGGTTGTAGTGCCAGAGGTAGAGTTCTTGGTGATAATACATCTCGGCCTCTCCTACCTATCTCGATGTGGCTCTATCACATTTTGTCATTTGTTGTGATGGAGCTATTTGGCTAGTTTTCAGGTCTTTTTTTTTTAATTGTTCCACATGTAGATGTAGATTTTGTATGTTCATGTGAGGAGGTGAGTTCAGGATCTTCCTATGCTGCTATCTTGGACTCCCTCAGGTTTGTATTTAAACTTTGAAGAAATAAATAGAATCATGTAATTTAATAACTGGATCTGACTTCTTTTTTTGAACTTATTTATTTTTGAGACAGAGAGAGAGAGAGAGAGAGAGAGAGAGAGAAAGGGAATCCCAAGCAGGCTCCACACTGCCAGTATGGAACAACATGGTACTCAAATTCACAAACCATGAGATCATGACCTGACCTGAAATCAAGAGTTGGACACTTAACCGACTGAGCCACCCAGGTACCCCTGGACCTGACTTTTTTTTTTTCAACGTTTATTTATTTTTGGGACAGAGAGAGACAGAGCATGAATGGGGGAGGGGCAGAGAGAGAGGGAGACACAGAATCGGAAACAGGCTCCAGGCTCTGAGCCATTAGCCCAGAGCCTGACGTGGGGCTCGAACTCACGGACCGCGAGATCGTGACCTGGCTGAAGTCAGACGCTTAACCGACTGCGCCACCCAGGCGCCCCATGGACCTGACTTCTTAAGACCCTTATTCTGAGTGCTTATGTTTGGAGAAAAACAACTTCATTTGAGTATTTTTTTAAATGAAAGAAACCAGTCCAAGAGATAATGGGTTAAACCCAATCTGCTTTCAGGTAGTTGTTTTCTTATGACAGCTACCAAATCTCTATTTGACTGGAGTGGCCATCTGTCCCCACCTGTTGTGAACAAGAACCAGATTCCATCTCTAGATGGACAGCATTCACTGTTTCACAATCCATATCAACACTTTGGGAGCTTAATGCTAATCAAAATTTCTATTGTTAAATGCTTGCCATTATGTAAAATGCTTGCCATTTAAAAACAACTAGTAGAAGTAAAAATGGCAGTTTTTCTAAACAAAAGAGTCAGGTCTATATCAAATGAACTCCTGCTAATATAGTATGGCCAAGGAATGGTGTGTGTGGTTATTCGGATACTCAATTAACAATGCTATATATACACAATTTTTAAAGAACTGGATTATATAATGATGCATTTAACCCTAAAAAATAGGAAATACTTAACATTAAAAGAAAAATTCTGATGGGATTTCAATACTCCAAAATCATTTCTATCCATTTCAACTATCATTGCTTTTTATATGTATGAAAGTATGAATGAAGTATGTATGAAAAAGTTAGAAATAGATGAATGCTAGACAAGTGAATAACATCAAGTTAATGGGAATTTTGTTCTCTGTTACAACGTACACTTTCCCTACATATAGTGCTTCAGGCTGATCCAAACGTACACTTTCCCTACATATAGTGCTTCAGGACTAGGAACAATTAAGAATGAAACACAAATGGGGACCTGGGTGGCCCAGTTGGTGAAGCATCTGACTCTTGATTTCAGCTCAGGTCATGATGTCATGGTTGTTGAGTTTGAGCCCTGCACTGGGCTCCATGCTGATAGTGCGGAGCCTATTTGGGATTCTCTCTTTCTCCTTCTCTCTCTGCTCATCCCCTACTCACGTTCTCTCTCCCTCCCTACTTCCCTCCCTCCCCCTCTCTCTTTCTCTCTCCCCCACCCTTAAGAAAAAAAAAGGAATGAAATACAAACAGTACCAAAATCTCCTATCACATTAAGGAAGTACTTTCCAAAATTACAAAAAATGAACAGCCACATTCAAACCAGCAATAATGTCTTCAAACACAGGCTAAAAATATTAAGTTAGGACTAATTGTATGTGCATATATGTGGGAGAGTCTACATTTTGCACTTTATCCTGCTTGGAATTGACAGAGCTTCTTGAATTTGTGCCTCTATATCTTTCATTGGTTTTTGAAGACTCACAGTTGATATCTCTTCAAATACTGCTTCTGCCTTAATCTCCTGTTCTCTGAAAATTCCATTATATATTGTATCCATACTGCCTCTTCTGCATTTTCGATCTTTTTGTCTCTTTGTGTTCTATTCTGTTTACCAGTTCCCTTTTCCTATTTATTAATTATTTTTCTGTGCCTACTCATGATATCCAGCAATCAAGACCCCCCCCCCGCCCCCCACCTCCTCCACCAATGATCTTCACCATCTAGTGTTCACATTCTTAGGTTGTTTCCTCTCACATTAGATCAGGGCTGATCTATATGACCAATAGGGAATGGCAAAAATGACATCAGGAGCACACCCAAGCAGCTCCCTGGAGAAGCCCATATTGAAAGGAATCAAATTCCCATCCATATGAGTAAGCCCCCTCCAGATGGCACCAGTCCAAGTTAAGTCTTTAGATGACTGCCCCTGGCCAGCATCTGATGACAAACTCATCAGAAACCTCAAGCAGGAACCAGCCAAATTAGTTACTCCTGAATTCCTGACTCACAGTAACTAGGCAAAAGATTAGATAATTATTACTTCTTCAAATTACTAAGTCTTGGGATGATTTGTTACACAGCAATAAATAGCTAAACTGCCCATTTGTAAAGTTTTTAATTTCAGTTCTTGGATTTTTCAATTGGCTCATTTTTATAGTTTCCACTTCTCTTCTAAAATTTCCAGTCTTTTTTTAAAATCTCATGGAACATATTAAAAATACTATATATAGAAAACCCAAAAGACTCAACAACAACAAAAAACTGCTAGAATTGATAAAGAGTTAAGTAAAGTCACAGTATACAAAGTCAATGTACAGAAATATGCTGCATTTCTATACTCTAATAATAAAATAGCAGAAAGAAATTAAGGAACTAATCCCATTTATACATGCACCAAAACCAAAAAATACCTAGGAATAAACCTAACCAAAGAGGTGAAAGACCTGTACTCTCAAAACTATAAAACACTAATGAAAGAAACTGAATATGACACAAAAAAATGGAAAGACATTCAATGCTCATGGATTGGAAGAACAAATATTGTTAAAATGTCTATATTACCCAAGGCAATCTAATGCAATCCCTTCACAAAACTAGAACAAACAATCCTAAAATTTGTATAGAACTATAAAACACCCCAAACAGCCAAATCAATCTTGAAAAAGAAAAGCAAAGCTGGAGGCATCACAACTCTGGACATCAAAGTATATCACAAAGTTGTAGTAATCAAAACAGTATGGTACTGGCACAGAAATAGACACATAGATCAACGGAACAGAATAGGAAACCCAAATGAACCCACAATTATATGGTGAATTGATCTTTGAGAAAGCAGGAAAGAATATCCAATGGGAAAAAGACTGTTTCTTCAACAAATGGTGTTGGGAAAACTGGACAGCAACATGCAAAAGAATGAAATTGGACCATTCTCTTTCACCACACACAAAATAAACTCAAAATGGAGTAAAGACCTAAATGTGAGACAGGAAACCATCAAAATACTAGAGGAAAACAAGCAGCAACCTCTTTGACATCAGCCTCAGCAATTTCTTACTAGACACATCACCAGAGGCAAGGGAAACAAAAGCCAAAATGAATGATTGGGGCTTCATCAAGATAAAAAGCTGCGAAGTGAAGGAAACAATCAACAAAACTAAAAGGCAGCCTCTGGAATGGGAGAAGATATTTGCAAATGATATATCGGATAAAGGGTTACTATCTAAAATCTATAAAGAACTTATCAAATTCAACACCCCAAAACCAAATAATCCAGTTAAGACATGGGCAGAAGACATGAATAAACATTGTCTTATAGAAGACATACAGATGGCTAATAGACACATGAGAAGATGCTCAACATCTTTTATATTGTATCCATACCCCCTCTTCTGTATTTTCAATCTTTTCATCTCTTTGTGTTCTATTCTGTCTACCAATTCCTTTTTCTTATTTATTAATTCTAATGCTGTGCCTACTCATGGTATCCAGCTATCAAGTACCCTCCCCCCCCCACCTCCTCCACCAATGATCTTCACCATCTAGTGTTCACATTCTTAGGTTGCTTCCTCTCACATTAGATCAGGGCTGATCTATATGACCCAGACATGAATAGACACTGTCTAAAGAAGATATCAAGATGGCTAATAGACACATGAAAAGATGCTCAACATCAGTCATCATCCTGGAAATACAAATCAAAGCCACAATGAGATACTATCTCACACCTGTCAGAATGGCTAAAATTAACAACACAGGCAACAACAGGTGTTGGTGAGGATGCGGAGAAAGGGGAACCCTCTTGCACTGTTGGTGGGGATGCAAATTGGTATGGCCACTGTGGAAAATAGTATGGAGGCTCCTTAAAAAGTTAAAAATAGAAGTACCCTATGATCCAGCAATTGCACTACTGGGTGTTTACCCAAGGAATACAAAAATACTAATTCAAAGGGATACATGCACCCTGTTTAATGCAGCATTACTTACAACAGCAAAATTATGGAAACAGCCCAAGTGTCCATCAATAGATAAATGAATAAAGAAGATGTGGTATATAGATACAATGGAATATTATTCAGCCATGAAAAAGAATGAAATCTTGTCATTTGTAATGACATTGATGGAGCTGGAGAATATTATGCTAAGTGAAATAAGTTAGCTGGAAAAAGACAAATACCATGTGATTTCCCTCACATAGGAATTTAAGAAACAAAACAAACAAGCAAAGGGAGAGAGAGAGAGAGAGAGAGAGAGAGAAACAGACTCTAAACTATAGAGAATAAAGTGATGGTTACCAGAAGGGAGGTGGTGGGGGTTGTGTAAAATAGGTCAAGGGTATTAAGGAGTACGCTTGTGATGCACACTGGATGATATATGGAATTGTTGAGTCACTATATTGTACACCTGAAACTATTATTGAACTGTATGTTAACTAACTGGAATTTAAATAAAAACTTAAGGGGTGCCTGGGTGGCTCAGTCGGTTGAGTGTCTGACTTCGGCTCAGGTCATGATCTCATGGTTCGTGATTTCGAGCCCTGTCTCTGGCTCTGTGCTGACAGTCTGGAGCCTGGAGCCTGCTTCAGATTCCTTGTCTTCCTCTCTCTCTGCCCCTCCCCCACTCACACTCTGTCTTTTTCTCTCTCAAAAATAAACATTTTTAAAAAATTAAAAAAATAAAAACTTAATATTTTGTAAACATCTCTGTGTGTTTGCTAAATTTATTATATAGAGTCCCATGTGTCCATTATCTGTTATTTTTCTTGTTTCTTCATCCATACTGTCTTATCTCCTTGTGAACCTGATTATTATTAGTTGAGTAGTGGACACAGTATATGAAAATCTGTAGAAATAATTTGAGACTTTGATGAATTCTCTTCCTTGAAAGATGCTTTACTTTGTTACTGTTAGTTTTAGAAACCAGCAATCTGAGATCATCTTGATTCAGTTTCAAGGATTAGTAATGACTTGAAATTGAGCTTCAAGCTTGAGAGGACAGTCTACTTACAGTTCCTGCTTATTCCTAGTGAGAGACATTGAGTGTCTTAATTGAGAGCCTGGGGTATTTACAAGCCTCATTCCCAACTTTGGTGCATTCTAGATTCCCAGTTTTATTCTTCTACAGGGCTGTCATAAGTCCCATTCAGTTTCTCAGCCTCTCTGTTATATCTTCCAGGACCAGCAGACTTCTGAGTAGAAAACTGGCCCCTTATGGCAGCCCCAACTCTCTAGTCATTTTCCTATCTTTCCCATGATTTTGCCTTGTTAGATCTCTGGTGCCTCCAAGTAATTCCTTGTAGTATGTTTTGTCTAGATTTTGTTATTCTCAGTAGGAGAGTTGGTCTAAATTTTGACCCTTATAGAAGTGGAGGTCCTTGCATGATTTTATTAGCTAATTGAGATTTATAAATACCTCAGAAAACAAAAATTATATAATATATATAATATACAATTAAATATATATTATTTTATTTTATGATTTTGGTTAAGGGTCTAATAGTATCACTTCTTTATTTTTTTTTTTAATTTTTTTTTTCAACGTTTATTTATTTTTGGGACAGAGAGAGACAGAGCATGAACGGGGGAAGGGCAGAGAGAGAGGGAGACACAGAATTGGAAACAGGCTCCAGGCTCTGAGCCATCAGCCCAGAGCCCGACGCGGGGCTCGAACTCACGGACCGCAAGATCGTGACCTGGCTGAAGTCGGACGCTTAACCGACTGCGCCACCCAGGGGCCCCTAGTATCACTTCTTTAAACTACTCTCATACTACAGGAATCAGTATTCTTTATTATTTTTTTTAATGTTTACTTATTTTTGAGAGACAGGGAGAGACAGAGCATGAGTGGGCAAGGGACAGAGAGAGAGGGAGACATAGAATCCAAAGCAGGCTGCAGGCTCTGAGCTGTCAGCACAGAGTGGGACACAGGGCTCAAACCCATGAACTGCAAGATTGTGACCTGAGCCGAAGTTGGACGCTTAACGGACTGAAACATCCAAGCGCCCCATATAGGAATCAGTATTCTTTAAATTAAGTTGTGAACAACTGCCAATCCACCCATTTGTGACAAGTCAGCTAGCCACAGCTGAATGTGAAGAAACCCTATTGATAGAAATAGTTTCTAGAGAATGTCAAGCAAATTCTTCCAAGGCCAAATCACTAGACAGACAGGCCACTGCTCTTCACATTTAGCCTTCAGAAAAGGGCACAGGCTGGAGCTCTGTGGAGAACCAGTAGCCATGTTGAGAGGACACTCAATCAGCACTGTGGAGAGGACTACAGGCCACTGAGAATATTCTCTGCTGTTTTCTGGATTGTTTGATACAATCATTATTTCAGAAAGCTTACCTAAAAGTTAGTTACTGAATGAAAGGTAGTAAGAAATGTCTCAAACACATAAGGAAATCTTATTTTTAGGGGCAACTGGGGTGACTGACCCCAGTTGGTTAAGTGTCTGACTTCGGCTCTGGTCATGATCTCATGGTTTGTGAGTTTGAGCCCTGCATCAGGCTCTCTGCTGTCAACACAGAGCCCGCTTCAGATCCTCTGTCCCTCTTTCAGTCTGCCCCTCCCCAGTTCATGCTCTCTCTCTCTCTCTCTCAAAAGTAAATAAACATTAACAAAAAATTTTTAAAAGGAAATCTTATTTTTGAAGTGATATGATTATTTGGTAACAGGAATTGGATGTCTAGCATATGCTTGAACAAGATAAACTAGAACTTAAAATGTTAGGTACTTCTGATTAGAAATGGAGAAAACAAATTCCTAGATGTAACAATGCCATTTTTAAAGAAATATGTTAAGTATATATTACGGACAAAACTTTATTCCTATAGAAATGCAGTTTGAGTTTACCTAAAATAGAATATTTTATAAAAGTACCTTTGCAAGTTTTACCATGTATCCAAATTGAATTATAGGATTTTACAGGGATTATAGAACCACATTCCTGATTTATAGATTTGGATTCAAATGTTAAAAGTAGGTTATTTGTTGATTGTATGTTACTACCACCACTATCTTTTGATGGCCATCTACCACCTAATGTTAGCCCTCAGCCCAACACATATCTGCTAAAAGGAGACCATGAATCTAATTAATCAACAAGTTCAAGTTTTTCAATTCATCCCTACCATGTCTCAGATTTGTCTATCCCTCTAATTTTCTACTTTTTCCCAAATAATCCTGAATTGCTTACTTCTACCCTCTCCTCTGAACATAATCCTTCAGTTTGAGTGAGCTCAAGGACTTTCAATGGTTTCTGGATACTCAGCCTGGGCTTCAATCTGGTATCATCTGGTTTTGGTCTACTTATTCAAAATCACTTCCCATTACTTTTCAAATAAACCTACACTTTATATAAGTCAATCATTTCACTATTCCCCACATGGTGCTTATTTATGCTTTTGTGATTCTCTTCCAGTTTAGATACTCTCCTCTCTTGTTTATCCAAACTATATCCAAGTATCAGGAATCTACCTAGCACTCTTATTTATCATGACCAAACACTACCTTTTCCTACGTATCTTCTCTGTCAAAACTGATCCAAACTTGTCAGCCTTTTTAAAAAAACTTATATTTTGTTCATAGTTTAAAATGCAAAAATTTGGAGTGCATTCTATACTTGCTTTCATTTTCTCAATGGTGTTGCACACCTACTGAGTCGGGGGTGGAATCTTCATAATCTTCTAAAGCGCCATTCAGAACATGTATGCTGAACAAATGCCTTTAAAATATATTCAACCTAGTATTCAGATCTAAGTAACAGACCGCAATGGGACTGCTTAGTCCAGAAATGACCACTTTCTTCATTCCTTTGCCAATGAACTAACCAGATGACAAAATGGAAAAGTCAAAACTTTTTTTTTTTTTTTTTTTTTTCCGAAACTCATTTTGATAGAGATCTAGTTCCTGGTGAGTTGTTTTCTTCCTTGGGTTATGCAAGATGAAATGACAAACTCTTCTACATTAATTATATGTTCTCTTTTTTATGGCTCCATGCTTTCAGTATAAAATATGAAAATGTTTTAGTTAGAGGAAGAGAAATACCATATGATTTCACTCACATGTAGAATTTAAGGAGTAAAAAACCAAAAGAGCAAAGAAAAAAAAAAGAGAGAGACAAACCGAGAAACAGACTTCTAACTAGAGAGAACAAACTGATGTCTATAAGGGGGAGCTGGGTCGGGGGAATGGTGAAATAGAAGAAGGGGATTAAGAATTAAAAGTACACTTACCATGGTAAGCACTGAGTAATGTATAGAACTGCTAAATCGTTATAATGTATGCCTAAAACTAATATAACACTATATGTTAACTATATTGGAGTTAAAATTAAAAACTTAATAAAAAATAAACAAATATGAAACTTTGGGGGGGGCAAATAAAGAGTATTTCAACAAATTGGTAATGTATTTTTTCCTAGATGCCTTAAGCAGATAATTCTCTTAGATTTTTATGCAGTAAATGTTGTTTTGGTAGTTATGCTTGACAGAAAGAAAGAAAATATAAACAGGAAAGAAGGAATTCCAGTTTAGTACATTAACCAAGGAAAACATTAACTGTCCTTTGGAGTATAGTCCACAAATAGTCTGTTTTGCAGCTGTAAGGTCAATAGAATTATTCTGTGGTTTCTCTGCCTAGTTGATAAACTCCTTTAGTTAAAGATTGCTTCATTCCTTTCAGAGGAGGCCATATAATCACATGCTATTTCAGTGGACAGTTTTTGAATTTTTTGGTTTTTTTTGCAACACATTCTCCCCAGATCATAAAGCCTATTTTGATGAGATAGCAAGAAATACAACTTTATGCTCCTACTTTCAGAAGCCTTAGAAATTTTGTAGCCCCTATTTAAATGTTGCTGTTCCTATAGCAATGATCCTTTAACCCTGGCTGTCTATGAAAATTGCTAAGGGAATTTTAAAACAATACAGATACTTGGGGTACATCCTAGAATTTTTATTTAATTAATCTGGTCTAAGATTTTGGGCCCTAGTATATTTTTTAAAAGCTCACAAGGTGATTGTAATGTGTAGTCATGGTTAAGAATCACTGTTCCAAGTGGAGAGAAAATGGGAGGTCTAGAACAACAGAGGAAAAAATAATCATTTCCAAACAACAACAATAGAAAACTATGCTTTATTAAGTACTTATGTATGCTAGACAGTATGCTAACCATGTTTCATACTGTATTTGTTATCTATTGCTGCATAACAAATTACCATAAAGCTTAGTGGCTTAAAACAAGATAGTTTCTGTGGCCAGGAAATTGGAAGCCACTTCCTTCAGTGTCCTGGCTCTAGGCAAGATATCAGGCTGCAGTCATTTGAAGGCTTGACTGGGGCTGGATGGTCCTTTTATAAAAAAGCTCAGAGGTATGGCTGTTGGCAGAAAAACTTAGTTTCTTTCTGGCTGTTGGAAGAAGTCCCCAGTTCCTTACCTCGTGGGCCTCCTCTTAGAGCTACTTGAGTGACTTCACAGTATGATAGCAAGCTTCTCCCAGAACAAGCGATACCACAGAAAGCAAGGAAGAAGTCACTTGTCTTTTATCACCTGGTCTTAAAATTACATGTCATCAATGATGCCACATTTTCTCAAGAGAAGTGAATCACTGAATACAGTGCACTCAAGGAAAGGGCAATCAAGCTCCATCTTTTGAAGGTAGGAGTATCAAAGAATTTGATGCATTTTTAAAATAAACTTTTTTGGGGGAATAATTTTGCTGAATGGGTTCACAGAACAGTTGCAAAAATAATACATAATTTTCCATATGCCTCACAATGGGTTTCACTTTCCCCTAGTGTCTTTATCTCACATCACTTTGGTACATTTGTCAAAGCTAAGGAACCAACATTAATATGCTATTAACTGAATTCCAGACTTAATTCAGATATCACCATTTTCTTTCATTAATATCCTGTTTTCTTTGCCAAGGTCCACCCAGGATACTATATCGCGTTTGGTTACCGTGTTTACTCTGGTCTCTGACAATTTCTCAATTTTTCCATGTTTGTCTTGACCTTGACAGTTTTAAGGAGTACTGATCACTTATTTTTTAAAATGTCACTCAATCTGGGTTTGCCTGATATACCTTCTCATGATTAGACTAGGGTCATGAGTTTTTAGAAAGATTGTCACAGAGGTAAAGTGCTCTTCTCATCAGAACACTTCAGGGAATATATCACACCAACATGACTTCTCTCTTATAGTGTTAACCTTGATCATTTGGTTAAAGCAGTCTCTACCAGGTTTCTCCACACACTTAGTATTTTTTCCTTTGTATACTCTCTTCTTTGGAAGTGAGTCACAAATCTAGCCCATACTCAAGGTGAGGAGAGTTAACCTTTACCTCCTAGAGGAGTAGATACTTAAATTATCTGGGATTCTTTTGTAGGAGAGATTTATTTGGACCTATTTTAAAGTTGCACACATATATTCTCTCTTTCAGTTTTTATGACAATCCTACAAAGAGTACTGTTATTCCTACAGGTGACAGTGCTAGTTAAGGCCTGGCATTTGACACAAGGTTTGTTTGATTCCAGAGTCTGTATTCTTTTCACTGAACCCCCTAACCTTGGCAATAATAAGAACCTGTTTTTAGTACCATTCAAGTATATTTTTAATATTCTACAAAACTCCCAAGAAAATGTTTAAAACGGCAATACAGGGCTTGCTTGATTAAATCTTGTTGCATATTGTTTCCCAGATGTACATCTACTTCCTCAATCCAACTTTGAAAGCAGTGATGGAGTTTTATATACTTCTGTTTCCTCTGAGCACCTAGTACTTAGCAGATACTTACTAGCTGAGAATAAAATGACTCTTCTCCTTCATAGTTTCCCACACTGTCCTGAATGTCTACTATGGGATGCCAAAACTTAAAATGGTTGATCTCTTAATGCTCAGATCCAGGGTTAAGAACTGAGACACAACAGGGCTTACACCAGAATGACTGAATAGAACCTGGGCATCAGGGCAGAACCGTAGGATAAGAAGGAAATGTTAGTTTAGTCTTTCCCCGCTCCCACTTTGATGAGCGATTATGACTAAAGACAGATACCAATTCCGGTTATTTAGCAAATACTCAGCCCAGATTCCTGTCAGGCAATGGGTGCAATTGTTGCATTTCTAAAGTACAGGGTTGTTTTCATCCCATCAAAGATTAAAAATCATATTTCTGGGTCCTACCTAATAAGTAATTTTCTCCAAATCTTGAGTATTTGTAATTCTAGATTCCAGGAGAACAGCGTTTGAGTCAATCTTTCTTCTATGGTGGATATCCAGATGGCTGAGATAGATGTCCCACAGGTTAGTTTAACTGGAATGTTCTTTCTAAGATACAAAGGCAAATCTACGGAGAGAAAGGCAGCAAACCTCCAATCCTCTCTCCCCAACCTTCCTGACCTTGTCCTATTTGCTGTGTAGATGCACAAGTGGATGCAATCCAAAGGAAAGGGCTAGTTCTGGATATGGTCAACACGCTAGCAAACTTAGGGCTTATCAAAGTCCTCCACAGGAAGATGGCAGCTCATCAGATCAATTACACTACAAAACGCTTTCCCTCTCCTCAGCCTTCTAGCAAGAAAGTATGTTCAGAAGCCATATCTGATTTTCCTCTCCTTCCTTCAAAGTACTGTTTCCTGGAGCACCAGAGAAGGAGGAATAAATCACTTCCTCACCTATATTCATAGTTAAGAGACTCCCAGGTTCAGATCCTTAGAGATTCCAGGGAAAAGAAAAAGCTTCCTCCCCATCAAATAATATGGGGTGTAAGGACTCAGCAGAATTTATAGATACCCTTAAAGATATGTCTCTATGATGTTAGTGGGTAAATATCCTCACATGACCCACTAAATAAACATGAACTAAAGCGTGGTCTGGGAAGAGAGAAGTACCTGCCCGAGGATGTTCAGAAGAGCAGGTAGTTTTCAGAGCTGACTTAGCCGCTTTCTCAGCTGCTGGCTGCTGTTCTGCACAATCTCCATTCTGGCCCATCTGTGAGGGTTCCTGGCATATCAGTCAGCCGTGAGCCTCCAGCCCACTGTGGTCAGCACAGTTAGCTGGGGGCGGGTGCACAAACTGGGATTCAGATCTTGACTCTGTCACCTACTACCCACGTGACCTTAACAGGTGAATCAATCTCTTTGTATCTCAGTTTCCTCAAGTATAACACAGAGATATCAATGCCTAAGTGCCTAAGGTCATGTGAGAATTAAATGAGAAAATGAATTAGTGTGACTTGCCTATTAGCACTGTGGTTAGTTCAGTAAGTGCTGGCTTTTGTAATGATCAAAACTTCCCTTTCTACTCAACCACTGACCTTATGTAGACAAATGAGTGGGGCTGTGTTCCAATAAATGTTTAGCGACAATGAAAATAAAAAAAAAAATCCTTTTCTAATGATCTCAAGACTTCTCAACACTTCAGGATAGTGAAGTGTGGCTATAAATTAAGGAGAAAAATGTTAGGAATTTTCATGATAAACCAAGTGAGTGGTTTACAGGCTGTAAGATAAGAAGCTCTTCCTAGACTTGAAATGTAGCTAGTCTGAATTAAGCTGTGTCATAAGTGTAAAATAAACACCAGATTCTGAAGATTTAGTTTGAAAAAAGAATCTAAAATATTTCATCAATAATCAAAAAGTATTGATTACACATTGAAGTGCTATTTTGGAAATGTTGGGTGAGATAAAATCTATTATTAAAGTTAATTTCAAGTGCTTCTTTTCTCTTTTTAAAATGTGGCTACTAGAAAACTTAAAATTACACGTGTCTTGCAAGGTATTTTTCTGGACCTTGCTATTCTAGAACACTGAAGTAGTATTGAGAGAAGTACTTCACGGGATTACATCCTAGGGCGATGAAAGAGTTAACACATCTCTCTGAGGCACTGCTTGAAAGTAACTCAATCACAAAGGAACATGAAGCCAAATATGTCATAAACTGCTAATCACATCATTAAATATTGTCTCCCCTGTTGCAGAATGTAATCACTTATGAGTGTAGAGACCTCAGGGACTTTCAAATCATGGAAAATTTCAAATATCCATTCAAGAAATCTTCTTGTCATCCCTGCTACATTTGTCATGATCTAATCTGGCTGCGATTTAGTGCATGACAGTTTTATCACAACCCACAAATGCACTCAACTGGCACAAGTATATTTAGTTATGCACAGAGCCAGGGAAAGGGTGGTCTCTTTTTACAATAATGCGCTTAACTAATGGACTCCCCCTTTTACTGCTGGCAAGCCCAGAGGTAATGAAAGACAGGCACAAACTAACCAATATTAAATGTTCAGTTAGATAGTCACATGGTTTATTTAAACTTGAGGATAAATGGATACTCTTTATTGTTCCCCAAAGCTCAGCAGCTCCTAAACTTTTAACTTACTCCCTTGTGGTAGTAAATTGCTATAAAAAAATTAAACAATACAAAGCAAACAAAAGAAACAATATTTGTATTGACGGACTCTAAAAAAATCTATGGTCAGCTATTTAGAAAAAAACATTTACAATTAGAACAATCAACTTTTTAAATGTATAGGTAAGTTAAGAATGAAAAATATCTTTTTTTTTTAAAGACAGTTTTTTCCTAAAATTTTCTATACTACAACTTAAGTACAGGTATCATCATCTCAATATGCTTGATACAAAAATTTTGAAATTCCCAAGCTCATAATTAAGAAGCTAAATAATTTTAGTTCTTTTTCAGTTCCCTTGGAATTCTGAAGCAGTGTTGTATTATATTTTTGATGGCAGCCCCTGCAATGTTATTATCCACTGTTAAGTTTGAAAGATAGTCACGAGAAAAAGAGAAATTTCAATTCAAGGAATTCCCCTTAACACAGAGGGAAATTCTTTAGCTTTGCTTGGTAGGGCTGTGGAAATTAAGCAACTAAGTTCTAGGACTAGAAAAATGCTCTTAAAGGGAAATTTTACAGCAGGTAGGAATGAGACTTTCCAGGAGAGATAACACCCTGTGTTTATAATGTCCAGTGTTTTAATAGACTGGCCACCCAACTCAACCCAAGTTTTAAGAACGAGGGAGGTACCTTATGGTTATAATAAATAGAATACTCTATAAAATTTGCAAAGTTGCCATTAAACATATATATCACAACAGGAGGGATTCCTATACATGAGTGTGTTCATTAAAGAAACTTACTTTGCAATTCTTCTTTCTATAATTTTGGAAGTGCGTTCACATCGTAGAACACCAGTAAATGTCATAAGCAAAGGCCAAATTCCACACACCAGATTACAGCTGAAAAAACGGTGCACCTCAAAATGAAGTAGAACATGAGCTGAGAACCAGCAGATTCTAAAGGCAGTTGGAGGGTACAAAACAGAAACAAGCAGCCCTTTGGAAAGATCAGGAAAACATCAAAATCGTCTCAAGTACTCTTAGCTGATTAAATGTATTTCTGTCAAGGGAAAGTAGATTTTACTTCCTAGTACAACTCACACTTTCTCAGGACTGTAGTGAGGACTGCAAACATGATGCAATCACTTTGGAGGGCTGTTTGACAGTTTCTTATAAAATTAAACAAGTATCTCCTCTATTCTTCTGGGTATTTATCCAAGAGAAATGTAACTTCATGTAAATGTAACCCCAGGACTGCTGTGAACACGAATGAGATTATATATGTGAAAGTGGCTTGTGCAGAGCTGTGCATGTGGTAGGAGCTTATTACATAACACTTTTTAAATTTCTTTTCATGTTTTTGGACATGTTAGGAAGAGCACAGGATTTCAACAGTGCAGATTTGTGTTTATGTCCTGGCTCTGTTCTGCACCTGTTCTCTGAATTCATTCAACATTTTTGAGTACCTTCTAGGCGCTCTTCTACATGTTAGGGATATTATATTGAATGTGGTCATCCAAGTCTTTACTCTTATGGGGTTCACATTCTGGTGCCTTGGGCAGGATGCTTAAGTTTTCTGAGCTTTAGTTTCCACCTCTGTAATTCAATTCAATTCAATTCAATTCAATTCAATTCAATTCAGCACCTTCAACATGTTGCATGCTGTGCTAAATTAGGGAGCACAAGAATCAAGCAGATAGAACTAGATAGATAGGACTGTGTTTTCTGGTAGTTAACAGGTTCAATGTGGGGCAGCAGACGGTGGAGGTAAATGCAATGGAGAATAGTAGGTGTTGAGAGGGATAAGGACTCAGTGCTGTGGAGGACAGTGAACCCAGTCCTTGGTGGTATGGATACTGGTTATAGAAATAGGTCATAGAAGTCTTCCTGGAAGAAGAACATTTCAATGCAACATACAGGGTAAACCAGATAAGACGTACTCACAATTTCACCATATTATTAGGAAGATGAAATGAGAATATAGTTGTGAAGGCACTAATCAGTCCCTAAAGTCCTTTGTAATGTAAAGCAGAACTATTTCCATTTTGAGGGCAACAGTGTTAAAATAGAAAATCCTTGAGTAGTCCTGAATCCAGTTTATTGTTTCTTTGACAATATGTTGTTGTCCTAACACATGTGCTTAATCTGGGTTTTCCACATCTGTTTTCTAGATCCTAGCACTTCTAACTTTCTGCCTGAAGGAGTCGAGTAATTGAATAAATTGTTTTTAATCATACGGGGCCAATTCTGACTTCCAGTTAAGTTTCTGGGTTTGCTAAATTCACAGTCTGTGGTATGGCTCTGTGGTAGGCCACACTGGCCTCTAAGCATGAAATAGGTTTTTGAAACAGCTAAGATTCTTGCTCTTCTGGAACCCATTGAGCACTTAATAATTTTTTTCAATTTAATTGAAAGGCTCTGTTTATGGGACTTGAATACAGTTTATACCATAAATAAGCAGCACTATAAAGTGGTACGGAAAATACTAACTCTGCTGCAGAACTTCTGATCTTCATTTGCTGCTTTGTTTTATGTGCTACCCAAACCTCTGAATAAAAAGAGATGTAGGACTGGGGACAAGGGCTTAGGAAATTACTCTTTCCAAATACTGTGGCATGAAAATGAACTTGGATAAAGCATGTCATTAGAGAAATACAGGCTACCTTCAGCACATCCTCATTCCATGGTGTGAACTTAGGCCAAGTGAAGGCTTTCATGATTGCATCAGCAATTAAGATGAAACCACTCCAACTCCATGAACTTTAGCCTATTTAAGTAGATTTTGAAAAAAAATGTTTAAAGTACTTCATTTTCCTCTGGCCGGTTGCAATAGCTGTTAAATGGAGTAATATTCCTATTAATGGCAAGGATCTATGCAAATGTTATACTCCATCTTCAGAAACATATAAACTACCATCAGAGGTGAAAGATGTTTTCTGGATTGTCAGAAAAGTGGGGTTGTTATATAGAGATTTCCACTCCAAAATAATGGCAGATAAATAGACAGAAACAAAATCACTGGTCTATCCAACAAAAGTGGGCCCCATGCAGAGTCTAGTGGAACCCTCTCCCCGTCCTGGGTGTACCCAAGAACGCTTTCGTGTGAACAGGGAAAGTGTGTATGATTAAATAAGAATTAGAGATGTCTTTATTCTTATGAAAGGACAAGCTTATCAACAATAAAAAGTGCCTAAGGTATCTGGGTTAAGGCCATCCTTCAGCCTTCTAGCCTTGGCATCAATGCCTTATATTTGTAAGCAACCAGACTTCTGAGTTTAGAGGCCTATCTCTACTCTGGAAAGATCTCACAGGATCCTCTCATAGCCTTTGGGCTCAAATCACAGTATAAAGTCCACATTTTAGATTTGGCAATGATCATGGGAAATGGCAAGAAAAGAAGCAACTTGTTTTTGGGTGGGAAGAAGAGAAGAGTAGGAAAAAGTTCTAGAAAGAGAAAGAGAAAGGCAGAGTGACTTGGCGTAAAGTCAGAAAAGACAATAAATCTTAGAAGAAAATTAAGAAAGGAAAAAGAAAGGAAAAAAGCAGTGGCGGGGGGGCGCGTGGGGAGAAGGAAGGTGACTAGTTTGATGTCTTCCCCAAGCTTCTAGGCCCTCAAGAACCATATTGTGCCTATTTTTTGGAGAGGAATGGAGTATGTAGGAATTTCATCCAAACCCTGGTTCATTTAGCAAATATTTATTCAGGACTTAACAGTTCCAATCATTGTTTTTGGTGCTGGGGATTCAGCAGTCAACAAACAGAAACAAAAATTCTTGCTCTCATGGAACTTAGATTCTGTGGGAAGGTGTAAAGCGGCCAGATATCTAGTATCATTGCCCAGTGACTGAGGTGTGCATTCAGCTCCTTTGTCACAGAAGAATGTCCCCAGCTACTTCTAAGGTCTATACCATTCAATCTTCAAATAACAAACGGCCTTTACCTGCTTAGTAGATTACAATCCCCTTGAGGTCAAAGACTGTATCTTACTTGTTTATTTCAGTATTTAATGCCCAGTAAGAAACCTGGTATCTGGCCCATAGTTAGCATTTAATAAATGTGTACAGTTGACTCTTGAGCAACATGGGGGTTAGGGGCACTGACTCACCCACACAGTTGAAAATCTAGCATCTAACTCCCTCAAAACTTATCTACTAAGAGCCTACTTTTGACAGGAAGCCTTACTGATAACATAAACAGTTGATTGACACATATTTTATATGTTATATATTGTACACACTGTATTTTTACAATAGAGCTAGAGAAAAGAATATTATTAAGGAAATCATAAGGAAATGAAAACGTGTTTATAGTACTATACTGTATTTATTGGAAAATATCCATGTATAAGTGGGCCCATGAAGTTCACACCAGTGTTAAGGGCCAACTACAGTTAGCATTTAGTAATTATCTTTCAGGGAAAACTGTTCCTGTGAAGAGCAGCAACACATGGGCACCTCGGACGCTACCTGTGTGGTGTCAGTGACTGGTCCAGGGATGGGGCACTCCCTTCCCCATTCCATGCTTCCTTCCCTCTGCACCAAAGGTGATTTTTTCTGAGCTGACTTTAACCAGCCTGGTTAATCCCAGGTGTGCAGACTTTCTATCACCTGCACCGTGTCAACTCTTTAATGTGTTTGTTCTAACAGAAACACCTGAACTTTGGCTTAAACTTCGTCTACTGCCTTAGAAGCTTCTGCTCAACTGGCCTTTAAATGGATAGAGAATTCCTCCTGGGTGAGCAAAGAAGTTCAGGCCAGGAGTTCGGGGCACACTTCCCCACTCAGCCAAGGTGTGGTATTTCTTCTCAATACATACCCTCAGGCAGCCCCAGCATTGATGGGGTTGGCACAGGAAATAATTCCTCAGGGCCACTCAGGTCAATCCAATCTACTCCTAGAAGGGGCAGTGAGTGCCAACTGGTGTGGAATTTGGGGCTGGGTATTCTTTCTCACTCACTGACTCAGAGGGATGGGAATCTCCTCATCTTCTAAGGAAGTGCTGCTTAACAGAAATACAACACAAGCCCCATGTGTCAATTTGAATTTTCTAGTAGCCACATTAAAAAGAAGTAGAAATTAATTTTAATAATGTATTTAGTATAACATATGCAAAATATTAGCATTTAAAATGTAATCAATTAAAAAAATTATGAATGAGGTATTTTACATCCTTTTTCCCATATGAAGTCTTCAAAACCCACTGTGTATTTTAAACCTCGAACATATCTCACTTCTCACCAGCCACATCTCAGATGCTCAGTAGCCACAGGAGGCTCATGAAGACTATGCCAGACAGCACAGCACTAAAGAGTTCAGTGAAATCTCTGAGGACATCTTGGAGCGGTTGTTCCAAAACAAATCGTTTTGCATAAAGATCAATTAGGGAAAGATAAAAAATGTTTATGAATAGTTCTAATAAATGCTGTGTGGGGAAAATGTTTATTCTTGCAACACAGACTACTAACTTTGTTTTAACAAAAGAACGTTAATGAAACAAATTTTACTTCCTTTTAGCCACTGAAATCTTAATACCTGGGTACACTGAGAAGTGGCAAAGCTGAGGAAGTTTTTAAACTTCCAGCTGGCAATGATTACATTAATGGTCACACTGCAAAGTGAAGTGGGCAGCAAGATGCTTTTCACCACTGGGGCATTCAGCCCTGACCAAAGAATGACTCCTTGGTCAGCCTGCTGCTTCTTTCCTGATCTTTGCTTCCAGGGGCAAGACAAGAGTCCGATAAAGAGGCACTGAAACAGACTGCACTTTGGTTTCTGAACTGCAGGTCCTGAATTTTTTGTTGGCCTGCATGGACATGAACAATTGTCCACCCACTGAATAATGTTTAATTTTTAGTTGAAACTATTTACTGACTACTGATTATGAGACAAAAACATTGTTTCAGGGGCTTTAAGTTGTCTACCATGTATTTGTACTATTTTCTAAATATACATGGAAGATAGTATGACAAATAAAATAAAAATTAATATGGAAGCATCAATCAATTACTAGTAGCTGTCTCTCCTTGACATTTTCCCAGTCGATGAAATCTGTCTCTTGTGAGTGGTACGGCCCTCTGTCAGTCAAGATTCTCCTGAGATGAGATCTTCCTACTCCTTTGTTATTGAGTTAGTGGTCTCTCGTTAAGAAACATTGGGTTTTAGAACCAACCTCATGCTCAGTTTAATTGCTCAATGTTAATACATTCAACATAGATGATTTCATTATGTGACATGCACTGGCTACTTTCCAGTATTTCCTTAGGCATAATAAGCTTTTACCATAAAAACTAAATCAATGTTAATCTGCAAAGCTGTCATTTTACGTCCACTGCCAAGAAGAAAAGAAAAGAAAAAAAAAAAAAACAAAATGAGATAAAGTAAACCTTTCTCAAGGACCTGGACTCAAATAATTATCAAACCAGCTCTCCCCAACCTCTTGCAGCAATCTGATTCATAAGCTGCAGTTTCAAAGTATATTTTATTTAATTGCTGAGGGCAAGAGAATAGTCGGCATTTTGGGGCTAAGCTCTTTTTAGGGTCCTGGCCTGCTCTGCTTTGGGGAAGAACTGAAAAACAATCTTTAGTGTTTTCAAGCTGGTCTACTAAACCTACTAATGCTACTTCCTCTCAGTTGCATTGAGAGTAAACAGGTATGAAAGAGCAAAAAGCCACCCTGGTGAATAAGCAAAAAGCAGTCAAGTTTCAAAGCTGGCTGTTAGACAGTAGCCAGCAACATCCTCCTGTTATTTCCAAGCCAACAGAGGCAAAGCAAGCTTTTTTCTACCTCTTACAAACAATCTGTGTTTAAACAAGGCATACACAATGCCTTTTTCCCAGTCTCTTAAAGCTGGCCATTGTGATGTGTTTAATTACACTCCTAAATCCTAAAGAGCAAAACAGCCGGCTAGGTAGTGACTGTTTGATCTACACATCTTGGCTGGAGATATGATTGCAAAGCAAACCTGTCCAGGCTCATGTTTCTATAGTCTTCCCGTCAGACGGAGAGCCTGCGGCTTGAGGTTTAGCAGAGCCAAACTCGCCCCTTCCCGTGGAGGATGGCGAGAAGTAGCACACACCAGTTGCATTCATGAGGAAACAATCTTCCTGCCCACCCAGCACTATATTTAGAGTCATCTCTTGGCATGCAAACTTATATTTCTGGGCTTTCTGCCACTCAGACAAAAAAAAAGGGGGGGGGGAACGAGAAAAACTGGTTCGGTTCCAGTGCCGAACCCAAACAACAAACGTTAAATGTGGCCTTTCCCATTGATGCATTTCTGTGTCAAACATCACTCCTCCAAAAGCAGGGAGCACTGGCTGTGGCTCCGAGGAATGCTTTTTTCCCCCTCCTAATTCTAATGAGTAAAATGTGTCCTACTCAGGGGATATTTTGTAAAGCAGGAAGCAGTGAAGGACATTTCTATGAAGAGGGCAGAATGTTTTGAAATTTTTAAAGTAAAATCACAGGTGCTGGGGGCTGTCGACTTCCCCCAACATGTGGTAGTCCCTGAGAAAAGGTGAACCCCAAAGTAGCTGCAGAGTTGGTGGAGGAAGAACATGCAATGTGAGATCGCCAGGCCTCCCCAATCCACTGGGAAACGCTTCCTAGCATTTTGCTGCTTCGGCCCAAGAACATCAGGCATTTGGGAATACCAGGGCTCTTTACCAGGAAGAGAAGTGGCACGGGCAGAGACCTTGACGCAGACTTCCAGAGCGAGTAGCTGCAAGTCTAACGCTGGTTCCAAACCACGGAATGTCACGCCGTATCAGAAATGAGCAACACGGATGTCTCTCCCGTCTACCCCCACGCCTAAAGAGCCCTTCCCTCCTCTTTTCTTCCAGTGTCTTTTTTCTTACAATCCTATTTTCTGAGTTAATTTCAACATTTCTTTCGGCTCAATAGTCTGTCATGGCCCTGACTGCTTAGAAATGTAGTGGTATACTAACAGGACAGCCAATACCTTCCGTCTAGGCACCACTAAGCAGGACAGCCATTTAGTGGTTTGGATGAGTATTTCCTCCCCGTTGGCTCATGTATAACAAATACATAAGAGGAAACAGTAAAAATATCTGCAGCTAGGCAGCTCTTCCCCCATGCTGTAATTACTATAACAAAAGTTAAAATGAGTATTAAATGTAAAGAACCTCCACAACATTTCTTACTACTAAATGATATGGCTGCAAGGTACTTTCACTGGACAGGAAATGTGAATGTTTCTGAAAGTGGTAATATAGTTCTATATAATACTATCTATTCTAGCTTGAGATTTCATAAATGGATAAATGCAAGGAAACTGACTTGCTGCCCAACAAAAAAGCATTCTGAGTGTTTGGGTCTTTGGGACTGTTCCCAGGCCCCCTCCCAGGGCTATGGTGCAATTGCAAGCCTTGCTCTCTTGAAGACAGGCATGGCCACACAGTTTGCTGGGTTGGTGGAACGTGAGTAGAAGTGACACGTGTCACCTGCCTAATGCTGGTGCCTGGTCCTCTATATTCTCTTCCTCACCACAGGGACCTAGATGAAGCATAAGCCAGAAATAAACCTTTGTTGTTTAAATCTTTAAATCTAGGGGCGCCTGGGTGGCTCACTCAGTTAAGCCTCTGACTTTGGCTCAGGTCATGATCTCGCGGTGTGTGAGTCTGAGCCCCACATTGGGCTCTGTGCTGACAACTGAGAGCCTGGAGCCTACTTTGGATTCTTTGTCTCCCTCGCTCTCTGCCCCTCCCCTGCTCATGCTCTGTCTCTCTCCCTTTCTCAAGAAAAAAAAAAATTAAATCTAATGAGATTTGGGGATTGCTTGTCACCAAAGCAAACTGAGTCTAATGTGACCAATAAGAAAATGAGTAAACAATTAATAATAATTATCAGAAGACAGTTGTGTGAAAGTCCCTCACAGGTCCTGGTATCCACAAGGCACTCAAGTTGATCCTTACATAGTGACCCCCATCCCACCACAGCTTAAGATTCATCTAGTCAACTCCTGTGATACCCTCTAGTAGCTCTATTGAAACCAAAAGCAAATAAAACACTTAAGAAAAAAAAAAAAAACATAATGGGTCCACCTAAGGAAAATAGACATGACTGCTGAGAAACAAAGTGATTTCCAGAGCCTCTAAATCTGTGGTTCTCAATACTGAGTGGTCATCTGGGCCCAGCCACAAAGATTCAGATTTACATGGTTCCAGGGGGATCCAGGCATCTGAACTGCTTCCCAGTCCCCCTCCCTGCCATGACTTTAGTCAGCACTAAGGCTAAAGGACCATGGCTTCACATTACTGGGGTCTTCTGTTTTCTAAAACTCAGTCCTGGGGCATTAAATAGTAGGAAAAAAGAGAAATTCACAAACACCAGTACCCCCCAAATAGCATGTTCATGTTACATGAAATGAACGCCTTCAGGTACTGGGGTTGCTGATTTTCCCCTGGTCCAGCAGAACATGTTCTCAGTTCCCAGTTTGTTAGTCATCTCACACTGTTAGTATTCTATCCCCGGAGTAACCAGAAGCAATAGCTCTACTACCAATACTGTAGTATAGGATGGCCCGATAGTCAGGGAGTCTGTTAGCTGTCCTACAGGACAATGAACATGAGGTCAGTGTGGATTCAGGATCAGGGCAGTAAGTCAACTGGGCCTAAGAAACACTGCAGACATACGGAGTCTATTAGCCCAGAAAATGTAGCTGAAGAGCTATTGTATCATTGGGGCCCCTCCAAGAACATGTTTTGCTGCATCAGAAACCCAAGTGTTTTGGATACCAGCAGAGAAATATTCAAGGGCACTGTATAATCTCATTCCCCTTAAGAACATCCAAAGTCTCTCCGCACCCAGATACACGAAAACAAGGGTTTCCACTATGATGACCATATGTTGTTTACCATTCATTTACTGCTTACTATGCACCAGGAACAGTATTAGGTATTTTATTATTATTTTTAAAGTTTTACTATTATTATTATTTTATTTTGAGAGAGAGAGAGCATGAGTGAGGGAGGGGCAGAGAGAGAGAGGGAGAGAGAAACCCCCAAGCAGGCTCCATGCTCAGTGTGGAGCCCAGCATGGGGCTCAATCTCATGACTGTGAGATTGTGACCTGAGCTGAAATCAACAGTTGGTCGCTTAACTGACTGAGCCACCCAGGTGCCCCAGTATTAGGTACTTTGAAGATATGGTTTCCTCTTATCCTCACGTCAACCCCATGAGAAGGTATTTTTATTTCCATTTTATAGACTAGGCAATTGAGTCTACAAGTTTAAGTGATCTGCCCACTGTCACATGGCTTTGAACATCACTGAAGAATAAAGAGGGTAAAGAGGTTCCCATGCTGCCCTAGAATATGGAGTAAAGAGAGACAGGTGGTTTATAACCATTTCTCTATTGCTATTCTAGTTGTCACAATACCTATTTCCTAGGAACTTGGTTTAATCTAAAGAACAAGCCTTATTGATGGGAGACCATAAAGCATAATTTTGAAAAATATATATTGAATAATCATTTGTATTCAAATTCAAATAGATTTATTTTATTTAAATTTCGATGAAGTTTGGCATCATTATACATAATTCACTGCTCTGCCTAAGGTTAAACAGTATCCACTAAATTGTCCAGTGAAGATTTTAGAACCTTCTGAGTACCAGTTACTGAAGATATAATGTGAAGGAGGATGGACACACTTATTACCCCCTCGGAGCTTACAGCTCAACCACACAGGCAATTAAATAGCAAAGGTAGTGTGCTAAAGGTTATGATGGGACCAGTATTAAGAAGCCTTTCAAGGTGTCCAAGGAGACAAAGGGTGGCCAACAATTCTTCTGTATACTTGAAATGCACTGGCCTTTCCTCCTTAGACCTGCAGCCAATTTAACAGATACCCTCTCTGTCTAGACTTTGTCCTTCTCTGGTGCTATCTTACAGCTGCTCCTTTAGAGCAACTGGTATCAATATCACGTTGCTTCAAACAGACCTTCATTGTCATTTGAAGTACAGCCCGCTTCATGCATAAAGGTCTTCCTTCAGTTCACTATGGAGCAATTGCTCAGCTAGTCACCAAATTGTCATCCATCAGAGAACAGGCAAGCAGAGCAGAACTGCTTCAAAACCTGGCTTTCGGTCTGCTGAATTACTAAGCATAATTCGGGCCTTTATTCTACCTTCGTTTAAGAGATGGAATGTAGGAAGCACACTTTCCACTGAACGGCTTTTGTCAGTGTCACAATTATTAAACTTTTGGACAGAACCACAGGACTGAGACAGCCATTTTGCTAATATCTCACTCCTTAGGTGCAAAAGTCAACACTGGTTGTGCAGTTCTGTTCTACAACCCAATTTCAGGCACTAAAAAAAAAAAAAAGAAAGCAAAATATAGTGATTTGTTTTAGGATTTGCAAGATAACCAAATTGCTAATGATAATTAAATAGCTAATACTAAGTAAGCTCTTCTTATATGAAAAGTACTGTTTGCCAAGTGTTTTTTGCATGCTATCTTATTTAAACCTTATAAAAAAAAAGGTAGGCATTAGCATGATACAATGATTTTAAAGTACACACTCCCCCCCCCCCATTCTAATATGTTTGAAATCAGGGTACATCTTATAATCAATCAAATGATATCATAGTTTAATTGGCAGCCATTTTTCTTTATGTATTACACAAAAATAATGTTGTATCCTAAAATTCATGCTGTCCTAGATGTTTTAAAACATGGCATTAGTATCCCCATCTCACAGATGAAGGAGATTGAGGCTTGGAGAATTTGAGTAACTTGTCCAAGGTCACATGGCAAGTAAATAGCAGAGACAAGGATACAATTCCAGGGTTTGTTTGTTTTTTTTGGCTCCAAAGTCCATGTTCTGAACTGGTACACTATATAGCTTCCCACCACATGGAAACAATAGGTTTAAAAAAAAGTTCATCTTTTAGCATTTAGCATCTATTATGAATTGGCCACCAAACTAGAAATTCTGGTGGTATAAAGGTGAGTAAGAGCTTTTCATATGACAAATTAGAGACTGTGGGTATCTGAGCAGTTAAGTAGAATGTTCTTAACTTTATACACTTTTGATGGGACTTTAGAATAACACCAGATCTAAGCCTGGGCTTTCTTTACAGAACCATTTTTTTTTTAAAACTAAAAGCTGTTTTTTCACTAGCTAAATATCTCACTCCTACACACCAGCCTTACACTGGGTGAGTACTATTTAAATCAATATTTTGGTGTGACAGACAGACCCTAAGATACTATTCACACTCTTGTGTAATGCCCTTCCCGTGAGTCAGTGGTACCTGTGACTTGCTTGTAACCAATAAAATATGGCAGAGTTGATGGGATGTCACTTTCATGATTAGGCTATATAAGATTATGACTTCCATCTTGCTAGCAGACTCCCCATCTTCCAGCCTTTGATGAAGCAAGTTGCCATGTTGGGAAGGCCCCCATGGCAAGAAATGAGGGCTGGTTCTGGCCAACAGCCAGTTAGGAACTGAGGCCCTCAGTCTAACAACCCAAAAGGAAGTGAATCCTGGCAACAGCTTCAAAAGTGACCTGGAGAGAGGATCCCTCCCATTTAAGCTTTCAGGTGAGACCGCATCCCCTGCTGACACCTTAAATGGAACTTTATGAGAGAGACCCTGGGCAGTCAACCTAGCTAAGCTGTGCCCAGATTCCTGACCCATAGAAACTATGAGATAATAGGGGGCACCTGGGTGGCGCAGTCGGTTAAGCGTCCGACTTCAGCCAGGTCACGATCTCGCGGTCCGTGAGCTCGAGCCCTGCGTCGGGCTCTGGGCTGATGGCTCAGAGCCTGGAGCCTGTTTCCGATTCTGTGTCTCCCTCTCTCTCTGTCCCTCCCCCGTTCATGCTCTGCCTCTCTCAGTCCCAAAAATAAAAAAATAAAAACGTTGAAACTATGAGATAATAAATGTGTGTTGTTTGATACTAGTAATTTGTTATGCAGTGGTGCATAACTGATACATTTGGTTAAAAGGTAACTTTCTTTGTGTCATCTTTGGATCGATCTTTATGGTACTCTGAAATAATTGATACCAAAAATTCTAATTGTAATTTTAATTTCTTGGTTAGATCATAAAGATAACAGGTACCTATTGAGCACCCACTGAGGCGAGTGGTAAATTCTAGCATAGATTAGTGAAACTATGGACACATTTACTAAGCAATAGCTCATTAGTGTAGTTACTGCATATACAAGAAGTATTAAGTATTTATTTCATTTAACAATTTTTTAAAAAGGCTAGTAGACTTTACCATCTTTTATTGTCCAATTTCTACTCCTTCCCTTCTTTCGGTAAATGTAACCTTCCATTCTTAGAAAATGCTACTCCCTTAAACTCAGTCTAGCTAGTGGGTCTTTATCTTGTATGACTTACTTCCTGCTCATAGTGGCTGATCCAAGGTGGGGCATCTCATCTAAATTGGGCCAACAGGCACTTTCCCCCCAGGATTTTGTTTTAATGTAGGGCAGGAGAGAGTAATGCAGAGTCCCTGAGTTGTAAATCTGTGAGAATCAGGCATGAACCCTCCATGGCCATGCTGCCTGCTGAATGCCGGAAGACATTCTGCAGGAGAGAATGGCATGGATACTCAGAAAGCAGCAGAAACAGACAGGGACAGCCTGGTTCCTTCCAGCACTTGCTGCTGTAGTTCCTGAAGCCCAGCTGCACCCTTGTCCTTTCTGGGGGTCACAGAGCCCTTACCAGAAACTCACGTTGAGATCCCAGCAAACGTAAACTGATATTCACTCATCTCCATCAAAAGAGATTCAGCTAGGGGCACCTGGGTGGCTCAGTCGGTTGAGCGTCCGACTTCAGCTCGGGTCATGATCTCATGGTTCGTGAGTTCAAGCCCCACACTGGGCTCCGTGCTGACGGCTCGGAGCCTGGAGCCTGCTTTGGATTCTGTGTCTCCCTCTCTCTGCCCCTTTCCTACTCACACTCTGTCTCTTTGTAAAAAATAAATAAACATTAAAAAAAAAAGAGATTCAGCTAATACATGGATCAAGATTTTTCACTATTCTGAACTACCCTTTCTTGATCCATGTTACTGATGTTTTGAAACATCTGGCTCCCTCATATCTGTTTATAAGCAATCATTCTATTATTAAATTACACCACACCCAGCTGATTGCTGTATCATAAAATGTCAAAGTGAGAGAGAGACATTAGGGGCTATCCAATCTGACCCTCATTTACAAATTAGGAAACCACCATATGGAGGTGAAGCTACTTTCCAATATAAAAGTTAGTTTGTGCCAGAATTTCCTGAAACTTGACCTTCTACACCCATTCCAGTGAGTGCTGTTCAGCCTCTGGCATTACTCCAAGAATTTACAGATGCTCAATTTAAAGAACTTTACCTTTGTTATAAAGATCCCTCACAAATCTGGCATCTTTCAAAGACTTAAAATTACCTTGATTAATTCATAACTTCCAAAAATTAAAAACAGTTTATTTGATTTCACCCATAAAAGTGTTCATTCCTGATTCTAACCACATGGAGAAACACATGGTCACCAGTGTATACAACTTATTTTAATAAAAGGAACTCTGTGTTTACTAATCCAACTCTGGCTTAGTTTAACTATTTCACTTCTAGACTGTGTAATATTTGCTACAGAAACACAATAATTATCAATAATACTGTTTAATTTTTCTAATAATGTGTGGTTTTAATCATAAGTCATGCGTATTAAAGAAAACATGGAAATTTAGAAAAGCAGAAAGAAAACACTCATGCCTTATGTCTGAAATTGGTAATAAGCAGTGGCTTTGAATCACATAATTCGTACACTAGTTTGTAGAAACTTATTAATATTGAACAGCTAACATCCAATGTCTCAAAGATATAGACCTTAATATGTTAATCAATACCCCAGGTTCTCTTATAACCATGTTTACCACTTCTCTCTATTCAGCCTCTTTGCTGCTTTCAAAATTACTCCCACAAGCCAGAGGCATCAAACCACTTTCCTTAGGGGTTCCTTTGCTTACAGCACAAATTTTAAGAATATCTGGGTCTACTAATCACTGTGAGTTGCAGAAGATACTAAGCCAGCTTCTCTGAGGTTTTCTCGGACAGTTTAGCTCACTTGAAGTCTCTATAGCAACCCAAATGCACTGGTATCTTTGGAACAAATAAAGCATGCCAAAGCAAGCAGAGATTATGGCCCAAGGGCATGTGTGTTGCAACACAAACTTTGAGTGTAGATTATATGGCAGCTGCAGGATAGAGTGAGGAGAAAATATTGTCTTTGAGACAGTTTTCAGAAACATTCAACAAGACTGAAAACAAGCAGAGGGTATGTGTGATCACTCAGATGTTAGAAATGAAGTTCTAATACTGAGGAACAAGTCCAATTCACAAAGTCAAGTGGAGAGATCCCTTAAAAACACAAAGATTTTATATTGTATGCCCTTTTAAGTATATCTCTTACAAGCAATCACCCCAAGAGGAAATAAAAAGGCTAATCAGGAAAAACTAGCCTACTTCCATCAAATTGGACACTGAATCACGATAATCCACACCTTCCTTAGCTCCCTAGATGAAGGTCCTATTCATCGCAAAAAAGTCTGTATTCATGAACAATAAGCCGTGTCCTTTTTTATTTTTCTTGTCTAGGGAGAGATCATGAGTTTGCTTTGAACTGACTGCTTACTGATTCTCAATGGATCTCTTAAACCAATATAACATCTTTGACAGTACATGTAGAAGAGATAGGCAATAACTCTACGGCACGGTTTTCTTTATAATTTTAATTGGAATACATAAGGTTGGTATCAGAAAATAAGGGCACTTAGCATCACGCACTAACACTACCCAACTCAGTCCCAGCCGGTGGTGTGCTGGAATCAGCTCACAGTGGCTCACGAAGGGCGATTGTTAATATCTTTTCCTGAGTGTTTAGAGTGTCACTGGTTGAAATTGCTCAAGTAGGAGCATTTATACCAGAGAAATCAACAAATGATACAAATCAGAGCTTCCTTTTTCTTCTGGAGAGCTAATTGTTAAATATTTATGGCGAAACACTAGTTTCAGCCATTCATCCAACCATCTAACAAAATAGTTACTGAAATCTAGTGTGTGCTAGGTAGAACTTGTAAACATTGAGGGTACAAAGACCACCTATAGTCTGCCGTAAACTTACAGTTTAGTGTAATGAAATGTATGAACCAGTTAAAGTTGTAGTATATGATTATTCTTCCTGGCTGATTCAGATGGTACACGATGGTGCTAGCATTTTGAGAGATACAAAAAAATACTATTAGACAATGAAGTAGAACCTAAGAAAACTGCACTCCCCCTCCTTTTTATATATATATATATATATATATATATATATATATATATAATAAAGACTTATTTAAAAAAATTTTTTTTTAATGTTTATTTTTGAGACAGAGAGACAGAGCATAAATGGGGGAGGGTCAGAGAGAGAGGGAGACACAGAATCCGAAGCAGGCTCCAGGCTCTGAGCTGTCAGCACAGAGCCCAATGCGGGGCTCAAACTCATGGACCGTGAGATCATGACCTGAGCTGAAGTCAGACACTTAACCGACTGAGCCACCCAGGTGCCCCTAATAAAGACTTATTGATGATGAAATATTTGATTTAGTGATTCTGCAGGGTCCCACTTGCTCAGCTATACTTAATTTTTTTTTATTTTTAGATAGTTGTGGATGCACATGAAGTTGTAATGAATGATACAGAAATCTCATGTATCCTTTACCCACTTCCCTTTACCATTTCATAACATTGTGCAAAATTACAGCACAATATCACCATCAGGGTACTGCCATTAGTACAGTCAAGACAGAGAACATTTCCATCACCTCAAGATTCCCTCATGCTATCCTATTATAGCCACACCCACTCACTTCCCACCCCGACCCTCTCCTTAACTTCCAGTAACCACTTATCTGTTTCCTATTTTTGTAGTTTTTTCCCTCTCAAAAATGTTAAATAAAAGGAATTGTACAGTATATGATATTGGAGGATTGGCTTTTTTTCATTAAGCATAATTCAGGGGCAATTCCTTTTGACCTCTGAGTAGTGTTCCACGGTATGGATATACCACCATTTTGTTCAATCATTTATTCACTGAAGTCATTAGGCTTGCTTCCAGTTTGGAATTATGAATAAAGTCACTTTACAAAACATTCACATACAGGTTTTTATGTGAACAGAAGTCTTCATGTCTCTGGGATAAATGCCCTGGAGTGCAATTTGTTGTGTCATATGGAAGTTACATGCATACTTTTAAGAAATTATTTTCCATAGTGGCTGCAACATTTTACATTTCCACTGGCAATATATGAATGATCCAGTTTCTCTGTATCCTTGCTAGCATTCAGTATTGTCAGACTTTTTAATTTTGGCTATTTTGACAGATATGTAGTAATATCTCCTTGTAGTTTTAATTTGCATTTCCCTGATGGCTAATAATGTTGAACACCTTTCCATGTACTCATTTGCTATCTGTATGTCCTCCTCAATGAAATATCTGTTTGTCCTTTGCTCAAGTTCTACTTGGATCATTGGTTTTTTTCCCCCACTGTTGAGTATTGGGAAAGTTTATATATTCTAGGTACTAGTCTTTTGTCAGATATGTGGCTTGCAAATATTGTCTCCCATTCTGTATCTTGCCTTTATATTATTTTAACAGGGTCCTTTGCAAAATAAAAGTTTTTATTTGTGTTTAAGTTTATTTATTTATTTTTGTGAGAGAGAAGGAGGGAGAGAGAATGTGTGAGGGAGGTAGAAGCAGAGAGGGAGAGGGAGACAGAGAATCCTAAGCAGGCTCTGTGCTGTCAGTGCAGAGCCTGATGCCCAGCTCAATCCCACGAACCGTGAGATTGTGACCTGAGCCAAAACCAAGAGTCAGACGCACACCCAACTAAGTCACTCAGGCGCCCCACAAAATAAAATTTTTTAATTGTAATAAAGTCTAACTTGCAATTTTTTTTTTATGAACTATAATTTTGGTGCCAATCTTAAGATTTCTTTGCCTACCCCTACATCCCAAAGATTTTCTCCTATTTTTTTCCTAAGAATTTTACAGTCATACTTTTTCATTTTAAATTCATGAGACATTTTGAATTAATTTTTGTATAAGATATGAGACTTAGGTGTATAAGATATGAGACTTTTTTCTCCCCTTTGCCTACAGACATCTAACTGCTCCACTACTATTTGCTGGAAATGTTAACTTTCCTGCCCTGAATTGCTTTTACACCTTTGTAAAAAATCAGGCATTTTTGTGCTTGTCTGTTTCTGGATTCTCTATCCTATTCCATTGATCTATGTGTCCATGTCTCCACAAATAGCACATAGTCTGATTACTGTAGCTACATAGACTGAAATTTATTCTTTCACTTGATTCTTCTGTTTTTCAAAATTATTTAAAAATTTTTTAATATTCATTTATTTTTGAGAAAAAGAGAGACAGAGCATAAACGGGGGAGGGGAAGAGTGAGAGGGAGACACAGAATCCGAAGCAGGCTCCAGGTTCCAAGCTGTCAGCCCAGAGCCCAATGCGGGGCTCAAATTCACGAACCATGAGATCATGACCTGAGCGAAGTCAGACGCTCAACCGATAGAGCCACCTAGGTGCCCCTTTCAAAATTATTTTAGCTATATTTATTTGAGTTCCTTTGCCTTTCCATACAAATTTTAGAATAATATTATCTTTACCTATAAAATACCTTGTTGGGATTTTGATAGTAATTATGTTAAATCTGAGTATCAATTTGGGACAACTGACATTGTTCTGTTGAGTCTCGTAATCCACAAACATAATATGTCTCATTTATTTAAATTTTCTTCGATTTCTTTAATCAGTTTTATAGTTTTTAGCATATAAGTCCTATATATGTTTTGATAGATTTACACTTAAGTATATATTTTTCCCTTGAGGAATTATAAATGATATTGTATTTTTAACTTCAGCGTCCATTGCTAGTATATAGAAATACAATTGATTTTTGTCTGTTTATCTTGTATCTTGTACTTATTTTTGTAGAGTCCTTGGCATGTACTACACAGGCAATTATGTCATCTGCAAACAGTCACAATTTATTTTCCTCTTTACAATATGTATGTCTTTTAGTTTATTTTCTTGCCTTATTGCACTGGCAAAAACTTGGGGCAATATGTTGAACAAGAGCATTGAGAGGAGACATCCATGCCTTAGTTCCAGTCTTATAGGGAAAGCAATCAGTTTTTCACCATTAAATACATTAGTTACTCTTTGTCAGATTTAGGAAGTTACCTCTATTCCTATTTTTCTTGGAGCTTTATCATGATTGAATGTTGAATTTTGTCAAATCCTTCTTCTGCACTCATATAATCATATGATTTTTCTTCTTTAGCCTGTTAAGGTAAATGGATGACATGGCCTGATTTTCATATATTAAATCATCCTCACATCCCTAAAATAAACCCCACTTAGCCACAGTATAAACTTTGTTTTATATAACTGCTAAATTCTATTTGATAATAGCTTGTTAAGGATTTTTAAGTCTATATTCATGAAAGATATTACTCTATAGTTTCCTTCCTCCCTCCCTCCCTTCCTTTCTGCCTTTTTTCCTTCCTTCCTTCCTTCCTTCTTTCCTTCCTTCCTTCCTTCCTTCCTTCCTTCCTTCCTTCCTTCCCTGTCTTTCCTCTTGGTATCAGGGTAATATTAACCTCAAGAAGAGAAGAAAAGTCTGTTATATTTGCACATACTTTTGCTGACCATGTTCATTTTTCTTTCCTGATGTTTCAAGGCTTTTCCTCTATCTAAGAATGCCTTGATTTCTAATTCATTACTGAAGGATATTTTTGCTGAATATGGATGCTGAGTTGATACTTCTTTTAATACATTAAAAAATATTATCTTTTTTTCCTTTTAATACATAAAGAATATCTTTTTTTTTTTTTTTTAATGGTTTCTTCTGAGAAATCTGCTGTCACTTGAGTTGTTTTCCCCCTATAGATAAGGTGTCATTTTACTCCGGTTGTTTCCCAGATTTTTTCTTTATCTCAGGCAAAGAAAACTTTAAGAAGTTTAATTCTTGATGTGACAATTAATTATATCTGTCAACTTGGCTAGGCAATGTTACCCAGATATTTGGTTAAACACGATTCTAGATGTTTCTGTGAGGGTATTATTTGGATGAGATTAAAATCAGTTGTTTTGGGGTATAATGTTGATGGGCCTCATCCAATCAATTGAAGGGCTTAATAGAAAAAAGACTGATTTCACCCTCAGAAGAGGAAATTCTGCCAGCAGACTGCCTCTTCTCTCCTTCCAGGGATCTCCAGACAGGAATGCTAGATCTTTTATTTTAGTCCCATGGGTTCCTGAGGAACTGTTCAGTTTTTTTTAGCCTATTTCCTCCCCGTTGTTCAGACTTAGTAATTTCTATTGTTCTATCTTCCAGTTCACTAATTCTTTCCTCTGTCCCCTCCATTCTGCAATTTCCATTTGGTTCTTTTTTATATCTTCTATTTCTTTGCTGAGATTTTCTATTTTTTCTTTTGTTTCAGGGATGTTCATAGTTTTTCACTGAAGCACTTTTAGTGATTGCTTTAAAATCGTTGTCAGATGATCACAACATCTCTGTCATCTTGGTGTTGGCCTCTACTGATTGCCATTTTCATTCAGTTTGAGATCTTCCTAGTTCTCTGTATTATGAATGATTTCCAACTGAAACCTGGACATTGCGTATTTTGTGATGAGACTCTGGATATCATCTACACCTGTTTTAACTGGTTTCTTTTGATGTGCCTTTGTTTAGGGAAATGGGGAAGTCCTGCCTTATTACTGCAAAGTGAGGGTAGAGTTCCAGTTTCCCCACTTGGGTCTGTTGACATTTGAGGAAAAGGGGACTCCTGTTGGGTAGGGACTAGAGTTCCAATTGCCCACATGGTCTCCACCAAGGGGGTCATTACTGTCCAGTGGGGATGAGAATCTAGGCTCCCTACTTCACCTTCTCTGAAACCACCCTGGCAGGAATGTTGGGGTCCTCCTTATAGCTTCACCAGTGTGGAAGTCTAGGCTCCCAGTGTGCTTTTGCTGGTATGGGTGTGGTTGGGCCTGTATTTTTGTCTGAGATGTTTGGCTAAGGTAAAGGGTTATTATCGAAAAGTTTTGTCTTTTCCTGTCTTTTGGCTAGGAGAGAAGAGGCTTTTTTGTTGTTGGAGCTTTTTCTGTCTTTGTAGTTGGCATTTCTGGTTTGCCAGCTTCTTCAGCAAGTTTGGGGTATATGAAGCAAGAAGAAAACCCAGGGAACTCACCACCCTGTAGTTCCTCTGGTACTGAGGTCTCTAGCTAGGCTACTTTCTTCTTTCCACTGTTCATCTTTATGTTTGTTTAGTATAAAATGTCCAGAGTTTTTAGTTCTTAGAGGAAAGAATAGGGAAAAGTATGTTTACCCAATCTTCTGGAGAGCCGAAGTCTCCTGCTCCCCTGTTTTTTTTTTTTTTTTTTTTAATGCCACTAGACCTCAACATATCAACTGATATTTTTGCCACAATTATGGAGCATCAAATATCTTGCTTATAAAAACCACAAATGTGCTTATATCAACTGCAAGGAATTTACTGATAGTGTATGCGTATGTAGAGAACATAATGGGTTTTGTGATCTTTGTTTCATTCTCTATTTATGTGACGTGGATTAGTTTTTAAATTAGAATATCAACTTTTCCACTTATATTTGGATAAAAGCATGGATGCTATTGATTTTGCTGCCCTATTGGTCTGCCTTTTCTATATCTATAGCAGTGGTACCTGAGAAGCCATGCAAAATACTTAAAGATAAAATAAGTTATAAAGTTGTTTTCAACAAGTTATTTTCTGTGTTTATACAGTAGATTGGTACAGGCTATACTCAACTGTGTGGGTAGATCTGTATAACATGTATACAGATGGGTCAAATCTGTGGCAGGTAAAAATTTTATAATAGTAACCATTACTTAGTGGAATACAGAGTTCCCCTGCTATCAGAGAGCTGAGATTCCGATTAAACCTTTCGGAAGCTGAAATGGTGTGAAACAAAGAAGCAATTACCATTAATTTATATGGAAACCTTTTTGAGCATTCCTAAACTCCCCAGATAACCTCTTTTCTGATACCTTAGGACCCATCTTGCTAACGATGAACAAAATAAATCGAGATAAAGCACATATGCTCACAGACACAGTTCAAAGCTGTGGCAGCTGGATGCCTAGATGCTGAGTGTAGTCCCCGGGGAAGGAGCTTGGCGGGGCCACCCTCACTGCTTGGGGTTTGCGCTGCCTCTATAACAGTTCACTGCAAAACAAATGCTGAATGCTATTTTTGCTTTTTGCCTTTTTTCGTAAAAGCAAAAATCTACTTTGGATTTCTTTTGGTTAGCGAAAGCAGGCACTAATGTAGGTCTTTTGTAAAAGCAAAGTGGTGTACTTTCAAAAAGAGGGGGTACCATATCTCAAATACATCATTCTCTGAGAATATTTTCCCTCTGTCTGCTTTCTTGATTTACTCAGTATGGTAAAAATGAGAAGGTGGGAAAAATGAGAAAATTATATAGCAAGAACAATGAAATATAATTGTTTGAATCCCTATCTTTCTGGACAATTCTAGACTAAAATGGCAAGTTACGAAAATTTGCTCTAATATATAGATAAATGCTGCTTTACATGGGAGACTTCACTGAATTATTTTTCTTCCTTGATAGGGAAAAGAAGATACACTATAAAGGATACAAACTTCATTCAGGAACATGAACGAATATTTACCATAATTGATAAAGGGTAGCTCAAAAAGTTGGCTTTAAAAAATATCACTTGTAGGGGTGCCTGGGTGGCTCAGTCAGTTAAGAGTCTGACTTTGGCTCAGGTCATGATCTCACAGTTCATGAGTTTGAGCCCTGCATTGGGCTCTGTGCTGACAGCTCAGAGCCTGGAGCCTGCTTCAGATTCTGTGTCTCCCTCACTTTTTGCCCCTCTCCCCCCTCGTGCTCTGTCTCTCTCTCTCTCTCTCAAAAATAAATAAAAAGTATTAAAATAAAAAAATTAAAAGACAACACATATCATTTGTATTATGCATGTAATTTTTCAACATTTCTAAACTTCACGTCTCAAAATAACTTAATGCAAAGTCCATAATCATTATTTTATTTATTTTTTAAAAGAAACTATTTTTAAATTATTATTTTTTTATTTTAGAGAGAGTCAGAGAAGGAGAGAGGGGCAGGGGAAGAGAGAGAGACAGAGACAGAGACAGAGAGACAAAGAGAGAATCAATCCCACAACCCTACGATCGTGACCAGGAATGAAATCAAGAGCTGGATCTCAATTGACTGAGCCACCTGGGCACCCACCATAATCATAATTTTAATAGCTGCATAATATTCCTTTGGGCACTATATAATAATTTGCTGAAGAGTCCATTATTGTTAAACATTTAACTCAATTCCAATGGTTCATTTTAATAAGTAGTAATATGAGTGACAAGTTTTTGTACACAGTTTTCACTGTACCCACTATTTTAGTTTCCTTAAGCTAGAGCCCATGAAATACAATTACTGAATCAGTGGTATAATGATTTTTATGCCTCATAGTAAGAACTGATAAATTATTTCCCAACAGAATTGTATGGCTTTATAATGTCACCAACAACATAGGAGCTTATCTCCATGCTCTCCTGCAAATCATTGTTATTTAGACATTAGAGCTGAAATATTGTTTAATTTACAAAGATTTAGTTAGTTGTGGTTTACTAGTTTCATTTCTTTTGTGAAATGTCTATGACCTTTGCCATTTATCTCCTTGGATTTGGAGATTTTAATAAACCTGAATTCTTTAAAAAAAGTTGTTTTTATGTTTATTTATTTTTAAGAGAAAGAGACAGAGCATGAGTGGGGGAGGGGCCGAGAGAGAGGGAGACACAGAATCTGAAGCAGGCTCCAGGCTCTGAGCTGTCAGCACTGAGCCAGATGCAGGGCTTGAACTCATGAACTCAAGATCATGACCTTAGTCGAAGCTGGACACTTAACTGGCTAAGCCACATAGTGCACCTGCATTCTTTATAATAATAAAAAATATCAAGCTGTTAACTGTTTTCCGAACCAGTCTCTTAACACTTTTTAAATTTTTTATATAGTTAAAATTTCTGACTGTTTCCTATAATTTGTTCTGTTTATTCTAGGCTTAGAATGTTATTCACTATTAATTTTTTCTTTTTCATTTTGTATTTACTTATATTTTTAACTTTCTGTCCAGTATAACTCAGTGTCTGTTTTTAGAGAAAGGGCAAAGTTGATTTTTTTTTTTTTTAAATCATGCATAATCTTGCCCTTCCCCATTGATTTATCATGTGAGAAATGCTTAGTTATGTCAGGTTCTTCTCCTGTCTGCTTTAGTCCATTGATCCCTCATTAGCTTTGTGCCATTACTGCTTTACTAACTGTAGCAACACAGAACATAATACCCGGTTAATAACTGCTTGTTTAATAAATATAGCATCTGGCAGCCCTCATTACTAATATTTTGGAAGTTTCCTCAATATTCTCTCTCATGTTTGCTATTCTTTCCCCACTTGACCTCCGCCACCAACATTTTATTTGGAACAATTTCAGATCTACAGAGAAGCTGAAAGAAAGATAAAATGAGGGGCGCCTGGGTGGCGCAGTCGGTTAAGCGTCCGACTTCAGCCAGGTCACGATCTCGCGGTCCGTGAGTTCGAGCCCCGCGTCGGGCTCTGGGCTGATGGCTCAGAGCCTGGAGCCTGATTCCGATTCTGTGTCTCCCTCTCTCTCTGCCCCTCCCCCGTTCATGCTCTGTCTCTCTCTGTCCCAAAAATAAATAAACGTGGAAAAAAAAATTAAAAAAAAAAAAGAAAGATAAAATGAACACCTGTAGACCCTTCACTTTGATTCACTAATTACTAACATTTTGTCACATTTTATTTTTCTCTCTATATATTTGTATATACACAACACACGCACCCACACTTTTTTTCTGAACTATTTGAGAGTAACCCAGACACATTATGACACCTCACCTCTAAATATTTCAGTATTTATCTCTTAAGAACAGGGCATTCTCCTTTAAAACAACACCATTCTTATATTCAGACTATTATCCAATACAGTCAAAATTTACATTTCCTCAACGCTCCCACAATTTATAGCTTAAAAAAAAGAGAGATCTGATCAAGAATCACCCATTACATTTAGTTGTTGTCATGCGTCTTTAATGTCTTAATATAGGTCCTCTGACCCATCTTTCTTCTCTCTCTTCCCTTCCTTTCTTCCCACCCTCCCTCTCTCTTTATCCTCTTCCTTCTGCTTTGTCTCTCCATCTCTCTTTGTCTCTTTTTTATCTTTCATGATATGGAATTTTTTAAAAAAGTCCAGGCCAGGCGCTTTATAGCATGCTTTTAACTTTGGGTTTCTCTGACGGTTTCCTCACGATTCTTAATACATTTTGAAATCCTTCTTTTTAAAAAAAAATTTTTTTTAACATTTATTCATTTTTGAAAGACAGAGAGACAGAGAGTGTGAATGGGGAAGGGGCAGAGAGAGAGAGGGAGACACAGAATTTGAAGCAGGCTCCAGGATGTCAGCATGGAACCCGATGCGGGGCTCGAACTCACAGACCGCAAGATCATGACCTGAGCAGAAGTTGGCTGCCCAACCTACTGAGCCACCCAGGCTCCCCATTTTAGAATCCTTCTAAGCCCCAGTCTCATCTTTTCCTTTCCTCACTTGTAGTTCTACCTCAAAAATCCTATTGGAATTTTGATAAGTACAATAATTATACAATAAAATTTTTGAAATATTCAAGAAAAAACTGCAATGAACCTTAAAATCAACTTATGAAGAATGGACATCTTTATATTATATAAAATAAGAGTATATACTTCTCTAAGTCCACTTCTTTTGTATCACAAAGTTAAAATAAATCTTCATACAGATCATACACTTCTCATTAAAAGTACCCTTACATTATTTTGTTGTTGAGATTTATTTTTCTTAAGTTTATTTACTTTGACAGAGAGAGCTCACGCATGCTAGTGGGGGAGAGGCAGAAGGACACGCACGGAGAGAGAATTCCATGCAGGTTCTGTGCTGTTAGTGCAGAGGCTGACTCAGGACTTGATCTCACAAACTGTGAGATCATGACCTGAGCTGAAATCAAGAGTTGGATGCTTAATGGACTGAGCCACCTAGGCGTCCAAGAATTTTTTAAACTTATGTCTTCTTACTGGTTATAAACTGGAATCATTCTCTAACTAGAGGCAACTGCTTTCTTGCTTGCTTGCTTGCTTGCTTGCTTGCTTTCTTTAGTGGTCTTATTTGCAGTCACTTTACTGAATTCTAGAATTACTTTTATTAATTTCTCATTATTTTAATTTTTCTAGGTATGTGATCAATACTCATAGACCACGCGCTCATAGAGGAAATGCGATCAGTGCACTTAAAGACAGTGTCCAGGGTATAGTCGAGTGACAGTGTCACTTATAAAACAATGTGCCAGCAGCTACCCCATACACCGCCATCTCTCCTCCATCCCCACTCCAATCCACCCCTGCTTCTCTGGTCGACATTGCGGTCCCATCATCCCACACAAATCACCTCATCTCTCTTGCTTACATCACCATTTTTCCTCCCATAAAAAGAGCACGCACAAGCTGTGTTTTCTCTTTTTACCCATCACAACTCATCAAAGTCATCAGAGCAACTGCTGCTCAGGGCACAGGTGCCTTCACACGGGCTCTCCTTCCCCACTCTGACACTCTTTCTTAGATATCTCAGGAAAATCATTCCTCACTTCACTACATCTGCAAATTGAAAGGCAAGACAGGTGCCAATAAGACTGCACTGTAAGAAACGAAGTGAAATGAAGCTTCATACAGATTTGGTTCCTTGAACCTTTCACGTTACCAAAAAACTGTGTTTCCTGTCAACTCTCACAAATGTACATCTACATTCTTAGCCTTTATGTTCCTCTGTTTCAACTTCTTTTACTTTTCTTGTCGGCATTAAGCATAAGAAAGTTCACCTTATTGGCTTTTTGTTTTGCTTTGCTTTAATGAGTATTGAATCGGTTTCAGCGTTAGCTCTCAGGAAAGTTAGGGGACCCCATCACCCGTATGGTGCAGGCCAGGAGGAGAGAAAAATGGATGTGGATGAGGGACAAATGGGAAAGGCTGGGGTTTTGGAACCCCCAGGGTAAAAGTGGCAGCTCTGACGAAGAGTCCAAAATCCCCATCAAGTCTAAGTGAGGGCCAGGGCCATTCAAAGGCCAATGGTCGTTCTAGATAAATCAACGGCAGGCTGTGGGGCATTCCTGGGAATGTGGCATGTATACAAATCATTTCCTTGAAGTCATAACTGAGTGTTACATGCAAGTTGTGGGTAGACACTAGAAAAATGCATCTAAGATTGCACAGGGAGAAATGACGGGTGGTCATATAGTATCCAGAGTTTAGACACTAGGGATAGACTGCCTGGGTTGGAATCCTGGGTCAGGTTTTGTTGGCTGTTTGATCTTAGCATCTTTATTAACCTCTCTAGTACCTTGGTTCCCCTTATGTGAAAAATGGTGAGAACAAATCTCATAAGGTTTTTGTAAAGGTTAAATGAATTAACATATGTAAAGCATTTGGAACCATGCTTGGTATATAGTAAGTGTGCATTAGTTATTATTTCTAAAGTCATTATAATTATTATTCTTTAGGCACCAGAGGTCCCATGTAGGCTGGGTGAAAAGCTCCATATACCTGGACATAAACTTGGCCTCTTCCAAAGGAAACTTCCATCTGATAGTGTCCCTAAAATCCAGACAGTTTCAGCTTTCAATCAACAGACTCTATACCTCCATACAAGGAGAGACTTGGAGAGAAAAAGTAGTTACCCAGCTATTTTTCTCTGGTTCTTTGAGGGGGAGGCTGTCTGCTAGGTATGGATAGCTGGGAAAGGGCACGGACTGGAAAAAAGCATATTTTTAAGTATATTATTGCCAATGTACTACATGTTGGCTATATCGTGGGTTAGATTTGCTCTGCTTTTTAAATTTATCCTTTGAAGTAAAGTTAGTAACTTTGCTTCCACGGAAAAAATATACATTTAATTCCAGAATATATGACTCCTAAATAAGTACAGTCCATTTGTTGGAGAATTTATGTATGTCTGTAAGAAGTTTAACAATATCTAAGAGCTGCCTGCACATAGGATTACTTGGTAAAACACCATAGAAGTCTCAAAGAGCAAAATTCTGTAAGAGAGACCAGAAAGTCCAACATCAGAACACAATATCAGGTTAATCAGGTCCCTACTTTATAAAACTGCACGCTGTGTATTGGGGAGGATTAATCTGGCATTGTAATCCAACTGTGTGGCCAGGTTCTATAATTATAGCAACTCCTCTTAAGTTTTTTCAAAATCTGGTTCTAAGCCAAAGCTCTGCCCACATTCCTTTACTACTTCCTACCATGATACCTAGACCTGATGTTTTGAAGACCACGTTTTAAATCCTCTTTAGAACTATGTCCACCCAACTGGACTAAGCCACCTACCTCTAAGCCAGTGCAGTCTAAGGGTACAGCCACCAAGAGTGCTCTCTGCCTAGAGCCCCTTTTCTCACAGCAGAGTGTGTTATGTCACGAATCATGAAGCAAATGCAGTCTTCAAGGGCCATTTTTTTATTCTCATTTTAATCAGTATTTTTATTTTTCATTTTTGTTTTTTAAAAATTTTCTTTAAATCCAAGTTAGTTAACATACAGTGTAAAATGGCTTCAGGAATAGAATTTAGTGATTCATCACTTACATATGACACCTAGGGCTCATCCCAACAAATGGCCTCCTTAATGCCCATCACCCATTTAGCCCATCCCCCACCCCCCAACACCACACCAGAAACCCTCAGTTTGTTCTCTGTATTTAAGAGTCTCTTATGGTTTGCCTCCCATTTTGTTTTTATTTTATTTTTCCTTTCCTTCCCCTATGTTCAACTGTTTTGTGTCTTTAATTCCACGAGTGAACTCATATATTTATCTTTCTCCGACTGACTTATTTTGCTTAGCATAATACACTATAGTTCCATCCACATTGTTGCAAATGGCACAAGGTTTCATTCTTTCTGATCACTGAGTAATATTCCATTGTACATCTTCTTTATTCATTCATCAGTCAATGGACATTTGGGCTCTTTCCATACTTTGGCTATTGTTGATAGTGCTGCTATAAACATAGGGGTGCATGTGCCCCTTCAAATCAGCATTTTTATATCCTTTGGATAAAAACCTACTAGTACAATTGCTGGGTTGTGGGGTAGATCTATTTTTCATTTTTTGAAGAACCTCCATACTGTTTTCCAGAGTGGCTGCACCAGTTTGCATTCCCACCAGCAGTGCAAAAGTGTTCCTCTTTCTATGCATCCTCACCAACATCTGTTGTTGCCTGACTTGTTAATATCAGTCATTCTGACACATGTGGGCTGGTATCTCATTGTGGTTTTGATTTGTATTTCCCTGATTCAAGGGCCATTTTTAATGAGATTTGCCACAGGGGTGCTCTTCATTATGAGCATCACTATAGTCTGAAAAGAAATCTATAAATGTACTAGTTACTGACAGGTATCATAGGCCCAAGGTTCCTTTCCTTTCCCCAGGTGCCCATTCCTTTCAATGGACTTCATAACAATGAATGTCTCTACTCTTTGTTTATTTACTTCAGGACACAAACTAAGTTGTATGATAGAAGCCACTAAAAAATGAAAATCATATTTAAATACCAACTATACATTTGATGAAAAAAATAGTATCAAAAATAATATTACAATGGAATTTCTAACAGTACTCACATCCAGCAAAAAACAGAAAGCTGGTTTATTTATGGTGGTTCTTGCTAAAGACACGTCATACCTAGAGTCGATAAACATGGGGTTTGAACAGAAAGACTCAGGTCATCTGCTTCTGGTCTCAGGTTTGAATTTGATGATATAAACTTTATAGGTATTTACTTAGTACCTACTTATAGAAGTCCTTTTCTGAGCCTTCAGGAAACAGAGATAAGACAGACAACAAAAAGCTGTGGCGCCTGGGTGGTTCAGTTGGCTAAGCATCCGACTTCGGCTTGGGTCAGGATCTGGCGGTCTGTGGGTTTGAGCCCCACATCGGGCTCTGTGCTGACAGCTTGGAGATTGGAGCCTGCTTCAGATTCTGTGTCTCCCTCTCTTTCTGCCCCTCCTTGCTCATGCTCTGTCTCTCTCTCTCTCTCAAAAAATAAACAAACATTAAAAAAAACAAAAGGCAGACAACAAAAAGCTAAATGTAGCAAGTTTACTATATTCCAGGTACTTTACGAACATTATCTCATGTGATCCTCACAGCTCTAGAAAGGAGTTATTATTCTGTATGTTTATGATGAAAACTATTCTTAAGAGATTTTAAATAACCTGCCCAAGGATCCAAGGCTGGTAAGTGACTGCAGTTGGACCTAGCAGTCTGATTGCAGTTAAGTCTAGTTCTTAACCACTTGAATAGACTGTCTCACAATCCCTGACCCAAGGAAGTTTATATGTAGAGCCAGGACAGTGCCAGTATAGACCTTATAACATGAGGTGGGATAAGATAAATGCCATCACAAGTGCAGAAGTCTCAGAGACTCATATCCAGTGCGAAGAAGCAGTAAAACTCTTGTGGGGAGGAAGGACCTCGAATGAGCTTTGAAAGATGTTTGTGTCTTAGGTGATGCAAGGGCAGGATTAGTGATGGTAAGGATGGAGGAAAAACTAGTCTTCCAGGAGGAAGGAACAGTGCAAGTGAGTTCAGAAACAAGACAGGAGCAGGGACAATAACAGCAAATGGTACCGTGAAGGTAAAAAACAAATAGGGAAGGAGAGGGAGAAGGAAATGGAAGATACTGCTGGCAGTATTACTATAAAAAGCCCCTACTTCCAGGGTTAGAAATGTATTGTAAATTTTTCAAAGAGTAGGACACCACTCTAAATTTCTAAGTAAGAGATTCCTGTGGACAGAAAGGAATAAAAATGGTACCAGTAGGACTGGAGAGGGAGGGATGGAATCCTCAAGACTTGGAAGCTGAATGGTTGCTGGAGCAAGAGGAGAACAATGGCCTCTGTACTGGGTTGAACGGTGGCCTCCCAAAAGGTATGTGCCTGCTCTGATCCCTAGAGCCTGTAAATGTGACTTTGTTGGGAAAAAAAGTTCTTCGCAGATGCAATTAAATTAAGGCTTTAGAGATGAGATCATCTTGGATATCTGTGTGGGTCCTAAATCCAATGACAAGTGTCCTTTTAAGAGAAAGGCAGAGGAAGATTTGAAGCAGACAGAAGAGAAGACATGGAGGAGAGGAGGCAATGTGGCCATGAAGGCAGAGATTGGAGGGATGAGGCCACAATCAAAGAATGCCACCACCCATAGACACAACAAGAGGCAACGAATGCACTCTTTCCCAGACCCCCCAGAAGGAACGATGGCCTGCCGGCTTTTAGACTTCTGGGCTCTGGAACTGTGAGAGAAAAACCATTTCTTTTAAGTTATCCAACTTGGGGTAATTTGCTATGGCAGCCCTAGGACACTAATACAGCATTCTTACTACAGAATAGAAAAGTCTGGAAGACAGCTGATTTGCAGAAGTGTTTAGGAACTGACCAATATAATTTATACAGTCTGAAGAAAACGTACATCACATGGGATAAAAAGACAGTAAGTTGGGCAGAGAAAGCACTGCAGAATCTTTTCCTGTAACATATACTTAGCTCATTATCATTAGTTTTGTCTTAGCATTTGTCAAGATGTGAACCACACAAGCTAGCTTAAAATGCACATTCTTGGGCCTTCACTCCAAATTCTGATGCCTTTGGTCTGGGGTGGAGCTTAGGAGCCTGGTTTCAAAAGCATCCTAGGTGAGTCTGGCGCAAGTGATCCTTTAACACAAGACTGGCAAACTGTTTCTATACAGGGTCAGGGGGTAAATATTGCAGGCTTTGTGGCCCTAACCTCTCTGTCACAAGTACCCGTGTCTGCTATAGCGGCACAAAAGCAACTGGTGTCAACACAGAAACAAATGAGGGTGGTGTGTGTCCAGTGCGCTTTTATTAAATTTTCTTTTGCATTTTATTATATGAGATTGAATTTCAAATCATTTGCACGCATCACGAAATACCATCCTTTAAAAAACTTTTTCCCCTTATCCATTTAACAATGTATTAAAACAGGTGGTGAGCCGGATTTGGTCCATGGGCCATAGTTTGCCAGATTTAACATGCTGCAGCTTGCAAATCGCCGCTTTAAATGTTAGAGCTGAGATTTTGCGAGCCAGGGGCATGTCACGAAGCAGCAGGAGACAGAGGAATAGGGGAACATCTGATGCACTAGAATAACCCCCAGCATGCTGGCAGCCTCTGCTACAGCAGCAGCTCATAATGTACAACCCCATTTATGAAAGGGTGTCACTCACGGGAACAGAATCCTTCAGGCATGCTGTGGACAGACTGCGGACCACTGTGTAGGAGCAGGGCTGGGTAGACCTGATGTAGAGACTGCAGCCTCCATGAGAAGGCCAGGTTGCCAGTAGTTCAGTTCTGTCCCCTTTTGTCCCGTTGAAGATCGTCTCTGAGAATGTAGGGGGGGTGGGAGGGATGATATTCTCAAACTTGCTTCAATTATAAATCCTTCAGAATCTTCACTTTCTTAAATGCAATTAGTAACAGATGACTTTCAATGTATTTTGTGATGTTGGATTTGACTGGGCACCAAAAATGTCAGAGAATTGGTACACTGTGAGAGACGGCAACTCACCTTCCCCATTCCTGGGCAGTCGTCACTGCTGTCCCCTCTCTGTACCTCTGGCTTTGAGTTAGCCCAGCCGGGGTAGATACATCTGCAAGCCGCCTCTACTTGTGTCATAGACACAAACAAGGACACATAACAGAAATCCGTGACAGAACCAAGATTCAATAAGATTTCAATAAGCTGGAACTCTGGGCTCAAAATAACAAGATGAAATTTAACTAGGACAAATGTAATTGTCTGCATTTACATTTAAAGAGATTCAATTATAAAAGCACAAGTTGGAGGAGAGACTTTATGAGCAGCTGCGTGATGCACCAGTTCACAGGACGAAGGCCTCAGGGATGTTTTAACTACGGTCTCAACCAGAGCTGGTGAGATGGGGCTGCTAGGGCACCTAATATAATTTTAGGCTGCATTAATGTAATTACAATGTCCAGATGAATACAAGAGTCCACTGTAGTCTGAAATAATCAGATGACATGTAGAGCCCTTCAGCAGTTCTGGGCACTTGGTTTTAAAATGAACGTTAAAATAAAGTAGTGGGAAAGGTATTCATTCAGTAATGGGACTGTAATCAGAGGAGGGCCAGGGTAAGAGAGAGGCTGAAAATAGATTTTACTGCGAATATTTGAAGAAGCCAGAGTGGTAAGCAGTGCTGTTGAGGTAGTGCTTGCAAATATTTGGAAATGAAGCGTCACATTTTGAAAGTTAAAGTACGCAATCAAGGCAACATAGGTCAAAGCCATGAGAGTATAAAGTCTACATATTTGGATTCCCGGAAAGCAGACCCGAAGGTAACCTGAGAGAGTGTAATGTGTGGCTTCACCACACGTGTGTACATCTACCAGGAAGTGGGATCGAGAGTGGGAGTCACGAAAACAAACATTCCTCTTGCCTGTCCTGCACTGCACAGGGAGAGAAGTCCTGTCCATCTGAGAAAGATGAGAGCGTTCTATTATCAGAGTCTGAAGCCATCAAACATTTAAGTCATTCAATTTAAGTCTCTTCTTGTTCTGACTCCACGTTCTGGCAACCTGCTTAAACTTCAGATAATCTGACTTCCATTCAGCTTGACTACTGGAAGGGGGTGTAATATGGTTCTTACTGGCATTTTTTAAAATGAATAAGCCTTACTGTTTAGAATAGTTGTAGGTTTGCAGCAGTACTGAGTGGCAAGTACAGCCAGCTTGCATACACTCCCTGCCTGCTACCCCCCTACCCTACAGACAGCCTTTCCCATCACAGACATCCTGCATCACAGGGGTACCTTGTTACATTGGCTGAATCTACACTAACACATTATTGTCACCCACAGTGATATTAGCGTCCACTTTCGGTGTTGTACATTCCATTGGTTTTGATAACTGTACCCACCACTGCAGTACCATACGGTGTAGTTCTACCGTCCTCAAAATTGTCTGTGCTTTCCCTATTCAGTCTTCCTCATCTTCAACCTTTCTCAACCACTGACATTTTTACTGTTCCTGTAGTTTTGCCTTTTCCAGAATGTCATATAATTGGAATTACGCCCTGTGGAGCCTTTTCAGATTGGCTTCTTTCACTTAGTAATATGCATTTATGTTTCCTCCATGTCTTTTCATGGCTTGGTAGCTCCCTTCATTTTAATGAAGAGTATTCCCCGGTCTGGATGGACCACAGTTTAACCGTTCATCTACTGAAGGACATCCAAGTCTTGGCAATTATGAATAAAGCTGCTATAAACATCTGTGTGCAGGCTTTTGTGTGAACATGAGTTTTTAACTCCTTTGGGTAAATACCACAGAGCACGATTGCTAGATCGTATGGTAAGAATATGTTTACTTTTGTAAGAAACAGGCAAGCTGTCTTCTGGAGTAGCAATACTGTTTTGCATTCCCACTGGCAATGAATGAGAGTTCCTGTTGCTCTTCATTCAGCATTTGGTGTTGCTGGTGTTCCAGATTTTGGCCATTCTAAGAGGTCTGTAGCAGTATCCCATTGTTTTAATTTGTGATTCCCTCATGACATAATCTGGAACATCTTTTACACATGTTTATTTGCCATCTGTATATCTTCTTTAGTGAGCTAGCTGTTAAGGTTTTTTGCCTTTTTAAACTGGGTTGTTGTTTTCTTATTACCGAGTTTTAAGAGTTCTTTGTTAATTTGGATACAAGTCCCTTATCAGATGTGTCTTGCAAATATTTTCTCCCAGCCTGTGGCTTCTTGTCTTCTCATTCTCTTGACACTGTCTTTCCTTGAGCACATGTTTTTAATTTTAAGAGGTCCAGCTTATCAATTGGTCCTTTCATGGATTGTGCCTTTGCTGTTGTATCTAAATAGGCATCATCATACCCGAGGTCTTCCAGGTTTTCTCCTAGGCATCTTAAAAAAAATTTTTTTTAATGAACCTTATTTCTTAGAACAGTTTTACAGAGAAATTGAAAATATAGTACAGAATTCCCCTAAACCTCCTCATCCAGTTTCCCCAATTATTAATAACTTCTGTTAATATGGTACATTTGTCACCATTAAAAAAACTAGCATTGATCCATCATTATCTACTAAATTTCTTAATTTACTCAGATTTCCTTAGTTTTCCTAATGTCCTTTCTCTGCTCTGGTATCCAATCCAGGCTACCTACACTAAATTTAATTGTAACATCTCCTTAAGCTCCTCTCGCCTGTGATAGTTTCTCAGACTTCCCTTGTTTTTGGTGACCTTGTAGTTTTGAGGAGTACAGGTTGAGAGTTTTATAGAACATCCTTCAATTGGGATCCATATAACTTTTTTTTTTTTTTTTTTGCAGGATTATAATGGGAACATTGGTTTAGGGGAAGAAGATCACAGAAGTAAGATGTCATTTTCATCACATCACATCAGGGGTATATAGTAGTAACATGACTGTACCGCTGATAACCTTGATAACCTGGCTGAAATAATATTTGTTAGGTTTCTCCACTGTAAAGTCACTACATTTTCCTCCTTTATACTGTTCTCTTTGAAAGGGGGTCACCATGAGCAGCTGACAGTGAGGGAGTGAGGAATTATGCTCTATGTCCTTGAAGTGAGAATATTTACATAAAATATTTGGAATTCTTCTGCACAAGAGATTTTCTCCCCTATAGCTTATTTATCAAATTGTTTATTTGTATCTATATGGACTCATGGATATTTATTCTTTATTTTGGGTTATCATTCAACACTATTGTATTGTATTGTTTAAACTGTGTCAGTTTTGGATATTAGAAGCTTTTTCTGTTGGAGTCTGTGGTCTTTGACATGCACCCAGTAATGTGGCTTTTTAATTCTTTACTTTCTGGCATGACAAGATTCTTCAGGCTCATCTCGTGTATTTCTTTTCTTAGTCCTAAAATCAGTCATTTTTCCAATCCCTGGTTCCTTTTACTGGAGAATGGGATTGAAAACCAACATCTGGGTGTTAGGGTATGCTTGTGGCTACCAGAGTATTGTTGCTTTTAAGTCATCTCAGCTGACGGAGGAAGGAAGTATGTACTTGTATACTGACCCCTGTTTATACACATATCTAGAGACGGGGCATCTGAATCTAAACCCCTTTCTCATGTGCTGAGTTGCATTCAGCTACCCTGTCAACTCCAACACATAACAGCTTCTATGTCTGTCAGGAACCCATTGGCCTTTACTTGAAAAAATGTCCTGCCACACTGCCGTACGCTACTCTTTCCCTGCTTCAAACATCCATGGGGATTTTCAGTCTGGAGAAGAAAATATTTACAAGGGATATAATAGTTGCATTCAAATATTAGAGTGACTGTCACAGACACGTGAGGCAATTTGGGGTTGCTCCTTAGGGCAGAGCCAGAACCAACCATGTAGGTTATATGGAAGACAATTTGAAGTTAACATGAAAAATATGTAAATATCAGAACTTAGTTTTAAAAATGAATGGGCTCTTCTTGAAAAGCCATAAACTCCATAGAAATAGGTGGGCTCTGGGGCGCCTGGGTGGCGCAGTCGGTTAAGTGTCCGACTTCAGCCAGGTCACGATCTCGCGGTCCGTGAGTTCGAGCCCCGCGTCAGGCTCTGGGCTGATGGCTCGGAGCCTGGAGCCTGTTTCCGATTCTGTGTCTCCCTCTCTCTCTGCCCCTCCCCCGTTCGTGCTCTGTCTCTCTCTGTCCCAAAAATAAATAAAAAACGTTGAAAAAAAAATTAAAAAAAAAAAAAAAAGAAATAGGTGGGCTCCTAGACTGGGTCACCATTAGCTTGTCCTGGATGTTATGATGGAGATTCTTGTACTGGGTCACAGATTAGACTTAACCAATAGCCGTTGTCTCCTAAGGCAAAAAGTCTTAGTTAACCTTTTTAAAAGCTATTTTTTTTAAAAAATGGTCTTATAATATAAATCCATGTGCTTATAGCTCAGAAGACTAGAATGTATTATCAAAAAATGAATAAATAAGGCTCTGATTATTATTATTATACAAAAAGAACACATTTTTAGGAAGTCTCCCTTAGCTGTTAAACACAGAAGTAAAATATACTAAAGAACAGAAGAGTCTTGTTTTTATTGAATAAATGTGACTGAAGTAGAGGTGGATAGTATACGCTTTAATTGCAAAGATTACAGCAAATATTTGAACCACTGCAATAACCTCATGTAGAGAAAAGATTTTGAGCTCTATTCTACATCTGTTCTATGCTGTGTGCTAGTTCATCTGATGAGAAACTTCTGGGATAGCATCCAAGGAAATCAGGCAATTCTGAACACTTTTTTCAGAAATGCTGCCAGATTCTTTTTCTTTTCACCTCCCCTTTTCTTCTTGACAGTTATGCATATGGGAGCACATGTGTGTACACGCACATTTGCACATGTGCATGCACACTCACACACTTTCACTCTCCTTAAATAAGTGGTAAAGGTCTAGTCATGTCACCAACATGTCATCAGCAACTCAGGTGTTCCTACTCAGAGAAAGAATAACACACAACCTACAACCGTCAGAAGATGGAAGAGCTTCCTAAGCTAAGCTTTCCATAAACACAGCCATGGCATCAAGCGGAGGGTAACTGTATTTTGCACATGCACCTATATTCTTATAAACTGTGCAGAATGAGATCATCAGGAATTTAAATGAATAAAATGTATTTCTACTGACTCAATGGAATGGCTGATTCATCTAATTTTCTTTTCTTTTTTGTTTTTTTTAAACAGCAAAGCAAATTTTTACTGCCTTGTGCTCACTCCTTCCCAGTATATTTTCTGGTGACAACAATCACAGCTCAGTTCCACTCTCCCTCCCTCCAATTTCTGAGGTCTGTGGTTCACAATGGAGCTTGTGACTGAACATGACCAATGGGTACCACCGGTATGTTATGAAGAAAGAAGAAAAGAATTATAAAAAAATTATTTCTTTTATAAAATTCTCTTATATAAAACTTAATTACAATAAACCTTTCATCTAAAAATGACCACTCTAATGGAGTTGGGGGGGGGGTGAGTTTCTTCACCAAAGTGTAGCCATAACGATTCAGAGGGTTCCTATTTTCTCATATTAGCAGGATTTCAAGTATATTTGCAAATTTCAAAATCAAAACATATCATTTTTATTAGTAAAATTCCATGCATGACAATAATCAGCATTTTGTACAAATGCAGTGACATGATTTTTTTAATTTTTTTTTTCAACGTTTTTATTTATTTTTGGGACAGAGAGAGACAGAGCATGAACGGGGGAGGGGCAGAGAGAGAGGGAGACACAGAATCGGAAACAGGCTCCAGGCTCCGAGCCATCAGCCCAGAGCCTGACGCGGGGCTCGAACTCACGGACCGCGAGATCGTGACCTGGCTGAAGTCGGACGCTTAACCGACTGCGCCACCCAGGCGCCCCAGTGACATGATTTTTAAGAAGTGTTAGAACCATTAAAATAGTTGAATACTTCTATGAACATAAAAAAAGGAAAACCAATAGAGTAAAACTTTACTCAGTTGAAGCAAACTCATTCATAATTTGTGAAAATCTCACACAAAAATCTCTCACAAAAAACTCACGTCTTGAGTTAGTAACTCTTCCTGACTTTTAAGACCATCAAATTCATAACTTTTAACAACAAATGATGAAAAAAATTGATCATTGAAATAGAATGGCAGACACTACCAGCTGCCAATTCTATAACCAGTTTCCCCTTCTTTCTTACTCTCAGAATGTTTGGCATATTTGGGATGGCAACATTCCCAGCTCAGAAAAGTACTCTTCCCAGGGTGTGGGAGTGGCCGAGTGACAATTCTGTTCAATGAGATGTAATTGGAAGGCACAAGGTGGCCTTCAGGAAAGGGACATTCAGAGAAAGCTCTTTTAAAAACACTTCCCCTTCTGCTCTGCCTTTCCTCTAGTGTCTGCCTGGAAAGAGGTACAAGGTCAGAAACAACAGAAGAATGTTAGGTCTAGGAGGATGGCAGGCACCTATGAAGGAAGGTGGAGGGCAAAGCCCCAAGGAGCATGGGCTTATTATAACATCCTGAGCTACTCTATAAAGTAGGAAGTGCTTTCTTTAAGACTTCTTATTGCATGAAGGGGAAAAAATGAATTTGTTTAAGACACTCCTACGGAGGTTTCTACTACATGTTGCAAAACCACTTTTAACTGATAAAAATAATGTTGAGCACCCTTAAGTGATTTAAAACTATCCACTTAAAACAACTAATATACTCACTACTGCCCAATTTTGTTCTGAAAGCAGATCTCTTAAGGTCCTCTACTCTGAAACATTGCTGGCTGAGTTTGAATAAATATGGGCTCCTGAAAGTAAACTTTCATTAAGAAGAGTTTAAAATTAAAATTGTCATTGTCTGGGGGATGAGATACATCAAGGCATTACAAAATGTTAAAGCAAAGTGAAATAGCATTATATGTCTCACTAACTTCCATTCTGAGCCTTCCCATCTGATGACACAATGTGTAATCCGGGGGAAACTGTAAATATGCATACTCCAAAAACAACCATTAGGAAAAAACCAGAATGATTCTGTGAAAGAGAAAAACAGCATTTTGATGACTGTTTTAAAGTGAAGAGATGATTAGAAAACTGGCCCAACATTGTGAGGAGCTACACGGCGTGGACGTCAACACGCACTTCTGAGAGGGTCTCTGCATCACTGTGTCAGACGCTGGTGACAGAGGAACTAGCTCTTAATTATCGTGTCAAATTATAGTGACCACATTTAGATAGGCAGAATATATCGTAAATTTAGACAAAGTATTGTAATTGACTGAATTAAATTGGTTGTTAAAGATGACAAACACCAAGAACATTATTACAAAGATCATAAAGAATAATCTCCCCCACAAAAAGCCAGGTGGTTCAGCTTCAACGATTAAACACTGGATGAATACAATGAAGTCAGTGTCTCCAAAGCTTCTGCCATTATCCCAAGGTTGTGCTTTGGTCTCTGATGGGGATAAGGATTATTAGACTCAACAAAGGTTGTCAAGAAGAAACAGAGGAAGGGTAAATCTTTATGAATGCGCTGTTTATATGTTAAAATCAAGTGACTTGTCAGTCAACAGATATTTACTGAAAAGCATGCACGTCAGCCTTTGGTCACAGAATGAAAGTAAATGAAGTGGGTAACAGGGTGGAAGTGTAGGGGGCTGGTTCTAAGTGCTGCACCATTGCCCATGTGTTGTATCAGCTAGAAGTTGCTGTTCTCACTGTTTATTTAGTGTGCATTAGTATCAAGTGGGGGGGGGGGATTTGGAAATAAGAAAGCTGCTTGAATCCCACCCAAGAGTTCAGGTTTCAGCTGTTCCAGGATCAGGCCCAGGTAAAATATTATTTGAGAAATACCGCAGGTGACTCTATTGTGTATTTAGGGTGGAGGTTCTTTGGGATGGCCCTTGGGGATGGGCAGGATATTGGATCAGTGGGGAGAAGGAAGACAGGAAAGGGATGGGGGAAGGGATGATCAATGGCAAAAGACAGGGATGAACAGTGAAGACAGTGTGTCAGAAAATTACAGGAAATAAAAATCACATACATACATAGGATGGGGCCAGTTTATCGACTTTAAAAAAAAAATGGTGGCAAATGGGAAACTATGGGTGAAGAGTTGACCAGGTGACAATGATACTAAAGAAAGACTGCTGTGGCAGGAGCCCAAGGGATGAGTTCCAGTACAGGCAGAGAAGCAGGAAGAGCAGCTCAAGACAGGTGCCGAGGTCCCAGGTGAAATGATGAGGTGCAGGCTTGTGTGGGGGCACACTGGGCACAGTGGGCAATCTCCGAGGGCATGTAACTAAGATGACTGGAGGATGCTGTGTGATACCAAAGGAAAAGGGGAAGGACTAACTTAAGAGGAAACACAAAAGTTGCTGCAGACAACTAAGGAAGACTTAACTAAAAATCCAGGTTGAGAGATCCTTGTGAAGAGGGAAAAAGAAAATGTACATCACAAGGCCCATACCTCAGGGTGGAGGGGGTGAATGAAGAAAAGAGCCCACAGAGTATTTAAGATGCAGCATGAGGTTGGGGGTGGGGCAGGAAAAGTGGGCACTAGAGCAAAGCATTACAAGTTGAAGTGCGGCTGGTTTAGTACATACGTGAGATCTTTCAGCTCATTAAGAGGAAAAAGGGATTGCTCTGCCCAATATATTCAGGTGAAACAATTAAAATGAGAGTGAGGAATATAAAAGAGTGTTTTCCTTGTGCAAACCTCCTTGCACTTTTGGATAAAATAGGATGGTTAAGGACCTTCTGCTCACACTCCACACTTGTGAGAGAAGAGTATGTGTAGAGGGGAAATGGAATGATACCGTTTTTGTAGCCAGAGCAGTCCTTGTGCTTGGAGATCCTTAAGCAGAAATAAACAGCAGAACCCTCCCAAGAATGAGAAGGAGATTTCCATCACCAATCAAAGCAGGTGATAAATGCAGGGCCCAGAGTTATACATTATCAGAGGAGCAGGCTATCCCAGGTGCAGGAAATGACTGGAACCTTGGAGGCTCATTCTTAGTATGGGAATAACTACTGAATCTCAGTTATGGGAGCCATAGTCTCATTAGCAGACAGATTCATTGGAAAATATGGTTCACTGAACTCCCCTACTCCAAAGGTGACTACTATCTCTACCTCCAAAACTCTTCCTTAGTCTGTGCAGGGAGAATCCACCAAGCCTCCCACAGATGAGTTTTCTCTCCGTGCAAGGTCACCTGGGCTGAAAGGACGGTGGCAGTACTGCCAGGAAGGAAGCGAGGACCAGCTAGGAAGGGAAGCAAGTGTTGTGGGGAGTAGAGGGCCAAGGAAAAGATGTGTTCAGGTGGACAGGTTAAGTTTGAAGTATGTCTGGGACATTCATGCAGACACATTGACAGGTGGCTCGAACTATGGGAACAGAATCCAGGAGGATGGCCAGGTTGGACTTTTGCTTGGGAATCAGCTCACAGGGGGGGTGCCTGACCTTGGAGTAGGTGAGCTCACTGAAGGTACGGGACACTGTCTGTCAGCCCTCAAACATTTGCTGAGTGACTGGAAAAGAGAAAAACAAGGCTGAAGAGCAGAGCCCTGAGGCACCATCCTATATGGGAGTAGAAAGAAGAGGAAAGAAAAGAGACAGAAAGGAAAAGGTCAGTGAGCAGGAATGCTGGAAAGTTCAACACCACGAAAATTAAAGGAAGGAAATTCAAGGTGGATTAATTTTCACCTATTAGATTGATAAAGACTTTAAACAGAACTGCTCAGATTTTCTGGGAGTGCAGTTGCTGGTGGGAACGCAAGCTTGAACAACTTCTGCAAAGCAATTTGGCAATAGATGTCAACACCCTCCTAAAGTATGCATATTCTCTAATTGGGAATATTTTTTCTCAGGTTTATCAGTTAGAAATATGTAAGAATGTGCACAAGTCTTAGCTACAAGATAGTTAACATTGGTGGCATACTCTAAAATTACTCCCCATGATCCCTATCCTCCTGGTATTCATACCCTTGTATAATCTCCTCCTTTTGAGTGTAGGCTGGCCTAGTGATTTGCTTCTAAAAAAACATAATACAGCAAAGGTGATGGTATGTCACTTCTTTGATTAGGTTACAATATATATTTTAAAAGTTCATGGGGTACCCAGGTGGCTCAGTCGGTTAAGCGTCCGACTTTGGCTCAGGTCATGATCTCCCGGTTTGGGAGTTGAAGCCCTGTGTGAGGCTCTGTGCTGACAGCTCGGAGCCTGGAGCCTGCTTCAGATTCTGTGTTTCCCTCTCTCTCTGCCCCTCTTCCACTCGTGCTCTGTCTCTCTCTGTCTCTCAATAATAAATAAACGTTAAAAAATTTTTTTTAAGTTCAAAAAATTACATGTTATAGGAAACTGTTACTTGGAGTACGTATGTTTTATGTATGTAAATATAAAGGAATGAACAGAAAAATACATACCAAGGTGTTAATAGTAGTTATCATCTGATGACTGGTTTATGGGTGCTTTTTGTTTTGTTTCTTCTGCTTATCTATACTTACACATTGTTTAAAATGATTGGGTACTGCCTTATAATAAAAAGCACAATGAAATGCATGAGTAAGAATAAAAGAACAATAAGCAAAAAGGATCATCAACAATACAGACCACCACAATAAATTAAGGACGTCTCATTCACTCTTTCGTCTCATTTATTCTTTTTATTGATTGCGTTCTATGTGCCAGTATGAAAACTGAGAAGAGTTAGTTGTTTTGATTTGGCAGGGAAAAAGCAACTGGTTATCTGAGACAATGCAGTGTCGCTTCTTCATCAGTGGAAGAAGGGTGATTTGTTCCTACTTGCTAAATGCGTTGGATAAAATCCAATATAAACAAGAAAGTAGAAGAATTTCAAATAATGTGGCAAAGACATTGTAAATGTCGCAACTGGGTGGGAATCACTACACAGTCAACATGTGAAATCTATACTTGATGTAAAATAGTAAGAAAATTGACATCAGTTGGACAAAACTGAACAGTAACACAGTCACAAGAATGAGACAGTCTAGGCAGTGAAAATACAAATAGACCAGATGTATGCACACCACAGAGGAAGAGAAATGCATTATTGCTATGGAATTATTTCATTTTACTTTATTTATTTTGAGATAGAGAGTGTGAGCAGGGGAGGGTCAGAGAGAGAGGGCGCGCAAGAGAAACCGTAGCAGGCTCTGCACTGTCAGCACAGAGCCCGATGCAGGGCTTGAACCCATGAACTGTGAGATCATGACCTGAACCCAAAGCAAGAGTCAGGCACTCAACTGACCGAACAACCCAGGTGCTCCGCTACAGGATTCTTAATATCGTTTTGGTATGTTGGGACTTCTGTGCTTGGATGACCTGTTTCTTTCAAGTACAAGTAATTTTAGGGCAGAAGCTTGAGTTCTTCAATTCTGTGATCCTTATGAAGAAATATACCCATACGGTAATAATTCAGAGTTTGATTCTAATGGTAATTAAGTAAGAAAACTATCAGGTTAAGTTGACTGTCAAAGAAAACTGCTGTTCATCTTATAGCTCAACATTTCAAAGATCTTTCTTAGAAACAGCTCATGAAGAGGCAACCACCCAATATAAAAATACTCTTCAGAAGAAAAAAAAAACGCTTTGGGGCAGCAAGATAACACACTGAAAGAAACTAAAAAGTTATTTTAGTTTCCAAACATGGCTCACTTACTCCCAGGCAGAAAGCGGTACAACATTAAACCAAAGCGCCTAGATAAAGGAGATCAAACAGTAAAACTGCCAAGGTTTTTACAAACAAATGCACAGTTAATTACAGATTCGGCTTCTGTTTGGACACACACAAAGCTAGGCCTGGGTTGGTTGGGTACAACCAACAAGTGGATGTGTAATTACCATTTTGAATAAGTGACCCAGTGATGGTAGATGTGTAAGATGATGAAATGGCAGTGAAAGTTGAGACTCAGGGTTGGAGGAAAAACTCTGGCATTATTTTCCTTGTCTGGTCTCTATGGTCCTGTGAAGAAAAAGTCCAAGGAACTTTTTCATGTAAGTTTATGAAAACAAAAGTTAAGGGCCATGGAGTCAACGTTTGGAGCATGAAGCAGTGTGTGGGGATGGAAGTGCAGAGGGTGAACACGGAATTGAATAAGTCAGTATTCAGAACGAAGATGAGTGACATATCTTATTTCCAGGATGCAGAGAGAATCCAGATGTGGGGAAGTCTCTCCCTTTCCCCGTCCCGGCCCCTATTTCTACACATGGAACTATGAATAGCAGGAGAGATACTCAGCAGGGACAGACAGGAAGTACCAGCACCGAAAAATGTGGAGACAATGCAAATCAAATGAATAACCCTTGGGTTTCTGAATGGAACTTGCCTTTTCCTTTTTAAAAAATGCTGTTCATTCTATTTAAATGGCACACTATAAAAATGGGACTGTAACTTGTAATTTTGAGATATAAAATGTGAAACATAAAACAAGGGGTGATAAATCAGCTAGAGGCCAATTAAAATACTTAGACTGTCATTCAAAGACATTCCACCAAATGTAATAAAATGAGTGGGTGGTTGGTTCTATTTTAATAACTGAAGGCTGCAGGAAGATTTTATTTCTTCAGACTATCAGCCAAATATACCCAGGACTGACTGGAACATGGAAAATACACTTTTACATTATGTTAGCTATAAAATGAAATAAAATGTCTCGAAAGACAGCATCAGAACAGTGTTCTGATTCACAATAAGGCTCATCTGAGGTTAAACGATACTTTATCTTTGGTATTTTATAATGATATTGATAAACAGTATTTGTGTAGTTACTGTAATAATCATATTATGTTCAACATTATTCCACCATTTTATCATAAAGATGAAATCAACTGATGTTTCTCAATAACGGTGTACCAGTGTTTGGGGCAGGAGAGTTATTCACCATTCAGAACTACTTTTGCACAACCAAAATTGCCCCCTAGATATTTCCAAATGTCTCCTGTGGGCAGAATGGGGATTGGTGGTGTTTATGATACTAATCATCCATTGGGGGCATCTGGGTGGCTCAGTCAGTTGAGCCTCTGACTCTTGAGTTCGGCTCAGGTCATGATCCCAGGGTTGTGGGATCAAGCCCTGCATTGGGCTCCCTGCTGAGTGTGGAGTCTGCTTACGATTCTCTCTCCCCCTCTGCCCCTCTTCCCTGCTCATGTTCTGTTGGTCTCTCTCTAAAATATAAATAGAGCTCATTTGCTTAATTAAAAAAAGGGGGGGGGAGCACCTGAGTGGCTCAGTGGGTTAAGCATCCAACTTTTGATTTTGGCTCAGGTCATAATCCCCCACTTTGTGGGACTGAGCCCCACATCTGACTCTGCACTGACAGGGTGGATCCTGCTTGGGACTCTCTCTCCCTCTCTCTCTGCTTCTCCCCTGCTCCTCACTCTCTCTCTCAAAATAAATACATAAACTTAAAAAAAAAGATTCTCTTTCTCCCTCTGCCCCTCTCCCCCACTCTGTCTGTAAAATTAAAAAAAAAATTGATTCTGACTGCTATAAAACCTATGTTTTTTAAATGGCATAACCATTTGATTCTTTGAAAAATTGATTCTTATCTAAAAAAAAACAAAACCTGGAGATTACTGTTAACATTTCAAATTATAGGATGTTATCCAATAATACATATTAAAAGTTGCAAGAAAAAATAAATACAATAATGTGCTATGCTTAAGCATTAAATTAAGTCGTAGATTGTTTTAGAGTTGATTGGGTTTATCTTTTCATTGTAGACCTGAACCCTAAGGTAAATGCTGATTTCTCCTGAGACAAGGCAATATTTAATGATGAATCCTAATGTTTCTTGACAGTCTATTCTGGAAGAGATTTTAAGAGCTCAATTTGTCCAAGTGCCTAAAACATCTATAAAAACAGATGTCAAAAGGGAGGTTTCTGCTTACCAAGGGTATATAGTCAATAAAATGGAAGAAACCAAGTCTCTTGACTTTTAAGGCACAGTTCTTTCTTCTAGTTTCCAGACTTTGGAATTTTAAGACCTCAAAAATATTTTTTAAAAATTGGGAACAAACATAGAGTTGCTAATGTTTAAAGTTGCCCACAATTTAAGTATTAAAAACAACCTTTCATCTATCACCATGGTTCCATAAAAGAAAAGCCATTTTAACACCAAAGAAGTAGGAATTACTGTCCATTAGGCTGAAAATTTTCATCATGGACCAATGTATACAGGCTGTACTATACCACTTGATTTTTTTGTGTTTAATATTTGTTTTGGTTTTGTTTTTTACTAACTTCTCTTATTTCTTTTTTTTAATGTTTATTTATTTTTGAGAGTGCAAGTATGAGCAGGGGAGGGGCAGAGAGAGGAGGGGACAAAGGATCTAAAGTGGGCTCTGTGCTGACAGCAGAGAGCCAGGTGCAGGGCTTGAACTCATGAACAATGAGATCACGACGTGGGCCGAAGTTGGACGCTCAATCGACTTAGTCACCCAGGCATCCCTCTTCTTATTTCTGATCACTATTGCAGGCATTCAGCTAGTGACTATTAAGGTTTATGATTCTACCTGTGAAAATGCTATGGGGATACAACTATAAGTAACATGATCCTACTGTAAAAATCAAATATCTTACCACTGAAGCAGGCAAAGAGTAGGTATATAAAACCTCACCTTTCATCAGTAGACCAGTTGCCTGCTGTGGAAGTTTCAAGCTTATGGATCCACTTGTCACTTAACAGAATTATCACTGCCTTTAAATGCTTTGCCCAAGAATTCTGGCTTGTGATCCTGCAGCTCTGGAGAGCATGGAGAACAAACCGGGGCAAGGAACTCCTTGTTCACTGACGAGACACAGCACTGCATTCCCAAGCCCACAGTCTGGAACCAACGCCAACTCAACTGCAGAGTCTTTAGTGGAATCATGGGGGACCCAGCCTTGATCTAACATGTCCTCCCAGATGACACAGAAAATCGCTTGGGGACAATGTCAGTCAACTGAGAGAAATGAAGCCCCTGAGGGTCAAGGAAAGAACATTAAAATTAGATACCATCTCTCTCATTATAAGATTTTTAATTTTCTTCTTTCTCACTAAATTTGCTTAAAATGTATCCATTTTTTTTTCAGTGCCCAAAGGTACAGGAATAAGAAAATAAAGATGAGGGTGCCTGGGTGGCTCAGTTGGCTAAACGTCCAACTCTTGATTTCAGTTCAGGTCATGATATCATGGTTCATGAGTTTGAGCCCCATATCTGGCTCTGTCCTGGAAATGGAGAGCCTGCTTAGGATTCTTTCTCCCTCTCTCCCTGCCCCTGCCCTGCTCATTCTCACGTTCTCTCTCTAAAATAAGTAAACTTAACCATCAACTGATGAATGGATAAAGAAGATGTGGTATATACATACAATGAAATACTACTAGGCAATGAGAAAGAATGAAATCTGGCCATTTGGAGCAACATGGATGAAACTGGAGGGTATTATATTAAGTGAAATAAGCCATGCAGAGAAAGATAGATACCATATGTTTTCACTCATATGTGGATCTTGAGAAACTGAACAGAAAATCATGGGGGAAGCAATGGGGGGGGAAAGTTACAGAGAGGGAGGGAGGCAAACCAAAAGAGACTCTTAAGGACCGAGAACAAGCCAAGGGTAGATGGGGGTCGGGGAGAGGGTAAAGTGGGTGATGGATAGGGAGGAGGGCACTTGTTAGGATGAGCACTGGGTGTTGTATGGAAACCAATTTGACAATAAATTATATTTAAAAAAATAAAAATAAATAAAGAAAGAAAGATAAGTAGCTCCTGGGTGGCTCAATCAGTTGAGCATCCTGACTCTTGATTTCAGCTCAGGTGTTGATCCCAGGGGCATAGGATGAAGCCCCACATTGGGCTCTGCATTGAGTGTGGAGCCTGCTTGGGATTCTCTCCCTCCCTCTCTCTCTCTCTCTCTCTCTCTCTCTGTCCCTCCCCCATGTGCAGATCTTTCTCTCTTTCTCTTTGTCTCTTAAACAAATAAAATAAAAAAAAAAAACAAAGATGAATTATTGTAGCCATCGAATTAAGTATCCCTGATCTTAATTCTGACTATAGTAACAATGGCCTCCCCTCCCCCACCTAGAGTGACCAGATTCACATGAAACTGGCTGTCTTTGATTTTTTGATCCTAACTCTAGGATTCTCACTGGGCTCCTGTGCTTCTGCACATAGCAATGCATCATACTGGTTGCACTGATCATCGCCTAAGCTGCCACCTGCTATCACCTCCCACCTCTGATCTTTTGCCATCATCAGCGTAGTCTTCAAAGAGCATTGCTGCATCCTAACTGCAAACACCAGTGCGGAAAAATACCATATTCCAGCTTGGTGAAGCAGGTGGTGTGTTTCATAGGATGGAGCAGAAAGTAGCATCTCTTCCTCTCAAACAAGAAGGAAGACTATTAGCACATCAGCAAATAAAGTCGGGCTGGATGAATTTTAAGTGCTGCCTGACAAACGAAAATGTGGCAAGATTTGAAAAAGCAGCTTCTAGAAAGTGTTCAAGTCCATTATTCAAACTCAAACTCTTAGCTTTAAAGAAAACCTGATTTCCCCAACTGTCAAGTAATGTGGATGGACCAGATGATTTTTAAGATGCTCATAATTCCTTTCGCTCTGGGAGATATAAAACCTGACTTTGGCATAACACAGGGACCATTGCACTCCGCACTACCACAGCACATACAGTGTAGACACCCAGTATGCTTTGCAGGGATGATCTGTATAAAACATTCTGCTTTATTTCTAGCCCATGTAGGCCGAAGAAAAGGTCTGTGTGTTTTCTTTATGTGGGTAATTAGAGCCAACATACTGAAATTACTCAGAGTCTGGGAAATAAAGAAGCAATAAACATGTCTGGACTTTGAAGTTTCAGCCACCGACTCAAAAAAAATCAGTGTTTTAAATTTTCTAGTCTTGGAAGATTTTTTCCCTCGTTAAGACTGGTTCTTCTGAAACTAAGTAGGACATCTTGAGATTTGATAACATGGAGACAAAATATCGTAACCAAGAGCGCAAGCCATCCCCAAAGCCGCTAACTGATCTTTGCAAATAGAGGGACTTCTGCCCGATTCTGAACAGGGTTAATAAAGAAGACTGACACCAAAGAGAGCAGCATCCTTTATGGCAAATAACTTTGCCACTGGGTTACTTCTAGATGTGACAACTGCCACTCAGGGCCATGTTGTCCTCGGGCTGATGCCATGCATACACGAAGAGACTGTTTCTCATTTTGTACAGCTTCACCACGCATGGAAGGAAGGACTGAAGCAGAAGTTCCGCAGCTTTGGTGCGGATGCTGGAGCACGCTTGCAAACTGCTGTGGTTTCACTTTTGAGATCAAAGGAAGCCAAGGGCGGATTCGGTGAGCTCAGCTGGGCATGATTCCAGAGGAAATGCACGCAGCATAATTCCAACATAATAATGTCTCCCTGTATTTACGAGGGTGGCAACAGAAGGAGTGACTCAATATAGAAGATTCTGAGCCCAGGAACATCACGCATATCAGTGAAGAGCTGTGAAACCTGTTCCTTAGTAGACGTGTTGACCCGGCCACTTGCTTGTCCTGAGGACAGGTGGTAAACTTGTCTCTGGGTCCCATATTCAGATGGCTCGAGGGGCTTCATCACTGCTAAGTGGAGTTTGCCATGATCTGATGAATGAGGCAGAAAGCCCCCACAGCCACCAGGAAGAGCTAAGAACTGATTTCATTGGACTCCTACAGAACACCTATCCAGTGAAGAAAAGGATGCTTTTTAAATAATGAAAAAGAAATCTTACTGGATGCTATATAGGATAGGCCTTGGGACAACATACCACAATTGTGACTTCTAAGTGGACATCCAATAACCTTTTAAGTGGCTATCCAGTAACTGACCTCTCCCCTACCCCCAAATTTAGCTAATACACAATGAACCAACATTCTTAGAGTAGCAAAAGTGGGCAATACCTATGCCAGGTTAGCTTCTTTTGACTAGATCATCTCTGCCTAATATATTTATAAAAGTAGTTGAAATACAAAAAAATATAAATGTGTATATATATATATGTACATATATATATATATATATATATATATATAGAGAGAGAGAGAGAGAGAGAGAGAGAGAGAGAGAGAGAGAGAGAATTCTAAATCTTTTTGGGTTTTCTCTACCTAGCCTGATTATATCTAAGGGAAGTAAAGGTTACTCCATTCATGGTGGAAAGTGTTGTGAGAAGGTAGACTCCCCAGCTAGGTGGAGAGAAATGGGATATGGCCAGAAAGCAAAGCTCCTATGGAGAAGAGGTTCATGTGACACGGGGCCCTGGATGCATGCGTGTAGGTCACAGCAGAACTCCCCAATTCTTCCCTTCTAACTACCAGTTCTATTTTCTAAGCTATTTTAACTCCAATATAGGAATACACTCTTCACATGACCCCTGATTTGGGTAAAACATGAGCCCTGCTTCAGGTGAGCCGTGCTTCCCTCTCCCTCCCTCCCTCCCTCCTTCTCTCTCTCTCTCTCTCTCTCTCTCTCTCTCTGCCCCTCGTGGGATTCTCTCTCTCTCTCTCTCTCTCTCTCTCTCTCTCTCCCCGTCTCCCTCTCCCTCTCTGACCCTCGTGGGATTCTCTCTTTCTCTCTCTCTGACCCTCACTCCTCACTCGTGTCCCCCCCTCAAACAAAAAAAAAAAACCCACACTCTTCAAGAACTCTTATTGTTTGAAATTGCATTCTTCCCAAAGAGATCTGCAACTGACAGCAGAAAGAATTTTTTTTAAGTTGAGAATTTTACTCTATTTGTTTAAGTTGCCTACAAAAAATAAATAAATAAATAAATAAATAAATAAATAAATAAATAAATAAATAAATTGCCTACAGAGAAGGGGTCAGTTATTAATGAATGAGAACATGGACTGCAGACTTAACATATCACAAAATGCGTTTCTTTTCAGGTTTGTAACAATGTTTCCCTGCAGCTGCAAATGTTAATTTTCAGGTTGTATCATTATCTGTGAATATGAGGCAAATAATGACAGTCCTGTCTATGTGTTAGGAATGAATCAGAAGTGACACTTGTTAGTCTTCAAACATAAACACGTGGGGGAACACAATTCTTAAAAAATATATAGCTTTCAATGGGGGGTAATGCCCCCCGTTTATGCTCTGTCTCTCTCTGTCCCAAAAATAAATAAACGTTGAAAAAAAAATTAAAAAAATAAAAAAGGGGGCGCCTGGGTGGCGCAGTCGGTTAAGCATCCGACTTCAGCCAGGTCACGATCTCGCGGTCCGTGAGTTCGAGCCCCGCGTCGGGCTCTGGGCTGATGGCTCAGAGCCTGGAGCCTGTTTCCGATTCTATGTCTCCCTCTCTCTCTGTCCCTCCCCGTTCATGCTCTGTCTCTCTCTGTCCCAAAAATCAATGGGGGGTAATGCTTTCTGTTAAAGTTAAAAGGCGCAATGCAAGTCGAATGCCAAGTTCCTCATGCCCCCGCCCCTCCCTTGTAAATGTGCAGCTCTCTGGCACTTCCAACAGTGATAGTTCTGTATGATCATTAACACTACCTGCTTAGTATTTGTGAAGTTACATTGCATGTGTAAAGAATTGAGGTGATATTTTGAAAACCACATGGTTAATGGATTTACCAACCGTGGTTAGAGAGCACAGTTCCTCCAAAAACAGTTCATGGTTTCCACTATTTAAGATTCAGTGCTGTGTTTTATTTAGTGGTCTTTGAAGAACCTGATAAAGCCTGGTCACATCCAAGTAACATTATATATGAGAGCTATCCTGGTGTAATCAATCCCAAGGAACAAAAATGTATGTTTCTGCAGTGATTTGACGAAATCACACACTCTAGATGAAAGTCCCACTTTACTCACTTTTTAGTGCATGGTAGCAAATTGGCTGTAGAAAATAGCAGATGACCTTATGAGATGTTATTCTTAGAAAGGGGCAGCAAAATTAGGCAAATCTATTATATGACTGCATACTATCTTTGGGGTTGATTTAGGAAAGCTGAGTTTCTGCAGTCCGTTGAAGAAGTGAATGTTTGCCAGATCCAGTCAAAACAAATCCTGAATGAGGAAGAGCAATCAAAATCTTTTCATCATTGAGGGATTTAAGCTGTGCAAGTGAAGCCTGCCTTAAGAAAAGCCAATATGAGATGAAAATCAAGACGGAGAGAAGTGGTATTTACTTTAAAATAAAATATCTTAAAATAGCAAGCACTTGCAGTACAGTTGTTTACATTATGGTTATGATTTGACTACTGAAGTTGGTCTGTATACCATTGTTCATGAATACATGTATCGTGCATTTGATGTGTTCAAAGTATGCAGGTCTTTGTTACAGTTTTATTGTAGAGGCAACTTAGAGGCAACATGTCTAAAACCAAGCGCCTTATTTCCCTCCACCCACGTCTATTTTCTTTTGCATTAGTTCCGAATTATTATTATTATTTTTTTTTATTTAAAAAAAATTTTTTTTTTCAACGTTTATTTATTTTGGGGACAGAGAGAGACAGAGCATGAACGGGGGAGGGGCAGAGAGAGAGGGAGACACAGAATCCAAAGCAGGCTCCAGGCTCTGAGCCGTCAGCCCAGAGCCTGACACGGGGGCTCGAACTCCCGGACCGCGAGATCGTGACCTGGCTGAAGTCGGACGCTTAACCGACTGCGCCACCCAGGTGCCCCTATTATTTTTTAATAGTATCATCAACCACTTTCTCCCTGAAGATGCCCAAGTCAGCATTTCTGAGCACCCTTTCATCTTAATTAAGCTCCCATCTGCTTTATTCCTTCCAAGTTCTATGCAGTCCATACCTCACAGTATCTTGAATGTAGCCCTCTTACCCGAGGGTTCTGTCCTTCTTAAAGGTTTCATGATGATCTCTCTCAGATTCTACATGTGCCTCCTAATTATTCTTTATGGCTTCAGTGTCAAAACACGTATGCCCTTCCTCCCTGCCTCCTCATCCCCACGCCAGACCAGACGACTGCTTGGAAATGTCAATCTAAAGTATCACTAGAATAGCTCTCCACAACCTAACAGATAAAAATCAAATTCCAAATGTATTTCCAGTTAAGCCTAACTCTCCAGTCTTATCCCTTAACACTTCTCCACCTAGAACTCTATTTGTAGGAGAAAAAACCCAAACAAACACAAGTTAATATTTAAAAGGAGAATCAGTAACAGTTTAAGCTAGTAACAAAGTAAACCCTTTGTACTTAGGAATCTTTAAAAGTTTTTTTTTTTTTCTTTGAGAGCGAGAGCGAGAGCGAGAGAGAGAGAGAGAGAGAGCGCTCGAGCGCAAGTGAGCAAGGGGCAGAGAGAGAGAATCCCACAAGGGGCCGAGAGAGAGAGAGAGAGAGAGAGAGAGAGAGAGAGAGAGAGAAGCGGGGCTCACCCGATGCTGGGCTCGTGCTCACCTGACGTGGGACTCGAACTCATGAACTGTGAGATTATGACCTGAGCTGGAGTCAGATGCTTACAGACTAAGCCACCTAGCCACCCCTAAAAGTTTTTGATACATTTTTTTGCATTTCCTAGTTTACAAGTAGTATGTGTTAACTATTTTGTTACTCTACCCAAAAGCATAAGCAAATGCACTGAAGATGGGAACCTGGGTCCAAGCCTCAAGCACCCTGACATGGCGTGTCTGCATTGCTCTAACCGCTGATACCATAGGAAATGTCAGGGGTACATCTCCTAACAACCGAAGAGGCATTCTGAAACTCTGGAATGCAGCAGCCCTTATGTTTTTTTAAAGAACCAGAACGGTGACAGTACGGATTTAACCTTCCTTTGGCTTAGAAGGAATTTAAACATCTTCATAATAATAATTGTACAAAACATCAGTTACTGACAACTGGGAGTCATTCTCCCTTTAGGAGATGTTCTGGAATCGTGCTGCAGAATTTTGCAACTAAATGTTCCCTGACCCACAGCGACTGAACTGTCCTCTCTCCTTACTGGGATGCTCCTTCCTCCCTCATGACCCTTAAGAAATATTGACACAGGAAACCACTGTCCCCCTTTATGAGTGTGAGTGAGGAATTATCTTCATGTGTGTCCAGGAAGGACAAAGAGAGAAAACACTGTCTCAGGGATAAATGATAAGCTGGGCTGAACTGTGTAATTAACAGGTGCTTTATTCTAAAGCTGCACTGTCCAGTGCAGATGTCACTAGCCACATGTGATTACTGATCACTCAAAATGTGCCCGGTCCAGATTGAGATGTGCTGTGAGAACAAAATATACACTGGACTTGGACGACTCAAAAAAAATGAAAAATAGCTCATTGATAACTTTTTTTTACTGATTACATGAAATAATTTTGGCATATGCTAAGTTAAATAATGCAGTATTAAAATTATTTTCTTTTTCCTATTTTTAATGTAGCTACAAGATATTTTTAAATAACATACACAGCTCACATGAAATTTCTACTGGACAGTGATGCTCAAATATGATTCTTTTCGGGGTGCCTGGGTGGCTCAGTCGGTTAAGCGTCCGACTTCAGCTCAGGTCATGATCTCGCGGTCCGCGAGTTCGAGCCCCGCGTCGGGCTCTGGGCTGATGGCTCAGAGCCTGGAGCCTGCTTCCAATTCTTTGTCTCCCTCTCTCTCTGCCCCTCCCCCGTTCATGCTGTGTCTCTCTCTGTCTCAAAAATAAATAAACATTAAAAAAAAATTTAAAAAAAATTAAAAAAAAATACGATTCTTTTCATTTTATTTATTCATTTTTTTATTGTCTTAATTTTAATTCCAGCATAGTTAACATAGGGTCCTCTATTAGGTTCATACACTTCCACACATCACCCAGTGCTCCTCACAACAAGTGCACTCCTTCGTCCTCACCCTCTATTTCACCCATGCCCCACCCACCTCCCTTCTGGTGACCAGCAGTTTATTATTTACAGTTAAGAGTCTGTTTCTTAGTTTGTCTCTCTTTTTTCCCCTTGTGCTTCTTTGTATTGTTTCTTAAAGTCCACGTGAGTTAAATCATACAGTATTTGTCTTTCTCTGACCGTGCTTACCATTATACTTTCTAGCTCCATCCATGTCATTGCAAATGGCAAGATTTTATTCTTTTTTGTGACCAATATTCCACTGTGTATATATACCATATCTCTTTATCCATTCATCTACTGCTGGACACTTGGGCTATATTATGTTGTATTATAAATAATGCTGCAATAAACATCAGGGTGCATGTATCCATTGGAATTAGTGTTTTTGCATTTTTGTGGTAAATACTCAGTAATGCGGTTACTGGATTGTAGGGTAATTCTATTTTTAACTTTAAGGAATCTCCATACTGTTTTCCACAGTGGCTGCACCAGTTTGCATTCCCACCAACAGTGTTAAGAAGGTTCCCTTTTCTCTGCATCCTTGCCAACACCTGTTGTTTGTGTTGTTAATCTTGGCCATTCTGACAGGTGTATCTCACTGTAGTTTTGATTTGCATTTCCCTAGTGATAAGTGATGCTGAGCATCTTTTCATGTGTCTGTTGGCCATCGGTATGTCTTCTTTGGAGAGATGTCTATTCATGTCTTCTGCACATTTTTTTATCGGATTATTTGTTTTCTGGGTGTTTTTTCATTGAATTATCAGTTCTGTATATATTTTGGACACTAACCCTTTATCAGATAAGTGATTTGCAAACATCTTCTCCCATTCAGTAGGTTGCCTTTAGTTTTGTTGATTGTTTCCTTCACTGTGCAGAAGCTTTTTATTTTGACGTATTCTCAATAGTTTATTTTTGCTTTTATTTCCCTTGCTTCAGGAGAACTATCTAGAAAAATGTTGCTGCAGCCAATGTCATAGACATTTCTGCCTGTGCTCTCTTCTAGGATTTGTATGGTTTCAGGTCTCACATTTAGGTCTTTCATCTATTTGAAGTTTATTTTTGTTGTATGGTATAAGAAAGTGGTCCAGTTTCGTTCTTTTGCATGTAGCTGACCAGTTTTCCCAAAACTATTCGTTGAAGAGACAGTCTTTTTCTCATTGGATAGTCTTTCCTGCTTTGTCAAGGATTAACTGACCATATAATTGTGGGTTTATTTCTGGGTTTTCTATTCTGTTCCATTTATCTCTGTGTCTATTTCTGTGCTGGTACCATACTGGTTTTTTGTTTTGTTTTTTATTTGAGAGAGAGAGAGAGAGAGAGAGAGAGAGAGAGAGAGAGAGAGAGAGAAAGGGAGAAAGGGAGAGGACAGGGAGAGCAAGAGAGGATGAATGTGAGTGGAGGAGGGGGGCAGAGGGAGAGAGGGAGAGGGAGAGGGAGAGGGAGAGGGAGAGGGAGAGGGAGAGAGAGAGAGAGAGAGAGAGAGAGAGAGAGAGTCTTAAGCAGGCTCCACCTTAGTGTGGAGCCTGACTCAGAGCTCAATCCCATGACCTTGGGATCATGACCTGAGCCAAAATCACGAGTCACATGCTTAACTGACTGAGCCACCCAGGTACCCAATACCATACTGTTTTTTTTAAACACATTTGTTCAGTTTTTATTTAAATTCTAGTTGGTTGACACACAGTGTAATATTAGTTTCTGGTGTACAATTTAGTGACTCAACACTTTCATACATCACCCAGTGCTCATCACAAGTGCTCCCCTTGTTCTCCATCATTCATTTAACCCATCCTCCCACGCACCTCCCTTCTGGAAACCATTAGTTTGTTCTCTATAGTTAAGAGTCTATTTCTTGGTTTGCTTTTCTCTCTTTTCCCTTTCCTCATTTGTTTTGCTTCTTACATTCTACACATTTGTGAAATCATACAGTACCATACTGTTTTTATTACTATAGCTTTGTAATATAACTTAAGTCCAGAATTGTGATGCCTCCAGCTTTGCTTTTTCAAAATTTCTTTGGCTACTTGGGGTCTTCTGTGGTGCCATACAAATTTTAGGACTGCTCATTCTAATTCTGTGAAAAATGCTGTTGGTATTTTGATAGGGATTGCATTAAACGTGTAGATTGCATTGAGTAGCATAGACATTTTAACATTTGTTCTTCTAATCCATGAACATGGAATGTCTTTCCATGTCTTTGTGTCATGTCCAATTTCTTTCATCAAAGTTTTATAGTTTTCAGAGTATAGGTCTTTCACCTCTTTGGTTAGATTTATCCTAGTTATCTTATTTTTGGCACAATTTGTAAGTGGGATTGTTTTCTTAATTTCTCTTTCTACTGCTTCATTTTTAGTGTATAAAAATGCAACAGATTTCTGCACATTGATTTTGTATCCTGAGACTTTACTGAATTCATTTATCAGTTCTAGAAATTTTTGGTGAGGTCTTTTGGGTTTCCTATATATAGCCTTATGCCATCTGCAAATAGTGAAAGTTTTACTTCTTCCTTACCCATGTGTATGCCTTTTATTTTCTGTCTAATTGCCGTGGCTATGACTTCCAGTACTACATTGAATAAAAGTGGTGAGAATAGACATCCTTGTTTTGTTCCTGACCTTAGGGGGAAAGCTCTCAGTTTTTCCCCATTGAGTATGATGTTATCTGTAGGTTTTTCACATATAGCCTTCATTATGTTGAGGTATGTTCCCTCTAACCCTACTTTGTCAAGGGCTTTTATCATGAAGAGATGTTGTACTTTGTCAAATGCTTTCCTTCCATCTACTGAAATGATCATATGGTTTTCATCCTTTCTCTTACTGATGTGATATGTCAGGTTGACTGATTTGCAAATGTTGACCCAACCTTGCCTCCTGGGAAGAAATCCCACTTGATCCTGGTGAATGATTTAAAAAAAAATTTTTTTTTAACATTTATTCATTTTTGAGAGACAGAAAGAGACACAGTGTGAGTGGGGGAGGGGCAGAGAGAGGGAGGCAAAATCGGAAGCAGGCTGCAGGTTCTGAGCTGTCAGCACAGAGCCCGATGTGGGGTTCAAACCCACAAACCGTGAGATCATGACCTGAGCTGAAGTTGGACGCTCAACTGACTGAGCCACTCAGGTGCCGCTGAATGATTTTTTTAAAATATATTGTTGGGGGGGGGGGGTGCCTGGGTGGCTTAGTTAAGGGTCTGACTCTTGATTTCGTCTTAGGTCATGATCTCATCATTCGTGCAATTGAGCACAGTGTCAGGCTCTGTGTTGACAGTATGGAGCCTGCTTAGGATTCTCTCTCTCCCTCTCTCTCTGCCCCTCCCCTGCTCATGCTCTCTCTCTCTCAAAATAAATAAATTAACTTAAAAATATATTGAATTTGGTTTGCTAATATTTTCAAATGTGATTCTTTTTAAATAGTAATGACCAACATCTTGTCTCATTATCGTTTGTCTTTCTGTGACAAAAGCAGAATACAGATTCTATATAGGCAGGAAGAGGTGGGGAGTGGGAAGCAGTAGGAATCCAATGATTTCTACTACATGTTTAAATTTTGAACATACGTAGGGAGGAAAAAAGATGTTATGTAAAATCTAAAGTTTCTCTCTTTTTTTTTTAAAGTTTATTTATTTGAAAGAGAGCAAGCATGAGAGTGAGCGGGGGAGGGGTAGAGAGAGAGGGAGAGAGACAGAATTCCAAGCAAGCTCCACACTGTCAGTGCAGAGCCTGACATGGAGCTTGATCTCATGAACTGTGAGATCATGGCCTGAGCTAAAATCAAGAGTCAGCCGCTTACCCGACGGAGCCACCCAGGCACCCCGTGTTATGTAAAATCTAAATGTAAACCAATTCCGCAGAGGCAACCTATGGCACTGGTACTACAAAAGCAGAAAACTGGTAAGCATTTTGGACCATTGCCATTTACCCAGCCTGTGCAACAAAGCAAATGGTCTACCTAGCACAGTAGTACACCTCGTCCCTGAGATTTCAGTTGTCAAATCTTCTCCATCTTGTTGCCAGAAGTGGTTTAGATGGAAAAGCATTTATTAATTATCCAAGGTCTCTTTGGAGGTGATGCCTGCAAATGCTTGAATGTCATACTTTTGGTATTTTACATCATAACTACCCAGTGGATCAAGAGAGTATATATCCTTTTTTAATAGCAAAGTGACATAAATTATTAATTCTTTTAAAAATTCATATTAATGGCTAAAACCCAAAATTCACAATGCAATTCTAAATAGGTGGCATATTCTAATTTGGCACTAATGTGTGCTTATAATAAAGTGATATAACACACAGTTATTAGAAATTGATTTTCAATGTCATATTTAAAGTCAACACATACATGTATATAAAATTTTCTTACACACACACACACACACACACACACACAACCTGGGCCAAATGTATGTCACAAAACACAAGCTTTCCTAAGTTATAACTAAGAAAATAAAGATAACACTAATCAATGTTATCCGTGTTAGTACAGGAAGGAGTGCTGGTTTAGAAAGCTTCTCTATCATACCTTACTAATTTCCTTCAGATTTCAGAGGATATTTGGAGAGTGGAGTTGCAGCACATGTGCATTTAAATTAACAGAAATTCTACTTCAACGATAGGCACTTGGCAGGAAGAGAGAACTATTTAAAAAAAAAAAAAAACAACAGAAATTCCTCCCATTCCATTCAATGAAATTTTGTCCCAGAGTAAAAAGGGGAAGAATTCTCTTTTTTAATTTGTTTTAGATCCCAAGTCTTTCATGGTGGGTTCTGGTCTCACAGGCATTTTAAGACATTGTAAGGAATAATTTTGTCTTCATTGAGTCTTGACTTATTTGTTGACTTTTGAATCTAAATCCCTGGCAAAGTATGACTTGATCGTGTAGTGATGGCATAATATGTTTCATTACATCATAATATCAATTATATTGGTTCCTAGCATTTTTGTGTCTCTATCCCTCTACCCACATGATTATACTTGGTTTTAGAAAGATCATTTTGGCTGTTGTATAACAAACAGACTATAGCAAGAAAATTGGAACAACAGTTACTTGCTGACCTGAATCACTAAAATGATGGGAAGGGATGGAAATGGATAAAGGTTTCCTAGAAAAGACGGTCTTTATAGTTACTTTATGGAGATTGCTTCAGTTCTTAACAAGGTCCACAAATTATATAGTATTAGTATTTCTCCATCATAGGTAGGTACATTCATAGTCCCCTGTCAATATAGTTTAAGTTTTTATTTAAATTCCAGTTAGTTAACATACAGTGTAATATTAGTTTCAAATGTACAATATAGTGACTCAACAGTTCCATACAACACCCAGTGCTCATCACAACAGGTGCACTCCTTAATCCCCATCACATATTTAACCCATCCCTCCACCCACCTCTCCTGCCAATATAGTATATATTTTTAAAATGTTCAGTAAGCTAAGCTTAAACTGACCTTTTAGCCTTCTCTCTTTTTTTCGGTAGTTTCATATTGGCTACAGAGTTTGTCACCTGTAAAGTTTTTAACGCATTTAAACATTTGCTCCAGGAACTGCTATGCTTCTGGAGATTCAGAAATAATGTCTGCAATTTTGCCTTATCTCTCACTTAATTCCAAATTTGACACAGGAGACTTTTTAATGGTATATGGTACATAACACACAAAGGAGAAACTGTCGACAACACTGTTGAAAATGCTAGCCAAATTAGTTTACAATTTCCCATTGTACATGTAGGATATTGCTTGTAGCTCGGGTCATTTCCCAAATGTGAACTCAAAGGTTAAGAAGTTTCTGAAGTTTCTTCTAGACTAGACAGTCTTCAGAATGGCATCTTACAAAGAGAAGATGATTTTTATCTTATCCAGCATGTGATAAATATGACATCATCATATTTTAAAACCTGCAAAACAAACTACCTTATGGTTCACTTTTTTTTCCAACAGTAAACTAACAATCTGGAGTATTCTAATAAACTGCTGTTAGGTCTAGGAATATTTTTGGCCAAATTTCTCTTTTTTCTTTGTTACAACTAGTTTGCTAATAGATTTCTTTAGCTTTAGAGTTATAATTAGAAGACAGTTACTACTTTGAATAATCAAATTGTAATTGCTGTTTGGGTGAAATCCAACCAATTTAAGCATCAGCACTTCTGAAAAAACAATGTCTGGCAAAAAGAGAATAACAAATGCCATGCTCTAATAATCTAGGTTATCTAATAATGTTTGCCTGACTGTCGAGTTTCTTTTCTTTTTTTTTTTTTTAATGTTTATTTATTTTTGAGACAGAGAGAGACAGAGCATGAACAGGGGAGGGGCAGAGAGAGAGGGAGACACAGAATCTGAAGCAGGCTCCAGGCTCTGAGCTGTCAGCACAGAGCCCGACGCGGGGTTCGAACTCACGGACTGTGAGATCATGACCTGAGTCGAAGTCGGACGCTTGACGACCAAGCCACCCAGGCGCCCCTCGAGTTTCTTTTCTAGATACTAGATAACAAGTGATATTAGAATTACCAATGTGTTGGGGCGCCTGAGTGGCTCAGTCGTTTAAGTGTCTGACTTCGGCTCAGGTCATGACCTCACGGTTTGCAGGTTCAAGCCCCATGTTAGGCTCTGTGCTGACAGCTCAGAGCCTGGAGCCTGCTTCGGATTCTGTGTCTCCCTCTCTCTGCCCCTCCCCTGCTTGTGCTCTCTCTCTCTCAAAATAATAAGTAAACATTTAAAAAAAAGTTTTAAAAAAGAATTACCAATGTATTTTAAGGCATCACATTTGTAAATGACAATAAATGAGTGTTTTCTGATAAACACTAATGGTGGTAATAAGGAACAAAAATTCACTTGGGGTCAGAAACCTAGCTTAGTCTTAGGTCTGCCATTTGTTAAATGTGTGCTCCTGGGTGATCATTTAACATTTCTGAGTCTTTCTGCTCATTTGTAAACTGAGATTTATGATAGACATCAGTCAATTTTCTGGATGCCCAGTGTCTTCGTGCATCTGAGGAGTTTCCAAGCACATACAGTTCTCACTTTAGAAGCCACAAAGCCCAGTTGCAAGTCCTGATTCTGCACAATGAATGAACACAACCATGTTTCTGGCTATCCACCCTCCTGTCTACTTTCTAACCTGGTTCTCCAGCCTTCCCAGAAACTTTGTTAGTCTTTAAAAAAACAATTCCATTCTTTGTTAAATCAGCCATTCATTTTCTGTTGCTTACAACCAAGAAGGCTCACTTTTATTTCAAAAATAGACCTCAAATCTGTCCACTTCTCTTCATCTCAACTGCCACTGCGTTTGTCCAAATTTCCATATCTTTTCTGCACTAATGCAGTAGCTTCCCGACTGGTTTCCCTCCATCCATTCGTGTTCTCTTCCGTCCTAATCTACATGTAATAGATAAAGTGATCATTTCTAAATACAAAAGGGATCGTATCATTCTTCTTCATAAACTTCCTCTCACTGACCTCAATACATAATTTAAAGATCTTTAACACAATCCAACATAGCTCAACATGATTCAGTTTCTTCAGATTCTGTCTACCTCTCCAACCTCATCTTTTGCCACTCTCCACTGTGCTCTGTGCTCTAGCCACACTGGCGGTCTTTCTCATCTTGGGGCTTTCACGCGTGCTCTCCTCTACCTGGAACACTTCCTCCCAACTCAGTCTGGCTCCTTCTCATCCTTCAGGTGTCAGCTGAAGTGTACTTTCTTGAAAGAGGCCTTTCCTTATGCCTCAACCTACAATAAGTGTTCCTCTTTATGGCCCTCATGATATCCTGTACATTCCATTTATTAAAATTATTAGAATTTATGATGATGTATTTATACATTATTTTTTTAGACCTCAAATCTATGAGGGTGGGAAATCTAACTTATTTTACCCTGTATTCCAGTATCTGATATATAAAATCCACTTAGTTAATAAATATGTTGAATAAATTAAAGAATGAAAGGGTATTCTGGTGACTTAGTGCTGGCAGACATTTTGTCAGGTCACTCTTATTCTTAACATCTTCTTGGTCTTATCGGAACTGAGTAATATGGTACTATTTATGCTAACTAGAAGTATACATGTGTGTATGTACTTATACATTCTTGGTAATAGACATCATCCACAAACTATTAGCAAGGTACACAACTAGCTTGTTGTTGGTTATAAGCCAATTAATAGAGTTAGAGTCAGAAAAACATGGCTAAACTTTTAGTGAGTCTATAGTGAGAACTCTATATACATGGATGTTATAATAATGTTAAGCAGAAAGGCTTTTTTTTATATACACACACATGTATTTGGTGAAGATAAAGGGGAAGATAATCTCTTGCTTCTGGGCTCACAGTGAACCTCTTGCCTATAAGCAAGTGCTGGAAGGCAAAAAAAAAAAAAAAAAAAAAAAAAAAATCTGGTACCTCTTCTGTTCATCCTCTCTACCAGGTGGAGAAGGCCATTGGTAATGCAGAGAAAATAGGGGACAGGCAAAGAGAGAGGCTCAATGATATCAATATGTAGATAAATATAAATTTTTGTTTAAAAAATTTTAAAGGATAATTGATTATACTACCAAACTTTAAAGAAGAATTAATACCAATTATTTATAAACTCTTCAAAAAAAAATAGAAGGAAACACTTTGCCACTCATTCTCTATTATTCTGATACAAAAACCAAATAAAGACATCACAAGAAAGAAAACTACAGATCAAAGTATCGTCTATAAATATAGATGCAAAATCCTCAACAAAATACTAGCAAACCAAATCAGGCAATATACAAGAAGGATTATACTCCATAATCATATTTATCCTAAGAAGGAAAGATTGGTTTAACATTGAATATCAATTACTGTAAGATGTAGAATATAATAAAGAACAAAAAATATGTGATCATTTCAACAGACACAGAAAAAGCATGTGACAATATTCAATACTCTTTCATCAGAAAACACTCAACAAACTGAGAATAGAAGGGAACTCTTTTATTTATTTTTTTAAGTTTGTTTATTCATATATATTTGAGGGGGGAGGGACAGAGACAGAAGGAGAGATAGAGAATCCCAACCAGGCCCCATGCTGTCAGAGTGCAGAGCTGGACATGGGGATCAAACTCACAAACCGTGAGATCATGACCTGAGCTGAGATAGAGTCAGACACTTAACCAACTGAGCCACCCAAGTGCCCCGGAAGGGAACTTTCTCAACCTGATAAAAGGCATCTCCCAAAAATCCACAGCTAACATCATACTTAATGCAAAAGACTGAATGCTTCTCCCTATGATCAAAAACAAAACAAAATGTCCACTTATATTCAACACTGTACTGGAGAATCTAGTCAGAGCAATTGGGCAAGAAAAAGAAGTAAAAGGCATCTAGACTGAAAAGGAAGAAGTAAAGCTACCTATATTTACAGATGACATAATCTTCTACATGTAAAATCCTAAGGAAGCCACAAAAACTGTTCAAACTAAAAGGGAGATTCAAAACTAATTCAGGGAGGTTGCAGGATACAAGATCAATATACAAAAATCAGTTTTATTTCTATTCACTAGCAAAGAGCAATCTGAAAATAAAATTAAGAAAATTATTTCATTCACAATAGCAACAAAAACAATTAAATATGTAAGAATAAATTTTAAAAAAGAAGTACAAAACTTGTACTCTGGGACTATAAACCACTGTTGAAAAAATGAAAGACCTTAGTAAGTAGAAAGAAACCCTGTGCTCATGAATTAGATGCCTTTATCTTATTAAAATGGGAATACTTCCCAAATTTATCTATAGATTCAACGCAATTTCTGTCAAAATTCCAGCTGATTTTTACGGAAAATTGACAAGCTGATTCTAAAATTCATATGAAAATGCAAGGGACTTAGAAACAGTCCTGAAAGAGAGCAAATTTTGAGGATCACAATTCCTGATTTTAAATTTTTTTAATGTTTGTATTTATTTTTGACACAGAGCTAGACAGAGCATTGACTGGGGGAGGGGCAGAGAGAGAGGGAGACACAGAATCTGAAGCAGGCGCCAGGCTCCGAGCTGTCAGCACAGAGCCTGACGCGGGGCTCAAAACTCTCAACCACGAGATCATGACCTGAGCCGAAGTCAGACGCTCATCTGACTGAGCCACCCAGGCGCCCCTTACAATTCCTGATTTTAAAACTTACCACAAAGTTACAGTGATCCATACACTGTGGTGCTAGCGTGAAGACAGACATATAAATCAGTGAAAATGAGAGTCCAGAAATGAGCATCTACTACTATGGTCAGCTGATTTTCAACAAAGGTGCCAAGACAATTCAGTGAGGAATGAGTAGTCTTTTCAACAAATGGTCCTAAACAACCAGATATCCATATGCAAAAGAATGAATTTGGACCTCTAATACCATACACAAAAATCTACTCCGAATGGATTATAAACCTAACATAAGAGTTAAAAATACAAAACACTTTAGAAGAAAAAAATAGTCTTCAGTCTTCATGACCTCGGACCAGACAATGGATTTTTAGCTATATCTCCAAAAAACAGAAGCAACTAAAGGAAAAAATAGAGATACTGAATCTCATCAAAGTTAAAAACCTTTGTGTATCAAAGGATGCTATCGAGAAAGTAAAAGACAGTCCACAGAATGAGAGAAAATATTTGAAAATCATGTATCTGATAACATTCTTGTTTTCAGAATATATAAAGAAACCTTACAACTCAATGACAGAAAGACGAAGTAAAATATATGGGCAGTATATCTGAATAGACATTTTTCCAAAGCAAATCTCTAAATGGCTAACAAGAAAAGAAGTTCAATATCATGAGCCATTAATGCAAACCAAAACTACAATGAGGTATCACTTTATACCCACTAAAATGACTATAGTAAAAAAGACAGATAATAACAAGTGTTGGTGAGAATATGAATAAATTAGAACACTCATATATTTCTAGAGGAAATGCAAAATAGTGGAATTCCTTTGAAAAACACTTTGGAAGTTTCTCAAATACTTAAATATGGAGCTACCATATGATCCAGCTATTTTACTCCTAGATATTATACCTAAGAAAACTAAAAACGTATGTCCACTCAAAAACTTGAACATACATATTCATATAGCATTATTCATAATAGCCAAAAAATGGAAACAGTCCAAATATCTATCAATGCATGGGTAGATAAATAAATGTGATATATCCATGAAATGAAATATTATTTGGCAATAAAAATGAGTGAAGCACCGATAATTCTAAAACATGAATGTTACAGACTAAATGTGCCATCCCCCAACTTATATGTTGAAATATTATTCCCAGTGTGACAGAATTAGGAGGTGGGGCCCCTGGGAGGTAATTATGATCATCTCTGAGGTCATAGGAATAGAGCCTTCGTGAAGGGGATTGGTGCCCTTACAAGAGTAGTAAGAGTTTGCTTCCATTGCTCTAGTCTCTGCTACTTGAGAATACAACATGAAGTCAGCAATCTGCAACTCAGAAGAGGGCCCTCACCAGAACCTAACTATAATCTCAGGCTTCTACTCTCTAGAACTGTTAAAAATAAATTTCTGTTGTTTATAAGCCGCCCAGTTTATGGCACTTTTTATTTTATTAAAAAAAATTTTTTTAATGTTTGTTTATTTTTGAGAGAAACAGAACAGAGCATGAGTGGGGGAGCCACGGGGGGGGGGGGGAAACACAGAATCAGAAATGGGCTCCAGGCTCTGAGCTGTCAGCACAGAGCCCAATGTGGGGCTTGAACCCACAAACTGTGAGATCATGTCCTGAGCTGAAGTCTGATGCTTAACTGACTGAGCCACTCAGGCATCCCTATGGTACTTTTTAATAGCAGCCTAACAGCTAAGACAGTTATTGAACCTTGAAAACATGCTAAGTGAAAGGAGCCAGACACAAAAGGTCACATATTGTATGATTCCATTTATTTGAAATGTCCATAATAGCCAAATGTATAGAGACAGCAACAGCACAATAGGTTGGTGGTTGCCTAGGGTTCGGAGGCTGGGGAAGAATGGAGAGTGACTGCTCATGGGCAGGGGTTTTTTGGGGGTGGTGGTGGTGGTGGTGGTGGTGAAAATGCTCTCTAATTATGGTGATGGTTACACCGCTTTATGAATGTACTAGAAACATTTTTTTTTTATAAATTTTTTTTTCCCAACGTTTATTTATTTTTGGGACAGAGAGAGACAGAGCATGAACGGGGGAGGGGCAGAGAGAGAGGGAGACACAGAATCGGAAACAGGCTCCAGGCTCTGAGCCATCAGCCCAGAGTCTGACGCGGGGCTCGAACTCAAGGACCGCGAGATCGTGACCTGGCTGAAGTCGGACGCTTAACCGACTGCGCCACCCAGGCACCCCTAGAAACATTTTAAATAGGTGAATTGTATCATATATGAATTATATCTCAATAAAACTACTTTAAAAAGGGATGACTAAAGAAAAATCACTAAATGTAATTTGGGGATTGTAACATTTAGAAAAATAAAATTTATAACAAAAATAGTGCAAAGAACAAAAGGGGAAATGGAAGAATACCATTGTAAGATTCCTGCACCAGATGTGAAGTGATATAATATTAAGATAGCTAAGGTGGCCATACTAATAACAGACAAAGTAGATTTCAGAATGAAGCATAATATCAAGGATAACTAGAGACATTTCATAATAATAAAGAGGTTGACTCCTCAAGGATACAAACCAATTCTAAAATTCATAAAGCAAAATCTGACAAACTGAGAAGAGAAAGAAGTAGACAAAATCAGTAACGAAGTAGACAAAAAAAAAATATCAGTAATGTACAGAACCAGTAGTCACAAGTAGACAAAAATATCAATAACTTTGCAGAATTCATGAATAACATTATGAAAGAGAAAAAGCAGTAAAGCATATTTTAAAAAAGAAAAAATTAAGGTGGCAAAACATTTTAAACATATAAGTTTAAGTATAATGACTGTAATGAATCAAATATCCTATTTCAAAATATGCTATATATTTCTGTTTTCTCGATTGTTTTCACAACTATAAATAATAAGAAAAATGTATTGTGCCTCTTACTTTTTACAATAAAACCTAATTCCAATGTTCTAATTTTAAGAAGAAACAACCAAACAAAATTTGAGAGGTATACACAAAGAAGCGTGTAGAAAGAGTTATTGTTGCTAAAAGAGAAAAGTGTTAAATGCCAATAATAGAAAAGAAGAAAGGTCTACAATTAAGGATTGAAATTCTACTGTAAGAAGCTAGCAAAACAGGGAACTTAAAACATGCAGAAATAAGGAAATAACAAAGATGAAAAAAGAGACCAATGAAATAGAAAATGGACAAAAAACAGAGAAAATCAATATATACAAAGGTTGCTCTTAGAGAAGAGCCATAAAATTGATAAGCTGCTAGTTAGATTGGTTAAAAAAAGGAAGACAACACACTGACCAGTATCAGAAATGAGAGAGGGAACACTACTACAGAATCTACAAATATTAGAAAAAATAAGGTGTTATTATGAACAACTATATGTTAATAAATTTGACACTTAAGTTAATGAATAAATTTATTGAAATCACGGATTATAAAACTCACTAAATAAGAAACATAAAAGATAAACAGCATTGTATCAATGTTAAAAATTGAATCTGTAATTAAAAACACTTCCATAAAGAAAACTCCAGGTCAAGATGGCTTCACTGGTGTACCTATCCTTTTAAGGCAGAGTAATCCCAGCCCTAAAACAAACCCAGAAAATAGAGGAGGAGAAAGGGACAGTTCCTAATGCATTTTATGAGGCTATCATAAATTTATATTAAAATCAGACAAAGAAATGGAAATAAATAAAATGATAGGTCAATGGATGAAAATGAATGAATCTTAACAGAATTTTAACAAAAATGGATCTTGAAGTATGTAAGGGGGTTTTACCTCAGGAACACAAAGTTGATTCGATGGTCCAAGACCAATCAATGTAATCCAACATATAGTAATTTTTAAAACTATGCTCATGTAGATGGATGTAAACATTTTTAAACTATATTCAGCATCTATTGATGACAAAAACTCAGCAAATAAGAGTACTTTCTTACTTTCATAAAAAAATTAAATACACTGACAATACCCTGGGTTGGTGAACACATAAAAGCCACTGCAACTCTCATACCTTACTGGTGGGAATATAAAATGGTGCAACTACTTTGAAAAAGTATTTCAGTTTCTTAAAAAGTTTAATATACAATGGCCATATGACCTATGAAGTCAACTCTTGGGTATTTAAAAGTGAAAACTTATTCCACACAGGGGCATACATGGATATTTATGGCAGCTTTATTCCTAATAACCCCAAACTGTACACAGCCCAAATGTCTATCAGAGGCGAATGCATAATCAGATTATCATATAATCACAAAATAGAATACTATTTGGCAATAAAAAGTAACATACTACTGACAAATGCAAAAGAAAAATATAGATCTTAAAAAAAAACCATGCTGAGCTAATGAAGATACCTGAAAATATATCATGCATGATTCCATTTATATGAATTCTAGAAAAGACAAAACTAATCCACAAGACAGAAAATAGAATATTGGCTGCCTAGTGCTGAAGGTCAGAGGAGAGGTGGAGTGGGAAGAGGCGCAATGAAACTTTTTTGTGGGGATGAGTATGTTCTATATCTTCATTATGGCATTAATTACATGGGTACATATATTTATTACAACTCATTAAAGTGTATATTTAAAGTGGGTACATTTTCTTACACATGAATTACATCTCAATAAACTTGATTTAGAGACAAACTTAATAAATAACCACAAGTTGAATAGTTACGGAAAAAGCAATGATAGTGTCTCTCCCTGAGAGGCATAGATGATAACTAGTCATGTTATTAGGCATGTCTTAACTTCATTACTGAATGTGAATAATTATTCTAGTCAAAGTAAATTTATAAGGCAAGACATAGATGTAGTCATCAGCAATAACAACCTATATTAATTTTCCTACAGGGGCTGTTAACAAATCACCATAAACTGGATGGCTTAAAACAATAGAATTCTATTGTCTCACAATTTTGGAGGCAAGAAGCTGAAATCAAGGTGTCAGAAAGCCGTATTTTCTTAGTCCTTTTGTGCTGCTATAACAAAATACCATAGATCATGGAGCTTAGAAACAACAGAGATTTATTTCTCACTGTTTTGGAGGCTGGAAGTCTGAGATCAGGGTGCCACATGGTCGGCTGAGGTGGCATACTTCTTGTATCCTCAATGTGGTAGAAGGGGCAAGGGAGCGCTCTGGGTCTTTTTTTTATAAGGGCACTAATCACATGCATGACAGCTCCACCCTCATGGCATAATCAGCATGCAAAGGTCTTACTTCCTCACACCATCACATTGGGGATTAGGTTTCAACAAATGAATTTTGAGGGGGACATATTCAGACATAGCACTTTTTCTGAAGGCTCTGGGGGAGAATCTGTTCCATGCCTGTTTCTTAGCTTCTGGTGTTCTTTGGCTCGTAGACCAATCAATCCAATCTCTGCCTCCATTGGCTTTCCTCCTTGTCTTTTGTCTCTCTCTTTTTTTCTTATATGGATACCAGTCATATCACGTTACCACCTACCCTAATGACCTCGCCTTAATTTGGTTACATCTGCAAAGACCTTATTTCCAAATAAGCTCACATTCTCAGGTACTGGGGGATTAGGACTTTGACACATCTTTTGGGGAACACGATTCTATTCATGCATGCCCCATCAGGCACATACAGACCAAAACCCTTTATGTTTATTATCATCATTTGTACTACCTCACAATTTACAGCTTCTCTATAATCTCTCAGTTCTTACATGATGATGCTACTGAGTGCCCAGAGCTTGCTTCTCCTGGTTTCTGTTTTGGTAAGTATCTACATGGTTTACTACAAAATCAGCAGATTTTATAAACTTATTTACCTTAAAAGCAGTATATTTCAATTAATATACACCAAAGAATACTACACACAATCTTTAAAATATAGAGAACTACTAGAGCAGTCTTTAGGAAACATAGTAGAAGTCCACACAGTGGCATCCCCAGCAACGCCCTACAACAGGCAGAGCTAACATGAGTGGAAAGTTCTCCTCCAAAAGGGACTCTCCTGAGTCCTTCATGTTCTCTCTTCTAATACTCACAGATTTGCCCACCATGCCTAGTTACCCTTTGGGTCAGTTGAAACACTCACTTTCTGGACTGTGAAAGAATGTGGTGTTAGCAACTACATTCAAGCAAGTCAACTCATAAGAAGTCTCATGTTACTCCCAACAGCTTGGCACACACTCCAAGAACTGAAAAATTGCTTCCAACTACTTTTATGCCTCATATCCCTGGCTAATCTGTAAATTCCCTACACTGTATTTCAAATCTTTCTTTCTTTCTCCCCAGATTTCTACCACTAATCTGGGCATGAATCAGTTATTATCCAGGCCCAGGTTCATCATCTTTTTTTGAAAAACAGGCTAAAATCACTGTCTTAGTTAATGAGTTGCTGAGCTCTGCCCACAGGAAACCACTGACTAGCATTTGTTTTACTTACTGACCTTCGGTCTCTTATTCATTTCTTGAGCCAAACCACAGTATTGGAATTCCTTTCTGGAGGGACTCTTCACTCACACCCCTGTCTCTATAAATACTCTGAAAGTTCATTTTCCTCAACTCTCCATAGAGATCAAGACAGCTAGCATTTTTCCCCAGAGATTAAAAAAATACTTAAGATGACATATCTATAATTAGTAACTCTTCATTCTCCATTCACAATCTCTTTCAGAGGGGGTTGTCATCTTTTATAACCAGACATCGCTAAGTGAAGAAGTAATGAAATCTTCAGAGACAGACACATTGTTTAGAGACTGTTGTCCCCACTGTTATCACTGATGCTCCTGGTAATCCCCAACCCAAATTCTGCTCCCCAATAATCCTTAAAAACTGCAAAGAATTTTCTTTTCTGTTAATGATAGATAGCTCTTTAGTTCCAAAGAAACGCTGCACATTCACGTGCTCTCTGACACACTCTTGCTCTGTTTAGTTTCTCTACTGAAGAACTTGGAATACTCAACGCTATGATGCACTCACCTCCATCCCCACGCCCCCCCCCCCCCCCCAAAGAAAAGGCTGCTTCTTCCTAGATCAATCAAGCAATGTCCCACAGGTAAGCAGACTCCACTGCATTCATATAATGCAGGACTCCTGACGATCTTGCAAGGCCGTCTAGCACACTTCCACCCAACCTTCCCTGGCTGTCTCACTCTCGGGGCTCAGCCCTGCACCACAGTATGGCTTCCTTCCACAGTATCTCCCTCCTTCCATGCCTCTCGCCGCACCCCTTTCTCCCACATGCATCTGTCCCAATAAAATGCTTGGATTTAACCCTGCCTTGGCATTTGTTTCTCAGATGACCCAGTCTAACACATCGGGATTAGTAACTCATTTAAATTTATATTTTCCTGAAACTAGCAACTTTCAAATGGGTCCTCAGAAAATGTGTAAACAAACATGGATTTTGTAGAGTAGATCTCAGAGTTCCTCCTTCTCAATTCCATTCATCCTCATCTTGAAAAAGATACTAACAACAACAAAAAACTAGGCTTTTGAATAGTTGTATCAAATTAATAACTTCCGTAATATTGAGAGATTCTCCTTTATGTACAAATTCGTTCAGTTCTAAAAAGAAGGGAGCAAATTAGGAACTGTTACTTGATATTAGCTACTTAGGTGTCTGTTTCCATGATTGAACTGTAAGCTCGTACAGGGTTGGCATCCCATTTCATTCCAATTTTCTTTTACTGAGTGCTGCGTTCGTAGCAGGTACTCCATAAATAAGCTACTGAACGGAAGCAGGAAATGCTCCATCACAATGAGATATAAAGATGGGGAGGGTAGTTCCCAGATTCTTCCAGGGATATGAAAAAGCAAAATATATCTATTATCTTCATTATATAAACCACAGAAAATAAACATCAAGTACCATTTTAGAAAATATAGAAAGCAAAGGTCAACAAAGATCCTTTTGCCTATAGTGGGAATAAGCAAAGGACAGAGTGAGAAAGATTAAAAGAATTGATTTTAAACTGCCAAGAAACTCTTTAACAGTGATACTCTATTGGTCAAAAATGCCTTTATAAGAACTGGCCAAAACATAACATCTGGATTTAGGAGAATACGTTTCAATAATCAGGTGGATAGAGCTACGTATTATATATATATATATATATATATATATATATATATATATATATACACACACACACACACACACACACACACACACACACACACACACACATATTATGTAAGATATAGCTTTTCTTATACCAAAAAACTTCACAGTACTGTAGACTCATTCAAAATTCATTATCTATACACTGCCAATAGACAGATTACATTTTGCTTTTATAAACAAAAAGAAAAGTCGCATATCTTCCTACCGTGTCAGGAAAAGGAGTTTTCAAAACAAAACACCGATTTACTTAGATGATAGTGGAAAGTTGACGTTTACAAAATAATTCCATAACAGTACATGGAAATAGAACCGAAAGAATTGAGAGTTTGATAGTTAAACCCCACAATTTTCTGATTCCTTCATCATCATCAAGAAAAAGGGCAATTTATTTCACCAACTGTTGGCATATTTGTGATGATTAAATACTATAGCAATGAAAACAAGTATATTAGAGGAAATCTCGAACAATGAAGCTTTAACTAGTATTTCCCAAAATAGATGAATATGTCTGAATTATATCTTGTCATTGGGGAATTTTTGCTGTACATTAATGGATTCAAAATCTAATTAACTTTCCTATACTGCTTAAGAACCCTACAATAACACTGGCTTGACTCGTAACTTTTAAGTACAGTTAGTGAATTGGAGAAAGTGGAAAAAATATTCCACATGCCAGAGTCAGGAAAGGCAGAAAACATTTTACTTCCTTTCCTTTTCATTATTTTCCCCAGAAACTATTGCAATGGGGTGAAATTAAAGAATAAAGATATATCTAAAACAATCTATGGTAATTTAAAATGATTAATTCCAGGTCTTTTAACATATAAAGTGCTCTAATGGAATTTTTAGCTGCAGTAAATCCTGTGGAAGTACAAGTCATCACTGACGATCTGACATTGGGAAGTCTAATTTTTTGCACGACAAGCTCAGAAAGAAAATAAAACCATAGCTCTTCACATTTCAACTTAACGTGTCACTTGTCCTATGAGTCAACCAAATAACAGCTATGAACTGAGGTACCTACCAGTTTTAGGGCATGATAAAACATTTCATAACAAACCCCCAGTTAAAGGAATTAATCCTAAAGAATTTAACATGTGCTTTGTATGAAAAAATTAGAAAAGCAAATAATTCCAAGTGGTTAAACAGAAGCCATGAACATATGAAAATTTTCAACAAAGGTTAAGGAAAACAAAGAGAACTATAATTTTAGAAAGTATGACAAATTTGGTAGAATAGAAAAATACACAATTTCCTAGAGGAGATACTTTTGATTTAATATAGAAAGCAATGAAATTCTACTTATAAAAAGTAAATAGGCAAAAAAGAAACATTTATTCCTTTCTAAGGATACTATATTCCGAGTTGAAACCATTCAAATAATAGAGGACTCCTCAAAAATTTGCTTATAATTCTCCATTCACAATCTCTTTTGGAGGGGGCTGTCATTTTTTATAACCAGACATCACTAAGTGAAGAAATGATGAAAGCTTCAGAGACAGATATGTCATTTAGAGACTGCTGGGTTTTGGTAACAAAATATGGTTTACATATTAAAAATAAGCACGTTTTTATGCTACAGAATTTTCTTTCTTTCATCCAACAAATATTTATGGAGCCCCTAGTACATTACTAAGCATTATTTTAGTGCTATTGATACAGCATGAACAAGATGGTCCAAAATCCTGGCCAATGTGTAACTTATTTTCTAGGTGAAATAAATGACAAGCAAGAAAATAAGTAAAAGGTCTACTATGTTCCATTCTACTACTGTTCCACGTCATTCTGCCATAATGTTGTGCTTTGACTGAATGCTACTGGATATATTTTAAATAAAATTACAATGTGATAAAAGTCTTCTGATACTTCAAATAAACCCTCTTGGCCCATTTCTAAGGTAGATCTGTCTTAAAAGGATTACCAATGCTATAAACCAGGGATCATCAAACTTTTTCTGTGATGAGTCACATGTAAACATTTTAGGCTTTGCAGGCCACCTGTGATTGATGTCACATATTCTTCATTTTTTTTAAAAACCCTTTACAAATGGAAAACCACTTGTACCTCACAGGCTATACACAAACATGCCAGGAGCTGAATCTGGCCTGCAGTCATAGCTCTCCAACCTCTGCCCAAAAGATGTGAGTATCCCTGCTTTTAAGTGGTTATGCTCAGTACTACATTTCACGTTTCTTTTTTGACATTTACTCTCTCGTTTTTTATTATTCATTTTCCAGAATCGAATAAAACATTCTTTTCTACAGCGACAATACTCGCAACTAGCACAGTCATGAAGTCAGTTCCGAAGAGCAGGGCCACCTGCTCTACTTCACACAAGCAACAGAAAAATGTTCTTGGCAGAAAGCCCCTCCTAAGTCTATATACTCTGGAGAAATATGGTAGAGATTGTACACACTCTCCACAGGCAAACACATAGAAAGGCTAATTTTCCCTTACCTTGCTGGAGGAACATCAATATTGGAAGAAACAACTTTTCGTTTTTGCTCAAGGAGACAGATGGAGCGCGTGTTTTCTTTTTCATGGTCAAGGACTCGGTTGGCTTTTTTGGTGTCTGCCGTTTTCACATCTTCCTCCATGGCCAATGGAAACAAGTGTTGATGAGACATTTTTTTATTAGAGTCACGTTTTAAGTCCTCTGGTTGAAATGTGAAGGTCATTTCCCGCTTGATGCTTCCCACCTGTGAAATGGAACACAAAACTTCTTACCCACACGAAACAGCAGCTTGGCACACCTACATGCAGATGACCCTGAGAAGAGACTACAGACCAGAGCCCTCCTTGTTCATCTTGAAGATTTTATAGGTTGAATGAGAAATATGTAACATGGAAATAAAATAGCTGACATTACAGAGTAATATGCAATTGATACATCACACATCATAATGCAAACAAGAAACACCACAAATGTAAGAGGAGCCTTTCAGGCACATAAAAATGTCGAAGACTTGAAAGCATAATACTTCTATGATAAATCTAAAAATTTAAAACATCACTGTTTTCTCTTCTACAACACAGAAAGCTCAAGTAAGTAAATAAATTCTTAAATATTTCACACTGACTATATGGCATAGAAGGGTGCAATGAAACACAAAATGAGCCTTATCTCTGAATATGAATACTGATCTTAACCATACTCTAGTTCGTGAAGAACTATTTTTTATCTTTTATCTAAAGCAGTTAAGATCTTAGTGAAATCCCTCGTTAGTATGATGATAAAAAAGTCATTAATTTTTCTTATCATTTTTGACTAAATGCAACAGTGAGTAAGGTTTAAGACAAATAGAAAAATTATGCCTCAGGGCACTGAATCTGGCTATTTCAGAATTTGTGATGACTGAGAACAAAGACTGAAGTTAAAGAAAGGTTTCTGTAAAGGTGGTGGGTGTTATAAATGAGGTCTGGAGTGAACTTCTTTAAAAAAAAATTTTTTTTAACGTTTATTTATTTTTGAGACAGAGACAGAGCATGAACGGGGGAGGGGCAGAGAGAGAGGGAGACACAGAATCGGAAGCAGGGTCCAGGCTCTGAGCCATCAGCCCAGAGCCCAACGCGGGGCTCGGACTCACGGACCGCGAGATCGTGACCTGAGCTGAAGTCGGACGCTTAACCGACCGAGCCACCCAGGCGCCCCTGGAGTGAACTTCTTAAAGTCATGAGTGTACAAGGAAGAGCCTCACTGACCGGTGGAGTGTTTCAAAATATGCACACCTCTAAGCCATTTCACAGGCCCATTTGACAGCTCATGCCTCTTGTGGACTGAGTTTGTCAAATCAATAAATCTTCATTTCCCCACTTAAATAGAAGATATGCTTGTTCCTTTGTTTTTAATTTTAGGTAGGAGGAAAAGTGCAACAAATTTGGTCAAATAGATTTATTATTAACAGAGGCTAACACCACAAACAAGGCATTTTCAGAATAAAATCAGAATATGTGTTCAATAATAGCAGAGACTGCCAACGTATGATGTTAAAGACTAGAAATTCTCAGACTAAAGGGAAACTCTGAGATATGCATGTTAGAGTCACAGGACCTGCTCACATAGGAGAATTTCCAGAACCCAGGGATGACTTATGCCTTGGAATCCAGTTAGCTGGAATGTAATCTTTCATATGAACATAGAGCTCTCAACTGAGCTCTTTTCTTCTTTCCTTGGCCTTCACTTCTCAGGGCAAAAAGATCTTTTTCCCGTGGTGCTCCTGTCAGACCTACCTCTAGGAAAACAGTCAGCCACTTTTGGTCTACTCATTAAAAACTTCCAATATTTCTTAAAATGAACGCTTTTTTAAAAAATTTTTTAACATTTTTATTTATTTTTGAGAGAGACAGCATGAGTGGGGGAGGGGCAGAGAGAGAGGGAGACACAGAATCTGAAGCAGGCTCCAGGCTCTGAGCTGTCAGCGCAGAGCCCAATGCGGGGCTCGAACCTCCAAACCGTGAGATCATGACCTGAACCAAAGTCAGATGCTTAACCAACTGAGCCACCCAGGCACCCCTTAAAATGAATGCTTTTAAGAACTGTTTTAATAACATCAATACACAATAAAAAAAATAAGAAAATATTTCAAACTTCAAGAAATGCAATGAATGTTCAATAAAAATGTAGCTTGGAAAATCAACAAATGTAATTACTAATACTGTAAATATCCACCATGAGTCACTTTCTAAAATTCTTTTTAAGTTTATTTATTTATTTTGAGAGAGACAGGGACAGCGTGAGTTGGGGAGGGGGAGAGGGAGAGAGAGAGAAAGAGGGGGGGGAGAGAGAGAGAGAGAAAGGGGGGGGAGAGAGAGAGAGAGAGAGAGAGAGAGAGAGAATCCCAAGCAGGCTCTGCAGTGTCAATGCAGAGCCTGACGCAGGGCTTGAACTCACAAAACTGTGAGATCATGACCTGAAGCGAAATCAAGATGCTTAACTGAGCCACCCAGGCGCCCCACCATGAGTCACTTTCTATGCAACTTTTTCTGCCTGAAGGTAGGAGAGAGAGGTGCTTTTTCACTCCCATAGCAGTTCATTCCAAACCTGCATTCCAAAAGGGATACACTAAACACCAGGCACAGAAGATGAAAACAAAGGCCTGGTTTCGATGATTATAAATAGTTTCTCCCTAAGTGTCAAGTATTACATTAATTAAATATTTAAGTAGTCATTTGTATTAAGTTGTAGCAATAATTGACATCTATACCTCCCTTGGGGCAAATGTACTGGTTAAATGAATTCAATCCAAAGATAGATAGGGTTAGTGGAGAACATTAGAGGAAGCTCAGCTTTTAGTTTCAAAATTTTAGGAAAAAAAAAACCCCAGCATTCTAAAGCACATTAATAGAAAGTAGAATAGATTTCCTATGGAAATTATATTATAATTATATATCATGCAGTTAGCCAAGACTTCATAAAAATATAGTAACATTCAACAGTGTAAGCTATAAATCTTCCACAATACATCCTAAACAAGAAACTACTCTGTCAATAGTAATCAGGGAATTTTAGCGATGTAATGGATGTCAAAGACTATTGAGCCTAGACTCCTTGTTTTAAAAGTACACTTAAAACGGAGTTAGAGGGGCGCCTGGGTGGCGCAGTCGGTTAAGCATCCGACTTCAGCCAGGTCATGATCTCGCGGTTCATGAGTTCAAGCCCCGCGTCAGGCTCTGGGCTGATGGCTCGGAGCCTGGAGCCTGTTTCCGATGCTGTGTCTCCCTCTTTCTCTGCCCCTCCCCCGTTCATGCTCTGTCTCTTTCTGTCCCAAAAATAAATAAACGTTGAAAAAAAAAAATTTAAAAAAAAAAAAAAAAAGGAGTTAGAGGGGCACCTGGGTGGCTCAGTCAGTTAAGCGTCTGACTCTTAATTTCTGTTCAGGTCATGATCTCACAGTTTATAAGGTCGAGCCCCTCATGGGGCTCTGTGCTGACAGCGTGGAGCCTGCTGGGGATTCTCTCTCTTCCCTTCTCTCTCCCTCTGTCCCTCCCTGCTTGTACTCAGTCTCTCTCTAAAAATAAATAAACAAACATTTGGGGGGGGAAAGGAGTTATAAATGGGCCAAAGAGAACAAAAAATGTAGTGATGAGTAAGAAATTTCTGATACTTGGAGTCATGGGTTCCACTGTGGGTAAAGCTGGTGGAAGGAGTGGATGACAGGTGTAGACCTTCATTGTATCACTATTACTGTATCACTATTACTGTATTACCTTTAACATTCTTTTATTCATACCAGGTAGTATACAAAATTTTTTTCCCGAGTTTATTTATTTAATTAATCTCTACACCCAACATAGGGCTCAGACTCATGACCCCAAGATCAAGAATCGCATGTTCTTCCAACCGAGCCAGTCAGGCACCCCTAAAAACATTTTTTAAAAAGAGAGTTCACAGGAGAGTAGAGAGTGGGAAGAGCGCATGAAGTCAAACCCTGAGAAGCTGGGCTCTGAAGTGGCTCAGAGAAATGGGGTGGTGGCTGGAGAGGATGCTGGACAAGGGAGAATGTTCGAAGACAAGAGGTAACAGAGCATGTTTGAATGCTGAGGCAGAATGGAGGGAAAGGGATGAGTAAGGGCCAGCGGTAGCAGAAGGGGACAGGACTGATATCCAATTGTCGCACCCCTCGCAGATTAGCAGAAGAACACAGCAAAAAGAGCATCGGGACCGTGATTAAATTTGGGCCCTTACTACTTTAGAACAAAGCAGCTAGAGGAAGATATGGTCCCATTTATATGAGATTTGCAGAAAAGGCAAATCAATAAAGACAGGAAATAGACCAGTGACTGCTTAGGGCTGGGAGTAGGAGCTAGAACTGAAAGCAAATGGGCCCCAGAGAACTTTTTGTGGCGGCAGAAGTGTTCCAGAACTAGATTATAGTGATATTTGTATAATGCTGTAAATGTATTAAAAATAACTGAACCATATTCTTACAATGAGATGAATATTATGGTATATAGATCATACCTCAATAGAACTGTTGAAAAAAAGAAAGAAGGAACAAAACCAGGAGTAACTGGTATGGAAAACGTATTCACAAAAACACTTAGACCAGATATTGGGTAACTGTGCTTGTAAAAGAGGTATCCATAAAGTCTATTAGTTTGTTTGTTAAAAAATAAGTTATGCTATGGCAATCGAGGCCACTGCAAGTAATTGTATGGTTATATCCTGCATATTGGTAAGATGAGACTAAAATCCCTCTCCCACTCAAGACGTGTCCTGGTTTTTCCACCCATGGAAGAGGGACACTTTTCTAATTTTTCCACCTGAGAAGGAATTTTTGTACTTTATCTGTCCAAAGAGGGCACTCTTATTTATTTTTCCCCCACTTTGCACAATGTCGTGGTGACAAAACGAAACTCTTCTGATGATCGATGGGGCCTGGGCCAAATTAGCTTCCTTCCTGGAAGCAGATATCAATTAATTATGTGACTCATATGAGCTGATAGTTTTGATAATAAAAACGTTGAGGCTATTGGAAGAATCACTCTATGCTACAGCTCAGAAGGGGGCAAAGGGTTCAACAATGGAAGACAGCCAGAAAACCAACGAACACAATCTGGAAGTCCTGTGGGATAAACAATGAAGAAAAATAGCAAGACCGTTAACTAGTAATTTCTAGGAGAAAATACAAGGCTAAGGTTTAGGAATAATCTTAGTCTAGGTTAAAAAAAAAAAGTGTCCCCTGCCCAGGGAGGGATTAATCTGATTATCTCACACTGATAAGACTGTAAGTTAGAAGGCAGTAGCATTTTCTGGTTGTCACATTTCAAGATGGACACTGACAAAGTGGAACAAACACAGCAGAATGATCAGCATGGCAAAGGATATGACTGGGAGGAACTGGGAATATTTTGTTTAGAAAACAGAGGGTTATGCCCCACACAGCTGCTCTCACATGAATGGAGAGCTCTCTTGAAGAAGAGGAATTTGAGTTCTGTGTTCCTCTAGAAACAGGATCAACGGTGTCCACTTCTGCTTCCCGCTAACTCCTTTCTGACTTTATGGTTTACTCTCTCTTCCTCTTTTCTTCTTCTTACTCTTCTGCCACATTGTAAATGAAGCCACTTGTATCTATAAGAAATTCCTCCTATTTATTTTTCAGTTAACTGTGTTTTCATGGAGTCATAAACTGTTAAGTTTATGTAGGTAGATTAAGTAGGTTAGATTCTTGGAACCTACCTAGTCTCACATAAACATTTTATTTTTCACTCTTTCACTATAGTTTAAATGTACTTTTCATGTTTAAAAATGTTTAAGGGGCTCCTGGGTGGCTCAGTTGGTTAAGTAGCTGACTCTTGATTTCAGTTCAGGTCATGATGTCACAGTTCATGAGATCGAGCCCCATGCTGGGCTGCACACTGACAGCGCAGAGCCTGCTTGGGATTTTCTCTCTCTCCCCCTCTCTCTCCCCTCCCACCCACTCATACTCTCTCTCTCTCTCTCTCTCTCTCTCTCTCTCTCAAAATAAATAAATAACTTAAAGAATGTTTATTACAAAATGTATTCCATCAACTGACAAATGGATAAAGAAAATGTGGCTTATATATACAATGGAATACTACTTGGCAACGAGAAAGAATGAAATCTGGCCATTTGTAGCAACGTGGATGGAACTGGAGCGCGTTATGCTAAGTGAAATAAGCCATACAGAGAAAGACAGATACCATATGTTTTCACTCTTATGTGGATACTGAGAAACTTAACAGAAGACCAGGGGGGAGGGGAAGAGGGGGAAAAAAAAAGTTACAGAGAGGGAGGGAGGCAAACCATAAGAGACTCTTAAATACTGAGAACAAACTGAGGGTTCATGGGGGGTGGGGGGAGAGGGGAAAGTGGGTGATGGGCATTGTGAAGGGCACCTGCTGGGATGAGCACTGGGTGTTGTCTGGAAACCAATTTGACAATAAATTATATATAAAAATAAATTAATTAAAAAGATTTAAAAAATTAAAAATATATATGCTTGTTATTAAATTTTCAATAAGATGTATATAAAATAAAATGAGGAAAGCTTTCTATTCTATTCCTCCCCACTCTTTTCCCAGCCCTGCCCAGTCAGGTCCAACCCCCAGAAAGAAAAGCTTTTAACAATTCACTGCAAAACTTCAAATTACTTAAAAATGCATAAATACCTGTTTAGAGTAACTAATGATGGTGATTATACTATATGTATTATTCTGCAACTTATTTGCTCACTTCACAATAAATCATGGGCAACCTTACATGTTAGTAGTAGAGCTGCTGACTTTTTAAAACATTGAAAACTATAACAGTCATGAGATCAGATTTTTTTAACTGATCTTTTTTTTTTTAATTTTTTTTCAACGTTTATTTATTTTTGGGACAGAGACAGGCAGAGCATGAACGGGGGAGGGGCAGAGAGAGAGGGAGACACAGAATCGGAAACAGGCTCCAGGCTCTGAGCCATCAGCCCAGAGCCTGACGCGGGGCTCGAACTCCCGGACCGCAAGATCGTGACCTGGCTGAAGTCGGACGCTTAACCGACTGTGCCACCCAGGCGCCCCATAACTGATCTCTTCTTGACAGACATTGAGGCTCTTTTCAATTTTTCATTATTAAAAATAATTCTACAATGAACATCCTTGTATATGTATGCGTACAGCTTTATGCACTTGTGCAAGCATTTTTTTGCAGAAAAAATTCCTGGAGGTTAGAATTTCTGAATCAAACAACCAAAATTTTAGTCATGGGGGAACAAACCAGAACACCCATACAATGGGCATACCATGACATCATCAAAAGAAGGTCATCAGGATATATCCATGATATATTAAGAGGAAAACATTTGTCCACGATCTATAATGAGTAACAAGTTGCAAACTAATAAGTTAGGCATGATTGCACTGCATTTAAAAAACAGAGTAGTTTGCTAAATAAGCTTACACCTTACGGAACAGAAGACTGAATGGGCCAAGAGGGTTTTTTTCTTATATAATTAGACATACCTATGGATGGACATCTGCATGCATACTTGTGCGCACGCACGCACACACATACAATTTTTAGGTGGTGTTATTATGGGACACTTTCATGTTTCTAAGGTTTTCAAATTAAAGACAACTTAAAAACTAAGATTTAGCAAAATTATGAGGAATAATGCCCTGTTAGTCGACATATAAGGAAACTGGGATTCTTAATTATTGTTGGAGAGAAGATACATGCTGTAGGAGGCCGACCTGGTGAAGGTAGCACATTTAGTTGTGCATCACTTTGTGTTAGAAATTCTATGTCTAAGGGAAGAAAAAAGAAAAGCACACAAAGCTATTTGGCACAGAACTTGTTATAACATTTTAAAAAATGGAAATTCCCTAAACATCCATCAAGAAATTTGGGGTTAAATATGCATGAGTAAAATATATGACTAAAACTAAGACATATCTCTATATGTATTAAAATGGAAAGACATTTACTACATTAACTGAAAACAAAGAAAATCCAAATGAGTGTATGTAATATGATCTCAGGGAAGAGAGATGTGTATATATATAAAGAGAGAAAATTCTGAAAGGACATTCCAAAATGTTAAGAATGGTTTCTCTTGGGAGCAGATTTATAGGTCAATTTTGCTTTCTATCTTATTTGCCCATAGTTTGGTATTTAAAAACCTAAGAAGTTATTCTATGATGAAAAAATACATATCATTTTTATCTAATTGTTTCTCAAGTATCTGGCATTTATATAACGAATACCTTTCCTTCTACTAGCTTTCAATTATTAACATATATGCATATATTAAAGGGAAAATGAATTACTTAAAATAATGCATTCACATGCACTATTAGTTCCATTGATTATCAGCACCACTCAATCATATTGTACTACAATAACTACCAATGAATTCCTTCTCCCTACCCAACACAGAAGCCCTTCATACAGCATATCAGAGACACATGCATCATCCCGTGTAATTTCTTGCAAGGGAACAAAGCTTCAGTGTTCAATTATATGAGAATGCTACCAATTACTGAGTTAACTAACAAATAAAACTCAAAATTTTTATTGCAATGAACAGCTTTTGTTTTCCTAGAAAAAGATAAACAGCGTAACTATAAATATGATATACTTGGGAAAATTGCACTATTTTAAACAAGAAGTTAACAGTATCTATTTAAATCCTGAATTTCTCTAAATGGTGTCCTTTGTAGATTAGATGCCACTTTCTAAGATAGGGACAGAAGCTCATCAGTTTTTCTCAATACAAAAACATCTGGTTTTCATAGGAGGATTCTAACAGCTCATCAGAAAAGAAGATGGCTTCTAACATCAGCCCACTTACTTGATCAATTCTTTCTTCTGTCTACACTGAAGTGCATCCCAGGCCACCTTAATCCTAACACCCTCCCTATGGATTTACAGCAATAAGATGCCAAAAAGCATGTGTCAGCACTCCCTCTTGGAAGCTGTCCTTGCTTACTCATCTCAACCCAATAAAATGTGAGGAGTTGGCTCTGTAGATTAACTGGATTTCCAGGAATAATTTGCAGAAAGCCAACCCATTTGCCTTTTGGGGCTTTCTGCATAGTAAAAAAGTAGAAAAGAAATTCTGGAAAAGAGAAGAAAATTCATGCCACAACAAAACCACTTTTGGAGAGCAAGCCTTAAAAGGCAAGTGAACGGTCTACTTGGCCTAGCAACTCGTTGACTCTTCCATTCACCAGGAAACCACACAGTTGCACCTGACAAACTTTGCAAGAGAATCCTTCCTATTTCAGACTGTGTTTCCTGACAGTAGGATTCATTTTTTAAACTTGCTTTCAAAACACATAAATATACATTACATATTTTGTAACTGATGACAATGGCACATTAACCACAGTGTGGAATATGTAATCAGACCCAAAGATTTTAAAACATGTCACCAAAAAAGCAAAGGTTATATTAACAACAGGGACAACTGATTGTATCTTAATTTAAAATACTACCACTAAAGGTCATGCTCAAAGAAAGATTGGACTCTTGAGTCAATTGATAAAATGTATGTCCCAAACTAGTCAACAGAACTCTACTCATTTTAGATTAAATTCTTCAAATTTCATGCTAGGTACACAGAAAAATAAGTTGGATGGTAAATCTATCCAGTCCTAATGAACGGCTGTAATAGAAACACTTTAAAGACAATTGCTTCCAATTGCTAGCCCTTTGTTTATATTATTCCCTTAGCCCTCTGAAACCAATGAAGTGTTTGACTGCTTTATCCTCAAGTATATTATTTCTCTATACCAAGACAGAGTAAATGGCAGATGGAAGTCAGACTGGTTTGGTGTACAAGAAGCAAAACGCAGTACGACAGAGTTGAAACCTTGAATTAGGTTTTGGCATCATGCATTCTAACCATACAGCTACAATATCTCAGCAATCAGTGTTGTTAATGCTGGGTTTACTAAAGCAAGTTTTAACTTTAATATCTTGACAATTTAATATTCAACAAAGCATGACTTGGCTTGCCTAATGGCAGATTAGTCAGCTGCACATTTAGCAAAGTTATTGCAAAAATCTTTGGTGGAAGACTTCTTGGCTGAAGCTTCAAGCCTTCTCTTAAAATTATGCAAGTGAGAACATACAACTGAAGTATTTTTTTAAGCCTTTCTGAAAAACCCTGAATAAAAATACCTATTTGTATAAAGTCCGATGTGGACTCTGGCTCAGCCGATGTTACCTGCACATTTTTTCCAACCAAATGTAAGCAGAGGGGACATCAATATCAATATGGGTCCAACTTATTGTACTTAACTTCAGCATACAGAATTTTTAATTTATGTTTATTAGGTACTCCATTTGTTTTATATAAGTCAAAGTTTAATTCAACCAATCATACCCAGTTGATGTGAAAATCCTGTGGCCTTTACCTTCCAAATATATCCAGAATCCAATCACTTCCCACCACCTTCCACAGTCAAGCCATCATCACCTCTTGCCAGGATTTGTACAACAGTTTCCTCCCTGGATCCCTGTTTGCATCCTTGCCTCATCTCCCATACACCCCAGTTCCTTCTCAGTAACAGTAGGCCATCTTATCCCTTAAAAACAAGAGTCAGATCATGCCTTTCCTCAGCTCAGAACTCAAATGCTTCCCATTTTGCTCAGAATTAAAGTCAAAGTCCTTGTAGTAGTTTCCAGGGTCCCATTTGAGCTGCTCCCCTCTATCCTTCCTTGTCCCTCTCCAGCTTCCTCCTCCCACTCTCATTTCTCCCCCAACCCTTGCTGGCCTTGAACATGCCAGACATATCCCTGCCTCAAAACCTTTCCACTAGCCACCCCATTTTCCAGGAATGTTCTTCCTTGATATATCCACATTGCTTGCTTCCTCACCCTTTCAGTCTGTGCAAATTCTCCCCCCTCAGTAAAGCTATCCCTGACCACCCTATTTAAAGTTACAGTGCTTTTCTTCCACTCCACATCTATCACATTCTATTCTATATTGTTATTCTATAGCACTTACTGTTTAACAAAAAACTGTATAGTTTACTATTTATTATGTTTATGGTCCGGGCTACTCCCCCAGAATAGCTCTATGAGGGTAGACATTTTTTTGGTTTGTATATTGATGTTTCCCAGCACCTAGAAGAGAGTCTGAAACACAGTGGGCCCTCAATAAATATTTGTGGAATAAATCAATGAATGAATTTTCAGGTGATTATATGTGCTCTCTGGTAGCACTTACTAATAAATGTCTAAGAACGACGGATGCCAAATTCCTGAGGCTGCAAAGTGTGGGGTTCCTCAGTCTAAAAGGTAGTTCCTAAACTACCAGAAAGAAATGGTGAATTGTGCTACATCCAGGGAAAAAATTAGGTGAAGCACAGAATGGTCATCATCTTATTCCCTTCTTTATCAAAGCACTCAACTTTATTTCATGGAGGACTTTATCTCCAGGAATGCAATCCTTATTTTGTAATAAAATCTATAGCGGAAATAGAATTTATTTTATTTTTTAAGTTAAGGGACTCTGAACCTTCCTTCTACAAATATCACCTAGGTTAATCCAGGACAAACCTGTAGAGAGATAATATGGCATAATTTCAGAAGCAAGTCACAGTTAAAGTAATATGATTTTGAAACTCCTGGGATTGGGGGGGTGAAGATTCCTGGAGGGTAAAGTATTAGGGGCAGATCACCTCACAGCCTGATCCCCAGGGATGCCCAGGGACACTTCCTCACACCTGCCTGTGGCTCCCCGCAGATCCAGCCCACTTGCTCTCCCAGCAAATCCTAACATTTGCGGTCAAAAATAACAATGATAATCAATGCCATTTTTAATTTCTTCCGCATTTGGTTTACAGTAAATATGTTTGCCACTGGAATTTGGGCCCCACTTGAAGTTTTTTCTTAGAAGCTTCTTTCTGAAGGGGTACAGGTAGCTGTTTTACTGAGGGATAGCTGACCTACGGAAGACTTTTCCATACTAATTGCTGGGTCAGAGCCTCACTAACTGTCACTGCCACTGCCAGGAGGAGCTGGGGTCTCTGTGCACAGAACAGACCTTTGTTGTCTCTGACCTTTCCGCCTTGCAGCCTCTCCCCAAGGGACTTGGAACCTTACCTTGCCCCATCATGCTGAACCAAGGGGCTCCTCTAGAGGCCACAAACTTCACAGGGCCTTTCCTCTACCCCTATTGGACACCGTCCCCCATCGCCCTGAGGGCCCCTCTGCTCCCATTGCAGAGCATTTCTGAGCTCCTTCGTCCCCACCTGGCCCGAATCCTAGGCACAAACACACGGCAAGAAAGAAGAGACTCGTGGGAAATGAAGCAGTAGGGTAAAGCTCAGTTTCTTCATGGGTTAAATAATTATTTGCCACTGACCTGAGTATCAAATAAGACTTTAAAACATGGTTTCTCTGATCAAACCACACATTTCCCAAAAGTGGCTGGAAAAGAACTTTATGGAAAGTTGTTGAATGTAGTTGTGACATGTATAAATGAAAAGGCAAAATCAGTTCTTGAGGAGAATATTGCATAATTTCTCTGGGGCCCAAACAGGGCCAAGAGCATCTTTTTGTTCAGGAATCTGATCTAAGAGAGATCGAGACTGATGTCCATTAACGGCAGTGGTTGGAAACGACGGGGCTGGTGACCAGGCCAGGCCACGTGCACATGAGAAACTAGAGGAAGCCAGGGAACAGTAAGGAGGAGGGTGGAGCGGACTCTGGAGAGAAATAGGAACAGAGGGCAGAAGGATCCTCAGACAAATGGGGGCTGAGTGCTGCCTTATCCCCCCACACTCTGGTGCTACACCCACCCACATGTGCGTGCTAACCTTGCATCTCTCCTGCTAAGGGCCTTGAAACATAATCCCCACCCACCTTACCCCACCTTTCTTTTCTGTAAAACCTACGCTGCTTTCAACTTCTTGCAACAAAAAGCAAAAGCGTTAGACTAACTAACCCAATACCTCAAATTCCTTTGGCAACAGAACTCTTAAGACAGCTTTTCGCACTCATCAGTGGTTGCCACAATCTGACACAACTTGTTTAATTTTCAGAGAGACAAAGAGGCAGATTTTAAAATAAAATAGAATATTGGCTGCTGAAGTTTCTCCCTTAAATATACATTTCATTTAAAATACAATTTATTCCTTTGAGCAGTAAACAGCAGGTGAAATTAAAAACTGAAGTTGAAAACTAATGAATTTACATTTTAGCTTGGGTGGTGCTCTTAATTCACAGCCAGCCAATTACTTTAACTAGCTGCGCAGATGACTAAATAAAATCTGTTAATAAATGCAGCTCGAGTGTATTCAAGAAATTAAGCAGTACATATTAGAATAAATTTGTATATCTGCTGATTATAAGTTTAATTCTTTAAAAATCAACTGGCCTAGAAGGGAGTAGATAGGAATATGAGGGAAAAATACCTCCCACAGTCTTTCACAAGAAAGTAGGTGGGTCAACAGAAGAGCTGGGCAAACCCATGACAAATGAGAGCAGGTGGGCCTTAAGACAAAAAGGTGTGCTTGTGCCATTTCAGCCTGTTCATGATCCTTCCTTTCTGCCTTTCATGTTTACTTAGCCAGCTATAATAAATGCACAAATATGTGTGTGCATGTGTGTATATATGAACAAATAAATACAACACACACATACATATTTCCTAGCAGTTCTGCTCCTGCTAGAACCGGACTGCTACAATATAAAACTTGGCATAAAGTATTCATGTTTTACCCATCTCTCTCCTCTAGTGGTCCAGAAGCAACTGGGAGGCAGAGAACAAGTTTTGTTTAGTTCTGTATCTGATACATACATCAGATATATTTGACACCTGTGATAGGCATACTTGGTACACACTGGGTGCTTGATGAATGTTTACTTCATCATGAAGGATAATATGGCAATGGGGCTGGTCTGCAAGGGCTGAAAGGGAGATCTGTAAAATCAGGAGACCAAGTAACTAGTATTCCATATTCACAATATTCTAAAATATACAGAAGACAATAGCAAACGAGAGTAGTAGTAGTAATAATGTCTAAGTTTACCAAGCCATTACTAAACACAAGACATTGCATTGAAATTTCTTCATACACATTATTTCACTCCAATCCCAAAACATCCTGAGAATGATCCTGTTACCCAAACTTTACAGGTAAGGAAACTAAGACACAGAGAAGTTACATAACTGACTCAAGGTCTCACAGATGTTTCACCTGCTCTCTCCTGTCTACCCCTCTACTGGTTACTTCCAGTAATCAAATATGCTCCTGTATTTCTTAGCTTGACCTCTGATCCTGCTCAACTGCTTCACCTCTGCCATATTTCCCATCACAGTCAAGGTCCCCATAAAGATGTCCACACTAGCTGTCTTCACTTCCCTACCTGCTATTCCCTACCTCTGACTTACTGTAATTGATTTCTACTTCCACTGAAAGAAAAGATGCTTTTGCTAGAGTCACAGTGAACTATATTCACTGAATTTAATAAATTCTCACCTTGAAATTTCCATTCTCAACAGTACTAAACACAATTAGCCTCCTCGAAGCATCATCTTTTCTTGGCTTTGTGATAGCAGGACAAGCCCCAATTCTTATTTGCTGAATAAAACAACAGAAATCTCTAGCTAGTTTAAACAGAAAGAGAGTTATTGACAGTTCATAAATCTCCAAGAAGCCTAGACAGTCAGACTGGGGGGTGTTCAACAGGACAACTCCACAGAGAAACCACTGTGACAGATGAGCAGGAAGCACATGGCCAGGACAAAAGGCCATCACAAAACTGAACTGGAAAAAGTACCACAACACTGCCCCCCGCCACTCAGATCCCATGACAACAGATACTGAAAACCAGAACTTCCATGACAGATGGTCCAGCAGCACCAGAAAACTTTGACACTGTCTGTCAGAAGATCTCTTCTGCACATGGCAACCCCTCACTGTTTTGCTTGTGCCTCTTGTCACAGGCTGCATGTGGAAGCGCTGTGTTGGCACAACCTAAGTCACACAAAGTCCTAGCTGCAAGGTATTCTGGGAATTCTGGCCACACCCGCATAGGAAAATAATAGAGAAGGGGATGGCAGAGGTGTTGAATGAACCAATCTACAGTATTTACCATACCTCCATCTATTTCTGGATTTCCATATTTTTGGTCTTTGTAGCCTCTTCTGTCTGCTACCCCCAGCACATATTTTTCATTTATGTACTACTTCTCTCTTTTTCTATTGCGGACATCATTTTTCACCTGGACTACTACAATACCTTCCAGTCTAAACTACCCACTTCTACTCTTAACCTCAAAGAATCCACATTATTCAGAGAATCAAGTAAGAAAGATTTTATAACTTTAGCATACCATAGAAAAATGATTTCTAATAAATGATTGTTCTTAGTTACAACTTTTATTTATTTATTTATTTATTTTACCTTTTTTTTTTTTTTAATGTTAATTATTTTTGAGAGAGAGAGAGAAAGACAGAGTGTGAGCAGGGGAGGGACCAAGAGAGAGGGGGACACAGAATCTGAAGCAGGCTCGAGATTCTGAGCTGTCAGAGCCTGATGTGGGGCTTGAACTCACAAACCATGAGATCATGACCTGAGCCGAAGTCGGATGCTTAACTGACTGAGCCACCCAAGCGCCCCTTAGTTACACTTTTAAACCTTTAAAAACATCATTTAAGTAGGCAGCTACCTATGTGTTACAACTTAGAGGTGCTAGAAAGATCCCTGGTCGAGATCTATATCTCAATGGCTAAGGATAATGCCAGAAATTCTAACAATGGGATTAAGTAATATGTACGTCAACCTTTAAATTATAAATTTCCCAGGAAAAGCAGTCTATGCGTTGTGTGTGTGTGTGTGTGAAATCATATAAAACTGGAATCAAGTCCTCACTCTTTCTGCACTTTAAGGTTTGGTCCTCTTCTATAAAATAGGGATAACAGGTTGGTAGAAAGGATTAAATGGAAATATCTAATAAAGTATGGTAAACAGGCAATGAACTATAGCCCTTTCTCTCTGGCAACACCTTATTGAGAATTAGTTTGTGAGAGTGATCAATATCCAGTGTGACGGCTAATGAAAGACAAAGGGTTGTAGCAACCTGATATAGGCTTAGTGTGTAAAAGGGATTACAAACACATAGAAAAGGAGGCCCCCATGGAGGACCATGGAGCTCTGCTCAGAAAGAACAGTATGGGCCACAAGGGACAGCCATAGGTAAGGCTTCTGGGAGCCTACAGTGGGAAATGGGTCATAAGAAAAACAGAAAGAACAATAAATAATCAGGAACAGGTCACTAAATCCATCTCACTTGCTTAAAAGCTGGTGCTTGGAGTGAGCCCACTGGGGTGCCATCAATGTCTCTGACCACTGTCCGTATCACCCCACTTGCTGAGCTCTATCCTGACTCAGAAGAGCCCAGGAAATAAGAACCACAGTGAAAGATGAGCAGGGAGAGTAAGTGCTCAGCAATGGTACTTCATTCCTTGCTTGACTCTTTGTCCCAGAGCTCATTCAACAACAGCAGCAATCTTCCTCAGATCAATGGAATCCTATGAGTCTCCTTAGCAGAGACAGAGGACAGGCCTGCAAGCGAGGCAACATGCCAAATAGAGGTCTACCTTCTCACCTGCTGATGTGTGCTTTCATCTTCAACTTAGGAAATGAGCCAAAAAAGGACCCTACTTTGGCTGTTGCTAAAACGTACCCGTGGCTGTTTACCACTGCTAATCATGTAGAAGAAACTATTTTCCACCAATATTCCTTATATATTTGGCCTATGGACTAACTCCACTTACAGTTTTTTTTAAAAACAGGAACCTTATATTATTATAAACTTCACTGATTTAGTAAGGTAGGAACTTTGTATTCATTCACATATTCTAGAAGGGTGCTATTTAATTTAGTGCTTTCAAAGACAGAATTTGTAGGAGACGGGATTTTGTCAGTGGTTTACAAGCTTTGTAAGCTAACATTCTCCTTGAAAACACACCATGTGGCCCTAACACTCCTGGTATAAGAAATGAAACTTGGCTGGCAGCCAAGTAGTGCTTTTCACAGGACCTTACACAGTGTAAAGATACGTGTTTATGAATGTCAAAGGTCACATATTCTGTTTTTTTAAAAGCCAAAACTTTTTGCTCATATGTTAGCTACTTGAAGATATTCTATAAAAAGAAGGTAAAATATGAATAAGCCACAATTTATTCTCTAGCTTCGAAAGGCAAATAAGTTGTTTACAGCCAGAAACATGTACATTCTTCCAGGAAAACAGCAGACAAGTGATAGACACTATATAAACACCTTCTGTATCTCTGTATAACACACAATTTTTAAGTATATGTTAATACATTAATTCCCAACTAAAATACCTCCCAGTTTTCTTATTTAAAGATCATTCTCATGGAACTCTTTATAAAGAGGTTGTATAAAAGCTTCAAAGATAAAAATTCTAAAGCTTGAATATTTATTCCGACCCACACATACACCAGTCTCCTTTCTCCCAGTGATAATAAGAAATGAAGATATTTTAGTAAATCTTTGAAAAGGGTGTTTGCTTGAAAAATATTCATTCAATAAATATTTTTACTTGGTATTGTAGACAAAGAGCATAATAGTGTGTGTGTGTGTGTGTGTGTGTGTGTGTGTGTGTGTGTATACACTAAAAAGGTACAGGGGTGCCTAGGTGGCTCTGTCAGTTAAGCATCTGACTCTTGGTTTCAGCTCAGGTCATGACCTCACAGTTTGTGAGTGTGAGTTTGAGCCCCTCAATGAGCTCTGTGCTGACAGTACAGAGTCCCCTTGGGACCTCTCTCTCCTGCCCCTCCCCTGCTCTCATGTACACACACTCTCTCAAAATATATAAATAAACTTAAAAAAATAAAAAGGTAAAAAGGTCGGTACACTTATGGAGCTTGCAGATTAGTGGGACTGAGGGGCCTTAATAAATGAATTACACAAGCATAAACAATATTACAACTGCAGCAAATGCTCTGATACAGACATATGTGGAAAAGCTATGAACACACAGAAGGAGAGAAATTAGAGTCTGGGAAGATAACTGTGAGAAAGTATCTGTGTTGGTTTGGGCTGCTATAACAAAAATGTCATAGACTAGTTGGCTTAACCAACAAATATTTGTTCCTCACAATTCTTGAGCTGAGAAGTCCAAGATCAAGGAGTGGGGGATTTGGTGTCTGGTGAGGATTAGTTTCCTGGTTCAGAGAGAGCTGTGTCCTTACATGGCAAAGAGGGAGAGCTCTTGGGATCTTCATCTCTTTATAAGGACATCAATTCTATCATGGGTGTCCACCTCCATGACCTTATCTAAATCTAATTACCTCTCATAGGCCCATCTCCATATACCATCAGTCAATAGCAGGAAGTGATGAGAGGTAGAGCTATTTAGATGAAAGGCTATTGTGACAGAAAGGCATGGCAAGTTTAAAAACTTGGGGGAAAAAAGTCACCAAAGCTGGAGACCAGAATAAGGGATGGTGTAGGGCATGAGATGAAACCAAAGAGATGGAGAGGCCCAGACCACACATTATGAGCTGAACTGTGTCCTCTCAAAACTCACATGTTGAGATCCTAACCCCCCAATACCTCAGAATATGACTATATTTGGACATAGGGTCTTTAAAGTGGTACTTAAGGTACAATAAGGTCATGTGGGTAGACCCTAATCTGACTGGTGTCCTTATAAGGAGATAGGACACAGATAACACACTGACCAAGGGATGATCATGTGCAGACACAGCAAGAAGGTGGCCATCTGAGAGCCAAGGAGAGAGACCTTAGAAGAAACTAAGGCTGCCAGCACCTTGATTGTGGACTTTGAGCCTCCAGAACTGTAAGAATATAAATTTTTGTTGCCAAAGCAACGAGTCTATGTTATTTTGTTACGGCAGCCTTAGAAAACTAAGGCCATAGAGGAAATGGTAAAAAATGTAGTCCTGATCCTAAGACTATGGAATCCATGGATGGGGTTTAAACTGGGGGAAGAAGGGGTTATAGATCAGATCACTATTTGCTCTGGCTACTGTGTCAAGGGGAACTGCTGAGAGACTGAGTGTGGCAGGGTGTGGTAAGCTGAATACTGGCTCCCAAAGACATTCTCATCCTAATCCCTGGAACCTGTAAATGTCACCTTAATAACACTACAGATGTGATTAAGTTAAAGATCTTGCAACAAGGATAGTATCCAGAATTATCCAGGTGGGCTCTAAATACAATCACAAGGGAGATTTCAGAGTGGAGAAGGGCATGTAATGACGGAGGCAGAGAGTATAGCAACGTGCTCTGAAGATGGAGGAAGGGCATACAAAACAAAGAATACATATGGCCACCGGAAGCTGAAAAAGGCAAGGGAATGGATTCACCCCTAGCGCCTCCTGAAGGAACCAACCCCACCCATACTTTGACTTTAGCCCAGCGACAACCATTTAGGCCTCTGGCCTCCAAAACAATAAGAGAATAAATCTGTGTTGTTTTAAGCCACTAAGTTTGTGGTAATTTGCTACAGTGGCAACAGGAACCTAATACATGGAGAGACCAGCTATGAGGCGGCAAGCATTAGCCTGGTAGAGAGATGCCTGGATGGTGGTGGCTGCAATGGTGAGGAGACGTACTTGAGAAATTCTGAGAAAGTAAAATCAACAGGAATGGATGCCAGGTTTGATCCGGAGGGAGGCGAAGGAGAGGGAGCCAGCGAGAAGAACTTGTGGTCTTCACTTCCTTACCACAATGACAACCAGGTACTGGCAGAGTAGTCAATTTAGCATCCCACTCTGGCAGTGAGGATCTGACGACGCATTTAAAGATTCAAAGACGGGAAAACAAAAGATGTTTTTCTCATTTTACTTCATCTTGGAGTTTTCAAATTTTAAAAATCTACCTCCAAACTAACTATGCTATTAAAATGTTATGTGAAGATGATCAAACTCGTAGTTTTAAAAAATGCTTCTGAATGTGGACTATTTCTCGACTTTGATTTCAAGAACACATGGAGCCTGTGAGGTACTCAACCATGAAGATAAAAGAATGGAAGTTATAGAGGACCTATTCTATGTGCTTAGTATATATTTAGGCTCCCCTTCATAAAGTTTTAGCCTCTGAAGACAACCAAAAACTAATATTCATAAAATGACACATATAATTTAGTAACATATAGCCCTACAGCACTGATGCCACACCCTTCCTTTTTACAGTGATTCTGATCCCACAGAGCTCCACGCAAACACAGTCATCAGGAGGGCCCTGCTCAATGCCAAATCTAATGCAGAACATTTCCTGCACTTGCACTTCAATTTCCTCACACTGGAGTCTGACCCTGCTGATAAGAAGAGTCTTGGCTACATTTATGAAGTTCAAGCATTTGATTAAAAGCAGTGCTGTGGGACTTGTGCTATTTACCTTTCTCACACTAATTGCCTGGCTTGTATCAGAACAAAAAAAGAGCTACCATGCTCTAACACTCTGCATTCCTCTTTTAAGGATGGGATATTCCACACATCTAAACTTCTGCAAACATGGCCGAGAATTTAGACGGTCTTTCAGCACTGATGAAGGAACCGTCTTAAAGATTTTGCATTCACTATCAGTAAAATGGTAAGGAACTATCCTCAGAACCATGAATTTAGATTTGCTTATGGGGTAAGATTTCAAAGCAGAAGAGACACACTCGAAAATCCCAACACAGAGGAAGAATACAAAAAAATCTGAAAAATTATAGCAACCTGAGGCTATTTTACTCAGTGGTTAATGTCGCTGAATGACACAGAGTCTCCATGTTAAAACCCCAGTATGCGATGCTCCTAAATCATCGGGTTCATCTTGATCGGGGGAGGGAGGTGTGTACCTTAATTTTAGAAGTTTTTAATAAAAATTCCTAAAGTAAAATGGTTAAGCTCCTAACCTCTGCTGTACTAAAAACTATGTGGCACTATTCACGTCCAGCAATAGTAAATAAATAAAAGGAGAATGCCTCTTTGTTTTCTATACTGCTGGGTGTTGTGTTGAATATGCAAGATTCTGAAGCTGGGCCATGAAGCTACCTTATTCCCTGAGTCTTTTCCGGAAGTGCTGCTCATGAATCATGCATGACTAAATCAGCCTTTTGGTTTTGCAGAGATTTACATCCCTACCTAGGTAATCTAGGGCCATACTGATATCACTGATATGTTCAATTCACTGACTAATGACTTGCATGCTCTTCAGTGGTGTTTTTTAGTAGTTGCTCTTGAGTGAAACCCACATGTAGTTTCTAGCAGCAACTATTCATTTCCTAAGCAGACACATTAAAATAAATTGATATTTTATCTTGGAGGAAATGTACTAAAAGGCATTTCAATTTATTGAGTAACCCAGCTTTTAAAATACAGAGACTTAACACACACACACACACACACACACACACACACACACACCTTAAATCTACTCTGAGAATGCTGTTATTGGTATATTTTTTAAATGAATCAAGAGATATTTGGGGTTTACTGGGTACTAAATAGATTATCTAAAGTCAAGCAGTATGTCTTCCACAAAAAAACTAATTATACCATCATCAGAGCTCTCAAAGAAGGAAGTATTTTCTAAGTAGTCTATTGAAGCAGTCATGTTTCTGGGTAATAAGTTCTTCTTTTGGTTGGGCTTAACCTGGTTTCCACTCCTAAAAAACTTAACCTGGCTTCCACTCTTTCAATCTTCATTGGAAATAAGGAATAATTGGTCAATATTCTTTCAGAATTTCAGAGCTAAAAGGACTTCTAAAGATATCTAGCTCTGTAAGATCACTGAATACAAGAATAATAAGACAAAAAAATGTGCTTCTGTATACTTATAACAAACCCATGGAAACTGAAATTTAAAACACAATTACAAAAAATAAAACACAACTACAATCACTACAAATAAAATAAAATACTTAGGTATAAGTCTAGTGAAAACATGCACAGGATTTGTTTTCTGAAAATATGAAAGTCTACTGAAGAAATGAAGGAAGACTTAAATAAATGGAGAGACGTTATCGTGGCAATGGGTTGGAAGACTCAATACAGTAAAAGTGTCAATTCTCCCCAAACTGATATATAGGTTTATCAAAACACTAGCAAGATTTTTATAGACATAGACATGCTCATTCTAAAACGTGTATGCAGGAGCACCTGGGTGGCTCAGTTGGTTGAGCATCCAACTTCGGCTCGGGTCATGATCTCACGGTTGGTGAGTTTGAGCCCTGCATCAGGCTTATTCCTGTCAGTACAAAGCTGGCCTAGATTCTCTTTCCCCCTCTCTCTTTGCCCCTCCCTCACTTGTGCTCTCTTTCTCTCATAAATAATAAACATTTAAAAAATGAAATGAAATGAAATGAAATGTATATGGAAAGGCACAGGATACCTAGAACACCTAAAACATTTTTAATAAAAAAAAAATGGTATAAAGTGAGAGGAGTCACTCTACCATACACAAAGGTAAAGGCTTGTTTTATAGCTACTGTACTCAAGACAGTGTGATATTGACAGAGCGAGAGACACACAGACCAATGGAGCAGAGCTAAGAGCCCAAATATGGACCCACATAAATACATCCAACTGGTTTCTGTCAAAGGTGGGAAATCAATGCAATGAAGGAATGGCAGCTTTTTAAAACAAATGGTGCTGAAGCATTGGTCACCCATAGGCAAAAACATGAACCTCAACTTACACCTCACATGTTCTATAAATAGTAACTTAAAATACATAGCTGGTGTGAATATAAAATGACACAGTCACTACAGAAAAACTATGGCAGTTTCTTAAAAAACTAAACATGCACTTAACCATAACTGATCCAGCAATTTTACTCTTGGGAGTTTATCCAAGAGAAAGAAAAACTTAAATGTATGTCCACAGTAGCTTTATTCATAATAGCCCCAAACAGAAAAAACAGAAATGTCCTTCACTTAAACTGTGGTACATCCATGGATGTAAAAAATGTTTTAAATTTTTTTAATTTATTTTTTTAAGTAAACTCTACACCCAACGTGGGGCTCAAACTCACAACCCCAAGATCAAGAGTTGCATGCTCCACCAACTGAGCCACCCGGGCTCCTTGAGGTCATATCAAAGTTTAGAACCCAAAATGTTAATATGTTGATGTGGAAAGAAATGCAACAACTTGGTGTTGGTTCAAAAAAACCTCAGGAGCTTCCCAAGGGAAATGTGAAACTGGCCTTGATATATAGAGGGCAGGAAAGACTGAAGAAAGAGGCAGACAATTCCAGATAGGGAGGGAGCAGGTTAACAAGCAAGGGAACTTACAATCCAGGCTTATCTTGGGCAGCCACGAGACAAGTAGATCTCCACATCTGCCCACCAGGATCTTAAAAGCTTAAACGAGGCCTTAACTGGGTTCAATCACATACACCATCCAGATGGTCTCAATAACACCTTCCTCTCTCAAACCTACATCCTTAAAACAGCTCCTAGTGTGGGAATGGTGAGCAGAATGTGTATTTACATTCCAAGAACAAGGGAGGAGGTGAGGAGTCTCTGATTGCCCAGGTCCAGCTCTCAGGTCAGCTGGAGGCCATGTCCTCTCGATTACCTTCTCTAGCACTTGGATGGATCTCAAGGGAACTATGTTGTGTGAAAAGAGTAGATCTCAAAAGGTTATACACCATATGATTCCATTTATATAACATTCTTGAAGGACAAAATTATAGACATGGAAAACAGATTGGTGGTTCCTAGGGGTTAGGGATGTAGGGTGGGAAAGAGGTAGTAGTCTCCATAAAAGGGCAACAGGAGGGATCCTTGTGATGGGAATGATATCTATCTTCACTGTGGTGTTAGTGACAAAAATCTACACATGTGATAATATTGCATGCACATACAAACACAGGTGCATGTAAAACTGCTGAAATCTGAATAAGGTCAGTGGATTATATCAGTATCAGTTTCCTGGGTGTGTGATACTGTACTGTAGTTAAGCAGGATTTTACTCTTGGAGGAAACTGGGTGAAGGTTATACAGGGTCTCTCTGTGTTATTTCTTACAACTGTGAGTGAATTTTTAATTATCTTTTGAAGTTTTTTTAAAGCTAAAAAAAATATGAAAAAGACATATAGTCCACCTCTGTTTTACAGGTGAATAAAGGAACAAGCACAATTTACTCAAGATTGCACGGTTAAGAGCTACATAAAAAATAAGACTCAGGCCTCTGAATATTCTACTGTGCCATAATACTTAACACAGATAATTTAAAAAAAGCAATCACTACTGTTCCATATCTTACTGGGGGATTAAAATAATAAAGATCAGGGTGCCTGCCTGGCTCAGTCAGTGGAGCATATGACTCTTGATCTCACGGTTGTGAGTTCAAGCCTCACACTGGGTATAGAGCTTACTTTAAAAAAAACTCAGAGGAGGAGCCAAGATGGCGGAACAGAATGGAAGCTTTTTGTGTGTCTCATATCCATGAAATACAGCCAGACCAACACTAAACCATCCTACACACCTAGAAAACTGACTGGAGGATTAACACAACAATCTGCACAACCTGAACTACAGAATTCAGCAGGTATGCCACGTGGGGAAGTGAACTTGGGGAGCTAGAAGGTGCAGGAAGGGATGTGCTTTTCCAAGCTGAGAGAGCTCAGCTTGGGGGGGGGGTGGATAGGGGAAAAGCACCCCTCCCCAAAAGCAGCTGGAGAGAAAGTGGAAAATTGGAAACAGCCACAGGGACTAAACTAAAAAGGGAGAAAGGAGAAAGGAGAGAGTTTAAATTCCATTAAGACTGTGAACAAGGGGAGCACAAAGGCTGCAACTCCACAGCTTGATACCTGGTGGTGCACTGGTGGGAAGGGCGAATCCCCAAGAGCGGAGTGGGATCTGGCTGGGAGGTTCTTGGGCCACAGAAGGAAAAGCAGTTCCACTGCTGGAAGGACATTTGGTAGAAACTGTTGAAGCCACCTGGTCCCAGCAGACCCCAGAAGGCAGCCACATTTGCTGGTGCTGGGGCAAGGTCGTTAAGGGTGGTGCCAGATATGTGTTGTGATTTTCCATAATCCCTGAGATGCTGCTGCTATACTGTCTCGCGAACATTTTCTGGGGCCAGCTGGCACCTGGCCACAGTCTTGGGGCACCGGCAACAACAGAGTCCAGAAAGCGTACCTGGGTGCAGCTGATATTCTCGGTGAGACCATTCTCGGTGAGCCATTGCTCAGTGAGACCCTCCCGCAGAGGCGCAGAATGGGTCAAAGCCGGAGTCCTTCAGAAGTAAGAGGCCGGGGAAAACAGCCGCATCTGAGACAAAACTCGGGAGAGAGATACTGCCTGAGGCCTGGTCAGGGAGAGTGAAGAAGCGGGAAGCGGATGAGAGCTAAAGACGGAGGACAGGAGAACAGACTGGGTAGCTGGCTAGCGCCATTTTTACCAATCCCGCGCATGCGCATACGCACCTACGAGCCCCGCAACAATCCACCCCAGTAGGCTAGCAGCGCCATCCAGTGGAGAGCGGAGCTGTTACACCGAGCCCCGCCCAACTGGGCCAACTTCGCTCTTCAAGAACACAAGTCTTACTGCCCGCTTAATTTACGGACTATAAAGAGCTACATAGACTGACTTCTAGGGAAAAACAAAGTAATTTCAATCCTATGTCAATCTGTTAGCACGTTCATCTATTCAATTTTCTTTCTTTTTTTTCTTTTTCCTTTTTCTCTTTTACAACTCTTCTTTTTCTTGAATACAGAAAGAGAAAAAATTCATTTTTATTTTTAATTTTTATTAAAAATATCATTCTTTAATTTTTATTACTATATTTTTTACTTTTGTGTAAATTTTTTCAAATTCTACTTTACTTCCATCATTTTATTTTAGTGTACTTCAGTGTACTCACCTTTTCAAATTTTCAAACAATTTCCTTTTTTTCTTACTTTTTCTTTTTTCCCTTTTTTATTTTTCTTTTTCTTGAATGCAGAAAGAGAAAAACTTCATTTTTACTTTCAACTTCTATTAAAAATATTCTTATTTAATTTTTATTACTATATTTTTTGCTGTTATGTAAATTTTTTCAATTCTATTTTACTTCCATCATTTTATTTTAGTCTACTACAGTGTATTCACTTTTTCAAATTTTCAAATGATTCTTTTCTTTTTTCATTTCTTTTTTTATCTTTTTTCTCTTTTTTGTTTCTTTTCTTTTTCTTAAATACAGAAAATGAAAAAATTCATATTTATTTTTAATTTTTATTAAAAATATTTTTCTTTAATTTTTTCTGCTATATTCTTTACCTTTGTGTTTATTTTTTCAAATTCTATTTTACCCCCATCACCTCATTTTAGTCTACTTCAGTGCATTAATTTTTTCAAATTCTCAAATGAATACCTTTTTTTTCTCCCCCCCCCTTTTTTTCTTTAATCTCTCAAACCACTTTCAACACCCAGACCAAAACACACCTAGGATCTAGCATCATCTATTCAATTTTTTTGTGTGTGTGTTTTTAATTTTTAATTTTAATATTTTTTTAATTTTATTTTTTTTAATTTCAATTTTTCTACCTCATTAATTCCTTTTCTCTCTTCAAAATGACAAAATGAAGGAATTCATCCCAAAAGAAAGAGCACGAAGAAACGACAGCCAGGGATTTAACCAACACAGATACAAGCAAGATGTCTGAACCAGAATTTAGAATCACAATAATAAGAATACTAGCTGGAGTTGAAAATAGATTAGAATCCATTTTTGCAGAGATAAAAGAAGTAAAAAATAGCCAGGATGAAATAAAAAATGCTATAACTGAGCTGCAACACGGATGGATGCAGTGGCAGCAAGGATGGATGAGGCAGAACAGAGAATCAGCAATATAGAGGACAAACTTCTAGAGAGCAATGAAGCAGAAAAAAAAGAGGGAGATTAAGTCAAAAGAGCATGATTTTAGATTTAGAGAAATCAGTGACTCATTAAAAAGGAACCACATCAGAATCACAGGGGTCCCAGAAGAGGAAGAGAGAGAAATAGGGGTAAAAGGGTTATGTGAGCAAATCACAGCAGAAAACATTCCTAACCTGGGGAAAGACACAGACATCAAAATCCAGGAAGCACAGAGGACATTAGATTCAACAAAAACTGACCTTCAACAAGGCATATCATAGTCAAATTCACAAAATACTCAGACAAGGAGAGAATCATGAAAGCAGCAAGGGAAAAAAGTCCCTAACATACAAGGGAAGACAGATCAGGTTTGCAGCAGACCTATCCACAGAAACTTGGCAGGCCAGAAGGGAGTGGTGGGATATATTCAGTGTGCTGAATCAGAAAAATATGTAGCCAAGAATTCTTTATCCAGCAAGGCTGTCATTCAAAATAGAAGGAGAGATTAAAAATTTCCCAAATAAAAATTAAAGGAGATTGTGAACACTAAACCAGCCCTGCAAAAAATTTAAGCAGGACTTTCTGAGGGGAGAAAAGATGAAAATGTATATATAGATATAGATATAGATATAGATATAGATATAGATATAGATATAGATATAGATATAGATACAGACATATCTATCTATATCTGATTCTCAAAAGATTATAAACGACCAGAGAACATCACCAGAAACTCCAACTCTACAAGCATCATAATGGCAATAAATTCATATCTTTCAGTACTCACTCTAAACGTCAATGGACTCAATGCTCCAATCAAAAGACACAAAAGAATGGATAAGAAAACAAGATCCATTTATATGCTGTTTATGAGAGACCCACTTTAGACCTAAAGACACCTTCAGATTGAAAATAACGGGATGGAGAACCATCTATCATGCTAATGGTCAACAAAAGAAAGCCAGAGTAGCCATACTCATATCAGACAATCTAGATTTAAAAATCAAGACTGTTTCAAGAGATGTAGAAGGGCATTGTATCATAATCAAGGGGTCTATCCACCAAGAAGACCTAACAATTATAAACATTTATGTGCCAAATGTGGGAAAATCCAAATAAATAAATTAATTAATCAGAAACATAAAGAAACTCATCGATAATAATACCATACTAGCAGGGGGCTTCAACACCCCACTCACAGCAATGGACAGATCATCTAATCAAAAAATCAACAAGGAAACAATGGCTTTGAATGACACACTGGACCAGATGGACTTAACAGATATATTCAGAACATTTCATCCTAAAGCAGCAGAGTATATATTCTTCTCCAGTGCACATGGAACGTTCTCCAGAATAGACCATATACTGGGACACAAATCAGCTCTAAATAAGTACAAAAAGATCGAGATCATACTGTACGTATTTTCAGACCACAACACTATGAAACTTGAAATCAACCACAAGACAAAATTTGGAAAGGTAACAAATACTTGGAGACTGAAGAACATCCTACTAAAGAATGAATGGGCTAACCAAGCAGTTAAAGAGGAAATTAAAAAGTGTATGGAAGTCAATGAAAATGATAACACCACAACCCAAAACCTCTGGGACGCAGCAAAGGTGGTCATAAGAGGAAAGTACATAGCAATCCAGGCCTTCCTAAAGAAGGAAGAACGATCTCAGATACACAACCTAAACTTACACCTTAAGGAGCTGGAAAAAGAACAGCAAGTGAAACCCAAAACCAGCAGAAGACAGGAAATAACAAAGATTAGAGCAGAAATTAATGCTATCAAAACAAACAAAAGAAAACCCCAGTAGAACAGATCAATGTAACCAGAAGCTGGTTCTTTGAAAGAATTAACAAAATTGATAAACCACTAACCAGTTTGATCAAAAAGAAAAAGGAAAGGACCCAAATAAATAAAATCAAGAATGAAAGAGGAGAGATCACAACCAACACAACAGAAATAAAAACAATAATAACAGAATATTATGAGCAGTTATATGCCAATAAAATGGGTAATCTGGAAGAAATGGACAAATTCCTAGAAACATATACACTACCAAAACTGAAACAGAAAGAAATAGAAAATTTGAACAGACCCATAACCAGTAAGGAAATCAAATTAGCAATAAAAAATCTGCCAAAAAACAAGAGTCCAGGGCCAGATGGCTTTCCAGGGGAATTCTACCAAACATTTAAGGAAGAGTTAACACCTATTCTCTTGAAGGTGTTCCAAAAAAATAGAAATGGGAGGAAAACTTCCAAACTCTTTCTATGAAGCCGGCATTACCTTGATTCCAAAACCAGACAGAGACCCCACTAAAAAGGAGAACTATAGACTGATTTCCCTGATGAACATGAATGCAAAAATCCTCAACAAGATATTAGCTAACCAGATCCAACAATACATTAAAAAAATTATTCACCACGAGCAAGTGGGATTTATACCTGGGATGCAGGGCTGGTTCAATATCTGCAAAACAATTAATGTGATTCATCACATCAATAAAAGAAAGGACAAGAACCATATGATCCTCTCAATAGATGCAGAGAAAGCATTTGACAAAATACAGCATCCTTTCTTGATAAAAACCCTCAAGAAAGTAGGGATAGGAGGAGCATACCTCGAGATCATAAAAGCTATATATGAACAACCCAACGCTAATATCATCCTCAATGGAGAAAAACTGAGAGCTCTTCCCCCTGAGGTCAGGAACAAGACAGAGATGTCCACTCTCGCCACTGTTATTCAACATAGTATTGGAAGCCTTAGCCTCTGCAATCAGACAACACAAAGAAATAAAAGGCATCCAAATCAGCCAGGAGGAGGTCAAACTTTCACTCTTTGCAGATTACGTGATACTCTATATGGAAAACCCAAAAGATTCTACCAAAAAACTGCTGGAATTGATTCATGAATTCAGCAAAGTTGCAGGATATAAAATCAATGCACAGAAATTGGTTGCATTCCTATACACAAACAATGAAGCGACAGAAAGAGAAATCAAGGAATTAATCCCATTTACAGTTGCACAAAAAACCATAAAATACCTAGGAATAAATCTAACCAAAGAGGTGAAAAATCTATACACTGAAAACTACAGAAAGCTTATGAAAGAAATTGAAGAAGACACAAAAAAATGGAAAAAGATTCCATGCTCCTGGATAGGAAAAACAAATATTGTTAAAATGTCGATACTACCCAAAGCAATCTACATATCCAATGCAATCCCTATCAAAGTAACACCAGCATTCTTCACAGAGCTAGAACAAATAATCCTAAAATTTGTATGGAACCAGAAAAGACCCCGAATAGCCAAAGCAATCTTGAAAAAGAAAACCAAAGCAGGAGGCATCACAATCCCAGACTTCAAGCTATACTGCAAAGCTATAATCATCAAGACAGTATGGTACTGGCACAAGAAGAGACACTCAGATCAATGGAACAGAATAGAGAACCCAGAAATGGACCCACAAACGTATGGCCAACTAATCTTTGACAAAGCAGGAAAGAATATCCAATGGAATAAAGACAGTCTCTTCAGCAAGTGGTGCTGGGAAAACTGGACAGCGACATGCAGAAGAATGAACCTGGACCACTTTCTTACACCAGACACAAAAATAAACTCAAAATGGATGAAGGACCTCAATGTAAGACACGAAGACATCAAAATCCTCGAAGAGAAAGCAGGCAACCCTCTTTGATCTTGGCCACAATCAGCAAAACTAAAAGGCAACCGACAGAGTGGGAGAAGATATTTGCAAATGACATATCAGATAAAGGGTTAGGATACAAAATCTATAGGGGCACCTGGGTGGCGCAGTCGGTTAAGCATCCGACTTCAGCCAGGTCACGATCTCGCGGTCCGTGAGTTCGAGCCCCGCGTCAGGCTCTGGGCTGATGGCTCAGAGCCTGGAGCCTGTTTCCGATTCCATGTCTCCCTCTCTCTCTGCCCCTCCCCCGTTCATGCTCTGTCTCTCTCTGTCCCAAAAATAAATAAACGTTGAAAAAAAAAATTTAAAGAACTTATAACCTCAACACCCAAAAAACAAATAATCCAGTGAAGAAATGGGCAAAAGACATGAATAGACACTTCTCCAAGGAAGACATCCAGATGGCCACCCGACACATGAAAAAATGCTCAACATCACTCATCGTCAGGGAAATACAAATCAAAACCACAATGAGATACCAGCTTACACCTGTCAGAATGGCTAACATTAACAACTCAGGCAACAACAGTTGGTGAGGATGTGGAGAAAAAGGATCTCTTTTACATTGCTGGTGGCAATGCAAGCTGGTGCAGCCACTCTGGAAAACAGTATGGAGTTTCCTCAAAAAACTAAAAATAGAACTACCCTACAACCCAGCAATTTCACTACTAGGCATTTATCCAAGGGATACAGGTGTGCTGTTTTGAAGGGACACATGCACCCCCATGTTTATAGCAGCACTATCAACAGTAGCCAAAGTATGGAAAGAGCCCAAATGTCCATTGGTGGATGAATGAATAAAGAAGTTGTGGTGTGTATATACACACACACACACACACACACACACACACACACACACACACACAATGGAGTATTACTCGGCAATCAAAAAGAATGACATCTTGCCATTTGCAACTATGCGGATGGAACTGGAGGGTATTATGCTAAGTGAAATTAGTCAGAGAGAGACAAAAATCATATGACTTCACTCATATGAGGACTTTAAGAGACAAAACAGATGAAGATAAGGGAAGGGAAACAAAAATAATAAAAACAGGTAGGGGGACAAGGCATAAGAGACTCATAAATATGGAGAACAAACTGAGAGTTGCTGGAGGAGTTGTGGGAAGGCGGATGGGCTAAATGGGTAAGGGGCATTAAGGAATCTACTCCCGAAATCATTGTTGCACTATATGCTAACTAATTTGGATGTAAATTTAAAAAAATAAAAAATTAAATTAAAAAAATAAAAACAAAACAAACATAAAGAAAATAAATTCTGAAGTATTTAAACTAAAAAAAAAAATTCAACAATTAGACAAATAGCCCGATTACAAAAAAGAAAAAAAAAATAACAAAGATGAAATCTAGTTAAAGATACATAGAATAAGTGGGCACTACATTTAAGTATTACATAGTTCTAACAGAAACATCATGAGAATGCAGAGAAAAAAAGGCACAAACGTATCTGTCGTACAATGCTACTGCAAATCTGAACAAACCTAAGGCAGACGACCTCATTTATGCAGAAAAATCTTAAGTACTTATCTAGATGCACAGCCTTACCCTCAAATGCATTTTATGCTTCAGATACCATATTACAGATGGAAGGAGGACCACCTGAGGCGAAGTGTGGCTAACGGTTACCAGGCCCCCCGCTCTGCTACCCTGCCCCCACCCTCCTCAGTGGTAAGAACAGCGACACAACACATCCTAGGAAACACATGGGTCCTCTTCTTCACAGAAGTAGGCCACGCACAGCAAATAAATCTAGTCCAGCTGAGGTGGAATTTATTATTTACCTCAGACTCTAGTTTTAAATGTATTACTGTTGTAGTCTGTGGGTCAAAAGTGACAAAAGTGTTACTTAATACTGAGTTCTACCTTAATAGTTACCAACTTTGCAACCAAACTCTGCAAAGGGACTGGGAGGTGGTGTTCTGCACATCGGGGCCGACTCGATCTGCACTCCAGTGAGTTCCAGTAGTGAAGGGGATCCTTGGGATTCTGGCAATGGTGGTGGATTTTCAGGTTCTGTTTACCTGGCCCTGAAGATGATGTATTTTTACGGTCTGAGGGTGAAGATTAAAACTTTTATGATAGTTTTGTACATTCGGGGGACCTGTCCTATAGCTTTAATGTTCATTGAAATATGTTTCCTTTTAGAATTTAGTTGGTCTTGCTCCTGGTAAAGTATCTGCTTTTTTAAAAACTATGAGCATAACACTGGGATTCAGTTAAGTTTGTTATGTTTTGTTATCAGTTTTTCCTGAAGTATCATTTTGCATTAATAAGCAACGGTAACTTGCTGGCATTTTATTCAAATGTATTGAGATTTTGCTGATTTTGTACCTTTATTCATATTTGTATTTTAATCATGTACTATATGGAACTTCATTCCTAATTGTGGTTAATATCGTGGCTTGCTTTTTCATTACAGCCCCATTATTAGCTTCATATTACATGCATGGTATGAGATTAAATTCACCAGAAATTTGTCTTTTTCGTTTGCTGTTAGTATTCTCTAACATAGAAACTTAGCTGTTTGCAAATGTTTCAGAACGGGTAGGCTATCGTGATCTTTCCACAGTCTGTTATTTCTGTATTTATAAGCACACGACTTAAAATTCATGCCCAATACAAGCATCGGATAAAAAGTATGTAATCGCCTCCCTCCCCCCAAAAAACCCTCCTTATGAAATTGAAATGCTTGTTTAAAAAAATTTTTTTAATGTTTATTTATTTTTGAAGGAGAGAGAGACAGAGTGCGAGCAGGGGAGGGGCAGAGAGAGAGAGACACAGAATCCGAAGCAGGCTCCAGGCTCTGAGCTGTCAGCACAGAGCCCGATGCGGGGCTCAAACTCACAGCCCTGAGATCATGACCTGAGCCAAAGTCAGACGCTTACCCGACTGAGCCACCCAGGTGCCCCGAAACTGAAATGCTTCTTATATGATGCATGACACTGGCAGGATGTGTCCCCAGCAAAGTCAGCAAGGCCGATATCCTAACGCTAATGGCTGCTTCTAACACCCTCATCTCCCTGTCCTTCCATTAGGCTCCTTTCTGTCCCCTGGTCTCTGCACTCACTCTGTGCTTCCCTTGTTGTTTTGCCTTGCTTTCTGCTTGGAGTACCATTCACCTCATTCTCCACTTTACAATCTCTTTGTCAGCCTTTAGAATTAGTTCTAACATCATTTACTCCAAAGCCTTCATGGACTCCCCTAAGTAGTTAACTTTCCCTTTTCTGTGTTCCCAGAACACGTTTGAGCTCACTACTACAGAACTCAGAAGACTGTACTATAAATATCTGCAAATATGTTTGTTTCCTCTATGTGACAGGAACACCTCACGTGGGGACCATGGAAAAGTGCCTGACATAAAGCAGGTGACAAGTAAAACAGGTTTGCTTCCTGATTGTCCCTAGCCATCAGCCTCCTAGGTCAGGCTATTGTTTCATTTTTGGAAAACAGTGGCAAGTTGATTCTCATGATCTAGGGAAAATGCATGAGCCAAAGGCAAGGCAGGGACATAATTATTTTTTCCAGCTGACTTTGGCAGGGATCTCTCAGGATCCCCATTTAGACAGCAAAGGCTGAAAGAGAAAACCCCTGCCTATTCAGGACCCTGTATGTTAAGAGGCGCATGAGGGCTGGGACTTATTTTTCTATAGGTCACTCTGACTTTTAGAGCAACAGCTAAGAAAGGAATCCAGTGCCCTCTGTCAATAGCGACCCCTTGAAAAACACACTATATGTTATATGTCCAACATATTTTGCACACTAAGGTTAGAATATCATCTCTTGGATCTTTGAGATCTGCACCTGGAAAGGAATGTCAGGAGAGCAATATGGGGCCTTACTGACAAGGCCATAAACCCTTAGACAACTGTTGGGAATGAGTGAAATCATTGGCAATGTACTTCCATGTTGTTGTACTCATGGTAAAAGTAATAATCCCATCAATGTTAGTGGACATATGCCACATAAATTGGTTTTTAATAAAAGAAGTTTCTACCCCTTTGACTGATAAACTTTAATAATTTTTGTTGCAAATTTCTCTCAAATGTATTAGTTGCCTTCTTGTCTCTCTACTGAGCATAACAAACTTTTCCTGATGGTACAAGGTCATGGAAATATTAAACTGCAATACTGAGTGATGTGCCATCAGGAGCTCCTTGCTACCACATTACATGGATCCAGAGTGTAAAATTTCCTATTTCATATGCTCACTAGCACAGTACTTGAAATATAGATTCCAGATCCTCCATCAACATCAGTTCATGCTTCTTGCTCTTCAGACACTGACTGTTGGTAGGGAGATGTACTTTCTTCCTACTAATTCCTGACTTTTAATTTGCTGCAGTCCAAGAAACCACATAACCACATTTGTGGGGACTGTACTGAGTAAGAGTGAATAAGGTAAGGGGTGTGTGTTTCTCACTGGACTGAAAACTCCTAGGAAGTACAAAATAATTATTGCTATTTTTGAGTTCCCGACATGCCTAGCATGGTGTTTTGCATACCACAGCACTAAGTAAATATTTTCTAATTTTACTTAAGCAAGTATGAGCTGTATTTTTATGTCTCTTTCAGCTACTCTAGCATTGTTAGCTGGTTTTTTTGTTTTAGGGTGGGTCACCAAGAATAGTTTGCCAGATATGTGATCTCCCTAGAAGTGATAGCACTCCTGTTGATCTGGGAGGATATACACAGCCAGATGAATGAATGGTGGTTACCTGTGAAAGATAAGTAGCATTTTAGATGATTATTAGTTCCTTTTTTCTTATCAGCACTTAAAAATATTCTACAAATATTGCCTCTATAATAAGAAAAAGTTATGTCAAACCTAGGATTATTTTATTTATTTATTTATTTTAATGTTTATTTATTTTTGAGTGTGTGTGTGTGTGTGTGTGTGTGTGTGTGTGTGTGTGAGCAGGGGAGGGGAAGAGAGAGAGGGAAACACAGAATCCAAAGCAGGCTCCAGGCTCTGAGTTCAGAGCTGAGTTCAGAGCTCCAGGCTCTGGGTTCAGCACAGAGCCTGATGTGGGACTCAAACTCACGAACCGCAAGATCATGACCTGAGCCAAAGTCAGACACTTAACCGACTGAGCCACCCAGGCATGCCAAACTTAGGATTATTTTGGATAGAAATATCAATTTTCCAATTTCCAAATGTCAGATTTCCAATTCTGTGAAAAATGGACTTCAATGAGGAGGAAGTACAAGGAAACAAAGTAAGCAGTGGGGATACCATAGGAATGAAGATAATAATTATTGGGGAAGAAAACAACATGGCAGAAACACAAATAGGATGTGGTAATAGATGAGACACTGAAAAGAAAGGTGATAGGGGAAAATGATCAGAGAGAATCCATACAATAACTTGCTTGTTCTTTAATTTTCTGTTCATTTGAATGTTTACTGAGTTTCTATTCCTACACAAGCACTTTGGGGGGGGGTGTGGTTTGTACCAATAAGATGGGGCAACTGTGAATTAACAGATATTTTGGGGTGAAGGGGACACAATGATGATGGCCTGGGAGTTACTGAGAAACAAGATGGGTATCGCTAGTTTCACATGAGTAAACCGACTAAAGCAAGAATGAGTCTCAATGGAAGATATCAACATGAAAATCTACAAACCCATGACAAATGAGATAAAAACAAACAAGGAGGAAGATCAGAAAGAAAGGACTCAAAGTCATTTATTACATGATCTTGAAAGAACCATTTAACCTCTTGCCATGGTTGCCTTCTGATAAAACTGAAAGGATATTATAAGAGGTCCCATATATGGAATGACCGTAAAGAGTGTAAAACACTTTAAGAACACAAGACATAATCAATGTTTTGCTGTCACCCATCAAAGGGTAGAAAGAAGAACAAAACATTAATTTTCCATTACATATTTAGAAAGTAAAGTCTTCTTTCCCACGTGATAAGCTCCAAGTCCTATATTTTTCTCTGCTTCTACTCGCCAGTGCCTTCCTGTCCACTTTGCCAACTTTTTAAAAAGGATACACCAAAAATACTTAGCAAAGATTAGAGGGGCTGCCTGAGCAGAGTTCTCCTTTCCAACTCACTGGGCATTACATTACAAGAGAATATAATTAGGGAAACTTGCCCAACTTTGGTGTTGGTATCAGAGTCTGAAAAACTAATTTTAAAACAAGGCTGTTAAGACAGCAACATTAAAATGGAATTTCTTTAAATAGCTACACTTCTATTTCTCTTTGTAGTAAACTAAAAACATGAATACCATTTACTACTTGATCCTAGTTACTAAGCTTAAGTTTTAAATTCCGCTCTTTTTGCTTAAAACAACAGGAAAAAAAGGGGGGGACAGGAGAATAGGAGTCAGCAAATATGAGCTTAGACTGGCTTTGCAACTTAGCAAATTATTAACCACTGCCAGGTTTCTACATTTGTAAAATGAAAACTGCAATATGAGTCCTATGCCTTCATTATCCTTGCAGTTATCATTTCATAATATTTATTAGTTTGACTATTCTCCCACCAAATTGAATGTTCCAGGAGGACTGCGTCCTTCTTGTTCAATAGTATATTCTCTGCATTCAGCAAAGTGGCTGGTACAAAGTAGGCATTAAATGAATCTAATGTTTGGCTATCCCAAGATGAAAGTGACAGCAAAGGAAATTCACTTAATTATTGATCTATTTTCTTGTGTCTTTTGATGAGCAAATGTCTTCAAGTTTGACTGTCTAATTTACCTATTTTTCTTTTACATTAGTACTTTCTAGTTTTTATCTGAAAAACCTTTGCCTACCCTAAGATAGCAGATAATCTCTTCTGTTTTCTTTGAGAAGCTTGATAAGTTTTAACTTCTCTGTTTGTATCTGATTCATTTTGAATTAATTTTTGTGTATGGTACAAGGTAAGGGTACAGGTTTTTGGGGGATTTTCTTTCCATATGGGTAGTGGTTGAAAAGATTTCACTCAATTTCTTTGGTGCCTTTGTTGAACCATTTTTGCGTGGGTCTACTTTTGGGGCTCTCTATTCTGTTGCCTAAATCTGCCTATTGTATAGCACCAGGAGCACATTGTCTGGATTACTCTCACTTTATTATTATTATTTTTTAATGTTTATTTTTTATTTTGAGAGAGAGAGAGAGTGAGCATGAGGGAGAGAGTGGGGAGGGGCAGAGAGAGAGGAAGACAGAGAATCCCAAGAAGACTCCATGCTCAGCCCAGACCTTGATGCAGGCCTTGATCTCACAATAGTGAGATCATGATCTTAGCTGAAATCAAGAATTGGTCACTTAACCGACTGAGCCATCTGGGTGCCCCAGACTACTCTCACTTTATAGCAAGTCCCAAAATCAAGTAGAATAAGTCCTCCAATTTTATTCTTATTTTTCAAAATTGTTTTGACTATTATAGTTATTTTGCATTTCCACCCATTTTATATTAGCTTGTCAATTACTGCAAAATTCTTGCTGAGATTCTGACTGGGACCATGCTGAATCTATAAATCCATTTGTGGAGAACTAACATCTTTTTTTTAATGTTTATTTATTTTTGAAAGACAGACAGAGTGAGAGCAGGGGAGGAGCAGACAGACAAGGAAACACAGAATCCGAAGGAGGCTCCAGGCTCTGAGCTGTCAGCACAGAGTCTGAGGCAGGTCTTGAAACTCATGAACCATGAGATCATGACCTGAGCCAAAGTTGGATGTTTAACTGACTGAGCCACCCAGGTGCCCCAATGTGGAGAACTGACATCTTAACCATATTGAATCTTTTCATTGAACACGGTATATCAATACATTTACTTAGGTCCTTTTGAATTACTCTTATCAGTGTTTTAATCTTACACGTTTTTTGTACATTCTTATTTAATTTTATTCCCAAATGTTTAGTTTTTGATGTCATTGCAATTTTTAAAAAATTTTATTTTACAAATGCAAATGAATTTTATAAAATAACCTTGTATACTATTACTTTGCTAAATTCACTAATCAGTTCTAGTAGTTTTGCCAAAATCCTTAAGGGTTTCTCTGTATGTGATCATATCATCTGCAAAGAAAGACAGCTTTACTTTCTTTTTTTTCTAATCTTTATGTCTTTCATGTATTTTTCTTGCCTTATCACACTGGCTAAACCTCCAACACAATGAATATAGGGGTTAGAGCACACATACTTGCTTGTTCCTGATGTTGGTGAACTGATTTTTCTATTAAGCATGATGTCAATTATAGGTTTCTTATATACAATCTTTATCAGTTTGAGGAATTTCTGTCCTATTTCTAATTTGTTGAGAATTTTTTTTTTATTACAAATGGGTGTTGAACTTTGTTTTCTTCATACTTCTTGAGATGATCATGTGGCTTTTTCCTTTCAGTATACTACTGTAATTAATTATACCAGTTAATTGTCAAGTATTTCACCAAAAGTACATTCCCAGAGAGGGAAAACTTTGATCATAATGTATTATCCATTTTTATGTGGCTAGATTTGATTTGCTAATATTTCGTTTAGTATTTTTGTGTCTATTTACATGAAAGTCTATAATGTTCTTTATTTGTAAGGTCATTGGATATTTTCAGTATCAGGGTTATGTTGATCTCTTAAAATGTACTGGGAAAATTCCATATTCTTTTTTGGTAAAAGTTTTTGTAAGACTGGTATTATTTATTCCTTAAGTATTTGATAGATTTCACTGGTGAAGCCATCCAAGCCTGGAGTTTTCCATGTGCAAAGGTCCTTAACCATAAATTCCATTTATTTAACAGATGGTGGGTTAAATATTCTGTTACTTCTTGTGGTCAGATTTAATTTATGTTTTTCAAGGAATTTTCCCATTTCTCCAAGCCATCAAAAGTACTGGCATAACATACTGGCATAAAATCCTCTACTAACATAGTATGTCCTGATTATCCTTTTAAAATCTGTAAGATCTGTAGTGACATCCTTTCATTCTTGACATTAGTAATTTATACTCTCTCTTTTCAAAATCAGTATAGAGATCTTTCTTTCTCTTTCTTTCTTTCTTTCTTTCTTTCTTTCTTTCTTTCTTTCTTTCTTCTTCCATTCTTATCTCTGTAATGCACCACCAGTAAACACAGGTTATTATCTGTCTCAAATAGTGTGTGAACAGGAACTCTTTCCAAGTCTTGTTCTTACCTATGTTCTTGCAGCTGGCAAAGAGTAGGAGCTCAGTGAATATTTGTTGAATGAAGTAACTATGGGATTAAATGAAACAGCCAAAATTTTTTTTTAAACAATAAAACCATCAACTCATCACTGAAGGTAAACAAGATCTTTGAGGTATCTTAATTTTTTTTTAATTTTTTTAACCTTTATTGATTTTTGAGACAGAGAGAGAGAGCATGAATGGGGGAGGTTCAGAGAGAGAGGGAGACACAGAATCTGAAACAGGCTCCAGGCTCTGAGCTGTCAGCACAGAGCCCAATGTGGGGCTTGAACTCACGGACTGTGAGATCATGACCTGAGCCGAAGTCAGACGCTCAAACAACTGAGCCACCCAGGCGCCCCTGAGGTATCTTAATTTTAACATAAAAACACAGGCATACAATGAAACTACATCATTTCTATTACATTTTTTTAAAGTTTATTTATTTTGAGAGAGAGAGAGATAGTGCACACAAGCAGGGGAGGGGCAGAGAAGGAGGAAAATGGACATCTGACTCCATGTAAGCAATGAACTAGTAGCATCTTAGAACGGGAATGAGATGGTTGGCAGTGAGAGAGGAGCAGCTTGACAGTTTGAAATGACCCAAGATAGGGTTTACAGAAAGAGCAGGGACTGCTATTTGCATTTCTTGTTACATGAGTGCTTGGTGGGTGTTCAAGAGGTTCTGAAAATGTGCTTTTAGCCATATGTTGAGTGATAGTATTTTTTTTTTTTTGTAGCTCTTTATTCTTATTCTAAAAGAAATTTCTGTTCAAAAAGGTCATTCTTTCAACTTCCTATAGTGATTTTGGTCACCTGATTCTTCTTGCAATCTAGCATAAAGGTTATTAGGAAAAACTATTTTTACATAAAAAGTTATAATAGGGAGAACCTGGGTGGCTCAGTAGGCTAAGCAGCTGACTCTTGATTTCGGCTCAGGTCATAATATCAGGAGTTCATGGGATCAAACCCTGCATGGGGCTCCCCACTGACAGCACAGAGCCTGCTTAGTTGGGATTTTCTGTCTCCCTCTCTCTCTGAATTCGTTTCTTAGTTCCAACTTAGTTCCAACTTAGTTCTTCAGGGTTTTCTATATATAAAATCACATCATCTACAAATAGTGACAGTTTTACATCTTCCTTTCCAATTTGGATGCATTTATTTCTTCTTCCTCCTTAAAAGCTATGGCTAGAATTTCTAGCATAATACTATGTTGAATAAAATTGTGACAGTGGACATCCTTGTCTTCTGATCTTAAATGAAAAGTTTTCAGATTTTTGCCACTGAGTATAATCTCAGCTTTGAGCTTGTCCTATATGGCCTTTATTATGCTGAGGTATGTTCAATCTATACTCACTTTGTTGAGATTTTTATCATAAATGGATGTTAAATTTTGTCAAATGCTTTGTGGGTCTATTGAGAAGATCATGTAATTTTTACTCTTCATTTTGTTAATGTGGTGTATCCCAGCAATTGATTTATAGATGCTGAAACATCCTTGCATCCCTGGAACAAATCCTACTTGATCATGGTGTATGAGCCTTTTAATGTGTTGAATTCAGTTTGCTAATATTTTGTTGAAGATTTTGCATCTATGTTCAACAGGGATATTACCCTGTAATTTTCTTTTTTGTGGTGCCCTTGTTTGATTTTGATATCAGAGTAATACTGGTCTTGTAACATGAGTTTGGAAGCATTCCCTCCCCTTCAATTTTTTTTAAAAAATTTGAAAAAGATAATATTAAATCTTTAAATGTTTAGTATAAATCACCAGTATAAATCACCTCTTGGTCTTGAATTTTTTTTGTTCAGTTTTTTGATTACTGATTGAATCACTTTACTAGTAATCAGTCTGTTAAGAATTTTCTATTTCATCATGGTCTTAGAAGATACTATGTTTCTAGAAGTTTATCCATTTCTTCTAGATTGTCTAATTTGTTGGCATAGTAGTCTCTGCTGGTCCTTTGTATTTCCTTGGTGTAGCAGTTGTAACTTCTTTCATTTCTGACTTTATTTATTTGAGCCCTCTCTCCTTTATCCCTAGTGAGTCTAGTCACTAGACTTTGCCAATTTTATCTTTTAAAAAAAAAAACGGGTTTTAATTTCATTGATCTTTTCCATTGTATTTTTAGTCTTTTTTCAATTTATTTCTCCTCTATTATTTCCTTCCTTCTACCAACTCTAGACTTCATTTGCTCTTCTATTTCCTTTAGGTGTAAAGTTAGATTATTTGAGATTTTTCTTATTTCTTGAGGTAGGCATGTGTTGCTATAAACTTCCCTCTTAGAACTGCTTTTGCTGCATCTCACAGACTTTGGTATGTTAAATGTCCATTATCATTTGTCTCAAGGTATTTTTTTTATTTCTCCTTTGATTTCTACATTGACCAAGTGGTTGTTCACTAGGTCTTTTATTTTCCACATATTTGCAATTTTTCCAGTTTTATACTTGTAATTGATTTCTAGTTTCATACCATCATGGTTGGAAAAGATGCTTAACATGGTTTCAGTCTTCTTGAATTTATTAAGACTTGTTCTGTGGCTTAACATATGGTCTGCTCCAGAGAATATGCACACTTAAATTCCACGTGCATTCAAGAAGAATGTGTAGGGGCACCTGGGTGGCATCCATCTCTTGGTCTTGGCTCAGGTCACGATCTCACAATTTCATGAGGTTGAGCCTCACATCAAGGCTCTGTGCTGGCAGCACAGAGCCTGGTTGGGATTCTCTCTCTCTCTCCCTCTCCCTCTGCCCCTCCCCCACTCACATTGTCTCTGTCTCTCAAAATAAATAAATAACCTTTAAAAAAAAGAAGAAGGATGTGTATACTGCAGCTCTTGGATGAAACGTTCGGTATGTATCTATTAAGCCCATCGGACCTAATATGTCATTTAATGCTGTTACTTCCTTATTGATTCTCTGCCTGGATGATCTACCCATTGATATAAGTGGGATATTAAAGTCCCCTTGCATTATTATATTGCTGTCAATTTCTCCTTTAAATCTGTTAATAATTGTTTTGTAAATTTAGATGCTCCTATGTTGGGTGGATAAATATTTACAAATGTTATATCTTCTTGCTGGACTAACCCTTTATCATTATGTAATGCCCATATTTGTCTTTTATTATAATTTTTGTTTTAAAGCCTACTTTATCTGATAAGTATAGCTACCTCGGATTTCTTCTGGTTTCCATTTGCATGAAACATCTTTTTCCATCCCTTTACTTTCAGTATATGTGTGTCCTTACATCTGAAGTGAGTCTCTTATAGACAGTATATAGATGGGTCTTGTTTTTTAAATCCATTCAGCTACTCTGTGTCTCCTAATTGGAGAATTTAGTCCATTTACATTTAAAGTAATTACCGATAGGTATGTATTATTGCCATTTTGTTCATTGTTTTCTGGCTGTTTTGTAGTTTCTCTCTGTTCCATTGTTCTCTTGTTTTCTTTTCTTGTCTTCTAATGATTTTCTGTAGTGTAATTTTCTTAGGCTCCTTTCTCATTTTATTTTTTGTGTATCTACTATAGGTTTTTGCTTTGTAGTTACCATGAGGTACATATAACAGTGTATATATATAACAGTCTATTTTATAACAAGTTAATAGCAAGTTAAGTTTGGACCCATTCTAAAACTCTCCCATTTTACTCCTTTCCCCCAAGTTTTATGTTTTTAATGTCACATTTTATATTCTTTTGTGTATCCCTTAATTATTGTAGGTATAGTTTTTTTTTTTACTACTTTTGTATTTTAATTTTTACATAAGCTTCATAAGTGATTAATTCACTACATTTACTATATATTTACCTTTACTGGTGACAGTTTTACTTTCATATGTTTTCTTGTTACTAATTAGTGCCCTTTCTTTTCAGCTTAAAGAAGCTCCTTTAACATTTCTTGTAAGGCTTGGTTTAGCAGTGATGAATTCCTCTGGCTTCTGTTTTTCTAAAAAGCTCTCTTCTTCAATTCTGAATGATAACCTTCCTTGGCATAGTATTCTTGGTTGAAATTTTCTCCCTTTTAGCATTTTGATTATATCATGCTACTCCCATCTGGCCTGTAATGTTTTTGCTGAGGAATTTGATAGTCATAGGGGCTCCCTTGTATGCAACAAGTTGTCTTTCCCTTAATGCCTCAAAAGTTTACTTTTTTAAAAAAAATGTTATTTAAATAAACTTTGGGTCCTAACCTAAATTATCGGAAATTAATGAGTATTGATTGGCCTTTACTAAGCTCTTGTAGTTGACTTGTAAAGCATGCACAAGCTACATGAAATGTTTATGACAACCTATAAAAACTGCATTTCATATTGTTTTTATAATTTACCCCAAAATACCCCTATCTCTTTAAATTACCACTGTTGCTTAAGTACCAGATTTAAGTTCTTAAATCTGTTGGTCCTCACTGTTTTCTCCAGTGTTTGACAAATATCTATGTTATTTGGTACAAAATTATGATAGATAGGCAGACAGAAGAAACTGACCTATTCTTCTCTGGGGTTTATTTTCCACAAATATAAATGGGGATAATAATATTCACCTTCCAAGATTACAAAGAGGGTCAACTGACGTTAACTCTGAGGTTCCTCCATGAATTATAATACATTAAATGTTGGGTAATACTGAAATAAATATTGAACAATAGGAGTCCTTATACAATGTATTCAGTGTTCACAAATGCTTAACTCCTTTATGCAACAGTCACACTGTTGCTGACAGAAAATGTGTCAATCCGAATATCCTACCCACTGTATATGCTCTTTTCATTTAGACTATTCTGCTATTTTAAGTCATTTTCCTTTTAGAATGTGGAAAACATATTATCGGATACTCTTTCCTGGGTATAAACACCTTGTGATTTTCTGTTCCCTTGGCACTTTTTAATTCTGTTACAATGGCACCTCTCACAACTGCCATCTCCTCCACTTGACCCTTAATGGAGACTGATATACCAAGAAAGGTAGTGTTCTCTACCAGTTTTTAAACTTCACACACAAGAATGGTATTCACAGATACGCAGGTGAAAATTTACCACATGAAATACTCTTTTTTGTTTGTTTTAGAAACTTGACACTGAAAAAATTATCAGCTTTATTAGGGAAAATATTTCAAAGGTTGCATGACCCACAAACAACACTTTAATCTTTCTCTGCATGTGTGACAGTTTATTTCTTTAATAATGCAGCTTTAGGGGCACCTGGGTGGCTCAAGTCAGTTTAGCATCTGACTCTTGGTTTTGACTCAGGTCATGATGTCACTCGATTTTAGGGTCCAGCCCCATGTTGGGCTCTGTGCTGACAGTGTATAGCCTGCTTGGGATTCTCTCTGTTTCTCCCTCACTCTGTCTCTCTGCCCCTCCCCTGCTCACACTTGGTTTCATTCTCTCTCAAAATAATTTTTTTTAAATGCAGTTTCAGTTATTTATCCCAAATACAAGATACTTATCCACGGATTTCTCATTTATAAAAATAATTATAAACCAATATTTTCTAAATGTATCTAAATGTAGTCACCTTCTTAGAAACTCAAAATGGCCATTGGCATCTATGATCAATAACTTCTTTATATATTTATAGGTATATGGGTGTTGTACTATTCTTCAACTTCCTCTATGTTTAAAATGTTTTGTAACTTAAAAAAAAACTATGTCTCTGTTCTTAACCAGAATTTCCCCAAGTTGTTTAACCATAGAGTCCTTTTCTCCTCCTTCTGGATCTCTCCCTAATAGTAGAAGCAAATAGGTACCAGAGTTGAAAGGTACACTTTGGGCTACACATCCCAATCTACTGAAAGAACAAAGAATGACTTCTTGACCAAACAAAAGTACAACAGGTCCTAGACTCAAATGCAGATAACAGCAAGGGCAAACCCACACCTCGGAGATTCTTCACCATATGAAGTGAGAGGTGGTGGAAGATGACATTACTGTTATTTTCACCACAGCTGTTTTAAAAAAATATTTTTTAATGTTTATTTTTGAGAGAGAGAGAGAGAGAAAGAGTGGGGGTGGGGGGGAAGAAGCAGAGAGAGAGGCACAGAATCCAAAGCAGGCTCCAGGCTCTGAGCTGTCAGCATAGAGCCTGACATGGGGCTCGAACCTACAAACTGTGAGATCATGACCTGAGCTGAAGTCGGATGCTTAACCAACTGAGCCACCCATGAGCCCCCTTACCACAGCTTTTAAACAACCCACGTTCAATGCATATGATAAAACTCTTCTCACCTCTTTGGATAGTAGCATTTATTCTAGTATAAGAGCTATGGATCTGAGCAGACTATGAACCTAAGAGACAGAATATCTGTCCTCTTTGCACAAGTATATAAATGGCTCACAGCTTCCCGAGATAAAAAGCAAGATTCAAGCTCACCACATATACAATGGAACCAGAGAATTCAGATGAACGAAGTCACTTCAGGAAGGAGTTCTCTTAAATACCTTGGTAACATAATAAGGAGGAGGTTGTAATAGTCAAAATAACTGTGGAATTTTGTATCCTTGAGCAAAATTTTATAAAAGATTCTCTGAAACCACAAAAGAGATAAACTGCCATCCACTTCAAATTTCAGGAGGTCTTTGGGCCATATTCAATAACAACAGGCAATGACAAGACAACATTGTCCTAATTTTATAGATGCAAACAAAGCATACAGATGTTAAGCAACTTGATATGGCCATACAACTAGCAAATAGAGAAGCCAGAATTTGAATCCAGACCCTGTGTTATATCACTTCTTGATCTATCTACAGAGAGGTAAAGTGGAGTCAGGGGTAGCTAGCAGGAACACCTGCTTTGACTCAAGCCTGCTCTCTCCCATCTCACTGAAGAGCCCACAATGAAGGTCACACTAATGGACTCAAATTATTCTGTCTGCAGGTTTGATCAAACGGTATTTCAAGGCACACCACCTCTTTAAAATATGGATTTCATTTAAAATGTTGGAGCACTTTTGACATTCACTTATTTTGACGAGCCATCCCCAATTAGTCTGAATCAGGAAGATTTTACTTTCACTTAACCTTCCATTATGACAAAAACATAAGGAAGGCAAGTGTGTTACTGGTAACTGTAGGGCAGAGCATCAATACAACACGCTGTAAGTCAGTCCTCATAGAGCAACATAAAGGCAGGATCCCTTTGTTTCTTTGCACCTCAAGGCCCCAGGTTGTTCTGCAAGTTGAATGTACCCCCTCCCCTCCATATGTTACTGCTAACCTCTTTACCCTAAACTCCCAGACCTGCCTTCAAAACTCTAGAGTTGAGCCTGTTTCCCCTACATATAAATCGTTAACACTGGACTTTCCAAAACAGTATCTTCGACGAAGCATAAAAATTTAATCACTTTAATTCTACTACACCTATCTCACAGTGATACTCTGTTCCATTTCATCCAGTGAGAGCAACCAAGGTTATATGCCAGATTCAGTGATTTAAACTCATGCTTGGACTAGCTACTCAGAAATTACCTCCTGACCAAACCACACAATCTTCTTAGTATAGATTGTTTGGCTACAATTGTTTTAGGGTACGTATCAAAATTACATCCCAGATTGTGGTAGACAAGTAAAGTCTCTCAGCGGATCTAATTTTGATCTTAGGGATAAAGAAGAAAAAGGGCTTCAAACTTCTTTACAGACAATTTGGCAGGAATTTGTTAGACTGTGGGCTCCCTGAAAGTAGGTCTTATTCACTGTTATTTCCCACATGTGTATTAGGGACATGATAAGCAAGAGCCCACAATAAATTTCTACAAAGGGAATGGACAGGAACATGAACAACAAACCCAAAGAAAATCACCCTTATTTCAACGATAGAGATTTGGCTAGGCCAGAATTCTGGCTGGTTATGAGAGCCTCCGAATATTCTCGAATACTTCAGAAAGTCTAATGGAAACCAGGCATTCACCTTAAGGTGAGATTGGACAGGGCAAATTTCCTTGACTTTAGCAGACTTTGTATCAAGTCACGGTCACAAGACCAGTAGCTCAGGTCAGAAGTTCTGATCCTGCACACTGAAGGGGGAGGGGAAATGCTCCCGTGCCTCTCTCCTCTCTGAACTCTTCTTGAGGTGGAAGACACAGTAATCTGACTGGGACAGATTTACAAATGAATAGTGTCTCTGTGTTTTAAGAAGTCAAGCACACACAGGGCTGTAACTGCCTCTGCCTCCTTCTCAGTAAGAGTCAGGGGTAAAAAGATTCAAGATAGGTCTTGGCTTCTTGCTTTTCTCCCTCTTTTTTCTAATGCTTCTATAATCAACTAGTAGGAACATTTCGGCGAAGGAGGAGAGGTCCCAGTTAAGGGCTGAGTACACATGTCCTTTGGAAACTGCACAGGGATGAGGGATTGGCCCAGGCAGGATTCTCAGGGGGTCCCGCCCAGCCTATCACATGCGACCACAGCCGCAGTGAGGTCACCTCTGCCTGAGGTACTTTATGTAGGAAGAACTTTCCACAAATAGAAGTTGATAAGCAGTGGCAGATCACTTCAGAAAGTTGTGATCTCTCTAGCCACAGTTCTAAGGGAGTGAACGGCAGAACATTCTTAGCACAAGAAACTAACTTGAGGGTCATAACTTGAGGTTGGCAGATCAGGGTGCTAATCCTAGCCCCACCAAACTCGCTAAGCAGCCCTAGCTGGACAAGGCATTCCACCTTTCATGGTCTCCGTGTCCTCAGTGGTCAAATGAGGGTATTGGATTACTAGATAATCTCTGTTTCCCTTCCAACTCCAGCAGTCTATGATTCAGTGAATGACAACTCTGTCTGGTATCTTAAGCACATGTCTTTCACTTGAGCCAACACAGAGCATTTGTAAGACACATGCTTGTTAGCAAATTGGAATTCAGTGTTTGCTGCACAGACTCTGCCAAAGGATTCTTAAAAGTCATCTGATATTCAAGATATAGTCTAATAGATGTGTTAACCATCCTTGAAGAGCTGGCACCTAGGAAGCAGATTCCATTCAATTAATATTTATTCAGTACCGAGAGTAGGAACTTTGACATGTATTATCTCATTTAAACATCTTTCTTCATGGTTTTTCAATAGATGAACTCTTATATATATATATATATATATTTTTTTTAATTTATTCACTTTTTGAGAGAGAGAGAGTGTGAGCAGGGCAGGGGCAGAGAGAGAGGGAGACACAGAATGTGAAGCAGGCTCCAGGCTCCCAGCTGTCAACACAGAGCCTGATGCAGGGCTTGAACTCATGAACCGTAGGATCATGACCTGAGCCAAAGTCGGATGCTTAACTGACTGAGCCAGCCAGGTGCCCCAGTAGATGAACTCTTGATAGAAGTACTACCAGTTTTTCATATCCAGTTTTTTCCTAAACCATTATGCCAACAAATGATCAATCTCTTCAGATGCTTCAGTTCTTGTCCCTACACTAAGGCACAGCATCACAGAGCACAACCCTGGGCCTCGTTATCTCTGCCCCTGCTGTTTTGCTTAATTGAATAGCAACTCACTATTGAATCCTTCCTCCATTTGACATTGTCCTTGTATTTTTTTTTTTTTTTATTAAACTCTGGATAAAGATATTATTTACTGGGCTTAGTGTTCCTTATATAGGAGCCTAGGAAGTTCACATTTTTGGGGGGTGGAGGGCAGAATCTCACCACTGCACATAAATACATACGTAAGCTTCCTCTGATCAGAAACAGAAAGGTGCAATACAAAGTTTCTTTGTTATCTCATTTAAAGCCTAGATTAGTGTCCGTTACAATAATCAAGCAACACATCTCAGATACTTTATAGCACCTATTCCTCAATCTCCTTGGCCATCCCAAGTCCTCCTGGGGTATATAAACCCCAAATAAATTATGGGAGATTCCATTTAGGTGACTAGAAGCTCAGGCCACAGATGTGAACCATGCTCCCAGTAGGTGGCCCCCCTACCTCAGGTGTGGTATTTCAGCTCTATCCTCAGCTGTGGAGAAAGGGCCATATTGATTCCCAAATTATAATTTCTAATGAAACCTTCTTTCATATACAGCATTTAGTATAGATCTTGGTTTAAAAATATTTGGCAAATATTCATTCATACTGATGATGTTTTAGAACCCAAACTGTGCTGCATTTATTCCATTCCCATTGCTTTATTGATTTTATTGGTTAACTCTTTGTTTTCTCCAACCCACTAACCTATGACCTCTTCACCATCCCTCACCCCCCTCCTGTCCTTTTCTTAAATCACAGCTTACTTTTCTTAAGTCACAGGTATACCAACTTCCTCAACAGTATGATCTTCTCTTTCTTTCCATTGCTCATCCAGCTGGCTAACCGCTTTCCCTGAGGAATCCTGCTCTCTGCTTTGTCTACAAGGAGACAATATGGTTTAAGGAATAAGGGTGATAGCTCTGGAGTTCAACTTCCCAAGGCTCAAACACCTGCTCTGCCACCTAATACCTGTATATCTTCATGTTGCCTAGCACCTCTGTAAAATGAGGATGATAATGATAATGCCTGCCTCATGGATATGAAATAAAGTTGAAATGAGACTATACATTTAGACTTGTACCAACTGACCATACTAGATAGTCAATAAGCATTATTTATTACTATTATTCCATGCATGAGTCATGGAATGAATTTGGGACAATCACATACCAAGTCAGACTTGCTTGCACCATAAGTGGAAAACCACAGATATCAGATGGGCCCTTGATACTCTCTGGCAGCTCTATTTGCTTTCTCGGTATGTTTGCTCTCCTACTCTCCCACAGCACTGTGCCAAGCCTTCAACTCTCCTCCACTCTCAGTTGATGACCTTCCCTCCTGCTGCATGGGGAAAATAGAAGCCATAAGACAAATACTACTTCATTTGACTATCATACAATATACGACTACCCATTTTCCCTACCTTTTCTTTAATTCAATGGAAGAAGTTTCTTTGCTTCTGTTAAAGGCAACCCCTGTGATTGGGTTACACATCCCCTCCACTGTGGCTTTCCCAAGGACTTTCCTTCTGCAATTTCTCTCTTCTCTCTGCATCTTTGGTTCTTCCCTAACATGACTCCCAAGGATCCTCACCCTCTTCCAAGGGTATTCATGCCCTTGTATATCTCCTTCCATTAGTGTGGGTGGAACTTATGACCCAGTACTAACCAACAGAATATGGCAAAAGTAATGGCGTACTGTTCCTCTGATTATAGTGAATTATGAGAGATTCTACCTTCCTAAGACAGGCGCTAAGATTCCCCTTGCTGGCTTGATGAAGTAAGAGGCCGTATTGAGGAAGTTCAAGTGACAAAGCACTATGGGGAGAAAAAGTATGGGTGGAGCAAAGGGGATCCAAGCAATAGCCAGCAAGAAGCTGGGACCGTCAAACCTGCAAATGCATGGGAATGAATTCTGCTCACAATCTGAATGAACTTAGAAATGCATTCTTCTCCAGTTAAGCCTTCTGGTGAAAACACAGCGCACTTAACACCTTGACTGCAGCCTTGTGAGACACTGCAACAGATCCAGTTAGGTGGAACCTGATTCTTAACCCATAGATACTGTGAGAACTGCTGTAAGCCAAAAAGTTTGTGGTGATTTGTCACACAGCAACAGAAAATGAAGGCATCCCCCTCCCCCAAAAGAAATTCCCATAATGCTGTAGTCCTTACACTAGAGTCTACTGTACCCTATGTTAAAAAAAAATATAGACCATATGCCCTCCAGATAGTCCCTCTCTCTGCTCTCTTTTCCAATAAAACTTGTTAAGAGGGTTTTTCAGATGTGTCACTATGTCCTCACCTCCCATTCAGTGAGAGGTGAGGACATCACTGCCTTTGCATTCTGCCTTTGCATTCTTTAGTCAAGAATACCAATAAGCTCCACATTATCTAATCTAAGTGGATATATCTCTATGTCTATCTTACTCAACATCCCAGTAGTATTCAACAGTTCAGCACTCTCCACCTTTTGAACTATTTCTTCTTGGCTTATGGGACTTTACATTCTCTGGTTTCCATCAATTTGTTTGGCTGCTGCTTCTCATTCATCTTTGCTGGTTTCTCCTCCTACACCCAAACTTAAATAGTGACGTGTCCAAGTCTGGCCCAAGGCTGTCCTCCTTTGACCTACACTCCCTTTCTAGTCCCCAGCTTTAAATGACATCAACATCCTACCGACTCCCAAATTTTTCTCTCTAGTCCTGACCTCTCCCCTCAGCTCCACATCCTACAGCCAGCTGCGTAATTGCATCTCCATTTGCATGTCTAATTGTCATCTCAGACTTAACATGACCAAAAAGAACACTTGATTTTTCTTTCACAAAATTGGTTGTTCCCCCAGTTTTCCCAATCTCAGCAAATGGCACATTTAACAAACCTCTACACTGGGGCCTCTCATTCCTTCACCCTCCTCCCCTGAGCCATCAGCAAGTCCTTACAGGCTGATCTTCACAAAAGATCCCGAATCTGTCCATTCCTCTCTAACTCCACTCCTGTCAACCTAGTTAGTCCAAACTGCCCTCACCTCTCACCAGACTGCAGCAGTAGCCACCCAACTGGTCTCCTTGCTTCTCCCTGCTGTCTTCTATACTCTATACAGCAGGAATTTTTTTTTAAATGCAAACCACCTCGTATGCCTTTACTGCCTACGACTTGCCAAAAACTTCATACTCTACTTTAGAAAGGCCCACCAAGCCCTATGTTGCTGGCTCCTACCTGCCTCCCTGACATTTCTCGTACCTACCAAGTTCCAGCCACATTCACCTTTTCCTCCTTTCCGCCTCAAGACTTTAGCAACTGTTATTTCCTCTGCTGGAAAGATCTTCCCAAACTGCACGTGTCAGGCCTCAGATCAAATGTCCCTTCTTCATGGAAGTCTACCCCATACCACAGCAGCTTTCTCTTCTTTCGCCTAGACTCTGTGACATCATTATTTCCCTCATAGCACGCAATCACAGTCTCAAGTGCCATACTTGTTTGTTGTTGCTATGACTCTTTTCACTAGATGTGTGCATCTGGAAGGCGCTCACAGCTACGTTCTAGAAGAGTACCTCACACACTGGAGGTGCTCAATAAATATTTGAATAAATGAATGCATCAGTATATGCATAAGTTGTTGAAACTGTATATGCATTCGAATAAAATATTAGGAAAAAATGACCTATTAGAAAATCTCTTCAGATGCAGTGTCAAGATGTCATGAAAGCAGTAAAAAATAAAAATAATTATACCTCAAACTATTCAATGTATACATTACAGCAAAGCTGTGGGCAAACAATGCTATAAAATGAAGCCCATTTTTAAAGAATTTAACAGAAATTTGTCTGGAGATGTAAACAATCTTTTTTGATAATGTGAATCATCACACCCTAGTTATTCTGTTTCCATAGGTTTGATTTTTTTCCTACATTGGGTTTACTTTGATCACAGAGCATAAATTACAATTAATTTTTCTGTCAGTATTTCTGGGCAAAAACACTAAGGAATCACTACTCGCGTTACTCAGTGTCACCGATGCATGTGACTTAATTCCAATCCCAGCTATATCCTGTAGCCATACAATGCAGGCTTTTTAGCAGACCATGGTAATGAGTAGCTCATGGTCTGGATTCCAACAAGCAACTGTCAAAAACTATCATCCCGAATGACTACTTGCTGAAAATTCCTCACTCCCAGAGCCCGTACTTCCAGGGTGGTCTAGGAAACAAATTTGTGCCTATGTCTATTCTGGGATATTCTAAATGCTGATGTTTAGCATTTCTTTGGAATTGCAATTTCATGCTTTGAGGAGTTTTTTTTTCCCCCAAGCCCCAGAAGATAAATAGTCTCTATTAAGCTCACTTGTTTATGTATTTCTTTTCTTCCTGATATACCACTATCCTCTGAAAACTCCAGTAAATAGTTACTCAGTTGATTTTAAGAACCACTCTTGAGGAAAAACACTAACTTCATCGCTTACCACTTGCTGCCCTCAAAACTTCTTAGCAACATACACTGTGCATGAACCTCAACGTGGTTTGCTTTGTCCAATCGCATGCCTGAAAGCCCAGCCAGTCAGTTGTGTAATAATAAACCCCTTATCTCCTGAAGATACACAAACGGAAAAATCTCTCTGTGCTTCAGTGCACAAGAGACTTCACTAGAATTCTCAGCAGAAATTCACATCCATTTTAAATGCCAAATTATCACCCCCCCCCCCCCACTTTTCCCAATTTCCTCTTTTTTCCCCATTTGCAATTCCGAGGAAGGAAAAAAACCCAAAGGCTAAACAATGTCGAGTTTAAATGGGGGGGTCGGGGGGGGGGGGGTCGGGAGGGTCGGGAATGCCAAAAGCTGCCAGCTAAATGCAGGTAGAAACCAAGGGCTTGGTTTTTGCTTTGGGCTTACCGGTTCCCTTACAAACATCTGTGATGGAAACTCATCAACAATTGTTCTTGGATGAAGAAGGGATTGAGAGATCGACAAGAGAAGCTGCTTGCTAGTTTCAATAAGCTTGGCTAGCCCTCAGAATACGGAGAATACTCCTGCTTCCTCGGGGAAGAATAAAATCTCACTCCCTCTCTTACCTCGCGCGTCCCCACCCGGCGTAAACCCGCGTCTACCTCGTCCCATCTCCAAGTTCCCTACCTCACTGGGGAGAAGTGTCCTTTTCCTGCACCCACACGAGACAACAAACCCGACCCGGCCTTTGAGGAACTGGGGGGCGGGGGGGACCGCCTCGAAAAGGTGCTGGGGGCCCGAGGTGTGAGCTAACCAGTTCCCCCGCTCTGCACCGGCGCCGCCTGACACACCCCTCCCGGCCCGGCCTCCACCGGTCGCCAGTCCCCGGCCTCAGCCCGTTCCTAGCCCCGGGGCCGGGGCCCGTCTCCCTCCCCGGGCCGGCGGGTCCCGCGCGCGCCGCTGTGCCCAGCACGCACCTTCAATGCGCCCCGGGCCGGGCCCTTGAGGACCGCGCGGCCGGGGCCGAGGGGCAGGAAGCGCTCCTCGCTGTCCTCCTCGTCTTCGTCGCCGTCCACCACCTCGACGACCACCTCCTCGTCCTCGTCTTCCTCCTCGTCATCCTCCTCCTCCGCGCCCCCTCGGGGCTTCTCCTCCACCCGCCCGAGCCCCCTCCGCCGCCTGCTCCCGCCTTCCTCGTCCTCGTCTTCCTCCCCCAGAAGCAGCAGCACGGGCGACGAGGCGGCGGCGGCCCCGGCGGCCCGAGGGGGGCCGGTCCCGGCGCTGCGCGGCGGCGGCAGCGGCGGCCTCCAGCTCTCTGGGGCCGGGGCCGGGGCCGGGCCCGGGCCGAGGGGCGGGAGCCCGGGCAAGGTGCCTTCCTTGGCGGGCGCGGGTCCGGGCGCCTGCAGCGTGGCGCCCCCCCGGCGGCTGCCCAGGCTGGAGCGCTTGGCTAGACGCCGCGCCTGCATGCCTGACCGCGGGCTGCCAGCCGCGGCTCGGAGCCGGAGAGTTTGTCACCTCCTCCTCCTCCTCCTTCCCCTCCTCTTCCTCCCCGGGCGGCCGCTGTGGTCGCAGGCGCCCGGGGCGCGGGGCTGCGGGGCGCTGCGGGAGCCGCCTCCCCGGGCTTGCAGCTGCCACTGGCTGCAGAGGCGCGGGCGCCGCCTTCGCTGGACCGGCCCGCGGGGACGCCGGCGGCCGGCAGCTACGGCGGGGCGGCGCGGCGGCCGCGGGCGGGGGTGGGTGTGAGCGAGCGGCGCGCTGCCGCCTCCGCCGCCGCCGCCGCTGCCGCCCGGGAGCCGCGGGCCGCGCTGCGCTCCATGCGGCCGGCGGCCGGGCCCGCGCGCGCCTCTCCCGGCCCGCTGCGCCCGCGCGGTCCGGGCCTACAGCTGCCGTCCCTCGGCGCGAGCTGTTTGTGTTGAGTGTTTTCCACCACCGCCCCCCTCTTCTCGAGCCATTCCTCGCAGCTCTCCGGTCCCCCCGTTCAGACAAAACCCGGACTGGATTTATTTTCCCTACCCACAGCCTCCGCAAATCTGGTGCTTCTAAGCATTTGGCCCAGACGCTGGGGCAAACGCTAACCCGCAGCTGATTATTCCTTCTGCAGGGTGGGCGGAAGACTTCGCTGGAAGTAAGGCTGTTGGTCAAACTCAAGAGTTTGAAGGAAGAGATTTGCCGCAAGTCGTTTCAATGGTCTCTGCGGTGCATGGCGACTACTCTTGTCCTTCTGTGAAATCCGGGGAGGTGTACCAATCTGAGATTTGGGGCCACTTCCCAATATGAATCATCCGGCTCACTTGGGTTTTCAAGATACCGTTTCATGACATTGCCTGCCAATCTTAGTCTTCGACAGCACCAATCTAGGCCCTGTCCATTGAGCTCTCTTGGCACTGTGCTAAGTCTGTAAGTCTTTCAGCTTTCAAGCCTGCATGTTTACCTTAAGTACCTGATTATAACGGCCCCCTTCCAGGAAGCTTCCTGCTTCACCATTCAGTCTGTAGACCTCTGGCACTACTGAGGCCTTTGGAGAAACAAACCGGGGCAATGGTTCAAGATGGCCTGAGTTTGTTATTTTTAAAAGCTAATATGAAGTAAGAGTCTGGAAACCAAGCACATAACTAGGTTACCATAAAACTAACGACACTGAGGATTTCCAGGTGTGGCAAAGATAAGTCAGGTGCTACTGCTTGGGCTTAGGCTAGATAGTAAGCCATACTCTCTACATACAAATCCTATGCCAAATTCCATCTTTGTAGCTGATGGCTGAGGAGGATCTAACTCATCAAATACTCAGGCAGATGCCGTCACCAGGCCAATGTAGAAGATGTCCTCACCGTCAGCTTCCTTTTGTTGTAATTACTGTAGGAGATTTAACATCATGTGCCCTGTTAGACACTTGAAGGGAGCTCATTAAATGCTCACTTATGGTGTCTTGCAACTGGTGAACATTTCCACTGGGATGATGACAAAGATTCTAAAATGAACTTTTTGTTCTCCCTGAATCAGATTAGCTTCCTGATATACCTATTTCAGGTAATGACACTCTCATTATAATCAGTCAGGCCCAAAATAGCGGTATCATTTTAACTCCCTTCTCTACCTTATCCCTAGAGGCCGTTTTGCCCACAAGTCCAATCCATTGTTCTCTCTGAAATGCCTCTTGCATCCACCCCTTCATTTCCATTCCATTTCCACAGTTCCTATGGCATTTCATGACTTCAAACATCAAAGTTTCTAACAGAGCTCTCTATACCCAGTTTCTCGGAGTTCTTACTCTGATCCCTACCTTGTAACTTCTAACTAACCTGGTACTGAGAGATGTTCGGAAAGGGAACTAAATATTTGGCCTCCCAGTTGACACATTAGACTTCAGTTACTTAAGCTGATGAAGACTGACCATGTGTGGGTGTTCAGGCAGGTACAGCTTATGAACCTGACTAGGCAGTGACCCAACTCCACATGTGCGCAGACACCCCGTTGTCCAGTGCTTCTCTCTTAGCCCCCAAATCCGAGGTCACCAGTTTAACCAGTGTTATATCATAGTCAATGAAGCCCCCTCCAGACCCCACCACCAGATTCATCTTTGCAAACTCCATGTGGATGATAGCATTTCTCGGTTGAACTTTTCATTTGTAGTTATTCCATTCAAGAATTCGGAGAGAGAAAATAGTTTGAGCATTTTAAGAGATGGGTGTGTTTGATCAAAGCGTAGAACAGAAGGGGCCAGCCAAGAACAGAACTAATCAGCATCAGTATTTCCAAAGAATGAAAAGAGTCACTGAAGTGGTTTCATCTCAAATGCAAAAAGTCTACCGTGGTCGATTTGGGAAATGATTTTAGAGAGAGGAAGCAGGGTCCTTCTCTGATCAGGAAGAATAAAGATCAAGGGCAAGGGGCTGGCTGACAGGTATGGGGACGGCGATAACAGGGAGCAAAGCTGGAGCTCCTCCTGGATGGCTCAGTTGGTTAAGAATCAGACTTGGGCTCAGGTCATGGTCTCGGGTCTCACAGTTCATGAGTTCAAGCCCCACATGGGGCTCTCCCCTGTCAGCATGGAGCCCACTTCAGATCCTCTGTGCCCCTCTCTCTCTCTGCCCCTCCCCCCTCCCAAAAATAAAGAGAGCAAAGCTGTGAGACAAGTAGGTTAATGATTAGGTACATGCTCTCAGGAGCCAGAGTGCTTGGGTTTGAATCTTGGCTGTAGAACTTACCAGCTACGTGCCTTTAGTCACTGCCTCTCTGTGCCTCAGTTTCCTCGTCTGTAAGATGGCGATAATAGTAGCACCTACCTAATAATAAAGTTCTTTTGTATGATAATGGGTTAATATGTGCAATTATCTTAGAAGAGTGCCTGGTACAAGGAAGGTCTATATAAGGACTTGTAATATTCAATGTATTGATAGCAGTATATAAACACAATAGCTTGGGTTACTCTCAAAGGATAACAAGGTAGATCTCTTTTTAGCAAACTAAGAACTGTTAATAACTGTCAATAACTAGCAATAATACGCTTTTAAAAGCCTGATTACATCTTATCAAGGGGCTATGGTCAGGCCAAGGATAAAGCTTTTTGTGTCTGAAATTACCCTAGCTGAAAGAATGTAAATGTTTTCCTGAGAACTGAGCAGAAAAACAGAGCTAAGTGAGTGAGCGACTGGTGTGTGTGGATTGGTAGAAGAGGTACTAATTTACACTATTGTACTTTCTTTCAAAATTGCTATATATGCTTTGAAATCAGCTTGTTCTTTATCTCAGGCCACCTCAGCAGAGCTCATACACACCTATTCCCTGGCCCCTTTGGGTCTAAGTGAATTCCCTCTGAATGGGAGAAAAAGATTGGCCTTAATATTGGGACCATTCAGTGAAAGCTAATGTCACAAAAGCACTTTGGATCAATCTAGGCTTTGAAGGATCAGAAGGTTCTAGATGGGCAGGAAAAGCAGCATTGTGCAGGCCACTGAAGACCAGCCTCATGAAATAAGAGGACATTTAGTGGGAAGTAAAATCGAATTACCTAATTCAATAGGAATCAAGAAATACCTCATGATGGGTTTATGACACACTGTGCTCATGGGGTAGGAAGTCAAAAAATATCTCATGATGCCAAGCAAATGGGGAGAAGTCATTGCTGCTTTGTCCCCCATGTTCCCTAAACGTAGCACATTTTTACTTCCAAAACTAGGAATGCTTACCACCGAGGATAAAGTGTGCCTCTAAGCCATAGGATAAAGAAGGAACATCTTCCAGAGAGTCTAATTTAACAGGTCATTGTCTGAAACATTCCATCATTCATTCAGTATGTATTTATTGAGCCCCGATGAGGGCCAAACCTTTTCTGGGCACTGGTATGCAGCGGTGAACAAAATAGCCCTCAGTGAGGAGGGAAGTAGGCAAAAACCAAAGAAAATAAATGAGTTATATGGTTTCATAGATCCAATAAGTGCTATAGAGAAAAATAAAGCAGAGGAAGGGGTAAAGAGTGCTGGAAGTTTAACATAAAGAAATAACATTTCATATTTATTTACTATGTTTAATTTCTTATTTATTATTATATGACAATTGTATTTATAATTATAGATAATTATATTTACTACAATTTATTATTATATGTATTTCATATGTATAATATTTCATATATACTTACCATAAATAAATATCTTAAAACAAACATAAGAATAATATAAAGTATAACGTAAAATCTGAATGAAAACTCGCAGCAGCGAACATGTCAAGCATTACATTGAACTCCATCTTCTTAGCCTTGGATAGGATCCGTTCTCTGGATCCCGTATGCTTTGGCTGAACAGTTTGAGAAGCGCCAATGAGGAAGACCAAGAATGGGTTTCACAGCAAGTGTCACTCCTTAACCACAGAACGACTGACTGCCTCATGACTGATTTCTTGTCATCTTAAAGGATGCTTGAAACTTGGAGTTCTGAGCCCCAAAGATACCAAGAGCAATTAAAAAACAAGTTTAATGTTTATTTATTTTAATTTTTTTAATGTTTATTTTTGAGAGAGAATGAGATAGAGTGTGAGCAGGAGACACAGAATCTGAAGGAGGCTCCAGGCTCTGAGCTGTCAGCACAGAGCCTGATGTGGGGGCTCAAACCCATGGACCCTGAGATCATGACCTGAGCAGAAGCCTGACACTTAACCGACTGAGCCACCCAGGCGCCCCTCAGAGCGATTTTTAAATATATGTATCTGAGAAACTGTAGCAAAAAACAAACAAACAAAAAAACTCATGCTCAGTTTGACATTCTGTTCAATGTTTTTAAATTCAGTCTTCAGAAAAACAATAATCATGCTCCCTCAGAAATACAACAGACTTTTACTAATCAGCAATAGCTCTTTCTTGTCTTTTTGAACCTTAAATAGTTGGATTCTTTGAGAATAGTAGCTCCTTTTAAAAATTATTTTAAAACTAAAAGTAAAATTGGCCCTTAAGCTGTTTATAAAAGTAAGATTAGGTTAGTTTTTCCACACTTCTGGGAAACTTAAAAATAATTTCAGAAGATGACTGTCATCCCACCATATGAAAAATAGATTAAGGCTAAGAGAATCCCTCATTTATTACAACCTTCAGGCTGAAAGTCTAAGTCAAGCATAAACCTCCACCCAGATAAATGTTTGTTCCATGAGCAATTAACTTAAACCCTCTTTAACCACATAATACACTTTCAACACGGTTCTTTAAAATACCTCCCAGAGTCTTGAATTTTTTTTTAAGCAAGTATAAAAATGATAGAATAACTGTCTTTTTAAATATAACACATATTTGCTATTTTGGTGTGTATGTGGTGTGTGTGTGTGTGTGTGTGTGTGTGTGTGTGTGTGATCACTTTAAGACCTCTCAGATAGTCACTTGAAAGCAATGGAAAGAACACGGGACTGGGGTCCCAGAGGCTTGGATCCAAATCCTGGTCTGGGGATTCCTAGCCACGAGATGCTAGTTAAGTCCCCTAATCTCTGAAGGGTCCACAACCCTAAGATGAACAAGTTATACTCTTTCAGGTCTTCCAGCTCTTGAGTTCCATGATATGAGCTATTGACCTAAAGTCTGTTTTATGATTAAGCCAAATGCCCGTTATTAAAATCCACAAATGAGTCTAATGTGTATCACTACAAAGGTATGCGCGTATGTTTATTTACAGACATCTCTTCTAAGCTAGTTTGAGGCGCTGTATCTTAAGACCACAATCTGTTTCTGTCAACATCACCCTTAATATCATGGGTCCTCTCTGCTTTCCTGGGAATGCAAAAATTTTGAACTTATGCATACGCTTGCTACCATCTTATTTTACCAGTTATCGTTCCAATTTTTGTATATGCGCTGCTGAAGCAAGCACTTAGTTTACCAGTTATCTCTTTGGTGATAAGATGCTCTAATGGCTACAAACCAAGTAGTTGCTATTTTATATTATTTGTATTAATGTCCCTTTCTACAAAGTGAGGATTGCTTTAGCCTAAATGTATATTTACTTCCTCCTAGTGATATTTGCATATCTCTGAAGCTTTTCTCTCATCTTCTTTTCCTACATTTTTTTTTCCTCCCAGCCTCCTTGTTTTTTTCCTCCCAGTCTCCTCCAATTACTTGGTACAAGTAACTGAAATCCTACTCACCCTAAAGGAAAAAAGAGGGGAAGGGATTTACCAGCCCTGGGTAATTGAACCACAGATGAGCGTGAGCTTGGGGAAAATTAGATCACAGGGCTTACGTGATGTATCGGCCTCTGTCTTTCTGTCTCTATCTCCCTCTGAGTGTGTTTATGTCATGTGTTTCATGGTCTGGTCAGCTAGAACCAGGTCTGTAGGCAGCCTTGGCCACACACGCGTCAGCCTTCGACCATGGGCAGGGGAGCTCTTGGCCATTTCAGGCCTGCCTTGTGAGCCCACATCTGTGGCCCAGAGGAGTGTTGTGATTGGAGGTCTTCACCAGGCCACGTGGTGAAGGGAAAAAAGGATGGTCATTGTATTGAGCAATTAAAAAAAAACATAAAAGGAGGCAGCTGGGTCACCCAGTTGCTTAATCAGGTTAAGTTTCAAGACCCTTGGTTTCAGCTTAGGTATGATCTCGCGCTTTCCTGAGTTCAAGCCTGGCATGGGGCTCCACCTCATAGGGCAGAGTCTTCTTGGGATTCTCTGTCTCCCTCTCTCTCTGCCTCTCTCCACTGGCCCTACCTCTGTCTGTCTCAAAACAAAGAAATAAACTTAAAAAAAAACCTAAAAGACCATCAGGTGTTAATAAATATAACCAATACCATCCAAAATCTGAAACATAGAAACAGTCCAAAGGGGAAAAAAAAATCACATCTAATCTCCCTACCCAGAGACAATTCTGTTATTGCTTTCATATATTTATTTTAATTTCTTTTCTATGTATCATCGGGGTTTTTTGTTTGTTTCATATTGTTTTCCACCTGGTTTTATAACGTAAGCTTTTCTCTCACACACTGCACTATAACTTATAGATGGATTACGAGCCAGTAGAAAAAAATAAATCATGAAAATATTACAAGAAAATGTGCATAAATATTTTTATGATCTCTGGGGGAATGACAGCCATTTAAAAAATGATACAAGTCAGAACCATGGCAAAAGCTGGTAAATTTGACCACAAAAAACCATTTAAACTTTATGACAAATGCACCACTAAAAAGTTTTAAAATAAGTGAAAGATGATTAGAAAACATTTTTTATATAAAACCAAGAATTAATATATACCAAAATACAACTACTTCAGTATTATTAAAACAATTATACATAATATTCACCTGTCAGACAGAAATCTTAAAGCTTTGATAATATTCAGTGTTACTGAGAGTATGGATAAATGGCTACTTGTAGATACTGTCGTGATATCAATCATAATTCTAAAACGCACTTGTCATCTGAAGTCAGCAATTCCACTTGTTGCTAAGTATCCTGAAGAAACATTGGTACATGAGCACCAAGAAGCACAGGGAGACTTGCTACAGCACTGGTTCTAAGAGCAAAATATTGAAAGCAACATAAATAGTCAGCCAAAGGAGACTTGTTTAGAAAGAAGCCTTTGACAATGTGTGGGACACTATGTGGTGGCTGAAAATAGTGAGGGAAGTCATTGTGTAACGTAAGAACAAGGGCCCAGATTTGAAGTGAAAGGGGCAGGTTATAAAATAAGGTTTAAACATGATCTCATTTGTGTGGAAAGCAAAACCCCACGAAATATGCTATATACGCCTACATAGTGTGATTTCAGATGGAGAAAAGGATAGATGGATAGGAAAGTGTCCAAAGGATATCTTCCAACCTCCAGGAGGTGAATGGGATTGAGGGAAGAGGCAAAGGACGCCCCCCACTTTCTGTATTTTTGACTTAAAAATACAGAGTTCACTTTAAAATAAAGAGTAAAAACTCTTCATGGCATAATTCTTGGTACAGAATTTTCTGTCAAGCCATTGTGCCACGATTTCACCACATCTTGGTATTTTATTTTATTTTTTTTTAATGTTTATTTATTATTTTGAGAATGAGAGAGAGAAACAGAGACAGAGCGTGAACAGGGAAGAGGCAGAGAGACAGAGACAGAGAATCCAAAGCAGGCTCCAGGCTCTAAGCTGTTAGCGCAGAGCCCAATGCGGGGCTTGAACCCACAAACTGTGAGATCATGACCTGAGCGGAAGTCAGACGCTCAACTGACTGAGCCACCCAGGGGCCCCACATCTTGCTATTTTAGATAGAGTGCCATCAACCTTTGTATAGAAAGTATTACACATTTTTTTGGATTCTTTCTTTAGGCTCAGAGCCAGAAGTGGAATTAGTGGCCAGAGAGCGTGCACATTTTCTTGCTACATTTTACTAGATGGCTTTCCAAAGGAGTTGCCACAATTTACATTCTGACAACCATGAGAAAGTGGTTGGTTTCCTGCATTCGCCCTTGCTTTGATCATGTCACACTCTTTCCATCGTTCCCTCTCTTTGCTACTCTGATAAATGTTCCATCAAACCTCATTTTGTTTTAATTTATTTCTTTGATCATTAATGAAGAAAAGTATTTCCCCATGTGTTCAAGTTTTAGTTCCCCTTCTGCAAATTCTTTTCTTATCCTTTGTCCATATGCCTGTAAGAGTCTGGATTTTCCTTTCCACTTGTATAAGCTCTCCATAATAAAAATCCTATTGTCATATTTTTTTGCAAATACTTCTCTAGTATTTTGCAAATACTTGCCATATTCTTTGCAAATGTTCCTCTAAATTTCTTTGTTATCTTACCCAAACCTTTAGATTTACTCATGGGCTCTTCTACCCACCCACCCCCCTTTTTTTGCTGATCTTATTTACAAATTCATATCACTGTTTACCTTCAAATTTTGTACTAGTAGCCTTTGCTAGATTTCATCCCTTATCATTTCCCTTCAATTTTTGTTTTCTTTTTAAAATTTTTTTGCTGCAAAGCTTCATTTTAATGTTGTTTATATGCTTATCCAACATAATAATTTCCTTACAGTCCAAGATGTACTGTTGCTGGGATGAATTCTTAACATTAAGTTTTCAGATCTGATTATCATTTACTTAGTTATTGATTACATGCCTTCCTGTTCTGTACCTTAATTAAAACCTCATGCTTAACCTTTCCATCCTAATAGAAATATTTCCAAGTTTAACTCAGCATCATCACCACCATAATATTTCTCGTAAATAATCTTCTCAGAATATTAAACCTAACCCCTTTCACATTTTTAACATAATACAAGTGTAAGCACACAGTGTTCACCTGCTGGTACATTCTGCAACAACAGAAATGGCCTATACCTGCACGGTACAATATGGTAGCCACTAGCCCCATGTAGCCATGGAGCCCTTGAAATGTGGCTAGTACAAATGAGGAACTAAATTTTTTGTATTTAATTTTGATTAAGTTTAGTAGCTCTGTGTAGCGAGTGGCTATGTTGTTGGACAGTGCAGGCTCAGACCTTTCCCAAGCCTTTTTCGCTTTTCAGATTCATTTTTAGGTGAACCCCACTAACCTAATTAAGAACACAGAAATCACACTTCGCCACAAATCCAAAATCAATACTACCGTGTTTTCTCATCTACCTACCTACTTTTAAAAACCTAACATTTTTCAATTGTTAGCTTATAGTTAACACTTCTCATTCATTACCTTCATCGGGCTTCCAATTAGGCTATTTTCAGGTTTGAGGGTGGAGAGCTGTTGAAAGCTCCTGGGCTATTTTTATCGACACCATTTTAGTTCCTATGTTTGTTATTTTATTCTCAAATTATTCCAGGGGAAGAAGTACCTGAATTAACCCCAGCAACCTATAATAAGAGTCTCGAAAGCCATAAAATATAATGAGATGTCAGCACATGCCCCTGGGATTTCTTAAATGCTAATTGTAAATTTCTTTTCCTTGTTGTTATTGTTATGCCTGTTAATATGGGGGGAAATGGGAAACAGAATTTTGTAAAGCATCTAAAAATTCCTCAGTGCTCACCATATCGTACTAGGCAATAGAATTTTCCCTAAACCGTGGTAGGTGTGAGGACTGTCCATCTGGCCCACAGGCACAGATGAAGGAGGGCTGGGGGTGCGGAACAGCAGCCTTGGTCGTCTTCCATGCCTTTTACTATGGTACAGAGGTTACTTGCAATTTTTTTTCTCTCATCGCTGTTAAAGCCATGTCTGTCCCACCACCTCCTATTTATAAACCCCACTCTCCCCATGCCCCTGGTCGCTCCATCTGTTTACCTAGTCACAGCCACTACCGACACTCTATGTCTTGCTTCCTCTTGCCACATGGCAGGCAAAGCTGACTTTCAAGACTGTCGGCCTTAACTGAAATTTCAAACAAAACCTCATACAAATACTGTTGTTTGTCACTCCTTCCCTGAGGTTGAGAGGGGAGAAGAGAAACAAAACAAAACAAAACAAAACAAAACAAAAAAACAAAGAGGAAAAGAAAAGGAAGGAGAAGAAAGAGGAGGAGACAAGAAGGGTGAGCCACAAGAAAATGTAAGAGTGGTCTTGGCTGTTTGGTAATTTACTATTTTTATATGGTAATCCACACATAAAAGGTTTTCTTCTGTTTAGCTTAAGTGTATCCTTCAGAAATTTAGGGTTTCCCCCTTTATTCAATTCTCAGCGAAGAGTAAAAATAGCTAGTTATGGTGCAGGGTGCCTGGGTGGCTCAGTCGGTTGAGCTTCCAACTTCAGCTAAGGTCATGATCTCACAGCTCATGAGTTTGAGCCCCACGTTGGGCTCTGTACTGAGCTCAGAGCCTGGAGCCTGCTTCGGATTCTGTGTCTCCCTCTCTCTGCCCCAACCCGTTCGCATTCTGTCTCTGTCTCTCTCAAAAAAATAAACATAAAAAAATTGTTAAAAAATCCATATAAAAATAACGATTTTTACTCTTCACTATTTTTTTCTAAATCTTCCCCCAAAGATTTCCTTTTTCTTCCCCGCCCCCTCCCGCATAGGTTTTCTTTTCTTTTTTTTTTTTTTTAATTTTTTTTTTCAACGTTTATTTATTTTTGGGACAGAGAGAGACAGAGCATGAACGGGGGAGGGGCAGAGAGAGAGGGAGACACAGAATCGGAAACAGGCTCCAGGCTCCGAGCCATCAGCGCAGAGCCTGACGTGGGGCTCCAACTCACAGACCGCGAGATCGTGACCTGGCTGAAGTCGGACGCTTAATCGACTGCGCCACCCAGGCGCCCCCCGCATAGGTTTTCAATACAGTTTCAATTTCACCCTTGTTGTTTTAGGAGGTTTTTTTTATACTTCCACATGATCCTACTATTAGTGATATTTTCCTACTGCTTTAAATGCCTTTCTCCCATTCTTACTTCATGTGCAGTGTGTTGTCCTCAGTGGTCTCTTTATCCCTTTTACATACCTTGCAAATCATGAGTCATTCCCTACCCAAGATTTTCTAGACTCTAAAACTCTGATGTCACTCTAAGTATATGAGCTACCATCTTTTAGAGCTACTGTCTTTCAGTTCGTGTTGTTTAGGCGCATAGGTATTCCCGGCCAGGATTTGCTACATGATTTGTGGGCCTCAATGTAATATGAACATGTGGGGCTTTTTGTTCAAAATTATCTCAGATTTCAAGACAGGGATAGCAGAACATTAGACCAAACATGGGCTCTTCTAAGCACGAGGCCTTGAGTGATAGCTCGCATGCCATGACGTGAGCCTTGTTTCCAGCTTTATCATATGACACTGGGAAGGGTGGGCACGATCACTCGAGGCAAAATTTCGTGTCTTAGGGGTCTCCTCCACTTCCCTTTATCCAGATTCTTTTCTTTCCTTGGAGAAGGAGAGCCCGGTGTTTGGAGTGGAGTGTTATTTTGTGCTTGGGCCTACGGGGATTCAGAACTTACCTGTCTACCAGCACTCCGGATCTTGTTGGGGGAACCAGAGAATTTTGAGCAGTGGAGGAATGTGGTTCAATGTGCATGTTAGGAAAGTTACTTTGGCAGTAGCATGGAAGATAGAAATGAAGAGAGTCTGAACAAAGCTGCAACAGAGGGTAAAGTGAAAAGAGGGTAGTTATGGGAAACACCTGCCAAGCAGAAATCAACAAAACCTGGTGTCCAGTAGGATTGGGCTGCACCAGAGAAGGAGCCAACAACAACTGTCTGGTTCAGACTCATGGAGCCAGGTTGATCTTAGTGATAGTTACAGAGGTAGGAGAAGCAGGAGGGAAGCAGGCTGGGTGAAGAAGAGAGCGCTACTTGGGAAGATGTTGAGTTTCAGGTGCTCTTGGGCATCAGGATCCGGTTGTACAATAGTTTTTTTGACATTTAAGAGCTAGATTTAGAAAGGGTATACTGATTTAGAAGCCATGCTGGTCCCTGGCCAGTTTGCCATCGTGTGTTTCCCCTGCTCTGCTCTTTACAAGAGGTTGCTGACCTCTACAGGCTCTGTCTCAGGCTTGCTTCTCAAGGGCTGTTGCCTGGGTTTGGCCAGACAGACACTGGTGGGATTGAATAAGGCAGAAGCTAGAAAATTTCTCCCCCTTCTCTGCTCTAGGGTGTCCCTCCACCAGGCTCCTCTCCTCCATGGCTCCAGTGCTCCCATACAAACCAGTGGCTCTAATTCCCATGGGCCGCAGAGCCGTAGTATAATCCCACCTTTTCCTTTCACCCCTCCAGCCAGCGGGTGGCAGCTTCCTGTCACTAATTTCTGGGTTGTCTCAACACCCCTTGTTTGTTTTCTCAGGTCTTCATCACCTGTGGGAACGAAATTCCTTGTATGTTTAAATTTAGAATGTTTTTTCTTTTCCTGCCTGATACAGGACTCATTAACATACATAGATGTTTGCTAAAGTAATTGAATGTGTTTTGAGACTGTAGATGAGGACTGAAAATTGAGCCAGTTTGGTAACAAGCTGGTGATATTAACAAAAGCATTTCCAGGGGACTCCTGAGGGTGGAAGCCAGATCATGGTGGATTTTTTTTTAACGTCTGAGAATTTAAGAAAGTGAGGAGTACACATTTTGCGTTTTAATTTTTTTCTAGAAATTTAACTACTGGGGCGCCTGGGTGGCACAGTCGGTTAAGCATCCGACTTCAGCCAGGTCACAACCTCGCGGTCCGTGAGTTCGAGCCCCACGTCGGGCTCTGGGCTGATGGCTCGGAGCCTGGAGCCTGTTTCCGATTCTGTGTCTCCCTCTCTCTCTGCCCCTCCCCTGTTCATGCTCTATCTCTCTCTGTCCCAAAAATAAATAAACGTTGGAAAAAAAAAAAAAGAAATTTAACTACTAAGGGAAGGAAGGAAGGAGACTGTATAAAGAGGATTTTTGAAGAGGAGAAAGATTTGGGTATGATTAAAATAAAAGAAAGAAGAAATAGGAATTAAGAGAGGTAAGTGAAAAAGAAAGATCCTAATGGTAGGAGTCGTAAGATCCAGATCCCAGTAGATGTGTTGATCATGTATAAGCAGAGGGTCATTTATTTGTCTCTTGTAAGAGAAAGGGCCTCAAGAATGATGTAGATACAGACATTTTGGGAGGCAGAAGGCCAGACAAGAATTTGATTTAGTTCATATCCAAAGGCTTCTGTGTTCTCTGTGAACTAGCAGAGGGTATGCTGGGAGGTTTACAGAAAGTGGTGGAAATTGGGGCTAGCCTCTAAGGGGGATAGAAGAAATAGCAGATACAGGTCAGGGCCAAGTCACTGCTGGACTGAGTGATGTTTTCCACCTTCTCTCAGAGCTGGTAGAGGAGTGAGTAGGCACACACATTTTATATGTAGCTGTGGTTCTCCGTGGATCAGCAGAATCACCTGGAAACCTACCAGATGTGCAAAATCCGAAGCCATGCCCCAGACCTACTGAATCAGGAAACAGGCGGTTGATTTCCAGCAATCTGTGTTTTAAGAAGCTCTCCAGGTAATTCTGACACACTCTACAGTTTGAGAACTCCTGTGTAGACTGTGGCCACCAGAGGTGTGGTCTGCAGACAAGCAACTAATTTGAAATGCAGAATCTCAGCCCTTCCTCTCCTGAGATAAGAATCTGAATTTTAACAAGATCCCCAGGCGGTTTGTATGTACATTTAGTTAAGAAGAACTGAACTTGGTGGTTTATTCTCACCAAGGGGTTTTGGATATTTGTAGATTAGCCACTGGATTCTTGAAGGCCTAAACCGGATGGTAAGTTTTAGGGGAGTAATTTCAGGTTCGATTTAGATGGTAGGGGTATATCATATTTGGAAGCTAAGAACCCCTTCTGAAATCATGTAGCTGCACATTTCAAAAGACACCATATAGCTGCATGTTCTGCCTCGTTCCATGGATTACACATGAGACCAAATTGAAAAATACAGAACCAGATCGGTTCAAACACAGCCCTGAAGTCTAGTCCTTCAGCAAAGGTTATTGAGTGTCTACAGTGAGGGCTTTGCTGGACTCCGAGATGCTCAGATCATTACCCCGTCCTTTTACTAGAGAGCTCTCATCTACCTGAGGACACTGACAGAGGAACACATTACTTCAATGCATCTGGGGAGGACAAGATCCTAATCCACAAGCAGATCACAGAGGAGCAAGCCAGATGGCCAGGATGGGTCAGGGAAGGCTCGTGGGATGAGGTCCTGCCAAAGTCAAGTGTCACAGGGTGACTGGGATTCCACCAAATGGTGAAGTGGCAGGAGGGACATTCCAGAGAGAGACAGCCTGGGGAACAAAGGCACAGGGCCTGCACGGGAGTTTGGGAACGCTACATGGGGGATGGGGACACATTCATTGCAAGGCCAGGACACATTTCATTAAAATAACTGCTCTTTTTGACATATTCAGTCCAAAGTCTTGCCTTGGAGCACAACTCTTTGTGTGGGACCACAGCCAAGCTGGCGTGAGGGAAGGATCCCCACACTTCCTACAGGAACCAACAGTCCAGAGAGAGGAACGTCACAATGTGTTAGATGATCTATGGAGAAACCCCTCTGCTGTCACATTCTCTCTTCTCAATGCAGAAATCATGATTTCAGTGCCCCAGAACAATGGGAATACTCGTGTTGGAAGCATTTGACCATCTTATTTCTCCACTCAAATCCACATGCCTACAGGCACCCTGAAGAGTACCCAAGCCAGCAACACCAGCCTTCTCTCTGCATCTCCTGGGTGACACAGTCTCCACTTCACTCCTGTCAGAATACACCAGAATGAACATCTGAGACTTGTTCCCCAAGTACCTCAGCTCTTCTCCCTTTGCGGGGGATGGGTACGAGGCCCAAGGCCCAAGGCCCACGTGTATTCTGCCTGCCGTTCTTTAGCTGTTACATATTTCTGCTGAAATGCATGATACTTTATCTCCTAAATCATCCCTCAAGAAAGAGGCAGATAGCTTACATTTGAACTTTATGACACCTCTCATTTTATAGGGTTGCTTCCTCAAATACTTAATTTGATCAGTGGAGGCAAAGAAATGTAGCTTAGATTTGGAGTGTTTCCTGGAGTCACCAGTGCTGGGCGTTGCTGAAAACAAGACTTCTAAACATCACCTTACAAAGCAAGATCGTGTGTGATTTTGGTGTGGGGCTCACAAGCCGCCGATGGATTTCTGTGGTTGGGATAAAGTGTCCAGATCAACGTCATAGACACATCTACACGGCTCAGCAGTCAGTGAATGTCATGTGCTCTGGAAAACTGTTAGAAGACTGGAAATGTGGTTCCAGTGGCAGAAAAGACACTGTTGTAGAAGACCCATAAGGAAACTTCGAATAAAAAAGACTCAAAGAGGGGCGCCTGGGTGGCTCAGTCGGCTGAGCGCCCAACTTCAGCTCAGGTCACGATCTCGCGGTTTGTGAGTTTGAGTCCCACATTGGGCTCTGTGCTGAGAGCTCAGAGCCTGGAGCCTGTTTTGGATTCTGTGTCTCCCTCTCTCTCTGCCCCTCCCCTGCTCATGCTCTGTCTCTCCCTCTCTCTCAAAAATAAACATTAAAAATTTTTTTTTAAAGACTCAAAGAGTGTGAGAATGGAAAATGCAATTTTTTAAACAAATTATTATTTTATACAACGCTTACTTTAAAATATTTGCCTATTGGGGCACCTGGGTGGCTCAATTGGTTAAGCATCTGACTACAGCTCAGGTCATGATCTCATGGTTTCTGAGTTTGAGTCCCGCATGAGCTTGAGCCTCGCTTTGGGTGAGCACAAGGCTGCTTCCGGTAAGCCCTGCTTTTCTCTCTCTCTCCCTCTCTCTCTGTCTCTCTGTCCCTTGTGGGATTGTCTCTCTCCCTCTCTTTCTCTGCCCCTCATGGGATTTTCTCTCTTTCCCCCTCTCTATGCCCCCCCCAAAACATAAGATAAAATATTTGCCTACAGTTTATTTAATGAATAGTGTTTTTACTTAGCTACACACACTATAAAGTCCAGTTCCATCTACCCATTGAGTAAATAACTCCTATATCTGATGCCCTGCTCTACTTGGATGTTATAATCAGCATCACAAATATAACATGACCAAAACGGAATTCTTGGTTTTCTTGGCAGAGTGGTTCTTTCTACAGTTTTGCTCCTTGCAGTAAATGGCACTGCAATTTACCCAGTACTTTATGACAAAAACCTAGAAATCATTCTTGACTCCCTTTTCTCCTATATCCCAGCTTTCTCCTCAAAACAGATCTTAAAGTTAACCAAACTACCACTTCCACCACGACCATGTTTATCTAGCATCCATCATCTCTAAGTTGGACTACCGTGCTAGTCTCCTCACTAGTCCTATGGCTTTCACTTGTGTCTTCCTACAGGCAGACCTTCTCACAGCAGCCAAATTGTCTGAAACACATAAAACCAAGTCTACCTCTCTTCTGTCCAACAGCCTCTGATGAGTTCCCAGCACACTCAGAAGAAATCTAAATTTCCTTGAGAGTCCTAGAAGACGCCGAATTATCTGGCCCCACCCCACCTCTCACTAACCTGCTCTCCTGTGTCTCTTCTATCTATGCCACCTTCTCAGTCTTCCTCGATCACACCAAGCTCCTGGTCATGTCTGGCTGTCACACCTCCAGTTCCGTCTGCCAGAATGTCCTTCTTCAGATCTCAGCATGGCCTGCTGGCTCTTGTGCCTTCCCTCAGGTTCTACTCAACTCTCACCACCTTTTCTCACCACCATGCTAAAACTGCTCTCCACATCTGATGTGTGTGTGTGTGTGTGTGTGTGTGTGTGTGTGTGTTTCCCTTTGGAGCACTTATTACCAGACGCTAGAGTGTAAGCTCCATGAATCTGAGATCGCAACCTTTTTGCTCATCCCTCTGTCCCTAGAATGGTGCCTACAATTCATAGACGTTCAAATGCTTCTTTCCTAAATTTAAAGTAGTACCTAACTGTCCCATCAATATCTCTATAGGAATGATTCTCCGTGCTAGTGGGCTGGCGGATTTATTTTTGCATCTTTTTGTTCAAAGCTCTAGCGGTTCTCAAATTTTACCATTCCTCAAAATCACCCGGGGGGTTTAGTTTATGAAAACACAGATTCATGGCACACGATCTCAGCTTCTGAATCAGAAAGACGTGGGGTAGGGTTGGAAGTTTTGCACCCTAACAAGTTGCTGGGTGCTGCTGGTGCTGTGATCCAGAGAGAGAGACCATGCACATGAGTGAGTGGGGGAGGGGCAGAAGGAGAGGGACAGAGAGAACCTTTTTTTTTAAGTTTATTTATTTTGAGAGAGAGAGAAAGAAAGACAGACACAGAGTGAACACAAGTGGGGGGGGGGGCAAAGGGGAGAGAGAGAGTCCCCAGCAGGCTACACGCTGAGTGCGGAGCCCAGTGTAGGATTCCATCTCACGACTATGAGATCATGACCTGAGGCAAAACCAAGAGTTGGATGCTTAACTGACTGTTAACTGACCAGGTGCCCCCAGATACCATACGTTAAGAACATGAGAAACACGTGCATCAGCTGTCCCCTCCAGCATGTCACTCCTTCACACCTTTCTCCTCCCGACCCCATTACCCTTCTGCAATTGCCGGTAGCACCATGGAAAGCCAGTAGGACTGTGCCTGGGCTTTGCTCCCCTCTGTAGGAGGGCAATCATGTGAGATAAAGCACGTGAGGATGAAGCCACCCACTTCCCTTCTCCCAGGATTGTGTGCTGTAGTTGTCAGGCTCTCTTAAATGTTTGTGAACCATTACACATCCTAATGATGTCAAAATTCGTAAAGGAGTGCTTTTCACCCTTGGGCCCTGCCAGGTGTTAAGACAGTGTGTCCTGTGCCTTATAGAACATATTGGGGTCATCAGCACTGAGGGTTGTGTTGGCCACGGAGAGTAAAAGGGGGCTCTGTGGTAGCAATTGTGAGTCTGGGCATTGACTGATGGTTTAACTTCTGCCCTGTGCTACCCAGAGGGAACAGGAAGGAGACCCAGTTCTTCAGCTGCAGCAAAGAGAGTTCTTATTTAGTCCAGAGGGTCATGGGAGGTGGGGGAAGAGGAGAAGTTCCTGAAAGGTTTCTTATTTTAAAGGAGTGCATGTTGTGGTACGAACGTTTGTGTCCCCCAAAGATCGTAGATTGAAATCCTAACCACCAATGTGATGGCATTAGAAGGTAGGGCCTTTGCAAAGTCATGAGAGCAGAATCCTAAGTGGGATTAGTGTCCTTTATAAAAGAGGCCCCAAGGAGTGCCCTCGTCCTTTCCACCATGTGAGGACAACACAAGAGTGCCATCTATGAGGAAGCAGACTCCCTAGACGTTGAATCTGCTCATGCCTTGATCTTAGACTTCCCAGCCTCCAAAACAGTGAGAAATAACTATCTGTTGTTTAAAAGCCATGCAGTCTCTGCTACTTTGTTACAGATGCCAGGGGTGCCTGGGTGGCTCAGTTGGGTTAAGCGTTGGACTTTAGCTCAGGTGATGATCTCAGGTTCATGGGTTGCAGCCCTGCATCGGGATCTGTGCTGACAGCTTAGAGCCTGGAGCTGCTTCAAATTCTGTGTCTCCCTCTCTCTCCTGCTTATGCACCTACTCTCTCTCTCTCTCAGAAATAAACTTAAGAAAATTTTATATAGATGCCAGAACAGAGGCTGTGTGTGTGTGTGTGTGTGTGTGTGTGTTTTAACTTCCGCTTAGATTGATCAGCCTGGAGCACATTGGGTTCTGTAAGAGACTTCCATATTTCTTCCCCACCCCAAACCTTTTTCATGCACATTCAAATTTGAGTGATAATTCTGAGTCCCATTTTTCCTCTGCTTGCAGGGATAGTCTACCACTCGTTCCCCAGAGTTAAATCATTAAATACAATGCTCTTGGTGGTATGTCCACCAATACCCTAGCCAGAATTATTTCTGATGGGCTAAGCATGCACTTAGCAATTCTTGGAACTTAGGAAATAGAAGGTTTGTGGGGAAAATGGTGGGGAGGTGGAATCAGGGAAGGACTGGGGTAAAAAAAAAAAGTCATATACAAGGGACCCTCGCGATAGAACTATTCTAGTTTTTGACTGTATCTTGACTGTGGTGATCACACAAATCTACCTGTGTGATAGAATTGCGGGGAACTAATACATTTACACACGCATAAATAACTGCATGTAAAACTAGTGAAATCTGAATCAGGTGGGTGTATCCATGTCACTACCCTCATTGTGATATTGTATTATTGTTATGCAAGATGTGATCATTAAGGGAAACTGAGTGAAGGATCCACAGGCTCTCTCTTCATTATTTCTTTGTTTTTTTTTTTAAGCTTATTTATTTATTTTGAGAGAGAGAGAGAGAGAGAGAGAGCACATGCGCTCACGTGAGAAAGGGAGGAGCGGAAAGAGAGGGAGAGAGAGAATCCCAAGCAGGCTCCAGGTTCAGTGCAGAGCCTGATGTAGGGCTCCACCTCAAGACCATGAGATCATGATCTGAGGCAAAATCAAGAGTCGGTTGCTTAACTGACTGGGCCGCCCAGGCGCCCCTCTGCACCGTTTCCTACAACTGCGTGTGAATCTACCATGACCTCAAAATAAAAATTTTAAAAAGAAGCAATGGGGAGGACAGGTCTATTGAACTCAGAATGTAGAATTCTGGGCAGCCAGGGCATCGAAAGGATGTTAGGAGCCCAGACAAAGGAGAAGAGCCAGATCTAAGGGAAGAGGGGCACAGAAGGGAAGACAGCATGTTCCTAACGAAAACCTCATGCTCCCCCTATCCTTTACAGTCCCTGCAAGGAGAATGTAATCTATCACCAAGCCATATATATATATATATATATATATATATATATATATAAAAATATATATATATATATATATATATAAATGTTTTTTTATTTACTTTTGAGAGAGAGAGAGATAGAGTGTGAGCAGGAAAGAGGCAGAGAGAGAGGGAGACACAGCATCTGAAGCAGGCTCCAGGCTCTGAGCTGTCAGCACAGAGCCCGACGCGGGGCCCCAACTCACAGACCGCGAGATCATGACCTGAGCGGAAGTCGGGCACGCAACCGACTGAGCCCCCCAGGCGCCCCACCAAGCCATAATTTCTAAAATGATCCCCCTTCAGTTGCTGAAAGCAATAACAACAATAGCTGACATTTGTTGGGTGCTGCCAGGCGCCAGTTCCTTTACTCGAGTTATCTCGTTTGATTTTTTCGATAGTCCTGCGGGGTAGGTACTAATTATATACGCACCGTAGAGAAGAGGAAACAGGCATGGAGAGACGAAGAGTTGCCCTAACTGGTAACTGGCAGCACCAGGATTTGTGCAGGAGCATCACCAACGCTAGCTGCGCACTCACCGTGTGCCGTGTATTTTATGCGAAAGCTTTCTCTTCATGAGGAAGAGTGTGCCTGTCATCATACCATTTTTTTTTTTTCCGGAAACTTCTCCATCATGTGGTGGCATCAAATAACCCCATGTGTTTATTGTACCCTTAGGAAGTGCCAGCCACTTTCCTACACAAACTATCCCATTGAATCTTCATAACAAGTCTGGCTACGTTATCTTTATTGATAAGAAAATGGAGGCCCATGGACTTCTTCTCCCAAAGCACACGACCGACACAAGCAGAACCAGGGGAGGCGGTCAGGTGGGCAGACCCCAGAGCTATCATTCAGCCTCTGGACTCTGCCTCCAGCCCAGAAACTACAAACTCAAAATCATCCCATTTTCCTTAAAGGCTAGATGCTTTTCAGTCTGCTGGTGGCCACTGACCAGGCCTGAATCTGTTTTATTTTGCCTGGTAGGTACCCAATACACATCTTGCATGCTCACTTTGCAAAACACTCTGGGTCCTTCCCTTGTCTTGTCAATCCATTCACTACTCAAGGCCTGGACCAGCTACTTCTATTTACATGGCTCACGACACCACCAGGGCATGCACAACTCAGCGATGAACAAGCCCTCTTTAACGACGGTGGCAATGACATTTTGCTTTGAAGGTTTGCAGGAAGCAATCAACATTTCTAACACATAAGTCATCTCCTCCTTCAGTTTCTTTCCCGTGTGTCACTTCGGAGCAGCTGCTGGGGGACTGAGGACTTAAATGGTTACCTATCAGCCCCCCTGAGCGAAGGGGTGACATTCTCTGTTACTTTATCTCCCTATAATCACAAAGACCTTACACACGAAGTCAGAAGGAAATTTCTTGCAGGAGTTAAGCAAATGAATGCACAGCATCTAGCCTCAGGCTCTGGGTCCGGGTGGCTTGCTCCCGAGCTGCGGGCAGCTCACGCTTTCACTTTACTCTAGGGGCGCACGCCCACTCCGAGCCGACTCCACGTCCTGGTTTTCCCCCTCGCTCCCCTCCCCGCAGGCTGCAGGCTGCCTGTAAACACGCGGGGCTCCCAGAAAGGGGCGACCGCTATTGGAGGAGCCGAGCCTGGCCTCCGCTTCGCCAAGCTTTGGAGCTGTCAGTTACTTGTACAGTGTGAGCTAGATTTTGGCGCCACAGCTGGGAGTGAGGCTTTTGTTCCATAACAAAAACAAGCGCCTGAATGGCAGGGCTGCCAGCGCCCAGCCCGAGGAGGAGGCAGGCATAAAGGAGCCTGCCTGGTGAATGTTTGTGACCTGTCATTAGAGACAGCTCCCTCTGCTTCCAAATGATCACATGGAGACAATGTGGCAAATTATGTTTGTACCAGCCACGACCCTGCTCCCGCGGTGGAGGTGAATATTATGCACCGGGCTCTAATAATGGGCCTGTTAGCTCAGGTGGAAATGTACATTGTTGGTAACCAACTGAGTCATTTCCAGCGCTTTTTGCCTCGTCTGTCAAAGAACTTCTGTTTTCCCTCTGCGACTGAAATGCTGTGCTTCTGCTTGGAACAAGTTAAATGATGGACTCATTTATTCTGGGAGGAAAGGCAACGCATTAAATGTCATAATGCAGTTCACCCTCCTTGTGGTCCCTCCTTGTAAGTAAGTAGATGCAGCTTCTAGTACATTATCTGTTTGGTTTTTGCTAAGTTACAACACATCCAGATCCAGGTTGTTACCTACTTTGAGAAAATCCGTGTGCGAAAACCTGAATTACAAACCAGACAGGTTAGGGGAGAGTATTCTCATTTCACAAAGGATTGTTCAGATTTCAGAAGTGTTCAGAAGACTTGAACACCAACCCTCTTCCAGAAAAACAAGACAAAACAAAAACCCCCTCAGTCAGTGTTGTTGATGTCCAAGGTGCAACAAATCAAAATCTATTCCTTCAGATTTCTTTTTTTTTCAATATATGAAGTTTATTGTCAGCTTGGTTTCCATACAACACCCAGTGCTCATCCCAAAAGGTGCCCTCCTCAATGCCCATCACCCACCCTCCCCTCCCTCCCACCCCCCATCAACCCTCAGTTTGTTCTCAGTTTTTAAGAGTCTCTTATGCTTTGGCTCTCTTCCACTCTAACCTCTTTTTTCCTTCAGCTTTCGATTCCGTCTTGTTGGAATGAAAATTCTTTTGAGGAAATTATTCGGTTGAAAGTTAGTCATTTACACCTCAGTGTGAATGAGTTTAATGACTTCTTGAGAGCAGGTTTTCAAGAAGGAAAGAGACTAGTGGCAACTGAGTGTGGCAATGAATGCAGAAAAAGAGAGTTTGGGTGCCTTAGCAAATAGATGTTTGTTGCCTCACAATTCTTGGAAAAATCAGCTTTTTTCAGAGAGGGTTTTGTTTTTTGGGTTTTTTTTTTTTTTGTCTGTTTCGTTTTTATAGCAGTAATAGAACTTTCTCTGACATGGAATTGTTGTGTATTTGCACTGACCACTAGAGTAGCCACTAGCCACATGTGGTTATTCAGCATTTGAAATGTACTTAGTGTGACTGAGGAATTGATTTTATTTTTATTTTATTAAAACATTTTTTTAGTATGTTTATTTATTTTTAAGAGAGAGAAAAAGCCAGGGGGGTGGGAGGGAGCAGGGACATAGGGAGACAGAGAATCTCAAGCAGGCTCACCACTGTCAGCACAGAGCCCAAGGTGGGGCTTGAATTCACAAACTGCAAGATCATGACCTGAGCCTAAATCAAGAGTTGGTCACTTAAATGACCGAGCTACCCAGGTGCCAAAGGAATTGATTTTTAAATTTTATTTCATGTAAAGCCATGTGTGGCTGATGGCTCCTATATTGAACAGTGTAGCTTTAGAACACTTTAAGAGTAGAATTTTCTCACAATTTTTCAGGAATAAAAAACTGAGTAAAGTTAGTGTGGTGGACAGCCTGTAAGAGTCCCCAGTAATCCCACTTCCTGGTATTCATGACCCTGAATGAGATCCTCCCCCTCTGAGCATAAGCTAGACCTACCCAATTGCTTCTAACAATAGAATATGGCAAAAGGTGATGGGGGAAATGTTGCAGGATTTTTTACCTCAATACCCAGGTTCGTTGTCTCGCCGCTTCGAAGAATGAAGAGGTGGACACAAAATGAGCAGCAGGCAAAAGTTTATTAGAGTATAAGATCAGAGAGTAAGAATAGTATAAAAGCTCTCTTTACGGAGAGGGGATATTCAAAATGAATGCCCAAGGACTGTAGGCAAGGGTCCTTGTTTTATAAGGTTCTGGTCTACCTCCTTTCCTTCCCGCTGGTTCCTTCTCAGGTTCTACTGTTATTGGCTGGACGACTCTAGGTGCTGGGTTGTCCATTCCTGATTGGCTCGTTTCCATTATATGAGGCGTGGTCTGTGGCCATACTGTTCATTGTGGGTCATCTGTTTTATGGTCTAATACTGATTTTTAGCCAGGTCTTTTGTCAAATTCCTGAGGGGAACCTGAGGGGGAGTAGGTGGTTTCTGTTACACCTTATGCCCGTGGGGGTTTGCTAAGTCAGACACTTCCTGTATTATTCCAAAATATGTGTTTTCTCTCACCCAGGGATCTCAGGTCCTTATCTTTCCCTCTCTACCTACTGAATCCTATCGTTTCCTATCATAATCACTTCCAAGATGAGGTTATAAAGAGACTGTGACCTTGTTTTGAGCCCTTTCTTTGGCTTTCTCTTTGCTCTGAGGCAAGCCAGCTACCAAGTCATCAGTTAATCAGCTACCCTACCCACAGACCCCTCAGCAAGGAACTGATATCTCGAAGTTCCGTGGAGAACTGGAACAGCCAGCACGGATCCGAGGCTCCAAGTCCAACAACCCTCAGGGAACTAATGGCTGCCAACAGCCCCAAGAGTGAGCTTGGGAATAGATTCTCTACCAGTAGAGCTTCAATATGACCACAGTCCTGGCCCACACCTTGACCATATTCTTGTGAGTCTCAGAAATAGAGACACTCAATTGGTCCATGCCTGAATTCCTGACTCACAAAACATGTGAGGTGATAAATGTGTGTTGTTTTAAGTCACTACGTTTTGGGGTACTTTGTTACACGGCAATAGATTTTACTCTGGTTAAGCTCATTTGAAATACATTTGTGCTAGTTAGCGCATCATGAGATTCAAGAGAAACCGCCAAATATCAATGTCTAATGCAATATAATTTCCATTTATTTTATTTTATTTTATTTTATTTATTTTTTTATTTAAAAAATTTTTTTTAACGTTTTATTTATTTTTGAGACAGGGAGAGACAGAGCATGAACGCGGGAGGGTCAGAGAGAGGGAGACACAGAATCTGAAACAGGCTCCAGGCTCTGAGCTGTCAGCACAGAGCCCGACGTGGGGCTTGAACGCACGGACCGCGAGATCATGACCTGAGCCGAAGTCGGCCGCTCAACCGACTGAGCCACCCAGGTGCCCCTAATTTCCATTCTTTTAACAGTCCAATGTGGGCATTCTTTTGATGGTGATGCACCTGGAAAGGGAAGCCGGCCCCTTTGCCTCTCCAATGCAATCTTTAGTTTATGGCTGCTCGGTTTGTCCTGGAAGCCATTTCCATGCCAGCCAGTTAGAAGGTGAAAATTGCAGAGTGGATCCTGGGGATGAGGTCTTTTGGTAGGGGAACAGACATAGAGATGGAGTGTATCGTTTCCGCCCCTTGTCCACAGACCAGACCCCAGTCAAACGATCCTACCTAGCTGTAAGCCAGAGTGGGAGACATACGCTTTTGTGTCCAGGTTTAAAGAGAAGCAGATTCAGGGATTAGCTGGCAGGTTTTGCCAAGGCAAAATCTCCTTTTGAGTGGTAAGCTCCCTGACAAAACAGGCCTTTTCATGCCTTGCCAAGCCTCAGGATCACGCAGACAAGGATCTTTTCACAGATAAGTGAGGGCGATGACAGAATGGGAAAGAGACTGACTATATTCCCCAGTTCATGATAAGAATTCACCAAAGTTGTCAGAATGTTCTAGTCCTATAATCTAGTCCATAATTCCCCCAAATTTAACCAAATCAAAATTGTTTAAAGAAAGGCATGGACACATTCTGGAAATGACTATGGCAGAATTGGGGAAAGATGTCTGTGCATGTTCAAAGGGGACTTCTGAACCCCGGGGGGGGGGGGGGGGATCCAGGGTGGAATTTTATGAGCTGAGGAATCCCTCAGATGTGATTCCAAAAGGATGTCAAATCTATTACTGCTTCTGAGGCCTAGCTGCCCTCCATGCCATCATCAGTCTTAGGGTGCATAGATAAAGGCAAGAAAGAAAACATTGGTTTACTTGATTTTGTTGTTTTAAATTGAGCAGCTACTGCTCGTATATACATTTTTTAAACGTCACTCCTCCTGTCATCTCCTTGGGTGCTTCCACCTACTTGTCTTCACCTTAAACTGTGAGCTTGTTGCCAGCAAATGAGTCAGCGAGGATGGAAAGGTTAATTTCACTTCATATGTATCTTTCAACATTATTTAAAAAAAAATTTGGCACCCTGCACTAGTCACACAATGAATGAAGGAAGGGAGGAATGGAGTGGGGAGCGAAGGAAGGAGAGAGGGAATGAAGGAAAGAAAAGAAAGGAAAGACAGGAAGGAAGGAAGAAAGAGAGGGAGGGAGGAAGGAAGAAAGAAGGGGAGGGAGAGATAAAATACGGAAGGAAAGAAGGAAGGAAGGGAGGGAGGAAGGAAAGGAAACATAGAAGAGACCATGGTATGGGGCATATCCAAGGAGCTGCAAAGCTCATGCTGTAGGGCTCCTGGCTCACAAGTGCCCCTTCCTAGGCTGAGTGCTCTCCTCCAGAGAGAAGGAAAAGAAGCAGCAGCTCTAGCATGTTGCCCGAGGCTCGCAGTGCTGCCCCAGCCTGGGGTCCCCTGTATGTTCATAATATTTAACAGCTTTATTGAGATCTAATAAACACAAAACATGCCCATTTAAACTGTACAATTCAGTGTGTTTTAATACATTTACAGAGTTATACAAAAATCACCATAATCTAATTTTAGTACATTTTGATTACCTCCCCCAAAACCTTGGGCCCACCCATTAACATTCCCACTTCCACCCCCTAAAACCCAGGAAACCACGAATCTACTCTTTGCCTCTATACATTTGCCCATTCTGGACATTTCATATAAATGGAATTGCATGCTATGTGCTTTTTGTGACTGGCTTCCTTCATTTGGCATAATGTGTACAAGGTTCGCCCACGTTGCAGCATGTATCAGAACTTTATTCCTTTGTATTGTTGAATAATAGTCCGTGGTATGAATACACCACATTTTATACATCTAGTTGGCAATTGATGGGCATCTGTGTCGTTTGTATAGTCACTTTTGTATCCATTTCGCATATGCCCTGCTGGTAGGCTCAGAGTTGTGGACAGGTTGGCAGACTGCCAGCACTGCCCTTCTATCTACTGGCCTCCTGGGACGGCTTGCCTTTGGCAGTTGTCAGGGAGCATTGGGACCCCATCTTTGAGCCCCAGAGAAGGATGTGAAACAGAGGCTGCCCTGCGTCCCATGTCTAGGCTTGCTTCCAGGTGGCCGGAGGGAGTCTTCAGCCCAGGACTAGCCCAATGTAGGTAGGAGTATGGGGGAGACGAAGAGGCACACCCACCTGACCAAGCCTAACCAGATGCTAGGGTGCCAGGTGCAGGAGCCATGCTAACTATGGTCAGAGAGCTGGAGCTTCTCTGAGGGCTTGCCCTAGCAGGAAGCCCTGCTTCAGTAAGAAATTCAAGGAAATTATAAATGTGGTATTGCTCATAAGCTGTAAGAAATTTCTCTACACTATTTTTTTTTTTTTTTTTTTTTTTACAGTTTAGTCAATGGATCTAAAGGCAACTGGATCATTCTACTTTTTTCAATGGAAAATTGTATCAAAATTGTCACATGAAGAAATAATAAAAGAGTATATAGACAGGAGGGATGTCAGTGAAAATGGTATAGTAAGGAACTCCAATATGCTGTCCTTTCATAAAAGGAAACAAAAAGTTGGCAAAAACTGTCCAAATCAACTTTTTCAGAAACCTGGAGATTAACTAAAGGCTTGTAGCAACCAGGGAGTGCTTATTTAAGGACAATGCTGATCTCAGTAAGAATAGTGAGGTTTGTGGCATTTCAACTTAGCCCAGGCTCATGCCCACACCTAGCTTAGAAATAGTCTTGAAAAGAACAGCCTACATTCCCCATACTGGGGGGACAGAATGGGCCTCATTTGCAAAGAATTATAATTATTTTATTTTTATCTGGTGACTTCACAGAAGACCATTTCAAAAGGCTTGTCTTTATTTGCCCTGATTTAGAACTGGCCTAGTCCAAAAGCCACGGAAAGGAGGAGTTATTTGTCCAAAGTATTTGCAGGCAAATGTTTTAGTTGCTGCTGCCTGAGGCTATAGATAACAGTTGGTATAAATCAAAAAGCTTAGAAGGAAAGGCTGGGAAATGAGATGTCTATAAAGACTTTGAAAAATTAACACATTTTCCTGGTAATCTAGAATGCCATGCATGCTCAGGAATGACATAAGACAGCCCTAGGGTCTGACCTCTGGCTGACCTTGAGGTTCTGCACAAAAAGAAAGTGAACACAGGCAGAGTTGTAAACTGCCAGGCTGAGTGTTGAAAGCGTGCACCAACACACACACAGAACCTGTTTGGCACAAAATTATTTTTGGAAAGTTTTGAAAGTTTTTTTGGAAAGTTAGGGAAGGAAATATACGTCCAAACATGAGCTGACCACTAATCTAATAGAACAGTGACTTAAATGGTCACAAAGAATACTTTATAGAAATAGTTCATAAAAGTCAATAAATAAATATACAACAATAAATAAAATAAGAGCAAACAACAAACCCTGGAAAGAGGAGAGAATCTGATTTCCTGAGTTGTCACATTATAATATTCAAAATATTCAATTTTAACCAAAAGTTATAAAACATACAAAGGAAACAGAATACATGGCCCAAGCACAGGAAAAAAAAAAAAAAAGAAATTAATAAAAGCTGTTCCTGAGGAGGTCCAGACATTGGGCTACTAGAAAAAGACTTTAAATGAATGATTTGAGGGGCACCTTGGTGGCTCAGTCAGTTGAGCATCCGACTCTTGATTTTGGCTCAGGTCATGATCCCAGTGTCATGGGATCAAGCTCCACATCAGGCTTTGTGCTGAGCATGGAGTGGCTTAATATTCTCTCTTTTTCTCTCTTCCTCTGCCCCCTCCCCTTTTCTCTGTCTCTCCAAACAAACAAACAAACAAACAAACAATTTGGAATATGTTCAAAAGCTAAAGGAAACCACATCTAAGAACTAAAGGAAATAGGGGCGCCTGGGTGGCTCAGTTAGTTAAGCGTCCAGCTTCAGCTCAGGTCACGATCTCACCATTTGTGAGTTTGAGCCCTGCGTCGGGCTCTGTGCTGACAGCTCAGAGCCTGGAGCCTGCTTCCGATTCTGTGTCTCCCTCTCTTTCTGCCTCTCCCCTGCTCGTACTCTCTCTCTCTTTCTCCAAAAAACAAATAAACATTAAAAAAAAATAAAGAAAGAACTAAAGGAAATAATTAGAATGATGTCTTACCAAACAGAGAATAGCAATAAAAAGCTAAAAATTATATATTTTAAAGAACCAAATAGAAATTCTAAAGCTTAAAAGTACAATTGAATTAAAAATTCACTAGAGGAGGTCAGCAATAGATTTGACCAAGTAGAAGAATTAGCAACTTGAAGACAGGGCAGTTGAAATTATCTAGTCTGAGGAACAAAAGAGAAAAAAAATGAAACAAAAAATTAATAGAGTCTTAGAAGCCTCTAAGACTTATAGCATACAAGTCCTAGAAGGAGAGAGAAAAGAGAAAGTAACAGAAAAAATATTTCAGAAAATAATGTCAGAAAACTAAAATTTGATGAAAAACATCATCTACACATCCAAGAATCTTCATAAATTCCAAATAGAATAAACCCAAAGAGATCCACACTGAGACATATTATAATCAAATTACCAAATTATCAAAAGATAAAGACTAGTGCAGCAGAAGAAAAGTGACTCATTACATACAAGGGAGCCTAAGTAAGATTAACAGCTGATTTCTATTTAGAAACCATAGAGGCCACAAAGTAATAGGATGATACAAAGTACTCAAAGATGAAAAAAGTCGACCAAGAATTCTATATCTGGCAAAATGTATCTTTCAAAAATGAAGAAAAATTAAGATATTCCCAGAAAAACAAATTGTAAGTTTGTTGCTAGCAGATGTATCCTATAAGAAATGCTAAAGAAAGTCATTCAGGCTGAAACAAAAGGGCCTTAGTTATAGAAGCCATGTAGAAAAATAAAGATCTCTGATAAAGGTAACTACATGAGTAAAAAAAAAAAAAAAAAAGAAAGAAACACATGAGTAACATACTGAGTAAAGACAGTATGAATGTATTCTTTGTTTAGAACTTTTTTTTCTCTCTGATTTAAAGACAATTGCATAAACCTCTACTCATCAACCTATATTGATATGTGCACAATGTATAAAGATATAATTGGTAACAATAACAGCATAGAGCTGGTGAGGAGAGAGAATTGACCTATGGAGGAGCAAAGGCTTAGAACACTAAAATTAAATTGGTATTAATCTGAACTTGATGGTTATAAATTAAGAGGTTAATTGTAATCCCCAGGGCAACCACTAGGGAAAGAACTCAGAAATACAGAGTAAGAGAAATGACAAGGGACTTAAAGTGGGACACTGGAAAATAAGTATTTAACATAAAAGCAGGCAGTAATGGGGAAACAAAAAATATATAAGACACACAGAAAACAAATAGCAAAATGGCAGAAGTTCTCCTTCCTTCTCAGTAGTTCTGTTAAATGTGAATGGCTTCGTATTATGATATCAATTTGTATGAAATGACCAGGATAGGCAGATCTATAGAGACAGAAACTAATTAGTATTCACAGGAGAGAGTGGAGGGGGTGGGGGGCTTGGGACTTACTGCTAATTCCAAATAGAAGTTTTGGGGGCCGATAGAAATATTTTGCAATTAGGTAGTGATGATTGTTGTATGACCTAGTGAATATATTCAAAATCACTAAATTGTATATTTTAAAATAGTGAACTTTATGGTATATAAATTTTATCTCGATAAAAGAAGAAAAAGAGTATTCAGAGAAAAGATAAAGGGAAAAAGTGTTGTAGAGGTGTGCCTGCAGTTAATTAATAATGGTCATGATAAAATTCTTATGCCATTTTTTCTGACTTTTGTAGTGCTTTTCAGTTTTTTATTATTTGTAATTTGTTGTGATTTCTTCTCTAACTCTAAATGAATATTCACTTTTGTACCTATTTTGTATTGTGTTTTTTCCCAGTAGGGTTCTCAAACCCTCATCCTCCTCTGAGGTGCCCTTCTAGTCCCACTTCTTACAATGCCACTGCCTTCCTGTGGGTTATTACAGGCCACTCAGAGTCAGGCAATTGCCTAACTTTTCTACAGTGTTACAAGCCGCTACCTCCAACCATCCTCCAAACAGCTGCCACAGAAAATCTCGCCGAAGCTTGTAGGAGCCCTCCCTCAGCTGCAGGTTTTGCTTTCTGCAATCTCAGGTTCCTGGGCTCAATCACCGCCGGGAAACAGATGATCCTCTTTCTGGCCAATCCGCAGAAAATCGGCAGTAGCCTAACTCTAGGTCACAACTCTAGGTCATTCCCCTCGTGTCCGCTCTCGTGGAGGCATTTCATCATCTCACAGCAACACAAGGAGGGTGAGTACAGTACAAGATATTTTGAGAGAGAGACCACATGCACATAACTTTGTTACAGTGTATAGTTATAATTGTTCTATTTTATTGTTGTTCATCTCTTACTGTGCTTAATTTATATGTTGAACTTTATCACAGGTCTGTGTGCATCGGAAAAAACATGGTATATATAGGGTTTGGCACCCTCTGCAATTTCAGGTGCCTTCGAGGGTGATGGGACTTGGCCCCTGTGGAGAAAGGGGAACTACTGTGTTCTCTGCCTTCTAATCTCTGCTGAGAAACTCTCCGACGCTCTTTGTCTGTAGGATAAGGAACAAATTTCTCTCTTTCTTTTTTTAGGAACAAATTTCTTAACAGAGCTCAACCTGTATTTCCAGATCCATCCCTTAGTCTTTCCCTCACTAAGTCAAGTTTCTGCATCAGAAGTCAGATCCAACTCTTCCCTGTTCTCCAGAAGCTCAGGTTTTTTGTTTTCGTTTGTTTTTGTTTGTTTTCACTTTTGTGTTTTATCTCCTGTTATCCTCTGTGTGGTCCTTCCCTTACCTATGATGACCTTCCTCCATCTGCTCTTCTTGGGGGAATTCTTCATCTATCCGTGCTCAGCTCATGTTGCCACTGTAAGGTTTCCCAGCTCCCTCTGTGCCCTGACAATCCTGTACGGTTGTGATCGGTACAAATATGTGTGCCTTCCATACGTTTACATATATGTTTACAGATCAACTAAAATAGTTTGAACTATTTCCCATGCATATGAATATATATAAAACCTATATATTTGTGTTTTATCATATACATATGTTTTAACACATACGTGTATATGTTTTGAGGTTGTTTCCCAAAGAACTAGGCATCTGTGAACATATCCAGGGTAGGGACAGTGTCACATCTATTTAAGAAATGTTTTTCTCTATAGTTACTGTATTTTCTAGACACAGTATGCATTTACCCATGTGCCAGGCACTGACACAATGGAATAAATGCTTTCTGAATTTAACTAAATTGGAAGTATGTATGGGTGTGTATGAACATTCTTCCCTTAATGACTTTAGACATTGAATAAGAAAGAAGCACATGAGAACAATTAAGAATATTATAAATAAATCAAGTGGTATACTGCAAAGCAATTAAATGAGCCCTGATGGCCCACAGAGCACAGTGGATTATATCATCATCATCATCATCATCATCATCACAAATGGGTTAAAGCTGATCAAAAGCAGACTTACTGGAGTGGAGAGGATTCAGGTGAAGGGTGTTGGTTCAGGGTAAGGAGGTAAAGTGGCTCTTGTTGGGAAGGAAAGAACTTGAAGGCTCCAACATGTGGGGAGAGAATTTTAAAATTTTCATGTGGAGACAAAGGAATTCTTTGATCCTGGTAGGAGGCCCTCAAGTAATTTAGTGTTTTCTTTGGATTTACTATCTTCTTGTACTGAGATTAAGAGACATAATAATATAAGAATATTTACTATACCAGTGAAAGTTTCCCCCAAATCCCATTTTGTGAGGAAGAAGGAAATGGGGACCCAGTTAGGTACACTAAGCCAATTCATGGAACCACAATAAAAAGTAGGGGAAGTGGACTTTGTTTTCCTCTCTTGTTCTTTCTCACTCACTGAGCACTTTGAGGGCTTCCCAAGAGAGGTGGCCGACCGTGCTCTGCCAGAGACTCATTGGTGCGTTGGTAGAAAGTAGAAGACACTTTGTCTCACTTTATTTGACTAGACTAGAATTCCCTGAAGATCATGAGAAAAAAACAAGCACACTGTATTTCTGTGTGAGAGAGAAAGACGGGGACATCATCTCTCCTCTGGCATGCTGATGAGATTTGGGGGAAGCATTGTGGTTTGTTTATTATGCAAATTTTAATCTAGTGTCTTATGGTTTTCTTCCTCTTTCTCTCTTTCTCTCTCTCTCTCTCTCTCTCTCTCTCTCTCTCTCTCACACACACACACACACACACACACACACACAGCTTCAGAAGGTTTGCTTTGATGCCTGTTCCCTTTCTTTCTTGCTCCTCGTGTCCCCAAGCCTGCTGGTGGCCAAGGTCCTAAGTGCCACATAGACCCTTTGGGAGGATTTGACTCTGCTTCAGTGTGTGAACACTGACCTGCCCAGAGGACAAGATGCTCATTAGCCTGGGAGAAGGACTCTCTAATGGGAGAACTAAAGTCATGAGATGAGCCATGGGAGGTATTTTGGGGATTGAACAGAAAATCACAAACTTCAGCAAAACCAGTGACTTTGATATTTTGTTCCTTCCTTCCTTCAGCAAATCACTGAATGTATACCATGTGTTTGGCACAGGGTTATTTGAATGACATTGATGAGTAACTAAAAAAAGGAGCTTTTGGAGGAGATAGACCATCAGTGAATCACATAAGTAAATGTAAAGTTGCCACTGTGTGTTAGAAAAGAGAATTTAGGGCTTGGGTGGTGGCGAGGGGTGGTATTTCTAGGGAAAGAGGACATTAGACTCAAAGCCCTGCAGCCAGAGAGAACATAGCCAGTTGGAGATATTAAAAGAAGGTCAATGTGGCCATTACAGATTCGAGTTTTTAAAAAATCGCTCTGCCTGCTCTATAGATATAAGAGCCAAAGTAGATGAGGACAATTCTTCGGGAGCTTATAGACCCTGAAGTTTGGCACAGCTGGGCCTCAGGAAAGCCTGGAATCTAGCTCTGAAAGTTTCTGTCTCTCAGATTCCCTTTGTCTCTCCCTCTCTCCCCATCCTTTCTTCCTCTCTCCTTCTGTTTCCTCATATTCTTTCTCTGCCTCTTTCACATGACTGCATTATTCTTTGTTCTTTCTGCACCCAGATCAGACCTTACCTGATCTTCCACTTCAAAGACTCAGAGGAAAGAGGAGATTGCCTAGAATCTCTGTTTCCCCTTCCCACCCTTGTTAATTCCTTGCTGAGCAGCTGAGACCTACCACCTGGGAGGAGGAGTGGGCAGGGCATCATGTGTGATTTTAGTGACTCACCACCAGAATTCTCAGGGAAGGGGGTTGGCTGGCCAGCCATGTATTTTTCATTCATACACAATTATTCATCTCCATGTTCATATGCATTGACCAAACACACAGATTTTTAAAATAGCCACATGATGGGGGGAGGTCTATTATCCTAAGAACAACCATCATTCATTTGGCAAACGTATTACTTTGTACTAGGCACTGTGATAGGTGCTGGAGAAATGGAAACAGCCCCAGACCTCAAACTGCTCATAGCTTATGCGGGAGGCAGGCAATTTAACTGACTACCCTTCACCTTCCTGAGTGCTTTGCAGAATATTTCTTGTCTTTAGTTCAATTTAACTCAATTCTGTAACCATATTATGGACACCATGAAAGAGAACACAAAGATAAATGCCTGAACTCTACCCTCAAGGAGTTCAGAGTCCAGCAAGTGAGACAGACATATCAATAAATATTAACGATGCAGAATGGTAAGTCAACACTGTTATGTGAAAGATTCACAGGCAGAAAAGAGAAAGGAGTGATTATTACCCCCACCCCAACATACACATGGATGCGCGCGTACACATACACACACACACACACACACACACCAAAATAATCATAGAAGACTTCATGGAAGAGGTGATACCTACTCTGGGCTTTGGAGGGCATTCCAGGCAATGGGGTTGGGGCACAAAGAACATAGAATGATATTTCTGGAAGATGAAGTGATGGCAGTGGTGAGGGTGGTGAGGGGCTGAGAAGGTGGGCAAGGCAGCAATGATGAGATTGTGAAGGGTTTTGTGTACCCCAATCAAGAGGTATACAGATGATGGGCAGCTATAGAAGACCACAGAGAGTAGAGAAATGTGAATGGTGTAAGCCCTCTGGCAGGAACATGGAGGACTGATGATGTGGGGGCCACGCTACAGGTAGAGGAGACCATTTGGAAGGCTATGACAAAAATCCAGGTAAGAGAGGATGAGAACCTAAGGCAAGTCCATGGGGGATGAAGTGGAGAGACTGGACACCAGTTTGGTGACTGGTTGTGTGTGTGTGTGTGTGTGTGTGTGTGTGTGTGTGTGTGTTGGGGGTGGGGTTGGGGATGTCACAAAAAAATGCAGAATTGATCCCAGTCTTCTGCCTCAGGCCGAGAAAGAATATAGAAGGAATAGGGACAGTGGGAAGAACAGGAGAGAGGAGAAAACCATTTAAATTGCAGGAGGATGGGGCGTCTGGGTGGCGCAGTTGGTTAAGCGTCCGACTTCAGCCAGGTCACGATCTCGCAGTCCGTGAGTTCGAGCCCTGCGTCGGGCTCTGGGCTGATGGCTCAGAGCCTGGAGCCTGTTTCCGATTCTGTGTCTCCCTCTCTCTCTGCCCCTCGCCCGTTCATGCTCTGTCTCTCTCTGTCCCAAAAATAAATAAACGTTGAAAAAAAAATAAATTGCAGGAGGTTGGGAAGCATTTAAGTGTAGGTTTTCAGAAGAAAGTTGAGTATATATGTCTGGAGCAGGAGGAGAGAGCAGAACTGAAATGAAATATGAAATTCTCTGGAATTTACGTATCAGAATGAAGGGAGAGGATGAAATCTACACGAACAAGATAGAAGAACCCAAGACAGGACTGTTAGTCCCTCACAGGGCTGGTAGAGTAAAATGATTAAGGGAAAGACATTAACTAGGAAAAAGCGTGCTTCCCAAAATCAAAAGGAGGGGAAAGTGGGTGAAAGTGTCAAGTGCTACAGAGTGACCCTGAAAGTCTAGACAAGGATTTGGCAGTTAGGAAATTGTCAGAAACCTTTGCTTGGGTATCTTTCCCTGCATTGTTAGAAATGGGAGACTAGTTATAGGGCTGGTGAAGAAGTGGAGTTAAGAGTAGAGATTATTCCATCAATAAACTTGACTTTGAAGGGGTGGAGAGAGAAAAGTCAGTAGCTAGGAGGGGGGCACTGGGTTTAGGGAAGGGTTTTATGTTTGAGTCTCAAACACGTTTATAGATTGAAGGAAAGGATTGAAAAGGAAACTGAAAAGTGAGGCCCCCCGAGAGACCGACGGGATGGATTCTAATGCACAATTGGCGATGCTACTCTTCAACCAAAGGAAGAATACATCTTTCTCTAAAATTGAAGAATGGCGATGAATGTAAAAAGGGTTTTTTGTCAGTTGGTTGCTGTAAGGAAAATTTAGGAATTTGAAGCCTGATGGCCACCATTACTCGAATATGAAGAAGGGTATATTCAAGGGTGAAGAATCAAGAAAAGAGGCACTGCAGGGCAGACAATGCTTTTTTATATTTTTGGTGGACATTAGAGGAAAGAAACTTATGACGTGGAACTAGCAGGGCATCGAAACCACTGGCGAGATCGTAAATTGGTGGAGGTGTCTATCAGCAGTCCAGAGATTCAAGGGTCTTGCCCACATCATACTACTAAACCCGACGTGACACAACTTGGACTAGATGGCCTGATACCTAGAAACTCAGGGCTCTTTCCTTATGAGTTAAGTATTCAAGTTAGATGAATGAATATAAAGCCAATGCAAAAAGAGTCCAGTAATATCACTGAATTCGTGGATTCTGCCAGTGGTTACTGAATACAGGTTTTCTAGAATTAGGAGAATGCTGTCTAGCTGTTCGGTCTCCATTGAAGACTAGACAATAGGAAATGCCCTTAAACTGCAGCAAAGTGTCAATAAAGAAGAATGTTCTAAGAAAGGATGGGCTCTGGGGGCGCCTGGGTGGCTTGGTCGGTTGAGCGTCCGACTTCGGCTCAGGTCATGATCTCACGGTCCGTGGGTTCGAGCCCCGCATCGGGCTCTGTGCTGACAGCTCAGAGCCTGGAGCCTGTTTCAGATTCTGTGTCTCCCTCTCTCTGTGACCCTCCCCTGTTCATGCTCTGTCTCTTTCTGTCTTGAAAATAAATAAACGTTAAAAAAAAATTAAAAAAAAAAAGAAAGGATGGGCTCTGAGAGGACAGAGAATAACCTGCTGAGGTGATCCTTAGGAATAAATATATCTCAGGTGGTTTTACTTCAGTTCTGGGAGGATGGTTTATTTAGATTTCTTACATTCCCTTTCAGCTCTATGCCAGTTTGATGTTCACCAAGAAGAATATGTAGTAGCACACAACATATAATGGGAATGGCACATAGTACTTTGTTTTTCTTTGCCTTACAGTTTACCTTACTCTCTTTTATAATGGGCATGTTAGAAGTAGCTACTAAGTAAAAATAATCTGGACATTAAAGTGAAATAAAGTCATATGTAATTATTAATTGTGTCATAGCCCAATCAGAGAGAGAGAGAGAGAGAGAGGAGAAGAGAGGGGAGAGAGATATTCATAAACCCCCAATTCTCTATCGAGCCTTGTTGGTTATCTCTAGCTTGATTAAAGGGAATGATACTCATTTGTAAATGCATTTGGCAAACTTACCCTGCTATTGTTTCCATTATTTTGCAAATTACAGACATTGAGATGAAGGCTCTGTAATTTCCTAGCGTTCCCTTTATTCCTGCTTGGAAAACTGGTGTTGCCCTGGCATACTTCCACTTTGCTGTTATTTCATTTGAATACAGCAAATTCTTTATTATGATTAACAAAGACTTCTGCTCCATTCCTCTTTGAATATCAGTCTGCTCATGGAGATGAGTTGATTTTGAGCCCTGCTATCTACTTGAATCTCTCTGCTTCGCTGATCTCAAAGATATTCAAGACAACAGACACCCCAGTATTCCTAAATGACATGTTTTTTGTGTGTTCTCCCTTTTGAATTTGTTATATGTTTAGTAATTTTTACCATCGTCTGGAACTTTTTTCTCTTCTTCCAATTGTCTGATTCTAAATGTCTCCTTCACTCACTACTTAAAAGCCTGAAAATATGCAAGCAGTTGGGTTTGGTAAGCTTGCTATTTTTAAGCTTCTTTCTCTTTTAACATTTCAGTTTTCCTTTTTCCTCATACATACATCTATCAAGGCTTTACAGTACTTTGTAAACAATCTCGATACCAGGGCATCTGGAATATAGAGATGGCTTTCCATGAGCACTATACGTTACTAATTCATTCATTAATCATTGTGCTAGAATCATTTTCCCCCAAATCAGGCTCTCCTTCTTTAAATATTGCCTGGATGTCCACTCAATATAATGGCTCATGTACTGGTCCTCACACGTAGAGAGTACTAATTAAATATTTGCTTCCTAAGATCAGTCGTATTTAGAAGAAATCACATTAAGAGAACTCTTTAGGGCTCAGTGGAAAATGCTGGCACAGGACTGTGACTTGAGACCATGCTCCATGATCGGATATTAATGTACAAAATTCTTCTCTTATTCCTTTTTCCCTCATTTCCTCTTACCTTTTTTTCTGTGTCTCCTCTGTGTTGTCAGCATCTCTGGTCACCCTTTGCCAGTTGAACTCAGCCAGGCCAAATATTGGAAGGAGTATGCTGAGGTAAGGGTAGCGTAGTCCTTTCTTTCATATTGGGTAGATAGCATTGTGGAAAATGAGGCTACTAATAGCAACAAAATAAATGCCTCGCATTTATTGAGAGTTTACCAGGCATTGTTCCATCTGCTTTCTGTGTTTTATCTCAGTTAATCTTAAGAATCTTATGAGGTAAGTAATACCATTGGGCCTGGAATCTGATAACTCTGAGAGGTTGGGGAACATGCATAAGGCCCACAGCTAGCTACTAAGCAGAAGGTGCAGGATTTGAACTCAGGATGTCTTACTGCCAAGCCAGAAGTACACTGTGCCTGCACAAAGGAAGCACTCAATGAATTGTTAGTATTTTATGGCAATTATTATTCAGATGTTTATCTTCCCACATAGAGAGTGCTCCTCTCTGACCCTTTTGTTTCATTTAATTTAATCACAGTAACTCATGGAATCGTGGTTTCCATCTTACAATCAAGGAAAGCAAATCTCAAAAGACTTTCTGTAACTTGCCCAACATTACTCAGCAGGTAAAAGGTGGCCCTGAACACTCCAACTGGTTCCCCCTTTTCATCCCTCTTCAGGGTTTGCTTGGCAGAACATGTTGAATTTTCCCCCATTGGGCTGTAGCGTCTAGTGAGGAATCTAACTGATGATAATAATTTGGATGTCAGTGGTTGATGCTCCTACCTGAATGAGCAGGGTTCACATATGAGCTGGGAGCTTCTCTTGCTTTGTGGGGCACTGCTGTCTGCACGAGGCCCCCCTCCTTCAGGGGGGCATATTGAACAACGGTGGTTTGTGGCACATGCGGAAGAAGCTGACACCAGCCTTAACTCTCCCAGTGCCCTGGTGCTCTGATGGCTAGGGCTGTTGTTTTAATGCTTTCCTAAAAACGTATTTACAAAAAAAAGAAAAAAGTTCTTTCACTTTTCCTTTCCAGCCCCTCTGCTGTCCATAAGACTCAATTATGAGCGTAGGGGGGCCAGGCTAGGGATCAGAATCATGTGACAGAGGCCATTCTACATTCAGAATCATCCTTCTGTCCGTTGACTAAGAGGTAGGCTTGCTCCCAGGTAGAGGTCACTGAGCCTGGATCTTTCTCTCTTTTGTTGACTCCTTCCAGGGGAGTCCTCTGTCAGGGTCCACATCATCAATTTTCTAAACATGTTCTACACATGTTACCTCAAGTGTGGAGAATCTGTAATGGCTGCTTTTTGGTCAGCATCCAACCTTTCTACCCTACAAAGTCCCCATTTCCTTTGGGGAAATGCCTTTTCCCTAAATTGCGTGGCCTGGGTGGAGGATACTACCTGCCTCCCACCAGGGAAGCTGAGGGGCCAGAGGCCACTCTCATGAATCCAGGGAGTGAGCCCCTGTCCCCACGTGACCAGTCAATGCTCTCCTCCATGTCTTGGAACCGTGAGTGGCACAAAGATGAGAGAGGTAAGGAACAGTGAGTGTTCCAGTAGAAATGCTGCTTACTGACTCAGCAGGTCATGCTGTGAGTCCGGAGGCCTGGCCCTCACGCTGCCCTTGGCATTTGCGGTCTCCAAGCCTCCAGCTGATTCTCTGAGCTCCTCCTAGCCTTATAATAAATGGCCTCTTAAGTAAAACAGCCAGAGTGCCTTTCTGTTGCACACCATTAAGAAGCCAGACTGAAACACACAGAAATGTGCACTGTAAATGTAGCAAAGAGCATCTTCCTGGACCTCTATTCTCTCCTTTTCACCCCCCTCCTTGTTCTCCTTGGCTTCCAAACCCTCATGGACCCTGAGCTGCCCTCACCGCTCAGGCCCTCTCATGGAGCTCATTTTACTCAGCTCGCCCTCCCCAGAGCCAAGAAGTCTGCATTTCTTTCCCTGCCTTTACCACAACCCAAAGAGCAACATCTTCTGTATTTTCTTCAGCAGGGATCATGGTCTTGGTTGTAAATCATAGCATACTCTTGATAAGAGCCTGATAGGAATAATATGCCTATCAGGTAAAGGAGCAGCTATCCTGGCCCACACTGAGTTTGAAAACCAATGTTTTAAGCCAATCCGTACTCCCTTCCTCCTTCCTCCAAGAATATTCATAGCTGATGGTGGTTCTGAATGGGCAGCAGAAAGAGTATTTGACTGCATCTAAGGAAAATTAGGCTCTTCTCCCATCTCTGCCACCACCTCATTGTGGAGCTTTAAACAGGTCACTTTCCGAGTCTGGAAAAATAAGGGCATTACATTAGATATTCTTAAAGTTCCTTTCTGTGCAATGATTTGAGTGTTACCTGTTCCATTGGCATTTGTATCTTAATAGAAGACTCTTGAAGATTTCATACTTTTGAGTTCCAAACAATAAATGATCACCATTCAGAGACCAAACTTTGTAAGAGGCTAGAAAGAGCCTCTTTTTTTCGGTTTGCTGGGCTGGGGGTGGGAGAGAAGGGAAGGAGAAAAGAGGAGCACTATCTCGAATTTTGGTCATGTTTCCCAGCAATGGCAACTCCACAAGCAATTCCTTCTCTCATTAGACTATGAGTCCAACCGCCATACCAGCGTGGTCAGAAGAGGCTCGCTCTTCCAAAATTGCCCCAAACACAAGACAGATGCCTTCCTGGTGCTTGTGTACATTACCCATTTTTGCCCAAATTTAGCAACATCAACTCCCCTCAGAGTCCTTTTGTCCAAAACACATTTTCTCTTTAAATAAACAAAACCCT